>NC_135880.1:135225259-136425259 GCF_964194155.1 Cetorhinus maximus
TTCTCTCTCTCTTTATCTCTTTCTTTCTTTCTTTCTTTCTTTCTTTCTTTCTTTCTTTCTTTCTTTCTTTCTTTCTTTCTTTCTTTCTTTCTCTTTCACTCTCTCTTTATCTCTTTCTTTCTCTCTTTATCTCTCTCTTTATCTCTTTCTTTCTTTCTTTCTCTCTTTCTCTCTCTCTTTATCTCTTTCTTTCTCTCTCTCTTTATCTCTCTCTTTATCTCTCTCTTTCTCTCTTTCTCTCTCTTTATCTCTCCCTTTCTTTCTTTGTCTCTCTCTTTCTTTCTCTCTCTTTCTCTCTCTTTATCTCTTTCTTTCATTCTTTTTTCTTTCTTTCTCTCTTTATCTCTTTCTTTCTTTCTTTCTTTCTTTCTTTCTTTCTTTCTTTCTTTCTTTCTTTCTTTCTTTCTTTCTTTCTTTCTTTCTTTCTTTCTTTCTCTTTCACACTCTCTTTATCTCTTTCTTTCTCTCTCTATCTCTCTCTTTATCTCTTTCTTTATTTCTTTCTCTCTTTATCTCTCTCTTTATCTCTTTCTTTCTTTCCTTCTCTCTCTCATTTTCTCTCTCTCTTTCTTTCTTTTTCTCTCTTTCTCTCTCTCTTTGTCTCTTTCTTTATCTCTCTCTTTCTCTCCTTATCTCTCTCTTTCTCTCTCTCTATCACTCTTTTTTTCTTTCTCTCTCTCTTTATCTCTCTCTTTCTTTCTTTCTCTCTTTCTCTTTTCTCTCTCTCTTTATCTCTCTTTATCTCTCTCTTTATCTCTTTCTTTCTCTCTCTCTTTCTTTCTTTCTCTCTCTCTTTATCTCTCTCTTTCTTTCTTTCTCTCTTTCTCTCTATCATTATCTCTCTCTTTATCTTTCTCTTTATCTCTTTATTTCTTTCTTTCTCTCCCACTTTATCTCTGTCTTTCTTTCTTTCTCTCTCTCTTTATCTCTTTCTTACTTTCCTTTTTTCTTTCTTTCTTCCTTTCTTTCTGTCTCTCTTTATCTCTCTCTTTATTTCTCTCTTTACCTCTTTCTTTCTTTCTCTCTCTCTTTATCTCTCTCTTTCTTTCTTTCTCTCTCTCTTTATGTCTTTTTTTCTCTCTTTCATTCTTTCTCTCTTTCTATCTCTCTCGTTCTTTCTTTCTCTCTTTCTTTATCTCTCTCTTTCTTTCTCTCTCTCTTTATCTCGCTTTCTTTCTTTCTTTTTCTCTTTCTCTCTATCTCTCTTTCTTTCTTTCTTTTTCTCTCTTTCTCTCTCTATCTCTTTCTTTATCTCTTTCTTTCTTTCTCTCTCTTTATCTCTCTCTCTTTCTTTCTTTCTTTTTCTCTCTTTCTCTCTCTATCTCTTTCTTTATCTCTCTCTTTATCTCTCTCTTTCTCCCTTTCTCTCTCTATCTCTCTTTCTCTCTTTATTTCTTTTTCTCTCTTTATCTCTCTCTTTCTTTCTTTCTCTTTCTCTTTATCTCTCTCTTTATCTCTTTATTTATTTATTTATTTCTCTCCCACTTTATTTCTCTCTTTCTTTCTTTCTCTCTCTCTTTCTTTCTTTCTTTCTTTCTTTCTTTCTTTCTTTCTCTCTTTTTTTTATCTCTCTCTCTCATTCTTTCTTTCTTTCTCTCTTTTTCTCTTTCTTTCTCTCTTTCTCTCTCTCTTTATCTTTCTTTATCTCGCTCTTTATCTCTCTCTTTCTCTCTTTATCTCTCTCTTTCTCTCTCTATCTCTTTCTTTCTATCTCTCTCTCTTTATCTCTCTCTTTCTTTCTTTCTCTCTCTCTTTACCTCTTTCTTTCTTCCTTTCTTTCTTTCTTTCTTTCTTTCTTTCTTTCTTTCTTTCTTTCTTTCTTTCTTTCTTTCTTTCTTTCTTTATTTCTTTCTTTCTTTCTCTCTTTCTCTCTCTATCTCTTTCTTTCTTTTTCTCTTTCTCTCTCTATCTCTTTCTTTCTTTTTCTCTTTATCTCTCTCTCTCTTTCTTTCTTTCTTTCTTTCTTTCTTTCTTTCTCTCTTTCTCTCTTTCTTTTTCTCTTTCTCTCTCTCTTTATCTCTTTCTTTCTTTTTTTCTTTCTCTCTTTATCTCTCTCATTCTTTCTTTCTCTCTCTCTTTATCTCTCTCTTTATCTCTCTCTTTCTTTCTTTCTTTATCTCTATCTCTTTACCTCTCTCATTATCTCTCTCTTTTCTCTCTTTCTTTCTCACATTCTCTTCCTCACTTTCTCTCTTCCTTCCTCCCTTTCCTTACCTCTTTTCTTTTCCTTCTTTTCTTGTTTCCTTAGTCAAACCTGACCCACACGTGGTAAAGGTATATAAATAAACTGCCTTATAAACGATATTACATACTGTTGTTATGACCAGGTGAGAAGCGGTGAGCTGGCTACCCTCTATTCAACCTCCTCAGTCGGTCATAACAAAAGTTTAAGTTTCTTTTTCACGAGAATATGTCTTTTCCAAATCAGAATGTACTTTATATTTAAGCTGTGAGCAATAAGGAGCTAATTAAATAAGGCTTCCGTGAGTCAAAGAAAGAGCAAATTTATTAACCACCTCCTGCAGTCATTCGGGAAAATTGGAGGCCGCCCGCCAGCGAGATGTCATGTTGCCTGTGGCTGCATAATTAATGAGGCTGAATAGGGATGATAAAGTGCGAAAACCTGCCATTGCGGTTGGCAGGTAAAATGTCTTTTTTCATGCCCACTACCACACTTAGTGCAAATCTGGGACGATTCCACACGCAGAGCTGGATTATCACAAAAGAAATGTGGGTTGTGGTCGCTTCAAATGTTAAAAAAAATTTCTGGGATTAATGGCGTCAGAACAAGGGGTTGGCAGCCAACCTATTCCCAAGAGACAACTTGGTGTTTTAAATTGAACGGGCAGCCTCTCAGTGAACCTGCTTTGCAGCTTTACCTGTTGCTAGGCTTCACAGGGAAGGACAGTTTCGGGGAGAAGGTAATTACTCCACAGCACTGCTCATGAGCTCACAGGAAGGGTGGAGGTCCTTACCCTGGCCTCCAAGCTCTCTCCCACACAAAGGCTCCTGGAGCAGAGGAACCAGGTCACTCATCCTGTGTTCAGGTTTCAAAAAGGATGAATGTAAATGGGTGCAAGAGAACAACAGTACATATCTCAATCTGTGTTCCTGTAACCTTCTGTCTACACTATACAACCTAAGCTTCTTTAATATAAAAGCAAATACTGTGGATGCTGGCAATCTGAAACAAAAACTCAGCAGGTCTGGCAGCATCTGTGGCGACAGAAAAACAAAATTAACGTTTTGAGTCCATATGACCCTTCTTCAGAGCTGAAGAGAAGTGAAATGTGATGAAATTTATACTGTTTAAGGGGGTGGGGCAGGTGGAGTTGGATAGAAGGCCAGCAATAGGTGGGGACAAAGGAGGGATTGACAAAGATGTCATGAACTAAAGGACAAAAAGATTGTTAATAGTAGTGGTTAGTGCTAAAAGAGGTGCTAATAGTGGTGTAAAGGTAAGAAAGCAGAATGTGATTATAGCAGAACAAGGGTAGCATTGTATGAAAGAACAACATTGAACAAGTGACAAATGGTCCTGTAGGGGGTAGGGTGGGGGGAAGGGGCAATGGTGGAGGGAAAAAAAGATAGAAAATGGGATAAAAAGGGGGAGAAAACTATGGATAAATGAATAAAAATAAAAATGAATGTAGGAGAAAGGGGATAAAAAAAAGGGGGTGGGGATGGAGGAGAGAGCTCATGGTCTGAAGTTGTTGAACTCAATGTTAAGTCCAGAAGACTGTAAAGTGCCTAATCGGAAGATGAGGTGCTGTTCCTCCAGTTTATGTTGGGCTTCACTGGAACATTGCAGCAGGCCAAGGATGCACATGTGGGCATGAGAGCAGGGTGATGTGTTGAAATGGCAAGCGACAGGGAGGTCTGGGTCAAGCCTCTTTAATACTCCTTTGTAGCTCGTTGCCTTTTATGCTTGAGGATGACTCAAATTGCCCTTTTCTGCCCCTTTTTAATCTGTACATATTTCTCATGTGGCATGATGATCAAAACCAAACACAGCACTTCAAGTGTGACTTGACAGATACATTTTAAAGCCTGGCATAACCACTGTAAGCTCTTGGTCAGAGGTTCTGCTTATGCATTCCTTTTAAGATAGATGGGTTAAAATTGATGTTAAAATCAGAAAACCTAGGCCCACAGCCCCTCCCCAGTGTTTGAAGAGGAACAAGTGATGGTGCCATGGGAGGAGCAAGGACCTGCTGCCTTAATAGGCCACAAGGCTGTCATTAAAGAGCTCCTGTACTTTAGTAAATAGAGCAGTACAGTGGAGGATGCAGAGAAAGAGATGTCACAGAATCTTCACAGTGCAGAAGGAGACCATTCGGCCCATCGAGTCTGCACTGGCTCTCTGAAAGAGCATACTACCTAGCCCCACTCCCCTGCACATTCTTTCTTTTCAGATAGCAATCCAATTCTCTTTTTGAATACTTTGATTGAACCTGCCTCCACCACTTTCTCAGGAACTGTGTTCCAGACTCCAAATTTTTCCTCACATCACTTTTACTCCTTTTACCAATTAATTTGATATTGAGGGAAATGGTGCCTTGACTGCCACTGGCATTCTCATCTCAGTGATGAAGGTTTAAAGCAAGTCTGTTCACAGCAGATTCACCAGTCTTCCTGCTGCATCGGAGCAGGCAGAGGTAGCTGACCTCAGTTGTTGTCAGCTAGTTGAGCCAAAGTCTGCAGATCCAGCTGAAGACATATTTGCAGGTGCCATCAGTGGCCCTGGGGCCGGCTGATCTTCCTGGCCAGACTTATCCTATAGCGTCCCAATCAGTAAATACAGTGATTGGATGCTTTAAAAACATTTCCCATCATTAATTTTAAATTGACTTGGCAAATAGCACTGGGGCATGAAGCTTGTAGTTAGATATTTTGCTATTTCTAAACTGAAATGGAGGTTTGTCGGAATCACTTCACAAATTCTCTCTTTCTTAACAGTTTTCCTGTTCCACTGATGTAAATGTTTCACTCACAGGCGGTGTCCAGTGAATTTGGAGGTAATGGCCCCATTTTAACACTGTACAAATAGGTGGATTTTGAATGAATTCCAATCTCACCCAATTGCTTGGCTTCTTTTGGATTTGCATAAATATTTTATATTTGTCCTGATTAAAAAAGAGAAAAAAAAACCTCCCCAAAAAATAGTCTCTCCAAAAAGAATCACTCCTTTCCATTACCTTTAAGAACTGCCTTCAACATGTTGCTTACTTTTAACACAAATTGAGAATGGGAGGAATTTTTGCCGGATGGAAAATTCTGCTATTAATCACGTGGAATTGTGGAGGGCATTCCAGCGGAAACTGGGTAAAGTCACCGGACAACTGGCTAAATGCCATTCAATTTTTCCAGCAATGTTCTCTCCTATTGGAATTTTATGCCTTGCCTTTTCAGTTCTCTGTTTGTGAATTTGGAAGTTTGAGGTTGTTTCTTAGGTTCAGGTTATTAATATGCATTCAAAATAGCAGATGTTCAAGTACTGAGAACTTTGGGACTTCAATCCAATCTAATATCTACCACACGTTACTTCTGTAGTGACTCCCTGAGGTAAATTTTAACCCCAAAAACAGGTTGGTTTGGGTGAGGTAAGAAGTTAACATTTTAAACCAGCTCCAACCCACCACGAGCCCACCCATTTTCAATTCCAATGGAATGGGACATGTGGCGGGCTGTCACAAGGCTAGGCCCCTTTAATTTTGAAAGAAAAAGATTTTTCAACTTTCAACTAACTGGAAATTTTGCAATTTGTGAACAAGAAACTTAAACTTTTGTTGTGACCAACCAAGGAGGCTGAACAGAGAGGAGCCAGCTCACTCCTTCTCACTTGTCATAACAGGGTGAACAACCCATTCCCAGGAAGCAGGTCAGTCAGTAAAACCTGTTAAGGAGACTGTTTACCTTTGTTTTAGTAAATTTTTCATTCTTAACCAACGTGAGCCAGATTTACTAGGCCTTAGGAAACCTAACAAGTTAAAGGAGGCAGGAAGGGTTGTATCCATAAGGTAAATGCCTTTACAGTACTGCTTGTAAACCAGGAAGAACAGGAATATTTCTTCCAAGCCTAACAAACTAACAAGTAAATCCTCTCATCCCTGTGATTGAATAATTACCCACCGTCCCCCACCATCCCCACCCTCTCATGGTCATAGCCCCCAAACCATCATCTCCACCCCCCAACCACCATCCCCACCCTCTCATGGTCAGATCCCCCGACTCCACCTCCCAAAATTGCACTCCACCCCAAAAACCAATGTTTCCTCTAGCTTTTGGTTCTTGTTTGCAGCCTGTTTGCTGCATTACACGGTCCTTTTAAGATTGATGCACAGCCGCACATGCAGGCACCTTGAAGGGAACTTTGCTTGTGCATGGTCTGTTTGTTTCCTGCATGGCATCCAATTGCTGCACTCCTGCGCTGCTGTGGTGCTTAGAGAAAACAATGTCATCTGCCACCTCCAACCCCCGCCCCCACCCCGTAATCAGACACCCAGCCCTGACTACCATTTCCAACTTGCAAGCTTATACCCTCCTGAGAATGTTTCCAGTCTCCCATGATCAGACACCTCACAACTGCCATTTCCACTCCCCTGCGATCATACACCCCCCAACTACTTTTGCCACTCACCAATGATCAGATCCACCCCTGATTATCATCACCAATGCCTGCCCCCACATCTTGTCCCCTCCAACTATCGTCTCCATAAACCAGCATTTGGAGCCCCTCCCCCAACCACCATTTCACCACCCCCAACCATACTCCAACCCCTGCCATCTCTCTCTCCACCAGCCACATTCTATGCTGCCTACGATTCCACCCTCCCCAACCATGTTGTTGTCCACTATACCCATACTGATTGCCATTTTGTCCCCCTTGCAGCTTCCACCCCACGGACCACACAACAACAATCTTTCCCTACCTGCACCCTCTGCTACACCCCTACATGTTAATCAGACTGGATGTAGGGTGGGAAACCTCAAAAAGGAATCTAAAAGACATCATGCAGTTAAAGACATGTCAGAAACCCCAATTCTGAGTTTTGTGTCGAGAACTTCTAACCCGCCACATTTGAAAAAATTCATTCACGGGATGTGGGTGTCGCTGGCTTGGTATTTATTGCCCATCCCTAGTTGCCCTTGAGAAGGTGGTGGTGAGCTGCCTCCTTGAACTGCTGCAGTCCATACGGTGTAGGTACATCCACAGTGCTGTTAGGAAGGGAGTTCCATGATTTTGACCCAGCGACAGTGAGGGAATTGCAATATATTTCCAAGTCAGGATGGTGAGTGGCTTGGAGGGGAACTTCCAGGCGATGGTGTTCCCATGTGTCTGCTGCCCTTGTCCTTCTAGTTGCTAGTGCTCGTGGGTTTGGAAGGTGCTGTCTAAGATTTTAAAAAGAGCAGGGAGACATCATTTTAAAAAAGAGCAGGGAGACTTCATTTTTAAAAAAGAGCAGGGAAAGTGGGGAGACTTCATTTTTAAAAAAGAGCAGGGAGAGTGGGGAGACTTCATTTCCAAAGAGCACAGAGAGTTCGGTGAGACCAGCGGCGGAGTGGAGTGACGTCCTGAACCACAACATGATGCGAGTGCAGGGAAAGCAGCTGACTAGTGAGTAGGATCGGTGAGTATTTCTAGTCTTTAAAGTAAAAGTAAGGTCTTTAGTTTGTGTTTAGGTCTGCCATTTTTTTTCTCTCTTTTTCTTAAAAATAGGTTGTTAAGTATAAAATCGATAGTGGTGTAAAAAAAAATAATTACAGTAAAGTGTAAAGAGTGGGGGATTCTTCAGGTGTAAGAGCAGGGATACCAGAGTACTTAATTAATAAATTGAATAAAATATGATAGTGATGGCAGGATGGCTGATATGTTGCTGCTGCAGCATGTGGGTATGCTGGACACCAAGGTGATCCAGAGCAAACACATCCGTAGTAAGTGTTTGCAGCTCGAGGAACTTCAGATCTGGGTTGAGGAGCTGGAGTCTGAGCTGCAGACATTGCGCCACATCAGGGAGGGGGAGAGTTACCTGGACACTTTGCTCCAGGAGGCAGTCACACCCCTCAGATTAGGTAATTCCAATTTGATCTGTGATCAGGCAGGTACCTCAGGGGGTAACATTCGAGGAGCCTTGGCCTCTGCAATTGTCCAACAGTTATGAGGTTCTTGCAAGATATATGGACAAGAGTGGGGACTGCAGGGAGGGTGAGTGAACTGACCACGGCACCATGGTACAGGATGACATTCAAGTGGGAGGAGGAAATAGGAACATAGTGGTGGTAGGGGACAGTATAATTAGGGGGATAGATACTGTTCTCTGCAGCTGTGAGCATGAGTCCCAAAGGCTGTGTTGCCTGCCCAATGTCAGGGTTAAGGGCATCTCCTCAGGGCTGGAGAGGAACTTGGAGTGGGAGGGGAGGGATCCAGATGTCGTTGTCCACATTGGTACCAATGACATTGATAGGACTGGAAAGGAGGTTCTGTTGAAAGAATTTGAACAGTTAGGAGCTAAGTTAAAAAGCAGAAACTCTAAGTAATCTCTGGATTACTACCTGAGCCACGGGCAAACTGGCATAGGGTAAATAAAGTCAAAGAGTTAAATGTGTGGCTCAAAGGTTGGTGTAGGAGGAATGGGTTTCAGTCTATGGGACACTGGCACCAGGATTGGGATAGAAGGGAGCTGTTCTGGTGGGACGGGCTTCACTTGAACCATGCTGGGACCAGTGTCCTGGTGAATTGAATAACTAGGGCTGTAGAGGGGGCTTTAAACTAAATAAAGTAGGGGAGGGCTCTGGAGAGGGGATATGTAGGCTTACAAAGCAAAATGATATGGCAGCATTGCAGGGTAGCTATTTAGGTAATCATACCACACTGTGACAGGAAGGGACAGAGTGTATAAACATAAAAAAAGCAGCAAATAGGGTCAAAGGAGGAAAAATGGTAAAAAGGCAAAATGAATGGCTCTTTACTTAAATGCACGTAGTATTCAAACAAAGTAAATGAATTAGTGGCACAAATAGAGGTTAATGGGTATGATCTTATAGCCTATGAAGACATGGTTACAAGGAGATCAAAGCTGGGAACTAAATATTCAGGGATATGCGACTTTTCAAAAGGACAGGCAGGAAGGAAAGGGTGGTGGGGTAGCTTTGTTAGTACGAGATGTAATAAGTACAATAGCAAGAAATGATCTTCGACTGGAAGATGTAGAATCCATATGGGCAGAGGTAAGAAATAACAAGGGGAAGAAGGGAGTAGTCTATAGGCCCCCTAACAGTAGCTATGCTGTCAGACAGAGAATAAATCAGGAGATAATGAGGGCAAGTAAAAAAGGCCATACGTTAATCATGGGTGATTTTAATCTTCATGTAGATTGAGAAAATCAAATTGGCAGAGGTAGCCACGAGCAAGAATTCATAGAGTATATTTAGGACAGTTTCCTAGAACAATCTGTTGTGGATACAACCAGGGATCAGGCTATTTTGGATCTGGTAATGTGTAATGAGGCAGGTTTAATAAATGATCTCAGAGTAAAACATCCCCGAGGAAACAGTGACCATGACATGGTAGAATTTAGCATTCAGGTTGAGAGTGAGAAACTGGGGTCAGAACAATTGTGCTAAACTTAAATAAGGGTAATTACAAAGGAATGAGGGCAGAGTTGGCTGGAGTGGACTGGGAAAGGAGTTTGGCAGAAAAGACAGTTGATGAACAACGGCAGACGTTTAAGAAAATAGTTCATGTCTCACAACAAAGATATTTCCCAGTGAGGAAGAAGGATTCTAGGAAGAGGATAAACCAACCATGGTTAACCAAGGAAGTTTAGGATAGTATCAAATCGAAAGAAAAAACATACAACGTGGCAAAGATTAGTGGTAAGACAGGGGATTGGGAAAGTTTTAAAAACCAACAAAAGATGACCAAAAAATAATAAAAAGGGCGAAAATAAACTTTGAGGGTAAACTAGCAAATAATATAACAACTGCCATTAAGAGATTATTTAAATATATAAAAACGAAGGGAGAAGCCAAAGTTAACATAAGCCCCTTAGAGAACGAGGCTGGGGAAATAATAATGCGGAGCCAGGAAATGGCAGAGTAGTTGAATAAATACTTTGCATCAGCCTTCACAGTAAAATACACCAATAGCATTCCAAAAATACTAAATAATCAAGGGGGAAAATGGTGGAAGGAAATAAATACAATAACTATCAGTAGAGAAAAATACTAGGGAAACTAATGGGGCTAAAGGCTGATAGGTTCCGTGGGTAGCATCCTAGGACATTAACGGAAGTAACTACAGAGATGGTGGATGCACAGGTAGTACTCTTCCAAGAATCCTTAGATTCTGGATAAGTGCCAAAGGATTGGAAAACTGCCAATGTAACACCCTTATTCAAAAAGGGAGGGAGGGAAAAAACAGGTAACTATAGGCCAGTTAGCTTAACATTCATCATTGGGAAAATGTTGGAGTCTATTGTAAAGGATGTAATAGCAGAGCATTTAGCAATACATAAGACAATCAAGCAGAGTCAGCATGGCTTCATGAAGGGGAAATCATGCCTGACAAAATTATTAGAATTCTATGACTAGGTAACAAGCAGGATAGTTAAAGGGGAACCAGTAGATGTAATATATTTGGATTTCCAAAAGGTGTTCGGTAAGGTATCGCACATAAGGCTACTTAATAAGGTAAGAGCCCATGGTGTTGGGATAGTATATTAGCATGGATGGATGATTGGCTAACTAATTGAAGACAGAGAGTTGGATTAAGGGGGGGCATTTTCAGGATGGCAACCTGTAACTCATGGAGTGCCACAGGGATCAATGCTGGGGCCACAATTATTTACAATATATATTAATAATTTAGATGAGGGAAGTGAATGTACTATCGCCAAGTTTGCGGATGACACAAAAATGGGTGGGAAGGCAAGCAGTGAGGATGACACAAAGATGTCATACAGAGGGATTATAGACAGGTTAAGTGAATGGGCAAAAACTTGGCAGATGGAACATAAAGTGGGAAAATGTGAGGTTACGCACTTTGGCAAGAAGAATAGAACAGCTGAATATTATTTAAATGGAGAAAGTCTGAAGAAAACTTCAGCACAGAGGGGTTTGGGGGTCCTCATGCATGAATCACAAAAAGCTAGGATACAAATTCAGCAGTTAATAGGGAAGGCAAATAGAATATTGGCCTTTATTTCAAAGGGGATGGAGTATAAAAATAAGGAAGTCTTGCTAAAATAATACAAGGCACTAGTTAGACCACACCTAGAATAATGTGAACAGTTTGGTTCCCTTATCTAAGGAAAGATGCACTGCCATTGGAGGCAGTCCAGAGAAGGTTCACTCGGTTGATCCCGGATATGGAGGGATTTTCTTATGAGGAGAGGTTGAGTAGGTTGGGCCTGTACTCATTGGAGTTTAAAAGAATGAAAGGCAACCTTATTGAAACATATATGATTCTTAGGGGGCTTGACAGGGTAGATGCTAAGAGGTCGTTTGCCCTTGTGTGAGAGCCTAAGACCAGAGGGCATAATCTCAGAGTAAGGGGGTGCCCATTTAAGACAGAGATGAGGAGGACTTTCTTCCCTCAGACAGTAGTGAAGCTGTGGAATTCTTTACTGCAGAGGGCTGTAGAGGCTGGGTCATTAAGTATATTCAAGGCTGAGGTAGGCAGATCTTTAATCAGTAAGGAAATCAAGGGTTATAGGGAAAAGGTAAGAAAGTGGACTTGAGGATTATCAGATCAGCCATGACCTCATTGAATGGCGGAGCAGACTCGCTGGGCAGAATGGCCTACTTCAACTCCTACGTCTTATGATCTTATGGTCTAAGGAGTGTTGGTAAGTTTCTGCAGTGCATCTTGTAGATGGTACACACTGCTGCCACTGCGCAATGGTGGTGGAGGGAATGAATGTTTGTGGATGGGTTGCCAATCAAGCACATTGCTTTGTTTGGGATGGTGTCCAGCTTCTTCAGTGTTGTAGGAGCTGCACTCATCCAGGCAAATGGAGAGTGTTCCATCATACTCCTGACTTGTGCCTTGTGGATGGGGGACAGGCTTTAAGGAGTCAGGAAATGAGTTACTCACCACAGGATTCCGAGCCTCTGACCTGCTTTTGTAGCCACAGTATTTACATGGCCAGTCCAGTTCAGTTTCTGGTCAATGGTAACCCCCAGGATATTGATAGTGGGGACAGTGATGGTAATGCCATTAAACGTCAAGGAGCAATGGTTAGATTCTCTCTTGTTGGAGATGGTCATTGCCTGGCACTTGTGTGGCATGAATGTTACTTATCAGCCCAAGCCTGGCCATTGTCCAGGTCTTGCTGCATTTGGACATGGACTGCTTCAGTATCTGAGAAGTTGTGAATAGTGCTGAACATTGTGCAATCATCAGGGAACATCCCCACTTCTGACCTTATGATGGAAGGAAGGTCATTGATGAAGCAGCTAAAGATGGCTGGGCCTAGGACACTACCCTGAGGAACTCCTGCAGTGATGCCCTGGAACTGAGATGATTGACACCCATCAACTACAGCTAGTGTGCTAGGTGTGACGCCAACCAGTGGAGAGTTTTCCCCTTGATTCCCATTGACTTCAGTTTTGCTATGGATCCATGATGCCACACTCGGCCAAATGCTGCCTTGATGTCAAGGGTAGTCACTCTCACCTCACCTCTTGAATTCAGCCCTTTTGTCTATGTTTGACCCAAGGCTGTATTGAGGTCAGGAGCTGAGTGGCCCTGGCGGAACCCAAACTGAGCGTCAGTGAGCAGGTTATTGCTAAGCAAGTGCCGCTTGATAGCACTGTTGATGACCCCTTCCATCACTCTACTGGCGATGGAGAGTAGACTGATGGGGTGATAATTAGCCAAGTTGGATTTGTCCTGCTTTTTGTGTACAGGACATACCTGGGCAATTTTCCATATTGCCCTGTAGATGCCAGTGTTGTCATTGCCCAAACATGTCGCACAGTAAATATCGGGGGTCTTTATTTCAATGTAGCATCGAATTTTATATTTGGACCTTAGAAGCTGACACTGCGGCAAAGAGCAGTGGGAAACCAGGGGATTGGGAAGCCTACAAAGACCAACAGAGGACAACTAAAAAAGAAATAAGGAGGGAGAAGATTAAATATGAGGGTAAACTAGCCAGTAATATAAAAGAAGATTGCAAGAGTTTTTTAGATATATAAAGGGTAAGAGAGAGGCAAAAGTAGACATTGGGCCGCTGGAAAATGACGCTGGAGAAGTAGTAGTGGGGAACAAAGAAATGGCGGAGGAACTGAATAGGTACTTTGCATCGGTCTTCATGGTGGAAGACACGAGTAACATCCCCAAAGTTCAAGAGAGTCAGGGGGCAGAGGTGAGTATGGTGGCCATTACCAAGGAGAAGGTGCTAGGAAAACTGAAAGGTCTGAAGGTGGATAAATCACCTGGACCAGATGGATTACACCCCAGAGTTCTGAAGGAGATAGCTGAAGAGATAGTGGAGGCGTTAGTGGTGATCTTTCAGGAATCACTGGAGTCAGGGAGGGTCCCAGAGGACTGGAAAATCGCTAATGTAACCCCCCTGTTTAAGAAGGGAGTGAGGCAAAAGACGGGAAATTACAGGCCGATTAGCCTGACCTCGGTCGTTGGTAAGATTTTAGAGTCTATTATTAAGGATGAGATTTCAGAATACTTGGAAGTGCATGATAAAATAGGGCAAAGTCAGCATGGTTTCATCAAGGGGAGGTCATGCCTGACAAATCTGTTAGAATTCATTGAGGAGGTAACTAGTCGGTTAGACAAAGGAGAGCCAATGGATGTTATCTACTTGGACTTCCAGAAGGCCTTTGACAAGGTGCCGCACAGGAGACTGCTCAGTAAGATAAGAGCCCATGGTGTTAGAGGCAAGGTGCTAGCATGGATAGAAGATTAGCTGTTTGGCAGGAGGCAGAGAGTGGGGATAAGGGGGTTCTTCTCAGGATGGCGGCCGGTGACTAGTGGAGTTCCGCAAGAGTCAGTGTTGGGACCACAACTTTTCACTTTATACATTAATGATCTAGATGAAGGAACTGAGGGCATCATGGCTAAGTTTGCAGATGATACAAAGATAGATGGAGGGACAGGTAGTATTGAGGAGGTGGGGAGGCTGCAGAAGGATTTGGACAGGTTAGGAGAATGGGCAAAGAAGTGGCAGATGGAATACAACATGGGGAAGTGTGAAGTCATGCACTTTGGTAGGAAGAATAGAGGCATAGACTATTTTCTAAATGGGGAGAGAATTCAGAAATCTGGAGTGCAAAGGGACTTGGGAGTTCTAGTCCAGGATTCTCTTAAGGTTAACTTGCAGGTTGAGTCGGTAGTTAGGAAGGCAAATGCAATGTTGGCATTTATTTCGAGAGGACTAGAATATAAAAGCAGGGATGTGCTGCTGAGGCTTTATAAGGCTCTGGTCAGACCACATTTAGAATATTGTGAGCAATTTTGGGCCCCGTATCTCAGGAAGGATGTGCTGGCGCTGGAGAGGGTCCAGAGGAGGTTCACGAGAATGATCCCAGGAATGAAAGGTTTAACATATGAGGAATGTTTGAGGACTCTGAGTCTATACTCGATGGAGTTTAGAAGGATGAGCGGGGATCTGATTGAAACTTACAGAATACTGAAAGGCCTGGATAGAGTGGACGTGGGGAAGATGTTTCCATTAGTAGGAGAGACTAGGTCCCGAGGGCACAGCCTCAGAGTAAAGGGAAAATCTTTTAGAACAGAGATGAGGAGAAACTTCTTTAGCCAGAGAGTGGTGAATCTATGGAATTCATTGCTACAGAAGGCTGTGGAGGCCAAGTCGAGTGTATTTAAGACCGAGATAAATAGGTTCTTGATTGGTAAGGGGATCAAAGGTTACGGGGAGAAGGCGGGAGAATGAGGTTGAGAAACTTATCAGCCATGATTGAATGGCGGAGCAGACTTGATGGGCCGAATGGCCTAATTTCTGCTCCTATGTCTTATGGTCTAAGAAAGGATAGTTTAATCGTAGATCAAAGTAGTAAAGGGAGGTCTGTGATGAAGGGAAAAGCTATTGAAGGCTGGTTGTGTGGCAAGGGTCACCTATTAGAGGATAAACCTTTTCTCACACGCAGACAAACCAACTCACAAAAGACATGCAGCCATCAGAATACATGGACTGAAGCTATTTAGGTTATGTTCTGTGTAGAAACTGAGCGACACTCAGGTTATCCATCAAATTACATTCTTGAACCAACACTTCAAGAAAGTGATGAAATTTGAATTTTTACTGGAATACACTTGCATCCTTTTACCTCTGGGAACTGATGAGATGGCAATATTCTCTCTGCTGAGTTGAAAGGCTTTTGGTGTTGGGCTGTGCAAAGCAGTGAGTGCACTAACTATCCGGCAATCTCTCAGAGCAACGTCAGAGTGGCAGCTGTGTTACATGCATGTGTCACATTGGGGCAGGAGCAGCTGCTCATGTGAAGTTTGATAGAAGGAGCTCCAACCTCCTGCAGGCTCCAAACAAGGCTCAGACTAAGTCTCAGCTGACATGATTTGCAACTGTTAAACCCCAGTGCACAGAAACACTTATTCACTCATTCCAGGCTGGGCCAAGGCCTCTGCGCAGCCGTATCATCTGTAGGTTCACCAAGACCATCCAGGCTACAGCTGTGGTGCAATTGAAACAATGACTCACATTGTCAAGGAGTGTCCCCTGACTAAACTTGAAGGCAGGCTTATAGAACTCCACCCAGCCCCGGTTATTGCTTGGCACTGTAGCTATGCACACACTAAATAAATAAAATTCACTCACTGCTGCGGCTTGTAAAACTCACCCTTAGCTGGTGGGTGGGAGAACATTCATACTGCAATGGCATTCCCTCAATGATCTCTTACACCAGCTGCCCAGCATATCAACTGGAAAGGACAAGAATCAAAACATCAACTTGGAGGGGATGTAAAGGTTCCATTTGCCTGAAGTTATTTGGTCAGAGAAAGTACTGGCCTCAGGACCTCCATTTGAATAATCAATAAAAGCTCTGTAATGTTTGTGTCTAAATTTTGTTACACTATTTTGTTCAATGCCAAGGCTTGTGGTGAGCCAGACAAGGATAATTTTTTTAAAATTCATTCATGGGATGTGGGCCTTCGCTGGCTGGGCCAGCATTTATTGCCCATCCCTAGTTGTCCTTGAGAAGGTGGTGGTGAGCTGCCTTCTTGAACTGCTGCAATCCATGTGGTGTAGATACATCCACAGTGCTGTTCAGAAGGGAGTTCCAGGATTTTGACCCAGCGACAGTGAAGGAATGGCAATATATTTCCAAGTCAGGATGGTGAGTGGCTTGGAGAGGAACTTCCAGTTCGTGGTGTTCTGATTTATCTGCTGCTCTTGTCCTTCTAGATGGTAGTGGTCATGGGTTTGGAAGGTGCTATCTAAGGAGCCTTGGTGAATTCCTGCAGTGCACCTTGTAGATGGTACACACTGCTGCCACTGTGCGCCAGTAGTAGAGGGAATGAATGTTTGTGAATGTGGTGCCAATAAATTAATATCTTTTTACAGTGATGGAGATCTGTGGTAATCTGATGTGTAATAGCCCTTTAAGAAGAATTTTATAATGGAAGATCACATGATCTTAGTAACCAATAGCAGAGTAGCACGGGCTACCTCAGTAGTCTAGAGTTAGAGTCTGTAATGTACAGACGGTGTTTGAGTTGTAAGCACGCACATGTAACAGCTGAGTTCCTTTGTAAATAAATGGAATGTGCTCTACATAAGAACTGTCTGCTGATCTACCCTGTCTATGGTACCAGCTCGGCCATCCCGAAACAAGCATGCAACTCGGATCCGTTAGTCCAACTAAATTAGTGATCTGGGTCCAACAAACTGGCAATGAGGAAAAAGCAAGAAAAAGTGAGGAAGGACCAAAAAAAAAGCAAAAAAAAGCAAGGAAGGAAATCAAGTGAACCAAAATTTGCCCGTGCCTCACACGATAATTGTAAGTAGAATTTCCGTCCTAATCATTGAAGCAGTCCCCTCGAAGCATACCACAGTTTGGAAGAGTTGATCCTTTCAGCTCAACTGAGGATGATTGGTCTCATTATGTTGAATACCCTGCATTCTTTTTCTAAGCTAATGACATTGCAGGGGAGGAGAAGAGGCTACTGGGAGCCATAAGTCTATGGGACCCAAATGGAGTTGTAACTGGCTCTTGAACAGGGTGCCTGCCCTATGGCTGCACCCCAGGCAAAGCTGTTGAGAAGCCATTGAGTCCACTGAAGGTGTGAAGAAACTTTATTTAGTGGGGGAAGAAGAAAAACCTGGGCCTCTGATGTTTCGGGTTTCCCATTCCAGTGGCAAGACTTTGGCAACACTCACTTTCCAGACTTACATTACTGCCAGGAGCCTTCTCTTCATGTTCCCTCCTCTTACTACCAGCCAGCTACCACATACACCACTCAAAGTGAGCAAGCAGCTTACTGGCAGCGTTCAAATGAGAACCAGCCATCAAAATCGTCTAGATCTCCGAAAAGGCTCCAGTGTCGGGCTTGCCACCCTGTGAATTGAATCAAATCAGGCATACCAGGAGCCTCCAAGTCTCAATCTTTAATCTGTGTTGACTTATTCAGTCTGGGCTGAGGATACAGAATGTGTGCGATAATTGGCCCAAGCATCCCCAATTAAAAAAAGGAAAAAAAATCAGTTAGGAATGCTGCTCTAGACTGCACTCCTGGTGGGAAGTGTGTGTATGTGGAACATTGGGCAGCCCACCATTCATTGTCAAGATTCACACATGACAGAACAACCATTTAGGCAAGGCACCAGAGGTTATTTTAGGATTTGTGGAGCTGTGCCCAGTATAAGTCAAACCAGTTTCATAAGAGGAAAGGGGAGAGAGAGAAAATTAATATTTAAAATAAATAAATAAAATAATTTAAAAATAAACACCCACACCAGAATGATGGAGAGATAAGCATATGGTTTGGTAAGTACAATAGCTCCTGGTCTGCCTGATTTGTTGTCATATATTTTCAGGGAACCAGGGAAGTTTTGTGTGGCATCATTGAAGCAGAGTGTTGCGATGGTGAGTAGAATTTGTCAGAAGCACGTGTATCTGCTCCCATCCTGCGGAGAGCACATAGTTTTTGTTTGCAGCTAATTTAATTCCTGCTGACTCTTTTATTGTGTTTTGATAAATAGTCAGTGGGACAGAAAAAAATAGTCCGTTAATGGGCGTAAACAAACCACGAATAATATGAGCACCACATCTTCACTAGTGTGGAGCAGGCACAATGTCGCATTTCTGTTTAGCATATTTGCTCATGCGAAAAGGGAGATATAAAATTCAATAAAAACAAATCCTCAGTGCAGGGCTAACATGAGGTAACTACAATTTATTTATTATACTTAACTCAAGATTGGAGGAAACAGCTCCTTAACTCTTCACATTAGACCTTCAACACTGTGAACAGATTCCAGATCCAGGAAACCTGACTGTACAATGTGTCAAACATGTATAGATCAGCTACACATTTATTAGTAGAAAAATCAAAGCAATACATTTCTACGGAACATCTGGATGGATGGGATACAGCCAAGGCTCTTCAAGGTAACCGGTGAAGAAATAAAAATTGCTGTGGTTAATATTTTTCAACAGGGCGAATGTTGAGATATTGATTCCATTTGTAGGTGAGTCCAGAACAAGGGGGTATTAAGATAAGTTAATCACTAACAGATCAGACAAAGACTTTCAGAGAAATTTCTTTACACAAGTGTCATGAAATTATGGAACTTTTTGTCATATGGATTGGTTGAAGAAGATAGCACTGATGAACTCAAGGAGCGGCTTGATATATTTATGAGCTGGAAGAGAATAGGGATATAGGGCAGATTGGAAGAGATAATTAGAGTAGGAGGACGATTGTGTGGAATATAAATACTGGCATAAACCAATTGGTCTGAATATGTTATAGATTCAGTATAAATCTAGGAAGAATGCGGCAAGACTAGGATCAGGCTGGTGATTAAATCAAGTGTACATACATTAGGTTAAAAATTTGCCCGTGTCGACACAGAATACATTGATTCCTCAGGGGCAGACAATGTCATGCTATATGTGAACAAATTTTTAGCTCATTGTCTGAGGCACACACCACAAGTAAGTCATTGATTTGAATATCATCTCTTGGAGTTGACCTGCTGCAAGATATCCCTCATACATATCACAACGATCCAGTGTAACAGTAATTCAACCCTCGGGCAAATTTCACATTCTCCCGTTCAGAGCCTGCTGCGAGTACAAATTTCTACATTATAATAAAGCTGATCTTATTTAAATGGCCTTTTGTAATTGTCACTTGGGGTAGTCTGGAACACTTCCTTAAACAGGAACATAGAGTCATAAAATGATTACAGTGCAGAAGGAAGCAGTATCAGTTTTAAGGTATTGCAAAATATTGGACCTATGTTTGACAAATCTACTCAGTATCTGATCAAAGAAACTTGGCCAGGTACAGTTATTTTGATCCTTCAAGTCTGGTTCTCAACTTGTGCCGCCAATCACTGTTATTGCTGCAGTGCAGGCTGCCTGCTTTTTGTCTTGGAGATCAGCCCTTATTCCACTCCATCATACTCCTTGTAGCCTTCCCACTTTGTCTTCTGCCTCCCCCGTCAAACTGCCACAACACATCTCTGGACAATCACTGCCAATCGTACTCAGTCTTTTATCATAAATAAAAACAGAAAATGATGAAAACATCCAGCAGGCCTGGCAGCATCGGTGGAAAGAGAAACAGAGTTAACAGGCTGGATTTTGTCAGGGCAGTGGTGGCCCCGATGACAGGCCAGAAAGCCTGTGCCAACCCTGCCTTGGCCAACTGGGGAAACACCAACTGGTTTCTATGACAATCTGGTAGCAAATGAGCTGCTTGGAACTCCTGTCCCTTTAAGGGGTGAAACCACGCCTCCAAGAGCTGTCGACCAATCGGAAGTTGGCAGCTCTTTAGTTTCAGCAGTGCCACCAGGAGGCTGCCAGGGTACACCAGGCAGTCTCCCCATGCAACGGAGGCCCACCCATCACTGGTAAATTGCCAAGTGTTGTGGGAAGAGGCCCTTAATTGGCCACTTCAGTAGCACAATTGGCCTCTGGGCAGGAGGACATCCTTCATCTTTCCCACCACTGGCAGAATGCCATAGCAGTGGGAAGGCAATGGGAACACCATCCCCCCACCCCTGACCCTCGCCCTCCCTCCCAATTTTTCAGTCCACCCTCCAGCCTCTTTGCCTGCTCCTGCAGACTCTATAAAATTCAGCCTAATGTTTCGGGTCTTTGAATTCTCATAACATCCTTTTACCATGTTCCTTCCTATGTCATCCTATGTCCTTTCAAAAAAATGTGGTGAATCATTTAATTCTCTGATGTAATTATGGAGTTATTTTGATAAATAACTTGCAGTTATTCCTCCCTTTCTCATACATTGAGGATGTCCCAAAGTGCTTTCCAGCCAATTGAATACTTTTGGAGCTTGGTCACTGTTGTAATGTAAGCAAACACGGCAGCCAATTAGCATACAGCAAGGCACCGTAAACAGCAATTATTGAAGGATGAATGCTTTTCGGGACACCAGGAAAACTTGCTGTTTTCCTTCAAAAAAAGCCCCGACATCTTTTAAAGGACTGTTATGACCAGGTAAGAAAGGGTGAACTTGACCCCCTCTATTCAACCTTGTCAGTTGCTCACAAGAAAGGTTTAAGTTCCTTTTTCTCGAGGATATGCCTTTTCAAATTCAGAATGGGTTGAACTATTCAAGCTGTGAGCAATAAGGAGCCAATCAAACCAGGATTTATTGAGTCAAAGGAAGAGCAAATTTATTACCACTAAACCCGAGCAAAATAATAAAAACGTGACGTCAAGCGTTCGGCTCGCATGCAGTCATTTGGGCACGCACGCACACACACACACACATACACATATACACACAAACACACACACACATACACATATACACACATACACACACATACATACACGTATACACACATACACACACACACACTAACACACACACACACACATATACACACATACATACACACGTATACACGCATACACACACGCATACACACACACATATACACACACATACACATTCACACATACATATACACATATACACATATACATATACACATACACATTCACACATACATACACACATATACACACACACACACATACACACACACACAAACGCATATATACACATACACACACATACATACACACGTATACACACACACACACATACACGTACACATACACACGTATCAGAACTAATAGGCGGAGGGCTAGAGTCCAATAAAAAAAAGATAAATGGATATATGGTTAAGTGTACTTTGATTGTCCTTGAGACATAGATTTTAAACACTGCAGCTGATTTGGATTAGTGGTTTCTTGGATGCAGTCAAGTGTAGAAGATGTTGCAATTATTACGAGATCTCAGTTCGCTGGTAGAGTTGGCTTCTTGAACTGGGTATCACACTTATTCCAAAAGAGAGAGAGAGAGAGCAAGCAGCTTTCAGTCTGTTTCCTCTGCTGAAGACATTACTGACACTACCAAAGTCACTTACAATCTCTCTTTAGTGGCCTTGAAATGTTTCACCCTTTGTATATTTCCAAGAAGTTTTGGGTGTGTCTGTCTGTGGCAGCCATTGTTTCAGTATTCAGCACTTTGCATTTTTAATGTCTCTTCTTTAAACAGTTATGAGTTTTGATGAGTGTCTGGATTATAGGAAATGTCTCTCTCTTCACACTCCCCTGGGGATGATTTATTTGTTTGTCACCTTCATCTTGGAATGTGGCCTTGCATTTTTAAGCAGTGAGCTCTGTCTCAGGTCAAACTGCAAAATTTCCAATCAGTTGAAAGTTGAAAAATCATATTTTCGAAAATAAAAGGAATAGCCTTGTGACAGGACAGACGTCTCAGTTTAATATCTCATCCGAGAGATAACACTTCATGCAATGCAGCTTTCTCTCAGTACTGCACTGAAGATTTTATGTTCAAATCCTGAAAGTCGTACCTCCAATCTACCGACTCAGAAGAAAAGGTGTTACAGCTATTTATTACCCACAGTAAAATTGTAATGGAAAGGACCATCTAGATTATGAACAGTTCATATCCCTGAAACTCAAATGCTCAATTACTGCATTATTGGACAGGCCTGAACCAACAGTGGGAAGATTTTTGTTCCTGAAGCGGGTGGCTTGAGCTGGGAAATGTTTTGCTCAGCACATCTACCTTGGGAAAAAGTGCCCCAAATGGTGGGGGGTGGGGGGGTGGGGGGTGGTAGGTGTTGGGTACAAGATGGAGCTGGACCTGCCACCTCTGGACACAGATCGGAGATGACCACAGGGGTTGCTGAGTGCCAAGGTGGGCTGGTTAAAAGGCCTGACTTGTGTCTCTGGAACTTATGTCACGGTTGTTTTGTTAAATATTAGGCTCTCTAGCCCTCACCCCTCATATCCCCTCATCCTCACCCACTCCCCAACTCATGCCAACCCTACACCATCCACTGCCAATGTCTCCTCATACCCTCCATGCAAACCCATGCCTGTACCCATCTCCATGGCCCCTTATAGCCCCTATGCCAACTTAGTTCCAACTCATGCCAACCCATGAGCATCCAACTATGACCCTTTGCTCTTAGGTCCTCCGTGCCAACTTACCCAGTATCCACCTTAGCCAGATCTCAGGAGCCATGCTGAATTGAAATAAAGTAAAGTTCTAAATATCTGTACAGACTTCACTATATGTTAAAAAAACTCATTTATGAATGCTCACTAAATACATTTAAATGCAATCAAGTTCTTAATCCCTTATAAAACATTTATATTCATAACGCCACAGCAAAGACAGCTAATCCTTTAACAACCTCTATGAGCTGTCAATCAAACTGTGGACTATAGCCACCCCCCCCGACGCACGCCCCCCCCCCCACCACACCCCCCCCACCCCCACCCCCACCCCCACACCCCCCGCCACCATGGTGGAAAGCAGGCAAGCAACAACAATGCTATTATGACAGCACTTAAGGTCATGTCAACAAACAACTATTGAAATTGCTAGAACAGATGTTCTTTTTACTCTCATGGGCCAAGGTAGGTAGTTTTTTTCAAATTTTAAAGGGCAGGAGATTTAAACAACTCAACCACTTGACAGTTCTACATACCTTATCCCTGCTTTAAAAGCATTTATGTTTTCATCATTAACACACACTTTGGGTTGAGGCTGTTTCTGGAGCAAAATTGGGTCTGCTTGCCCTGTGCACTGAGTTTAAATGGCCTAGCTGATTCATAGTTTGCACCAGTGCACTTCATGTCCCACCCCCCTTTCCTCTACCAGTGAAAATGGGATCTCCCAGAAATGAGGCAGGACTTCAGGATCTGGGTCCCGTCCGCCATTTTCAAAGGTATGCGGAGTCTCTGTGACTTCATGAAAATCTGGCCCAAGGTGTCAGGTAATGTTCTGCTCCTGTGCATAATATAATTAAGTGGTGATTCTCTTTACACACAGGAATTTAGTGTCATGTAAAACAAAAAAGCAGAGTGTAGTGGTGAACAGTCGTTTTTCAAACTGAAGGGAAGTATATAATGGTCTGCTGCAGATGTCAGTATGAGGACCACTAATCCTTTTAATGCATATTAATAACCTGAACTTGGGTATAAAGGGCATCATTTTGAAGTTTGAAGCTGACAAAACTACTTGGAAATGTAATAAAGAATAAGGAAGATAGTAACAGACTTCAGGAGGACACAGAGAAATGAAATGGATGTATACATCACAGATGAGGTTTAATACAAAGAAGTGTGGTGATGCATTTTAGGCAGAAGAATGAGGAGAGGCAATATAAATGAAATGTTACAATGTTAAGGGGGAGGGTATGTGCAGGAACAGATCAATGTGGAGATCCAAGTACACACATTTTTGAAAGTGGTAGGATAAGTTAATAGGCCTGTTAAATAATATATGGGATCCTTGGCTTTATCAAGAGAGGCATGGAGTACACACGTAAAGGAGTACATGAGGGAGAGAGGAATGGAAAAATATGTTGATAGGGTCAGATAAAGTAAGGTGGGAGAAAGTGTATGTGGAGAATTAACACTGGCATAGACCTGTAGGGACAAATGGCTTGTTTCTGTGCTGTAAAATTCTATGTTATGCTAAACCTTAAAAAAAAATGACTGGTGCATCCTCAGTGAGGGTATTCCTCCCAATCCCAGGTACCACAGGAAGGACGCCAAAGCATTAAAGGGGTCATCAAGGAGATTTGCAAGAATTATACTAGTGATGGGGGACTTCAGTTAACGGAGATACTTGAGAAGCTGGTATTGTTCTTATTAAAACAGTGAAAGTTAAGGGAATATGTAATAGAAGAGTCCAAAATTATGCAGGGGTGGTGGGGTGGGTGGGGCGGGGGGGGTTGATGTGAGTTAAAAGAGCCAGGCAAAAATGGGCCAAATGGCCTGTTGTGTTCTAAGATTCTATGATTCTACAAGCTCAAGTGGTGTTGAAATCATTAATAACAGCATTTTCTGAAATACATTCAACAACTATGATACATTGTACTTTCTGTTTGTATTGGAAACAACTTTAGCCTACAAATCCAACACAGAAAGTTCAGCTCCCCTGTTCAAAGTCTATCCTCTCACTTGTTCCTGTGCCAGTTGACATGCAATGTGTGTCAGGAGATAATAATCTGCTGGCACATCCTCCTACCAGTGACCCAGACTGTACTGAACTGGGACACACAGAAGACTGTCTCCAGTCCTGAGCCCTGGTGCTTGCTCTGTTCACATATTTCTGTGCTGCTGCCTCCTGCTCACATGCTCAGAATCTCAGGGCAGTACTTGTTCAGCTCTGAGCCTTCAACTTTTTCTAGTTGCCTTTTCTTTCACGAATTCCCAGCAGTTGTTTTAAAAAGGCATTGTCTTCCCTGGGAGTTTGATGGCTACATTCAGATCCTGAAGCGGCAAAGCACATTGTAAAAAAAAATGTTTTATTTTTCCTTCCTGTCTAGGATCCAGTAAGTTTGTGTCTGTGCATATGGGTGTATGTTTTTGTTTCTGTGCGTGTGGACTGTCTGTGTTTGCAGTATGGCTCATTCAGTCTTTGCTAGCTCTCTATTAACCAAGGCAAACTTCAGTTTGAGGATATAATTGCATTTGAAGCAGTTCAGAGAAGGTTCACTCGACTGATTCCTGGGATGTGGGTGTTATATTATGAAGAAAGGATAAGCTGATTGGGCCTATACACATTGGAGTTTAGAAGAATGAGAGGTGATCTTATTGAAACATATAAGACCCTGAGGGGACTTGACAGGGTGGATGGTGAGAGAATGCTGTCTCCAACCACAATGTCACTACAATTCCCATTTTTTGCCTCTAAGCCTCATGTTGCTACTTATCCCACTTCTGCCACCAATCACAATGTTATTTCCTTCCCAATCTGATCCCAATTCCAAAATTCCTGCCCTCCCACTTTCCCCAGATCCTAAATGTTACTGCTCCATCCTTTCTGTTGTCCCCAATATGGCCTGCCACACTTCTGACAAGTGCAGCTTAGAGCGCAGGTGTCAGGACCTGGCGCAAAACATCAGGATCCACTTAACTGGCTTCGTGGACTGGTTGACTGGTTGAATAGTGAGGTCATTTTATGAGCCAGCATGAATACTTGTAACATTTTCTTGGAGGTCATCTAATGAATACCTGTATAGAGGAGTACTTAGAGAACAATAACTTAGGGCGGAATTTTCCCTAGCTGCTGGTGTTGAGCGTGTTTGGTGGTGTGAGCGGGCAATATGGCAACAAGGCCAAAAATCAGTTTCACAACATCGTTAAGCCAGTTTGCAATTGTCCGCTCTTCCCATCAATGGCGGGCCGCGTTTCCCGCTGTGGGATGTTGGGAACCTCACTGTAATGCA
Source organism: Cetorhinus maximus (assembly GCF_964194155.1). NCBI lineage: Eukaryota > Metazoa > Chordata > Chondrichthyes > Lamniformes > Cetorhinidae > Cetorhinus > Cetorhinus maximus. The sequence goes on from NC_135880.1 coordinate 135,251,242, forward strand.
TTTACACATCGTTATAAGCCCAGCTTGCTGGAATCATCCCTCCAGGCTGGACACGCCGACGTGTTTCACAACAGCATTTATAAGGCGTGTACCTGGTGGGCAGCAGTTCGAGGGGAACTCGGAGATGAGTGCACAGTAACGTTGTGCAGCACTCATGAGGGTCGCCTGTTGGGCCTCAAGGTTGAGGCACCAAGCATTCAGGTGGGGACACAGGCAAGTCACTTTTCCCCAGCTGGTTGACAATGCAGTGGCAGGGCAAGGGCTGCCCTGCAGTTGAGGTGACTTAGCGTGGGGTGGGGGAGGGGGGTGCAAGGGCTGCCCTGTGGTTGAGGTGACTTGGGGCATGGGAGGAGGGTTGCTCTGCGGTTGATGGCATTGCAGAAGCACGTGCGGTGGGGGAAGGGAAGGAAACCTTGTATAAAGTGACCATTGCTCTGCAGCTGAAACAGTTCAGGTGCAACCACATTGACATGCTTGGAGTTGGGCCTCTAGCTTATCCGCCCACTGAAGCAATGCAGAAGCATGAAATTGCCACCAACTGCTCCAAAACATTTCACCCCTCAGGCACGGACTGCAAACTAATGAGCGTTTTAGTGGACTGCAGAATAGTTGGGCATGTTGTACAATCTCTTTGCTAAAGCTGGCCGTGGAGCAGTCACTGGTGGAGGCACTCACAGCCCCTTGCAATATCACCATCCCGGTTTGGACCAGTCTCCCCCATGGTTCAAGCTAACAATGCAGCCTTGCAGAGAGTGGAGATGAAGGACAGGAGAGCGGCGGAGGCACCTGGCTGCGCAGATGCAGGAGCAGCACCCTCAAGAAGAAGAACGTGCGGCTGGGGCTCCTGCACATGCCACAGAAGAGCCACAGCGAGCTGTCGCTGGTCAGCGCCAAGCTAGACGCTGCCTTTCATTCCTACAGGTGACTGAGAACCATGCCGCTGAAGATTGCACATGTCCAGGGGAATGGTCAGTCACACCTGCCAGCTACTGCAGGATTTGGCGCCACAGGGACATGGAGGGCATCCACTGCCAGTGGCCGTGAAAGCGACCATGGCGTTCAAGTTCTACGCCCGTGGCTCCTTTCAGGGCTCCACAGGTGACCTCTGTGGGATTTCGCAAGCCTCCGCCCACAAATGCATCCATGAGGTCACCGATGCCATCTTCACAAGGGCAACACAACTTTGTGCTTTTCACCCGGGACCAGGAAAGAGCGATTGGATTTGCCCAGATCTCAGGTTTCCCACAGGTGCAGGGTCCAATCAACTACACTTCGTCTCAACAAGGGGTCAACTATGTCAACTGCAAGGGCTTCCATTCTTTGAATGTGCAGCTCGTGTGCGACCATCACAAATGTACCCTGCAGGTCCGTGTATTCCATGGAATACACGTGATTCCTACATTCTCAGTCGGTCTCAGATCCCTGACGCCTTCCAGGGTCCACAGAGGCTGCAGGGTTGGCCCCTAGGGGACAAGGGCTACCCACAGAGGCCATGGCTGATGACACCCGTGCGGCGGCCTCAGACTGCAGCAGAGCGACGGTATAATGAGGCTCATGCTGCAGCTCGCACCTTGGTGGAGCAGACCATCAGGATGCTGAAAATGAGGTTCCGGAGCCTGGACTGGTCTGGTGGAGCCCTGCAATTCAGTTCACAGAGGGTGTCACGCATCGTCATTGCCTGCTACGCCCTTTACAACCTGGTGCTGCAATGGGGAGACGAGCTAGCTGAGGAGGAGATGGAAGAGCTGGAGGTCTCCTCCAATGAGAAGAAGGTTGACAGTGATGAGGGTGAGGAGGTCCTCAAAGGCAACGATGACAGGGATGAGGCCATTGCACTGGCCAGATGAGGCAGGCGTGCTTGGGAGCCTCTCATAGCTGCTAGATTTGTGGAGGATGATGACAACATGCAGCGAGGAGACATCATAGATCCTCACATTGCATCTGTGAACGTTTGACTCCTGTCCGGCTGATGGCAGAGCACATACCCTCTGTGAGAATGCTCCTGTCATGGGGATGCAGTGGAGGCCCTAATAGTCGCTTGATTCCAGGAGGATGATGATGACATGCAGTGAGGACACTCCATAGACCTTCACATAGCCTCTGGGAATGTCTGACTCCTGTCTGGCTAAGGGCAGCTCGCCTGCGCTCTGTGATCAGGGTCATGGAGATGCAGCCATGAAACTTTAAATACATCTGACTTTGTCAGCCTTCAGCATCTGACCCCTTCAGGGGCACAGTGTCATTTGTCACAGATGCTGAAGAGATGGGGGCCAACTCCACCTTAAAGGTACTGAGAGCACACAGAGAGAATGATGGAACTCTGTGACGCCTTCCCATGACATTCTGGCACCAATGACCAGCACCATTGAGGTGCAGGCATCAGTGATGTTTCCAGGGAGCATGAGGCCGGACCATCACTTTGGTCTGAAGGCTGCACAGAGCACAGGGAAGAGATGCCAGCATTTATCTTGTGCAGGAACCAAGGTTTCACATCTGAGTGACACAAATGCCATTCATCATAACAAGGAGCCATAGGCAAGCAGGCAGACATTCTTGGTAGCTTATTTACAATAGCAAACATTAAGTACAAGCATCCATACCCAGGATATGCAACTACATCTTCTTAACCTTCCTAACCCCGCCCTACGTCTTGGTGTTCCCCAGACATCCACAGTGGAGGTGGAGGCAGACTGCTGACTGCAACACCCTGTCTATGATGACCTTGATGGGCGCCCTCTGGAGGGCCAAGACCTGGAGGACCCTGGCCTGCTTTTGGGGTCCTGCTGTGTGACAGTGGCATCCACCTTGGCCTGTGCAGCTGGAACTGCTGGGGTCACAGGAAGAGGGGATTCAGATGGGCTGGACACTCCCAGAGTCACCTGTGTGGATGGCTCCGGGGTGTGCACCCACCAATTCTCCTCACCATGGATGCCTGAGGGGCCCTGGCTGGTTCCTTGAGAAGAACGAGTAGCTAGAGTGAGATTGAGCTTCCCACACCCCTCTCATGTACATGCTGTTGGAGGCCAACTATGGCATCAGCGATGGAGTTCAGCCATCCGATGTCCTGGACCAAGGTCTCCATGGTGGCTGCCATTGTACCAGTGTTGACCTTGGTGTGTTGGCCTGCCGGCGCTATCACCTCAGCCTGAAGGTGGACAGACTCCTCCATTGTGCCTTGCAATCTGAGGAGTGCAGCGGACATCCCTTCCTGATGTTCCCGAGCTTGCCTTTGCAACTCCAGCAACTGTGACATGACTGAGTCCAGAAGCTCGTCATCTGACTTGGGCTGAGCAGATTTCTGGCCTCCAGCAGCCCTCCGAGTGCCGGACACCTGGGAAGCTCCTGCCGCCGCCTGCTGTAGATCAGACAGTGCGATGTGCTCACCGGACTGTGATCCTGAGGCTACTCTAAAGCTATGTCCCACCGAGATATGTGTCTCTGCGCTGGTGGAGGGTGTGGGTGAGCGCTGTGATGGGACTTCAGGGATTGTGCCTTCAGATTCCTCTTCAAAGGTTTCTTCAGGTCTTTATTGGAGGCCCTGGGTCATGGACCCACTCAGTTGCTTCCCAGCTGTGCCTGTGAAAGCAAGGGGAGATAATTAGTGCATGGCAGTGGCCTGTGAAACAGGACACATCACTCACAGCATGGTCGTCTGATGGATGTTGCACTGCTGGACCCTCACTTGGTAGAGCAGCGCCGACCTCACCATCAGCACAGGGACAGTCCAGATCCTCGCTGGCCAGCTGGAAGCCTCTGTTTTCAAAGCCCATGAAGATCTTGATTTCAGGCATTCCAGCCACCTGTCTGCGGCCTCTCTCTCATTGTGTGCCTGCTTTTCCTGCATGAATAGAGATGGAGAGAGTGTAAGCAGGACGCCTGCCTGGCCAGATGATAAGTATGCCTGTCATGTATGGGTGATGAATGGTCCCATGGATAGGATGAGGACAATGAACGTGTGTGTGAAAGATTGAATGGTGATGTCCCTTGAACAGGCAGTGAGTGAGGACCCTGTGGATATGTGATGGGTTTGTGAGTGTGTGAGTTGAGAATGATGAGAAGAGTGACTTACCCTGACAGAACGGATGAGACCATTCATCATTTTTTGGCACTGGGTGGCTGCCCTCTTTTGCAGGGCGTTGACGCTGCCCACCACTGCCATCGCCTCCCATGCTGGATTGATGATGTTGCAGCCCCTCCTGCGGGCAGAGCGGGGGTAGAGGACATCAAGGCAGACCTCCATGGCATCCAAAAGATGCTCGAGGAACACAACATTAAACCAGCTGGGCTGCAGTCTTCTTGTCTTTCGGAGCCATGTCTTCTGTGCAGCAGTCCTGGGCTGGAAGCACTGAGAGGTGAGTATGCGGCGGCACTTTAAATATGGCACTCTGTGTTTGGAAGTAGCGAGATGATGGCATGGCGGGCGAATGAGAGCCCGCCCACCATCGAAACGGCGTGTTCCCCGGGAATACATGATTAATGAGGCCGGATTGGGAAGATATAGCGTGAAAAGCCACCATTGCGGCCAGCGGGTAAAACTTCTTTTTCCCTGCCCGCCACCGCACTTAGTGTAAATCTGGGATGATTCCGCCCTTAGTCTAGTATTTACACCGCATCCAGATGGGCTGTGGTTCAAGGAAACTGCAGAAAGGATATTTGCAGGAAAGATATAATGAAATAATAGGTGAGAGTTTTTTCATGAAATTGTAGTTTGGTGTTGCAGCACTCTAAATTGCAGATAACAAATCCTGTGTCAGGCGCTAATATCATTCTGCCATGTGTAGAATTCACTGGCTACCCGACTTCATGCACCAAGAGGCCATCACTTTTCTCTTAGGGGTGAATCTTACGTTGCTCAGCAGTAGGCAGGAGTCTGACCCAGATGTGGGTAGATCACCAACTTCCGCCTGCCTTTGGAAGACGCCCAATAATGTGTCTTTCATCCAATTAGCGGGTGCCTGGCGTGATGCCAGCCAACAGCAATAGAACTGGTGGGCAGCGCGCCCACTCGGCAATGCAAGGAGGGACGTCCTGGGGCAGAAGAGGCAAGCCGTGAACCTGAAGGTGGTCTTAGCCATCCATTTAAAGGTGCCTCTGGCATGACTGTGGCACCTGCAGCACAAATCATACTTTGGAGACTGAAGCTTTCTGCAGGAAGATGTTTAAATTTTTTGAAGAATTGCAGAAGGTAAGAGCTTGGTTTTGCCTTGTGTGTTGACTTTTGTGCTAGTAGTGAATCATTCAGGACCCTTGCTAGGGAGGAAAGGACATTCGAATGCAGCTAACCCATTCCCCTTATGTATAGCAAGTGTCTAGGAAAGACTGAAATTCAACCATTCAACACTGACTCCCACAGATGGAGGGGGGAAGGGAGCCATTGGCTGCTGAGATGTCCAGACCCTGGACAGCCCCACGGTTTGGTGGTAACTCCCTGTGCGTCCTCCTCCAGGCTGCGTGTGATAGGCGGGAGGTCCTCTCTCCAGGAGACAGGAAGAGGAGACCTCCCAGTCAGACAAAACCTGCCTGGATGGAGGTCACAGTGGTGGTCAGCAGCAGTGGGTTAATCCAGAGAACCTGACTATAGTGCCAAAAAAGGCTCCATAACCTTTTAAGATCTGCCAGGTGAGTGTCTAACCATTTTGGAGATGGACCTGGGTGGAAGGATATGAAGTGGCTCGAATGTGGGGTTATCTATTGTATTGCCCAAGTGTAGAAGACAGCATGACACATGCATTCCATTTGGCATGTCAACAGGGTTGATGGGGTGGAAGGGGATGGTATTGTACCAGCATATAGCTGGCAAAGGAGCATTTAGAAATGTTGGCCCCTGACAAAGTACCTGTTGGCCACATATTTGAAAACATGATTGCAGCACTGCATAAACATTACAATGTCCTTTTTATATCCAGGAGAAGAAAGAGAGGGAAATGTCAGGACTGGAGGAGGTCAGCCCAACCTGGTCATCCTCACCCTGCTAGAGGAGGTGGTCCTGAAGCTGGAGGCTCATCACTGGAGCCACTCCATTGGCAGAAGCGAGTTTAGAGGAAGGCCCTGGGCAATGAGATTCCAAGGACTCATAGGTTTCTCCTGAAAACTGTCCTTCGGGGGTGGGGTTGGTGGGGCATGTGGGTGGTGGGGGCAACTGCCTTGGAAAGTAGGGAGGCTGCTGGGAAGATGGGATAGATTGATTGCCTACAATCTCCTAATGGTGTCAGTGTGAGTTCTGAGGAGGGAAGTCTCTCTGAATTCATCTGAAATGATACTAGTCATTTATTCTCCTTGTTTTTTGTTTCCCCCACAGGACAAACATCGGCAGCAAATGCCACAAGCCCTGAGGGACCCTTACTAACCTCTGAGGAGGAGGATGGAACCTCAGAGGGTCCAGTGCTGCAACCTAGCACCAGCACAGATACAATCACCGAGGCACAGTTTGGCGGTAAGGGATTCACACACTGGTGAGAGCACATCACAGTCACAAGAGCAGCTGTCAGGGACTGAGATGGAACAGGCTTCTGGCACTCGGAGGGGTGCTGAATGCAAGCTAGATGCTGAGCCCCAGGCTGATGATTTGCCTCTTGGGTTGCCCATTAGGTGGCAGATGCTGGACGTCCAGCACAAAGTGCATGGTGATGTGGCAGATCTTCCAGAAGGCTGCGATCCCCACTCTACAGAATGCCTGGCTTTCTCTATTGAGAGACTGGAGACTGTCATGGAGGGCTCACTGGGCATGCGTCGCTGAGCTCCAGGCCCACAGCCAGGGCAAGAGGGAGAATGAGGAGCCTAGAGTCACATCCAGGTTCTGGTTCCTCTCAGGAAAACAGGGAGACTCAAATGGACCTCACGGTGGCAGATGAGCAGTTGCTGCCGCCATCAAGAGGCACATCTCAGGGTATTTATGATGGGAACAGTTTCTCTTCCACTCCTCTGCCATTGACATAAATGCCTTAGAGTGTCACGGTGACATGTGAGCCACCTGCACTGTGCTAGAGATTCCCACCATGCCAGGACCCTCATGGCCTTAGGCAACCAGAGGATGCCCACCAAAGTTATCACAGGCAAAGAGGTATAAGGGTAAGCAGCCTGTCTCCAGCACAGCTGGCAGTGAGTACCATGCTGTAACACCCAGAAAAGACTTAAGAAAACATCTTGTTAGTCACACGTGGGTCCACATTGGTAATTTTAATATGTAATTTTGGATTTATGCTATTTACATATATGTTCTTTGATGTCCCAGCTGCACTGATGCATTATCTGTGTGTGATGTGATGATGTGATGGTTTTGATTTGGATGGACTAGATGGTGTTATGGGAGTTTGCGTCCATGAGGGCCCCTCTGCACAGCATTATTCATTGACACAACATAGCCCTTAACAATGCAGCCCCGGTGTTCATGAGAGCGACAAGAAGGTGGCAAGGGCCAAGAAGATGTTGCTGTGTTGCAGACATATAGCTCATGGAATCATCTCATAATCAATGCACCTCTTGTCTCCCAGGCACCCAGGACCTTCCACAGACCGGCATTCACACCTGGCGGGCATGGCTCACCCTCCTCTTCATTAGAGCCATCATCAGAGGACGGGGCTATTTCCATGACATCGTCCTCTGCCAGGGCTTCCCCCTTCTGCAGGGTCAAGTTGTGCAACGCACAGCATACCATGACCATTAGCGATATTCTTCCAAATGCATATTTCAGTGCACCACCTGAATAGTCCAGACAATGGAATTGCAGTTTGAGCAGACCAGTAGTCTACTCAATGAGGGTCCTGGCAGGTGAGTGGTTCTCATTGTATCTCCTCTCAGTATCCGTCCTGAGTTTTCATACTGGCACCATCAGCCATCTCCTAAGAGGGTGTCCTCTGTCCCCAAGAAGCCAGCCATCCAAAGCTGAACATTCCTGTCACCTCAGTATGTAGACATCATGGCTGTTGCCCTGATAGTGCATGCATGATGCATTGCCTGTGGTCGCATACTAGCTGCTTGCTAAGGGAATGGTATCCTTTACTGTTTACGAATACCACAGGCTGTCTGGAAGGCACTTTAATGGCCATATTGGTGCAATCTATTATGCCCTGCACCTTTGGAATACCAGCAATACTGGAGAAGTCTCTGGCTGTTTCAGCCTGACTGGCGTCATCGTCAGCAAATGAAATAAATTCATTTCATAATGCCCTGAACAGGGCATTACTCGCAACCTTGATGAGGTGATGCACAGTTGGCTGTGAGAACCCATACAGGTCTCCAGCTGAGGCCGGGAACCACTCTATGGTGAAAAAATTCAGGGCTACTGTCACCTTCAAGGACCCAGAATCGGGTGCCCACCTACATAATTAGATATAATGTCAGCAACAAGTGTATCACAGATTGCTGTGACTGTCTACCTGGACAGCTGGAGTCTTCAGAGGCAATGATGTTCTGTCACCTGTAAGTATGTCAGACTTGTCTGGTAGGCTTTATAGAATACTGCCTTCTCCTCCATCTGCCTGCCTGTAGCTGCCTCCTCTCCACAGGACCTTGCTCTGCAGCAGGTCGCTTACCTTGCTGGGCCACAGGGCACGCCTGTCCCTGGCCAACTGCCCTCCTCCTCCTCCTCCTTCTCCTTTTCTTCCTCACTGGAGGAGGAATTTCCCACTGAATGTACAATTCCCATTTAGGCACAGAGATATTCATCACAAACCCTGCACTGCAAAATGTTGGTTGCAGCACCTCCTGACTGGCCTCTTCCCTCAGGAAAAGCCCTAATACAGTGTTGAAATGAATGAAAATCTAAATTACCAGCACTAGCAAGGTCTCCCAGCACTGTTCTGATGAAATCAGCCATAGTCCCACTTGCAGCCTTTATATCCACCTTTGCAACACTTTCTGATAAAAAACGTAGTGCGGCCATGTGCCCACCACATTATGGTGTGGGTAATGCAAAATTGTGGTCAAAGGCCTTGCTAGCAAGCAAACTTGTTAATTAGTTTTTTAAACTGATGGGTGGCTTGCCAATTTTAGGGCCTGTCTGACTTCCGTATTATGGCAGTCAGGTGAAATCGCCAGGTTTATGACCCAACATCATGACATCGGGTTTACAAATGCGTTGGGACGGCAGAAGTCCCGATTCCTGAGCATAAGATTCACCCCTTAGTGTTAGTTACTGAAAAGCTTGATTTTCCTACAGCTGCTTTTCCATTTGTTGTGTGGCAGAAAACAAATCTATTTATCTCTCTATTTTTTTAATTCTTTCATGGGATGTAGGCATCACTGGCAAGGCCATTATTTGTTGCCCATCCCTAAGTGTCCCTGAACTGATTACTAGGCCATTTCAGAGAAGAGTTAAGAGTCAACCACATTGGCCTGGAGTCAAATATAGGCCAGACCAGGTAAGGATGGCTGATTTCCTCCCCTAAAGGGCATTAGTGAACCAGATGGGTTTTTACAACAATCAAGGATAGTTTCATTGTCACCATTGTTAAGACTGGTCCCCGGGTGAGATTCCCCAATTTGGTATGATCTCGGATGAGGTACCCCAAATTATTATGCTCCCAGATGAGGGGGATGAGCTGGCTCCCTTTCTTTATTCAACCCCCTCGGTTGGTAACAACAAGGTTAGTTTAAAAAGGATCCCTTCCCCCATGGATACCTTTTCCCAGTCCAGATGTATTTATGTTTTAAAGAGGAGCCAATTTAACCAGGCTGTCTTGAGTCAAAGAAAGAATGAGTTTATTAGTTACTAAACATGAGAAAAAATAATAAAAATGCAACACACATGCACACAGGTTAGAAATGAGAAATTGAGCCCAAAAATAAAAGTTAAAAAGATATACAAATCAATCCTTTGGCTTGTCCGTAAGGAGTAGTTGGTGAAACATTGTGGTCGTTAAGTTGGGGTGATTCCGATATCACTGACTTTGGCAGTTGAGCAGCTGTTTTGGTGATTCTTGGTTCTCCAGGTTAGCTGAAAGGAGTTGCCCTGTTTCCTTTTCGACTGTGGCTTTGTTGACTTGTGCCTTGCTTCCAGAAAATACTTTTTTACTGGCAAGCACACGGATGCCCAGTTGATATTTTTTAACCGTGACCTTCGTGGCACACACACACACCGGAACAGAACAAAAAATAACACACAGAACTAGGGTTGCAGTTGGTTTTTTGAAACCTTTTCCTTGTGTATTCCTGGAAGGGAAAAGCAAACATGTCTTTCACCCAGATCTGTTTTCTTTTCAATATTCATGTTCACAGTCTGGGATATAATGTGACAGGACGTGGCTTGGCTAAGATGGTAATCATTTTCCATGATCTCTGCAACCACAGGAGATTACAGTTCAGTTGACATTGTCTCTTTTCCTCTGAAGTGCTTCTGTCTGAAGTAAGCCATTTCACACCTTTTAGGTGTGACATTCTATTCTCTGAACTAGATGGCCAAGTAATCCACATGGGAATTTTCCAGCAAATGGTTACCTTACAGTTTCAGCAAGCTTTTTCTTGTGTGTCCTTTTTAAAAAAAAAAACACGTCTTACATAAAAGTTCCATATGTCAGTAAGAAAGAAGGATTCTAGGAAGGGGATAAACCAACCATGGTTAACAAAGAAAGTTAAGGATAGGATCAAATTGAAAGAAAAAAACATATAATGTGGCAAAGATTAGTGGTAAACCAGCGGATTGGGAAAGTTTTAAAAACCAACAAAAGATGACAAAAAAAAAGAGAGAAAATAAACTTTGCAGGTAAACTAGCAAGTAATAAAAAAAACTGACAGCAAGAGATTCTTTAAATATATAAAAAGGAAGAGAGAGGCCAAAGTGAACATAGGCCCCTGAGAGAATGAGACTGGAGAAATAATAATGCCCAATCAAGAAATGGCAGAGGAGTAGAATAAATACTTTGCACCAGTCTTCACGGTTGAAGACACTAATAGCATTCCAAAAGTACTAAATAATCAAGTGGCAAAAGTGAGGGAGGAAATAAATACAATAACTATCACTAGAGAAAAAGCCTGGATCTTCCATGGAGGGGCAATCATTGTCCGATTGCCACTCCACTCGGACTTGTCCATGTCCTGAAGCTGCTCCGCATTTCTTCAGGGTCTTCCAAGCCTGGTTTCTCCAGCAATGCAGAGCGCAGTGTCCACCAAAGAGCTCCATCGCAGTGCTGTAGCGTTGGGGGAAGACAAGACATGTTCCCTTTTTACGGCACTAGCTGGTGTATGGTGAGTTTAAAGATCAAGAGTGAATGTTAGTGAATGAATGATTTTTTTAAATGTTTCTTCATGGGATGTGGGTGTCACTGGCTGGGCCAGCATTTATTGCCCATCCCTAATTGCCCTTGAGAAGAGGATGGTGAGCTGCCTTCTTGAACCGCTGCAGTCCATGTAGGAACACACAGTGCTTTTAGGAAGGGCATTCCTGGATTTTGACTCAGCGACAGTGAAGGAATGATGACATATTTCCAAGTCAGGATGGTGAGCGGCTTGGAGGGGAACCTAAAGGTGATGGTGTTCCTATGTGTCCCCTGCCCTTGTCCTTCTAGATGGTAGTGGTTGGTGGGTTTGGGAGATGCTGTCAAAGGAGTCTTACTGAGTTTCCGCAGTGCATTTTGTTGATGCCACACTCGGTCAAATGCTGCTTATGAGGAAAGTTTGGGCAGACTGGGCTTGTTTCTACTGGAGTTTAGAAGAGTGAGGGATGATTTGATTGAAGTATGCAAGATCCTGTACAGCCTTGACAAGGTGAACCTTGAAAGGATGTTTCCTCTTTTGGGTGAGTCCAGAACTAGGGGGCACTGTTTTAAAATTAGGAGTCACCCTGTTAGGACAGGGATGAGTATAATCTTTTTCTCTCAGAGGGCTGTGCGAATTTGGAATTCTCTGCCTCAGGAGGTGGTGGAGGCAGGGTCATTGAATATTTTTAAGGCAGAGGTAGATAGATTCCTGTTAGGCAAGGGAATCAAAGGTTATCGGGGTTAGATGGGAATGTGGAAATTGAAACACAAGAAGATCAGCCATGATCTTATTGAATGGCAGAACAGGCTCGAGGGGCCGAATGGTCTACTCCTGTTACTATTTCTTATGTTCTTATGTTGATGTCAAGGGCAATCACTCTCGCCTCATCTCTTGGGTTTAGCTCTTTTGTCCATGTTTGGACCAAGGCTGTAATGAGGTCAGGAGCTGAGTGGCCCTGGTGGAAACCCAACTGAACATCAGTGAAGATGTTATTGCTGAGTAAGTGCCGCTTGATGACTTCTTCAATCACTTTGCTGATGATTGAGAGTAGACTGTTGGGGTGGCGATTGGCCGGGTTAAATTTGTCCTCCTTTTTGTGGCCAGGGCATATGCAATTTCCACATTGTCATTTACATGCCAGTGTTGTTGCTGTATTGGAACAACTTGGCTAGGGACGTGGCTAGTTCCGGAGGACAAACCTTCAGTACTATTGTCGGAATGTTGTCAAGACCCATAGCCTTTGCAGTATCCAGTGCCTTCAGCCGTTTCTTTATATTATATGGAATGAATCAAATTGGCTGAAGACTAGCATTTGTAATGCTGAAATCCTCAGGGAGAGGACGGGAGGGATCAGTGAGTGGATGAATAAGGAATGGGTAGGATGGTAGGATGGATAGGTGGGTGATGTAATTGGTAAGTGGGTAGGGTGGGTGAGTGAAATGGATCAGTGGGTAGAGTGGCAGATGGGTGAGGTGGTGGGTGAGTTGGGTGACAGGTGGGTAAGGTGGCAGGCAGGTAGTGTGGCAGGTGGGTGAGGTGCTAGCTGGGTGGGTGGCAGGTAGGAACATAGGAACATAGGATGTAGAAGGAGGAGTAGGCCATTCAGCCCTTTGAGCCAGCTCTACCATTCAATAAGATCATGGCTGATCTGGTTGCGGTCTCAACTCCACTTTCCTATCTGTCTCCCATAACCATTGACTCCCTTGTCTATCAAAAATCTGTCTAACCCTGACTTGAATACATTCAATGATCCAGCCTCCACTGCTTTCTGGGGAAAAGAATTCCACATACTAATGACCCTCTGAGAGAAAAAAATTTCTCCTCATCCCCATCTTAAATGGTTGACATCCTATTCTTAAACTGTGACTCCTTGTTCTAGTCTCTCCCACAAGTGGAAACTTCCTCCTGGTATCTACCCTATCAAGTCCCCTCAGGATCTTGTCTGTTTATATAGGGTGGCAGGTGTGTGTGCTGGGTAGGTGGGTGAGGTATGTAGGTAGGTGAAAGGATAGGTGGGTCGGGTGTAATGAGGTCGGGTTGGGAGGGATAGTCATGTCGGGGGCTAATCAGGTCAGATTGGGGGGAGGGGGTAGTCAGGTGGTGGGTGGTTAGCATGGTTGGGAGGAGTAGTCTGGTCAGTTGGAGTGTTGGGGGGTAGTCAGGGGGTCAGAGGGATAGTCGGAGGTGGGGTTTGATGTGGGGAAGTTGTAGGGGGGGGTCAGTGTGAGTTATGGGGGGTGTCAGTTACCCAGGAGTTAGGCTAGATTTAATCTATCTAACATTTCCTGGGTAACTATCCAGGTAAGTACCACAGAACTATCCAAAGTCTCTGTGATTATTTCAGTCTGAGACATTCACAGATGGTCCCAAGAAGACAGGGAATTGCCTGTCAGAAGTTCATACTTCCCACGTAATTCTCATGGAGGTTTACCTGTCAGGTTTGCCCCAGGGTCCTGATGTGCATCTTGGGTCATATGTCCAGCCTCCGATGATCCAGAGACCAGAATATTTGGGCCAATGTTTAGGGTTCACGTGAGCCTTCTCCAACTCCAATTACCTCCTGTATCCCTCGAAGCATTTTTCCTTCCTGTATGCATCATGCCTCCTTTTTAATGTCCCAGTTCTATCTGTTTCAATCACTCCATGTGACAGTGAGTTTCATATAAGAAAATTCCTCCTAAATCCTTAATTCAATCTGTTAGCGGCTAACCCATTTTAATGCTCCTTGTTCTGGACTCAACCACAAATGGAAGTAATTTCTCCACGTCCATCCTATTGAACCCATTCATAATTAGAAAGGTCTCTATCAAATGTCCTCTTCGTCTTCCCTTTTCCAGAGAACAGGGCCCCAACATGCTCAATCTTTCCTGATAGTTGTATCCTCCTAATTCAGAGAACACCTTTGGAAATCTTTTCTGCACTTTATCAAATGCGCCAATATTCTTTTTGTAGTATGCAGACGACAACTGGCACAGTGTGGTCTACCAAGTTTCCACATAAATTTAACATTAGATCTTGGCTTTTGTTCTTAATTTATCTTCTATACAGTTTACTGTAGCCAGAAAATTCTTTGGAACTATTCCTGCTCCACTGACGTCAGATGTGTAGTGGAAACATGGACCAGCTCCAAGTAATTTCCTGATCTATGATTACGTATTATGTATACGGCACACAATGGGGTTTGTACCATGTATAGGGCATGCTATGGAGTATGTAACAAGCATACTGCACACTATGTGCATGCGAACTATGTAAAGTGCACACTATGGATTGTATGCCATGTATACTGCACACCATGGTGCATGTACCCTGTATACTGCACACTATGTAGTGAATACAGTGTATCCTGTACACTATGGTGTATGTACCATGTATATTGCATACTATGGAGTATTCTCAGAGAATCCCTGGAGGTTAAACATTCCTGCCGGCTCACGGGAGACCCTGGCTTGTGACCAACCAAAATAGAGAAGGTCACCCAGGAAGGCACAGAACACATTGAAAGACTTAATTGGGAATGTGCAGAGGTAATGTCCAGGCATCAGAGGGAGCACACAAACCTCTAAATAATCCATCTATCCAACTCTTCAAGCACTAGCTGCCCCACATATAGCAGAGTCGGCAGATCAGGCATTGGACCTATCAGCCTTCTTAGAGCCCATCAAACCAGAGTAGAAACAAGTCATCCTTGATCCCGAGAGACTTCCTGAGAGAGAGGGAGTGCACACTCCATAGTATGCAATATACATGGTACATACACCATAGTGTACAGGATACACTGTACTCACTATATGTCCCGCCCAGCCTAGCTGGTTTTGAGTGATTAGTGTCTCGATGCTGGGCACATTGGCTTGGGAGTGAAGGGTTCTCAAAATTCCCACATTTTTCATATCATCAACAAGGATATGACTTTTGGACTTTTATGGCAGAGGACCCAACTGCTGAGTTAAGTGTAGAACCCTGCAGACAGGAGGCTAGGCCCATTAAGGCCTGGGACTGGACATGCCCAAGCTTGTTGAGTGCAATGTGGATTGTTGCCTAAAACCAGACAATGAGAGGAGACAGAATACGCATTCTTCCCTTTAAAACAATCAACCCAGAGAAAGACTTCATCTTACACGAAACAAAAGCCCATCAAAATTTTGCATAAATAATCGCTACTAACTACTCAGGTGGGAAGGCAGCAATCAATGCAATTATACGAACCTATCAATACTCCACATATACAATGGCTTTCAGTTCAAGACTAGTTACAGGGGCAGGAAGACAACGATAAACATCGTGTGAGCCCATTAAAAACAACGAGACAGCAATCGCCTGAGGAAGCCCACCAAAATCAGACAAAGAACTAACCTTGATTTGGATTGAGACAAGAAATTCAAAAAACAGTATAACTGGGCCACCAGTTATGAAAGGGAGGAGATCTGAAGGGTGAGCAGTTTTGGGGCGGTTGAAGCAGAGTTTAAGCAGGGAGAGGTAGCTGAGCCAAGCGGAGGGAGGAGATCTGGAGGTTTGCAGGCCCGCAGGCAACATACAGGTGAGGGGCATGGGGTGGCAGGCTCAACCGAAGACAACAAGGCCGCAACCGGAGCCCTTCACAAAGATCGACCACCCACAACCGCGCCCTCCACCCAACTGAAGAACCTTCGCAGATTCCACAGACCAGGACCACATAGGGATGGCAGGCCCCAGAGGACACAAAGAGCGTACCCCAAAACTGCAACCGCTTACCTGGCTGGATTTCAAACTGTCAAGGAACCCTGGTTGGTGAGCATGATCCCCGACCTCTCCTAGTTCAATTAAGTTAGGTTTTGGGGGTGGGATAAGGGTGAGGGGCTTAGTAGCGTGATTTTCCCTCATTATGCCCTGTGTTCCCCATTCTTAATTAAGTGTACTTTGTAGGTCTGTATAATCTCAGTGTAATCCTAATATTATAAATTCATTTGTGACTTCAATAAACAGTTTTCTTTTTCTTGCACCAAAACCAGTTGTCTGCTGCACTTTGTCACAACTCCCAAATAAGTCCAAGGTCTAGAATCCAGGGAGTGGGAGCGATTCGGACCGCTCAGAAGTCAGAGGTGAAGCTGACACACACCACCACCCCCTACAGGAGAGGAAACTGTTGTTGGACTGCCTTCCTAGCCACCGAGTTTGGAGGATCTTATGATGGCACCACAGGTGGTATTTCTCCAGTGCTTTGAGGTACCTGCTGTAGGTTGTCCAAGTCTCTGAAGCATAAGGAGTGCGGGGGTCACTGCTGATGGTGTGTGTAAAATGTAAAGCACACACTATAGATTTTATACCATGTATACTCACATATACTGCACACCTTGGTGCATGTACCATGTATACTGCACACTATGGAGTGTGTACCATGTATGCTCCATGGTGCACATGGAGTGTGTACTCTCTCTTTCTTAGGCAGTCCCTCAGGATTGAGGATGACTTGCTTCTGCTCTGGTTTGATTGGTTCTGACTTGGCTGATAAGTCCAAAGCGTGAATAGCGGACTGTGCCACTTACAAAGCAGGTGGTGCTTGAAGCTTTGGGTAGATGGTCTTAGTCTTGAGATCCTGGTCCTCAAATACTCTTTTCCTCAGTCACCCAAAGGCTGATTAGTTAGGCACATTGCAGGCAATGACGAATACATGTGAATGTACTCATGAAAATGTACTCGATATACTGTTGCACTCTGGGATGTGTACTCTGTATATTGCACACTATGATTGTATAATACAACAATATGCTGTAGTTCCAAAGAACAATTTCAAGCTGTAAATGATCAAACATTACAGTCTTTAGATTAATTTAAAGAATGAGCTTAATGATGAATTTATTTGTGGGTGTATGTATTTTTAAGAATCTTACTCAGCGATATGGGCTGGAATTTTCCCAGCACCCTGGAGCGAGATTTGGAGATGGGGCGCTGCGAAAACGATGAAAAAACATGGTAGGTCTCTGCGCACTTTCACCAGGAGCCGATTGCAGCGCTGACAGCTAGCCAGCCACCTGGCAGCTGCAGGAAGCCAAATAAGGGAGGTGATTAGGCTGCATTTTTCCACACCATTCCAATTTTCCTGGAAGCAGCTGGGACCCCTGCAGTGTACTTGGCTGCCAACTCACAGGAGGTCAGTTCACAGCCAGAGGGCCCGGTGGATCCAGCTTTATACCACTAAATAATCACAAAACAACGGGAAGCCTGTACTTGGTAAGCAGAGGCCTTGCAAAGCAGCAATGCTGGGGATTAAGAAAATCATTCCAGACCCCCTTCCTCCTCACCTCCCGAGCTTTGCAATGCCCAGACACTGTCGCTGCACTTCCATTGCAGCCGTGGTGAAGGCTACCGGCCTCCCTCACATGCCAGCTCCTGATTGGCTTTCCTGTCTCTGCAATCCATCCACACTCCCTAATTGGGCAGCGAATGCAGAGGCAGCCAACTAATTGGCCACCTCCTATAAACTGAAGCTGGCACGTGTGCGAATGAAATACATGGGGTTGGAACCCAGAAGTGGACTGATGTTGGGTTCCTGACACTGATGGCAAAATTCAGGTCATGGTGTTGCAAACCTCTCTGAGCCTTTGAGAAGATGCTGAATTTGAGTTGCCTCACAGACAGTCAGTGCTTGAAAATTTAGAGAACAATCTAATGGGAACTGTAGCCTCACTGATAGTTCTCCGTACTGACAAATAATCCCAAGAATTGTGTTCCCATTGGAATATTACAAGCACAATATATTTTTGAAGAATTAACAATACTGTATTTATTCCAAATTTTTGTACGATACCTGTATTATGTATGCTGCAGCATTAGCGCTATTATGGTAATAATTTGGCAGAACCCTCTTTCATTATATTTGCAATGTTGTTCATGTTGAGTGCTCTGCAAAGATAAAAACTTTTAGCTATTGCCATTTTACAGAATCCAGCCTTGCAACATTACTGCTATATCCTGTCCGAACACCCCCACTCTCTCACACTACATTCCTGTCCCTGTACCTCACTTCTCTCACACTTGAGCCTTGCCCCTGTACTCGTGCTCTTTCTCACTAGACCCCACACTTAAATCTCACTCTTTCACACTAGACCTCTGGTCATTGTACCTCTACTGTTTCACACTGGACCACTGGCCCTGCATCCTCACACTTTCAAATTAGACCTTAGCTACTGTACCCCAACCCTTTCACACTATATTCCCACTCACAGTATGCTCCCACTGTTTCACACCAGACCCCTGCCTCTGTATCTCATTCTTTCACTCTAGACCCTAGCCATTGTACCCCCACACTTTCACACTAGACCCCTGCCCCTGTATCTCATTCTTTCACACTAAACCCCAGCCACTGTACCCGAGTGTTTATAGAGTACCTTTAACATAATAAAATATCCAAAGGCACTTCATAGAAGCATTATAAACCACCGAACCCCATAAGGAGATGTTAGATTCGATGACCAAAAGCTTGGTCAAAGAGGTAAGTTTTAAGGGGTGTCTTTAAGGAGGAAAGTGAGATAGAGAAGCAGGAGGGTGCAGGGGGGAAATTCCAACCCATTGTAACACAATCAAAATCAGGACTGCTAAAAAGGCCACAACTAGATGAGTGCAGATATCTTAGAGGGTTGTGGGAATGGAGGAGAATACAGAGGTAGGGAGGGGCAAGGCCATGAAATGATTTGAAAACAAGGATAAGAATTTTAAAATCCAGATGTTGCTTGACTGGGAGCCAATTTAGGTCAGCAAGCATAGGGGTGATAGAAGGGACTTGGTGCAAGTTGTAAAAAAGACATAAGGAGTTTGCAGACGGATATAGAGAGATTAAGTAAACGAGCAAAAATCTGGCAGGTGGAGTATAATGTGGGAAAATGTGAAGTTGTTCACTTTGACAGGAAGAATAAAAAAGTAGAGTATTACATGAACAGAGAACGACTGCAGAATTACGAGGTGTAGAGGGGTCTAGTACATGAGTCACAAAAAGTTATTATGTAGGTACAGTGAGTAATTAAGAAAGCTAATAGAATGCTACTCTTTATAATGAGAGGAATTGAACATAAAAGTAAGGATGTGATGCTTCAGTTATACAGGGCATTGGTGAGACCACATATCGAATACTGTGTGCAGTTTTGGTTTCCTTATTTAAGTAAGAATGTAAGTGCATTGGAGGCAGTTCAGAAGTTTACTAGATTGATACCTGGACTGAACGGGTTGTCTTATGAGGAAAGATTAGTCAGACTGGGCTTGTTTCCACTGGGGTTTAGAAGACTGAAGTGTGATTTGATTGAAGTATATAAGATCCTGAATGGTCTTGACAGGGTGGAGGTGGAACGGATGTTTCCTCTTGTGGATGAGTCCAGAACTAGGGGGCACTGTTTTAAAATTAGGGGTCGCCCTTTTAGGACTGAGATGAGGAGAATTTTTTTCTCAGAGGGTTGTGCAACTTTGGAACTCTCTGCCTCAGAAGGCGATGGAAGTGGGGTCATTGAATATTTTTAAGGCCGAGGTGAATAGATTCTTGTTAGGCAAGGGAATCAAAGATTATTAGGGGTAAATAGGAATGTGGCACTCAAAACACAAACAGATCAGCCATGATCTTGTTGAATGGCATAGTAGCCTTGAGGGGTCAAATAGCCGACTTCTGCTCCTATTTCGTATCTTTGTATGAGTTACAAAATGGGCAGCAAAGTTTTGGATGGCCTCAAGTTTACAGTTTATGGAAGGTCGGATGTGAGAGATCAGCCTGGAGTTCATTAGAATAGTCAAATCCAGAGGGAACAAAGGCATGAATTAGGGATTCGTCAGCAGATGAGCTGAGGTGGGGCAATGTTGAGTGATGTTACAGATATGGAAATAAGTGGTCTTAATGATGGCACAGATATGTGGTCAGGAGCTCATCTCGGAAGCAAATATTTCACAAGGTTGCTGTTATGGACAGGAGAGAGACAAACTGCACTTCTTTAACTCCTCCCCATCTGCCTGTATACATAGGCGTTTTTGAATTATTTTTAAAATAAGCTGTGATGTGTTTTCCCCAAACCCTCAGTTTGTGTGATCCAATTTTATAGGTTATATGCAGCAAACCTGTGTTCTGATGAGCTCAAAGGGTTAGTTTATTGCACATGCAAACCCAGAGGGGGTGTGGGGGGAGGGGGTGGTGGTGGGGGGGTTGTGGTGGGGCGATTGTTTGCAACTTCTCACACACACACACACACACACACACACACACACATTCAGTGAGGGGGGAATAGAAAAGACAAAGATTTTACAACTATGGATAGCAACAATAAAAGAACCACAAAAATAAATATTAGTTCACGTGATTTCCAGAGCCTGAGAAGTCAAAGTCCAGATGGTGTTTCCTTTGTGGAAGAGATCACTCCAGATAGGTTTCTAGTTGGAGACAGCACCATGAAAATCTTTAAAAAGAATGCCGATGTAGTACTGTGGGATTTCTGTGCTTAGACTGCTTGGCAAATGATGATCAGAGACTTTTAAAATCAAATGGGCTTCAATGTGTTGAGAGATGGTGGCTGACAGCTTGTTCAGCCAAGAGATCTGCTGGAGTACTTTCCGGTTGGTGTTAAATCAGCAGACTGAGCTATGAGGCTAGAAATGTAATATTAAAATGGTCCAAAAGGCTAGAAGCATGTAGCCTATTAATGAGATAATTGCAGCTTCACAAGCAGTTTCTGTGCTTCTAGCCAAAATCCATTGTTTCGCTTAGAAGTGAAATGGTGGCTGTTAACACCTGAACAGGTAAAATGAGTTTCGATGTCTCTGTCTTTGTTATCATCCCAGCTGGGGGGGGGGAGTCAGTTCCTCTGTTGATTGCCTAGTTTCATGATTATAATGTGGCCTTACAATGGGTGTGAGATTCCACAAAGATGAGAGTGGAGCTCTTTGTTCTTGTAATCTCTGTTGGAAGCTTCCAGGACAGATGCTATTCTTGTGAGTCATGTGACCTGTAGCAGCCATCTTGTGGCTCAGCAACATTCCATTTTAAATGTGGTAAAAAAAAATAAAGTTTTGATGTATGCAGTTTTGATTTTTTTTTCATTTCTTATTGATATGACAGTTGTAAACAGTCATGTTTAGTCTTAGACAGTTGCCAGGGAGAGGCATGTAGTCAGTAGCTAGGGAATGGAGTTTGGAGCAAAGACCAAAGGCAATGCTTCAGTCTTCACAATATTTATTTAGAGGAAATTTCTGCTCATCCAATTCTGGATGTCAGATAAGCAGTCAGATAAATTAATAACAGTGGAGGAGTCGAGAGAGATAGTGTTGAATTGGAAAGCTGGGTTTTGGCAATGACATATGAAAACTAACACTGTTTTTGGATGATGTCATCAAGGGGTAGCATGAAGATGAGAAATAGGAGGAGCCAAGGCTAGATCCTTGGAGGACACTGAAACTAATGGTGTTACAGCAGGAAAATATAGTTTTTAGTTTTAGGAATTAAAATTTAACTGTAGAAAATGGGGGGCATCTGACTGAGAAACTAACAAGCAACCCTGAAGTAAATGCAATTCAAACCAGCTTGGAGTTAATTACAGCTGAATGCTAATTTATGTTTATCTTCAGTGTCAGAGCTAGAAGTGTAAACACTGAACAATTAATGATCCATTCTGGACCTCTTGGTAGAGCCAAGGTATTTATCGCTATCTCTACAAAAGAAGCTAAACCTAGCAATTCTAGGGAAAAGTGTCATAACACTCAATTAGAGATAGAAATTATTCATATGGTTTCCTAGAGTCAAGGAAAACTTTGTAATTAAAAGGTTGCTAATTTGCATTTCTACCTGGGAACAGACCGTTCCAAGTGCCATGTTACCATAGAGAAGCGATTCAGAATGGAGCCTTGATTAGAAGGTTCTTTGGTTTAATTATTTGTGTGTGTTTACTGATAGAAGCAGGTAGTTCAGTTTGAGTTTCGTGAAGGAAAAGCAGTTGGAAGGTTTGCTTTAGCTTGCAACTCATGGAAGAAATCTACAGTGGTCCTCACAGAGCCTTGTGGCAGAAAGCAGTCAGCAGAGTTAGCTTGGTAAGTTGTGGGAAGGAAGTTAGGCACCTGCTGGAAACCTGAGCAAGAAGCTGAGGCATCAACAGTTATGAGGTTGGTAAAGGAAAGATTGCGAGACCATGTATCCAAAAGCTAATGGAAGGACCCCCATAAAATCTTACCTCAAAGGAATAGCTGGAATACTAAGGAAAAGTAAAGTAAATTCCAGAGGGCTGTGTCATACCTTTTGAGTTGGTTCCTGGAAAATTGAATGAACCTTCAAAATTTTGTAAGATAAGGAATTCTTGGAGGCAAGTAAAAAATAGAACTGAGTTTATAGCATAATTCTTTGTAAACTATAGTGTTAAATTAGTAGTGCTTGCTTTGTTTAATTTCCTTCATATATACAATAAATGTTGTCTTTGTTAAAAACATATCTTGTGGTGTAGTTCTGTCGGTTAATTGCTAGGTGTTCTGGTTTTTTCTTTAAATGTTAGCAGTCCCTAACAGGATCGCAACACCTTTGATGGCGAGAAAGGAGGAGGTGAAAGGGCATCTTCTGCACTTGTATGCGAAGGGGAGAAGGGTTTTGAAGAGTGGATCAAGGTATAATGCCATGATTGTTAGAGATTGTTGGCCGGTCACTGATGAAGGCACCATGCAGCAAGAGTGTATAACGCTAGTTGACACAGTTGATGGGGTGTGGCATTTGAAGATATATTCACTGACCTTGACCACTCACCTTATATCCAGGTCCTCGGGGCTAAACGCCTGGCATTGACTGCCCTGGCTATCTGGTCCCCTTTACATAGTTTATCTGGGGGACCTCCTGGCCCACTGTAATATCGCTCTTCATCTCCACCTCCTGCAGCAAGGCCTCCAGTAGCATCAGTAGATAACCTTGGAGCTCAATTTGTGTCATTCATGTGCCTTTTGTCAAAATCACGTTCAGAATGACTTCCAGAACTTGCTCCAACCAAAGTGCATCTCCCCTTTAAGAAGTGCAGGCTGACGTTAAGTACTGCAGACAGACTTGTTCTAGCCTTTCATGACTTTGACCACCTGCTCAGGCTTGCAGCCGCTCACAACAGCATGGTGAGTGCTGACTGCATGTTACATTCACTTAAATTAGCGGGCAGCACAAAGTTTGCACGCTGCCTGCATTGGAAGCGGGGGTTGGGGGATGGGTGGTGGGCCAGGGGTGGGAGTGGGGGTAGGGGGACGGGAACAGGTTAGTTGCACATCATGATCCTTGCACCCATTTTTGGTGGTTATTGAAACTCACAGCCAAATTCTCCTGGAGATAGACTTGGGTAATTAATAGAATTGTAGTAATTAATGGAACTTCACATGTCAGCAACGCAGTACACTGAGCTCTATGCCAAAATTCCTAATAATGATCCCTGCATGCATGGAGCTCTGCACCAGGAATGCAAATGCAGTATCATCTGTTCCTTGGCCTCTTGTTACGGGATAATCAAAATATGCAGATTATTTTATCACCCTAAGTCTATGCTGTTTTCATAATCGTTCACCAACAGCAGAAGATCTGTACAAGCTTGTCGAATTTCTCCCTCTGTGTCAGATCTCAGCCTTTGTTTTGTGCACCCATCAACCTCTTTACCAACAGCATTCTATTTATATTTGCATTTATTAGCGACCAGATTGTGTATGTGCCAAGTTTGCCACCAACATCATATCAATCAGCCAAATTAGTTCCATCTAATGGATTTAGTTCTTGAGTCTTATTTTTTTATCTTTTTAATTGGTTGTTTTTTAAAAATCTTTCAATGACATTATTTTCTTGCCAATCATGTTCCCCCAAAGAGAAATCTGTGTGATATCACCCATTGCCTGGCTATATCCCCTTAAAAAAGATGTGATCAAATAAAAGGTAGTTTTGTTACCAAAATATTTAACTGCTTCTCCCGACCCCACTGTGGTGATGAGGACTGTTGCTGGTTCCAGTTCAACCCCCCTTGGGATCACTCTTTCCCTGAATGCCATCCTCCTCCCAATCGTTTATCCCTCCTCCAAGTAGCCTTGCCTCCAAATTGCTTCTTCCCCCACCCCAATCAAGGCCTCCCTTCCGATTGCATCACTTTTTTCCCAATCTCATCCTCCCTGCCGATCGTATCCTTCTTCCTGATCTCTCCTTCCTCATGATCATCCCCTCCCTGCCAATCAATACCTCCCTCCTGATCGCCTCCCCCATTCTCAATTGTCTCTCCCCTCTTCCCAATCACTCCAGGTGCCCTATCACCTACCTCTCTCCCTCCCTCCCTCCCTCCTAACATCCTTCCTGGTCACTTCTTCAGCCTGCTGATGATTCCCCCACCCTCCTCCCTATCACTCCCCCTCCCTCATCTCCTGCCCTCCACCTGGGACCTAACTGTGGGTCGATGCAGGTGTTGTAGGCACCCAAAACAAAATACCCATTCATTGGTGAGTTCTCTGAGGATTCCCATAAGCCACTGGCCTCATTCAAATGATGCCTAATATTGAAAGGATTTCAGGTCTGTTTCAGCACACTGATCATCCACTGGTCCTAATTCACAGCAGCGACTAGATTTGGCCTCACGCTGTCAGTCATTTCCCAGGACAATGCCCATTTTGGCAATACCCCTGCTGCTGGGCACTCTCCTTATATCTGAGCCACTACACTGAATCCCTGTGTATTGAGTCTCCCCATCTGATCCCTCTGATAGCCTGCCATAGATTTGAGCCCAGGGCCTCCGTAGCAGCGACCTGGGCGCGCAAAAGAGATATAAGAGCAGATTCACGATCTCTGCCGTTTGAGGCTGTGCTATGGTTTCCCCTAGGGTTGGCATGTAGTTCTGTTAGGGGGAATTGTTTGTACACATGTGGATTACAGCTTGTCCATGCCTGCTGCTGTAATTCAGAGACAGCTTTGAACACTCGCATGTGACTACAAAAATGTTCGTTCTCGGATACCAGCTTCCAGAGGGCATAACCTGCATGGTGCAAATCCCTGGGGCTCTGCAGCTGAGGCTGAATGCAAAGTGATGGCTCATTCCGGCTGCTGCCACCACCTGCTCTTGCTCACTCATGCTCTCTGATTGATCTGCTGTACCTCCTCCAAATTGGCAGCATCGATTCACTTGTGCTGGTGCTTGGGGCAGATGGAGTATACGGGGAAGGGTGCTGTAATGTATTGGTCTCCTGGGAGGTATCAGGCCCAGCAGTTGTTAGAATTTTGGTGAAATGATACTCCTTCAAGCATTACTTATGTGACAACTTACCCTGTAACACGGCGTTGTGCTTGAGTGCAAAGTGGAAATGGTGTGAACGAGTTTGTGAGTGAGTAGCAGAAAAGAAAGAATAGAGGAATTTTCCAGCATTGTCCTCTGGCTATAAGGACCCTCATCCCATCTGTGCAGTTTGTGGCAATTATTTCCAGCACAGCCGATTCAAAAACTCCCATTACTTCAAAAACTTAATGGTAGAGCAAATTCTTCCCATGCCTGATCACTTCTGTTATGTGCTACCATTTCCTGAGAGCAAAGAGACATTGTCAAGATATTGGAAGTAGGAATCAGTTCGACACAATGCATTATGGAACGTGGATAATTTTTTAAAAATTCATTTATAGGATGTGGCTGTCGCTGGCTGGGCCAGCATTTATTTCCCATCCCTTGTTGCCCTTCAGAGGGTGGTGGTGAGCTACCTTCTTGAACCCCTGCAGTCCATGTGCTGTAAGGGAAGGAGTTCCAGGATTTTGACCCAGCGACTGTGAAGCAACTGCGATATATTTCCAAGTCAGGATGGTGAGTGGTTTGGGGGGGAACTTCCAGGTGGTGGGATTCCTGTGTACGTGCTGCCCTTGTCCTTCTAGATGGTAGTGGTTGCGGGTTTGGAGTGTGCTGCCTAAGGAGCCTTGGTGAATTCCTGCAGTGCTTCTTGTAGATGGTACACACTGCTGCTACTGTGTGTCAGTGGTGGAGCGAATGAATGTCTGTGGAAGAGGTGCCAATTAAGTGGGCTGCTTTGTCCTGGATGGTGTCAAGCTTCTTGAGTGTGGTTGGAGCTACACTCATCCAGGAAAGTGGGGAGTATTCCATCACACTCCTGACTTGTGCCTTGTACATGGTAGACAGGCTTTGGGGAGTCAGGAGGTGAGTTACTCACTGCAGGATTCCTAGCCTCTGATCTGTTCTTGTAGCCACAGTATTTATATGGCTAGCCCAGTTCAATTTCTGGTCAATGGTAACCACCAGGATGTTGATAGTGGGGGATTCAGTGATGGTAATGACATTGAACGTCAAAGGGTAATGTTAGATTCTCTCTTGTTGGAGATGGTCATTGCCTGGCACTTGTTGCTTGTTGCTTGCCACTTGTCAGCCCAAGCCTGAGTATTATCCAGGTCTTGCTACATTTGGACATGGACTGCTTCAGTATCTGAGGAGTCCCGAATGGTGCTGAACATTGTGCAATCATCAGGGGACATCCCCACTTCTGACCTTATGATGGAAGGAAGGTCATTGATGAAGCGGCTGAAGATGGTTGGGCCTAGGACACTACCCTGAGGATCTCCTGCAGTGATGTCCTGGAACTGAGATGATTGACTTCCAACAACCACAGGCATCTTTCTTTGTGCTAAGTATGACTCCAATCAGTGGAGAGTTTTCCCCCTGATTCCCATTGATTCCAGTTTTGCTAGGGTTCCTTGATGCCACACTCAGTCAAATGCTGCCTTGATGTAAAGGGCAGTCACTCTCACCTCAATCCTGGGGTTCAACTCTTTTGTCCATGCTTGAACCAATCTCACCTTAATAATTTCAGTGGAAATCAATGAGAACAGGGAATTCCATTTTGCAATTTCACTCACTTTTTTGAAAGTATAATTACCAAAAGGATGAATTTAATTTCATGAGATTATAAAGCTTCTAATGGACTACCAGGGATCAAACTAGGAGGCCTCAAATTTATTCTCCTTCATCATCTTGGCAATCCATTACACTACTGACGAATGGGCAGATTCTTATCCAGCAAGAAACCACTATACCTTCTATCAACAAGATCACAAGGGACATCATTTAAATAGTAAATAACATGCCTCACAGATAGCAGTACACTTGATCAACAGGATGGTGATGGAACAGTTCAGAATATATGGAGGCCGGAATTTTCCGGCCTCATTGGCGTTAGATGTCATGGTGGGCCTGGGAGGGAGGGGTAGCAATATGGCGAGAAGGCCTAAAATCGGTTCTACGCCATTGTGAAACCAGTTTGCGATCATCCGCTCCACCTGTCAATGGCGGGCCGCGTTTCCCACCGCCGCAGGTCGGGAACATCATTTTAATACATTTGCATCTAATTATAAGCCCTGCTTGCTGGAATCATCTCTCAATGTTATATTTACTGCCCATGTCAGTGTGGCTTCAGAACAGTGGGCTTCATGACTGACTTTAAAAGGTGTGCACCTAGTGACCTGAACTTCAAGGGGAACTGGGAGGTGAGTGCACACAACCTTGCGCAGCGCTCACAAGCATCACCCATAGGACATCAAGGAAGAGGTGCCGAGCATTTGTGGGGGTGGGGTGTGCAGGCAAGTCGTTTATTCCCTTCTGGCTTTCAGTGCGGTGCTGGGGCAAGGTCTCCAGTGTGGGTCAAGCCGGGTGGGGGCAAGGCAGCACAGAGTGAAGGAAATACACAAGCACATGCTGAGGGGGTGGGGGAAGGAGGGTGAGGGAAGCGGCCACGCACCTAGAAAAGCTTGTCAAAAGTGAGCATTCTTCCGCAGCTGAGACCATTCAGCTACAGCTCCATTGACATGCTTGGAGTCGGGTCTCTGAAGCTTTTCTGCCCACTTTTCTGCCTGGCTCAGCAAAGGGAGGAGCACCTTCCTCAAGATGAAGGGGCGGCATGGCCTGCTGTGCTTGCAGTTAAAGACCCACAGTGAGGCATCGCTCGTAGTCACCTCACTAGACCCAGGGTCTATAGACAGCGCCTGTCATTCCTGCAGATGACCTAGAACCAGTGTCGCCGAAGACTGCGCATGTACAGGGAACTGGTCAGTCACATGTGCCACCTGCTGCAGGAATTGGTGCCACAGGGACATGGAGGGCATCCACTGCCAGTGGCTGTGAAAGTGACTGTGCTGCTCAATTTTTTTGCCAGTGGCTCCTTCCAGGGCTCCACAGGTGCCCTCTGCGGGATCTCGCAAACCTCCACGCACAAGTGTATCCAAGAGGACAGGGACGCCATCTTCGTGAAGGCACAGAACTTTGTGCATTTTGCCTGGAATCAGGGATGCCAGGAAGCAAGATTTCTGGGATTTGCACAGACCTCTGGTTTTCCACAGGTGCAGGGTACCACTGACTGCACCAACATGGCGCTTAGATCTCCGTGGCAACAAGCAGTCAACCACAAAGGCTTCTACTCGCTGAATGTTCAGCTGGTGTGCGACCACCACAAACAAATCCTGCAGGTGTGCGCACAGTTCCCAGGGAGCATCCACGACTCCTACATCCTTAGCAGGTCTCAGATCCCTGATATCTTCTATAGAGGCTGCAGGGTTGGCCCCTAGGGGACAAGGGCTACCTACAGAGGACATGGTTGATGACACCCGTGTGGCAGCCTCAGGCTGCAGCAGAGCGATGGTATAACGAGGCTCCTGCCACAACTGGACTTTGGTGGAGCAAACGATAGGCATTCTGAAAAAGAGGTTCTGGTGCCTCAACAGGTCCTGTGGAGCACTGCAATACAATCCCCAGAGGGTGTCACGCATCACTGTATCTTGCTCTGCGCTCCACAACCTGACGCTGCAATGGGTGGAAGACCTGGCTGAGGAGGTGCTGGAAAAGCTGCACGTCTCCTCCGATGAGGAAGTCAAAGGGGACGACGATGATGAGGCCATCGCACTGGCCAGCTGAGGCAGGCACACTCGGGAGGCCTTCATAGCCACAAGATTCGTGGGGGATGATGACGAGATGCAGCGAGGAAGGTCCTGACATCCTCACCTCATCTGTGAACGTTTGACTCCTGTGTGGCTGGTGGCAGCGCACATACCCTCAGTGCTTAAGCTCATTTCATGGAGACACAGCAGAGGCCCTAATAGTCACTAGATCCCAGGAGGATGATGATGACATGCAGTGAGGGCATTCCACAGATCTTCACATTGCCTCTGTGAATGTCTGACTCCTGTCTGGCTGAGGGCAGCTCACTTGCACTCTGTGATCAGGGTCATATCATAGAGACGCAGCTGTGAAACTTTAAATGCACCTGATCCTTTGTCAGCCTTCAGCACCTGACCCCTTCAGGAGCACAGCATGACCAGTCACAGATGCTGAAGAGATGGGGGGGGGCAGCCCCACCTTAAAGGTGCTGAGAGCACACAGAGAGAATGATGGAACTCTGTGACTCCTGCTCACGACATTCTGGCAGCAATGACCAGCACCATCGAGGTGCAGGCATCAGTAACGTGCCCAGTGAGTGTGAAGCTGGACCATCACTCTACTCAGAAGGTTACACACTGCACGGTGGATAGACCGTGGACTGAGACACCTGCCTTTATCTTGTGCAGGAACCAAGATTTTGCACGAGTGACACAAGTAACACGAACACTGCTCATCATAACAAGGAGCCATATCAAGAACACATTCTTGGAAGTTTATGTACAATATTGAACATTATGTACAAGTGATTAACACCCATGCCCAGGCTCTGCAACTACATCTTCTTAACCTTCCTAACCCTGATGCTACGTCTTGGTGCTCGCCCGACATCCACAGCAGAGGTGAAGGCAGCTTGTTATCTGTTATGACCTTGGCAGGTGTCCCCTGGAAGGTCAAAACCTGGAGGGCCCTGGCCTGCTTTTGGGGTCCTGCTGTGGGGCAGTGGCACCATCCTCGGCCTTTGGAGCTGGACCAGAGCAGAGACACACACCTTGGTGGGACCTAGCTTTGCAGTAGCCTCGGGGTCACAATCTGGTGAGCACATCGCACTTTCTGATGCACAACAGGCGGAGGCAGGGGGTTTCTGGCACTCAAAAGACTGTTGAAGGCCAGAAATCTGCTGAGTCCAAGTCAGAGGAGGAGCCTCTGCACCACATCATACCTCAGTGCTGGAGCTGCAAAGGCAAGCACGGGAACATCAGGTTGAGCACTATGTCAATTAGGATGACATCAGTTTCTTCTTCCGAGGTGTCTTTGAGGCTTGAGTCGAGGACTTGCCTTGTGGACCCCCTCGGCTGCTTCCCAGATGTGCCTGTGAAAGTAAGGAGAGATAGTCCATGGCAGGGGACTGCGGAACAGAAGAACTGACTCACATCATGGTTGTCTGATGGATGTTGCACTGCTGGATCCTCACTTGATTGAGCCCCGATGACCTCACTGTCAACACAGACCGGTCCAGATCATCGCCGGCCAGCTGGATGATTCTATTTTCAAAGCCTGTGAGGACCCTGATGTCAGGCATTCCTCCACCAGTCTGTGACCTCGCCCTTTTGTCGTGTGCCAGCTTGTCCTGCATGAAGACAGATGGAGAGATTGTAAGCAGGATGCCTGCCAGGCCAGAAGAGAAGGATGCCTGGCATGTGTGGGTGTTGAGTGGTGCCACGGAAGGAATGAGGATATGATCCGCAGGGCAGATGAAGGTGCGTGTGAGCGAGTGAATGTTGAAGTCCCTTGAGCTGGCAGTGAGTGAGATCCCGGTGGATGTGTGATGGGCTTGTGAGTACGAGTTGAGAGTGATGAGAAGAGTGACTTTAGTCTGGCAGAACGGAGGAGATCATTCATCCTTTTTTGGCATTGGGTGGCTGGCCTCTTTTGCAGGGCATTGGCACTGACCACCACTGCCTTCCTTGCTGGATTGATGACCTTGCTTGTAGGTCTTCACCCAGAGTGACTTCAAGGCGGGCCTCCACTGCATCCAGTAGGCACCCGAGGGAGGTGTCGCTAAACTTGGGGGCAGTATGTTTCCTCCCTTTGGCAGCCATGCCTTTGCAGTAGCTTCCAATCCCTTAGAGAGTAGTAGCTCTGTGCAGGGGCACCATTTAAATATGGCATCCAGATTACTGACAGCCTGAGATGACGGCGGGGGTGGGTGAATCGAAGGCCGTCCCGCCAGCGATCCAGCGTGTTTCCTGTGCGTGCATTATTTATGAGGTGGGGTGTGCCAGGAATGAAACGATATGATGAGAAAAGCTACCATTGCAGATGGCATGTAAAACGTACTTTATCCTGCCCGCTACCGCGCTTAGTGAAAATCTGGGACGATTCCGCTCGGAGCGTCCATCCCCGAGGCACTTGATCATCTTATGAATGAGTTACTGATGTCTTCTTCATGAGTTAAATATTCATTTATTCCAATATTAGCCCATTTAACAATGCTGTTAGATCACTCATATAAAACTATTTTAACAAAAACCATGAATGTAAATTGAATTTATTTTTCTAACCCAACTCTAGTCACCAAATGGGCATACTTCAACAGCCAATTTCGACTGTTCCTTGGCTGCGTCCAAAAAGTGCCACTAAATGCAGAAACCCCAGGAACTATCTCTACCTAAACTAGACCACTTGCCACATTGATTTGCAGAAGTAAATTGAGGTTCTCATTCTTTTAGTTGATGTGAATGGACATTTTTAATGTTTTCTCGTCAATTTGGATATTGCACTGAACATGCCCCTGCTCCGCACCCCATCCCCACCCCCACCACTACACCTTTATATAAGGTTGTGTTTTATCCCATTTATCTGTGAATTGCTACCTTGCCTTCTGCTGCATGCAAAAAAAGAGGGCTCATCCTCAAACTTTGCTTTTCCTGGAGAAGTGGAGAAATTTCCAGTTATCACTATTGGATGGAATCGCTGCTAAAATGATTCAAAAATAAACCGTCAGGTACAAGACATTCATAATCGCTGAGTGCCTAAGGCTCTGCACAGTGAAGCTGTTTGTGTTAACACATGCAGTCAGTGATATTAAATTCTGACCTCATCTCTCTAAGTAGTTCAAACATTTTTCCCTCTGAGTAAATGTTACAGCAAGGAGCCCACCTAGATGAGTACACTCCAGCCAGCTAGGCTCACTGTCTGCTCAGTCAGATGAACCAAGGGAACAGCTGTGCAAAGTCAAAGTCCAACATTGTGCTGCGTTTTGAACAGACCTGTTGGTTCTTTGTGCGCCATCTATAACCTGCCCAGTCAGGAGTAATGACAGTGCTGTCTCCAACCCTTGTTATTAATAATCAATATTAATTTTCTCCTTGGCTCCCATACAACTATCTACTTTTCGCCATTCTCAAGCTTGAAAAAGCAAACTGAAATATGAGTGATGTGCATTTTGTGAATACCCCTAATAAGGTATTTTGATATCATGCAGCTGAGATCCCTAGGGCCTGGTGGCTTACACCCTAGGGTTCTAAAGGAGAAAGCTGCAGAGATGCACTGGCTATGATTTTCCAGAATGCCTTGGATTCGGGAACAGTTCCATCAGATTGGAAGTTGGCAAATGTTATTCTGCTTTTCAAGAAAGGAGGGAGAGAGAAAACAGGGAACTGCAGGCCAGTTGACCTAACATCAGTTGTTGGGAAAATGCTGGAATATATTATTAAGGAAGTGTTAACAATGCACTTAGAAAGGCATAGTATTATTAAAACAAGTCAACATGGTTTTACTAAAGGGAAACATTGTTTAACAAATGTATTGGAGTTTTTTGAGGGCATAACTAATAAAGTAGATAAAAGGAACCAGTAGGGGTAGCATACCTGGATTTCCAAAAGATATTTGGTAAGGTGCCACACAAAAGATTAATAGGCAAGATAAGTGCGCATGGAGTTGGGGGTAATAGATTAGCATGGATAAATGGGACCTTTTCCAGTTGGCAGGTAGTGAATAGTGGAGTACCAGAAGGGACAGCGCTAGGATCTCAGCTATTTACAATCTATATTAATAACTTGGATGGAGAGACAGAGAGTAGCGTATCTAAGTTTGTGGATGATAGAAAGCTAGGTAGAGAGGTAAGCTTTGGGGGGGGGACACAGAGAGGCTGCAAAGAGATACAGACAAGAGTGGGCAACAAGATGGCAGATGGATTATAATGTAGGGAAGTGTGAACTTATTCACTCTGGTTGAAAGAATAGAAAAACAGAATATTTTTTAGAAGGGTGAAAACCGTGTAAGTGTCGATGTTCCAAGAGACTTGGCTGTGCTCATACGAGGAATGTAAAAAGTTAGCATACAGGTGCAGCAAGCAATTAGGAAGGTAAATGGCATGTTGGCCTTTATTGCAAGAGCATTGGAGTACAGGAATAAAGAAATGCTGCTGGAGTTGTACAGAGTTTTGGTGAGGCCACATCTGGAGTACTGTGTGCAGTTTTGGTCTTCACATTTAAGAAAAGATGCATTTGCATTGGCGATAGTATAGCGAAGGCTCACTAAATTGGGTCTATTTTTTCTGGAGTTTAGAAGAATGAGAGGCGATTTCATTGAAACCTACAAGATTCTGAAGGGACTTGATAGAGTAGATGCTGATCGGGGAATCGAAAACGCAGGGGCACAGTCTCAATATAAGGGCCGATCATTTAGGACTGAGAAGAGGGGAAATTACTTCATTAAAGGGTTGTGAATCTTTGGAATTCTCTACCCCAGAGAGTTGTGCATGCTCCATTGTTGGATACATTTAAGGCTGGGATAGACAGACTTGTGGTCTTGCAGGGAACCAAGGGATATGGGGAATGGGCAGGAAAGTGGAGTTGAAGATCTAGATCAGCCATGATTGTATTGATGGGCAGGGCAGGTTCAACGGGCCATATGGTATACTCCTGCACCTATTTTTGTGTTCTTGTATCAGGGTATCTGCTCTGGCTATGCTAACAGGTGGAGTTCTGAGGATATTACTACAATCAGAGACTAGGGATACACATAATAATGTCATACATTTCCCTGATACCAGGCTGTGTTCATTTGTCTCATTCCCATGTCTGCCACATCATATTTTTATTGATAGAACTTTGTTCGCATAGTTAGAACTTGGCTTTGATGCGAGGAAGCTGGGTTGGAGGGGGTTCAGTCTACGGATCTTTCCTGGTTACTGGGTGAACTGAATGTGACAGCATGTTGATGGGCTACCAGGGCTGGCTGATTAAATCTGGATTTGTGAACAATAGGTCTGCATGGAATTACCAGCCTCAAATGTAGCTCAGAAACATCTTCCCACATTTACTCAGCCAATATGTGCTGTTACTTGTAGTGAGTCAGAGGATACACTGCTTTATGCCGACAGGGTACATAAACAATACATGATGGGGAAAGAGTTACAGGAAGCAAGTATGACACAATACTTAATATATTTCTGATATAAAAATTCTTTATTGAATATAATATATACAAAGCGCTAATATACACCAAGCACCGTAGGAAACTATTTACTTAGCATCACATAGAAACTACAAAACAGATACAGGCTTTTTGGGTCAACCAGCCCCTGTTAGAGTTTATTCTTCACAAGAACAGTTGTCCTAAGCCAATGTGCATGCTCTGTTCTTATATCTCTTTACCTTCCTTTCCATAAACAGCCTATCTAACCTATTCTTAAAGTTGGTCTAGTCTCTGCTTCAATCACAACTCTAGTTTTGCATTCCATAACACCACACAGTTAATAAACTTTCTCCCGTTCCCTGTCTTAAAGTTCTTTCATTTCATCTTACATTTATGTCCTCTCGTTCCAGGTCTTTCAACAACTGGAAACTGTCTATTGTATCTGGTTTGTCCAATCCCTTCATTATCTGAAACAAATTTATCTAATTGCCCCTCAATCTCCTCTGTTCCAACAAAAACAGCCTCAATTTTTTAATTCTTTCCTTGTATTAGTATCTTCTCATGCCAGACAGCATTCTACTGAACCTATGCTGTATTGTATCTATTAATACATACATAATCTGATGTTTGATGTAATGCATGTAAGATCCATAATTTAACCTAATTTGTACACCCTTTCCTCACAAGACAACCCCCTTCACCACCAGAAATCAGTCTAGTGAACCCTGTCAGAACTACTTCCAGTACAAGTATATCCCTCCTTCAGTATGGAGACCAAAACTGCAAGAAGTACTCAAAGTGTGATCTCATCAATGCCCTGTACAGTTGTAACAAGCCTTCCCTACTTTTAAATTCCATCCTCCTTGCAATAAAGGCAAACACTCAATTTGCCTTCCTAACTACTTACTGTACTTACGTGCTAATGTTTTGTAATTCATGTACAAGGACACCCAGATCCATCTGTACCACAGCATTCTGCATGTATCTCCAGTTAAATAATATTCTGTTTTTCTATTCTTCCAACCAAAGTGGACAACCTCACATTTTCCCACATTATATTCCATCTGCCAAATTTTTGCCCAATCACTTAACTGATCTATATCCCTTTGTAGAGTCTGTATCCTCCTCACAACTTGCTTTCCCACCTATCTTTGAATCATCAGAAAATACACTCAGTCCCATCATCCAAGTCATTAATATAGATAGTAAATAGTTGAGGCCCCAGCACTGATCCTGTGGCACCCCACTAGTTGCACTTTGTTAACCTGAAAATGGCCCATTTATCCTGACTCTAGAATTCCTGTTAGTTACAGCAATCTTTTAGCTATGCTAATATATTACACCCAACACCATGAGCTCTTATCTTGTGTAGTAACCATTATGTGGCATCTTATCAAATGCCTTTTAGAAATTCAAATCCATTACTGATTCCCCTTTATCCAGTCTACTTGTTACAGATGAAAGAATGCTAATAAATTTGTCAAGCACAATTTCCCTTTCATAAAACCAAGTTGACTCTGTTTGATTATATTATGATTTTCTAAATGTCCTGCTACTATCTCCTTAATAATGGATACCAGCATTTTCCCAATGACAGATGTTAGGCTAACTAGACTATAGTTGCCTGCTTTCTCTCTCCCTCCTTTCTTGAACAAAGGTGTTACATTTTGCGGTTTTCCAATCCACTGGGAACTTATCAGAATCTAGAGAATTTTGGAAGATTATAACCAATGCATCCACTATTTCTGCAGCCACTATTTTTAAGACCCTAGAATACAGGCCATCAGGTCCAGGGGACTTTTCAGCCTTTAGTCCCATTCGTTTTCCTAGTATTTTTCTTGACTGATTGTGATTGTTTTAAGTCACTTCCTCCCTTCTGCTGCTCGATTTTCTGTTATTCTTGGGATGTTTTTTGTGTCTTCTACCATGAAGACGGATACAAAAAACTTGTTGGAAATCTCTGCCATATTTTTGTTTCCCATTATTAATTTCCCCAGTCTGAATCTCTAAGGGACCAATGTTTACTTTAGCTACTTGTCCTTTTTATATATAAGTAGAAGCTCTTACTGTCTGTTTTTATATTTCCTGCTAGTTTACTGCCATATTCTAATTTCATTATCTTTAATGTTTTTAGTCATCCTTTGCTGGTTTCTAAAATTTTCCCTATCTTCTGTCCTCCAACTCATCTTTTCAGTATTGTATGCCTTTTCTTTTGATTTGATACAATCCTTAATTTCCTTAGTTAGCCATTAATGGATCATTCTCATATAGCCTTTCTTTCTCAATGGAATATATTTTTGTTGAGAGTTTTGAAATATCTCCTTAAATGTCTGCCACTGCTTACCTTTTAATCTGGTTTCCTGGTCCACTTTAGCCAACTCTGTCTTCATATCTTTATAATTGCCTTTATTTATTTTTAAGGCACTAGCTTCACATCAAAGTTTCTCACCCTCAAACTGAATGTGAAATTCTATCATGTTATGATCACTTTTGCCATGAGGATCCTTTACTATGAGATCATTAATTAATCCTGTCTCATTATTTATTACCAGGCATAAAATAGCCCATTCCTGGTCAATTCCAGTACATATTGTTCTAAGCAACCGCTCCGAATGCACTCTATGAACTCACCCTCAAGGTTACTTTTGCCAAGTTGATTTATCCAATCTATCTGAAGATTAAAATTGTCCACAATTATTGCAATTCCTTTCTTACTAAAACCCATTGTTTTTTGGATTCCTTACAATGTAGCTGCTGTTAGGGGGCCCGTAAACTACTCCCACCAGTGACTTCTTTCTCTTGCTATTTCTTACCTCCATCCAAACTGATTCTATATCTTGATTTTCTGAGCCAAGATCTTGTCTCACTACAGTACTGATTTCATCTTTTATTAACCAAGCTACCCCATTTGCTTTTCTGATTTCTCAGTCTTTCCAAAATGTCAATTACCCTTGAAGATTCAATTTTCTGCCATGGTCACTTTGCAACCATGTCTCTGTCACGGCCATCATATCATACCCATTTATTTCTATTTGTGCTGTAAATTCATCCATCTTGCTGTGAATGCTACAGGCATTCAGATAAAGAGCCTTTAATTCTTACTTTTTACCATTTTATCCTATTCTTACCCTATTTGCTGGCACATTCTTATGTTTGTATATTCCTTCCCTTCCTGTCACACTTTCTTTATTAGTACCTGTATTGTTACCATGCACTATTGCCATGTCCTTTCTCATTAAGTTTCTAAACCTCCCCCATGTGTACCCGCCTCACCACTATTTAATTTAAAGCCCTCTTTATAGCCCTAATTATACGATTTGCTAGGACCCAGGTCCCAGCTCAGTTCAAGTGAAGGCCGTCCAATGATACAACTACCTTTTTTCCCAGTACTGGTACCACCGCCCCATGAATCAAAACCCATTTCTCCTACACCAATGTTTGAGGCATGCAATCAACTTCCTGATCTTATTTACCCTATGCCAATTTGCTCATGGCACAGATACTAATGCAGAGATTATTACCTTTGTGGTTCTGCTTTTTAATTTAGCCTCTAGCTGCTCATACTCCCTTAGCAGAACCTCTTTCTTAGTCCTACCTATGTTGATGGTACCCGTGTGGACCATGAGAACTGGATCCTGCCCTTCCCACTCTAAGTTCCTCTCTAGCCCCAAGGAACGTCCTTAACCCTGACACTGAGCAGGCGACAGAACAATCAGGACTTACACTCTTGGTTGCTGAATGGTATCTATCCCCTTAATTATGCTGTCCCCTACTATTTTCTTTTTTACTCCTCCCACTTGAATGGCCCCTGTACCATGGTGCCGTGATCAGTTTGTTCATCCTCCCTGCAGTCCCTGCTCTCAATCACACAAGCTCCAAGAACCATGAACCTTTGGGCAAAGGAAAGTCTGAGGCTCCTCCAGTGCTACCCTCTGGATCCCCATACCTGCCTCACTTGCAGTCAAACTCTCCTGTCCTTGACCATGGACTAAATCTGATTTGCCTAACCTAAGGGGCGTGACTGCCCCTGGGACAAAGGGAAGAATTTCATGAGGATGTTGGTGGATCGATATCTGCCAGCAAAACTGGCGGTACCCCACCGACCTGACCCCCGGCGGACCTGAGGGAATTAAGTTCCCAGTCGACAGCAGGAACACAGCTGCCAGGGACATGGCTGCTGTCTGGAATACACTTGGACCAGGGAGCGCTGTTAGGTCCCTAGAGAA
This sequence comes from Cetorhinus maximus, assembly GCF_964194155.1. Taxonomy (NCBI): domain Eukaryota; kingdom Metazoa; phylum Chordata; class Chondrichthyes; order Lamniformes; family Cetorhinidae; genus Cetorhinus; species Cetorhinus maximus. The sequence goes on from NC_135880.1 coordinate 135,289,928, forward strand.
AGTTAAGTGAGGGTGGGGTGGCAGTCATAGGGAGGGGATGCTGGCACAGGAAGTGAGGGTGGGGGGTTTGGTGGAAAGGGCAGGGGAGGCTCTTAATGGGCCCATCTCTCTGAGTGCTGGGTCCCTCAACTAGGCCCTGAGTGCCTTAGAACAAGAGAATGCCCCCTCCCTACCCCCAGAAGGCCGCAAGCAAGCCTGACAAAGTTTGTTTGTCGGTCTCCCTGCATAGTGAGCCCCCTGCCTGCTGCTGGTTGAATAACAGCGGTGATACGATGAGACTTTTAAGCGGACCTCAATTGGCATCCAGGTGGGAAGGCAGCCCACAAGCCGACCTGTCCTGGACTTAATCAGGACCCCCACCCCTCATCCCCCTACCCAATGAAACAGACTCCCACCACCTGGGAACATGCCTCTGGGGTGGTGGGGGGTGGGGGGCATTAAATTCTGCCCGAAGTGTCTAAGTAACTGTCCCCCTCCCTGGTGGATTGCAGTGTCAGAAGCTCGGACTCCGGTTCATCAAGTATGTGCCAAAGCTTCTCGAGCTGCAGACACTTGTGGCAGATGTGGTTGCTGTGGATCACATTGGTGTCCATCAGCTCCCACATATCAGAGATTTATTGTATTTTGTTTAACTGATTAGATGGGCCGAGGAGTGGCTGTCCACCCTTGGAGTGCCTTGAGAGGAGCCCCATAGTTGCTCCTCCTCTCCCTCAGTGCGGAATGGCACCTCCCTGTCCACCGAAGATAGAGGGGCGCCTGGAGAGGCTCGCTCCCACTCGCCTGACCGCTGCTGCATACAGTTCATGGCCAAAGTGATGATATGCAAGTCTGCGCATATATCCGGCAGCCACTGCTGAGTGGTCTGCTGAATCTGACTCTCCATTAATGTCGCCAACTTCTTGATGGAGGAAGCCATGCACTTACATTCCTGAGACACAGACATCTCATAGCCTGGATGGACTCCTCCATTGTCCATCCATGGCTGCACTTAGATACTCCATGTCTTTCACTACATCTTCAGATGCTTCCATGCAGCTGACACCAGAGGTCTGTCATCAGCCTGGGGTTCAGCATCAGCCTGGCCTCCAACAGTCCTCTGACTGCCAGGGCCCTTGGCTGTCACAGCCTCTGTCAGCTGTTTCTGCGTGTCTGTGAGGTACTAACAACCGCAGACCCACCAATGTGAATGCATTTGCGCTGGTTGAGGGTGAGGGGTAATGAGATGACGCTGCATCCTTTGAGGGTTCATCTCCCTCCTCCTGAGAATGGGCTGCAGGATCCTTGTCAAGGCAGTAGTCCATCCATCCGTAGTATGAAAACCTGCATTGGAGAACACAAACAGTCAGGACAAAGGTCTTCCCATTCCCTCTTCCCACCCATGCCTGCCACATGTTTCCTTTCTGGACACCAAGCTCAAAGCCACCGCACTCTCTTTGCACTGCACTCTGATCTCACCATCCGCTACAGCCTGGCTGCTCTGCTCTCCAGCCAGGTTGAGAGCCATCTCCTCTGCAGGTGCCCGTGCATGGATCTTGGGCACACCCCCACTTATCTTTGTCCTTTCTCTGGTGTGCTGGGCCCTTTTCTTCCGCAGGCAGAAGGGGAAAGTGAGTCTTCACACACAATGATCAAACGAGCTCCTAATCAGTTGGCATCCCTCTGACACATGATGGGGGCTCCCGAATGTCTCCCTCAACTCCGATCCACTCTCACGGGACTTGGAGGATGTGAGCTCTGAGAGGTAGATGCCTGTCATCCTCATGCCGCCATTCCTCATGAGGCAGCTGCTGCTGGGGGCATACTATTCTTTCACTTATCTGGCTGATCCCTCCCTATGTTGGAACCCATTGTGTGTTGCCCACAAGCATTTAGTTACACTCACCCTGGCGGTGTGCAGCAGGTCATTGGCCCGCTTTCGACACTGCATCCAGGTGCTTTGCTATACCACACGGCTGATAACCTGCACTGCCGTCTCCATCCAAGCTTCCTTGGTCAGGTGGGGCACCCGTGGGGAACAGCTTGTATTTTGTGTACGATATGGAAGTCACAATTTAATAGTATTTATACCTAAAGTATTACATAATGTAATACTTTGATGGATCAACATTTAGTCTAACACATAACAAGTTCCCCTTGCTTCTATTTGTGAAGTGCAGTCATCTGCTCCTTGCATTTAGGGAACTTCCTAACAGCACTGTGGGTGTACCCACACCACATGGACTGCAGCGGTTCAAGAAGGCAGCTCACCACCGCCTTCTCAAGGACAACTAGGGATGGGCAATAAATGCTGCCCCAGCCAACGAAGCCCACATCCCGTGAATGAATTTTTAAAAACCACTTAGATCCAGAGGATGATGGAATGGATGATTGTTTAGATATCATGCTACATCAGATGTCCGACAGTCTAGATGCACGGAAATAATCTTCCTGCTTTGATAAATCCAAGGGACAAAGGGCCTGTGTGTATTATATTGATAGGCATGGCGAATTGTTCATCATATTTTGGTCACATGACTTTCAAGATGTCCTTTTCGGAGTTATCGATTTTCCCATGATAAGTTTACTGCTGAACATTGAGAAAAACAGGAGAGCATGTGAAGAAGAAATACACAGTCATGGCATTCTAAAACTCGGCCTCTTTTGTTTTTAAGAACATGTAGCTTTTTAATAGTACACATGGGGCAGAATTTTACACTGATTGGGCGCCTGGCCCAATTGGACGTGAAATCGCGCAAGATGACATCAGATGAGCATCCTGATGTCATCCTGCACTCACGCAATATTTTGGTCAGCAGGCCCGCACGGGTGCCAGAGCTGTGACTGTCATCAGTTAAGAGGCCAGTTAAGGCAATTAAAAAGGCAATCGACCAAGATTTCATGTTGCCTGTGCGATTTTGCGCTTGTTGCATGGGCAAAATGGGCAGGCGGGCAGCTGACAATTTGCAAAACCTCATCCAAGGGCAGGATAAAAAGGGCCAGCAGCATTCTCAGTGTGAGTAGTGAGGAGTTTTGGAGATAGTTTGCTGCTGGTTGCTTATTGGTACTTGGCAGCTTCATCTCTGTTTGGGGCTTCATTCTTAGCATTTCCAGGCTTCATTTCAGGACTTATTGGTGTTTTCAAGGCCCCCGGAGGATTCAGACCGTGTGGACCCTTCCAGGTGTCAGACAGCCTTCTGTAACCCTGGTAATGGGGATTGTGGTCTCTGCTGGTGGTACCTCCTCTGAGGAGGATGAGAGAGGCAGAAGGGAGAGAAGGCCAGGTTTCACAATGCAGCTTCCAGGGGAGGGACCTGTGAGAGAAGAGGTGCAGGCACAAGGGGCACAGGGCCAACAGGTAGTTCAAGGCAGTAGGGGCCACAGAAGATACCATTATCCTGCTGCCAGGGTTTACAGGCAGTGATGCAGCTACCTCAATATGTCTGAGGTACAATGCCGAAGGAGGCTTCGCCTCTCCAGCGAGACCATTTGTCAGATGTTTGGGCCTGAGATCAGCTCCAACTGTGTGGGTGGACACCCCATGCCAGTGGCTCTGAAGGTCACAGTGGCTCTCAACTTCTATGCCTCCGGCTCTTTCCAGGGGTCAGTGGGGAATGTTTAGAGTGTCCCAATCAGTTGTCTACAGTTACATCAAGCTGGTGACAGAAGCTCTGTTCAGGCGGGTATTGACATTCCATCATTTCTGTATGGATGAGGCCAGCCAGGCTGAGCAAGCCAGAGGCTTTGCAGGGCTTGCTGTGTTACCCCGTGCCCAGGGTGCCATCGACTGCACACGTGTGGCCATCAAGGCACCAGCGGGTCAGCCGGGTCACCAACAATATAGCTGATGATCTAATGCCCACCGAGGTGCTGGTACCTGCGTTGGTGCCTGGTTCAGAGGGCTGGTGTGACTCAGGTGCAGATGATGCCCGGCAGTCCTCCGGTGTCAGGGGTGGCCCTTTGGGGTCCAGGGAATGAGTGCGTGTTGGTGAATCCAAGGGAGAACAAGGACCTGTCATTAGTTAAAGTCTTCACACTGTCACTGCGCATGCCAGGCACCCTGGCGAGACAGTGGAGATCTGCATCACGGTGCCATTGTCTTTCAATGGTCAATGGGGACTCCAGGTTTGAGGGTCCCATCAATGAAGAGACTACACTAGAATGTTTGCACAATTTGAACCTCTGTGCGCTGTGCTCTTCGTCTGACACCCCTGCCTCTCCACAACTGGTTGCACGTGGAGTGTGCTGGCTCTCCAGCTCAAGAGTGTCCTGCTCGAACTTGGTGAGCAGCAGCAGATTGGGTGGGTCCCTGCCTGTCCGTGACCTCTCCATTTGGTTATGGCTCACCTTCTCCTGAAAGGACAGAGGAGCATTTATTAGTCCACTCTATACCTGCAGCACCATTGCAGCCTGGCCAACCCAACCTGAGGAACACCTTGCAGGGCACAACGGCCCTCGATCCGCAAGGCACTCAGTCCAAGCAGCCAGGGCTCACCCCCTTTGCCAGCTCCGACATCATTGACAGTTGACACTCAGACTCTTAACACCCCTGAAGTCCATGGGAGGACAGCCAGCCCTTAACACTTCTTCACACTGACCCATGCCAACATGGTACTCACCCTTCCTGAGTGCGGCAGGTCATTGAACCTCTTGTGGCACTGTACCCCCATGTGCGTCACACCATGCCTTGGCTGCTGACCTGTGCTGCCACCTCCTCCCACGCTCCCTTCGTGAGGTGCAGTGGCCTCCTCCTCCCATCTCTGGGGACAAGAGTGTCCCTTCCAGGCAGCCATCTTATCCAGGAGGACCGCGAGGCACTCATCCGAAAAGCAGGGGACGGAGTGCCCACCCGGCCTGCCCTCCCGCTGGCATCTCCAGCTGCACTTGATCCCATAATGTTACTGTTGAAAACGTAGAAGATATGTTCTTCCATGGCAGCCTTCAAGGGGCTGCCTGTGCCGTTTTTAAACCAGCCGCTGAGTCGCCATTGGAGCTGACAGCCGGCAGGCCAGTGCGGAGCCACGTTTCATGCTGGGCAGGCCTTAACCAGCCCGCCAGTGTGAAATCACGGCCGTGGGCCGATTGCGGGCGGTTGCCCATTTCTTGGCCAGTCCCGAGCCCGCCGATCGCGCCCACCCGCCCACCCGCCAACCAGAAAATTCTGCCCATGATTTTGGAAAGGAGTTTTTGTCACCTGACCCTATGTACTATTAAATAAACCCTTAAACTGCAGGCATAAACCATTGTTCCCACAAAGCAATATTTCTAAAGTATCAATGAAAATGAGAAGCCAGTTGGTAAAGAACAGCCTGACAGTTTGTGGAATCTCTTAAAAGTTCAAAATTTGCGATGTATATAAAGTGAAAAAGTGCAAGCTCAGTCAAATGAATTCCCAGCATGGTGAATGACACTTCCTGACCTGAGCAGCAAGGCTGTTTTTACCTTAGATACAATGGAGTGTGCCATTGGTTCTGTAGTATTGCTGATTTAATCAAAAGATGCAGGGTTCAAATCCCACTCGATTGTCTCAGTGAATGGTGCTCTGAATTCTGGGGTACTTGTGTCAATGTGGGGGATAGTGGGGGCCTATTAAACCCTCCCATGGTATAAAGATATAGTTATGGCCATGAAAGGACCTTTTCAACCTATTAATCAGCCAATAAAACCTTCTACTACTCATGTAAACAGCAGCCCTACTAATAATCTAAGTGCTGAGGCTGATGGCAAAATGATAGGTGCACATTATGAGGATTCAGCTTGAGTTTCTGAAATATGAATGTGAGGAAGTTGGGAGAGTGTAGGCTGCCCTACAATGGAAAGCACAGCCACATACCACATATCTGACTTTGCTGTGACTTGGGTTTGATTTCTTTGATCTCAGTGTCAGCTTGTTGTCATCGCTCACTGAGGCTTAACAAGCTACATCACATTTTATAAGCAAATGGTCCTCGGTTATCAGGTCGGGGCAGACTATTCCCAATGGGGGTCATGTTTCTAGTTTTCTTGCTGGAGTTGAATTGGCTGTATTAAATCTCTATATTAACATTATTGGACCTTTATGGTCATCAATCTTTTTGTAGTAAATTTTGTTTCAGCACAAGCATCACAAACTGCTTATGTTCTGTGAATTACAACACACTGACTAGCAGTTGATAGACTTCTCGGTTAAATAAAGAGAACATTCATTTAAATACAGGACCAGCTCTTAAACATGCGAATGAAACACCTCAGTTTCATGGAGCTGTTTCTTTGAAGCTCTGTTTAAAGAAGCACAGCAATGATTCCATCAATGTGTGAGCACTTTAAACAGGAGGAATAGCCTGTGTTTCCTGTGTATCGAGTGAGGTACACAGAGTGGCTCTCTATGTAGACAGTGCTGATTTTCCACTCTTCCACAGTTCCACTGCAGCCTGAGACACAATTTGCTCACAACTATCTCTTGAGCTTTGAGTAATGTTTCTGCGTTCAGACCCAAGGCAAGTTTTACTTTTTTTGCATGCTGTATGTTTTCCCATTGGCCAATTTTTTGTAGCAACTGTAATTTTGTTCAGTGCAAATTGTGGTTTCAAAGGATCAACCAGTTTCCGATTGAAGTGGGTTACGGTCACTTGCTAGGTGAGTCTGGTAGCCCTTCCTGCATCGAAGACAAAAAGAAGTTCTTGCTATCTGCAGCATCTAAGTGAGCCATGTGCTTACATTGCAGTAAGGAAATCAGCCCTTCCAAAATTGAGCCTGAGAGACTTCTGGGATATTTCTAAGGGCCACAGTTGAACTCTCATTGGTTCTTAGATGGCAAGAGTTTCATTGAGCCCTTGGATAGGTGTTTTGGGCAAAATTCCTAGGGTAGCCCTTGAATTCCCCCAGACGCAATTGACAAGAGGAATTGGAGGCAATAACCGTAGTGCTTGTTTCCAATCCAATTACTTCAGCTTCCTACACCCTGGACCCAAAATCACAGCCCTGTGCTTAATTCTTTATCCAACTCAATATTATCCAACAGAATATGCAAGGGCTGCCGTTTTAGAAAGAGAGATGAAGACCTCAGCATTTATAGACAGTTTTACACAATTTCTTAGTTGAATTCAGTTTTTTCTGTGATTTAGGTTCGATAGGCAAAATGGTTTGGAGTGTTAGATGTAATATTTATGGCCTTCCCTGCCCTTCAGTCAATGTCATTTCTTAGAACGCTGCTTGGAGAAGTAATTAGCATCCCAATGCTCTCACAGCAACAACAGAGGACTAGTTCTTCAATTATTGACTTCTCAATGTCTTGAAATCCATCAATTCTGCCACTGTAACTCATAGCATTTATCCATCTGCTGAGAATGGTCAAATATTTGTTTATCTTCAGTTGCAGAATGTGGGTATTGCTGAATTTATTGTCTTAAGAAGGCGGTGATAACAGTTTGATGTATGTGTGGCTTGCTAGGGCAATTCACGGGGCAGTTAAGACTCAACCAAGTTGATGTGGGACTGGAGTCACATATGGGCCAAGCTGGGTAAGGACTGCTGGTTTCCTATAAAAACCCAGTTAATTTCTTATGACAATACGTCAGCTTCTTGATCACTTATACTGAAACCAGCTATTTCAAATTGAATTCAGCTTCTTAAACGGCCGTGGTGGGGTTTGAACTCACGGCTGAATTTTACTGAGATGTCAGGACACTGGTGTCGAGCTCAATTCTGGGTTGGGACCCCAGGAGCGGCCTCTGCCGGATGTCAGTTGCAATCTTCCTGGAGGTAGCCACATACAAAGCCGTCTTTGGGAACCCTGCTCAATTACGAACGATGGGCAGACTAAGGAGCAGGGTGGCGGTGACCACGAGCAGCTAGCAGCCCCACAAATTCCTGATGGGTGCTGCTGATTCAAGTAGGAGAACATGAGGGTTCCTCAAGATAGAGGATCCCTCTGAAGAATTATGAAAGTGCAAAAAGTAAGTGTGGCCACAACTGTGTTCAACCCTGGGAGTTTATTTGTTGAACATCCCTAATTGCCCTTGAGAAGACGGTGGAAGCACAGCCACAGTGCTGATTGGAAGAGAATTCCAAGTTTTCTTTACCCAGCGACAGTGAAGGAATGGTGATATAGTTCCAAGTCGGGATGGAGTGTGACTGGGACTGGCAAGTTGCAGGTGTTCCCATCCATCTGCTGACCTTGTTCTTGTAGAGGGCGTGGGTTTGGAAGCCACTGCCGAAGGAGCCTTGGTGAGCTGCTGCAGTGCATCTTGTACATAGTAAACACTGCTGCTACTGTGTGCCAGCGATGCAGGGAATGAATGTTTAAGGTGATGAATGGTGTGCCAATCAAGTGAACTGCTTTGTCCTGGATTGTGTCAAGCTTCTTGAGTCCTGTTGGAGCTGCAATCATCCAAGAGAGTGGAGAGTATTCCATTACACTCCTGACTTGTCCCTTGGAGATGGCGGACAGGCTTTGGGGAAGCAGGAGGTGAGTTTCTCGATGCAGAATTCTCAGCCTCTGACTTGGTCTTGTGGCCGCAGGATTTATACGGCTGGTCCAGTTCAGTTTCTGGTCAATGATAACCCCCAGGATGTTGATGGTGAAGATGCAGAAGAACTACTTCCTCTGGTGACGAAATCCAGAACAAAGGACCATAGAATTAGAGACATTCCATTGAGGAGTAAAACCAGGCATAATTTTTTCATATGTAGGTAGGTAATTATCCATAGTCCAGAGGGACCATAGGCATCTCTCTATTAGAGAGAGACAATTGGTTATATAGCTTCAGGGAACCACTCCACATCAAGCCTGGAGCAGGGGAGGAAGCAGGTCCCATGTCTACCTCAGCTGCAACAGGAATTGAACCTGCCCTGTTAGCATTATTCTGAACCACATGTTAGTCATCTAGACAACTGAGCTAACCGGCCCTTTGTCATACATAGGGTGATGGAAATATGGAAACCTCTTCCTCAAAAAGCTGAAGGATAAACTTTGGTTAGGTAAGTATATCTAGGGCTATAGAGCAGATCACCATGATTTAACTGAATGACAGAACAGGCATGAGGGGTGAATGGCCTACTCCTGTTCCCTTCCAAGTTGTTTACCCATCCTTTTTGTCATCAATTCGTCTCTGGATATAAGTTTAGTGAACATTAGATGGGTGGACATTGGGCTGGTGGACATGGGGTGGGTGGATGTCAGCTGGGTCAACATCAGGCGGGAGAACATTGGGTTGGATGAGACTAGTTGGGCGGGGAGATATTGAGTGGGCTGATATTGGGCGGGCAGACATTGGCCAGGTGGACATTGCTTTCATCAAAGGATATTGCTTTGGATGGGTAGCCTTTGGATAGTTGGACATTGGTTGGGTAATCATGGTGTAGATGTTGCAAACTCTTCACTCGCTGTCATCTCACTATGAGGCCTGAAGACTGGGCATCATTCACATTCAACAGCAGCAACAACTGACTTTAACACAGTAAAAATTACCATCCCATTTCACAGGAATGTTAGGAAACAAAATTTGCCACCAATCTACATAAGGCCTTCTGCTAAGTAAGGCTGCAAACGCTAAAGCAACACTCACATGTAACTCGGCAATCAGGGTTGGGGGTGGTGCAAGACATGGCGGGAGTGATTGTCAGCATTTTAGTGGAGTCAGGAGGGAGAGCACACACAAGCTACAACACACCCGGTAAGAACTATTAGTTAGCCTGCTCAATGCACATTCCCTGTACTGGGAGGTGAAAATTTGTTGGGGTGCTGTGTATGCCTTGGATCCTCACTGGCCGATTAGAATTGTGTGCCTGCCTGAAACTGGCTAGAGCCAGGAGTGAGCGTGCCAGGGTCTCTGGGAAAATGGCACTGGGCAGGAATGGATCTGTAAGTATCCCCACGTTTTCCAGGTGCTACTATGCAATTCATACCAGGCGGAGATAGTTAAAATAGGCCCTCCCATTGCTGTTTGCTGTCAATTAGTCCCTCCAATTTTATTCACTTCGTACAGTATTTAATACTGCTCAAAAATGCAATTTCTTAGTAGATCTTTATGGTCTGTTTTGTTCTAATTAAAATTAATATTTTTCTGACCATTTGGCCTCTAATGTTTATTTCCTGCAACTTGTCTGATTATGGTCCCTCAGTGATTAATTGCCAGTCCAACCTTCCTTTTTCCTTTGTGGATCCCCTTGCCTGCTGTTTAAAAGATTCCTGAGGTACTAAAATAAACAACCTCACACATGCAGACAGCCCCTCAGTGCAGGTCGCAGTCAAGAAGATTAAAATTTCCTGTTTCAACTGAAGCCTCAGCAGTTATTTTCCCTGCTCTTCCACAGCAGTCCAAACCTCTTTCTTTTATTTACTGGTACCTTGGAAGAGATTCCTACCACTAATTCTTTTCCCCTTCCTATCTTCCACCTTCCACCCAAACGAATTCTGCCAATTCCCAGTTCCTTCCCTTCTGCAATGCTCATGATATTTCCTGATAAACAGTGGCGCTCCACCCCTCTCCTTCCTGACACACTCGTAATTCTACAAATTAGTTCTGCACTCATTTTCTTTGGCCAGCAATATCAAATATGTGTCCATTTTCCGTCATTTCATTGCTTTTGCAAATTCACTTTAATTTTTATTTGCACTTTATTTTTAAAAGACATTAAAGTCCAGCTGGCCCACTGATTCTGCCCCGTATAACTGGGCTGCAACCCCATCCACAAACATTCACTCCCTCCACCACCAGCGCACAGTAGCAGCAGTGTGCACCATCTACAAGATGCACTGCAGGAACTCACCAAGGCTCCTTAGGCAGTGCCTTCCAAACCCACGACCACTACCATCTAGAAGGATATGGGCAGCAGACAAATTGGAACACCGCCACCTGGAAACTCCCTTCCAAGTCACTCACCATCCTGACTTGGAAATATATCACCGTTCCTTCACTATCGCTGGTTTAAAATTCTGGAACCCCCCTCCCTAACAGCACTGTGGGTGTACCTACACCACATAGACTGCAGTGGTTCAAGAAGGCAGCTCACCACCACCTTCTGAAAGGCAGTTAGGGATGGGCAATAAACGCTGGCCAAGCCAGTGACTCCCACATCCCATGAACGAATTTGTAAAAACTAGCAACTTGGCAACTCCTTCCACTCATGCTCCCAGCTCCCAGCAGATACATAAGATGTAAGCTTTGGCTCAGTGGTAGCACTCTCACCTCTGAGTCAAAGGTTGTGGGGTCAGGTGCTGTTCCAGAGATTTGAGTACATAATCCAGGCTGAGGGAGCGCTGCACTTGTTGGAGGTGCCGTCTTTCAGATGAGATTTTTAACTGGGGCTCCATCTATTCTCTCAGGTGGGTGTAAAAGATCCTCTAACACTATTTAAAGAAGAGTAGGGGAGTTCTCTCTGATGTGTTGGCCAATATTTGTCCCTCAAGTAACATTGGTAAAACAGATTATTTGGTTATTATCATATTGCAGTTGTGGGTCTTTGCTGTGTGCAGTGTTTTGTGCACTATTGCAGTGCTTACACTTCAAAGTAAATTAGCTGAAAGGTGCTTCAGTGTTTCCTAAGGTCATGAAAGGTGATGTATAAATGTAAGCATTTATTTCTTTAATTTTCTGGGAGGCGCAAAAGAATAGATTAGAAAACCAAAAGACCGATTCAGGGGAACCAGAATTCTGGGAAATTCCTTTCTGACCCTCAAAGGTGATCACAGTGACCACGAGGTACGTCACCCAACATCCACGTCCCACACACTCTGCAAACCCCATTTATCCAGTGCCAGCCTTCCCCACAACTATGGCCAGCACCCTTTTGAATATCTGTCATGAATCTGAAGCCTCAGCACGAGCCAGCAACTTATTCTAAAGGTTAATGATCTGCTGAGACAAGAAATCATCCTGACAGTTAACCTAACCTAAGCTAATCAGTGTTTACATAATTTATACACATATCCCCTCATTCTCCCTAATTGATCTAATTCAAATAATCTGCCCATATGTAAACAGTGTAGTCCTTCATTATTTTAAATACTTCAATCTCCATAAGATCTGCACTTTGAGAATAAGCCACTAAACTCCCTGGGCGGAATTTTTCACCCTGCGTGCAGGCGTGTGCCCGACCCAAACAGGAGTGAAGTAGTGCGCGATGATGTCGGCTGAGCGTCCCAACGTCATCACGCACTCTCACAATCTTTCAGTCGCCAGGCGCGTGCAAGAGTCGGCAGTGTGGCCGCTGACAATAAAGAGGCCTATTAAGGCCCTTAAGCAATTAATTAAGTTGCATTTCTCGCTGTCTTGCTGCCTACTCAACCATTTGGTTGGCGGGCGGACGAATAGGCCAGGCGGCCTTTGCAGTTTTCACGAAATCTCATCCACGGATGGGATGAGGTTTCCAACGGTTACTGAAAAAACAGTAAAAAATGTTTAACATCCTTTTTTACATGTCCCTCTTCACGTGACTAAGTCACATGTGGGGACATGTTTATATCATTTGTAAAAAGTTTATTTTTGTATTTAAAATTCTTCAGCTCCCTAAGGCAGCTTTGTGCCTTCAGAGAGCTTTCAATGAGCGCTCCCCTGCGCATGCGCACACTTCCCTCCCGCCCCCCCACTCCAGCAGTGCTAAGGCTCTTTGCCCGCCTTTCATGCTGGCTGGCTGGTAATTGGCCAGTCAGCGTGAAATTGCAGTTGGAGCCTAATCGCGGGCAGCAGTTGGTCTCACAGCCATTCCTGGGCCTGCCTGCCACACCTGCCCAACAAGGGGAAAATCCTGCCTACTGAGTCTGGAGCCTGGAGTGTTAACCAGTGGATTTTAGACTCATTACTAATTAAGTGGCCCTGCTCTGAACCTAGTCTAGGACCTCCATATCTCCCACCATGTGAAGGAGCCAGAATTAGGCAGCGGGGCTAATTTGTACCCAGTCAAATCAGAGTAGCAGCGCAGTACCAGCATCAAAATTGAGTTTGATAGGCCTATCATCCTGTTAATGCCGACACTGCAGCCACTGCCATTTTTATAAAGCTCTTCGCTTGGGCAACTGAAGCACCCGCCTGTTTCAAACAGTAAAAAAAATGAAGGAACCTGCATTAATAAACCATCTTTCATGACCTCAGGATGTGCACAGCCAATGAAGTGTATTTGTACACTTCATTGTAATGTAGCAAATGTGGTAATGAAATTACACACAGCAAGGTCCCACACACTGTAATGGCCAGATAATTTGTTTAGTTTATGATATTGATTGAAGGATAAATATTGAGTGAAGACTGGGCATCACTCCTGAAATAATGCCATGATTTTTAAAAATGTATTCTTTCATGGGATATGGCCAATGCTGGCAAGGTCAGCATTTATTGCTCAGCCCTAATTATCCTTGAGGGGGTGGTGGTGAGCCACCTTCTTGAATCATTGCAGTCTGTTTGGTGAGGGAAATCCCACAATGCTGTTAGGTAGGGAGCTCCAGGATTTTGTATCAACCTAAGAGGGCAGATGCCTCATCTTGGTTTAAAGCTTCATTCAAAAGATGGCGTGTCTGACAGCACAACACTCCCTCAGCACTGCACTGGTGTCAGCTGGAATTATGTGCTCAAACTCCTAAAGTGAGACTTGAATCTATGACCTTCTGACTTGGAGACTCTGGTAAAATACTATGGATCACAACTCACCTGGGCTTGTCCTTTTCTGGCTTTGCCTTAACTTCCCCATGCCCATCATCATCCCTGAGCCTGTTATGTTACTACAATGATTTAATACCTAATCGCTTATAAGGGATTGGGTAAACAAGTTGTGGTTCATTTATTAAGACTAGGAACATGAGAACAGTTATACATAAGCTTAAAGCTTGAAGACATCAGAACTGAGAATTTTCATGGTGATTCTTTTGATTCCCTGTGGTAACTTTGCTGGAAGGTCCTTGGAAACCCACGAAAATGTTACTATGGGCAGAATTGTCCCAGATTTGCACTAAGTGCGGTAGCGGGCGTGAAAAAAGCCATTTTACCTGCCGGATGCGATGATGAGTTTTCGTGCTGTATCTTTCCATTCCCGACGCGCCCTGCCTCATTAATAATGCACACATGGGAAACACACCAGATCGCTGGCCCCTGATTCACCCGCCCCGCTGTCACTTCAGGCCTTCAATAATTCAGGTGCCATATTCCTGCACAGAGCTAGCTCTCTCTAAGGGATTGGAAGCTGCTGGAAAGTCATGGCTGCCAAAGGGAAGAAACATACTTACCCCAAATTTAGTGATGCCTCCCTCGAATGCCTCCTGGACACAGTGGAGGCCTGGCGTGAAGTCCTCTACCCCCGTTCTTGGCAAAGAATAGTAAGCAAGGTCACAAATCCAGCTTTGGAGGTGGTGGCAGTGGTGGACAGCGTCCATGCCCTGAAAAAAAGGACAGCCACCCAGTGTCGAAAAAGGATGAATGATCCCATCTGTTCCGTCAGGCTAAGTCACTCTTCTCATCACTCTCAATTCACACACTCACAAACCACATCCACAGGGATCTCACTCACTGCCAGTTCAACGGACATCACCATTCACTCTCTGACACACACCTTCATCTCCCCTGCAGATCGTGTCCTTCTGTGGCACCACTCACCACGCACACATGCCAGGGATCCTTCTCATCTGGCCTGGCAGGCGTCCTGCTTACACTCTCTCCATCTGTCTTCATGCAATACAAGCTAGCACACAACAAAAGGAAGATGCCGCAGACTGATGTCTGACATCAAGGTCCTCATAGACTTTGAAAATAGAGTCATCCAACTGGCCAGCGACCATCTGGATGATTCCTGTGCTGACAGTCATGTTGGCGATTTACCACAGGTGCAGGGTGCCATTGACTGCACTCATCTGGCACTCAGAACTCTGTGGCAACAAACGGTCAACCATGTCAACCGCAAGGGCTTCAACTCTTCTTTTTTTATTCATTTACGGGATGTGGACATCACTGCTAGGCCGGCATTTATTACCCATGCCTAATTGCCCTTGAGAAGGTGGTGGTGGGCTGCCTTTTTGAACCACTGCAGTCCATATGGTGTAGGTACACCCACAGTGCTGTTAGGGAGGGAGTTCCAGGATTTTGACCCAGCGACAGTGAAGGAACGTGTTATATTTCCAAGTCAGGATGGTGAGGGATTTTGGGGGGGATCTTCCAGGTGGTGGTGTTCCCATGTACCTGCTGCCCTTGTCCTTCTAGATGGTAGCGATCGTGGGTTTGGAAGGTGCTGCTAAGGAGCCTTGGTGAATTCCTGCAGTGCATCCTGTAGATGGTACACACTGCTGCTACTGTGTGTCGGTGGTGGAGGGAGTGAATGGTTGCGGATGTGGTGCCAATCAAGCAGGCAGCTTTGTCTTGGATGGTGTTGAGCTTCTTGAGTGCTGTTGGAGCTGCACTCATCCAGGCAAGTGGGGGGTATTCCATCACACTCCTGACTTGTGCAATGTAGATGGTGGACAGGCTTTGGAGAGTCAGGTGGTGAGTTACTCACCGCAGGATCCCTAGTCTCTGACCTGTACTTTTAGCCACAGTATTTATATGGCTATTCCAGTTCAGTTTCTGGTCAATGGTAACTCCCAGGCAATGATTAGATTCTCTCTTGTTGGAGATGGTCATTGTCTGGCACTTGTGTAGAGCAAATGTTACTAGCCACTTGTCAGGCCAGGCCTGGACATTACTGCATTTGCTCATGGACTGCTTCAGTATCTGAGGAGTCATAAATGTCCAGAGAAGGAGGCCGAGATGGATCAGTTAACCGGCACTTCTGGCTGGAGATTGTAGTAAATGCTTCAGCCTTATATTTTGCATTGATGTGCTGGGCTCCCCCATCATTGAGGATGGGGAAATTTGTGGAGCCTCCCCTCCAGTGAGTTGTTTAATTGTCCACCACCATTCTTGACAGGATGTGGCATGACTGCAGAGCTTAGATCTGATCTATTGGTTGTGGAATCGCTTAGCTCTGTCTATCTCTTGTTGCTTATGCTGTTTGGCATGCAAGTAGTCCTGTATTGTAGCTTCACCAGGTTGACGTCTCATTTTTAGGTATACCTGGTGCTGCTCCTGGCATGCCCTCCTGCACTCTCCATTGAACTAGGGTTGATCCCCTGTCTTGATGGTAATGGTAGAGTGGGGGATATGCCAGGCCATGAGGTTACAGATTGTGGTTGAGTACAACTCTGCTGCTGCTGATGGCCCACAGCGCCTCATGATTGCCCAGTCTTGAGTTGCTAGATCTGTTCGAAATCTATCCACTTAGACGGTGGCAGTGCCAGACCACATGATGGAGGGTATCCTCAATGTGAGGATGGGAATTCGTCTCCACAATGACTGTGCAGTGGTCGCTCCTACCGATACTGTCATGGGCAGATGCAGCTGCACCAGGCAGGTTGGTGAGGATGAGGTCAAGTATGTTTTTCCCTCTTGTTGGTTTCCTCACCACCTGCCGCAGAGCCAGTCTGGCAGCTATGTTATTTAGGACTCGGCCAGCTCGGTCAGTAGTGGTGCTACCGAACCACTCTTGGTGATGGACATTGAAGTCACCAAGAGTATGTTCTGCGCCCTTGCCACCCTCAGTGCTTCCTCCAAGTAGTGTTCAATATGGAGAAGCACTGATTCATCAGCTGAGGGGGGTGCAGTACGTGGTAATCAGCAGGAGGTTTCTTTGCCCATGTTTGATGCCATGAGACTTCATGGGTCCAGAGTCGGTGGTGAGGGCAACTCCCTTCCGGCAGTATACCTCCGTGCCACCACCTCTGCTGGGCTGTCCTGTTGGTGGGACTGGACATACTCAGGAATGGAGATGGTGGCATCTGGGACATTTATCGGTAAGGTATGATCCTGTGAGGATGACTATGTCAGGCTGTTGCTTGACTAGTCTGTGAAACAACTGGCCCAATTTTGGCACAATTTTTGAGGACTTTGCAAGGTCAATAGGACTCTGTTTGCTGTTGTCGTTTCTGGTGCCTAGGTGGATGCCAGGTGGTCATTCCTTTTTATTGGCCAGAATCTTCAGGTCGGCGAGCGGGGGCGGGCCCTGCTTGCCAATGCATGAAATGACATGCGGTGAAGTCGGGTGTGCATCCTGACGTCACCGCGCGTCATTCTGATTTTCAGTTCAGCCGATGCGCACCGAAGTCGGCTGCGCACCTGCCGAATTGTCAAAGGCCTATTAAGGCCATTTAAATAGTAATTGAAATACTTAACGGAACTGCCCATCCAACCTTAAGGTTGGATGAGGTTTCATGAAGCGTTTATGAATTAAATGAAAGTTTTTATTAAAGTTCATTGACATGTCCCAGCTCATGTGACATTGTCATATGAGGGGACAAATCTTAAACATTTTTTTTCTTTATTAAAATTTTAAAAATCAAACTAATCTCCTTGAGGCAGCTCTGTGACTCAGGGAGATTTCTGCGCTCTTTTGCCTGCATGCACTGACCCAGCCTACTCCCCCCGACCGCACAGGGAGCTTAATTGGCCCACCCATGTAAAATGGTGGTGTGCAGCCGATCGCAGGCGGTGATTGGCTATGCGCCCACCTGCGCCCGCTCCCGCCCAACCCCCCTGACGGGGAGAAAATTTTCCTCATTGACGTTGTAGCGTTTTGCCACAACTGAGTGTCTTGCTAAGCCATTTCAGAGGGCACTTAGGAGTCAACCACATTTCTGTGGATCTGGAGTCACATGTAGGCCAGACCAGATAAGGATGCCAGATTTCCCTCCCTAAAGGGCATTAGTGAACCAGATGAGTTTTTACAACAATTGACAATGGTTTCGTGGTCCAGATTTTTATTGAATTAAAATTCCACCATATGCCATGGTGGGATTTGAGTCCAGGTCCCCAGAGCATTACCCTAAGTCTCTGGATTACCAGTCCAGTGCCACCTTTCACAAGGGGATTCTACAACTTGCTGAGTTGGCCAATTGTTCTGCTGCCCCCTAAAACTTACATTTACTGCAGTCTGCACCTGAGGGGTGAAACATGTGGAGCATTTGGTGGCACTTTCATGCTTTTCTGTTGCTTGAGTGGGCAGAAAAGTTTCAGAGGCCCAACTCCAGGCATGTCAATGGAGCTGCAGCTGAACGGTCTCAGCTGCGGAAGAATGCTCATTTTGAGCAAGCTTTTCCAACTACCTGGCCGCTTCCCTCACCCCTCCTCCCCCCCACCCCTGGCATGTGCTTGAGTACTTCCTTCATTGTGCAACCCCTTGCCCCCGCCCCCTGGTCTGACTCGCAATGGAGCCATTGCCCTGGCACCGCACTGAAAGTCAGCTGGGAAAAAGTAAGTTGCCCGTGACCATACGAATGTGCAATGCCTCTTCCTTGATGTCCTCCAGGCGATGTTTGCGAGCGCTGCGTAAGGTTGCGTGCACTCACCTCCCAGTACCCCTCGCAGTTCAGTTCACCAGGTGCACACCTTTTAAAGGCGGTCGTGGGGCACACCATTCTGAAGTCACGCCGACATGGGCAGTAAATTTGAAATGGGGGATTCCGGCGAGCAGGGCTTAGAATGAGATGCTAAAGTATTGAAATTAGGTTCCTGTTGTGCGGCGTCAGGAAATGCGGCTCACCATTGATGGGTGAACTGGACGATCACAAACTGGTTTCACAATGGCCTGAAATTGATTTTTGGCCTTCTCACCACATTGATCCCTCCTGCCCCCCACCCCCCCCCCCCCACACCTGCCATGACATCTGATGCCAATGGGGCTGGAAAATGTCAGCCTATGTCTTTCCAGGTTTTTTCCAAATTTATGCCAGGCAAGCAAGAGAATCCTAATGTGTTAAGTCATGCCTTGACCTGCATAATCCATCTATTGTTAATTGATAGAACATGGAGCTTTGGTAACAATCCAGGCATTGTTATTTCAAAGGACATTCTCTTCAATCTTATTCCCCACTCCGGAACTTTCCTTGCTGGGCCTCCGTTCTTCTCCCACCAACATCACCTACTCCCCCCTGAAACACTACTGTAGATTTCTCCTCTTTCCAGTGCATGACCTTATCTACCCAATCAATCAAGGTGGACTATGTTGCCAGAAAATTTTATCTGTGACTCATATTATGAATTCACCTACTACTAGAGTGTTATCTTTAATCTTGTCTATTGTCTGTTCTTCCTGAACGTGGATGAGATTTCATGAAAAATGTGAAGGCCGCCTGGGCTCTTCGCCTGCCCGCCAACCTTAAGGTTGGATGGGCAGCGGTGTTAATTATTTCAATTGGAATTTAAATGGCCTTAACAGGCCTTTGACAGCTCGGCGGATGCGCAGCCGACTTCGGTGCGGGCCCGCTGAACTGAAAATCTGAATGACGCGCGGTGATGTCGGGACACGTGCCCGATGTCACCGCGCGTCATTTTATGCGTCGGCGAGCGGGGCCCACCCCTACTCGCCAACCCGAAGATTCTGCCCAATGTGTCTACATCCTCCCGGTAGAATTGACTTAATTTCTTACTGTAATGGCTTTTAGCATTTTCGTCCATACTTCTGTCAAAAATCACGCAAAATAAATCAACAGTTTTTCTTTCGAGATTCACTTCTACTTTGCAATTGCACCATTATTGTGTCACAAATAACATTGACCGTCACAATGATGATCTTCTCTTTCCCTTTTTAAATTGATGTCATTGTCTCTAGTTTCATTGAAAAATAACTCCCTGTTTCTTTAACGCTCCTCATCAGATATCAGAGGAACCTATATTTTCTGTTAATGTTAGCGCCTCTGCTTCCACTGAGCTATAGTCATTTCGAACTTCCATGACAAAACTTTTAACTGAGGCTAACAATTGTGCAGCATTAAATAAATTTGCATCAACCTTTTGCAATGGTTTGCTGATGGCATTAATTCTTTGAAGTAAACCGTTCCACAAAAGAGTAAAAAGAGCAATATCGTACTTTTCAAACTTTGCTGCTATGGGTTCTGCTTCAGTGTTCGCGTGCGGTTTTCTGAATTTGATCTGGCTATGTATAATAAGGTTTTTTTCTATATCATCATAGCTCATTTTCAAAGCCAAAACAGCATCTGCGTGCGCAGACCACCTGCTGTCACAAATTCTTTTGACTGTCAAATGTTTTTCATTTGCCTGCTCGAAGCGTGATTGTAGTATAGTCCACCGATGCGTGGAAACTGAAAAAAAGGCACACACGTTGTCAATGAAGTCAAAAAACGTAGAGCACTCCCACAAGATTGGGCTGCAGCGTTTCAGATTAAATTTAAGGAATGGCTGGAACGTGGTCTGAATAAAGCAGAGGGGCTTGCACTGCTCAGCCTTGCCTGTAGACCTGAACATTTTCCTGCCATTTTTGCAGCATTATCAAAGCTCTGCCCATAACAGTTTTTGATGTCCAAACCTCAATTTGTAATGATTTCCAAAACAGTTTTCTCTAGACATTCACAAGTGTTGGATTTAAGCAGGATAAAAAGAAATTGCTCTACCATTTCACCATCGCTAGTCACATATCTTAAAATTAATGGTATTGGGTCTACATGACTCACATCTGGAGTTGAATTGACTAATGTGGAGTAGTACTTGGCATCCTTAACATGGCATCATCAGTGAATTGGTTTCTGGGCCACTCTGCCATTATAGTGATGAACTCATTGTAGGTTTGGTGCGTTAAAAAGCTGGTCTTCCCTGAGCCACAATACTGGTAACTTCTCAAATGTTCTTTGAGAAAAGCGCCAAATTCACCAAGATATTCAAGGCAGGCTAAAAATTACCTTTTCAATTTGACAATGATGACTCATCATGTCCTCTTGGGGGTAGCCCCAAAGAAGATAGCAGGTTGACCGTGGCAACAACACGTCTCAGCACTTTCCTCCAATAAGAACACTCCTTTTCAAACTGCCGATAACACAGAGTCAATTCTTCCAGGTAATTTACACCTTTGCATGAACTTACACATATCATTAGTATGAGCTTTGGAAGTTTCATGATCAGCAATATCTCTTCCAATGTTTCTTCAATTAGAGTGCCTGTCGACAAATGTCTGTTTTCCTTTACTAGCATCAGGTAATAATTTGCAATCATAACAGTGGTTTCCGAAAAAAAAAATCACCAATTTCTTATTTCTGTCGTCCCGTTTTACTTAATTCTCAGAAAATGGGGCTCATGAAGACCTCTAAATTGCTTTCAGCCTCCAACCTCATATTCTTCTCAAATGTTCCATATTACCTATGTTTTCTGGTTTAATTAGTAAGAAATATTCTATCATATCCAATGGCAAGAAATGCCGACATGTAAAATGAGGCGGAATGATGTCGGGTGGAACTCCTGACGTTACCCTGCCACATTTGCATTTTCAGGTAGGTGGGGGCACAGCCAAGTCAGCTGTGCGCCCGCTGACCTGTCAACGGCCTATTGAGGCCATTCATAAAACAATTAAGCTCATTAGTGGACCTGCCCATCCAACCTTAAGGTTGGCTAGCAAGCCAGGAGCGCTGGCAGCCACCTGAAAAAGCATGAAACCTCATCCACGGGCGAGATGAGGTTTCATTGCTGAATCAAAAAATTAAGAGGCACTTTTAATTAACGTTATGTCCGTGTCCCAACTCATGTGACATTGTCACGTGAGGGGACATGGATGGTGAATGAAATTTTCACTGCAGTAACTTTTTTACTTTGGGAACCGATCTCCCGGAGGCAGCACTCCCTGAGGGAGGCACCGATCGGAGGGCCGCCTGCCCACGCCCACCCCGGCACTCCCCCCCCTATGGGGGGAACATTTTGCCCAATGGAACAGACTTTGGCCATAATTCGGACTAGGTTTCTTCCCTTACTCCGAAAAAATTATCAATATTTTGTAGTTCCATTGTAACTCAGGGTCCACTTGTTCAACTTTGGTAGTCGTTGTGGTATCTCCACAACTCGGCAAGTGATCAGATAATTCAGATCTTTGCTCGCCCGTGATTTTTGATGAATGTCCACTATTCAATACTTCAAGAAATAAGAAGACAAACTGTCTTTTTGCTTAACTTCATCTTCTTTCCTCACCTTCATTTTTTTGCGTTTTTGGCTGCCAGATTTAAAACAATGTTTTACCCGCTGGCCACAATGGCGGGGTTTCGCGCCATACCATCCCCTTCCCGCCTTATTATTTATGCAGTCATGGGAAACACACTATTTCACTGGCGGGCTTCCTCCGATTCGCCCGCCGCGCTATCACCTTGGCGCTTCCTCATGCCAAGTGCCATATTTGAACTGCAGCTGCGCGCACACCTCTCAGTGCTTCCAGCCCAGGACTGCCGCACAGAAGACATGGCCCCGAAAGACAAGAAGACTGCAGCCCACTGTTTTTCTGACGCATCCCTGGAAATCCTTTTGGATGCTGTGGTGGTGGCCTCTACCCCAGTTCTGGCTGCAGGAAGCCCATCAGTGTCGCCACTCCAACTTGGGAGACGGTGACAGCGGTGGTCAGTGCCAATGCTGCACATAAGAGGTTCGCCACCCAGTGCAGAAAGCAGTTGAATGATCTCATCTCATCACTCTAAACTCACACACTTGCAAGCCCGTCACACATTCACTAGCATCTCACTCACTGCCAGCTCAAGGGACATCACCACTCACTCTCTCACACATACCCTCACATGTCCATCTGGCCTCATCTCCTCTGGAGACTGCCTCCTCAGTCCTTACCATCTTGTCATCACTTGCACAGATCAACTTGTGCCCCCACACACACCCTGGGATACCCCCCTTCCCTAGTACAGCCCTAGCCCTGCAGCCTCTTCCCTTGCCTGAGGCCACTTCTGCCACTTATGCCCCTTCCCAAAGCAATCCCCTAGCCCTGCAGCTGTTGAAAAGCCACCCCTTCCTTATGGCTGGTCTGGTAGGTAGAGACCTGCCCGTGAGCCCCCCTAAAAGTGATGTGGTGCTGCCTGCAAAGCCTGGCGCTGATGACCACAAGTGCTGCCCGAGGCAAGATAGGCAAACAAGCCTCGAAGTCTTGAGTGAAGTGCAGCTCGCCAGGTGCACGTCGTTATGTTCAGTTGTGAAACATGTCGGCGTGCAGTCACACCAACATGCCCGGATGATCCAGCATGGGAAGGCTGATTCCAGCAGGCAGGCACGGTGATGAGATGCAAATGCATTAAAATTGCTTTCCTGACGTTGGATGGTGGGAAACGCAGCCTGCCATTGACAGGCGCAGTGGACGATCGCAAACTTGTTTCACATGAAACTGATTTTTGGCCTTCTCGCCATTTTGTCCGCTCACGCCGCCAAGCACGCCCAACGCCAATGGGAGCGAATGATTCTGCCCATAGTGTTGCTTCATATTGCTAAAAAACTGACCTTGATTTTAGGCAGATTAAAAATGTCTGACAGGATAGGGTTTCACACAGTTTTTATCAGGCTCTGCAAAAATGGGATTTATCTTCTAACTGTGAAACTGTGATTCTGATCATGGATTCCCTACAACAATCTCCCCCTTCACGCCTCCATTCAAACATTCTTTCTGCCCTCCCACCACCCTCACACCCTTGCCTCTCCCCAACCACCCTCACACTCTCTCTGTCCCCCCACCACCCTCACACTCTCTCTCACCCTCGCCTGGGGCTCACTGCTTTGCCCTTGCCCTCGCCTGGGGCTCACTGCCTCCCCCTCGCCTAGGGCCTGCTGCCTCACCCTCTCTTGGGGCTCACTGCCTCCCCCTCACCTAGGGCCTGCTGCCTCACCCTCTCTTGGGGCTCACTGCCTCACCCTCCCCTGGGGCTCACTGCCTCGCCCTTGCCTGCTGGGGCCCACTGCATCACCATTACCTTCTGGGGATTACCAGTCAGGCTCACAATGTGGCAAACTTATGCTTGCTAGAAGCTACATGTATTAACACGCAGTGCCCTGCCCTTTGTGGACAGAAGGACCATGTCCATGCATTGTGCATTTTTCAACTAAACAAAAGCTTAGGGGACAGCCATTCCCTGCTTCATTCCCCATGGAAATTTCTTCACCTGCCTGGTTTGAATTTGAACAAAAGCTTGGCAGTTAACTGTTTCCTGGTGCATTCTCTATGGCAGCACCTCTACCAATCAGAGTCCAACAGCCAACCAGCCAGCATTCTCTTTTCATGCTGTATGAATTGTTGTTCCCTTTACTGTTGGTATTCTTGCAAACTATCCTGATGAACACAAGACGAAAAGCTTTGACAGCATGTCTCTTTTTTCAGCAATACTCAAGTTCTGTTCTACCAAATGACCAAGAGGTTTTTTTCAGCCAACCAACCAATAACAACCTGGTTCACAGTTTGGCCACCTCTGGGGAAACACCCAGCTCTTTAGTGTCTCCGAGCTTTTCACACAGCTTTCCAGGTTTTAAACCTTTTAAGCCAACTCGCTTGGTATCGCCAAGTGCTCTTGTCTTCTTTTCTGCTAACCAGACATCTTCCTGAGAGTAATATGTTTCTTTTCTTCACAAGAATTTTCTGCGTTCCTCTTTCTATCTCTGTGTGATTTCTCTTAGCGTCTGCATCTATGCGCTGATCACATTCACCTTCCACCTCCTCTGCTTGTAGCTCTCCTTTCTGTCTGCCAACCACATAGCTTCTTTCTTAACTTCCTTTCTATTGTACTGTTTCCAGGTCAAGGGTTGCCAGGTCAGGTTGAACGGTATTTTTTATTATCCAAGAAAATTACAATTGATCCCTTTACAATTGAAGCAAACTCTTATACGTCCTTTTCAAAATTACAGATTCCACAGACTTTTTAAAGAATTAACAAATATTCCTTCCTGTGCTTCTTCCAGGTCAAAGGTCATCACATGTGCCTGGCCCTTTAAATAGCACTTCAATAGTACTGAAGACTTGTGCTCCAGAACTTGCCATGCCGCTAGCCAAGCTGTCCCAGTGCAACTACAACACTGGCATCTTCTCGGCAATGTAGAAAATTGCCCAGGTATGTCCTGTACACAAAAAGCTGGACAAATACAACCCAGCCAATTATGGGCCATCAGTCTACTCTCCATCACCAGTAAAGTGATGGAAGGGATCATCAGCAAAGCTACCAAGGGGCACTTGCTTAGCAATAACCTGCTCATTGACACCCAGTCTGGGTTCTGTCAGGGCCACTCGGCTCCTGACATGATTACAAACTTGGTCTAAAAATGTACAAAAGAGCTGAACTCCAGTGGTGAAGTCAAAGTGACTGTCTTTGGTATCAAGGCAGCATTTGACTGAGTGTGGCATCAAGGATCCCTAGCAAAACTGGAGTCAATGGGAATCAGGGGGAAAACTCTCCACTGGTTGGAGTCATACCTAGCACAAAGGAAGATGGTTGTGGTGGTTGGAGGTGAACCTTCTCAGTTCCAGGACATCACTGCAGGAGTTCCTCAGGGTAGTGTCCTAGGCCCAACCATCTTCAGCTGCTTCATCTATGACCTTCCTTTCATCATAAGGTCAGAAGTGGGGATGTTCGCTGATGATTGCACAATGTTCAGCACCATTCACAACTCCTCAGATACTGAAGCAGTCAATGTCCAAATGCAGCAAGACCTGGACAATATTCAGGCTTGGGCTGACATGTGGCAAGTAACAATCACATCACACTAATGCCAGGCAATAACCATCTCCACCAAGAGAGGGTCCAGCCATCGCCCCTTGATGTTCAATGGCATTACCATCACTGAATCCCCCACTATCAACATCCTGGAAGTTACCATTGACCAGAAACTGAACTGGACTAACCATATAAATACCGTGGTTACAAGAGCGGGTCAGAAGCTAGGAATTCTGCAGCATGGAGCCCACCTCCTGACTCCCCAAAGCCTGTCCACCATCGACAAGGCACAAGTCAGGAGTGGGATAGAATACTCTCCACTTGCCTGGATGAGTTCAGCTCCAACAACATTCAAGAAGCTTGACACCATCCAGGACAAAGCAGCCCACTTGATTGGCACCCCATCCACTAACATTCACTCCCTCCACCACCGATGCACAGTAGCAGCAGTGTGTACCATCTACAAGGTGCACTGCAGAAACTCACCAAGCCTCCTTAAGTAGCACCTTCCAAACCCATGACCACTACCATTTGGAATGAAAAGGGCAGCAGATACATGGGAACACCACCACCTGGAAGTTCCCCTCCAAGTCACTCACCGTTCTGACTTGGAAATATATCACCATTCCTTCACTGTTGCTGGGTCAAAATCCTGGAACTCCTTCCTTAACAGCACCGAGGGTGTACCTGCACTGCAGTGGTTCAAGAAGGCAGCTCACCACCACCTTCTCAAGGGCAATTAGGGATGGGTAATACATGCTGGCTTTGCCAGCGACTCCCACATCCCATGAATGAATTAAAAAAACATAGACCAGGGCCCATCTTGCAGCTCAATTCTTCCATTTGCAAAGTGACCTGTAAGTTAATTTAATGGACCTGTGTGGTCCATTTAAGGAATTCTAGCATCATAGCAGCCAGTAGGTGTGACATCAGGATATCACCACTTCACCTGCTTCTGAAGCAGGCAGGAGACACCCTGGGGATGCTCTGCTCAAGAGCACGTGCCCATGCAGACTGCAGGCTTTTGGGCACCTGCAGGAGGAGGCAAGGCTTACATAGCACTGCCTTCATCAGCACTGCAAAAACCAAACTCATGCCCTATCTCTTTGACCAAGTTTTTGGTGTGACCTAATATCTCATCACGTGACTCAGTGTCTAATTTTGTCTGATAATGTTGCTCTGAAGCATCTCTAATTATATTAAAGTTTAAATGCAATTAGTTGTGTTTGCTTATTATTAATAAAAACAATGCTCCCTATGTAGTATAAGAGCGCTCTGGTTAGTAAGGGTTAATGTAGAACTGAGGAAACAGTACCTCCCACATCATGATAAAGAGAGTCACATGATGGTAGACAGCGTGTAGAGAGAATCTGATGGAAGTCGGCATGCAGGTATCACCTAATTAGCACTATACCTTGGAGATATGCATATAGTTGTGTGTTAACAATACATAGTTTATGTTCAATCATAGGAGCCTCCAGTGCTCTTAGTCAGACACCAAACAAGCTTTCAACACTCAATTGTTGCTTATAATTAATGAAAGCCCTGATCTCTATCTATCAGATATTAAAACCTTTGCACATGGTATGCATAATAAATTAACTCCTTGTGTCACCATTTTTGAGTTATACTTTTAAGGGTTGATTTTAATTTGGGGATATTTGGGGCAGGAGGGAACACCCATGTTGGGTTCAGCATGAGCCCCTAAACTAGCTTCCATGCGTCGTTTAAAGACTGCAGCACAGTCTCACACCAGAAACAAGCATGACTGACTTATCATTGGCAGGCTGGAGTGGAAATTGGGTCAGGGACCTGAGGACGCTGACGATCCAAGGGACAGCTCCTGGCAGAAAGTTAGTGTTGTGGATGGGGAATCACCTGTGGAGTCCCTGGCAGGGAGAGGTAAGGCTGGGGCTGGGGAGGACATGAGAACTCAGTGTGGGGCCTGAGGGAGCACCCTTGCTCTTTCTGGCCCATAGGATTCCTCACAAAAGCTAACTTCAGGCACTTTAATGGAAGAAGTCCAATAAAACAGAGCTCACCTTAGTATCAGAATTATACATTCTAGGCAGGATTTTCAGGTCGTCGGGTGGGTGCAGTGGGCGGGCCTGGGACCGCCCGTGAAACGGCCCGCCGCCCGCGATTGGCCGCTGGCCGTGATTGGCCACTGGCCGTGATTTCACTCTGGCTAGCCAATCAACAGTCAGCCAGCGTGAAACATGCGCTGAAAGGCTCAGCGTTTCCAGGGTGGGGGCGGGAGGAGAGTGAGCGCTGAAGTCTGGGCAGGCATGGGGGAGCGCGCAATGAACGCTCTCAGGGAGCTGAAGAATTTTAAAATCAAAAATAAAAATTTGGAAATTCTGAAAAAAATGCCTCCGCATTGGGCTCACTCACATGAACATAAACATAATAAAAATTATGTCAAAATATCTTTTTTTAAAAAATTAATGTCGGAAACCTCATCCCGCCTGTGGGTGAGGTTTCCCCAAAAATGCAAAGGCCGCCTGGCTGATTCGCCCGCCCGCCAACCGTAACGTTGGACGGGCAGCAAAAAATCTCTCTTAATTAATAGGCCTCTTAATTGTTGGCAGGCGCGCTGCTGATTCTCACACGCACCCGCTGACTGAAATATCGTGCAAGTGCATGATGACATTGGGACACTTGTCCGACGTTATAGCACACAATTATACACCCGATGGGGTTGGGCGCAGGATGTAAAATCTTGCCCTCCATGTTACATTCTATAACCCTCTTGTCCTTATCCAACTTACCATGAACACAGTCACAGGAGATTCTGTAGTCTATATTTTTCAGTCCTGTATCTGCGTTTGTCACACTTCAAGACAGCAGACTATTGTTCACACCATGAATTTTCTGTCAGTGACTAACACCAAAACAAATCATTTGCCGATCATGCCAGGGCTTGCTGTTTGCAATTCTCACTTCTTGCTCTCTTCACTGGTGTATTAATCAAACTATTGCATTTAAAAACCCCGAGGACAACCATTTCCAAACGTATTGAAACAAGCCAGAATTTCTTTAAGTGTACTAAAACAGAACAAGGTAGATTGATACAGCACAGCAAAGGCTGTTCAGCCCATTGTGCCTATGCCATCACTTTGGAAGAGTGAACTTGCCTGCTTTCTCCCCATGGCCTTACAATTTTTTCCTTTTCAAATATATATCCCTTTGAAAGTTATTACTGCATCTGTTTCCACCAACCTTTTAGGCAAAAATATGATATAGGATAAATTCTTCAACTTTTTCATAGAATCATGAAATGGTTACAGCACAGAAGGAGGGCATTCAGCCAGTTGTTTCTATGATGTACCTCTGAATGAGCAATTCATCTAGTGCCACTGCCCTGCCTTTTCTCTGCAACCCTGCAATTTTTTTCCTTTTCAGATAATGACCCAATTCCTTTTTGAATGCCTCAATTGATCCTGCCTCCACTCTGAGGCAATGCAGTCCAGGTTTTATATTTGGGCAGCCTGCAATTACCATCTGCCATATCATAACGCTGCATTCTTCATACCAAAATTAATTACTTCACATTTCTCTGCATTAAATTTCATCTGCCCATTGTTATGACGTGGCAGGTGGTGTGTGCCAGATGGACCAAATCCACAAGGGAAACTTGGCCACACGATCACAACAGTTTTGCTATTTATATTTATTATGAGAAGATGTGGGCACAGAATTCAAAAGTAATGAGTTCACTAACACCATTAGAGATTTTAAAAACGAAATTAAAACAGTTATTAACAAAAGAAAAGATTTCAAGCACATACATAAGATTACAGTTACTTAATGTTATAACAAATCCCAAAATTCCTAATTAAACTGACTCCAAACTACACACCCCCTTTAAGGCAACAGTCCAAAATAGATATTTAATTTAAATAGCAAGCCAGCAAGTTTACCACAACACCCACTTGACAGTGTGATTCCAAAGGCTTTTCTCCAACTTTAGTTACTGGACACAGCAGACTTTTGCAAACATGACTGGATGCTTCCCCAAGGCTTTTTTACACACTCCGTTTAGTTCTTATATGACTTCCCGACATAGCCCTCCTCCCTTCTTTATTTCTATTTCTCTCTCTTTAATCTGTAAATTCCATTGTTCTATATGTCTTTGGAAATGTACTTTTCCCATAATATAAAAATCATTCATGTTGCCAATATGGTCAATACCTTTTGGGAAAAATAAACATCACAACATTGCCCTATTTACCTTGTTAATTGTAAACATCCTACCATCCCTTTGAAACCCAAACAACTCTTTCACTTATCTAAAAATGCAAATTTCCTTCAAGACCTTACACGCCAAGACCTCATCCATGTTTACCCATTAACGTTTCAAATGCCTTTGACCCCTAGCTTATTTTGATAATTTAAAGCTTGCAGCCTATCTGACCCTAATTAAATCACACAGACAGAACCATCTACACTTATACCCAAAAACCTGCTTTACAATAAACCACAATAATATTATGAAACTTATTATAGTTTCGTGACACCATTACACCAACCTGTCTATGTCCTTTTGAAGCTTTACACTATCTTCCTCACAGTTCACAATGCTTCCAAGTTTTGTGTCATGTACAAATTTTTAAATAGTGCCCTGCATACCAAGATTTAGGTCACTAATATATATTTCAGGAAGAACAGGATTCCTAACTGTGATTCCTGAGGAACTCCACTATAAACCTTCCTCCAGTCCAAAAAACAACCATCCACAACTATTCTTTGTTTCCTGTCACTCAGCCAATTTCCAGGGGTGGGCTTTTGCCCTTGGCTGGGGTGCTCTTTGGGGGTGGTCAGGAAGCCGACCGCTGCCCATGATTGGCACTGCGATTTTACACGGGCGGACCAATTAAAGCCCAACCAGCGTGGAACGCGAGCGGCAATGCTCAGCGATGCCTGTGCGGGCAGGGGGAGGAGGGTGAGCGGGCCTAGTGTGAACTTCGCGCATGCATGTGAAAGAGCACCTCAGGGAGATGAAGCGCTCTTCGAAAAAACTTAATGAACAAAATTAAAATGTCATAAAATATGTCCCCGCTCATGTCACGTGAGCAGGGACATGCTTTTAATTAAAGTGTGAAACTTTTATTTATTTTTATTTGTTTTTGGAAACCTTAGCCCGCCCATGAATTAGGTTTCCTAAAAAGTGCAAAGGCCGCTTGGCGTTTTCGCCTGCCTGCCAACCGTCAGGTTGAACGGGCAGTGTAAATTTGAAATTAATTACCTTTTTAATGGCCTTAATTGGTCTTTTGATTGTCGGCGGGCGCACTGCCGACTCCGGTGAGCACTCGCCAATTAAAATATCGCGGGACTACACAAGGACGTCGGGACATACGCCCAACGGCATTTTACGCTCGGCTGGGTTGGGGGCGCATCCGCCCGCCGAGCTCAATATTCTGCCCAAGGTTGCTACTGCCTTTTTTAGTCCATGAGCTCTAAATTTGCTCACAAATCTGTTGTGTGGCACTTTATCAACTCTTTTTGTTACCTCATCAAAAACTCAAGCAAGTTAGTTAAACATGATTTGCCCTTAACAAATCAATGCTGACTTTCTTTAAATGACCAGCATTAGCCCAAGTGACTATTAATTTTGTCCCGAATTATTGTTCCTGAATGGTCCACCCCGCCCCACTCCCACCGCCCACCCCCCCCTACTGAGGTTAAACTGCCTGGCCTGTCGTTGCTGGGCCTATTTTTATACTCTTTCTTTTGAACAAGAGTGTAACATTTGCAATTCTTCAGTCCTCCGGCAGCGCCCTTGACTCAAATGAAGATAGGGAACTTATGGCCATTGCCTCCACAATTCCCACTCTCACAAAGGGTAGTGGCGTTATGATATTGTCATAGGGTAATTCTCTGGGGGCCCAGGTTTGAATCCCACCATAGCAAATGATTCAATTTGAAGTCTGATGATGACCATTGTTGTAAAAACCCATCTGGTTCATCAATGTCCCTTCCCTTTAGAGAAGGAAACCTGCTGTCCTTACCTGGTCTGGTTTACATGTGACTCCAGACCCAGTTGACTCTTAAATGGCCTAGCAAACCACTCAGTTGTATCAAGTCAATAAAGAATTAGGCTATCTTGCATTGCCCTAGATGCTGGAATTGACAATGGTAAACTCAGCCCTGCTGACCCTACTCCTTATTCTGCAGCATATGGACTGCAGTGGTTCAAGAAGGCAGCTCACCACCACTTTCTCAAGGGCAATTAGGGATGGGCAATAAATGTTGGCCTAGCCAGCGATGCCCACATCCCATGAATGAATAAAAAAACCTCTCTTAGTATCCTTAAATGCATCTCACCTGGTTCTGGTACCTTATCAACTTTAAGTACAGACAGCCTATCCACACCTCCTCCTTATCAATTTTAAATCCTTCAAGTGTCTGAGCTATCTTCTCTTTCACCATGACCTGGGTAGCATCTTCTTCCTTGGTAAAGACAGATGCAAAGTATCCATTTAATATCCCCTGCTTTATTCATAAATCCCCTTTTAGGTCCCTATTCGACCCTATTTCTCCTCTTACCACCCTTTTACCATTTAAATGCGTATAGAAGACTTTTAGATTCCCTTTTATGTTAGCTGTCAGTGTCTTCTCATTCTATCTCTTTGCTTCTCTTACTCGCTTTTTCAATTATCGTCTTAATCCATTATATTTGGCCTGGTTCTCAATTGTGTTATCTACCTGACATCTGTCATAAGCACAGTGTTTCTGCTTCCTCTAAATCTCTTTCGTTATCCAGGGAGTTCTGGATTTGTTTGCCCTACCTTTCCCCTTCATGGGAATGGACCTTGACTGTATTTGAGCTATCTCTTCTTTAAAGGCAGCTATTGTTCAGTTACAGTTTTGCCTGATAATCTTTGATTCCAATTTATCTGAGCCAGATCCATTTTTACCCTATTCCCCAGTTAATTATTCTTATTCCTTGTCCTTTTACATAGCCAATCTAAACCTTAGGATACAATGATCGCTGTCCCCTAGATTTATTTTTATTTGATGTGGGCATCACGTGCATTTATTGCCCATCACTAATTGCCCTTGCGAAGGTGGTGGTGAGCAGCCTTCTTGAGCTTCTGCAGTCCATGTGGTATAGGAACACCCACAGTGCTGTTAGGGAGCGAGTTCCAGGATTTTGACCCAGTGACAGTGAAGGAACGATGATATATTTCCAAGTCAGGGTGGTGTGTGACTTGGAGGGGAACTTCCAGGTGGTGATGTTCCCATCTATCTGCTTACCTTGCCTTCTAGATGTTAGAGATAACGGCTTTGGAAGGTGCTGTTGATGGAGTCTTGGTGAATTGCTGCAGTAAATCTTATAGATGGTACACACTGCTGCCACTGTGTTGGTGGTGGACAGAATTAATGTTTTTTAAGGTGGTATCTCAGGTGCCAATCAAGCAGGCTGCTTTGCCATGGTTGGTGTCGAGCTTCTTGAGTGTTGTTGCAGCTGCACTCATCCAGGCAAGTGGAGAGTATTCCATCACACTCCTGACTTGTGCTTTGTAGATAGTGGACATTTGGGAGTCAGGAGGTGAGTTACTCGGCACAGGATTCCTGGCCTCAGACCTGCTCTTGTAGCCACAGTATTTATTTGGCTGGTCCAGTTTAGTGTCTGGTCAATGGCAGCCCCCAGGATGTTGATAGTGGGGGATTCAGCGATGGTAATGCCATTGAATGTCAAGGGGGCAATGGTTAGATTCTCTCTTGTTGGCCAAATATTCCCTTTACTGACATTTGATCCACTTGGCCCATTTCATTCCCAAGAACCAGGTCTATGCCTCCCTTCTCATTAGAGTGGAAACATATTACTGTAGAAAAATTTTCCTAAACACACTCTAGGAACTGTTGCCCCTCTCTGCCCTTTACAATACTTCTATCCCAGTCTATATTTGGATAATTAAAGTCCCCATTATAACTACTCTATAATTCTTGCACCTCTCCGTAACTTCTTTCCAAATTTGTTCCTTTACATCTTTCCCACCATTTGGTGGCTTATAGACTACACTTTTTTACTCCTTTTTTTCCTTAGCCCTTGTCAAATAGATTCTATTTTGACCTCTCTGAGACATCCTCTTTCTCCAGCACTGCAATGATCTCCTTAACCAATACTGACAGCCCTCCTCCTTTCCTTCCTTCCCTATCTTTCCTGATCACTTTACATCTAGGAATATTTAATACCCAGTCCTACCCATCTTTGAGTCAGGTCCCTGTTAAAGTCACAACATCATTACATCATTTTCTACATGGCTATCTGCATCTGCAACTCACCAATCTTATTTATCACACACCATGCATTCACATACATATCACACACATTGTAACCCTAATTTTGACTTTTTACTTCTCTTACATTGAACACGCCTAATACCTTACTATTTCTGACTCTAGTACTGTCTCTCCAAATATTCTTTGCACCTTGATATCCATCTCTAGTACTACCTCCTGGTTCCCTTCCCCTGCCAAGGTAGTTTGAACCCTCCCCAATAGCACTAACAAATTGCCCCACAAAGAAATTGGTCTCAGCTCAGATTAGGTGCAATCTGCTCCATTACAGGTCCCATCACCCCAGAACTAATCCAACGTTCCAAGAATCTGAAGCCCTCACTCCTCCACCATCTCTCCAGCCACACATCCATCTGCTCTATCCTCCTATTTCTATACTCACTTGCATGTGGTACTGGTGGCAGAATTTTCCTTGCCCGCTGGCGTCGGGTGTGTTCAGTGGCATGAGTGGATAATATGGAGAGAAGGCCAAAAATCAGTTTCAAGATGTTGTGAAACTAGTTTGCAATCGTCCACTCTGCCCCCTAATGGCAGGCTGCATTTCCTGCCTTCAGGTGTTAGGAACCTCATTGTAATACATCTGCATATCATTATAAGGCTAGCCTGCCGGAACCATCCCACAAAGATGCATCGTCTGCCCACGTCAGCGGGAAAACACGTCAGTGCTGAACACGTCTTGATAAGTGAGACGTGCAGAAGTCAGGACTTACCTGCCAGAGCCTTGCTCACATCACGGACATTCAAGGAGTAGAAGATGCTGGAGCCCGACAGCAATGGGATCCTGGAGGAACACCCATGGCATGCTGGGTGGATTCTCATGGACATGGCTCCGGCACGAAGCAGCTCACAGAAGGTGGAAAGTCACCATTGAAGGTCTATTCAGAACCGATGACAGTCTTGGGGGTGGAGAGGAAGATCTAGCTGTGTTTGGGAAAGGAAGATGTACCAGGGGGTGGGAGAGGAAGATCTAGGATCGACTGGGACAGGAAGAGGTGTTGGGAGGGAGGAGTGGTGTGGGGGAGGAAGGGCTCCGGGGGGAGGAAGGAGTGTCGAGATGGTGGGGGGAGTAAGGGTAGAGGAAAGAGTAAGGGGTAATGGCGTCTGAAGGAGTCAGGAAGGGGGAAGGACTAAGTTGGAGGGGAGTCCGGGTGGGGAGCGACCATTGGTGGGAGGATGGAGAAGGACTAAGTGGGGCATTCGAGTTGGGGGGAGTCCATGGGAGAAGGAGTTCCAAAGGGGGAAGGAGTCCAGAGTGGGGAAGAGATTCCAAGGGGGGAAGGAGTCCGGAGGGGGGGATGTCCAGGTGAATGTGCAAGGGAGGGCTCGGATGAGTCCATGACTGCCTCCTGGAAAGTGAACTGACATTGGGCATATGAGGGAATGGTGAGAATGATCGAGGGCAGAGTGAGACGGTAGGGTGGGAGGGTGAGGGTTCAACAGTAGCGGTAGAAGGGACGGCGAGGGTGGTTGGTGAGGACCCGAAGGCAGACACGGACCCTGGGGATGGGAAGAAGGAAGTCAGGGAGGTCAATGTGGATGGGGGTGGGATTTTTGGGAAGGAAGCGAATGTACACGTTCACCTGGGCATCCCCGAAAGAAAAGGGTTGTGGCTGGTTGGTCACGGAGGGGAGGTGGAAAGCGATGCCAGGGGGCTCAACAGTAATGGGGGAAAGGAAATGGGCAACTGGGGGAGGGGAAAGGATGGGGGAGCAAAAGAAAACCTGTCATGCTACCGTGCTGACTAAATCGAAAGTGAAACAAGAGACGTGGTGGGCGAAATCAGGTGCTGCATGGGAGTGTGATCAGTGGGTGGGCGGAGATGCAGGTCAGCTCAGATGGACAACTGAAAGTTAACCCCAGCAGGCAGCATTGAAAATGCTCAGGACATTAGATGAGTGTGATGGAGGAAGGACCCACGTGTGTGGGAAAGTGCTTGCAGGAGGCTCCAAGAGGCCCTGCCACACACACACTTCTCCCTCCAGAATCGTCCATGGGCTGGCTGCGTGCAGCTGGACCACTAGTGGGAGGGGATGCAGGGGAGGGACTCGCAAAGCCTCTCAATGAAACTGAAAGACACCATTACACATTATTCAGTGAAAGTGAATATATTTCCAGATTGTAAGGTGACAAAATGAGTTCACCCATGCAAGCACTGTGATCAGAATTTCTTAACTTTTGAATGCCCTAGACTTAGACCACCAGATTGTGAACTGAGCCTGCTCTAGATCGAGATCCCTCTGAGGTGTGTCTCTCTGCACTGGTGCAGGATGTGGGTAAGCACTGTGACGGGTCTTCCAGGCTGCTTATTTCTAGCTCTTCAATCGAGGAAGTGTTCTGTTGGCTGGAGATGAGGACATGGATGGAGCTGAGGGACTGGCTGCTGAGGGTGTTGGAAATTTGGCAGAGCTCCCTGTGAACCAAAGTAGAGATAATTAGTGCATTGCAGCAGGGTCAAAAACAGGAGAGAGAACACTCACATTTGCATTGAGAGAGGGATGATGTGGTGCAGGATCCTCATGAGGGTGTTTACCACCAGCCTCACTGTCGCTGCAGGCAGAGTCCACATCCTCACCAGTCAACCCGATGGCACGCTCCTCAAAGTGAGTGAGGAGCCTAATGTGGGCCACTCCACCCCCAATCTGGGACCTCTCCCTGCTGTTGTGAGCAGGCTTCTCCTGCATGAAAATAGATGGAGAGAGCGTGAGCAGGATACATGGCACTGCGTGGAATGTTTGTGTGGTGAGCGGAGACATGGACGGGATGAGGATGTGAGCTCGAGAGGATATGAGCCTGAGGAAGATGTGAAGGTGTGTGTGAGAGTTAATGGTGTTGTCCCTTGAGGTGTGAGATCCCTGTGGATGTGTGATGGGTTTGTGAGTGTGTGAGCTGAGAGTGATGAGAAGAGTGACTTACCCTGGTGGAACGGATGAGACTCTTGCGGCACTAGGTGGCTGTCCTCTTTTGCAGGGCATTGGCGCTGACCATTGCCTCCCATGCTGGATTAGTAATGCTGCTGCCCATCCTGTGGCCAGAGTGGGGTAGAGGACATCACAGCGAGCCTCCACTGTGTTCAAAAGGCGCTCGAGGGCCGGTGGGGGGGCTGTGGTCTTCTTGCCTTTCGGGGCCATATCTTCTTAGCAGCAGTCGTGGGCTGGAAGCACTGACAGGTGTGCATGCGGCTGCACTTTAAACACGGGCCCGGCGTGATGAAGCGGCAAGACGATTGTGTTGCTGGCAAATGAGAGACCGCCCACCATCAAAACGGCGTGTTCCCCAGGAATGTATAATTAATATGGCGGGATTGGGACGAAGCAGCGTGAGAAGCCGCCATTGCGGCCGGCAGGTAAAACATTGTTTCTCCCACCCGCTACCGCACTTAGTGAAAATCTGGGATGATTCTGCCCTGGGAATAATCCAGAGATTACTACTTTTGAAGTCTTGATTGCTAATTTTCTACCTAGCTCTCTAAATTCTGACTGCAGGACCACATCCCTCTTCTTACCTATCTCATTGGTACCAATATGGACGATGACTGCTGGCTGTTCACTCTCCCCGCTCAGGGTACTCTGCAGCTGTTGAGTTACATCCTTGACCCTAGAACCAGGGAGGCAATGTAACATCCTGGATTCACATCTGCAGCCTGTTTATTCCCCTAACTATTGAATGACCTATCTCAATTGCTCTTCCAGTCTTCTTCGTGCCTACGCTGTATAGCTGAGCCAGCTGAAGTGCCACAGACTTGGCTCTGGCTGCACTCCCCAGACAAACCATCACTTCCATCAGTGTTCAGATACTACCTGCCTATTTCTTCTTGACTACTTGATCACAGAATCACAGAATTGTTACAGCACAAAGGAGGCCATTCAGCCTGCCATGTCTGTGCTGGGTCTTTTGTAGGAGCAATTTGCCTAGTGCCACCACCTCTCCCTCCACCCCCCGGCTTCTCCCCATAGTCCCGCACATCCTTACTTTTCAGATAACAATGGAGCCATTTATGGCACAGAAGGAGGCCATTCAGTCATTATTTAATTGTGTTTCCTTTGTTTACACAGTGTAGTTTTTGATTAGTTGTTCCCCAATTTTTTTTAAAAAGGGGGCAATTTTTTTCAGTGGTGTAGTGCTGCGAGAGGGCACCGGAGTGCCGTTCCAGCACCTTCTATTTAAAGCAGACTTGTCCAATTCAATGCGGCCCACCAAACTAGTTGGACATGCAAGTGATTTGTACTTGAAAAATGCTGTAAAGTTGATCATCCAATCACAAGCTGGTTCCTCCCTGCATTTGATGCTGATAGGCTCACTAGTGAGGGCTGGGGGAAGAGAGAGTGTGAAGGTGTGGTGGGGGAGAGATAGTGTGAGGGCGGTCGGTGGGGGGAGGAGTGATTCACATTAATTCCTTAGCTGTGATGGCCCGAGGATGTGAAACGCAGTTTAATGTTTGTATTCCCTGCTGGCAGCTTTACATGGAATTTACAGCACAGGAACAGGCCATTTGGCCCACCCTGTCTATGTTGGTGTTTATATTCCATACAAGGCTCCTCTTGCTCTTCTTGATCATACTATCAGGGTAACCTTCAGCTTCTTTCTTCCTCCTGTGTTTATCAACTTCCTTGAATGTATCTATACTAGAATCATAGAATGATCATAGCACCGAAGGAGCACATTGTCTTTGTCTCAGTTCTCTGCAACAGCAACTCAACTAGTCTCACACCTCAACTTTTTCCATGTAACCCTGTAAAACATTTTCCCTTCAGATAATTATCCAGTTCTTTTTGAAAACTGCAATTTAATCTGTCTCCACTACATGCTCAGGAAGAGCATTCCAGTTCCAAACCACTTGTTACATAAAGAAGTTTTCCTCATCTCACCTTTGGTTCTTTTGTTAATCACCTTAATGTTCTCAACCTTCTGCCAATGGGAACAGTTCCTCCCAATTTATGCTATCCAGACCCTTCGTGATTTAACGCCCAACAAGTGTCCTCTCAACCTTCTCTTCTCTAAGGAGAACAGCCCCAGCTTTGCCAACCTATCCATATAACTGAAGTCTTTCATCCTCAGAGCCATTCTTGTAAATCTTTTCTGCATCCTTTCTAAAGGCCTCACATCTTCCCTTTGAGGTTGAATCAATGTTTTATGAAGGTTCATAACTTGCTTTTGTACTGTGTGCCCCAATTTATAAAACCCAGGATTCAGTATAATTTATTAACTGCTCTCTCAACCTGCCCTGCCACCTTCAATGAATCATGCACATATACACCCAGGTCCCTCTGCTCCTGCATTTCCTTTAGAATTGTACCCTTTATTTTATTTCACCTCTCCTCGTTCTTCTGACCAGAGTGTATTATTTCATACTTCTCTACATTAAATTTAATCTGCCACATGTCTGCCCATTCCACCGGCCTGTCTATATCCTCTGTTATGACCGGGTGAGGGGAAATGAGCTGACACCCCTTTTTTCAACCCCCTCAGTTGATCACAACAAAGGCTTGTTTAAAATTCTTTCCCCATGGATACCCAATCCAAATGTACTTACTTTTCATAAGGAAACAATTTAATCAGGCTATGTTGAGTCAAAGAAAGAATAAGTTTATTAGTTACTAATAAACACACACACAAACACACACACACACACACACACACACACACACCAGAATTGAGAGAGTTAAGAGTCCAACTAAGTTAAAAAGAATATACAAATCAGTCCTTGGCTTGTCAGTGAGGTGTGGATGATGGTACATTGCAGTCATTAAGTTGATGATTCTGGTAGAACTTTGGAACTGTCCTTATTGGTCTTGCAGTCTGTTAGAGACACTTGTTGGCTTGTCCCCATAAGGAAATATGACCTGGTTATCTATGCAAGGTTAACTGAAAAGGCTGCCCTTTTTCTGTTCTGCTGAAGGGTCATGAGGACTCGAAACGTCAACTCTTTTCTTCTCCGCCGATGCTGCCAGACCTGCTGAGTTTTTCCAGGTAATTCTGTTTTTGTTTTGCCATTTTTCTTCCTGTTTGCTGCCTGTCTCTGTTAAAACACTTTCCTCAAGCAAGTGAGAGAGAGAAAGAGAGGGAAAGGGGTCCTTCTTGCTTCTTTGTTCTTCTGCTCTCACTGGTCTTCAGCCAATTTTTAACCCTTTTTCTCTGTGTATTTCCAGAAGGAGGGAAATAGGCATGTCTTGCATCCACAGTCCATTTTGCTTTCATCTCAGAACTCTTTTTTACACATTCTGAGATATAAATCAAAAGGAGATGGGCTTTTGGGAATTAAATCTAATGTTGGACACTGTGTCCCGAGCTTTGCAAACACAGGATGGTTGGGTACGGTCCGTACTCAACTTGCTTGTAAAACTCAAAACACAGTGTCCAACACTTAAAGCAATTCCACGACTCGACAACACCTGCCAAACAATCCCCAATGCACCAAGAACCACGCTGACAACCAATCCAAGGTTCGCAGCACGGCACATCCGCGTGCACGGGAAGCTACATACACCAACGCACAGGGCCCCGTTCCCCGCAGACGGAAAGAACATGCACACACACACCCCGCTCATCCCAGCCAAACAAAACAAGAGACATCCATCTGCTGATTCACTCCTCAGGGCAACGCCACAACTAATGAGAGTCAAGCCACCCAGCCCAAGCTTCAAATAATGCTTGGCAGCTAATTGCCAGCCACCATCAACCGGTGCACCCCCACAGCAACTTTTCTACCAATCAGAGTCCACTTGACAACCAACCAGCACCCTCCTTTCACACAGCACAAACATGCTGTTTCCCCCAACGTTGGCACCTCCCGCGAACTGTCCGATGAGCACAAGACAGAAAGCCCTGACAAAAAATGTCTTTTTTTTCAGCAATCTTCATGTTCTGTACCTTTCTTTCAAGTGTCTCTGTTTAAAGTGGGCCTTGACACCTGTTCAAGTGTGAAATTCCATGTTCTCTCAGGACAGGTCTGTCAGTATAATCTACGTAGGAATTTTCCAGAAAGTGGTAGCTTTATAGTATCAACTATATTTTGAACAGTGTCTTTACTTGTATTTCTTTAAAAAACACAGGTCTTCCTTGAAAAGTTCAATATGCCTGTAGGTAGTTGGGGAAGCTGTAGCCCATTTTTATAACACCTCTTGAAGCCTACCACTATCCTCCTCACAGTTCACAATACTTCCAAGTTTTGCATCATATTTAAATGTTGAAATTGTGCCCTGTACATTCAGGTCTAGGTTATAAATATAAATCAAGGAAAGCAGTGTCCCCTCTATATATCATCTCCCAGTCAGAAGTAAGCAAAGTTTTCTGTAATTCATCTTATTAATAGGTTTGAATTAAATAATTAAACAGTTACATAATGAAATTCTAGCAATGCTAAAGACTAATGATTCAAAGTACTACATGGTTTGAAATAAAATGCCGACCAGCCCTAATATTTTTCACTTAAAAGGCCAGGAATTTCCAGTCCCATCATGGCAGAACCCTCCACAGGAGATTCAGAAGCCCAGCAAAAAGTCCATTCCACAGTCCTCCCTGTCTGCTTCACAGTGATCCTGACCTGCTTCACACTCCTCCTGACCTGCTTCACACTCTCTCAGTCTGTTTCACAGGGATCCCAACCTGCTTCACAAGGATCCTGACCTGCTTTGCACCCTCCCAGTCGCTTTGCACTCCTGACCTGCTTCACACTCTTCCTAGTCTGCATCACAGTGATCCTGACCTGCTTCACACTCCTCCTGACCTGCTTCACACTCTCTTGGCCTGCTTCACAATGATCCTGACCTGCTTCATACTCTTCCCGGCCTGCTTCACAGTGATCCCAACCTGCATCACACCCTCCCTGTCTGCTTCACAGTGATCCTGACCTGCTTCACTCTCTCCCTAGTCTAAAGTGATTTTGGAAGCAAGATGTATCCTATATATTAACTGACCTCTTTCAAAAACATTCAGAGAGCTGAACTCAGTCACAGTTGTGGAGAAGATCAGTAAATGTGAAAGTATTCGGGCAGGAACAACACAGTGTGACTCTTTTTATTTTGTAATGTATTTCAAACACTTACACAAGCTGCATCTCCTTATCTTTATCTCAGAATCCAAAATCAATTAAAAATGAGTCACATAATTACAAACTCTTCCAGCACAAAGACAAGTCTTTCTTTCAAGTTTGTATCAGTACTCTTTTGCACATACACCGCCTAGCCTAATCCACCTTCTTAATCAGTCCCCATATCATTTATATCCAATTAGTCTAGCCCTCTTCTTCTGATCACTCCCCATATCCTTTGATATGCCACCTAACCTAATCCCAGACTCCTGCTCAATCCCCATATACCCTCGATAACTCACCCCTATTTGTCTAATCCCACTCCCCCGGTTCTCCATATCTCCTTTTGAAAGGGAATTAGGCAGTCATTAGAAAAATAATTTACAGAAACATGGTTTTTGAAAAGAACTCCACATTCTAACTTTCACAGCTCTTCACAAGTTTTTTTTTGCGGTTCCTTTAAATTGTTGTCCTCTCACTGGGTCTTTCTGACCAGTGGTAATATTCTATCACTAGTTATCTGCACGTTATCACAGTATCGTGAAGGCCTCTATCAGATCACTGCTTTAACCTCCTCAGCTCGAATAAAAAAGAAATCAATGGGTTTTTCTGAGCCTGTGAATCTACACTGCAACTTTCTTATTGTTTTTATATTCTTCCCACAATCATGTGCTCAGAGGTGTTTTTGTACATGGACAATGTTGTTCGCTTATGGTTATATTCTAAGTCCTAAAAATTAAACTGCTCCAAACTTAGGCCAGGGTTTTTAGGAAGGTGGGGTTTCCCTTCCTGCCATCTGAAAAGTCGGCAGGGAACACATCCTTGCCC
Organism: Cetorhinus maximus; assembly: GCF_964194155.1. Lineage (NCBI taxonomy): Eukaryota > Metazoa > Chordata > Chondrichthyes > Lamniformes > Cetorhinidae > Cetorhinus > Cetorhinus maximus. The sequence continues at coordinate 135,332,515 of NC_135880.1, forward strand.
ACACTGCCAGCCCCACAGCGACTTCATGCTCCAACGAGTGTTAATTGGCAGGAGGTGGGACATCCGCCCCTCACTTGGGAGGAAGTCCCGCCTTAAAGAGCTGCTGGCCAATCTGATTGGCTGGCAGCTCTACAGTCCCTGCAGCGCCAGAAGCTGCAGTGGACAGGGCTGGGACTGTGTGCAGTCCCTGAAGTCTTAAATCCTGGGTTTCCAGGAAAAGGGACGTTTTGGGGGTCTCAGGGCGGGGACGGTAGGGGAGGGCTAGTGGAGGGTTGACAGTGGGGTTTTTGGGTGTCGGTGGAGAGGCCGGGGTGGGAGGGAGGTCCTATGGTTATTGAAGCTTAAGGCAGAGAACCTGATGTTAAAATAGGGCGGTTGATGGAGGCGCACCCCACCTTCCCACCTGAGGCCTGAACCCGGTTTATATTTGGGCTTCAGCCATACCCTGGAACTCCTCCCATCAGCCTGAAAATTGATGCTGGGTGGGAAATGGTCCTTAAGTGGTCAATAATTGGCTATTTAAGGGACTCAGTTGGAGCAAGGGTGGGCGGGCTGGCCGAGACCATGCCCATCCCAGTGTAAAATTGCAGAAATGGCGGCAGGAATCCAGTGGGAAGACCATCTGAGGAATTTTACGCTCACCCCTCCCACCTACAAACCCACCAGTAGGGGAATGTAAGATTCTGTCCTTGGGCACAATCGCAGTGCAGCAAGCACTGCACGTCTCTATAAAGTTTAGTTACAGGACTACGTGAAGTTGGTACAACAACCTCATTAAGATAAGTTGGAAAACTGTAATTGTCAGTTGCAGCCCGGAGGTGGTGTATCAGTCATGGGAGTAGCACAATTGACTGGGTGGGATACTGGCTGAGGCCAACCTAAGTCCAGGAGGCAAAGAGGGGGACGAGGCTGGGCCAGAGGTAGGGGGTAGCTTTAATATGGCATCTTGAAGAGCACTTCTGCTCCACCTGGCTCCACATTCAGCTAATTTTAACCCTAACCTTTTGGTGCAGACCTTACTAATTGCTTTAAGGACCAGTGGTGCAGCTGCAGCTGTAGCTGTGCACCCAAGAAAACAGACAGCAGTTTGTATAGTGCAGGCTGTGCTTAGTCACAAGACAGTCTGGCAAAAAGGCCTGAAGCTGTCACAAAGTTCCCAGTTAATTAGTTGCTCTATAGAACGGTTTTTGACATCTTGGGTGTGTCAAGCACAGAGTTTAAACAGGTGCAGCTGCGATTTCAAAGAACCTGAATCTGATGTCTGTCATTGAGGAAGAATTAGGAAGAGGGAGGGCAAATGGTTTAAAAAGTGGGAACGCCTTAAATATTGTTGATTCGGTGCACCATAGCTAACCTGAGGACCTGGAGTGAATTTCTTTTCCTGTGGGATGCTGCTGATATTGAGAACCCTTTATTGCTTGAGGATGATGCTTCCAGCCTGGAGTCTGTACCTGGAACCTGGAGTTAGTTAGTTAAATTTAAACTGCTGTCATGAAAAATACAGCCTGGGTCTGCCCAGAACTGACCCAGTTTATTTTTTACACACATGGAGATTAATATACACTGAGTCAGTATTGGCTGGTGCAATTTGCTGTGAATGCTATTTTCACAGATTAGGTCATATTGCTCATACTGTGAAATTTGTTACTTTGACGCAACAGTGGAATCAACACTGTTCTTCACCTCTAGGCCTTACTGGAGCCCACTCCAATTTATAAGTTTGTACTAATTGAGCGTAGTTCCTACCAGATGTGACCCTAGGACATAAAACCACCCCAAATTTGCAAATGTTAGTAAATTGATTAATTTATGTAGGAAATAGTCATAATTATTTACATAACCATACCGTCTACCCGGCAATGTGGGGAATTGCGGAGGTATGTCCTGTACACAAAAAAGGAGGATAAATCCAACCCAGCCAATTACCGCCCCATTGGTAAACTCTCCATCATCAGTAAAGTGATGGAATGGGTCATCAACAGTGCTATTAAATGGCACTTGCTTAGCAATAACTGCTCAGTTTGAATTCCACCAGGGCCACTCAGCTCCTGACCTCATTACAGACTTGGTTCAAACATCAGATTGGAAAGTAGCAAATATAATCCGTCCATTCAAGAAGGGAGGGAGGCAGAAAACAGGAAACTATAGGCCAGTTAGCTTGATGTCTGTCACGGGGAAGTTATTAGAATCGATCATTAAGGAGGTTATAGCTGGGCACTTAGATGAGCTCAAGGAAGAGTCAGCATGGTCTTGTGAAAGTAAAATCATGTTTAACCAATTTATTGGAGGTTTTTGAAGGAGTAACATGCGCAGTGGATAAAGGGGAGCCTGTAGACATACTCAACTTGGATTTCTAGAAGGCATTTGAAAGGGTGCCACATCAAAGATTATTACAGAAAATAAATGTGCATGGTGTAGGGTGTAACATATTAGCATGGGATAGAAGATTGGCTGGCTGGCAGAAAGCAGAGAGTATGCATAAATGGGTCTTTTTCTGATGGCAGGATGTAACGAGCGGAGTCCCACAGGGGTCTATTCTGGGGCCTCAAATTTATGATTTACATCAATGATTTAGATGAGGGGAGTGACAACATGGTAGCTAAAGTTGCAGATGACACAAAATAGGTAGGAAAGTATGTTGTGAAGAGGACATGAGAAGGTTGCAGATGGATATAGGTAGGTTGAGTGGGTGGGCAAAGGTCTGGTAAATGGAGTTTAATGTGGGAAAATGTGAAGTTGTTCACTTTGGCAGCAAGAACAAAAAAGCAGACTATTACTTAAATGGAGAACAGCTGCAAAATTCCGAGGTGCAGTGGGGTCTAGATGTTCTAGTACATGAGTCACAAAAAGTTAGTACGTAGGTACAGCAAATAATTAAGAAGGCTAATGGAATGCTATCCTTTATTACGAGAGGAATTGAACATAAAAGTAAGGATGTTATGCTTCAGTTATACAGGGCATTTGTGAGACCGCACCTCGAATACCGTGTGTAATTTTGGTCTCCTTATTTAAAGAAGGATGTAGGTTCAAAGGAGGTTTACTAGATTGATACCTGGAATGAATGGGTTGTCTTATGAGGAAAGGTTGGACAGACTGGGCTTGTTTCCACTGGAGTTTAGAAGAGTGAGGGGTGATTTGAGGGTGATTTGATTGAAGTATGCAAGACCATGAATGGCCTTGACAAATTAGATGTCGAATGGATGTTTCTTTCGTGGGTGAGTCCAGAACTAGGGGGCACTGTCCTAAAATTAAGGGTCGCCCTTTTAGGACAGAGATGAGGAGAAATTTCTTCTCTAAGAGGGTTGTACGACTTTGGAATTCTCTGCCTCAGAAGGTGGTGGAGGCGGGGTCATTGAATATTTTTAAGGCAGAAGTAGATAGATTCTTGTTAGGCAAGGGAATCAAAAGTTATTGGGGTTAAATGGGAATGTGAAAATCGAAACACAAGAAGATCAGCCATGATCTTATTGAATGGTAGAGCAGGCTCAAGGGGCCGAATAGTCTACTCCTGTTCCTATTTCATATGTTCTTATGGACAAAAGAGCTGAACTCCCGAGGTGAGGTGAGAGTGACTGCCCTTGACATCAAGGCAGCATTTGAACGAGTGTGGCATCCAGGAGCCCGAGCAAAACTAGTGTCAATGGGAATCAGGGGTAAAGCTCTCCACTGTTTGGAGTCATACCTAGCGCAAAGGAAGCTGGTTGTGGTTGTTGGAGGTCAATCATCTCAGTTCCAGGACATCACTGCAGGGGTTCCTCAGGATAGTGTCCTAGGCCCAATGATCTTCAGCTGTTTCATCAATGACCTGCCTTCCATCATAAGGTCAGAAGTGGAGATGTTCACTGATGATTGCACAATTTTCAGCACCATTCACGACTCCTCAGATACTGAAGCAGTCCATGTCCAAATGCAGCAAGACCTGGACAATATCCAGGCTTGGGCTGACAAGTGGCAAATAACATTCATGCCACACAAGTGCCAGGCAAAGACCATCTCCAACAAGAGATAATCTAATTATCGCCCTTTGACATTCAACGGCATTACCCTCATTGAATCCCCCACTATCAATATCTTGGGGTTATCATTGCCCAGAAACTCAACTGGACCAGCCATTTAAATACTGCAGCTGCCAGAACAGATCAGGGGCTAGGAATCCTGCAGCAAGTAACTCACCTCCTGACTTGCCAAAGACTGTTCACCATCTACAAGGCACAAGTCAGGAGTGTGATGAAATACTCTCCACTTGCCTGGATGAGTGCAGCTCCAACCACACTCAAGGAGCTTGACACCGTCCAGGACAAAGCAGCCCACTTGATTGGCACCCCTTCCACAAATATTCACTCCCTCCGCCACCAACGTACAGTGGCAGCAGTGTGTACCATCTACAAGATGCACTGCAGAAACTCACCAAGGCTTCTTAGACAGCACCTTTCAAACCCACGACAGCTACCACCTAGAAGGACAAGGACAGCAGTTACATGGAAACACCACCACCTTGAAGCTCCCCTCCAAGCCACTCACTTGGAAATATATCGCTGTTCCTTCACTGTCACTGGGCAAAGATCCTGGAACTCCCTCCCTAACAGCACTGTGGGTACACACCACATGGACTGCAGCGGTTCAAGAAGGCAGCTCACCACCACCTTCTCAAGGGCAATTAGGATTGGACAATAAATGCTGGCCTAGCCGGCGATGCCCACATCTCATAAATAAATCAAAATAAACATGTCTATCGATGAGGTAGGGGTGCATATCAGGTTTTCTTGAATAGGCCGACACGAAAAATGTATCCAGTCCATGATTTTAAGTTGAGAATCAAACTGGGACAATGAAATGGTCTTTACTAGGCAGAATTGCTCACTAGCAAATGAAATAGATTGTTTATTAACTACTCTTAACTGACCAAAAATAAACATTTGCTCTAATATTCCATCGTCAGTTAGCAAACTATTTGGCACTTCATACTCTGCAGCCTGGCACAACACATACTTTTCTGCAGGCTGCACCTAAATTACATGAAAATTGTGTATTCACATTTTTCTTCAAGCAACCATGTGTGTCCATGTGACAGATAACGCTTGTCATCTGCTAATATTGAGCCTAAATTGCTGGGAGCCTTTCTAATGCCTGAGAGATGCTGAAGGCATTGGAGGCCATGCCTCCAACTGCTCAGGCCCTGAGCTCTGGAATTCCCTCCCTAAACCGCTCTAACTCTGGATATTCTGCAGCTAGTGACTCTCCTCCTGACTCCCCATTGCCTCTCCATTATCTACAAGGCACAAGTCAGGAGTGTGAAGAAATACTCACCACTTGCCTGGAAGAGTGCTGCTGCAACAATACTCCAACACCATGCAAGACAAAGCAGCCCTGCAGCAACTTGCCAAAGTTTCTTCAACAACACTTAGCTTCCAAATCTAGAAAGACAAGGGCAGCAGGCATTATACCTAATGCATAGGAGATGTGTTTTTCGTTATTTATTCACAAAATGTGGAGGCCAAGCCAGCATTTATTGCCGATCCCTAATTACCCTAATTAGAAGGTGGTGGCGAGCTGCCTCCTTGAACCGCTGCAGTCCATGTGGTGTAGGTACACCCACAGTGTTATTGGAGCAGGAGTTCCAGGATTTTGACCCAGCGATAGTGAAAAAACAGTGATATAGTTCCAAGTCTAGAAGGCATGTGGCTTCAAGGGGATCTTTGAGGTGGTGGTGTTCCCATCTATCTGCTGCCCTTGTCCTTCTAGATGGTAGTGGTCATGGGTTTGGAAGGTGCTGTCTAAGGAGCCTTGGTGAATTGGTGCATCTTATAAATGGTGCACATTGCTGCTACTGTGCGTCAGTGGTGGAGGGAGTGAATGTTTGTCGATGTGGTGCCAATCAAGCGGGCTGCTTTGTCCTGGACTATTATTAATAACAAAAGTAATTTGCATTTTTATAATGCCTTTAAAATATAAAAGTGTGCTATGGTACTTAACACAAGCATAAGACAAAAATCACTGTAGAACTAAAGAAGGAGATATTAGGAGGGGTAACAAAATGCTTGATCAAAGAGATGGATTTTACATGGGTGTTAAAAGAGGAGAGGTGTAGAGAGGCCAAAGAGCTTAGGGATGGGGGAGTTCCAGCACTTAGATAGCTGATAATAATACAAATGTTGGATACTGTGGAACTTGCAGGAATTTTTAAATGCACCGACTACAAACTTTTTAAATGGTTGCTGATGATGCTAGACATCCGAGCACTGGTTCGTCTGCTACTTCATTCGTGTTCTTCCATTCTCTTTCGGGGTCTTCCTCCCAGCAACTTCTGTTTGACAAACAGGTTCACTCCTCTTACAATGGCAATGTTAGACACCATATTACATGTCACTTTTTCCTAACAATGCAAAGCACCACCAGAGGCTGCATTATATTTCTGCCTCATGAAAGTGCATCACTCTTATGGATTCTGGAGATCATGCAGAGATGCCACCATCTGCTTTGAAGAGGATAACCGATGTGTTCTATGGACCAACCTGCTGTTTTGATTCCCCCTTGGTCTGTTGTGGGGAAATTGTTTCATTCAAGTCTTCAAGTATTTTCCAGGAAATCAGCATTAACGTACATCAGATTTTTGCTGTGCTTACACACCATTCCAATGGACTCACACACCCTCCCAACGACAAATGGACTCACACCATCCCAATGGATTCACCATCCCAATGAACTCACACCCTCCCAACGACAACACACCATCCCACGGAGTCATCCAAGCTCTCAACAAGCAACACACTTTCCAAGCAGAGTCATACACCCTCCTAATGAACAATACATCTTCCCATGGAGTCACACACCCTCCCAACAGACTTGCACATCCTTCCGATAGGCTGACAAATCATTCCAATGTTCTTGCTTCCTCATCTTACATTTTAAGAAGCTCTAACCCTTTCAGGAAATGAAAGGAATAGTACTACCAGTCGAAGTACTCATGGCAAACTGATTGCATTCCATGTGCCTTGCATCTGGGGATTGTCTTTCAGTTGTTAAAGCTGAATTGATTTCTCCAGCGGTTGCATTCCATTGTCAAGTGTGATTTATGCCAACAAATGGTGGGAGAGGTACCTCCGTGACCTTGTGTGCCTTCTGTGCTAACTGACTTGAATGAAATCTGGTGTTGATGTCTATTCCAAGCAGTAGAATAGAAATCAGTGCCTTCACTCTGGTCATCTGGATGTTACTCAGGGATCTCGGATAACTTTCCCATTACACACTGCTCCGTGATATGTCAGTAGTACTCACAGTATTTGGCTTGTACCAAATCCCAAAGATTCATCTCCTGGGCTTTGTCTTCTTGCTTCTTTTCCCCCTCCAGCAAAGTGTCCAGCAGTGACAGATGTGATACAATATCCATGTTGCACTGTCTGACAGCAGACTTCTGTTTTAACCAGTCTGTCCCGCTCTGACCAGTTTCCCATTTAAAACCAGCTTTAATTGGGAGAAATTAACTTTCCCGGAAGGAGAAGAATTTTGAGAAGATCTGCATTTTCCTCTTTAATTTTTTAGTGAGCGCTTAACGAACCAAAAGGAAGACATTAATGCTGTACTGGATCTGTGCATCAATGGGTGTAAGGGATGTTTAATCCCAGAAGCAATTTCAGGAGCTGATGTTAACACCCACTTAAGTTAATACCAAAGCACAACATTACTGCCCAGTCAATGCATTATTACCATGCATGCGTTAACAAATTAAAACACAGCCTCACACAGGGGCCTCCATTCCTGCCATTGCTGCCTTTTCTTTCGTCACATTATCCCTACCCTGGTAGTGTCCAAATCTGGCCTGGTATTTGTTGTAAATCAGTTCCTAGCACACAGAGAAATTATAAAACCAGGCTGTTCTTTGATAATGTGCTCCAGCTTGCCTTGCATTGATGCTTCACTTCTTTCGTGTGGCTCCTCAAACTCAAACTTATTACTCGCTTTGTTTTTTTCACCATCTGTGTTTGTGCAGATGCTCGAAATGGGCCCTGCCTTTGGGCTTCATAACAAAGTGGCTGAGTCACTTCATTTGAAGACAGATCTCAGCATTGATCTGTCTCAAAGAACGACCCATTTGCACTTCAGGCAACCAAACCTGTTGCCAAGAGAACCCAGCATCGATTCTATACACACCAGGTGATTCTTACCTGTGTATGCGAGCCACATAAGTACAACCTGGGTTTAACTTCAGGGCAAACGGATCATGACAAATTCAATTTTAACTAGTTTTGAGCTGGCAGGGAACCTATATTTGAAGCACACAGTGAAACACAAGTCTAGTCATTCAGATCAAAGCCTGGTTTTTGTAAGAGAGCTTTAGAATAAATGTTTTTGTTCCTCAAAAAAGACTCTAAAACAGTTGTGTCAAGAAAATTAGGTTGAAATGTATTTGCAGTGATTTTTTTAAATAAAAGATTGTTTTGGGAAAAGTGAATGAAGTACTGAGTTAGAGTATCATGTTTGGTTCTGAAAATTGAGATTAAATCCCACCCAGACATATGGACTGAAATTACTTTTCTGTCCAAAGGATTCTGAGGAGGTTTGAATGGAATGAGCAGACCCAGTGGGTCAGTGAATTTACACTACACAATTGCTCATTAGTCAGCACTGATTGGTGCTAATTGGCCAAGCTCACTCCGAGACACATTAAAGCCAGATGGGATGGGAAACGAAAGAAGCCATGGAGCAGTCCAGAAATCAGCTCCAAACTGAGGGCTGAAGCACATTCCTGCTGACATGTTTTCAAAGGGCTTGTGACTCATAGAATCCTCAACACAGAAGGAGGCCATTCATCCCAACATGCCTGTACCAGCTCTTTGAAAGAGCCACCCAATTAGTCTCACTTGTCAGCTGTGGCTCAGTTCATAGCACCCTCACCTTTGAATCAGAGGGTTGTGGGTTCATGTCCCACTCCTGGAAACCAAGAACTGTGATTGTACTCGAAAGAGTTGCAATATGTGACTGTTGATAACTCGAAAGAGTTTCCCTGCTCTTTCTCCATGGCCCTGCAAATGTCCTCTTTTCAAGTATATACCTAATCCTCTTTTGAAATTTATTATTGTATCTGCTTCCCCCACCATTTCAGGTCCATTCCTGATCATAGCAACTTGGTGCTTAAAAAAATTCTCCTCATTTCACCCCGGATTTCTGCTAATTATCTTACATCCATATCCTTTGGTTACCGGTCCCAGTGGAAAAAGTTTCTGTACAGCTTTTTTAAATCATTTGCTTTCCCTACTTGTGTCAAGCTCCAAGCCATTGTCAACACTTTCACTGAGGCATATGAGAGCATGGGCCTTACACTAAACATCCATAAGACAAAGACCAACCTGCCCCCTCCACACCCCACTGCTCCCCGGTTATCAAAATCCACACTGAAGCCATGGACAACATGAACCGCTTTCCACACCTTGGGAGCTTACTGTCAACAAGGGCAGACATTGACGAAAAAGTTCAACACCACCTTCAGTACGACAGCGCAACCTTCGGCCACCTGAGGAAGAGAGTGTTTGAAGACCAGGACCTCAAACCCAGCACCAAGCTCGTGGTCTACAGAGCAGTGGTGATACTAGCCCTTCTATATGGCTCAGAGACCTGGACTATGTACAGCAGGCACCTCAAAACTCTGGAGAAGTACCACCAGCGCTGCATCCACAAGATCCTGCAAATCCATTGGCAGGATAGGCGCACCAATGTCAATGATCTTCCTCAGGCCAACATCCCTAGCATCGAAGCATTGACCATGCCTGATCAGCTCCACGGGGCGGGCCACATCATCCGCATGCCTGACATGAGACTCCCGAAACAAGGACTCTGCTTGGAGCTTCGACACGGCAAGCGAGCCCCAGGAGGGCAGAGGAAATACTTCAAGGACAATCTCAAAGCCTCCTGACAAAGTGCAACATCCTCACTGACATCTGGGAATCCCTGGCCCAAGACCACCCGAAGTGGAGGGAAAGCATCCGGGAAGGAGCTGAACACCTCAAGTCTCATCAGCAAACTCTAGCTGAAGCCAAGCGTTGACAGTGACAGGAGCACGTGGCAACCCAGGCACCCTGCCCACCCATACCCCTTACCACCGTCTGCCCCACCTGTGACAGGGACTGTTGGTCATGCATTGAACTCTTAAGTCACCTGAGAACTCATTTTTAGTGTGGAAGCAAGTCATCTTCGACCCCGAGGGGCAGCATAAGAAGGAGAAGTGTCAGGGATGTGTTATGTTGGAGACATTGGGCCACAGGTAATGAATGGGAGCTCTTATCAAAAGGGGAGGGTTGCTGGAAATGTAATTATATTGTTGCCCTGCAGTGTGAAGCCTTGCAATATTGTCAATCTTACAGCCTTTAAATGTTATAAGGCTTGTTGCACATGAATGTATTAGTTCTTTGACTGCATTCTGGAGCACTTCCTCAATATTCAATGGCACCCCTGGTTAAAAGGAAATGGAAAATAAAGAATTTGCAAGAATGGAGTGTTGTTCACAACCTCAGGCCATCTTAAAGTATTTTACAGGCAATAAAATGTTTTAGAAATAAAGGGCTGGATTTAATGGAGGTGACGGTGGGCTTTCCCGCTGGCTGGAGACTCGACATGAAACCCGTGTCACTTCTTTTAGAGAAGGCCCGCTGCATTGTGTCACTCAGGCACTTAACTGGGCAGTGGCGGGCCTTCCCTGAGATGGGACTGTGGGAGTGGTAGTCCTTCGCACTGAGAGCTGCCAGCCAATCAGAGGTCAGCAGCTGCATTGAATGGCAGCGCCACAGGGCAAATGGTGGCTACTGCCAGTATTATACCCACCCAAGGTCTAGAATTGTTACTGGATCCCAGGCCATAGGTGATTGATAGTGAGAGGGGGTTTGCAGACTGGGGGTCGCGGGGGAGGGGGTTGGCAGAGAGGATTAGTGTTTTGTGTCCATATGACTCTTCTTCAGAGCTCTGCGGAGTGGAGGAGCTCTGAAGAAGAGTCATATGGATTCAAAACATTGACTCTGTTTCTCTCTCCATAGATACTGCCGGACCTGCCGAGATTTTCCAGCATTTTCTGTTTTTATTTCAGATTTCCAGCATCCGAGTAGTAGTAGTGTGTGTCTGTGTGTGTCTGTGTGTGTCTTAATTGGATTAAAACCAGCTAGTCTGGGTGCTTTGACATATAGTAGTTTGTGACGTTAATGGAGTAAACAGTAAGTAAGGATTGAAGATAAAATGTAAATTTGCATTTGTTGAATAAAGCATTCAAGAGTGGGAGTAAAATCTTGCACCTAGCTGAGAGATGCCAAGCAATGTATTTAGATTACCAATAAGATTAGTGGGATGAAAATGTTATTGTTAGAAGATGTGATGTTAAAAACCTGGTGATACAATGGAAAATTTACATTCAAAGGAAAAGCTAGGTATAAATAGAAAGGAGTTTATGTGTGTAAGTCAGGCATTTAAGATCTAACCAGCCTGTAAACCTCCCACTGTGTCTGCAAAGGAACCAAATTGCAAGGAACCTCATTTTCAATTCATAAGGTCAAATGTGCTTTGCCTGGTGTCGGTTTGAAGTCTATGGGTTACTGTTGTCTCGGTGAAGATTTACTTGGGAGTGATTAATTTGGGGATTTTTTAAAAAGTTATTATGATAGTAATTTGTAGATGTGTATATGTGTTTAATCTGTTGTTAAATTAATAAATGTTTAATTTAGTTTTATATAGAAGAAAACCTTTGGAGGCTTGGTGGTCTTATTCCTGAATTCAGAGCTGCATCTCAAATACACCGATTGAAAATATAGGTTATGGCAGTTGTTCAAGTTTCCCTCTGGGATTTAAACAACCCAACCTTTACCAACTGCTATGTCATAATAATGCAAAAAGGTGCTAAGGATCAAAGGTTCAGTTTTGTGTGCATTTTTGGATGTGTTATTAGATAAAGTTGCTATTTAAAGGTTTTTTTGGTGGTTTTTATTTCAGGATTTTGTTCAAGAGGAGGTTTTGATGGGACATCGCAGGTGAATTGAAAAGTGGGGAATGGTGAAGTATTAGTGAGGATGGGGGGGGTGAGGTCTTAGGGGAATGGGGACTCAGAAATCACTTATGGACAGCCCATTTGGAGTGAAGCGGGTCCAGGTGACTCCTCCCTGCTTCCTCCTCCTGCTCCTCCTCATCCTCCTCACAAGTTGGCCTCCAGATATCTGTTGGCAAAGGCTGCATGATAGTGAGGTTGTGGAAGATGCAACAGATCTACATCTGGCTAACAGCTGGTGAGTACTGGCACGCTCCAGCTGAGCAGCCCAGACAATGGAACCATTGCTTGAGGACGCCGATGGTCTGCTCCTTTATATTTCTTGTGCCTCCATGGCTCTCCTTATAGACTTGTTGTCCACATCGGTCAGGTGACAGAAGGAAGCCATGAGCCATATGTACAGAGTCACTTGTCTCCAAGCAGCCAACCTTTGGTTCTTTGTGGTGAGAAAGTCTGACTGCCTCAGGATGAAGGTGTTGTGGTCATTGCCAGGGTAACGGGCATTCGCTGACATGATATTATGGGCAGGGTCGCGAACCAACTGCATGTTGATGGAATGGTAGCCCTTGTAGTTTCTGTACCTCTTCCTGTTTAATGTGGGGACCGCAAAGCCACTTGCTTGGAGTTGATGGCTCCCTGCACCATTAGAAACCCTACTATACTGGCCCTCTGTTGCTTCCCTGATGCAGGGTGGATGGCAAATTATGTTAGCTATGTCGCCTGCTCCCTCCTGGAAACATCCACTCCATAGAAGCTCAGGGTGATGGTGGCCTTGACTGGCACTGACAACATAGGGCAGAATTTTCTGCCTGTAGGGCGGGCAGGCCCAACCCAATCTCCGGCGGGTGGGGAGCCGATCCCCGCTGGAGAAGCGGGCCCCGCCGCCATTTTACTTGGGCGGGCCAATTAAGGCCCGCCCAACATGATGCCCGGTGTGGGCTTGGGGGATTCCCCAAAAGCGAGAGTGCGATCTTTCACCCATGTGCACGAAAAAGCGCACATCTCCCTGTGGCTAAGTGCAGCCTCAGGGAGATCGCTTCCACTTTGAAAAAGATTATAAATAGAAAAAACAAAATTCCCTAACATGTCCCCCTCATGTGACAATGTCATAATTTACACTATAACTTTAGTAAACTTTTTAAAACCCTGCAGCATGAAACCTCATCCTGCCGGTGGATGAGGTTTCATGTTTTTTCTATTTGCCGCTGAGGCTCCTGGCCTGCCCACCAACCTTAAGGTTGGACGGGCATGTCCTTTAATTGTTTAAATGATCCTGTCAATGGCCTCAATTGGCCATTGACAGATCAGCGGGCCCGCAGCCGATTTTGCTGCGCCCCCGCCTTCCTGAAAATTTTAATGGGGCGGGATGACGTCGGAGGTTCCGCCCAATGTCATCCCGCGTCATTTTACGTGTCAGCGAGTGGGCCCCGCCCCCTGCTCACCAACGGCAAAATTCTGCCCATAGTGTTCCCCTGGCTCTGAAGCTCTAGGTTGAAGGAGGTGGCACAGTTCAGTGACCACCTCCTTGATGACCCATAGATGGCTCAATAGTTGTTTGTGGCTGAGATGGAGGTAAGTGAAGTGCTCACTGAAAACCTTGGGTGGAGTAGGGCCTTCTGTGGAGAGCCGTCCGCCTTCTTCATTTGTCCACCGCCTCCCCACCCTGCCGCCTGTGCTCCATAAACCTGTCAAGATGCAGGTCAGGAGAGACTGCAACTATAGATCCCCATAACTCCAACAGGTAGCTGGGCAGAAAACTCCACTAACTTCCCGGTGAAGATGCAGAAACACTCCCTCCAAAATCCAACAAGCCACCAAAGCTTCTCCAAGAATACACCACAATACTTCCACAAAATTTGTAAAAAAAAGAAGTATGTCAAAGGCACCTCACCTGCAAGTTGGATGGTTGTCTTTTTAAATAACGCTAGTGAGGGGTCCATCATGCAGTTGAACGTATGCTCAGCTAGGAGAATTATGGAAATGGCATTAATTTGGCAGTTCAAATGGGCAGTTTGTGTGTCACCATTTTTGGCAATTCCAGCTTCTGTACCACTGACTCCAGTGACACTGCAGAGCTGAATGTTTTGGTCCACCTCTTTGACCAAGCTTTTGGTTATCTGCCCTAACTTCTCCTTATGTGGTTCAGCGCTCTTGCAAAACACCTTGGGATGTCTGGTTACCTTAAAGATTCTATATAAATAAAAATTATTTTTGTTCTAGTTGTTGCTGCATCAGGGTATATTTGGCTATAAGTGTATCATGGTGATTTAGCAAAGGATTTTCTTGACTTTTTTTCTAGTTACAGAAATTGGTAAAAAGTATTTTAACATTATAATTGGATCTGAATCTCCGCCAAATTATTTTGGAGATCTGGAGAGCATTGTTATTTGGAATCCAAATGCCCCTTGAAATGCAATGCTGACAAAATGTTCCCTTGACTCTGCTATGATGAAAAAATATAAAAATTAAGTTTAAGAAATTCACATACCTGGCAATGTTTTAAACAATGAATCAGGTGATAGTTACTGCATAGTGCTTGAAGCTGAGGGGTGTGGGATTAGCTCCTGAGGCTGTTTTCAATGATTCAGGGAACTTCATAGCATGCATCTGGAAGCACCAGCACAGACACAAAATGTATTATACAACCAGCCAGAGGCAGGAGGATGGTACATTTATTCAAACAAGACATCCTGCCTGAACTAGCTGTGCTCCTTTTAGGAGGCTTCAAAGTCTGAAGGGAAAGAGGCCCAAAAGCCCTCAAAATGAAGATAAAAATGAAAATTGGTCCAACAGCTGCCAAGCTGAACAAAGGCTTTGCTGGTGAGTGCAGACTGCAAAAGATTGCAGGTCACAACATGGTTTCCAATGATCAAGCAACAAATTCATCCACATATACTGAAGTACCTGGGGGAAAGCTACATGTGTTTACTTTATTAGGGGTTGGCAATACTCCTGACTGGCACCCTGTCTGTAAGAGTCACATTCCAGGACAGGTCAAATACATAAATGTTAACCAGCCCCAGCCGCGTATTCACTATACCCCCTGACCTTCCCCTCTCCGATGCTGAACGTTCAGTGCTCAGCAAAGGACTTAGTTTCATACCCTTATGCCCTCATCTCAATGAATTTCGGGCTCGGCATGATGCTGAACTCTTCTTCCGCCGTCTTCATCTCCGTGCTCACTTCTTTGGGCAGGAGTCCTCTCCCCGTTCAACGGATCCTTTTACCCACCTCCAATATTCTCCCTCCACCTGGACCCATCCCTCTGGATTCTTACCTTCTCTTGATCTTTTCATTGAGAACTGTCGGCGTGACATTAGTCGTCTCAATTTCTCTGCTCCTCTCACCCATTCTAATCTGTCTCTCTCTGAACTTACTGCTCTCCGTTCTCTCAGGTCCAACCCCAACATTGTCATCAAACCCGCTGACAAAGGTGGTGCTGTTGTTGTCTGGCGCACTGACCTCTACCTCGCGGAGGCTGAGCGTCAACTCGCAGACACTTCCTCCTACCTCTCCCTGGACCATGACCCCACCACGGAACATCAAGCCATTGTTCCAGGACTGTCATTGACCTCATCTCCTCTGGAGATCTTCCTCTCACAGCTTCAAACCTGATAGTCGCCCAACCTCGGACGGCCCGCTTCTACCTCCTACCCAAAATCCACAAACAGAACTGTCCTGGCAGACCGATCGTGTCAGCCTGTTCCTGACCCACGGAACTCATTTCTCATTATCTTGACTCCCTTCTCTCTCCCCTTGTCCAGTCCCTTCCCACCTACATCCGTGATTCCTCTGACACCTTACGTCACATCAACAATTTCCAGTTCCCTGGCCCCAACCGCTTCCTCTTCACCATGGATGTCCAATCCCTCTACACCTCCATCCCCCACCAGGATGGTCTGAGGGCCCTTAGCTTCTTCCGAGGCCCGAACAATCCCCATCCACCACTACTCTCCTCCGTCTGGCTGAACTTGTTCTCACACTGAACAATTTCTCCTTTAACTCCTCTCACTTCCTCCAAATAAAAGGTGTGGCTATGGGTACCCGCATGGGCCCCAGCTATGCCTGTCTCTTTATGGGGTATGTGGAACATTCCTTGTTCCAGTCCTACTCCGGCCCCCTCCCACAACTCTTTCTCCGGTACATCGATGATTACTTCGGTGCTGCTTCATGCTCTCGTCGGGACCTGGAAAATTTATTAATTTTGCTTCCAATCTCCACCCCTCCATCATTTTCACATGGTCCATCTCTGACACTTCTCTTCCCTTCCTTGACTTCTCTGTCTCAATTTCTGGTGATAGACTGTCCACCAATATCCATTACAAGCCTACCGACTCCCACAGCTACCTCGACTACAGCTCCTCACACCCCGCTTCCTGTAAGGACTCCATCCCATTCTCTCAGTTCCTTCGCCTCCGTCGCATCTGTTCTGATGACGCTACCTTCAAAAACAGTTCCTCTGACATGTCCTCCTTCTTCCTTAACCGAGGTTTTCCACCCACGGTCGTTGACAGGGCCCTCAACCGTGTCCGGCCCATCTCCCGCGCATCCTCCCTCACGCCTTCTCCTCCCTCCCAGAAACATGATAGGGTCCCCCTTGTCCTCACTTATCATCCCACCAGCCTCCGCATTCAAAGGATCATCCTCCGCCATTTCCGCCAACTCCAGCATGATGCCACCACCAAACACATCTTCCCTTCACCCCCCCTGGCGGCATTCCGTAGGGATCGTTCCCTCCGGGACACCCTGGTCCACTCCTCCATCACCCCCTACTCCTCAACCCCCACCTATGGCACCTCCCCATGCCCATGCAGAAGATGCAACACCTGCCCCTTCACTTCCTCTCTCCTCACCGTCCAAGGGCCCAAACACTCCTTTCAAGTGAAGCAGCATTTCACTTGCATTTCCCCTAACTTAGTCTACTGCATTCGTTGCTCCCAATGCGGTCTCCTCTACATTGGAGAGACCAAACGCAAACTGGGCGACCGCTTTGCAGAACACCTGCGGTCTGTCCGCAAGAAAGACCCAAACCTCCCTGTCGCTTGCCATTTTAACACTCCACCCTGTTCTCTTGCCCATATGTCTGTCCTTGGCTTGCTGCATTGTTCCAGTGAAGCCCAACGCAAACTGGAGGAACAGCACCTCATCTTCCGACTAGGCACTTTACAGCCTTCCGGGCTGAATATTGAATTCAACAACTTTAGATCTTAAACTCCTCCCCCCCCACCCCATCCCCATCCCGTTTCTTCCCCCTCCCCCCCCTTTTTTAAAAAATTTATATAGATTCTTCTTTTCCCACCTATTTCCATTATTTTTAAATCTACAACTAATACCTTGTTAGTCTCTCCGCCCCACCCCCACTAGAGCTGTACCTTGAGTATCCTGCCATCCATTCTTAATTAGCACATTTTCTTAGATAATATCACCACCTTCAACACCTCTTTGATCCTTTTGTCTGTGACATCTTTTGATTATCTGCTCCTATCACTGCTTGCTTGTCCCCACAACCACCCCACCCTCAATTTCTCTCTCCCCCCACCCCCCACCTTAAACCAGCTTATATTTCACCTCTCTCCTAACTATACTTCAGTTCTGTTGAAGGGTCATGAGGACTCGAAACGTCAGCTCTTTTCTTCTCCACCGATGCTGTCAGACCTGCTGAGTTTTTCCAGGTAATTCTGTTTTTGTTAACCAGTCTGGTTTGCCTACATTTCACAGATAATACATTAGTGCTGGTTGAGGAGATTTGTCGGTGTAAATGGACAATTGTGAACATGTTTGTGTGCATTGGCCAAGAGGAATGCTGAGTGAGTCTTTGCTTGTGCAAACAGCAGACTGGGCGGACTCAAACTGTGGTGCATGACATTTAGCTGTGGGTTGTACTTGTGTGGTTGGCAAACGTACTTCTGATATTTTACACAATAAGCAGTGGATGATTTTGGCCAGGAACCAAGAGAGTGCAACGCATGTGTGTGTGTGTTTTGTTTTGTGGTTCAGTTGGAGTCAGTGCAGCCGAAACAGCAGAACATTAAATTCCAATTTGTTTCTGTGGCTGTTGAGTTGAGTGAATTTTATTTGCGTGTGCTGATCCTTTCCTCTCAGTGCACTGTGTGTTAAGCACTGCAGGGTCAAAATGTATTTTTCTAAAGGGGCCATAGCTTTACTGCATGACACCCCATAGAAGCTCATGATTTTGATCCAAGGTCTCTCACATATCCAGGTGGAAAAGTCGCTGAGTGAAGACGTGCAGAACCCTGCGAGGCGACAGAGAAAAGAACAATTCAGTTTCTGTTGCTCTCAAATGCCTCCTTGTGGTTGATTTGGAACAACATAGGCCAAAGCCTGCAGGGAACAGGGCCCCTGACTTGTCTGCCTCTTGGTTGAGAAACAATTGTACGTACACAGGAGAGAGGGGGAAATTGAAGGGGGAAAATAAGTGAATGTGAGAGGAGCAGATTGAAAATAAGCAAAAAGTAAGAACGGAAAGAAGTGATTCCTGACATCACCCTTAAACAGCCTAGCTCTCATCTTAAGGCTATACCCTCTTGTTCAGCACCTATCCTCATAATTTAACCCATAGCCTCAGTATCATTCTGGTGAATCTGTGCTGCACCTCCTCCAAAGCCAGTATATTTTTCTTAGGGTACGGTTGCCAGAACAGAATGCAATACTTCAAATGTGATCTAACCAAAACTCTGCACAGCTGTAGCATAACTTATATCCATTTGCACTGCAGTCCCACTGAAATAAAGGCATACATTCCATTAGTCCTTTTATTTATTTTTTTGTACCGGCCCACTAGTTTTTTGTGATTTCTGTACGTGGATCCCATGGCTCCTCCACAGTTCCTAGCTTCTCGCCATTTAGAAAATACGTTGAACTATCTTCCTAAGGTTCGAAGTGGCAATCTTACACTTTTCCACCTTAAACTCCAGCAGCCACAGCTTTGCTCATTAAGTCTATCAATGTAATTTTGCAACTTTCTGCATTCAAACTACTCTACTTACTGTCCTGCTCTCTTAGTGCTGTCAGCAAACTTGGATACATGGATCTCTGGTCCTTTATCTAAATCATTAATAAATATGCTGAAAAGCTGAGGCCCCTGTCTCGGGGGATCATGACGAGTCACAGCCTGTCAACTTGACTACATACCCATTATATGTACTCTGTGGGGTGGACGACTGTCCCATTGTAAACACCTTGTGGCAGATACCTGGCAGGCAAGCAATCACCTGCATGATGTGCTGGCAGCAGTTGCAGGAAACAACCAAACTTCAGGAATGGAATCCCTTCCTGTTCCTTGACATCTCCAAATTTAAAAGAGGGTCTTGTTTGGCCTGGAATCCTACAACCCTGTTAAATCCTTGTGATCTTTGCTTCTGGTCTTCCCTGCAGGTTATGGACCCCCTTTTTTGGCATTCCAAGTCCAGAAGGAGCCGAAAATCGGCTATATTCATATAAATAAACATATGAAATAGGAGCAAAAGTCGGCCGTTCAGCCCCTCGAGCCTGCTCCGCCATTCGACAAGATCATGGCTGATCAGTTTGTGTTTCAAATTCCACATTCCCATCTACCCCCAATAACCTTTGATTCTCTTGCCTAACAAGAAGCTTTCTATCTCCATCTTAAAAATATTCAATGACCCCCTTCCACCACCTTCTGAGGCAGAGAATTCCAAAGCCGCACAACCCTCTGAGAGAAAAAAATTCTCCTCATCTCTGTCCTAAAATGGCAACCCCTAATTTGAAAACTGTGCCCTCTAGTTCTGGACTCACCCACAAGAGGATTACATTGTCCATCTTGTCAGGATCTTATATACTTCAATCAAGTCGCCCCTCACTCTTCTAAACTCCAGTGGAAACAAGCCCAGTCTGTCTAACCGTTCCTCATAAGACAACCCACTCATTCCAGATATCAATCTAGTAAACCTCCTCTGAACTGCCTCCAAAGCATTTACATCCTTCTTTAAATAAAGAGACCTAAACTGCCAGAGTATTCAAGATGCGGTCTCACCAATGCCCTGTATAACTGAAGCATAACATCCTTACTTTTATGTTCGATTCCTCTCATAATAAAGGTTAGCATTCCATTAGCCTTCTTAATTACTTGCTGTACCTGCACACTAATTTATTGTGACTCATGCACCAGACCCCTCTGCACCTCAGAATTCTGCAGCTTTCTTCGCTTAAATAATAGTCTACTTTTTTTATTCTTCTTGCCAAAGTGAAGAGCATTTCCTACGTTATACTCCATCTTCCAGAATTTTGCCCACTCACTCAACCTATCTATATCCATCTGCTGCCTCCATATGCCCTCTTCATAACTTCATAACATACTTTCCTACCTATCTTTGTATCACCTGCTAACTTAGCTACCGTGCCTTCACTCACCTCATCTAAGTCATTGAAATAAATTACAAAAAGTTGAGGCCCCAGCACAGACCCCTGTGGGACTCCACCCTGCCAATCAGAAAATGACCCATTTATGCATACTCTGTTTTCTGCCAACCAGCCAATCTTCTATTCATACTAACATGTTACTCCCTACACCATGAGCTTTTATTTTCTGCAATAACCTTTGATGTTGGCACCTTCTCAAATGCCTTCTGTAAATCTACAGGCTCCCCTTTATCCACAGCGCAAGTTAGTCCTTCAAAGAATTCCAATAAATTGGTTAAATATCACAGAATCATTGAATTGTTGTGGTGCAGAAGGAGGCCATTCAGCCCATTATGACTGCACCAGCTCTGTCCCCCTATTTTAAATCGCCTCTCCATGTTCTTCCTACCAAAATGCATCACCTCACACTTCTCTGCATTGAACTTCATCTGCCACCTATCTGCCCACTCCGCCAACTTGTCAATGTCCTCCTCACAGTTTACAATGCTTCCAAGTTTTGAATCATCCGCAAACTTTGAAATTGTCCCCTACACACATAGATCTAGATCATTAATATATATTTGGAAAAGCAAGGGTCCCAATATCGATCCCTGGGAAACTCCACTACAAACCTTCCTCCAGCTCGAAAAATATCCATTGACCATTACACTCTGATTCCTATTACTCAGCCAATTTTGTATCTACATTGCTACTGTCCTTTTTATTCCATGAGCTATAACTTTTCTCACAAGTCTGTTGTGTGACACTGTATTGAATGCCTTTTGAACATGTACATGTACATCACCTCAACAGCTTTGCCCTCATCAACCCTCTCTGTTACCTCTTCAAAAAACTCCAGCAAGTTAGTTAAATATGATTTCCCCTTTAGAAATCCATGCTGGCTCTTCCTAATCAACCCACATTTTTCCATGTGGCTACTAATCATACCCCAAGTAATTGTTTCTAGAAGCTCCCCCACCACCAAAGTTAAACTGACTGGTCTGTAATTACTGGGCTTATTCTTACAACCTTTTTTGAACAAGGGCGTAATGTTTGCAATTCTCCACTCCTCTGGCACCAACCCTGAGTCCAGGGAAGACTGAAAGATTATGGCCAGTGCCCCTGCAATTTCCACTCTCACTTCCTTCAATATCCTTGGGTGCATCTCACCTTGTCCTGGTGCTTTGTCAACTTTAAGTACCGACAGTTTATCCAACACTCAGCTCTCACCTCTGAAGAAGAGCCATGTGGATTTGAAATGTTAACTTTGTTTCCCTCTCCACTGATGCTGCCAGACCTGCTAAGTTTTTGCAGCATTTTCTGTTTTTATTTCAGATTCCCAGCATTTGCAGTAATTTGTTTTCATTTCAGTTTATCCAACACTTTCTCCTTGTCAATTTTGAACCCTTCTAGTGACAGTTTCCTCCTCTGTCACCATGGCCTCAGTAGCATCTGTTTCCTTGGTAAAGACAGACACTAGGTATTTATTTAACATTTCAGCCATGCCCCCTGCCTCCATATGTAAATCCCCTTTTTGATCCCTAATTGGCCCTAGTCCTCCTTATACCATCCTTTTACTATTTATGTGCCAATAGAAGATTTTGGGATTCTCCTTTATGTTGGGCTGCCAGTCTTTTCTCATAATCCCTCTTTGCTTCTCGAATATGCTTTTTCACCTCCCCTCTGAACCTTCTGTATTCCGCTTGGTTCTCAATTGTATTTTCTACCTGACACCTGTCATAAACACACCTTTTCTTCTTTATCTTAATTTCTGTCTCCTTTTTTATCCAGGGAGCTCTGGATTTGTTTGTCTTACCTTTCCCTTTTGAGAGAATGTACCTAGACTGTGCCCGAATCATTTCTTTGTTGAAGGTAGCCCAATGTTCAGCTACAGATTTTCCCACCAACTTTTGGTTCCAACCTATCCATCCCAGTTCCGTTCTTGCCCCATTGAAGTCGGCTCTCCCGCAGTTAATTATTCTTACTCTGGATTACACATTGTCCTTTTCTACCGTCATCCTAAACCTTACGATACAATGATAACTGTCTCCTAAATGTTCTGCCACTGACACTTGATCTAATTGTCCCACCTCATTTCCAAGAACCAGGTCCAACAGTGCATCCTTTCCTGTTGGACTGGACACACATGCTGTAGAAAATTCTCCTGAACACAATCTAGGATTGATTGCCCCTCTCTACCCTTTACACTACCACTGTCCCAATCTACAGTCAGGTAATTAAAGTCCCCCATTATAAGTACTCTATGATGTTTGCATCTCTCTGTAATTTCCCTGCAGATTTGTTCCTCTACACCCTTCCCACTAGTTGGTGGTCTATAGACTACACCGAGCAATGTAATTCCACCCTTTTGTTCCTTAGCTCTAGCCAAATTGATTATGTCCTTGAACCGTCTGGGACATCCTCTTTCTCCAGCACTGCAATGCTCTCCTTAACCAATACCACCATCCTTCCTCCTTTCCTTCCTTTCCTATCTCTTCTGAACACCTTGTACCTGGGAATATTTAACACCCAGTTCTGCCCTTCCTTGAGCCAGGTCTCAGTTAACACCACAACATCATATTTCCACATGGCAATCTGCACCTGTAACTCCTCAATCCTATTTACTCCATGCATTCACATACATGCACAGTGACCCTGATTCAGACTTCATGACTTTCTCCCTTACTCCGACTCCAACTCTTAACTTCTTATTCTCTACAGTAGCACTATCTGTCTCTCCCAATATTTTGTGCGCCCTGGTATTCCTCTCTAATTTTCTCTCCTGGTTTTCACAGCCCTGCCGAGTTAGCTGAAAGCCCCCCCAACAGCACTAACAAGGAGCTTAGTCCCGGCTCTATTCAGGTGCAACCTGTCGGCTTGCACAAGTGTCGTCTTCCTCAGAGCCAGCCCCAGTGTCCTAGGAATCTGAAGCCTTCCCTCCTGCACCATCTTTCCAGCCACACATTCATCTACTGTATCCTTCTATTTCTGTACTCACTTGCACTTGGGACTGGGTGTAATCTGGAGATTACTACATCTGAGGTCCTGCTTGCTAATTTTTGACAAAGCTCCCTAAATTCTGATCACAGGATCACATCCCCCCTCCTAAACAAGTCATTGGTACCAATGTGCACCATGACCTCTGGTCATCAAACACCCAAAGAATGTCCTGCAGCCGCTAGGTGACATCCTTGACCCTGGTACCAAGGAGGCAACATATCAGCCTGGAATCACGTCCATGGCCAGAGAAATGCCTGTCTGTTCCCTTGACTAATGAATCCCCAATCAGTATTGTTCTTCCTTTCTTCTTCCTCCTCTCCTGTACAGCCAAGCCACTAGTGGTGCCAGAAACCTGGCCCTGACTGGACTCCTCTGAGGACCCAGTGCCCTCACCAGCTTCCAAAATGGATTGGCGAGTGGGACCCAAGGGGACTCCAGTGCTACCTGTCCAGTTTTCTTGGACTGCCTGGCAGCCACCCATTCACTTTCTGCCCCAGACCCCTAAGCTGCGGTGTGACCATCTCTCCGAACGTGCTATTCACGTAGCTCTCAGCCTTGTACATGTGCCACAGTGACTCCAGCCACCATTCAAGCTCTGAAACCCGGAGCTCAAGGATCTGAAGTTGGCAGCACTTCCTGCACATATGGCCATCTAGGACACCGGTAGCGCCATAACTTCCCACATGTTACAGGACACACATGCCACTTGACCGAGCTGCCCTGCCATGTCTTAACTTTATTTTACTTTAGTTTACTTATAATACTTTATTATACTGGTCTTGACTTTCCCTTATTCCTGGTGTTTCTCACTTAAATCCAAGTATAGCCACTTCTTTAAAAATAATGCACTTTTCTAATTTACAGCAATTTAAAGACAGTCTCCTACAGCAGTTTCTTACCAACCAATTTTCCTATGCCTTTGATAAAACCATGCTGTCTCTTCTTGATTGCCTTGAGTTTCTCTAAGTGCCCAGCTATAGCCTCCTTAATGATCGACTCTGATACCTTCCCCACGACAGACATCAAGCTAACTGGCCTTTCCTGTTTTCTGCCTCCCTCCCTTCTTGAATAGAGGAGTTATGTTTGCTACTTTCCAGTCTGATGGAATCTTTCCAGAATCTAGTGATTTTTGGAAAATTAACACCAATGCATCTATTGCCTCATTAGCCACCTCTTTTAGACCCTAGGATGAAGTCCATCAGGACCCAGAGACTTGTCAGCCCCCAGCTCCATCTGTTTGCTTAGTACTGCTTCCCTAGTGATTGTAATTTCACCAAGTTCACCTCTACTCCCAACTCTTCGAAGCTGGCACCCTGGGTAGCAATTTGAATAAAACCCCTTTATTCTTTATTTTATGTATTATAAGTGCATGCTGGGCCTAGGACCAAAAATTCGTAAAATCCCCAAATCCAGCACATGTCCAGTCCCGGGCTTCCCAGATATGAGGTCCGCTACCCTTATATTCATTCCACGGGCATATAGAGCCACTGAGACCACCCAAATGCAGAAGTTCACCAAGGATTGTGAGATGTGACTGGTATTACCTGTGGCAACCAGAAGGCTCCAGTAACATAAAAGTTAAATGCCGCTGCGACCTTGCCTGCCACAGGCAATGCAACTCTGGCTGTGCTGCAATTTCCTTTCATGAGGCCACAGGTCTTTGTGACAAACTCTTTGGTAAAGCTCAGCCTCCTCCTGTACTGGTCTTGGGTCATGCAAATGTAGGAGTCATGCTCTCTGAAGACCCTGGGTAATAGATCCTCCTGCTGAAAGTCCTCCTCATTCTCCTGTCCCTCTCTCCTGCAGCAGATGATGCTGTTCTGCTGGGCCTCATCTCATCCTCCAGGTCCACATGCAGAGCAAGGGGGCTCCTAGCAAGATACCCATGACAACTACTCCCTTTCTCCTGCTGACTGCTGTATGGTGTCCAATAAGGTAGAGTAGAACAGTGCTCACTCCCTTTAGTTGACTTCCTGAGAAAATATCTGGGAAAATATTGATAGAATGTTAATGGAGTCTTCATAACGTGTCCAAAAAAGTCCCCCGATGTGTCTCAAAAGTCCTCTTTAAGCACAGTGTAATCAGTCAATCTCAATCCACAAGTGAATATTGAAAGCTGAGCATGAATTTAAGCTATGTTCTCAGTCTTCACTGGCGATTTCTTTACCCCTGTTCAGCTGGATTTTGTTAGGGGAGGTTCCTAGCCGCAGTGCTAATCAGCAAAATATCATGCAGCCTCTTTAATGAGAGCTAGCAGACAATTTAATTGTCAGTCAGATGCTTAACAATTCTCTGGGTTCTCCATTTCTTGCGCAGTCTTCAACACCTTTACCAAGATGCCATGAATGTGGGCTAAACAGGTATTGAAGGTTTAAGACCCCATCTTGGCCACCTCTTCGGTGGCTGAAGTATTTGATCAAAATCACTCCCAAACACTCTTACAACCCTCTGTGCAAAGAGGTTTCTCCTTCTCTCTGAACGAAATCCCATTTGTTTAATTTTCTATTGATGTCCCCTCATTTTAGAACTTTCAATTATTGGAAACAGTTTGTTTCTTTTCACTCCGTCCTATTCCCTCTGTCAAATCCTCTTAATCTCTTGTCATGAAAACAGCTCCAATTTTTCAATTCTTTCTTTGTATTTCTAGTTCCGCAAACCAGGCAGCATTCTATTCAATCTTTGTGGCATTCATCACCCAGATTAGCCATGAGCCAATTGAATGGCAGAAAAAGGCAGAGAAGCTGAAAGCCCTACTCCTGTTTCTGTGTTCCTCTGTAGCCTCACAATTGTCTCATGGTGTAGAGGACAAGCCAATATTGCAGTTGTGGTAGTACCAAGGTTTTATTTAGATTCATCATTACATCTCAACTTTTATATTTTATGCCACTTACCATAAAATCCAATATTCTATTAGCTTTTTTATGGCTGTATCCAAATTTAAGGTGGTGCTTGAATTTTTTTTTAACCTGAACCCCAAATCCCTCCACTCTTTTACATTTTCCAGCTTTCCTGTATTCAAAGTATAATTAGTGGTCTGGATTTTGTGGCCAGCAGGAAAGGGACAGTGCTCACCACTAAACTCAAAGAAAGCTGCCTTCAAAGATTTAGTGGACTCCAGGGCCTAGCCTTCCTCTATTCTGATGCCAGTTTCAATTTGGAGCCATTTACAGGGAATCTGGGGAATTCAGCAACAGAGCAGACAGGAAACAGGCTGATCAGCCAATCAGGTTGAAGAATTCTCACAGACAATAAAGCAGGAAGTAAAAGCAGTCAATATAAATCACATTTAAATCATTGTAGAGAAGGAAAATTAGGATTGGGTTGTACACATGGGGTTAAGGGAGAAATGTAGAATTCAAAATACAGACTTAAAAAAATATTTTATTAAACAAATCAGCGAAGGCATTAATGGAGTACAGAAAGTGTAGGATGGAGCTTAAGAAAGCAAGTAGGAGAGCAAAGAGAGGATATGAGAAAGCTCTGATTGGTAAAAGTAGGGAAAATCCCAAGATATTCTATAAGTATATCAATGGGAAGAGGGTAACCAGGGAAAGAGTAGGGCCCATTAGGGACCAAGGGGGCAATCTATGGGTGGAGCCAAAGGACATCGCTAGAGTGTTGAAAGAATACTTCACATCCTTCTTCACCCAAGAGAATGAGGATGAAGGTATGGAACTCTGGGAGAGAGACTGCGAGGTTCTTGAGCAAATTGATATAGGGAGTGACAAGGTATTGGAGGTGTTGGCAGGCTTAAGAGTGGACAAACCTGCAGGTCCAGATGATTTGTGTCCCAGACTGCTGAGGTTGGCAAGGGAGGAGATCGCAGGGGCTCTGACCCAAATTTTTAATTCCTATCTGGCCCCGGGGGAGGTGCCAGAGGATTGGAGAACAGCTAATGTGGTTCCGCTATTTAAGAAGGGTTGTAGAGATAAGCCAGAGTCTCACGTCAGTGGTAGGGAAACTATTGGAGAAAATTCTGAAGGAAAGAATCTATCTCCACTTGGAGAGGCAAGATCAGGGATAGACAGCATAGTTTTGTCAGAGGGAGGTCATGCCTAACAAACTTGATTGAATTTTTTGAGGAGGTGACCAGGTGTGTAGATGAGGGTAGTGTAGTTGATGTAGTTTATCTGGATTTCAGCAAAGCCTTTGACAAGGTTCCACATGGGAGACTTATAAAGAAGTCAAATGCACATGGGATACAGGGTAATTTGATAAGGTGGATTCAAAATTGGCTTAGTTGTAGGAGACAGAGGGTGATGACAGAAGGATGCTTTAGTGACTGGAAGCCAGTGCCCAGTGGTGTACTACAGGGATCTGTGCTGGGTCCCCTATTATTCATAATTTATATAAATGACATAGGTGACTATGTGGGGGGTAGGATTAGTAAGTTTGCGGATGACACAAAGATTGGCCAAGTGGTTAACAGTGAAGTTAAGTATCTTGGGCTACGGGAAGGTATAGACGGGATGGTCAAATGGGCAGACAAGTGGCAGATGGAATTTAACCCTGAAAAGTGTGAGGTTTGGAAGGAGTAATTTGACAAGGAAGTGTTCAATGAATGGCATGACACTAGGAAGTTCTGAGGAACAAAGGGACCTTGGCATATGTGTCCATAGATCTCTGAAGGCAGACGGGCATGTTAGTGAGGTGGTGAAAAAGGCATATGGGACACTTGCCTTTATCAATCGAGGCATAGATTACAAAAGTAGGGAGATCATGTTGGAGTTGTATAGAACCTTGGTGAGGCCACAGCTGGAGTACTGTGTGCAGTTCTGGTCGCCACATTATAGGAAGGATGTGATTGAACTGGAGGGGGTGCAGAGGAGATTCACCAGGATGTTGCCTGGGATGAAATATTTAAGTTATGAAGAGAGGTTGGATAGACTTGGGTTGTTTTCGTTGGAGCAGAGAAGACTGAGGGGTGGCCTGATCAAGGTGTACAAGATTATGAGGGGCATGGACAGGGTGGATAGGGAGCAGCTGTTCCCCTTAGTTGAAGGGTCAGTCACAAGGGGACATAAGTTCAAGGTGAGAGGCAGGCAGTTTAGGGGGGATGTGAAGAAGAACTTTTTTACCCAGAGGGTGGTGACAGTCTGGAATGCGCTGCCTGGGAGGGTGGTGGAGGCAGGTTGCCTCTCATCCTTTAAAAAGTACCTGGATGAGCATTTGGCACGTCATAATATTCAAGGCTATGGACCAAGTGCTGGTAAATGGGATTAGGTAGGTATGTCAGGTGTTTCTCACGTGTTGGTGCAGACGCGATGGTCCGAAGGGCCTCTGCTGCACTGTGTAATTCTGTGATTCTGTGATTTGCAAATTTTAAATGCTTTTCTGAGGGAATGAGGCTCCATACTTGTAAAATTAGTTTTGTAGGACCAGGGAGATAGTTCAGCGATAAAATATGCTGTTATAAACTTGGTTACTCCTGATTGAATAAGGCTTAACATTTTCCATTATTTTTTACATCAAGAATAGTGTGCAAATAGAGCATAATTGAATCCATGACAAACCAGTGGTTTCTAATAATTCTATCAGTGAACACTGCAACCGCATAACTGATAGAGGAGTAGGGTATCACTGACTTCAATATCCGAATTTGCACATTTAACTGTGTATGTGTGGATGGCAGAAGTTGCTGTCAGTTTTATGCAGTAATGACAGTGAATGCTGAGAGTTTCTCCAACATTACAATTGCAAATTGCAGGTCAGTATATTTTTTTAACCAAAATGTACCACACCACATTTATTGACATTAAATCCTACCTGCTACTTTTCTATTCATTCTTGCATCTTATCAGTATCTCTCTGCAGCTCCCTTTAGCCATCAGAATTATTTACAATGTCTCATAGTTTACTATTGTCTATTAATTTGGACACCACTGCTTCTAGCCTTGTATCCAGATAATTGATGTACACAGAGAATAGAAGAAGCCCCAGAATAGAACGTGTGAGACCCTGTTCCCTATTGCCAAACAATCGGAGCAATGGCCCTTGAATCATACTGGGTACTGCTACATAGTCCCGTTTGCTATCCTGCTACTAATTCTATATGCACTTAACTTTCTTCAATAGTTTTCTATGTACTTTGTCAAGTGGGTTTTAAAGGGTAAATTACTTGCTGCCCCACATCTCCATGACCCAGCATATTTTAAAGGTAGATTCCCTCCAGCCAATAACTTTAGTGATAAGGTGAATATGAGGAACTTCACAACTTTTAGCCTTAATTTTAACCACTCAGAGGTAACAGAGCTGGTTCGAGGCAGGTGCCTGTTTTACACTCCATCTGATTTTATGTTCAATTGAAGGCAGTGGGTATAAAAACAGGTGGTGAACCCAAACCGGCTCATTTTCCATTGGCAGATTAAGTTCTAGTAGCCCCTTCATGTTTTTGAACCTTCTTTTCATTGCTAATCAGAACAGTCAATATAATGCATGGAGTCCATTTGAAAATATCAACTTCCAAGGACATGAAGGAGACCTGTAATTACATAACCTCATCACGTTACAGAGAAGCACTTCACAGATAGAGAATGTCTTTGACTGTGACTGGTGTGTTGGCAGCTTCACACACAGCAAGGTTCTGCAATTATTGTTGAGATGAATGATTGCCTAATTTGTTTTTGGTATTGCTGATTGAAGGATAAATGTTGGCCACTCCCATTCTTCAATGCCCTCTGATCCTTCACATTCATTGGTACACTGAAGAAGTGAAACAGACCTCAGTTTCATGTCTCAACCGAAGGACGACACCTCCAACAATGAAACATCCCATCAGCAAAGGGTTTAAATCTGGAGTGGCATTTGAACCCACAATCTCGTGATGTATAGAGGAAAGTGCTACTAACTCAGCCAAGCTTCCTGCAACCCTTAGCAGCAGGATGTTGTGGCCACAATATTGTGCAGAATATTTAACATATTCTTTTTACAGATTGTTATTGTAAATGTGTAGAAAAGAACAGAAGTATATAGTTCTGTAAAATACCAGGGGAGAGGCTTTGCACAGGCCATTTACCACAATTGCATTCTGAAGCAATTCATCTGGAGTAAGGGTAAGTTTTTTTGCCAGAATCATTAAAGATTCACCAAAAATAATCGACAAAAATATTACAGAAATGCATAGATTACATCAGCTTTTAACTTTGGCTGAACTTATGCTGTGTAATCTGGAAAAAAGCAGCAGATACTGTGCCGTCTAGACTACATAATCTTTCTCTCCATCTCTCTCAGTCACTCTCATCTCTCTCACTCACTCTCAACATCTGTTTCCCATTCATTCTCATCATCTCTCATTTATTTGCATTTTTCTTACTCAGCCATCTCACCTCCCTCACAAACATCCCTCATTTCACTCTCCTCATCTCTTTTGCAAATTCCACTCATATCTCTCATTCTCATCTTTCTCTCACACTCCTCCCAGAATTAGCTGTAGCTCATTCACATTATTCTAGTGAATGCAACTCATACTCCAAAGACTTGAACACAGAATGTAGGCTGACAATCCTGCGCTGTACCAAGGAATTGCTGTCGGAGGTGCCATCTTGTGGATGAGATGTTAAACCAAGGCCAGGTCTGCCTTCTCAGATGAACATAAAAGATCCCATGGCACTACTTCAAGGAACAAAATGGGGCTGTGGTGGGGAGTCGGGGGGGGGGGGGAGGAAGGGGGGAGGAAGGGGGGAGGGGGGGAGGGGGGGAGGGGGCTGGGGGAGGTGGTGGTTGGCGGGTGGTGGTTAGGGGGGTGGTGGTGTGGGGGAAGGGGCTGTGTGGGTGGTGGAGTGTTGTTTCACCAGAATGTGTAAACAGGTGCTAAATGGGTACAGTGCGAATAAGAAACATCTGTTTGAATGTCTGGATTTAGCACCTGATTTTTGAGCTAATTGGCAATTATAACGATTTGAACTTGCCTGCTAATCAGAAAGCTACAGGTTTAGCACTCAGGTGCTGATTAGTCACAATTTTCATGGAGTACTATATGTA
The DNA here is from genome assembly GCF_964194155.1 of Cetorhinus maximus. Lineage (NCBI taxonomy): Eukaryota > Metazoa > Chordata > Chondrichthyes > Lamniformes > Cetorhinidae > Cetorhinus > Cetorhinus maximus. The sequence continues at coordinate 135,363,890 of NC_135880.1, forward strand.
GGCTTCATGCACCCACTTCTGCTGAAGGTGTGAGGAGTGCTCTGGCCGACACATTGCAGCACATTTCGGAGAGAGAAGGTGCACAGGTTATCGGATGCAGCACCTGAGGTACTGGTGGAGGAGATGTCCTACCTTTATCATCCTCGCGCTCCTGTCCCTCTCTCGCGCAGCAGTTGGTGCCGCTCTACTAGGCCTCATCACTAATTTCTGTCAGTAACCATTACCGTAACTCATGTATGCTCAGGGATCAAATCCCTGTTGGTAACCATGGTCATAATTCAGGTATGGCCAGAGAATTGACCCCTGTCAGTAACCATCACTGTAACTCAGGTACATTCAGGAAATCCCTGTCAGTAACCATTACTGTCATTCAGGAATGGTTGGGGAATTGAACCCCTCCAGTATCACTGAGATACATACGTCCAGAGTTTACAACAGTGGTAGCTCTTCCACCCATTCTTCTACCCTCTACTGATCCGGGAAGCACCTAATGGCTGTGATTGAGCAGGGGGGATTGCAACAACTGAAATGCCAAACTACTGAAATGAGCTACTCCTCTGATTGGCTGATGACCTTTGGAATCTCTAGAGCACATTGAAAGGGTTAGAAAAGGATCATGAACATGAGTCACTTCGTATGTAACTGTGTCCAACCTCTGGCACCATATTTGGTTAAATTCTAATTCTCCTGTCACGTGCATGCTTGTATTGGAGAGAGCTTTGACAACAGATGCTGCAGACACTAGAAGGCTGATAGAAACAGAAGTTAAACATTCAGTATAGTCCACAGTGAAGGAGAAGAGAAGAAAAAGGAGATAAAGAGAGAGAAACGAGAGTGACTGTAATAGTTTGTGATGATTTTGAAACTGGAGCACATTAGGGTGTTTGAAAGAAAACAGGAAGTTGGTGTGTTCTCTGTGCATATCAGCACGTGACAATATTTATCTTTTACAATACAAAGGACTGGTGACTGAAGTAGCATGATATTAAGAACTTAAATGTCTGCCATAATAAAAGCAAGGCACATCACTTTGATATAGAGAAGTAAAGTGATAAACACAGCAAAAAAAACAAAATTGCAGCAAAAAGGGTTGATTAAAACAAACAGGAATATCATTAAAAAATATGGAGAATAAACAGTGAAGACTGGGAAAAGTACAAGAGCAAATGAAGCTCGAATTTAACATCTAGCAGTACTCCACCAGGACTGCATTCAGCATCAGCCTAGATGATGTTCAAGTCTCTAATGGGATGTGGACCCACGCTTTCTGACTCTGAGATGAGGTCATATATGAAGGGATATACACTAAACGTGGCAGCCACTATATCTTATACTCTGTTGCTGCAGTGGGCTAAGAAATTACTATTTCAAACAATTGAACATACAAACATACGAAATAGGAACAGAAGTAGGCCATTCAGCCCCTCGAGCCTGCTCCGCCATTCAGTAAAATCATTGCTGATCTGTTTGTGTTTCGAATTCCACATTCCCATCTAACCCCAATAACCTTTGATTCCCTAACCTAACAAGAATCTATCTACTTCTGCCTTAAAAATATTCAGTGACCCTGCTGCCACTGCCTCCTGAGGTAGAGAGTTCCAAAGTCGCACAACCCTCTGAGAGAAAAGCATTCTCCTCATCTCTGGCCTATAAGGGTGACCCCTAATTTTGAAACAGTGCCCCCTAGCTCTGGACTCACCCACAAGAGGAAACATCCTTTCAACGTCCACATTGTCAAAGCCATTCAGGATCTTGTGCACTTCAGTCAAATCATCCCTCACTCTTCTACACTCCAGTGGAAACAAGCCTAGCTTGTCCAACCTATCCTCATAAGACAACCCACTCATTCCAGGTATCAATCTAGTAAACTTCCTCTGAACCACTTCCAATGCATTTACATCCTTCCTTAAACAAGGAGACCGAAACTGCACACAGTATTCAAGATTTGATCTCACCAATGCCCTGTATAACTGAAGCATAACATCCTTACTTTTATGTTCAATTCCTCTCAAGATAAAGGATAGTATTCCATTAGCCTTCTTAATTACTTGGCTGTACTTGCATACTAACTTTTTGTGACTCATGCACAAGAACACCTAGGTTCCTATGCACCTTTGAATTCTGCAGTCATTCGCTGTTTAAGTAATACTCTGTTTTTTTATTCTTCCTGCCAAAGTGAACAACTTCACATTTTCCCACATTATACTCCATCTGCCAGATTTTTTCCCACTCACTAAATTTATCTATATCCGTCTGCAAACTCCTTATGTCTTCTTCACAACATACTTTCCTATTTATCTTTGTGTCATCAGCAAATTTAGCTACCATGTCTTTGCTCCCCTTATCTAAGTCATTGATATAAATTGCAAAAAGTTGAGGCCCCAGCACAGACCCCTGTAGGTCTCTACTCTAGCACTTTCCCCACAACAGATTGCAAGCTAACTGGCCTATAATTTCCTGTTTTCTGCCTCCCTCCCTTCTTGAATAGAGGGGTTACATTTGCTACTTTCCAGTCTGATGGAACATTTCCACCATCTAGGGAATTTTGGAAAATTAATACCAACGCATCTACTACCTCATTAGCCACCTCTTTTAAGACCCTAGGATGCAGTCCATCTGGACCCAGAGACTTGTCAGCCCGCAGCTCCATCAGCTTGCTCAGTACTGCTTCCCTAGTGGTTGTAATTTCACCAAGTTCCTCCCTCCCATCCACCTCCTGATTTATGGCTATTACTGGAATGTTTTTTTTATCTCCTCTATAGTGATGACAGAAGCAAAATATTTGTTCATTTCATCTGCTGTTTTATTATTATCTACTATTAACTCTCCATTCTCACTCTCTAGAGGACCAACACTCACTTTACTTACTCCTTTCCTGTTTAAGTACCTGTAGAAACTCTTGCTATCCGTTTTTACCTTTCTAGCTAGTTTCCTCTCATACTCTAATTTCTTTCTCCTGATTAACCTTTTAATCAATCTCTGCCGTTCTTTATATTCTGACCAATCATCTGACCTGCCACTCATTTTTGCGCAGTTAAATGCTTTTTCCTTAAGTTTGATGCTTTCCTTAACTTTTTTAGTTAACCACGGATGGTTGGTCCTCCCTTTAGAATTTTTCTTTAGAGTAGGAATATACTTATTCCGAGTATTCTGAAAAATCCCCTTAAATGTCTGCCACTGATTCTCTATTGATCTATCCCCTAGCCGGGTTACCCAGTTCACTTCAGCTAGCTCATCTTTCATGCCCACATAGTTGCCTTTATTTAAGTTTAAAATACTAGTCTTAGACCCACTCTTCTCCGTTTCATACTGGATATAAAATTCAATCATATTGTGGTCGTTGCTACCTAGGGGTGCCTTTACTCTGAGGTCATTAATTAATCCTGTCACATTACACAAGACCAAGTCTAATATAAAAGCAAATTACTGCGGATGCTGGAAATCTGGAATAAAAACAGGAAATGCTGGAAAAACTCAGCAGGTCTGACAGCAACTGTGGAGAGAGAAACAGAGTTAATGTTTTGAGTCCATATGGCCAGAGTCAAACGGACTCGAAACGTTAACTCTGTTTTTCTCTCTCCACAGATGCTCTCAGACCTGCCGAGTTTTTTTCACCAAGTCTAATATAACCTTCTATCTGGTTGGTTCCAGAATGTGCTGCTCTAAGAAACTATCTCGAAAGCATTCTTTGAGCTCCTCATCCAGGCTACTGCTGCCAGTCTGATTTTTCCAGTTTAAATGTAGATTAAAGTCATGTCACCCATGAGTATTGCCGTCCCTTTATCACAAGCACCCAATGTTTCTTCTTGTATACTTTGTCATACATTGTAGTTACTGTTAGGGGGCCTGTAGACCAAGTGCCGGACACCTGGGAAGTCCCTGCCTCCATCTGCTGTGGAGTCAGTCAGGGGCCTTCGGGCACCCATAGGGAGGAGGATCATCAGAGGTGCCCCCCCGGGGCCATTCACCTAGGTGACCCTGGGAATGACAGGCCCATCCAAATCCCCTCTTCCTGTGACCCCAGCAGTCTAGCTTCACAGGCCGAGGAGGGTGCCACTGCCACACAGAATGACACCAAAAGCAGGCCGGGGCCCTCAAAGTCTTGGCCCTCCAGAGGTCGCCCGCTAAGGTCATCACAGACAGGGCATCACAGTCAGCAGGCTGCCTCCACTTCCACTGTGGATGTCTGGTGAGCACCAAGATGTAGCGGCAGGGTTAGGAAAGTTAAGAAGATGTAATTGCACAATCTGGGCATGGGTGTTAATCCGTGTAACTTGTACATAATGTTCACTATTGTAAATAAACTTCCAAGAATATCTCCCTGCCTATGGTTCCTTGTTCTGATGAGCAGTGTTTGTGTCACTCAGATGTGAAATCTTTCTGCACAAGATAAAGACAGGTGCCTCTTCCCTGTGCAGTGTGTAACCTTTAGACCAAAGTGATAGTCTAGCCTCACACTCCCTGGACACATTACTGATGTCTACACCTCGATGGTGCTTGTCATTGCTGCCAGAATGTTGTGGGCAGGCGTCACAGAGTTCCGTTATTCTCTCTGTTTGCTCTCAGCACCTTTAAGGTGGGGCTGGCCCCCATCTCTTCAGCATCTGTGACCGGTGATTCTGTGCTCCGGAAGGGGTCAGATGTTAAAGGCGGACAAAGGTTCAGGCGCTTTTAAAGTTTCACGGCTGTGTCTCCATGAGATGACCCTGATCGCAGAGCGCAAGTGAGCTGCCCTTGGCCAGTCAGGAGTCAGACATTCACAGGGGCTATGTGAAGATCTGTGGAGTTTCCTCACTGCATGTCATCATCATCCTCCATAAACCTAGCAGCTATGAGAGCCTCCCGAGCACACCTGCCTCGTCTGCCCAGTGCGAGGGCCTCATCCTCGTCATCATCCCCTTCGAGAACCTCCTCACCCTCATCCCTCATTGAAGGAGATCTCCAGCTCCTCTATCTCCTCTTCAGCCAGCTCCTCTCCCTGTTGCAGTGCCAGGTTGTAAAGGGTGCAGCAGCTGACAACGATGCGTGGCATCCTCTGTGGACTATATTGCAGGGCTCCACCAGGCTGGTCCAGGCACTGGAACCTCATCTTCAGCATCCCGATGGTTTGCTCCACCAAGTTGCGAGCTGCAGCATGAGCCTCGTTGTACCGTTGCTCAGCTGCAGTCTGAGGCCTCCGCAAGGGCGTCATCAGCCACGTCCTCTGTGGGTAGCCCTTGTCCCCGAGGACCCAACTCTGCAGCCTCTCTGGACCCTGGAAGACATCAGGGATCTGAGACTGACTGAGAATGTAGGAGTCGGGGACAATCCCTGGAAATCATGCGCAGACCTGCAGGATACATTTGTGGTAGTCGCACACTAGCTGCACATTCAGCAAATGGGAGCTCTTGCAGTTGACATTGTTGACCGCGTGTTGTGACAGAGATCTGAGTACCACGTGAGTGCAGTTGATGGCACTCTGCACTTGTGGGAAACCCGAGGTCTGGGCAAATCCCATCCTTCTTGTATCCTGGCTCCCTTGGTCCCTGGTGAAATGCACAAAGTTGTGTTGCCGTCATGAAGTTGGCATCTGTGACCTCATGGATGCATTTGTGGGTTGAGGTTTGTGATATCCCACAGAGGTCACCTGTGGAGCCCTGAAAGGAGCCAGTGATGTAAAAATTGAGCGCTGCGGTCACTTCAACAGCCACTGGCAGTGGATGCCCTCCATGTCCCTGTGGTGCAAAATTTAGCAGTAGCTGGCAGAGGTGACTGACCAGTTCCCTAGACATGTGCCCTCTTCAGCGACACAAGTTGTCAGTCATCTGCAGGAATGAAAGGTGGCGTTGATAGATCATGAGTCTAGCTAGGCCCCAACCGACGACATACAGCTAGGTCACCAGGTTCCATGCTCCTGATGTACTCCTCCTGCAGGATGAAAGAGAGAGATGCATGGGTTAGCTTCGGTATACGAAGAACCTCTCTTGTCAAAGGCCTTTAACGCATCCCGGAAAGTGCTGACCATCACTTGAATGGCCAGAGTTTGGTGCGCTGCATGGCTGCTCGAAACCCCAACCACCTCCGCCCCACTCCACCTAAGCGATTGGCAGCTGCCTTGCCCATTGGACTGCAAGCTGTGCTCTCAGCTCAGGCGCAGGCATTCTCCTAACCCGCGCTGCAAGGCTGCACTGTTAGCTTGAACCATGGGGGAGATTGGTCCAAACCGCGATGTTGACAGTGCAAGGGGCTGTGAGCGTCTCCACCAATGACTGCTTCAGAGCCAACTTTAGCAAGGAGATTGTCCCAGTTGTCCAAAAATTCTGTAGTCCATTAAAATGTTTATTAGTTTGAAATCTGTGCCCAAGGGGTGAAAAGCTCTGGAGCATTTGGTGGCACTTTCATGCCTCTGCGTTGTTTGAGTGGACAGGTAAGCTAGAGGCCCGACTCTACACATGTCAATGTGGCTGCGCATGAACTGTCTCAGCTGTAGAGGAATAGTCACTTTATATAAGGTTTATAATGCATGACTGCTTCCCTCCCCCTCACCCTGCACATGCTTGTGCACTACTTTCAACTGCAGGGAAGCCCTTCCCCGCCCCCCACCCCTCCCCAGTTGCCTCAACTGCGGGGCAGCCCTTGCCCCACCCACAAGTTGCCTCAACCACAGGGCAGCCCTTGCACCCCCACAACGTGCCTCAACCTTGAAGTCCAACAGGCAACCCAGGCAAGTGCTGTGTAACGTTACTGTGCACTCACCTCTGAATTCCCCTCAAAGTGCAGCCCGCCAAGTGCATGCCTTTTATATGCTGTTGTGAAACACGTCAGCGTGGACGATCTAGCAGTGGGGGGATGATTCTGGTGGGCTGGCCTTATAATGATGTGCATATATATTACAATGAGGTTCCCGACATCTGATGGCGGATAATACGGCCTGCCATTGACAGGCTGAGCGGACGATCGCAAACTGGTTTGACAACATCTTGAAACTGATTTTTGGCCTTCTCGTCATTTTATCCACTCACGCTGCTGAGCACACCCGACGCCAGACAGCACAGAAAATTTCACCCTAGTCTTGACTTTTTGTGCATCCTGAGGTTTTTTCTCTCTGTCCCTTCCTGCCATTTGCCAATCCTCATTTCCCATATTACAATTTTCCTCTCTTACCTTGTCTCAATTCTTTGATATACCACATCTTTCCACATTTGATCCCTTGCTCCCACTATTTAGTTTAAAGCCCTCTCTACTTCCCTAGTTTTGTGGTTCGCAAGAACACTGGTCTCAGCCCGGTTCAGGTGTAGACCGTCCCAATGGTACAGTCCCCACTTTCCCCAGTACTGGTGCCAGTGCCCCACAAACCAGAACTCACTTCTCCTACACCAGTCTTTGAGCCATGCATTTATCTCTCTAATTTTAAGTACCCTATGCCAATTTACACACGGCTCAGGTAATAATCCAGAGATTATAGCCTTTCAGGTATGCTTTTCAATTTAGCTCCTAGCTCCTCATACTCTCTATGCAGAACATCTTTCCTAGTTCTACCTATGTCGTTGGTACCTACACGGACCACAACAACCTGATCCTCCCCCTCCCACTGCAAGTTCCTCTCCAGCCCTGAGCAGATGTCCTGAACCCTGGCAATGGGCAGGCAACACAGCCATCTGGACTCTTGTTCTTTGCTGCAGAGAACAGCGTCAATCCCCCTCACTATACTGTCCCCTACTACTACCTTCCTTTTTGCTCACCCCCCGCTTGGATGGCTTCCTGTACCACAGTGCCATGGTCAGTTTGCCCATCCCCCCCTGCAGCCTCCACTCTCATCCAAATAAGCTGAAAAGAACATCAAACCTATTGGAACCTCAAATCTATTTGCTAAGGCTGCACTAAAAAGGCCCGTATTTATAGCCAACTGAACTGGGGCTAGAGTAACAAGATTCAACCAGTTAGCTAATTAACTACTCAGCTCTCACAGCAGAGAGTGAGTTTACCCTGCCTAAGTTGCAAGGTAAAATAGAACTTTGCCGGCTTACACAGTACTTTCCAGTTACTGCTAATTACGGACTAGCTTAAATTTTAAGAGCAAAATTTAAGAACAAAATTAACACTTTAAACTCCCCAACTCACCAAGCTCCAAGTCTGCACTCAGTTACCTCAGCTGCACTCTGTTTGCTGAAATCACAACATGGTAAATGACTGCTCTCAAAAAAAGACTGCTAATTGGATCTGATGGCCCAATTGACAGGTGGTACAGAAACAAAGAGTAGCTAAATTATTGGTAACACCTGTATCTTTAAAACTTTTGGCCATTGCACTGTCTCAGGTTTGGAACAGTAGCATTTCCAGCATGCCACAATAATGGACTGTTTGAAAGCTGACAGTGGGGAGAAAGGAATCATTGGTTTGAGTTCTCTGGCAGAGTTTGATTCTGAGTTTCTGCTAACCCTCAACATTCCACTACAGAAGTAAAATACTACAGATGCTGGAAAACTGAAATAAAAACATAAAATGCTGGAAATAGTCAGCAGACCTAGCAACATCTGTAGAGAAAAAAACAGAATTAAAGGGCCGTAACCTCCAAGCTCCCCAGTGTCAGATTTGGGGGGTACCCCAAAGATGGGCTGGGGAATCCCTCTCAGAGGTTCCCAGGGAAGGGTTCACACGGCAATTGCCCAGAAGTGCACACTTCCTCTGGACAATTGCCCTGCACTGGGAACCATCCAAAAATGCAGTTTAAATTGCAAACTTTGGTTGGTAGTGCCAGGGTTATATCAATAGTTACTCAGAAAAAAGTTAGAAGAATTAAAACCTCTTGTAACTTTTGGGTAGCTATTTTAAAGACCCAGACCGACCTCCACGGGACTTCACCCACACATCCGACCACTCCCCAAGGGTTTCCTCCCATACTGATAACCCCCCCCACCCCGCCAGGGGACTCCCCACACACGCCCGATCCCCCAACCCCCACAGCCCCGACCTCTGACATGCACCCGAACTTCGACATCCCCTACACCCCCGACCTCCCACTCCCCCAACACCCAAACTTCAAACCCCACACCCACCCGCCCACCACACTTCCAACCCCCCACTCCCTCAACACCAAACTCTGAACCCCCTACCCACCACACCCCTGACCTCCGAGCCTTCCCCCCCTCCCCCACCAACCAACCCCCTGGACCTCTGAGCCCCACCAGGTGAGGGGGCGGTCGGTAGTCAGGGGGTGGGGTGGGGGTGTTGGAGGTCAGGGGAGGGAGTTGGGGGTTCGGAGGTCGGGGGTGTGGGATCAGAAGTGGGGGTTTGGGATGCCAGAGGTCGGCTCTCCCTTCCCCGACCTCCAACCCTCCACTCCCTCCCCCAACCTCTGACACCCCCCGGATCTCCGACCCTGTAAAAAGGGGACGTGACCTCCTTGAATCTGCTGGAGCTGCACTTCGCTGGGGTCTGCGAGGGGCCTTTCGATGCAGGCCCCAAGCAGCTCCGGCGAACGAAAGTGTCAGCGTCATGTTCAAGGGCAGTTAAGTATCTATTTGTTTCTTCTAATTGCTGCAGGCTATCTCTTTCCAACACTAGTTGGAAGTTACAGCCTGGAATTTCAGGTCTGTGACCCTTCATCAGAACTGGGAAAAGTTAGAAATGTTTTGAGCTTTGTGAAAAGGAGGAGGGTGAGACGAAGAACAAAAGCGAAGGTCTGTGATAGGGTGGAAGGCAGGAGAGATTAAATGACTAAAGGGCTCATGGTGAAAGGCCAAAGTAACGGGACAAATAAAGAAACAAAAGATGTCTCTAGGAGAGGTGTGAATAGCAGGATCCTGAACAGCTGCCATCCAAAAGCAAAGGAAATAAGAGAGAAGCAAGACAGAAATAAAGCAAACCAGCCATGAGAAATAAAACACAATGGGGAGCCAAGGTTTTGATCTGAAATTGTTGAACTCAGTGCTGAGTCTATAGAAGGTCGTAACATGCCCGGTGGCAAGATAAGGTGCTGTTCCTCGAGCTTTCTCAACATTTCCTGAGTTCCGTCCGTAAATCAGTATTTGATGATAAAAATCAAAGCTTCCTCCAATACCTGGCCTCTAGCCTGCAGTCATTCCAGAATGCACTGCAATTCGCCAGCATGCAGAGTCTGTGTTCATGTGCACAGTCCGTGTGCTCATGCAGAATTTGTATGCACACAAAGTCTGTTGAAAGTCTGTGGGCACACATGGAGTTTGTGTGCGCACAATTTCCTGATTCCTTCCAAAATATTATTTAAAAATATAGAAAGTAAGATCACCCTGGAAATTTTGCATTAAGTGCTCATACCCTGCTTCAGGACATTTTATGGCCACTACTAAAGTGAATCTATTTTGCACATTATCATTTTCCCTGTGATGGATACACTGAGGTCATTTTACAGTCTTGCTTCTTCTGATGAGGAATCTTACTAACTCAGGGTGTACCTCAGAAATTCAGATGCTTCCTGTCCGCTATATTCTAATGTGTATGCCCAATGTGTATCCAAATTTCTAATATGTTCTTGCAGACTCCATGCGATAAAAATAAAAATTAACGTATTCAGCCAGTGTAAATCAGTGATATTGCTAAGGGCACTATCTTCAGGAATCTTTTTAAGTTCTTTTTTGGGGGACTGTGTCAGCTTTGATGAGTTTTCTGAGCGGGCACAGCTGTAGGAAAGCATTTTCCAAATCTGTTGCTCTTTTGTTCTCCAGCCATACATTTCAAACCCAGGCATCACTTGATGTATTTTATACCTGCCACTTTTTCTACTTGCCGCCTTTCACTGATTTTATTTGGTGGCTTAAACACTTGCACCTTTTACAATGGATGTCATTTACAATTGACAGGTTACACACTTGCCACTTTTTATAGCTTTTCTCTGGGTTTGGGATTGGGGGCGGGGGGTTCTCAGATTCCCACAGCCCCTTGTCTAGATCTCTGGTCTCTTCCACAACCACAGCAGAAGATCTGTGTGGCTAAAGGCAAATATGGGAAACAGGTCACAGACCCATAGGTGCTAACACAAAGGCTTAAACTGCCAAGCCCTGAGATAAGTACTGCAGACTGCACTAGATGCTTTTACTTATGGTAAATAGTGCATTTACTTTGTGATTCTTCACACATTGGGACCAAGTGCACCTCACTCCTGGAGTAAACCAACAAGTCAAAAGAGAAAAGACAGTTGGGGGAGACAGAGAAAAGCAAAGTGAGAGTGAGACAAACAAATGGGGAAGGGGCCCAATGCTTCTTCAGTTAAGGAAGATATGGCCAGGTGCATTATAATGATATTGTTATGGACTGGAGGGGGATTAATTTAAACAGCACTATTTTTTCCTCTCACCACCGGTGCATAAACAAAAAGGTGTTTTGATTTGTTTCTCTCTTTATAAGTGGTGGCGTATTATCCCAACCCCTTAGTTTTTATGTGATCCAATTTTCTAGTAATAATCCCACAGCAAACTCGAGATAGGATGAACTCAAAGGTTTAGTTTATTTGCACACAGTCAAATCGTGGGAGGAGGGTTGCAATGTCGCCTCCACACTCAGACAGTAAAAGGAGGAATAGAGAAAAGAAGGATTTACAGTACAGAGACCAAAAAGAAAATAAATATTGGTTCCAGAATCCAGAATCAAAGTCCAATGAGGTATTCCCTCACAGGGGTTGGTGGGATGAAAACCGATGGTGTACAATTCACTTTTCCGATGGTGTTGAATTCACACAATGAGATAGGCACACAGACATGAATCAATCTTGTAGGTTATGGTGCAGAAGCAGTGTAGATGGGGCCAGGTGTTCAACCTGGGCACAGCTCCTTTTCTGTGAGGCCACCAGTTAGATGGTAAACAGCGGACTGAATGGTTCAGTTCAACAAAACAATATTACTGATTCCACAAGCCAGAGGCCCATGTCACATGACTCCCACCTCTCCACACTGTCTTTAAGAATTGAAAGGAAAGTTGTGAGGCCCTTTGTCTTAGCAGATGAACAGACTCCTGTTGGCCAGCCTGAGTTATGAAGTGTAGATGGCCTTTGTGTAGCTCTCTTGAATTTGACCTGGGCAGTTTACTGGGGTCATTAGTTGCTTCCCAGAGATAACACTATACGAGTTTCCCCGATACTGCCAGGCAGTTTCTTTTGTTCAGGGGTCACAGACAGATATAGATTCAGCCATCTTTAAAAGTCTTTGTCTGGTTTTTAAAATTTTAGAAATAGCCATGAGGGTATCCATATATATATATATACATATATACATATATATATATATATATATATAATAAAAATATGCAGCATGAGGTCTTAGTGTCCTCACAATATGCAAATACATGTTATCCAACATGTTTTTTGTAATTTGTGACTTAGCAACACTAGACATCAGGAGCACCTGTGCAGCTAGTGTTGTTTGGGGGTTAGGTTTGAAAAGGTTGCTTTATGCCATGAACTTCTAATACATCAGTCCAAGTAGATGCAGTGAATGGAGTAGTGTTGCTCTGTATGGATCAGTTAGGATGAGCCAAGTGGTTTCCCTCATCTATGTAGTAAAAGGTAAGTTTGAAATTGAGGTCAAGAAGTGCTACCACAGACCGATTAATGTCAGTGATTATCTTAAAATTATGGTAAGGAACGCAAAATCTTTGGAGCATTTCGACAGATGCTACTGTGAATGGGTCATAGGCTTCTATGGAAGGATGACCTGAATGATCCTCCTGACTTGTACATGTGTTTATATTACTTTCTGGGATGGCTTTTCACCAGGGAGTTGGAAAAAAGGAGCCGGAAAACAGGATCAGAAAGGTGCTGCAGGAGGGAATCTGTTTAAAGTTAAGATTGGATGAACCGTCAATTGACTTGGAGATGGGTTTCTTGTCCAATTAAAGGTAATGGATGGTCTCTCTAGGCTGGAGAGCCAATCAGAAGCCTCCCAGTTGGAAGGCTTCTGATTGGGCCTCCAGCTGCAGTACAAGGTAAGGAACTGGGAGATGCCTCACAGTCACATTTTAAGTACTTTAATGAAGAAACAGAAAAAACAGCCAGGCCACCACTGCGGGTGTGGGGTAGGGGTAGGAGGGAAATCCCTCTAAAACAACACCTTACATTCAGATAACACCTTTAGTATAATGAAACACCATAAGGCGCTTCCTAGAAGCACTATAAAACAAAGTATGACACAGGAGATATTAGATCAGATGACCAAAAGCTTGGTCAAAGAGGTATGTTTTAAGAAGTGTCTTAAAAGAGGAAAGCTAGGCAGAGAGGTGGAGGGAGAGAATTCCAGAGCTTGAGGTTTAGGCAACTGAAGGCACAGCCACTATTGGTGGAGCAATTATAATTTGCAATGCCCAAGAGACCAGAACTAAAGGAGCTCAGGTATCTTGGAGGGTTGTAGGGTTGGAGGAGATTACAAAGATAGGGAGGAGCAAGGCCATGGAGGGATTTGAAAACAAGAATGAGAATTTTAAAATCAAGATGTTGCTTGACTGGGAGCCAATGTAGGTCAGCGAACTTAAAGGTGATAGGGGAACGGGACTTGCTGTGAGTTAAGACACGTGCAGCAGAGTTTTGAATGACCTCATGTTTACAGAGGGTAGAATGTGGGAGACTAGTCAGAAATGCATTCAAGTAGTTAGGTCTAGAGGTAATGAAGACATGAATGAGGGTTTCAGCAGCAGATGAGCTGAGACAGGAACAAAGTCGAGCAAAGTTACGGAGGTGAAAATAGGCGGTCTTAGTGATGATGTGAATATGAGGTCACACAAGGTTGTGTCATGAAAAGCTGATTACAGCCACAAATTACTTATGGGCATATTGAACTTTTTAAGGAAGACTTGTGTGTTTTTAAAGAAATACAAGTAAGGACAATGAACAAAATATGGCTGATAATGTAAAGTGACCACTTTCTGGAAAATTCATATGTGGATTATACCGACAGACCTGTCCTGAAAGAACATGGAACATTGCACCTGAAAAGGTGTCATAGCCTTCTTCAAGCAGAGACACTTGAGAGGGAGATAAGAAAGTTGCAAAAGACTGAACTTTAATCTCCTATGGTTGCAGAGACAAAAAACTGATTACCACGTCTCAGCAGTCATCTAAAATTCATCTCCTGTAGATTTGTATTTCAGAATGTTTAAAATAGTCGGACATAAAAGAAAACAGACTCTGGGCACAAGACATGGTTTTTTTTTCCCTTACAGGAATACACAGGGAAAAATGGGTTAAAAATCAGGCTGCAGACTAGTGCAGCATGTGCTGATGTACTGTTTGTGACAGCACAGTTACCCCTGCGGTTGCAGGTGAGGTCTCTCTCTCGCTTTCTCTCTCTCTCTCTATGTTGCTGGAGGCAAGGCTCAGCAGAAACCACAATCAAAAAAGAAATAAGACAGCTTCTTCAGCTATCCTGCAGAAACAAGTGACTCCAAATCAACTGCAAAACTGCCAAAGTCAGCTCTACTGGAATCACCCAACTTAACGGCTGCAACATTTCAGCATCTACGCCCCACAGACAAGCCAAAGACTGATTTGTATATTTTAAAAACTTTTATTTGGACTCGTAACTTCTCATTTGTGATCTGTGTGTATGTGTATTGCATTTTTATTATCTTTTCTCAAGTTTTTAGTAACTAATAAACTCACTTTCTTTGACTCAAGAAAGCCTGGTTAAATTGGCTCCTTCTAAAAAAAATAAATACACTTGGACTGGCTAAAGGTATCCACGGGGGAAGGGATCTCCCTTAAATTAACCTTGTTGCAACCAACTGAGGGGATTGAATAAATAAAGGGCAGCCAGCTTATTTCCTCCTCACCTGGGATCATAATAAAATTAGTGTCCCGTACATGAGGTTAACAATTTGGGGTATCTTGTCCGGGAACCGATCATAACAGTTGCAAATCTCAGACTGTTGCCAGGGGGAGGAATGTATTTGGTAGCTAGGGGACGGAGTTTAGAGCGGGGACAGAGTACAATGACTTCAGTCTTTCCAATATTTAATTGGAAGAAATTTCTGCTCATCTAGTTCTGGATGTCAGATAAGTAGTTTGATAATTTAGCAACAGTGGAGGAATCAAGAGAGGTGGCAGTGAGGTAGAGCTGGGTGTCGTGAGTGTACATGTGAAAACTAACATAGTACCTTTGGATGATTTTGCCAAGGGGCAGCATGTAGATGAGAAACAGGAGAAAGATAAGGATAGATCCTTGGAGAACACCAGAAGTAACAGTGCAGGAGCAGGTCATTGTAAGTGATTCTCTGGCTACGATTAGATAGATAAGAATGGAAACACATGAGAGCAGTGTCATCCAGCTGGACGGCAGTTGGAGGAGGTTGCTGAGATTAACTGTGACAAAGACTGCATACAAGTTGAGAAAGATGAGGATGGATAAATTACCTTTGTCACAGTCACATAGGATGTCATTTTTGACTTTGATAAGAGCTGTTTCGGTACTGGGGCGGGGAGGAAACCTGATTGGAGAGATTCAAACATGGAATTCCTGGAAAGGTGGGAAGAAAATTAGGAGGTGACAACATGTTCGGGAACTTTGGAGATAAAAAGGGAGGTTGGAGATGGGACAGTAGTTTGTCACGATGGAGGGGTCAAATGTTTTTTTTTAAGTGTATGGCCTATAGGCCTACAAGAGAACTGGCACCTTGGCCTGCTGCTGGGTGGCCATCTCCAGGCATTGATTTGCCTTCTTTTGCATCAGGAAAATGGAGACCGACTGAAAAATCCCAGTCAATCTTCTAAACTTACCTTTAGCAAAGCTCTTAATGAGCCTAATTGCCTGGCCGCCTCGTGGGGCTGGTGGCCTTCCTGGGCCCCAAACTCATCTCCTAGGGTTGGCACCAAGAACAGTGTCCTGCAACTGGTAGGTCAGCCAGCACCGGTATTTATGGGGCCCCTCCACCTCCTCTGCTCCTGCCTTCTGGGGGCCCCAAAAATTCAGCCCTTTGTGTCAATTGTATTGCCACATCTTTAATCAGACAGAAAGAACCATACAGTGCGTTATTATTTATTCATACCTGATTACTGATTTGCTTGATGACTCAAGTAATTATTAATTAATAAATAATTACTGTATTTCATATTGATTTTATTATTCTTGCTAACAACGAAAGGGAAAATATTTGCTACTTAGTGTATTGCAAGTGTTAAGAAGTTAACCAATTCACCAGTGGTTATGCAACCTTAATTGAATCCCTGCCAAAGTCTCCTTATTAAGGACCTCATCATGTTATTTATCGGCTGTTGAATAGCTAAATCCAGTTTATCAAAGTAATTTGACATGCTGGAATGTACTATGTTATGAAGTTTGAATGAACTGCATTAGCTAAGTTCAGCGCATTGAAATTCATTTTGCCTGGGGAATAGCTACATATGGTTTTTCACCTTACTATAATTGGCATTAGTTTCAGATAAAGGTCATCTATTTACTGAGTTGCTTCAAAATTTGTATTTCAAAGCTAATTACTTGGGGACCAAATCTGCAAACTGCGTTGAACAGAGCCAGTTCATTTCAAATATGTCATTCTGTTAATCAAAGGTATTTTTTATTAAGTAAGCTATGAATCAAGCTTGAATGTCAACTATTCATTGAAATTTTTATCCCAGGGCACATTTCACAATACTACAAATCAATCACATTTCACAGTAAACGAAATTCAATTCAACTAGCTCTTTAACAATCATAAGGTGAGCAGTTTAAGCGTTGTCAACTTAGTGCTTAAGAAGTTATAAAAAGCAATGCATAAATCATGTGTTGAGAGAGACTGAGTCACGTTTTATTAAAATTTCAGAAGATTAGTCTAATAAATGTTAAACTAACTTTTAATATTTTAGTGGAATCAAACAATATCAGAGACATTTCTATCCTCCTGCAGCTATCTTAAAAAAAAAAGAGACCACACAGAATTTCCTGGAGCTGTTGACAGTACAAGGTTTATAAGTGACTTGTGACACCTTGGCAGTGATTTTCCTTGGATTATCCCCGGTATTTCCACCATTCCCTCACTGGAAATTCAATGAAAAACTTAAAACAAACGGATGGGAATTTCAACCGAAGTTACAGCAGGAGAGCTTATCCCTCCCTCTTATACTAATCCCAATATCAGCCAGGATATAATAGTTGCCACACAAAATATGGGGCCTTTATTGAGAAAACTTTTGGGTTTTTGAAGGTACAAGTAGGGATTCTTGATCACTGTTAGGTACCTTATTTGTAAAAATCTGTATCACGAAACTGGCTGTTGGGAAAAGCCAATTATCCACTGAAGAACAGGCAGCAACCTGGGCAATGATGAGGACCAAATGATGTCTCGGGGCTGCTAGGGGAACTTCATACCAATATAATTAAGTAATACTCCCATTGACTGACTCTGACTTGTCAGTGTGACAACTCAATCAAATCATGGAATGCTGTCCTTATAATCTTGCGTTAAATCCTACACACTTCTCCCAACCTCAACTACAGCAACAACAGCAACTTTCATCTACACTATATGCAAAAGCAAAATGCTATGGAAATCTGAAATAAAAAAGAAAATACTAGAAATATTCAGCTGGTCAGGGAGCACCTGTGGAGAAAGAAACACAGGTCAGAATTCTGTGGCCCCATCGCTGTGGAGGCTGGGCCGTAAAATGCAGCAAACCTTTCAAAAACCCATTGACTTTGGCAGGACTGTAAAATCCCGCTGGCGTAAAATTCCGCCCCCAGTTCACATTTCAGGTCAAAGACTTTTCATGGTTAATACTTATTTGCATTTATATAGTGTCATTAACATAGCAAAACCTCCACAGGAGCATTCTCAAACAAAATCTGACACCGCAATACATAAGCAAATATTTACGATGGATTACCAAAAGCTTGGACAAATGAATACATTTTCAGGAGCATCTTAAAGGAGTGGAGATAAAGGCCCAACCCAGATTTTGACATTCAAAAACGGCAGGCAGGACCCGGGTGCAGAAGTCCCGCCTCCATTTCTGGCAGATCCCATTTTTGCTGTGGGGGAAGGGGATGGGGTGTGAATCACAAAGGCGGGAAATCTGGACTGTGCAGGGCCATTTGATTTGACTGGTCAGTGCATACAGACCCAATTTTCATTGCTCCAACGGCCTTAACCCACAGTGTGGGCCCCACAAGGTTATGGTGGAGGGGTAAATGCTTGTGAGGGACAGATTTAAGGTTTGTTAACCTTGTTTAAAGCTCCCCAAAGATACAGTTTCATTACTGAAGCCTACTTTCACCCTTTGAGGCTGGCAACAGACCACAAGGCAGGAAGTGAGGGTGTTGTGAAAGAGGAATAGAAGATCTTTGTGGGCCTGTTGGATTCTTTCTTCCTTCAGGAAGCCAAGTGGGTGACAGGCAAACTGCCAGGCTCACTGGAAGAAGACTCATTACTGAAAGAAGGCTGTTTTAAAAAATGGGTCTAGCACTTTCTTATACACGGGCAATAGAAGCTGGGCAGTAGCCAGCATGTGTGGCCAGAACCAGGGTACCCGTGCAGCATGTGACAGAGCCATCAAAGTGAGCAGCAGGAAGGATGGGGAGGAGATATTACCCAGAACCAAGGGTGTACCGTAGCCAAATAAGTTTCCAAGACATATCCAACAGATAGTACAGGTAAAGGCTGTGAGAGACAAGACAGATTGGTTGAGACATCTGTGCCATGGTGCAGGAAGACATTGCACCTCCACGCCCTGTATGTTGCTGAGGAGATAACCGTGGTACTAAATTTCTCAGCTCTCTCCAGGTTTCTGCTGCAAACGCCTGTGGCATTTCTCAAGCAGCCACCCACCAGCGCACCACATCCTTCACTGATACCCTCTTTGCTTGGGTGGGGAACGCATCAACTTGCCTGCAGATGTGGTGTCGCAGACACAGAGGGAAAAGAAGTTGTCCTCCATAGCCAGCTTCTCATAACTACAAAGTGTAATAGGCTGTATCAATGTCACTATCAGAAAACTAATGCAGCGGCTGGAGAGATTCATGAACAGAAAATCATTCCATTCTATCAAGGTGCATGTGCTCTGCGACCACGCTGAGGCCTTTCTGCAAACGTATGTGCATGTTTCCCCAGTAGGTGCCAGGGTCATTCATTCTGAGGCAGTCACATCTGCCACAACTGCTCCAGCCCAGACCACAGGTCCATAGCTGGCTATTGGGGGATAAAGGATACCCATTAAGGAGGTGACCGTTTACTCCTGTGCGGCAACCAGAGACAGGGCCCCAATGTCACTACAACACCAGCCAGTTATAGGCAAGGATCATCATCATGCAGGCTATTGGACTGTTAAAAATGCGGTTCAGATGCCTTAACCATCCTGGAGGAGCACCCCAGTACTCACCTGCAAGGGTATTGAGGATAGTGGTGGTTTGCTGTATGCTCTACAACATGGCACAGTGAAGGGACATTCACCTCGAGGGACCAGCTAGCCAGCTAAGGAGCCAGCTCATTGGAAGATGAGGAGGAGGAAGGCCCCTTCCTCTCAGATGGAAATGGCACCGAGGAGGAGGGTGACTATGAGAGGCATCCTGAGGGCCATGCCCGTACAGGACGCTATTGTCATAAGGAACTCTTAATATAGAGGTGGTGCACCAAAATAGCCCTGAGGATGTCACACCACATCCAACAGCAACTGCCTGGTGAGCCATTAACATGCTCCGGGCAATGCCGATCCCCAACAAGAGAGAATGTCAATAACTTCCACTGACATTAATTGGCAACAGACTGAATTCTGCACCATCAGTATACTGGGGGATCGCCAGTGACCAGGGATTGACCTTGAGATACCCTGCATTGATGAGTGCTGGTCCAACAGAAATGCAGAAAGTCAACCATGTGCAGGACAAAGTCGCACATGTGATCACCACACCACCTACCTCCTTTGACATTAACCCAGCCCCCACCACCGGCTCACAGTGTCAGCAGTGTGTCACATCTACAACATGCAGTGCAGCAACTCACTGAGGGCCCTTCGCAGGCCACGGCCTCTACCACCTAGAAGAGCATCAAACGCATGGGAACTCCCACATCTGCAAGGCTACTTCCAAGAGACATCGTCTTGATCTGCGATGGTATAGCTGTGCCTTCACTGTGGCAGAGTCAAATTCATGTCACTCCCTTCCTCACATCACAATAGGTGGATCTAACCCAGATGGATTCCAAATGGTGGACTGCCCTGCGACACTCGCACCCCATGGTAGAATAATAGCTGCAATGGAAGTCTGAATGAGGACTTCCACTGCTGGATATGCAATGCCACACCCTTTGCAATCCTTCGGTCACTGAGAGTCAGACAACTGGCTACAGGTTTCATTTGTGCTGGTAAGAACAGCTGGATTCTGTTTACCTGGTAACTGAAACTGTTATGCTATATTAACAGACTGTCACATCCATTGCATAGAGTGTATTTACAAGATAAATGAAATTTACTCCTAACATTGTGAGACTAAATGATGCTATTGTGAACCTTTTAGTGATCTGGGTGACATGGTGCCCTGTGTTCACACACATTCCTACGTAGTACTCCCCTTGTTGCCTTGGGGGAGGTGGAGGCAGGCTGCTCAATTCTCTGGCTACAGGCGTTGAAAAGTGTGGTGGCGGGCCTTGTCATGCAGTAACTCGTTGGGAATCTACTTGCGACTGCACTACCTGCATATCTCTGTAGGGGCAGTGCTGGTCACTGAGATATGTACTATCGATGAGGGCTCTGGCAGAGGAGCCAGGGAAGCCATGGAAGATGAGGGTGCCAAAAGATTCTTAGAAGCCTCATCTTGCTCACCCAGAACTGGGTTGGCATTCAGGCGGGTTGGATGGGGTTTGCTGCTGGGGCGCAGTGGGCATCCCCTCCAGCCACCATTGTGTCACCAGTGTGACAGTCCTGTTGTGGGGATCAACACTCATACTCTAAACAGGCTGCTCCAGGCTACTGAGTGAGCAGTAAACCCTTCGCAGGACATCACTCTACTCTTGCATGCATTCGAGATGAGGCCACATGCGACTCTCCTTGAGATTAGCCAATCACTCATGGGGGTGGAGTTCATGTGAACAAGTCCCCGAGACATGGTTGAGCTCATCACCGCAATGGACTCCTCCACTCGCAGTGTGTGAGCTTGCTTTGTCTCAGGGAACTCTGCCAGATGTCTACACATCTGCAGCTGCTGCTCCAAGCACTTTGCCCCAAAAGATGACTCCTGAAGCCTTACCTCAATGCCTACTGGAGTATCATTGTGATTGCCCTCCCTTCTTCAAAAGGATCTGTGCACAGATGTCTCTGACTCAGGCATTTCCTTCTGCACACTTGCGTGGTGCCATTCACCCTGTGCCCCCGAATTTAATCATGCACAAGAACCCACCAATGCGCTAGTATCTGAGTTGGCAGAGTGTGGATTTCAATGAAGTGACAGTGCATCCTCCTCCTTCACATGCCCGAGGGGTGACCTAGCTCAGGGCAGGGTGGTATTGGGCAGGGGAGCAAACAGCGATGGGACCTGTGTGAGACAGAACAGAAGGTAATTAGAGTAAGCCTTGGACACCAGCAATGCTGTACTATGATGATTCACATGCACATGAGCCAGTGCATGGTATGCTGCAAATGCATATGCAGCTCAAGGCCAGTGCCTTCAATCATATCAGACACAGCCTGAGCCCGCAACTCACCCCTCATTCTCCCCCATGCACCAACATCCCTAGCTGCAGCTTCCACCTCGCTCGTGCACTAACACCATCTCCTCATCATAACACCATGCTTGGATATGCCTCAACTGCTACCTTTGGTACCCTCCAGTCTGGGCCATCTCTTTGGCAGCGTGCACCCTCTTCTCCTGCAAGAACCAAAGATAGAGGGATAAAAGACAATTCAATCCTGTATCCAGGGACAAACTTCATCAATGTGGCAGTCATTCATAGTAGGCATCCACACGTCACACCATAACAGCTTTGACCCCGAAGGCTACCATGGCCACATATTGGTCCATGTGACAGGAGAAGCATGAGCCTGGAGAAGTGAGCCCCAGCTGCTGTGAAATTCAACCCACAACCATCACAGAGACATCCATGTGCTTCTGCCAAACAACTCACCCTGCTGGAGTGTAACAGGTTGTAGAACTGCTTGCAGCACTGTGTCTATGAATGATGGAACTCTCCTGTTGTGCTCGCTACATTGGCTATATCCTGCCATGCCCTCTTGGTAATTCTTGCCTGTTGGGTACAAAATTCCCCTCCAGTTCTCCGCCTCCTGGACCAGTAGCTTGAGGTCCTTGTCATAAAACTCGGGTGCTGTTCCTTCCTGACTATCTGGAGTGGTACTCCACGGCGACATTCTGGCATGCCAATGAAGAAAGCACATGGAAAAGTAAGGATTCTCGCCTCATTCAGTGCAACACATAACCTGTGTCAGTTCACATGCTGGACCCTGACTATGGAGATGAGCACAAACTGATGTTGTTGGGGGTGCAGCGGGAAGGCTGGTATTCTCGCCTTCGGTGTTTGCCCGCCAACATGGCATGGTGTGTACTCGGGTACTCATGGCCCTGCTGGCCTTCTGTCTCTGGTATTGTGTAATGAGGCAGGATTAATTAAAGAACTCATAGTAAAGGATTCTCTAGGCAAGAGTGATCATAATGGGTAGAATTTCACATTTAGTTCAAGAGTCCTTAAATAAAGGCAAATACAAGGGTATGAAGACAGAGCTGCCTAAAGTAGACTGGGTAAATAGGTTGAAAGGTAAGATGGTAGAGAAGCAGGAGCAGACATTTAAGGAGCTAATTCATTGTTTTCAACAAAGATAGATTCCATTGAGGAAGAAAGAGTCTTCTAGAAGGATGCACCATCTTTTCTAATTAAGGAGATTAAGGGTGGTATCAAACTGAAAGAAAAGGCATACAATGCTGCAAAGGTTAGTGGTAGGCAGAAGATTTGGAAAAGCTTTTTAAAATTTCCTTTAAAAAAGGGAAAAGATGGAGTATGAGAGAGAATTAGCAAGAAATATAAAAACAAATAGTAAAAACTTCTACAATTTGTGACACTCACGTGATATATGAACTTATGGGGACGATTGACATTTTTACTTTTTTAAAAAGCAGCCGCCATATGGACAATTTCCCCTGATCCAAGATGGAGTTTGGGGATCAGGTGACTTCATGTGAATTCTGCTCAAAGTCTAAATCTAAGAATGTAAATGACTGTGGGTGGAGTACCCTCCCTTGAAAAGACGTTCAGAATGCAAGACCACTTGTGATTTACAGCTCCTATTTTCTGGGTATTGCAGAAACTCAACACAATTGTCCCACGGATGCAGAGTCTACGATCTCAAAACCTAACAAAGAGAGGTATGAAGAAATCAATTTTTCACAAGCAGGTATGAGGGACCACTATTCACCCTCCATTGTGTAGCAATGGTTTCTAACATTGTATCATCTGTGTGGATAATAGAAATAGTAATGATGTGGTCACATGATCGAAACTGATATGAGATAACATATTTTATTATTCCAAGGATCAGTCAGGGACAGGTCAGTTTGGAACAAACAGCACAGAGGGGAACCACCACCCAGCAAGAAGTCCAGAACTCTGCCTAACAACCAGTCAACTCAGGTAGTGAGAGAGGGGCTGACTTGTTTCTACCTACAATAGTATATCTCTTTTCTACAGAAGTACGGCCACAGCTTTGTGTGAAAATGCAAGGTCTTTCAACCTCAATTATTCTTCAGAGAACCAAAAGAAGAAATTCATCAGGCCTGCAATGTTTCCCATCTTAAAGGACTAATTTAAGACATGTGACTTGTTTCTTATTATTCTGTTAATAATCTAAGCACATGCTTCATCTCTGAAACTCATCTTTTCGTGTGTGTATGTGTCTGTGTGTATGTGTGTGTGTGTTTGTACGTGTGCTTGTTTGAGGGAGTGAGTGCTTTTGTTGCATTTACATTGTGGATGTTGTGTAAGTAAACATTTATTATTTCTTTTGAATTAAGCTCACCAGAAAACCTGTTTGTGTCTATCCTTTAAAGTCACAACACTCAAAGGGTTTCAAATAGTTCCTCTAAAATATACATCTTGTTATGAACAACCAAGAGGTGAAGGAAAAGTGGAAAAGTCATCTCACTACCCCTCCACACTTGTAACAAAGTGTATAAAAAAGAAGAGTAGCTAAAGTGAGCATTGGCCCTTAAGGGGTAAGGCTGGGGAATTAATAATGGAAAATGAGGAAATGGCAGAGGCTTTCAACAAGTATTTTGTATCCATCTTCAAAAGCATCCCAAGACTGGTAGAAAATCAAGAGGCAAAAGGGAGGGAGGAACTTAAAAATAATTACTGTCACGAGAGCAAAAGTAATGAGAATGCTACTTGGACTTAAGGCTGACAAGTCCCTTGGACTTGATGGCTTGTATCCTAGGGTCTTAAAAGAAGTGGCTGCAGAGATAGTGGATGTACTGGTTGTGTTCTTCCAAAATTCCCCAGATTCTGGAAAGGTCCCAGCAGATTGGAAAACCACAAATGTAACATTTCTGTGCAAGAAAGGAGGAGGACAGGAAGCAGGAAACTATAGGCCAGATAGATTAATGTCTGTTGTTGGGAAAGTGCTAGAATCCATTATTAAAGAGGTAGTAGCAGGACATTAAGAAAATTATAATACAATCAGGAAGAGCCAACATGGTTTTGTGAAAGGGAAATTTTTTTTTCTGAGGATGTAACAAGCAGGGTGGATAAAAGGGAACCAGTAGATATAGTGTATGTGGGTTTCCAAAAGGCATTTGATAAAGCGTTATATAAAAGGTTACAATACAAGAAGCTTATGGTGTTGGGGGTGATCATTAGCATAGATAAGGGACCAACTAACCAACCGGAAACAGAGAGTCAGGATAAATGGATCATTTTCAGGTTGGCAAACTAACTAGTTGAGTGCCCCAGGGATCAGTGCTTGGGCCTCAACTATTTACGATCTATATTAATGACTTGGATGAAGGGACCGAGTGCATTGTAGCCAAATTTTCTGATTAAAATAAAATAGGTAGGAAAGCAATTTGATAGGAGCACACAAAGAGTTTGCAAAGGGATATAGATAGGCTAAGTGAGTGGGCAAAAATTTGGCAGATGGAGTGTAATGTGGGGCAAAGTGAACTTGTCCACTTTGGCTGGAAGAATAGAAAAGCAACATGTTACTTAAATGGAGAGGGACTACAGAATGCTGTGGTACAGAGGGACCTGGGTGTCCTTGTACATGAATCACAAAATAAATCATGCAGGTGCAGCAAGTGATTAGGAAGGCAGTTGGAACATTGGCCTTTATTGCAAGGTGGGGACGGTGGAGTGTAAAAGTAAGGTAGTCTTTCTACAACTGCACAGGACGTTATTGAGATCATACCTAGAATACTCTGTACAGGTTTGTCACCTTACTTCTGGAGGGAGATACTTGCATTGGAAGTAGTTGAGAGAAAGTTCACTAGGCTGATTGCTGGGTTGAAGGGGTTGCTTTCTGAGGATAGGTTGAGCAGATTGGACCTATACTCATCGGAGTTTAGAAGAAAGAGAGGTGACCTTATTGAAGCAGACACTATTCTGAGGGGGCTTTTCAGGGTAGTTGCTGAAAGGATGTTTCCCCTCATGGCGGGAATCTAGAACTAGGGAGCACAGTTTAAAAATAAGTGACCTCGTATTTATGACGGAACTGAGGAAGAATCTCTTCTCTCAGAGGGTCATTAGTGCTTGGAATTCTATTCCCCAGCGAGCAGGGGAGGCTGAGGGCAATTAAGTATTTTCAAGGCTGAGTCAGACAGATTTTTGATTGACAAGCATGTCGAGGTTTATGGGACACAGCCAGAAAAGTGAAGTTAAGGCCACAATCAGACCAGCCATGATCTTATTGATGGTGGAGCTGGCTCGAGAGGCTGAGCGGGCTGCTTCTGCTCTTTTTTCTTATTTTCTTATGTTCATCTCTGTCTTTATTGGCTGTGAGCAGCTGTAAGGGTTATGAGCTGAGCATATTCAGTACGTACATGTGGAGATATGAGAGGGATAAATGTAAGTTGAAGGGCAAACCATCTGCATGCGGAGTTTAAGGGTGGAATTATCCAGTCCTGTTGGCGATGGGTGTCATGGTGGGCGTGAGTGGACAATATGGCAAGGAGGCCAATAATTGGATTTACGCTGTCGTGAAACCAGTTTGTGATCATCCGCTCCACCTGTCAATGGTGGGCCGTGTTTCCTGCTGCTGCATGTCGGGAACCTAATTTCAATACTTTAACATCTCATTATAAGCCTTGCTCACCGGAATCATCCCCCCATGCTGGATCATCCAGGCGTGTTGGCGTGATTGCGTACGTAAGCAATGTGCACCAGGCGAGCTGCAATTCGCTCGGGATTTTGAGGTTTGTCTGTCTACCTTGCTGAAGGCAGTACTTGCAGTCATGAGCGCCAGGCTTCACAGGCAGCACCATATCACTTATAGGAGGGTTCACGGGCAGGTCTCTACCTACCAGACCAGCCGCGAGGCAGGGGTGGCTTTTCAATGGCTGCAGGGCTAGGGCTTGCTTGGGGAAGGAGGAGAAGTGGCCTCAGGCAAGGGAAGACGTTGCAAGGCTAGGGCTGTACTGGGGAGCTGGAATCGGACAATACGGCACAAAAACCTGCCATTGCAGCCAGCAGGTAAAACGTCTTTTTTCACGTCCGTTACCGCACTTAGTGCAAATCTGGGACAAATCCACCCTGAGGATCAGCCCCTGAGGTTCAATGCTGATCTCACTGACTGAAGAGTGTCAGGGCCTGCTGGAGCTGCCACAATGCAGCCATCTGGATGGCAGAGTCTTTTGAGGCTGTGCCAACAGTGAGTGACTGCTGTGTCATGCTTCCTAACACATGGTCAATAGGCAGCATTTAAATCAAAATTTTCCAATGGAAGGCCCATGATGGGCCATCTCTTCCAGCATAACAAACAACAGCATCCAAGCTGGCCCTTTAAATTGGGTCCAGGATCTGGTCCCCCCCCCTCCTCCTATTTAGGGCCTGTCTCCACCTTCGAGCTGCTTCTGGACTTGGTGAACCTGACTCAATCCTGCCCCAGCCTCTCCGGAGCAAAAATACGACGTGCAGGAGCCTTTTAAATGGAGATGGGTCTGCAGAGTTGGGAAACTTCCCAACTCAACCTTCCCACCTTCCCCACGTAAATCCAGCCCAGAAAAGTGGAAACGTTTAGGATCTTGGCAGCTGCAGGCCTGGCTGCCATTGGTGGACTGATTAAAAATGGCGATGCACAGGAGGCTGGAACTGGAAGAGAGCAGAGATCTTGAAGACTTGTCAGCTTGGATGAGGTACAGAAATAAGGAAGGACTAGACCATCAAGGGATTTGAAAACAAGGGTGATAATTGCAAAATTGATGTGTTGTCAGACTGGGATTAATGTAGGTCAGTGAGCATAGGGGTGAAGGGTGAGCAGGATTTGTTACGAGTTAGGATACAAGCAGCAGAGTTTTGGATGAGCTTATGTTTATAGAGAGTGTAAGATGGGAGGCTGGCCAGAAGAACTTTGGAATTGTCAGTTGTAGAGGTAACAAAGGCATGGATGAGGGTTTGAGTAGCAAATGAGCTGGAGCAGAGGCAAAGTCAAATATTGTTACGTAGGTAGAAGTAGGTGGATTTGATAATGGAGTGCATTAGTGGTCAGTCAGAAGCTCATCCCAGGGTTAAATATGACATGTAGGTTGCAAATGGTTTGATGGATCCTCAGATGGCTGCCAGGGAGAGGGATGGAGTCGGTGACTAGGGGGCAGTCTGTGGAGGGGATCAAAGAAAACCCTTTAGGTCTTCCCAATATTTAGTTGGAGGAAATTTCTGTTCACTCAATACTTCTTATGTCTGGAGATGGTGATTTTGCTTGTCAGTCGAACTCTAGCTGCACGTCTTCCTATGTATTCATCAATTGCTGCGTGCAATCAATAACGGGGAGAGATTGATGTAAGAATAAACAGTGATGGTTTATTGAGACATAGGGCAGAGCACCAGATCATACGTGCTCACTCAGAAGCCTCCAGAACTAGACCTACAGTTTATCTTGCCCACGCTGTACAGTGATTCATCAGTGCTGTCACATGATCAGTACACTTGCATTCTCTTAAAGGGGCAGCATACCTCACTTTACCACATCCCTCCACCATTACTTAAAAGTACAGCCAACAAGCTTAAAACACATTAGCTATTTACACAATAACTATTTACAGGTTAAGTCTTCTTTGACAGGCTGAGTGTCGTAGCCCAACAGCCTGAGCTGGTGTTACCGAGATCTCCTTTGAAGGGGCAGTTGCCCACTATGTCCCTCAGTGGATGATTTCACCATCTTCCGGGTGCAGTCACGTTCACTCCTGCTGCCCCTCCCCTCCAAGCTGAAACAGATAAAGGGCAACAAGCACAAAGCAATACAGCGATGAGCTACGTGATGTGTGAGGAGAAAGAGGAAAAGAAAAAAACAAATTCTTTTTGTTTTTCTTTTCAAGGACTCAGTAATTTCCCTTTTTCTTCCTGTATGTCCCTTTCTTGGTAGCACTGGCCCGTATCTCTGTCTTCTCTTTAATTTCGCTGTTGGCTGGACTAGACTCAGGCGCAAGCTGAATGCGAATGAGTTCAGTAGTTGGGTTTTCTGACAGCTCTTCTGAGAATTCAGGGCCTTCTAACTTTAAAACTTCAGGGCTTTTACGCAACTGCTGCTTCAGCTCTTCCAATTCTTTCCTATTTTCATTAATAGTTTCCTGGAGAATCGCATATTGTTGCCCCTTCTCAGCTAATTCGTTCCTTAACTCGGCCAGAGACAGGTTTAACTCTTCCTTTTCTTCTTCATATCATTTTCATGGCACAAATTGGGAGCTGTTTGAATTTTGTAGTGCACGAAAGTCCTTTAATAGACTTTCCATTTCCTTTCGAAGGATGCTGACTTCAGCTTGAACTCTGTCCCATTGAACCACCTCTACGGGATTTTCCCATTGGGTCTTTGCGTACTTATCTTTTCTTGCAGCAACACTCCTGGTTTCGAATTGGGAACTTAGTGGGCCCTCAAGTTTTATCTCCAGCCAGTTCTTTCCGAGGAGACTCGATCCCCTGCCTGACATTACAAATAGGGGTAATTTTGCAGACTGTTCCTCATACTGCACCTTGACTTGACATACCCCTTTCAGGTTTGTTTCTTCGTCTGTGTGTGTCCTCAGCTTTGTGTCTGAAACTACTAACTTCAAAGGATGGATTCCTTTACTCAGATATCTAAATGTACGCTCTCCAATGACGGACATCAATGCTCCCGTATCAACTTCCACCTTAATGGGTTGTCCACTAACCGTGATGACTAAATGGATTGGCCCGGTTCTACCCACTTTGAGGTTATATAATGAATGGATGTCTGATTCTATTTCTTCTGGCTCTTCCATGAGGCATATTTCACGATTTTTCCTTCTGCATTTATGGTTTTAGCATTTCTCTGCAGTGCCGCCTCATGAGGCCATAGGGGTGGCAGAAAAAACACTCGACTTGTTCGAGTTGTTGTTCGCTCACTGGAGGCCTGGGTGTATTTCATTCATTCATTTTGTGGGTTTTCACTGCAGTACTGTTGTTTCTCAATGGTCTGGAGCTAGACCGCGTTTCCTGCCTTTCCATGGAGTCCGAAGTTTTCGCGCCTTTTTTTGCCAGATTGTCCCACTCGACCAGATGAACATTTTGTGTATCTTTTATAATTTCAGAATTTCTAACAGCACTCTCCATCATGGTAGCTAATTCTAATGCCTAATTGAAGTCTAGACTAGGTTCGGCTGGCAAGCGCCTTTGGATAGTATCATCTCCAATCCTGCATATCAGTCGATCTCTCAACATATCACTAATGGACATTTCAAATTCGCAATGCTCAGTTAATGCCTTTAAAACTGCCACATAGTCAACTATTGTCTCCTCTGAAAACCTGCTCCTTGAATTGAATTTGAGGCGCTGCATAGTAACTGAGGGCTTTGGTCTCAGGTGGCTCTGTACAATTTTTATTAACTCGTCGAAAGTCTTCGACTCTGGGGTGCTAGGTGACATAAGGCTGCGAATCAGCCTGTATGTTTTACTCCCTCATGAGGACAAATGAATTGCCCTCTTCTTCTCCTCCCCTGCAATGTTGTTAGTGGTAAAAAAAGAACACTAGGCGTTCGACATACTGAGACCAGTCATCTGAAATAGGATTGAATGGATCAACACACCCAAACTGCAGCATTGTGAATGACTGCAAGGGAACTGGGCTTCTGATAGGCTTTCCAGGTAATGATGAATTTAGGTATTTGGCTTACTGCGGAACTGTGCTCTCTCTGGGGTCTTTTATAATTTTCTGTCCATAGCCATTTTTCATGTATTGACCCTTATAAATGCATTGCCGCTTTAAGAGCAGTCACCTTTTTTTAAACCTGCCTCTGCAGCTGTCGGCTTTTCTCTGCTGGGTTTCACACTCTTTTCAAGTTTTTGGCAGGATCGCCATGATCGCTGTTCTGCAGGGTTTATTTTTTAACTTTAAACTGCAGCACTGCTTTCTGCTCCAATTGTTGGCTGTCACCTATTTTACAAGTTAAATATGGATGCTCTTTCCAATGCTTTGCTCACCTGTGTTGTGGCATCACACTCAGGGGTCTTGCAATGTTTTTACTCTTGTCGCCACTTTTATGTCTTAAGCCATTGAGTTCGCTTGTTGATCGAACTCTATTTGCACGCCTTCCTATGTACTCATCAATTGCTGCTTGCGATCAATAACAAGGAGAGACTGATGTAAGAGTAAATAGTGATGGTTTATTGGGGCATAGGGCAGAGCACAAGATCATACGTGCTCACCCAGGAACCTCCAGACCAAGACTTACAGTTCCCAGTTGCCCACGCTGTACAGTGATTCAGCAGTTCTGTCATGTGATCAGTACACTTGCATTCTCTTAAATGGCAGGGTAACTCACTTTGCCACAATGCTGGATGCTGAACAAGCAATGTGACAAAGCAGAGATAATGGAGGGATCAAGAGAGGTGGCATTCAAGTTAAACTGGGTGTCATTAGCATGAATGTGGAACCTGATGTTGTATTTTCAGATTGTAGAAGCACAGCAGGGAAATATGAAAAAGGAGGGAACCAAGGATAGAGTTTTGGTTGACTCTACAGGAAGCAGTGTGGGACTGGGTATGGGAGTTTTGCAGGTGATTCTCCGGCTATGAGTGGACAGATAAGAATGGAACCAGGTGAGTACAATCCCACCTAGCTGGACAACAGAGGGGAGGAATTGGAGGAAGATGGTCTGGTCAACCATGTCAAAGGCTGCAGACAAGTCAAGAAGGGTGAGGAGCGATAGTTTACCTTTGTCACAGCCACATAGGATGTCATTTGCAACACTGATTAAGAGCCATTTCAGTCGTGTGGTGGGGCTGGAACCTAATTGGAAGGATTGAAACATGCATATCCGGGAAAGATGGGCACAGATTTAGGAAAAACCTGCTTTTAGGTAACTATCACATCTCTGAAACATCTCCAAATATTCTACATACAATAGATTACTTTGATCTCAAGCCAAAATAATCAAATACACAAACGCATTAGATATTTTAAACACAGGCATATCCCATGAATAAAAGTGAATGACCAGTTAATCTATTTTTTGGTCAACAGAAATATTAGTTAGGACACCAGGAGGAACACAAACATAGCCAGAAAAGTTCGGTTATACATCAGTGGTGTAGAAGCCTCTGGCCTGAAAGTAATCTTGATTCTGACAAAGAACTTTAGAACAGGAAATGCATAGGAACAGGCCATCAGACCCTTGATTCTGTCTGCCATACAATTAGATTATGGCTGATCTATACCTCAACTGCATTTACCCACCTTTGTTCCACATCCCTGAATACCCTTAGCTAAAAAGGGTCTGCTGATCACAGTCTCAAAAATTTTAATTGATCCAGCATCCACAGCTTTTGGGGAAGAATGTTTCAAATTTCCACTACCTGAGAAAAAGTGCTTCCTGATTTCATTGTTAAATGACCTGGCTCAAATGATAAGATTATGCCCGCTTATTCTAGATTTCCCCATCACTGTAGTAGTTCCTTCATATCTATCATATCAAATACCTTTATCATTTTGAACAGTTCAAATAGATAAATCTTCAACCTTCTGAACTCAAGGCAATACAAGCTAAATTTATGGAACATGTCCTCATAATTTAATGTTTTAAACTCTAGTATGATTCTGGGGAATCTAATATGTGTAGACTTCTGTGTTTTTGGTCTTTTGAAGTGTCATTGTGCAAAATTCTTACATGGCTTCCTGTCGGGTATCTCAATGGCCCAGACCTTCCGCTCAGGATTGGAAACCCTATTTCCAACCCTGACATGGCAAAAAAATGCACATTTACCTTCCTCCGGTTTTTCTGAGCCATCTTCCGAGGGAGGATCCTTCACATCCAACTTTGTGCATCAAATCACACAGAGAGCAGCTCAGAGAATTGGCGCAGAAGGCACACTCCCGTTATACGGCATTAGCTGCCGTATTCCGCTAAGTAAAATAATTAAATATCCCAAAGCCACTTTGAAAAGTTAGGCAAAGTAGGTAGGTATGTAAGGTGTGGAGTGAGGGGGTAGAGTGGGTGAAGGGGTAGGATGAGTATTGGGGTAGGGTGGCAGGTGGGAAGGGTGGCAGATGGGGAGGTGGGTATGTGGGCCAGGGGAGAGTCAGGTTGGGTCAGGGGAAATACATCAGATGTGAAAATGGCTCAGAAAAATTGGAGGAAGGTAAATCAGGGTGGGTGTGTAGTCGGGGGAAGGGAGTCAGGAGTGGGGATTTAGTGAATTATTGGTGGGCCAGTTATGAAGTTACTCAGGAGCTAGATTTGGTTTTTCTGTGTGTAACACTTCCTGGGTAACTATCCGGGTAAGTAAATCAGAACCCTCTGCAGTCTCCAACTCTAATTCAAAGGAACTAGGAGTAGAGGTAGGCCATTCAGCCCCTTCAGCCTGCTCCACCATTCAACTATATCATGGCTGATCTTCTACCTCAAGGCCATTTTCCCTCACTACCCCTATATCCCTTGTTGTCTTTATTACCTAGAAATCAATCAATCTCTGTCTTGAACTTACTCGAAGGGCAAACGGTTTGTTGGGCGGGCTCGGCAGGGGTGGGTAGGAAGCCGACTGCCACCTGCGATCGAGGCCCAAAGGCGATTTCACGCTGGTGGGCCAATTAAGGCCCGCCCAGTGTGAAACGTGAGCGGCAGCGCTCAGCACTGCCTGTGCGGGGGTGGGAGGCTGGAGGGGGGGCGCGAGTGCGAACTTCGTACATGCCCACGAGTGTGCACTTGAGAATCTCCCCGAGGCACAGAGCTGCCTCAGGGAGATGAAGAATTTTCAAAAAAAAGATAAAGAATTGAAAAATATTATAAAACATGCCCCCTCATGTGACTCTGTCCCATGAGCAAGGACATGTTATTAATTAAATTTTAAAATTTTTATTTCGTTTTTATTTGCTTTTGGAAACCTCATGCCACCAGTGGGTGAGGTTTCCTAAAAAGTGCAAAGGCCACTTGGCCTTTTCGCCTGCCCACCAGCCGTAAGGTTAGACGGGCAGCAAAAAATGTAAGTTAATTGAGACTTTAATGGCCTTATCAGGCTTTTTAATTGTTGGCGGGCGCGCTGCCGATTCCCACACACGCCCGCCGACTGAAATATCTCGTGACTGCGCTTTGATGTCGGGTGCTCGCCCAACATCAACGCTCGTCATTTTATGCTTGAGCAGGTCGGGCACGTGCCTGTCCACCAAGGTAATAATTTTGCCCAAAGACTGAGCCTCCACTGCCCTCTGGGGCAGAGAATTCCAAAGGTTTACCACCCACTGGGTGAAGAAATTTCTCCTCATTTTTCTATTCCACCCCCAGCCAGGGGAGACATTTTTCCTGCATCTACCTTGTCAAGCCCTGTAAGAATTTTATGTATTTCACTGAGATCGCCCCTCATTCCTCTAAACTCTAGAGAATATAGGCCCAGTCTCCTCAATATCTCCTCAAAGGACAATCCCGCCATCCCCAGGAATCAGTCTGGTAAACCTCTGTTGCACTCCCTCTATGTCAAGTATATCCTTCCTTAGGCAAGGAGACCAAAACTGCACACAATACTCCAAGTGTGGTCTCACCAAGGGTCTATACTTTTGCAGTAAGACATCTTTACTCCTATACTCAAATCCTCTTGCAATAAAGGCCAACATACCATTCGCCTCCCTTATTGCTTACTGCATCTGCATGCTAGTTTTCTGTGACTCGTTAACAATGACACCCAGCTCCCTTTGGACATCAACACTTCCCAGTCTCTCACCATTTAAAGAATAACCCCATATTCCTGTTTTTCCCTACCAAAGTGGATAACTTAACATTTTTTCACATATATTCAGTACATTACATTACATTATATTCCATCTGCCATGTACTAACGCACTTAGCCTGTCTAAATCACCATGAAGCCTCTTTGCATCCTCCTCACAACATATGTTTGACAAACCTGTTGGAATATTTTGAGGATGTAACTAGCAGAATAGATAAGGGGGAACCAGTGGATATGGTGTATTTGGATTTTCAGATGGCTTTCGATAAGGTCCCACACAGGAAGTTACTAGGCAGAATTACAGCACATGGGATTGGAGTAATGTACTGGCATGGATTGAGAATTGGTTAACAGACAGAAAACAGAGTGTAGAAATAAATGGTTCATTCTTAGGTTGACAGGCTGTGACGAGTGGTATACCGCAAGGATCAGTGCTTGGACCCAGCTATTCACAATCTATATCAATGATTTGGATGCGGGGACAAAATGTAATGTCCCGTAGCTTCCAAGCTCACCAGCATCGGATTTGGGAGGTACCCCAACGATGTGTTGGGGAACCCCTCTGGGAGGTTCCCAGGTAAGACTATCTCTCCAGCCACCTCTTTCAACACTGTGGGGTGTAGATCATCAGGTCCAGGGGACTGATCAACTTTCAGTCCCATTAATTTCTCCAGCACTACTTTTTTACTAATTTCTTCAGTTCCTCATTCCTGCTAGTCCCTTGGTTCTCTAGTATTTCTGAGAGGTTTTTTGTATCTTCCTCCATGAAGACAAGCGCAAAGTACTTATTTAGTTTCTCTGCCATTTCCTTATTCTGCACGATAAATTCTCCTGTCTCTGTCTGCAATGGACCCACATTTGCCTTTGCTAGTCTTTTCATTTTTACATACCTATAGAAGCTTTTACAATCCGTTTTCATGTTCCTCACTAGTTTACTCTCATATTCTATTTTCTCTTTCTTTATCAGTTTTTTTGGTCCTCTTTTCCTGAATTCTAAAGAGATCCCAATCCTCAGGTTTACTACTTTGCTGGCAACTTTTTAAGCCTCTTCCTTTGATCTAATATAATTTTTAACCTCTCTTGTTAGGCATGGTTGGACCACCTTTCCTGTTGTGTTTTGGTGCCTCAAAGAAATATAAATTGGTTGAAAACTAATGCTAGCCATTGCTTGTCTATCATCATATCTTTTAATGTAGTTTCTCAACTTACTACGGCCAACTTGCCCTTCATACCTTGGTAGTTTCCATTGTTTAAGTTTAAGATCTTAGTTTCAGATTGAGCGACATCACTTCCAAACTTAACGTAAAATTCTATGATGTTATGGTCACTCTTCCCTAAAGGCTCCTTTATTAACTTGATTAGCCCTTTCTCATTGCACTATATTAGATCTAGAATTCTAAAATTGCCCATTTCCTAGTTGGTTCCTCACATACTGTTCTAGGAAACCATCTTGTATACATTCCAAACCATCTTGTATACATTCCTACATACATTATACATGCTTACTCCATTGCTGTTGCTTCCATAGGCATCAGGGATAACAAACATTTGAGTGGGGAAAATTTTCTGGAGGGCATGTTGGCCTCTAGTCTCAAGTTCCCAATACGCATGCCTGCCCCTGACAACTGAAACTTTGCATGAGAAGTGCACCATTTAATGTTTACACAACTCACCATTCCTATCGCTTGTTTCCGCTCCCGGTCAGGAGACAAGGATACAACTGATCTGAGGGTATAAATAAAGAGTACCTCATTTATACAAGTCATTTCCTATTTTTCCAAACTCTGTTCTTTGAAGAGTTTACACAAGAACATAAGAACTAGGAGCAGGAGTAGGCAATTCAGCCCCTTGAGCCTGCCCCGCCATTCATTACAATCATGGCTGATCTCATTTCTGCCTCAACTCCAGTTTCCTGCCCTCTCCCCATAACCTTTCAACCCATTATTAATTAAAAATCTGTCTATCTCCTCCTTAAATTTATTCAGTGTCCCAGCATCCACTGCACTCTGAGGTAGTGAATTTCACAGATTCACGACCCTTTGAGAAAAGTAATTCCTCCTCATCTCTGATTTAAATCTACCACCCTTTAGCCTAAAACTATGGCCTCTCATTCTAGAATGCCCCAGAAGTGGAAGCATCTGCTCCACGTCTACTTTGTCTGTCCCCTTTAGCATCTTATCACCTCAATTAGATCGCCTCTCATCCTTCTAAACTCTAGCAAGTATAGGTCTAAACTGCTCAATCTCTCCTCATAAGACAAGCCCTGCATCTCTGGAATCAATCTAGTGAACCTCCTCTGAACCGTCTCCAGTGCAACTACATCCTTCTTCAAGTAAGGGGACCAAAACTGTGCACAGTACTCGAGGTGCGATCTCACCAATGCCTTGTACAGTTGCAACAACACTTCCCTATTTTTATACCCTATTCCTTTAGCAATAAATGCCAAAATTCCATTTGCCTTCCTTATTACCTGCTGTACCTGCATACTAGCTTTCAGCGATTCATGCACGAGGACACCCAGATCCCTCTGCATTGAAGCATTCTGAAGTTTCTCTCCATTTAAATAATAAGTCGCCTTTATATTCTTCCAACCAAAATGGATAACCTCAAACTTATCCACGTTAAACTCCATCTGCCAAATTTTGGCCCATTCACCTAAGCTGTCTATATCCATTTGTAAATTTCTTATTACTTCATTGCAACTTACTTTCCCGCCTATTTTGGTGTCATCTGCAAGGATGTTTCAAGGAACACCACACACACCAAAGAAGGACCCTTGACTGTAACCAAGTACATGGCTGGAGATTACAGCACTCTACTTGGGTGAATGTAATCCATTATTTTTACATCATGCCTATTGCATTTGGTGGCAATTTATTGTCATTTAGTTTAATGCAATTTGTAATTTTTTACACGCCCTATTAATTTCTTCTGTGCATTAATTTAAAATAAGCTAAATACATTTATAGGCAACATTATTATGGATCTGTTACTCAGGATGATCTCACTATTGGAAACTATTTTCTAGTTAAAATGAGCTTCTTTGTTCAACCTAAAAGACAGAATACACAAGATACTTTCTTGACCGAGTGATTCAAGTTCTTCTTATGAGCATAACAAGAATGCACTGAACGTTTCAATTCCAACAGCTGTTCCCCTTCCAATACAACCCTGGAAAAATCCTGTGCTTAAACAAATATGCCCTTAGCAGCTGCATGGTAACAAGAGACCAAAAATAACTCATCCAATGTGGAGTCTGCAGTCACAGCTTGGCTTTTATTGTAGCTTTCGAAAGATGTGACATCTCTGATATCACTTCCTGTACTACGATACGATGTATCTGTTCACCCCAATTGTGATGGAAGGACTTTACTTTTGTGATTTGTTGTGTGCAGCAAGACAAGAGAGGCAGTGCTGGGGAATAGGGCAGTTGCAGAGTTCAGGCAGACAGTTCCAGCCTCAAGCATTTCTACGGGCAGAATATCCTGCTGGCATCGGGTGTGCTCGGTGGCGTGAGCAGACAATACGGCAAGAAGGCCAGAAATCATGTTTCTCACTAGTTTACTCTCATATTCTATTTTCCCTTCTTTATCAGTTTCTTGGTCCTCCTTTGCTGATTTCTGAAGAGATCCCAATCATGACGTCGTGAAACCAGTCTGCGGTCGTCAGTTCAACCCGTCGATGCCAGGTCGTGTTTCCCACCATCGGACATTGGGAACCTCATTGGTTCATAACATCTGCATATCATTATAAGACCAGCCCGCCGGAATCATCCCCCCACCCCACTGGCTGGATCACCCGCCCACGTTGGTATGAGTGCAACATGAAGTGTTTCACAGCAGCATATATAAGGGGTGCACTTGGTGAGATGCACTTTGAGGGGAACTCCGAGGTGAGTGCATAGTAACTTTGTGCAGTGCTCGCCTGGGTCGCCTGTTGGACTTCATTGGAGGGGGGCAAGGGCTGCCCTGTGGTTGAAGGTAGTGCACAAGCACGTCCAAGGTGTGGGGGAGGGATGCAGCCACGCATTAGAGAAACCTTGTAGGAAGTGACCATTCCTCTGGAGCTGAGACAGTTCAGGCGCAGCCTCATTGACATGCGTGGAGTCAGGTATCTAGCTTATCTGCCCACTCAAGCAAAGCAGAGGTATGAAAGTGCCACCAAGTGCTCCAGAGCTTTTCTCTCCTTGGGCACAGGCTGCAAACTAATAAGTGTTTTAGTGACTGCAGAACAGTTGGACAACTGGGCCATGGATCAGTCACTGATGAAGGCGCTTACAGCCCCTTACAATGTCATCATCCCGGTTTGGACCAGTCTCCCCCAGGGTTCAAGCTAACAGTGCAGCCTTGCAGCACGGGTTAGGAGAATGCCTGTGCCTGAGCTGAGAGTACAGCATGCAGTCTAATGGGCAAAGCTACCGCCAATCGGTCAGGTGGAGTGGGGTGGCGGTTTGTGGGGTTTCGGGCAGCCATGCAGCGCACTTAACTCTGGCCATCCAAGTGGTGGCCAGGACTCCCCTGGATGCATTAAGGGCCCTTCAGACTTAGTCAAGAGAGGTTCTTAGTATACCCAAGCTAACCCATGCGTCTCTCTCTTTAAACTGGCAGGAGGAGTACATCAGAAGCATGGAGCTTGATGAACTAGCTGTATACCTCGTGGCGTACAGAGAGTGGAGACAATGAAGAAGAGAGTGACTGAGGTGCCTTGCTGTGCAGGGGGAGGAGCAGCACCCTCAGGAAGAAGGTGCGGCTGGGGCTCCCATACATGCTGCTGAAGAACCACAGCGAGCCATTGCTGTTCGGCGCCGAGCTAGACCCAGGGTCTATAGATACTGCCTTTCATTCCTGTAGATGACCGACAACCAGTGTGGCTGAAAACTGCTCATGCCTAGGGAACTGTTTGGTCACATCTGCCACCTGCTGCAGGATTTGGCGCCATGGGGACATGGAAGGCATCTGCTGCCAGTGGCTGTGAAAGTGATCGTGGTGCTCAATTTTTACACCAGTGGTTCCTCTCAGGGCTCCACAGGTGACCTCTGTGGGATATCACAAGCCTCCACCCACACAATGCATCCATGAGGTCACAGATGCCATCTTCACAAAGGAACACAACTTTGTGCATTTCACCTGGGCCCAAGAGAGCCAGGGTGCAAGAAGGATGGGATTTGCCCAGTTCTCAGGTTTCCCTCAGGTGCAGGGTGCCATCGACTGCACTCGCATGGTGCTCAGATCTCCATTGCAACAAGGGGTCAACTATATTAACCGCAAGGGCTTCTATTCGCTGAATGAGCAGCTGGTGTGCGACCACCAGAAATGCATCCTGCAGGTGTGTGCACGGTTTCCATGGATTGTCCACGACTCCTACATTCTCAGTCAGTCACAGATCCCTGACGTCTTCCAGGGTCCACAGTGGCCAGAGAGTTGGCCCCTAGGGGACAAGGGATACCCGCAGAGGTCGTGGCTGATGACGCCCGTGCGGCAGCCTCAGACTGCAGCAGAGCGAAGGTACAATGAGGCTCATGCTGCAACTCGCACCTTGGTGGAGCAAAGCATTGGGATGCTGAAAATGAGGTTCCAGTGCCTGCACCAGGCTGGTGGAGCCCTGCAATTCAGTCCACAGAGGGTGTCACACATCATTGTTGCCTTCTGTGTCGTTCACAACCTGGCACTGCAATGGGGAGAGGTGCTGGCTGAGGTGGAGATGCAGGAGCTGGAGTCTCCTTCGATGAGGAGGATGTCAATGGTGATGAGGGTGAGGAGGTCCTCGAAGGTGATGATGACAGTGATGAGCCCCTCGCACTGGCCTGACGTGTTAGGTGCATTCAGGAGGCCCACATAGCTGCTAGATTTGTGGAGGATGATGATGACATGCAGTTAAGAGACACCATGGATCCTCACATTGCATCTATGAACATTTGACTCCAGTCTGGCTTATGGCAACACACATACCCTCTATGAGAATGCTCCTGTCATGGAGATGCAGTGGAGGCCCTAATAGTTGCTCAATTGCAGGAGGATGATGAGGTCTGACTCCTGTCTGGCCAAGGGCAGCTCACTTGCGCTCTGTGATCAGGGTCATGTCATAGAGATGCAGCCATGAAACTTTAAAAGTGCCTAATCGTTTGTCCGCCTTCAGCATCCTGATCCCCTCAGGAGCACAGCGTCACTGGTCACAGATGCTGAAGAGATGGCGACCACCCCAGCCTTAAAGGTGCTGAGAACACAGAGAGAGAATGACGGAACTCTGTTACGCCTGCCCACGACATTCTGGCAGCAATTACAAGCACCATCGAGGTGCAAGAATCACTAATATGTCCAGGGAATGTGAGGCTGGACCATCACTTAGGTCTGAAGGCTGCACAAAGCACAGGGAAGAGGCCTTGGACAGAGACACCTGCAGAAATCTTGTGCAGAAAGGTTTCACCTCTGAGTGACACGAATATTGCTCATCAGAACAAGATGCCATAAGCAGGGAGACATTCTTGAGAGTTCATTTACAATAGTGAACATTATGTACCAGTGGTTAACCAGTGCAATTACATCTTCTTAACTGTCCTAACCCTGCCGCTATGTCTTGGTGCTCCCCGGACATCCACAGCAGAGGTGGAGGCAGCATTCCAAGATTGCGGAAAGACATCTGGCGTGCGTTCCGACGTTATCGCGCACGCGTGCAATATCAAGGTCAGTGGGCATGCGTGGGAGTTGGAGCAGTGCCTGCCGATAATTAAAGGGCCAGTTAAGGCCATTAAAAAGCCTATTAACCGCACTTTACATTGACCATGTGATTTTTCGCTCGTCGCACAAGCAAAATGGGTGGGCTGAATTCACATTTTTAACATTTCCTCATCCACAGACGGGATAAAAAGCTCCCGGGAGCAGCAGTACTTTCTCTGTCGTTGCCAGTTCTTTGCTGTGTGAGTACAGAGTTGTCCCAGAGTTTCTTGGCATCTCGTTTGATTGTCAAGCCTGCATTTCAGTATCTCAGGTCCTCATCTTCCCTGGGAAGTTCCTCTGAGTATTACAGCACAGTGCACTTTCATTTTCAAGGCATTGCTCCTCTGCATCCCATCTAATGGGGATAGTGTATTCCACTGGTGAAACCTCCTCTGAAGAGGGAGAGAGGGGCAGGAGGGAGAGGAGGCCAGGTGGGCGCAGCAGCGTCCCAGGGACAGACCTTTAAAGGAGAGGCAGGGGCTCAGTTGGTGCAGGGCCAGCAGGGAGGCCAAGGTGGGAGGGCAGGTCAAAGATGCCACTTCCCAGCGTCTGGAGTTCCAGGCAGCACTCCAACTACCTCTAGATGTTCGAGGTCCAGTGCCGCAGGAGGCTCCGCCTCTCCAGGGACACAGTGACAGCAATATGTCACATATAGGTCTGGAAATCACCTCCAACTGCACGGGCAGACACCCCATGCTGATGGCTTTGAAGTCACAGTGACTCTCAGCCTCTCTACCTCCTGTTCTTTTCAGGGCTCAGTGATCTGTGCGGTGTTTCTCAATTAGCTGCACACAGGCGTGTCGAGCTCGTGACTGATGCTAAATTTAGACACGTCCGCACTTTCATCCACTTCTGGACAAATGAGGTGAGCCAGGTGGAGAGAGCATGAGGCTTTGCTGCGATGGCTGGGTTCCCCCGTGCCCAGGGTAGAATATTTTGCACCCACATGGCTATCAAGGCACCAGCAGGTGAGCCTGGACCTTTCATAAACAGAAAGGGCTTCCACTCAATGAATGTTCAAGTCATCTGTGCCCATTGTGCCCATTGCCCTGGGAGCTCAGACGATGCTTACATCTTGCGGCACTCAGGGGAAGCACTGCAGTATCCTCCAGAGCGTGTCTCATTCATAGTCATCGCATGCTGCGCCCTGCACAACCTGGCTCTGGCAAGGGGAGACCCACTGGAGGCTGAGGAAAGTGAGGCAGCTCCACAGGCCACAGAGGATGACTCAAGTGATGGCTCAGAGGAAGAGCCTGAGGAGGTGCAGGGTGAGGACCTCGAGGCAGAGGACAGGAACCTTAATGGAGGCAGGGACACCAGGGATACTTTGATGCAGCGAACATTCAGCTAGGCATCCAAGGCATCAATGCCTCGCCAAGCCAATGGCACTGTCTCCTTTGCTAACAATCAATAAATGAGAACCCAACCCAGTACGCCAGCACCACACAACACCATACTTTTACAAGCCTATGCTGCGCCTGGCACCTATTCATACCATCCAGACAACTCAGCCAATTTAAGTCAAATAAATGTTTATGATACTTATAATGAACAAACAAAGAATAAACAATGTGTCCATCCCTAACACAAACGTCAAAATAATTAACTTAAAAAATGTCTCCATGACACAGCCCTGCTGTGCTCAAGGTGCCTTCAACTTACGTCTGCGGGTGCTGTGTCTTGGTGCCCCTCCCCCCCCACCCCTCGCTGACAGTGGCATTGGAGGCAGCAGCAGCCTGCTGACTCTGCTGTCCTGGTAGCCCTGATGATATTGGCGGTTGTCCTCTGGCCGCCAGAGCCTAAGTAGGCTCCGCCTGGGAGGGTGCATCCAGCCCCATAGCTGAGCACTCCTCAGTCATCGCGACATCATCAGATGCAGCGGCCGCTGGTAGAGGGGCAGAGAAGCTGGTGCCCTTGTCCAAAGCGTTTTGAGAGCAGCCCATAGAGATGACCCACAGCTCATCTGCTAGCGTGAGGTGTTTGCACCTTCCTGCTCATTATTGATGGACAGGGACCTAGCAGGGAGGCTAGGTACCTCTTCCATCTCTCACAATGGCAGTGACTTCTTGAGGTCATTGCCTGTGTGAGGGCTTGCAGGTCCGAGTGTCACCCCAGGAACCCCTGAATCTGCTCCTGAAGCTGCCTCTCCATGAGAGACGCCACTCTCTCAATGAAGGAGGCTGTGCTCTCGCTGTTAAGGGATAACGCAAAACTCATGCTCCGCATGAATTCCTCCATGACGGAGCCCATGGCATGCAGACCCTCTTGGATCTCCGACAGTTCTTGTCCAGCATCCCGCTGGACATCCAGCATCTGCCACCTGATGGACGATTCCATAGGCTCGTCATCTGCCTCAGAAGCAGCATGGTCCTGGTCTCCAGCTGTGCTCCCACTGTTGGCTCTCTGGGACCTCTCTGCCTCTGCCAGGTCCTCATGCAAGATGATGTGCCCTCACCGCTGTGCATTACCCGCGGAACCGAATACCTAATGTCCACTGATGTGTGAGTATCTGCACTGGTGCCTGGTTCAGGAAGACAGTGTGATGTTGGTGCGGGTGTGCTGTTTTCCCCGGAGATCAGTGGAGGGTCCTCAAGGTCACTGTGGCTCCTGCGGATGGCGTATCACCGAGAGGAAGGCAAAAGATCAGTACATTCGATCATCGCAGTCACAATGCATGCTAGGCGGGCTGAGGAGGCAGTGGAGACCTGCTGCATGGTGCCATCTACATTGGAGCTTCAATGGGTTCCCTGGCTACGACAGTTCAGTTTTTGATGAGAGGAGCCCATTATGTTTCCAGTATCCACCGCACACGCACCTGCACTCCTACCTTCATCCGAGACCCCTGCCTCACCGTGAGCGGAGGAGTGAGCTGGATGGTGGCATTTTAGCTCCCGTGCATCGCTCTCATGCTTTGTAAGGAAGCACAGATTTGGTCCTGCTCTACCTGTTCAGCGGCGCTCCATGGCGTTATGACTGCTCTCTCCTGACAGGGAAAAATAGCCTCATTATTGCTCCGTCTCCCTGAAGCTCCTTTCCTGGTTCCCACACGCCCTCCCACCCGGGCATTAGGTCACTGTAGCACATCTCACCCTGCAATGCACTGAGGCCAGTCGTGCTGACATCCCAGCTTTGGCAGGGCAGGCTTAAGTGCCAGTTGGCATACACACTCTTAGACTCCTGAACGTTCCAAGAAACAGGCATCTGACTAAAGTTCTCTGCACAGGTCCATGCCATTCCTGCACTTGCCCTTGCTGACGGCAGCAGATCAATGAATCCTTTGTGGCACTGAATCCATGTGCGGCACACCACATCGTGCCCACTGACCTGGGTGGTGACCTCTGTCCAGGCTTTCTTGGTCAGGTGGGGCAGCCTTCTTTTGCCGTCTCTGGCATTAAGATATGCTGCCTGGCACTGACCTCCTCGGCCAGCATTGCCAGGCACTCATCTGAGAAACGGGGGGCAGAGTGCCCACCCAACTTGCCCTCCCACCTTCCATGACCTACAAGTGCTGAGGCCATGACTGCACACCAGGACATTTCTTGAACAGCTTCCAGACAGCTCCCTCAGCCTCCCCCATAACTCCTGGCAGCCTTCAGGGGACTGCCCCTTCTGTTTTTGAACACCCCCATGGGTCCCAGCACCCAACGCGTTCCCGCCCCAGCACATGAAAAAT
Organism: Cetorhinus maximus; assembly: GCF_964194155.1. Taxonomy (NCBI): domain Eukaryota; kingdom Metazoa; phylum Chordata; class Chondrichthyes; order Lamniformes; family Cetorhinidae; genus Cetorhinus; species Cetorhinus maximus. Next base: position 135,408,581 of record NC_135880.1, read on the forward strand.
GCATCCGGTGATTGCATTTCACGCTGGGCGGGCCTTAATTGGCCACCCAGAGTAAGATCACGTTCACAGCGCGATCTCGGCCGGGAGCAGGTTTTACAGCCGCTTCTGGCCACTCCAACTTCAGGTGAACCCCAAGGGTAAAATTCAGGCCAAAGTCTTCAAAAAGACCCTGCATGTTAACTAAACATAAAACTCAATCCTTCCTAATTCCATGCTACTGTCCTTTAAAAAAATTAACTTTTTAAAAACGTTTTCACAAATTACATCTCAAAATTGTTTCACAGATTTTTCCTACAATAAAAGTTTGGCTGGAGCTGTATTTTTCATATAATTAATATTGTGTAAGAATATTTGTATAAGAATTATTTACTCTAGATCTCATTAGCTAATAGAGCATGGTCAATGACAGCATTCATACTAATGTCATTGTTGGCTGTCCCTCAGTTTGAAGATGATGTCTACTCAAGGTCACGAATTTCTGCCATGGGTCTTCATGTGACTGAACAGGCCGACACTCAACCCACAGATCTTTGGGCATATGGGGCAGGGAGTCCCATGAGATAGTGGGATCCAGAATGCAGGATTTGCTTCCTTTTCTTTTCTTCTCTGCTGCCGCTCTGCCTCATCATTAAGGCATTTGGACTCAAAACATAATGCAGCTTGATGGATAAGTTGTTGCCATTTTGAATGATTGGTAGCAAGCTCCTCTCAATCACAGAATCACAGAATCACAGTGCAGAAGAGGCCCTTCGGCCCATCGAGTCTGCATTGACACGTGAGAAACCACCTGACCTACCTACCTAATCCAATTTACCAGCAGTTGCCCCATAGCCTTGAATGTTATGACGTGCCAAGTGCTCATCCAGGTACTTTTTAAAGGATGTGAGGCAACCCGCCTCCACCACTCTCTCAGGCAGTGCATTCCAGACTGCCACACTCTGGGTAAAAAAGTTTTTCCTCACATCCCCCCTAAACCTCCTGCCCCTCACCTTGAACTTATGCTCCCTTGTGACTGACCCTTCAACTAAGGGGAACAGCTGCTCCCTATCCACCCTGTCCATGCCCCTCATAATCTTGTACATCTCGATCAGGTCGCCCTTCAGTCTTCTCTGCTCCAACGAAAACAACCCAAGTCTATTCAACCTCTCTTCATAAAATAAATGTTTCATCCCAGGCAACATCCTGGTGAATCTCCTCTGCACCCCCTCCAGTCCAATCACACCCTTCCTATAATGCAGCGATCAGAACTGCACACAGTACTCCAGCTGTGGCCTCACTAAGGTTCTATACAACTCCAACATGACCTCCCTACTTTTGTAATCAATGCCTCGATTGATAAAGGCAAGTGTCCCATATGCCTTTTTCACCACCCCACTAACGTGCCCCTCTGTCTTCAGAGATCTATGGACACACACGTCAAGGTCCTTTTGTTCCTCAGAACTTCCTAATGCCATGTCGTTCATTGAATACTTCCTTGTCAAATTATTCCTTCCAAAGTGTATCACCTCACACTTTTCAGGGTTAAATTCCATCTGCCACTTATCTGCCCATTTGACCATCCCGTCTATATCTTCTTGTAGCCTAAGACACTCAACCTCACTGTTAACCACCCGGCCAATCTTTGTGTCATCCGCAAACTTACTAATCCTACCCCCCACTTGGTCATCTATGTCGTTTATATAAATGGCGAATAATAAGGGACCGAGGACAGATCCCTGTGGTATGCCACTGGACACTGGCTTCCAGTCACTAAAGTATCCTTCTGTCATCACCCTCTGCCTCCTACAACTAAGCCAATTTTGAATCCACCTTATCAAATTACCCTGTATCCCATGTGCACTTGCCTTCTTTATAAGTCTCCCATGTGAGTCCTTGTCAAAAGCTTTGCTGAAACCCATATAAACTACATCAACTGCACTACCCCCATCTACACACCTGGTCACCTACTCAAAAAATTCAATCAAATTTGTTAGGCATGACCTCCCTCTGACAAAGCCATGCTGACTATCCCTGATCAAACTTTGCCTCTCCAAGTGGAGATAGATACTCTCCTTCAGAACGTTCTCCAATAGTTTCCCTACCACTGACGTGAGACTCATTGGCCTGTAGTTCCCTGGCTTATCTCTACAACCCTTCTTAAACAGCGGAACCACATTAGCTGTTCTCCAGTCCTCTGGCACCTCCCCCATGGCCTGAAAGGAATTAAAAATGTGGGTCAGAGCCCCTGCAATCTCCTTCCTTGCCTCCCTCAGCAGTCTGGGACACAAATCATCCGGACCTGGAGATTTGTCCACTTTTAAGCCTGCCAACACCCCCATAACCTTGTCACTCCCTATATCAATTTGCTTAAGAACCTCGCAGTCTCTCTCCCCAAGTTTGATATCTTCATCCTCATTCTCTTGGGTGAAGACGGACGTGAAGTATTCATTCAACACTCTAGCGATGTCCTCTGGCTCCACCCATAGATTGCCCCCTTGGTCCCTTATGGGCCCTACTCTTTCCAAGGTTATCCTCTTCCCATTGATATACTTATAGAATATCTTGGGATTTTTCCTACTTTTACCAGCCAGAGCTTTTTCATGTCCCCTCTTTGCTCTCCTAACTGCTTTCTTAAGCTCCACCCTGCACTGTCTGTACTCCACTAATGCCTCTGCTGATTTGCTTCCCTTGTACCTACTAAAAGCCTCTCTTTTCCTTCTCATCGTAACCTGAATATCTCCGGTCATCCATGGTTCTCTGGGTTTGTTACTCCTTCCTATCACCCTAGAGGGAACATGTTGAGCCTGTACCCTCCCAATTTCCTTTTTGAACACCCCCCACTGTTCTTCTGTAGATTTCCCCACAAGTAGCTGTTCCCAGTCTACCTTGGCCAGATCCTGCCTTATTTTACTAAAATCCACTCTCCCCCAATCCAAAACATTTTTTTTTCAACTTGTCGATTTCTTTGTCCATAACAAACTTAAACTGTACCATGTTGTGGTCGCTATCGCTAAAATGCTCGCCCACCACCACCTCAGCCACCTGTCCGGCTTCATTCCCCAGAATTAAGTCCAGCAATGCACCGTCCCTTGTTGGACCCTCTACATATTGACCTAAAAAGTTCTCCTGTACACATTTCAAGAAATCCACTCCATCCAAGCCCTTAACACTATGCCTATCCCAATTAATGTTGGGAAAGTTGAAATCACCTAATATAATTACCCTATTGTTATTGTTTTTACGCACCTCCACAAATTGTGCACATATTTGCTCCTCAATTTCCCGCTGACTATCTGGGGGTCTATAATAAACACCTAATAATGTGGTTGCCCCTTTTTTATTCCTAAGCTCTACCCACAAAGCTTCATTCGATGCCCCCTTCAAGATATCATCTCTCCTTACTGCAGTAACTGACTCCTTAACTAATAATGCAATGCCTCCTTCTCTTTTACCCCCTCCTCTGTCTTGCCTGAAGATTCTATATCCTGGAATGTTGAGCTGCCAATCCTGCCCCTCCCTCAACCACGTCTCAGTGAGTGCTACTATATCACAATTCCACGTGTCAATCCTCATCCTTAACTCATCCGTTTTACCTGTAATACTCCTGGCATTAAAGTAGAAGCCATCCAGCTTTGCCTTACTCCTTTGAAGCTTATTGCAGCTGTACGCCCTCTGACTTGATTGTTTTACTGTATTATGATGTGTCCCTATTCTGCTAACATTCCGTGTCCCCTCCCCCTGCTGAATTAGTTTAAACTCCTCCCAACAGCACTAGCAAACCCGCCCGCAAGGATGTTAGTCCTGCTCTGGTTCAGATGTAGACCATCCCGCTTGTACAGGTCCCACCTTCCCCAGAAACAGTCATTAATGTTAAAGCTGCCACACGAGGACTTTTGTTGATTTGCGAAGGTCTTTGTTGTCAAACACCTGTTGTTGTGGTTTGTAGAAGGATGGGCTGGTGCAGCTGATCCTGCATTGGATCTCCTCATCAATGCTGACCTTTTGAGAGAAGAGGCAGCCAAGGTATGAGAAGTACTCAACATATTCCAGACTCTCTCCTTCAACATAAATTGGAGGTGGGATATTTGACTGACCAGATAGGTCGAGTCTCTTGTATGCAGAATTGAAGAGATCAAGATTGACTTGAAAACCTGGCGCAGTGTGGGCACTGCAGTCATCCGCAAACTGTAGATCATGCATACCTGAGGTGGTCAGTTTAGTTTTGGCACGGATGCAACTGAGGTTAAAGAGTTTTCCATCTAGGCGGTATTTAATACTCACACCAGAGTCAGTTGATCTTATGAGATGAATAGTCACTGTCAGGTAGATTGTAAACAGTGTGAAGGCTATCACACAGCCTAGCTTGGCCCCGGTACAGATTTTGAAGGCATCTGTTTCAGATCTCCCACTCAAGACTGTTGCAGTCATATCATCATGAAGCAGTTGCAGGATTGTGATCAAGTTTCTTGGACATCCAAATCTTTGGAGCACAATCTGCAGAGCCTCATGGTGACTGAGTCAAATGTTTTGGTCAGGTCGATGGATGCAATGAAGAGTCCTGGTGCTGCCCTTGACATTTTTCTTGGTTTTGTCTGGTAACAAAGACCATGTCAGAGGTTTCTCTGGAAAGTCTAAAGTAACACTGTGTCTCTGGGAGGGTTTCCTCAGCCACAGGAAGTAGGTGATTCAACAGAATGCATGTCAGGATTTTAAATATTTTGCTAGTTTTCAGAGCATGATTTAACTCCCTTCTTGATGATAGTCACAACCGTCACAATCATAACACTAACAAACGAAAAAAGATAGAACCGGGGGCTCTCTGAACTTTAGCACCCGACCTCATTACAACCTTGGTCAAACATGGACAAAAGAGCTGAACTCCAGAGGTGAGGTGAGAGTGGCTGCCATTGACATGAAAGTAGCATTTGAACGAGTGTGGCATCAGGAGCCCTAGCAGAACTGGAGTAAATGGTAATCGGGGTAAAGCTCTCTGCTGGTTGGAATCATACCTAGCACAAAGGAAAATGGTTGTGGTCGTTGGAGGTCAAACATTTCAGTTCCAGGACATCACTGCAGGAGTTCTTCAGGGTACTGTCTTAGGCCCAAACATCTTCAGCTGTTTCGTCAATGACATTCCTTCCATCATAAGGTCAGAAATGGGAATGTTCGCTGATGATTGCACAATGTTCAGCACCATTTGTGACTCCTCAGATAATGAAGCAGTCCATGTCCAAATGCAGCAAGATCTGGGCAATATCTAGGCTTGGGCTGACATGTGGCAAGTAAAATTTGTGCTACACAAGTGAATTTAAAAGGGTGATGAAAAAAGATTTAGCTCTATGAACTAACTTATAATCATCAGCTATCTCTGCTGCTTGTCTTACTGTTTGAGCACCCTGTTCCACCACATGAGTTCTCACTACCGAAGAAATTGAATCTTTAATTCTTCCAAAAGAATTATTTCTCTAAGGGCTGCAAATGTTATGTCTATCTTTGATGCCTGTATCCACAGGTCAAAATTACTTTGGTTTACTCTCTCAAACTCAATATAAGTTTGCCCGGGCCGTTTTCTCATATTCCTAAATTTCTGCCTGTATGCTTCAGGAACCAAATCGTATGCACTCAAAGTAACCATTTTTTTTTACCACATGTTCACTGACATGTCTTCTGACAGTGAAGCATAAACTTCATGTACTCTACCCACCAATCTGGATTGTAACAACAATGTCCAGTTTTCCTGTGGCCATTTCATCTATTTAGCTATCTTCTCAAATGAAATAAAGAATGCTTCAACATCCCTTTCCACAAACTTTGGAAGAGCTTGTACACATTTAAATATCTCCCCACTGGGGTTTTAGGTTAAAGGTTTTTTCAACATCAGAACTTTCCTCAGAATCTGAGATCTCTTTTTTAGCATCTAGCCTTTTAAGTTGGTATTCCCTTTCTTGTTCCTTCTCTCTTTCCCTTGCCTCTCTTTCTTTATCATTCTCTCTTGCCTGGAATTCCACTTCCAACTTTCTTTTTTTCTCCTACCTTTCCACTTACTCCCTTTGAAACACCCTTTCTTTTTCTGCAGTCTCTAGTTCCGGTTTTTTTCACTTCCTTTGCTTGTTAAAATTCAAGGTTCTTCATTTCTAACTGAAGTCTCACTACCTCACTAGTGTCAGGTATCACTCCAACTTTAAATGCTGTGCTATCATTTGAACTATGTCAGCTTTCTTTGCCCATACAGGTAACCTCAACTGCAACTTACCCACCAACTCTGTTAACTTACCCTTGTATACTTTTTGTAACCCAATCAGAGTTATATCTTCTACTTCCAAAAAAGTTTTAGCCATGGATACAGCCATTCTTGCAGGCCCGCCACTTTAAAAATCTCTCACACCAACTATTGAATTCAAAGTGCTTCTCGTACTCATAACCTTAAGATTCACCAACTTCGAACCAATCCAGGAATTTCAAATGTATCCCGGAAAAGCCCCAAATTTTGTTGTGGTAGGCAGATGGTAAATGCCAAACCACCCAAATCCCAGAGGGAAACTTGAAGCAGCTGCCACAACTATTTGAAATTTGTACTTAGTTCGAGATACAGGCTTTGAATTCAGTAAAAAAAAAAGCCACCAAGGCTTAAAGGTTAATTAGAAAACTTATTTAAACATTTATTAATAAAAAATGATTTTAAGCACATACATAGGTCTACAAATTACTACTATGATAACTCCTAGCCCCCTAGTTAATCTAACTCCCAGTTACACCTCCATTAAGGCAACAGTAAAAACACATAGATTTTAAAAGACCCAGGCAAAGTAACATGATACCCTGGAGAGTTGAATTCAAAGTGAGTTTTCTTAACTTCAGTTCTTGCAGACAGCAGTTTGGACACAGAGGCTAGAGACTTTTCACACTTGTTAGATCTTAGAATGCCTTCTCTTGCACACAGCCTTCTCTCCTTTATACATATTTTCCCCTTTGAATGCAAATTCCCATTGTTTCACTATGTCTTTGGACTTTACCTCTCTAATAATAAAAATCTCTCAGAGTACTAATTTTACCAGTAATCTTTGGGAAAATAAACACACTGTTTCTTAACTTCTCCTGGCTAGGTAAAACATTTCACCCCCTCCAAAATTCAAGCTAGTCTGGTTTATTTAAAAATGCAAATGTTCCCTTTACATCTCACATTCTAAAACTTCCCCCATGTTTACCTACTTAGCATTTCAAACCTAGTTTCCTATCTGATATATCAAAGCACCTTCCTGACATAGACTTCCATATTTACCCTATCATAATCCTTTGTAATTTCAAATATATCTTTCAAATCTTTTCATAGCTTTCTTTGTTCCAGTGCATATAGTCCCTGTGTCTCAGGTGCCTCTTTAGAAGAAAGCCTGGCATGATCCTGATTAATCTGTACTGACCATTCCCTAAGGCTTTAATATTCCTTCTACAATGGGGTCTCAGAACTGCAGACAGTACAGGAACATTGCCCGAACCACTGCCCTAACCATTAACCATTATTAAATCTTTACTCCCTTTTATTCTCAAAGCACTGAATTCAATGGCTCAGGCTCAAAAGTAAGATCATGATTCCACTGAGTCACATTGTGGTGCTTGGCAATTGAAGAGAAAGGGCTGTAACAGCTTGTGGTGGCTTGATGTATTTACAGTGACAAGAATGGTTAGAGGTAACCTTATTGAATTGCATTTCAATTGAAATAATCTCTTGTCATCAACAACTGGACATATTAACTCTGTTCAATTTTAACACAGGAACTTACCACTTTCACCATAATGCCAACTATCACCATATCTGCATGCTGTTTAGAATAAGAATAACCCAATATTAATGGCACCAACCATCATTTTATAGTTTGGTAAACATTTCTTTCTACAGAACACCAACTGATGATGTAACTACCAGGAGTGTTGGGTGATTAGGTGCAATCAATATCTTTACTATATTTGACATCCCGTAAATTCACTCCATTAAGTGCCTAGATATATTTGACTGTGACCTTCTGATTTATTTCCTTGTAGAATTTGATTTATGATGGATTAAGAGTGCCCTGAGAATGGCCTTAGCCACTTTGGTGGAGGCTCAACATCTTATGAGCTAAGGTAGATAATTTCCCTTAGATCTAATTTTTCATGTGTAAATGTCATAGGTTGAATGATTTAATTTGATACTAAACATTGCTATTAATCTAAACTGAATGACATGCCTCACCTTTGACAATTACAAGAGCAACAACTAAAATCCCTTCCCAATATTTCAGTGGATCTTCATCTCAAAGCTTCTTGATGGGTTGGCATTGTGTTCAATGCCACCATGTTCATAGGGGATCATAGGCAGTCCCTATGCTCCTGCCTTCCTAAACCACTAAGAATTTCACTGTGAAGTCTATCTTGAATGTATTCTGCACCACTATAATGTCACTATCATATGCTATCAGAGACTAAGGCCGGAATTTTCCAGTCCTGTTGGCGTTGGTGTCATAGTAGGCGGTGGAGAGACAATATAGTGAGAGGGCAAAAAATCGGTTTTGCGCCATCGTGAAACCAGTTGGTGATCGTTCATTCCACCTGTCAATGGCAGGCCAACTTTCCTGCCGTCAGGCATTGGGGACATCAGTTTAATACATTTGCATCAAATTATAAGTCCTGCTCAGAGGAATCATCCCCTCACACTGGATCATCCAGGCACACCGGCATGATTGCACGCCAAAATGTTTCACAACTGCATTTAAAAGGTGTGCACCTGGCGAGCTGAACTTCGAAGGGTACTCAGAGGCGAGTGCTCACTAATGCTGTGCAGCGCTCGTGAGGGTCACTCATTCGACTTCAAGGAAGAGGGGCCGCGCATTCAGGCAAGGGCACAGGCGAGCCGCTTTTCTTCAATTGGATGATAGTGTGGTACTGGGGGAAGGGCTGCATTGCAGTTGGGGCGAGGTTGGGGGGTGATAGAAGACAGCACAGTCTGAAGGTAGTGCACAAACACATGAGGCGGTGCAGGAGAGAAGCAACCATACATTAGGGAAACCTTGTATAAAGTGACCATTTTTCTGCAGCTGAGACAATTCAGGAGCAGCTACATTGACATGCTTGGAGTTGGGCCTCTAGTTTATCCGCCCACTCAAGCAATGCAGAGGCATGAAAGTGCCACCAAATACTCCAGAGCTTTTCACCCCTCAGGCACAGACTGCAAACTAATATGAGTTTTAGTGGATGACAGAACAATTGGACAACTGGGCACGTTGTACAATCTCTTTGTTAAAACTTGCCATGGAGCAGTCACTGGTGGAGGTGCTCACAGCCCTTTGCAAAGTCATCATTATGTTTTGGACCAGTCTCCCCCATGGTTCAAGAAAGCAGTGCAGCCTTGCTGTGCCGGTTAGGAGAATGCCTGTGCCTGAGCTGAAAGCACAGCATGCAGTCCAGTGGGCAAAGCTGCTGCCAATCGGTCAGGTGGAGTGGGGCGGAGATGGATGGGGTTTCAGGCAGCCATGGAGCGCACTAAACTGTGGCCATCAAAGTGGTGGCCAGCACTCTCCGGGTTGCGTTAAGGGGCCTTGAGTTGGAATCGCAGCCACACATGTAACCATGAGGAGTCCCTAGGAGACTAATGCTAACCCACGTGTCTCTGTGGGAGGACTACATCAGGAGCATGCAGCCTGGTGAACTAGCTGTTTGCCTCATGGCTTATAGGGAGAGGAGACGAAGGAGAAGAGAGTGACTGAGGCACCTGGCTGGGCAGACAGAGGGGTTGCACCCTGAAGAAGAAGGAGTGGCTGAGGATCCTGCACACACCGCTGAAGAGCCACAGCGAGCCATCACTGGTCGGCACCTAGCTAGACCAGGATCTACCTATGGCGCTTGTCATTCATGCAGATGACTGAGAACCAGTGCCACTGAAGACTGCACATGCCCAGGGAACAGGTCGGTCACATCTGCCACCTGCTGCAGGATTTGGCGCCATGGGGACATGGAGGGCATCCGCTGCCAGTGGCCACGAAAGTGGCCATGGTGCTCAACTTGTACACCAGTGGCTCCTTTCAGGGCTCGACAGGTGACCTCTGCGGGATCTCGCAAGCCTCCATGCACAAGTGCATCCTCGGACACCATATTTGCGAAGACACACAAATTTGTGCATTTCGTCCGGGAAAGCCAGGAAGCAAAGGGATTTGCGCAGATATCAGGTTTCCAACAGGTGCAGGGTGTCATCGACTGCACTCACGTGACGCTCAGATCTCAGTGGCAACAAGCGGTCAACTACGTCAACCACAAAGGCTTCTACTTGCTGAATGTTCAGCTGGTGTGCGACCACCACAAATACATCCTGTACACAGTTCCCAGGGAGTGTCCATGACTCCAACATTCTCAGTAGGTCTCAGATCCCAGGGTCCACAGAGGCTGCAGGGTTGGCTCCTAAGGGACAAGGGCTACCCACAGAGGATGTGGCTGATGACATCCGTGCAGCAGCCTGAGTGCAGCAAAGAGAAGGTATAATGAGGCTCATGTTGCAGCTCACACTTTGGTGGAGCAAACCATCAGAATGTTGGAAATGAGGTTCCGGTGCCTGGACTGGTCTGGTGGAGCCCTGCAATATAGTCCACAGAGGGTGTTAAGCATCGTCGTCACCTGTTGCGTCCTTCACAACCTGGCGCTGCAATGAGGAGAGGAACTGGCTGAGGAGGAGGTGGAGGAGCTGCACATCTCCTCCGATGAGGAGGACATCAATGGGGACGAGGGTGAGGAGGTCCTCGAAGGCAAAGATGGACAGTGATGAGGCCATCATGTTATGCAGATGAGGCATGCGTGCTAGGGAGGCCCTTATAGCCACTAGATTGGTGAAGGATGACGTACGGTGAGGAGACACCATAGATCCTCACATTGCATCTGTGAACGTTTGACTCCCTTCTGGCTGATGACAGTACACATACTCTCTGTGATAAGGCTCCTGTCATGGAGATGCAGCAAATGCCCACATTCCAGGAGGATGATGACAACATGCAGTGGGGGCACTCCATGAATCCTCACATAGCTTATGTGAATGTCTGACTCCTGTCTGGCTAACACACCTTGCTTGCGCTCTGTGAACAGGGTCATATCATGGAGATACAGTGGGGAAACTTTAACTTCTCCTGATCTTATGGCATCCTTCATGAGCTGAATCCTTCAGGACCACACTGTCACCGGAGGCAGATGCTGACGTGATGGGGGGCCATTCGCACCTCAAAGGTGCTGAGAGCACACAGAGAGAATGATGGAACTCTGTATCGCTGGCCCAGGGCATTCCAGCAGCACTGATAAGCTCCATCGAGTTGCAGGCATGACTGATGTGTCCGGTGACTGTGAAGGCACACCATCAGTGTGGTGGGAAGGTTGCACAAAGCACAGGGAAGAGGCCCTGAACTAATACACCTGTCCTTATATTGAGCATTAACTTCAGACTGATACAAACACTGCTCATCGTAACAAGGGTGACATTGTTGGGAGTTTATTTACAATAGGCACCTTTATGTACAAGTGATTAATGCCCATGCCCACGCAGTGAAACTACATTTTCTTAACCTTTTTGACTCTGCCGCTATGTCTTGGTGCTCCCCCGGCATCCACAGCAGAGGTGGAGGCAACCTGCTGACTGCTACACCCTGTCTGTGACGACTTTGACGGGCGTCGTCTGGAAAACCCCCGGCCTACTTTCAGAGTCCTGCTGTGTGGAGTGGCACCCTCCTCGGCCTGTGGAACTGAAGCTGCTGGGGTCACAGGAAGAGGGGCTTCTGATAGGCCGGACATTCTCAGGTTCATCTGGGTGGATGACCCCGTTTTGTGTACCTGCTGATCCTCCCTCCCTCTGGGTGCCTGAGGACCCCTGGCTGACTCCTTGAAGAGAAGCGGAAACTGGAGTGAGATTGAACTGGCTCACATCCCTCTCGCGTTGACACTATTGGAGGCCAACTATGGCATCAGTGATGGAGTTCAGCCCATGCAGCAGTGCAGGACCAATATCCTGGACCAAGGTCTCCATGGCAGCCGCCATACAATCAGTGTTTACCTTGGTGCGTTAGAATGCTGGTGCTTTCACCTCAGCCTGAAGGCAGACGGATTCCTCCACCATGTCTTGCAATCTGAGGAGTGCAGCGGACGTCCCTTCCTGATGTTCCCGAGCTTGCCTTTGCAGCTCCAGCAACTGCGACATGACCAAGTCCAGAGGCTCGTCATCTGACTCGGACTCAGCAAATTTCTGGCCTCCAGCAGTCCTCAGAGTGCCAGCACTCTGGGTAGTCTCTGCCGCCGCCTGTTGTGAATCAGACAGTGTGATGTACTCACTAGATTGTGATCCCGAAGCTACTCTAAAGCTAGGTCCCACCGAGGCATGTGTCTCTGTGCTGGTGGAGGGTGTGGGTGAGCACTGTGACGGTCTTCAATGAGGCTGTTATCACATTCACCTTCTGAGGTGTCTTCAGGGCGTAAGTCAAGGACCTGGGTCGTGGGCCCCATCGGCTGCTTCCCAGCTGTGCCTAGCAGGGGACTGCGAAACAGTGGAACTGACTCACAGTATGGCTGTCTGCTGGATATTGCACTGCTGGATCCTCACTTGATTGAGCACCGTCGACCTCACTATCAGCACAGAAATGGTCCAGATCGTCACTAGCCAGCTGGATGACCCTATTTTCAAAGTCTGTGAGGACATTGATGTCAAGCATTCCTCCACCAGTCTGTGACCTTTCCCTCTTGCTGTATGCCAGCTTGTCCTGTATGAATACAGATGGAAAGAGTGTATCCTCATCCCATCCATGGCACTACTCACCGCCCACACAAGCCAGGCATCCTTATCTTATCAGGTTGCCTGCCAGACCAGCTGTTAAGGATGCCTGGCATGTGTGGGTGGTGAGTGGTGCTATGGACGGGATGAGGACACGATCCACAGGGCAGCTGAAGGTATGTGTGGGAGATCGAATGATGATGTGAGCTGGCAGTGAGTGAGATCCCTGTGGATGTGTGATGTGTTTGTGAGCGTGAGTTGAGAGTGATGAGAAGAGTGACTTACCCTGGTGGAACGGTAGAGATCTTTAATCCTTTTTTGGCACTGGTTGGCTGTCCACTTCTGCAAGGCATTGGCGCTGACCACTGTGGTCACTGCCCCTCATGCTGGATTTGTCAACTTGCATGCTGACCTTCGCCCAGAGCACGGTTGGGGACTTTGCGGCGGGCATTTACTGCATCCGGTAGGCGCTCGAGGCAGGCGTCGCTAAATTTGGGGGCAGCATGTTTTCTCCCTTGGGCAGCCATGACTTTCCAGCAGCTTCCGATGCCTTAGAGAGAGCTAGCTCTGTGCAGAGGCACCCTTTAAATATGGCGCCCAGAGTACTGAAGGCCCAAGGTGATGGCAGGGTGTGTGAATCCCACACCCTGTGACCCGGCATGTTTCCGGGAATGCATTATTAATTAAGCAGGATAAGTCATGACTGGGACGATATGGCGCAAAAAGCTGCCATTGCGGCCGGTGGGTAAAACATCTTTTTTTCACCCGCTACCGCTCTTAGTGCAAATCTGGGACAATTCCGCCCTAAGGGCCGGATTTTCACTACCAAGGGGGCAGCTTGAGTCAGACAATGTCCTGGCTCGCCAGACTCACCTTGGTAGAAAGGCCCATGAATGTTATGATCTTTGCTCCTTGAGGGTTTGGGGGGTGTTGTGGGTGCAGGATAGACCCTGCCAACCCTGGAAGAAGAGCATAGGTGGCTATGATGACAATCAAGTGTTAGGGTGGCCTTGTTAGATTCTCTTGGACTTTATCCCAGTTGTATTAAAGACTGTTGTTAGATTCTCTTGGACTTTATCCCAGTTGTATTAAAGACTGTTAGGCCCTCAAACCCTCATGCCTCAATCCCCCTCACACCCCTATGCCACTTCCATGCCCTCCATGCCAACTCACACCCCCTACATATTCCACCATGGCTCCTTATATCCTCCATGCCAACTCATGGCCCTTCCATGCCTACTCATCCAGTATACAATATGTACTGAACCAAAGAATCATATAGTAACAATGGCATGTGTGAAACTGCTCAGAAAAAAAAAACACCCATTCACAAATCTTCTTTCAGGAAAAAAACTGCTGTTCCTACAATCCTATAAAATTATCAGACAGACCATTAAAATACCAATAACAGAGACTTCAAACACTTCACACTTCTTAATCTTGTACAAATAAACATTGAGGCATTGACAAAAGAGATTGCAGCAAGAATGTATTATAACAACTTAAAGATGTCAATCAAGCAAAGTCAACAGTTCTCTCCTGTTGTCAAAATAGAACCCCCTCCCCCACACAAAGTTCATCTTTTTATGAACCTGTGCTCTCTCAGCCAAGCATTCATAATGAGAGTCCTACTGCAAGAGTTCTCACACCTGTCCTCATTAGCACTGGACATCTCCAAAAGATATTGGAAATAATCTGCAAACTACTATCCTAAATGGACCTATAGCATGAAACAACTGGGGAGCTGGTGGCATAATATAATCCAGAGGCCCGGGCTAATGCTCTGGGGGCATAGATTCAAATCCCACCCTAGCAACTGGTGGAATTTAAATTCAGTTAATAAAATCTGGAATTATAAAGCTAGCCTCAGTAATGGTGATCATGAAACTATCATCAGTTGTTGTAAAAACCCATCTGGTTCACGAATGTCCTTTAGGGAAGGAAATTGGCCATCCTTACCTGGTCTGGCCTACATGTGACTCCACACCCACAGCAATGTGATCGACTCTTAAATGCCCTCTGAGATGGCTTAGCAAGCCACTCAGTTCAAGGGCAATTAGGGATGGGCAACAAATGCTGGCCTTGCCAGCAATGCCCTCATCAAATGGAAGAATAAATGTTAAAAAACTGTGTTTTGGAATACTAAGCGAAAGGGGGGTGCTGAAAATTATTCTCTTATCAATATTCACGCATTTGTTTCTTTTTATAATACTTTAGATCTAAAGAAAATAATTGATGTTAGTCATGAAAATAAAATGCACCATCCCTCACGCACAATATTGATCAAAATGGCCAACAAAATAAAACATTAAATAAACACCTATTTTAAATATTTTCAGGAAGTTTTCTGTCACTTCTCTATATCTTAGCTTCCATGTTAAAGGCTGGAATAAAAGCAAACTTTTGCAGATATCCTTGGTTGGGCAGCTTTATAGGTTTTGGTTGACAATTAATGTTTTAGTTAAACTTGTCAGAGACTTCTCTAATGGACGCCCTTAAAGAAAACCACATCCTGGATATAAAGTTAAACACGTCACACTGCTTTTCCTGTCAGTTTTGTTCATTTTTAAAAGCTGCACTTGCTGTGGGATTGAATTGACAGGATTTCAGAAGATGATTTCATACTGTCCAATCTGTGGGAAACCTGTCTATTTTGGTAAGTGTGTGTCCCTTTGGAAACATGCAGCTGAGCTGAAGGAAGAATTCACTCTGGAATCAAGTTGGTGTAGCTTGTTCCTGCTCACAGTTGATAGATTGTTGTGCAACACGCTGAAATTATTCATTTTACTAAAAGGACTGTAATAATCAATGTACAATCAAATGTGTTTTCCTAAAGGTTTTGGGACGTGTTTTTTTTTCTGTAACTGGTTGAATTCGGCCTCAGCCAGGCTTTCGAGTTAAAACAACAAATTGCAGAAATACTTGCTAACCGTATTCTGGCCCAGTAACTGTTGTGGTGAGATGACTGTGCAATGCAAGTGCTTAGCTTGTGAGGGTGGCTTCAATACCTTATTGCTAAACTTTTCAAATTAATCAGTACGAAGCAAAGCTGGATGTTGGCAAAGTGTAACCAAAATAATGGATTTCCCTCCTTGGAAAACATACAGCGAGTGCCTTGGACCATATGGTAAGCAAGAGGAAATAGGCCTAATGAGTTTAGAATTGCTCATCTTACACCTGTTGCTAGAGGAAGGAACTGGTCTTTATATCGAACACATACCGATTACATTGTCATTGCACAATTAGCAAGTATCTAATAACATAAAGACCACAGTATCATTTCTCAAGGAAAATCTCATTGCAGTGACACTCTGTCTTAAAAATCAGCCATCGGACACCATTTTAAAAGATGTAGATTTGAAAGTGTCTTCAGGATAACATTGCTAAAACAAACAGAAGGGATATCAGTGTCACAGCGAAAGCCGTATCGGGGACCAGATTAAAGATTTCTGAAAAAGAGGGAGGGCCTATCTCGTCTGCAATGTGGCGGCATGAATCAAAGGGTTCTTGGCTTTTTTTGATATACTTATAAATTACTGCAGCTGCCCCTCATTAACATTTTTTTATTTTTGCAGCGGAGAGAAAGCGATCTTTAGGCAAAGACTATCACCCCCTTTGTCTAAAATGCTACCGGTGCAAGCGCCAGTTAAGTCCGGGCCAACATGCAGAGGTACGTAATATCTTGGGCCTCCATCTGTTTGCCCAGTGTTTGACTGTCTAGCTGTGTTGTTACTATAATCTATCTTCTCAAGCTTGCTCTGTAGTTGTTGTCTCCATGAGGGAATTGTAAGCAATCAGAACATCTGGGGCTTGATTTTTAATCATGAACATCAATATCTTTCTCCCCATGTACATAAGGAGATGAAACTAATTATGTATCATCTTGATCTGAGTTAGAATTCCACTACTGGGATTCTCCTCATTTACATGGCAGGGCACCTGGGAGAATGTGATTCCCATCAAGGTTGCATGTTTAAGCAGCGGTTATAGTGTTGTTATAGCTGCTTTGTGTGTGTTCCATTGTATACGCGTTGTATGCTGGTGTGTGTGCTTACACATCAGTGTAAATGGACTGCTGCAACATAAACAACTGCCATTACAGTTGTTGGGACAAATAAAGGGTATGAATTCAAATCACATTGACTGAAGTCAGCTCCAGGGTGAAAGCAAAACTGCAAATGAGTGTATTTTAAAATGCAGGTTTTACACATGTTAGAGGGTGAATGGTAATTCAAACCAGACAGAGCTCTGAGTCATTCTAAGATGAAATGCTTTATGCAAATAGAACTTTGGATATCAAAATGTCTATTTTGGACATGCATTTCAAAAAGAATAAAAGATCCAGACAATCAGAGATTTCAAAGTACAAGTGAGAAAGACTGCAATTCGGCGCACACATCTTTTATAATCAACTGTAAAGTAGCTCAGAATTTAATCCCTCAGAGCGGAGACTGTTGCGGTAAAAATGCATTCAAACAGAACAAAGCTGGCACAAAAATTAATGCTTTAAACTCCTTTTCATGTGTATTTCTTTGTTATGGATATGTCAAAGCATCAAATATAAAAAGTTAAAGGTAGATATAATATGCAGGAGTGCTGCAGCTACTGTAAAGCAGGATATTTAAGCTTCAGTAATGCCTTCTGTCTGGGTTGGCTAGTAGAGGAAGCACTTAAAACGAAATCTGATGGTATATCTCCAAACCGTGGGCTATTTAAATGGATGGATGTAGCTATTTAAAGAGCAGGGGATTTCTCCTGGGGTAGAATTTTCCTCCAGTTGGGGGTGGGGGTGGGGGGGTTGTGTGGGGGTGGGTGCAGACCCGATCGGTCCATGCCGCCATTTTACGTGGGCGGGCCAATTAAGCCCCACCCAGCGTGACGCGCACCTGGAAGTGCTGTGCGCTCCCTGTGCGGGCGGGGGGTGGGGGGTTGGGGGGGTGGTTTCCCTGAGTCAGAAAGAGCGCAGAAATCTCCCTGAGGCATCCTGAGTATTAAAAATTTTAATAAAGAAAAATTTAATGGCCTTAACAGGCCTTTGACAGTTTGGTGGGTGTGCATCAAGTCGGCTACACGCTAGCTGAACTGAAAATCTAAAATATGCACAGTGATGTCGAGACGCACACCCAAGTCACTGCGCATCATTTTATGCCTTGGCGAGCAGGCCCCACCCCTACTCGCCAAACCGAAGATTCAGCCCCTGGTGTACTAGCCACATGTCTCTCTCAATGAATAATACTCAAACAGATTGATTGGTCAATTTTAATAACTGCTCTTTGTAGGATCTTGCTATGTGCAAATTGGCTGCTGAATTTCCCTGCAACAATGCCTACGCTTAAAAATGTATTTCATTAGCTGTGAGAAACTTTGCAATTCCCAAGGGTGTAAAAGGTGCTGGATCTTTCTTTTCTTCAACTCTCCAAGTCTCTATAATGAGCCAATCACCACTGAATACACAAAAGAACTCCGTTCCAATTTTCCATCATGAGCAGGGCCCTCTTAGAGTGGTCTTGATCTGAAGGAGTTACCACTTACTATCTCCCTCTCCCAAGAGAATAGTTATTAGTTGGTCTTTAGATAATTAACCAGCACAGCCTCAAGCTATCATCAGGCAGGGAGCACAAGAAGGACCTTCTGCTGAGTGGCATCATGAGCAGCACAGATCATCACAAAACCTGTCTATGTATGACTACCATCCTCCTAACAACAGCAAGGATACACACTGCACCACATCGTAAAGTCATTATGCCAATTACATGCACTTTGATGCTGCAGAAATTGCATACCTGCTGTCAATTGTAATCATCACAGACTAGAAATATGGGGCTGAATTTTGTTCTCACACATGGGGTCCTGCCGACAGGCCCAAAAGTAGGGACCCCATAGCCACATTTTATGGGCATCAGCCAACTGGTTAGTTGCCACCAAGGCAGTCATCCTTTTAGGAGCTGCCGGCCAATAAAAGGGGTGGCAGCCCAGCAGCCGCTGCAGTGCCACTGGGAGCAGTGGTCACTGCTGGGACTGTACCTGGTGCAAGAGGACATTTGGAAGGACGGTGCCCTCGCAACCAGGTAAGTGAGGGCTTGGGGCATCAGGGCAAGTCAGATAGACCCTGGCGAGGGGTGGTTGGTGAGAGCAGACAGTGCCATTGGCACAGGGATGGCCATTGCTGCCGGGGGCACCCTTCCATAAGCCAAAAAGTGCCCAAAAAGTTGGTCCCCCTGGCCTGAGCCCACTGGGAGGCCGCCATTGTTTGCCTAATGGTTTCCTCAAATGCTGCTAGTAAAGTGCCAGCAGCAATGGGAAGAGGCCTTCAACTGGCCACATAAGTGGTTCAATTGACCTTTGGATGGGAGGGCTGTACTCTACCTTCCCCACCATTGACAAGAATGGCATAGTGGTACGTAGACGGGTATTCCACCCCTGCTTTCCCTCACCATTTTAGGTCCCCTACCCCTCCCCCAACTCTTTCTATCCTGTCCTGCAAAGGCTGGTAAAGTTCAACCCATAGTCATGTAGCTGACACCTTCCTATAGTATCATGAAAATCCTCAGAGTTTCTTCATCAATCATCAGCATGGTGAAAGGTCTGTTTTAGGACAGCTTGCAAGGTGCCAGGCATCTACTAGTAAATACTAGTAAATACCAGCCGCTTAATATCGGGCTTTCTGTGAGAGGCTTTGGCAGAGCTATGCCACTGTGAGGCTGATTCTTTCAGGGTGCTGAATAAAAGATTACAATGGGCAGGGTGCTTAGAAAAAGTATGCAAATATTAGGTTCCACATATGAAATTTAAGCAATATTTGAACACATTTTTAAGGCAGTAACACGCTTACATTTTGTGTCTTGCACATCTTCGATTTGTTTTAAAACACAGCCCTTAAACAATACTCAATCCTACAACCTGTTCTGTGAGAGAAACGTTCAAAGTCCTGAAACACAAGACACAGTTAGAATCCAAATATCTGCACAAACTGCTCCAGTCCTTTTTTATTGTTGTAAAGTTGTATGTTGTCTCATGGAGAGGTCTACAAGCTTATATGGTTGAACAATAACTGCTTATTAATAACACATAGTTATATATATATACAGGATACAGTCCTGACTAGGTGCTATCTTCATGTCTACTTCTACCAGACTCACCGCTAAACTCTAATAATCCCATGTGATTCTCTCGATCATAATGTGGGCGGTACCATTTCCCCAGTCCCACGTTAACCCTTACAGTCCTAAACAATCTAATACTACACCTCCTCCCAAGTATTTGCCCAAATATATTTATATTGATACTTACATGCAACCCTTCTCCCCACCCAAGTCTCTCACTTTACTGACTCAGATGGTCTGGAGGCCTTATGACTCTTCCAGATCTCATTCTTTTCAAGTTTACAGGAGTGGTAGTCACAACTGCTTTGGGCTGACTTTGTTAGTCTGGAGTTGCAGTTGTTGTACTTGGTGTTTCAATTACTCGGGTGTCAACCCCTGGTTCATTTCTTGCACTCCTTAGTGTTGTATTTTTCTTTGTCGACAGTCTATCTTCCTTGGTCGGATACCATGGGCTTATCCCTCTCCTTCTGGAGGGATTGTTTGCTCTGTTCATTCGTAGAGTGAACTCAGGTTTTATTTTCCGGTGGGGCCTGGCAGGTTCCACCTAGAAGTTGAAGGTTTACCTCCCTTATGTTTGTATGTTCCTCATCCTTGAGCTCAACCTGCAGTTTGGCTTCTAATGCTGCGCTGTTTCTTCCTGGGCTGAACTTTGACCCCCGTCGGGGGGGTTGTGCGGGGCCGGGCGGGAGCGAACGCGAACCTGATCGGCACCCCTGATCGGGTGCGCGCCGCCATTTTACATTGGCCTGCCCAGCATGACGTTCGTCCGGAAGCGCTGAGCACTCCCTGTGTGGGTGGGGGGGGATTCCCTGAGTTGGGAGTGTGCTCTTTCACACGCATGCACGCAAAAGAGCACAGAAATCTCCCTGAGGCACAGAGATGCCTCAGGGAGATTTGTTTAAGTGTAAAATTTCTAAATAAAGTATTTGAAAACTTTTAAAACATGTCCCCTCATGTGACAGTGTCACATGAGCTTGGACATATCAATGATTTTTAAAAAAAAATTTTATTGAATTTTTAAACACTTCATGAAACTTCATCCCACCCATGGATGAGGTTCCATGAAAAATGCGAAGGACACCTGGGGCCTTCGCCTGCCCACCAACCTTAAGATTGGACGGGCAGCTTATTTAATTGTTTAAATTAGTTTTTAACAGGCCTTAATAGGCTTTTGACAACTAGGCGGGTGCACAGCCGACTTGGCTGCGTGCCCACCAAACTGAATATCTAAATGACGCGCGATGACGTCGGGACGCCCGCCCGACATCATCGCGCGTCATTTTACGCATCGGCGAGTGGGCCCCGTCCGCACTCGCTGACCGGAGAATTCAGCCCCATGTGTGTTTGTGTCTCCCTCAGTTTTGCCTTGGTGTGTTGATGGTCGTTTCTCTCTTGCTTCAGGATCAACTTTATGTTGTGTGTGTGAGCTTGGATCTCCAGCTTCATTGCTGGACAGTAACTGTTTGACTCTGAAGTTCGGCCTCAACCTTCGGCTGCTGCTCCTTCTCTTCTGTATCTTCTGTTTTAAGTATGTTAGTACTCTTCTGGGTTTGGCTAGTCTGACTGAAGGAGAGTATTTTCCGCCATCTACAAAGGAGCTGTGATAACTGCGTCTGCAAAGAGTGAGGACAATTCCGAACTGAAATCCCAGTTGAGATCATCAGCACTGGTGAACTCTCGGGAGTCTCCCATTCAGCAGTTGTTTTAATGTCTTCTGCCATTTTGAGGAGGTTGAGGGCAACACTGCTCAGGAGAGAAAAGGGTTGATTGCAGATGACATACAGAATGTTGATCATTTGTTTGTTGCCATACAAGAGCAGCTTTTGAATTATGCCTATGACCAGCAGTTGGATTCCTCCAGTACTGTACAGTGGTGTGTCAGTCGACTATAGCCAGAGGTCTTTTAGCCACTGTCCCTGATCCAACAGGACCATCAAACTGTTCCTGTGTCTAACCTGAAATTCCTGAGGTGACCATTTATAGATATGTCAGCATTCCAAAATGTGAATTTGGATCCTTGATTTCTCCCAAGAAGCATTGTTAGTCTTCTTCTTGGTGCAGCTCATCTATCACATGGACATGTTTAGGATCTTCTGCCTGCCTCGAGGCTTTGGACTTACACATCTTCCCAAAGTGTCCCAGGCAGTTGCAGTGAAAGCACTGAACACTGATTGCTGGACACTGCTCGTGCCTGTGTGGTCTTTTGGCGCCATGGCGCTGACATGGTCTGCCACCGTGTTGTGTTTAGCTTGGTATTGTTTTCCTTGCCCTGGAATCTCCTTGCCCTTTACTTGCTTTATGAGCTGGACTATTGGGTTTGCTCTGTAGCACTGTTTAACTTTACCATGCAAAATGGATTGGTTTTGCTGGTGAACTGCCTATTGTCTGACTATTTGGATGATTGTTTCCAAAGTCAGATCTTCTTTAGATTGGAGTACATCTGAAAGAGTATCATCAGCCACTCCCACTACTCCTATGAGCTCCGACTTGAAGTTACCATAGTGGCAGCCTTCAGCCAAACTATATAACTCATTTATGAAAGAGTCTATAGGTTCCCTGGGCTTTTGGACTGTTGTTAAATTTTGCTTGCTTCAAAATAATATTGCTTCCTAAGTTAAAGTAGGTGTCAAAGGACTTCATGACTTCTTTAAAGTTATCAGAAGATTCATTTATTCCTGATCTGATAATAATGTCGTCGGCTATTGGGCCGACTAAATATAATAGTTTATTCACTTATTCAGCCTCTGTTTTCTTAGTCAAGCCTGGTGCTATCATATATCTTAAAAATCTTCTCCATAACACCCAATTTTGGGCCTGGTCTGGCCCTTCCATCTTTCTCAATTTGTCTGGCAGTGTTCATTTAATATCCATGGCTGTTTTCAGCATAGGGGAATACAATTTAAATTTTGTTTTTCTTTCTTTCCACACTTGTCGGGATATGATGGGCTCTCATCATGGTTATGGAACTGTTTTAAACTTCAGCAATTTTGCAGAAAAGCTTTTGAATGAATTGTTTTAGCCAGCATGTTGCTTTCCTGAGGTCGGAGAATCGAATTGAAGCTGAGCTTTTGCTCTGGATTCTCATTTTTTCTTCATTTGTGCATGGTTGCCATGTGTTATAGCGTCAACTCTAGATCTGGGCTGCAGTGTTCTACAAGCCGTGCTCATTAAACAACTGATCTGCCAGTGCTGCCTTATTACTGTGGTGAATTTGAAAGCTTATTTCAGCCCTTGTTTGGAGATTGCTCACCCTTTTGTGGTCTGCCTAGGTTCTTTGACTCTGCTATTGATCAGGTCTCCCAAAGAACCTTCACATGCTTTGGTGCAGTCCCTTTATGCTTCCCATTGGATCTTTCTTCTGTCCTTCAGCCTCCATGTTTGTAATGGAACTTTTTAGGCGATCTCCAGCTGTGTATTCGAGGTCTTCATCTTAGGCGCCCTCAATTTCTCTTAGGTCAGACTGCAGTTTCTTTACTTCTTAATTCTTAGGGATTTTGGGATCCTTCACCTGCTGCCGCCATGTTGTATGGTTGTATGGTGTCTCATGAAGAGGTCTAGAGGTTTGTATGGCTGAACAATAATTGTTTATTAATAACACATAACTATATACATATATACAGGATACAGATTCTATCTTCATGCTGACTTCTACCAGACTCACCTCCACACTCAACTACTCCCACGTGACTCTCTGCACCATAACTTGGGCGGCACTGGTTCCCCAGTCCCACATTAACCCTTACAATCCCAAACACCCTAATACTACATTTATGATTTATGAAAGGAGGTGAATTTTGGGCCCTTCCCGCTCGGCAGGATATTACGGTCCCACCGAACTGAGTGGAGATTTAAATGGCTCGCCACATCCGCCAAGGGCAGACACGCCACAGTGGGGCCATAAAATCCTGGCCCTGGAGTAGGCAAGAGAATAAATACACAATACTCCTGAATACTTGGTTCAAATTAATACACAAGAGACGCACTAGGGGCTGAATTTTGCCTTCAGCAAGCAGGGGGCGGGATCCGCTCGCCGACGTGCAAAATGATGTGGGATGACATTGGGGGGAACCCCCGACATCATCCCAGCCCATTTAAATCTTCAGGAAGGCGGGGGCACAGCGAAATCAGCTGCGGGCCCACCGACCTGTCAATGGCAAATTCAGGCCATTGGCAGGATCATTAAAACAATTAAAGGCCCTGCCCGTCCAACCTTAAGGTTGGTGGGCAGAACAGGAGCCCCGGCGGGCAATAGAAAAAACATGAAACCTCATCCACCGGCGGAATGAGGTCTCATGTAGGGATTTTAAAAGTTTAATAAAATTTTAGTGTAGATTATGAACATGTCCCATCCCGTGTGACATTGGCACATGAAGGGGTCATGGTAAGAATTTTTTTTTTTGTTTCTAATGTTTTTAGAACTGTCAGCGATTTCCCTGAGGCAGCACTTAGCCTCAGGGAGATGTGCACTCTTTCGTGCACATGCGCGAAAGTGCGCACTCTCGCTTTTGGGGAATCCCCCCCTCCCCCGCACAGGAAGCGCATAACGCTTCCCGCCGGACGTCACGCCCGCCCACGTAAAATGGCGGGAGGGCCTGCTTCTCCGGTGGGGATCGGCTCCCCGCCCGCCGGACATTGGGTCGGGCCTGCCCACCCGGAAGGCAGAAAATTCTGCCCTAGGAGTCTGCAGAGGAGGAAATTGTCATAGCTCTAGAAATTATACTTCAGGGCTCAGTTGAGTCTAGATGTGTGTCAGGACTGGAGAATGACCATTTTTAAGAAAGGTGGCAGACTTAATCTGAGTCCATTCACTTAACATCTGTGGTAGGGAAAGTTCTGGAGACTGTAATTAAGGTTGAAATTACCATGTATTTAGATAACGAGAAAATATTAGCCAGCATGGATTTGAAAAGAAAACTTGATCTGCCTCATATAATAGATTTTTGTCTTGATTGCCATGTAGCAGACCAGATTCCATTGACTTTAATGGAATGAAAATTAAGCTGGTTCTATAAAAGACCTGAAATCCACACCACCAGGTTACTGTCCAGACATTGAAGATAAAATGCACCCTGTAGAATTCTTTGAAGAATTTACAGACATGGTAAATGTGGAAAAGCAGTCAATCTGGTGCACATGGATTATAGGAAAAGTTTTGACAATTTACCACATGGGAGATCACTAGAGAAGATTAGTGTGTATGGAATTATGAGTTGGACAGAAAATTGGATTAAAAATTGGCTAGAAGGGATGAATAAGAGTTACAGGCAGTTTTTTCCAGAGTGGTTGGAAGCAGGTAGCAGTGTCACACAAGATTCAGTTTTGGGGCCAGTTCTGTTCATTGTGTGTCAATGATTTTCATAAAGATCTATAAAGAATGGTGTTGCAATTTGTAGATCATATAAAATAAGAGCGGGGCAGGTTAGCTCAGTTGGCTAGATTGGTAGCATGTGGTTCAGAATAGTGCGAACAGCACAGGTTCAATTGCCATTCTGGCTGAGGCAGACGTGGGGAATGCAACCTTGCCCTGTCTTGTAGTAAGTGGGAGGCAATGGCAAACCATGACTGAAAAAAGTCATCCAAGGAAACAACTCAGGATGAAGCATTAGCAGACAATGAGCTAAGGACCTGCCTTCAGGCAGAATTCTTATTACTCATATAATGGGAGATATAGTTGATTCCTCAGAAAACCATTGGCAGCTGTAAAGGGATATTGATATGATGGAACTATGGGTTAAAAGTAACATATTGAATTCAATGTAAGTGTGAGGTGATTTTTCACTTTAATAAAAGTAAAAGCAGTAGTTATATTCTGAATGCAAATAAGTTTGGTGCTGTAGAAGAGCAGAAGTATTTGGAGGTAAAGATTCACAGGATTAAAGGTAGAACTCAGACTGCTTAAAAAAATAAAGGACTTCTAACTTTTATCAAAGAAGCATAGAATATAGAAACCAACAGGTAATGATGAACCTATATAAAGCTGTAATAAGACCTTAGTTGGAGTACTGTGTGCACTGGGCTTCACACCACAGGAAGGATATTGAGGCTTTGAAGATGATACAGTGCAGATTTATTAGGGCATGGAGTGACTTGAAATAATGATTATTTTCTCATTAGAACAATACAAATTATGGGGTGAGGCAACAGATATATTTAAAATTATGAAAAGATGGGACAGGGTAGATAGAAACAAACTGTTTACAGTGGTTATGGGTAATAGAATGATCAACAATAGATGCCAAATTAAATTTAAGAGACTTAAAACAGGGGGCATACAGAGAGTTATGAGGCAGTAGACATTGTTTCTTGGGTTAATTGCTGAGTCAGAACTATGGGAGGTTTTTTATCTGGGACCAGGTTTTAGGTGGATGGATACGAGATGACATTATTAATTTGAGACCCTGATTGTTTCAATTCTCAAGCTCCATTTTCACCTTGGCAACCAGCTACCTACCCTAAAGAAGTGGAAAGAGGCAGCTGGTTAACAGGTGGTGATTGGTCGGGCTGAAAACAAGCTGCTAGTCACAGGGAGGGTTTTGACAATCCTGAACGCACTAATGAGACGTTAAAACTTACCTTAGAGAGACTCGTCTTCCTTTAGACCAGGTTTTACTGAATGGGACAGCCAAAGCAGGTATCCTGCTAAATTGGTGATTAACTTGTTCTTGAGGTTCGAATGAGATAACAGATCCCTAATTTGTGGGTTTAAATAATATTCCCAGATGAGCTGAGTGGGTGCCTCAACTGCCTAGAAAAGGAACACAATTAAAACAGTGGTGGGTGGGATTTGAGCCTGAATGTGGCAGAAAGTTTGCAGAGGTGACTTTAACTGCACAGTCAAGCCATTCCAGATGGGTGGGGTGCGTTAAAATCACCCCATGACAATGTTCAAGATGAGATTGGACTGATGGGTGAAGTTAAAGGGGTGACGGATATAGGAAATGAGTGCGTAAATGTAATACTTTCTCATGTGAATGGTAAGAACCATTATGGATTGGCTGGACTGAAGGCCTATTTCCATTCTGCAACTTCTGTGTATTTTTACGAAATCATTCTAATATGCTGTGTGCACTAATGTTTAGCACACAATCCAAGTTATCTTTTATTTTCTGTTAAAAAACAATGTAACCACTTACAACTAACAAAATAGGTGGCTGATACTTGCTTTTGTCCTCGATACCAGATGGGATATGGGATCCTCTGGAATGCCAGGCGAAGTGATAGTCCAGAGAAAGGACTGACACATGAAACTGATGTGTAGGGCACGGATATGTAGCGGACAGCAGGGAAAAGCAAATCCTTTTGTATAAATAGGACCTGTGGAGTACTACACACTGCTTGTCCAAACAAATTTTGCTCTGACTTGGTGTCCCCTTTAATGAAAAATTATTTTTAGATCGGTTTCAGTTCAAGGAAATAACATAAAAGTTCATATTGCGGTTGTGAGCTGTATTACTTAAGATCATTTTTCCATGTCCAATGAACAGCTATAAAGCTTGACTCATTTGTCTGTGGGTCAAAGGTTCAAGCCCGCTTGCAGGAGCCCTGCCTATAATCTGAGATGATAATGTGGGATTGAGTGCTATGTTCAAAGGTCTTGCATGTGATAAGATGCTTTGAAATCATTTCCTGGAAATGAAATGATTTCTTTTCAATTTAAATAACTTCCATTTCTTTTATTTGCTTAGTACGATGAGAAACCATACTGCAATCATTGCTACTTACAGCACTTCGGGCCAAGAGGTAAGAGGATGTTTAACTAATACACAGAGACATAAGATATAGGTACAGACAAGCACAGAGACACACAGATGCAGAAACACACATACGTACATGCAGAGGTGCACATGCGCACGTGGCAAGGCCAGCAGTTATTGCCCATCCATAATTGCCCTTAAGAAGGTGGTAGTGAGACATTCATGCAGCTGCTGCCCATTGTGATCTACAGTTAACTTTCCTTCTTCGTGTTACACTGCAATACAGTGGTTTAATATATGGTTTTAACAAGCAAAAAGGTTATGTGTTTTTCCCAGTGCAGTGGTGTAAGTGCAGCATGCCAGTGCAACATTGAAGGAGGGCTGCACAGTCAGAGGTGCCATCTTTCAAATGAGACAGTAAGTCTGAATGGTCAAGAACTCATAAAAGATGCCATGGGACTATTTGAAAAGAAAAGTTCTCCAAAAGATCTGATTAAATTTTATCCCTCAATCAATACCATGGTGGCAACAGATCATTTATCTGTGGTTGTTTGTGGAACTTTTTAATGTACAAATTGGCTGCCACATTTGCTGACGTACAACAGTTACTACACTTCAAAAGTAATGCATTGGCTGTAAAACAGTTTGGGATGTCCTGAGGATGTGAAAGGTGTTTTAGAAATGTTAGTTTGTTCTTTGTATAAATGAATTATTAGCCTATTCCTGCATTAACCATCCACCCACTGCTTTTTGAAAAAATGAACAATGTGGAAACTTTAGCCTTGTATCTCTGCATGATGTAGGGTAGGCTATTTATTTAATTCGCTGATGTGGGTGACACTGCAAGATTACTATTTATTGTTCACCCATAATTGCCCTGAGATTGTGTGATCGGCTTTCTTCTTGCTTCACAGCAATTGTTTTAATTTGCTAGGTCACTTCAGAAAGCATCAAGAGCCAACCACGTTGTGTGGAGTAAAGTCACGTATAGTAGAGACCAGGTTCCTTTCTTCTAAACAGCTGGCGAATAAAGAATTCAGTAGCTAAGTTGTTATTCTTTTACATGCCAACTCACAAATTGCCAAATTTATCTAATTCAACTTCATACCTTGTTACGGTGGAAATATAGCTCATAACCTTTGGGTTAGTATATCCATTATTATGACTACAACATATACATCCATATCAGGCAGCAATTGTCTGACATAATTTTCAATGGTGTTGTACTATTATCAAGAGCGTGGTAGCCTAAAGGTAGGGCAATGGACTAGCAAACCAGAAGTTGTCAAAACAAATTCTGCCATTCAGTAAATCTGGCAATTTGAGGAGCAGTGGTAAAAGCACAACTAAACCACTAAATTCCTTCAGAAGAGCAGGTTACCCCTACTCCAATTGACCAAAGTGCAACTCCAGCATCACTCTCTATGGTTACCTCTTAATGCTTTCTAGAGTGAGCAGAACTTTTTTTTATATACATTTGCATGATATGGGCATCATGTGCTAGGCCAGCATTTAATACCCATCCCTAATTGCCCTTGAGAAGGTGATGGTGATCTGCCTTCTTGAACTGCTGCAGTCCATGTGGTGTGGGTACACCCACAGTGCTGTTAGGGAGGGAGTTCCAGGATTTTGACACAGTGGCAGTGAAGGAACGGCAATATATTTCCAAGTCAGGATGATGAGTGGCTTGGAGGGGACCTTCCAGGTGGTGGTGTTCCCATGTATCTGCTGCCCTTGTCCTTCTAGATGGTAGCGGTCATGGGTTTGGAAGGTGCTACCTAAGGAGCCTTGGAGAATTCCTGCAGTGCATCTTGTAGATGGTACACACTGCTGCCACTGCACGTCTGTGATGGAGGGAGTGAATGTTTGTGGAAGGGGTGCCAATCAAGCAGGCTGCTTTGTCCTGTATGGTGTCAAGCTTCTTGAATATTGTTGGAGTTGCACTCATCCAGGCAAGTGTAGAGTATTTCATCACACTCCTGACTTGTGCCTTGTAGATGGTGGACAAGCTTTGGGGAGTCAGGAGGTGAGTTACTCATGGCAGGATTCCTAGCCTCTGACCTGCTTTTGTGGCCACAGTATTTATGTGGCTAGTCCAGTTCAGTTTCTGGTCAATGGTAACCCCCAGGATGTTGGTGGTGGGGGATTTAGCGTTGGGAATGCCAATGAACGTCAAGGGGCGACGGTTAGAAGCTCTCTTGTTGGAGATGATCATTGCCTGGCACTTGTGTGGCATGAATGTTACTTACCACTTGTCAGCCCCAGCTGGATATTGTCCAGGTCTTGCTGCATTTAAACATGTACTGCTTCAGTATCTGAGGAGTCGCAAATGGCGCTGAACGTTGTGCAATCATCAGCAAAAATCCTCACTTCTAACCTTATGATGGAAGGAAGGTTATGGATGAAGCAGCTGAAGATGGTTGGGCCGAGGACACTACCCTGAGGAACTCCTGCAGTGATACCCTGGAACTGAGATGATTGACCTCCAACGGCCATAACCATCTTCCTTTGTGTTAGGTGTGACTCCAACCAGTGGAAAGCTTTCCCCCTGATTTCCATTGACTCCAGTTTTGCTAGGGCTCCTTGATGCCACGGTCGAATGCTGCCTTGATGTCAAGGGTAGTCACTCTCACCACAAAACAGAACAATGAGAGAAATATCAACCCAGGCATCAAATCAGGATAAGATTTAGGCAATCCTAGCCCAATCTTTTCCACAGTAAAGGTGTGCCAAAGCTGGAATCCATGCGGAATTTCGATTTCAAATTCTCTTTTTCACAGTGTGGATAGCCTCCTTTGTGTTCCATGGCACTATCACATGCTAAGTGGGAAAGTCTAAAGACAAACCTAGCACCCGAAAATGGATGCTGGGGGCCAGCAACAACAACAGAATTGTATATTGCCACAATCCCTTATTCTTCCATCGCCATCAAATCAGGAGGCCAGTTCCATCCTGAGAGTAGAAGGACGTGCCAGGAGCAGCATCAGGCAAACCTTTGAATGAGGGATGAACATAATGAAGCTGCTACACAGGGTTACCTGCATCCAAAACAGCAGGCTATCGACAGAACAAGCAGTTCAAACACCAAAGGATCAGGAAATAAGTTCTGTATCCTAACACTGCCAGTTGTGAATAGGTGGACAACAAGGAAACTGATGGGAATATGTAGCTCTAATAACATCTCCATCCTCAGCCATGGAGCCCATGTAAGTGCAACAAACATGGCTGAAGTGTTTGCAAGTGCCTTCAGTCAAAAGTATCCAGTGGATGATTCTATATTGAGCGTATATTTAAAAAGTCAGTTGTTGGATTAATGAAGAAGAAAACATGCAATGATATTGGTCACATGACATTTGAAATTGAAACAGATTGAGGGGTCTAGCTGCCAACCTGTTTGGATTTTGCCTGCATTCTGTGCACAGTGGAAAGTAATTTCCCAAAGTCACACTGGACAGGCCTTGTCCTTTGGATCGGGGTTGTGATGCATGGCCCTAATGATTGGATTATGAACCAGGGGTAACACATGATCAAGCACACAACCCAAAAGCCTGAAGTGCCTCTTTGGGGCAAGGCTCTTCTGCCAAGAGATTGCTTTCATTATATCACCCCTTGTATTTCAATACTTTCTTGCAGATTTTTTGATTTAACATTTTTGCTTTATTCAGCCAAATAGTCGTTCTGTATGTCCATCTGAGGAGGGTACACGATTGAATCTTACATTGGGTTGCACAGTGGCTGCTAGCTATGTTTGGTGGAATTCTGTTTCCGCTGCGACACAGCCACTTCCGGTGAAAAATAAACTATGAGGATGAGGCAAAAGTGGAGTGACTGGGCATGCAGGGTAGTCAGACTCAAGAACACAGCACTATATATTTGCATGAAATCTTTGTACATTTATTTGTACATAAATTCTTTTACTTTAACCTGACTTTTTTGATTCTATTAAACAGATTTTGTAGCCCTCAGTATTAAACATGCTGCAAGCAATGGCCCCCAAAATTGTGTTGGAATGTAATCCTGGAAGATGTGGTGAGATAGCACTCACTGGTGCACTCCACAGCTGACTCTGCCAGAGTATTTGGGGTCAGGATGGGCACTTAATTTGCTTTGCATAGGCAGGTGCCCACACCAAATGCCATCTGCCAGCCCATACAGGCTGGAAACCCAAACATCTATGCCAGTTAAGTGAGGTGGATGGAAACTTCCATGCCAAGTGAGGGCTTAGTATATCCAGATCCCAGTCTGCAGCCATTCCCTTAGGCTGCCGCTGGAGTTATGGAAGTCCAAGCAACTCCAGGGGCTTTTGTTGAAAAATATTGGTGTTCATTTTTAGAACAGAAAAGCTCTGTTTCAACCAAAAGGATTAAATAAAAACAAAGACCCATTACTGCAATTTTAATTCTAAATAAAAATAATAATTAATACAACAATATAAAGATCAGCTCCATATAATTTTAATTAGAATTAAATAATGGCACCATTTTTATATTTAGAAAAAGAGAAAATATATCAAAATAGTTTGTGATGTCACTGTACACTTTTATCACACATTGTGTGCAGAATACATTAAGTCAGGACTGATGATTAAAGCTGTGTATTGTTTGAGGAATCAAAATCATTTGGCAAGTATCAGGTTTCAGGGATGCAATTTATACTGATAAATAGACACAAATATAGATAGATGCACATACATAAATAAATGTATGTGTAAAAGCATGGACACACAAGGTAATACACAATCAAACATACGCACATAGAAACAGGTGCAATGTGTGTATATTGTTCAGATTTCTTAAATAGTTTTCTGTTTTCCTCTCTGGATCTCTACATGCATTATTCTTACAAGGAGTTGATCCAGGACTTGGTAATATGACATTGCAAATGGCTACTTGGGAGATGTCTATCATCATTCTGAGATGAATGGTCCTCTGACTTATCCCCTTCCTTTCTGCTCAGTGCCTTCCTGCTGAAGGCATAACAGAGAGCAGAAACTCACAGTGAATCATGGATTAAACACACACACCCTTCCACACACTGAGAGTGCCATGGTGTCTCTTAGTACTTACATTGGCACTCCCTCAGCCCCAAGTTTTCCTCCAATCAGCGATGCTGGTGCAGAGCTCAGATGTCTCCATAATGGCACAGACATGTCAACAGATGACAATCTTTTTAGACTTAGAAGTTCAAAATAAATTTCAGTGATCAGTTTTACCCCCTCAATTACATAGAATTTACTGCACAGAAATTGGCCATTGGGTACAACAGGTCTTATGTTCCACATGCACCTCCAGCTCCCACTCTACAACATCTGACCTTATCAACATATCTTTTGCGTCTCACTGTGCTATTTTCTATGTCAGACATCATTCCACCTGTTGCCATGACAAAGAGAACGAAAGGCACTTACCACAATTCTGGCTGGGAGATCAGAGGTTGGGACTTCAACCTGCAACTGTCCAGCTGAAAACTAACAATCTACAGCTGATAGCCATGATCACAGGCCTCAATGAACACTGCATCCAGGTACACATCATCACTCAGTGCAGGCTTCACTGGGCAACGCAAAGCATGTATTACAGAACTTTTTCGTAAACAGACCTTCCAAATTCAATGTAAAGAATGGATCTTAGAACCGATGATTGGAGAAAGAACACAGTTGGGAAAACAGCTGGCTTCCTAAAGAAAATTGCAGGTGTTAAATGTGTAATAAGTGAAATGTGAAGCATCCATGATAAAGCAGTTTAGCTGGGATTTAGGTGACAGGTGTACAGCATTGAGAGGTTATTTAACCATAAAACCATAGGAAATCTAATCAGCAAAGGTCATGGGCAAACGCTTAGCAGCCGTGCATTAAATTCCTCGGTGCACTATTTTTACCCAGACATTAACCTTTTCAAATAGACAAGGCTAATTTCAGGAATGGAGTTTCTACTGTCCAGTCCTTTGGTTGTTGAGTTCTTTAATTTTCATTTATCATTCTCTTTATTATCATTTCTGTTTCACTGTAGGAGCAAGAAGGCCAACGCCTCGAGCCACTCTCGGAGCAGCGGGATCCAATGTTCCGGTTGAGAAACCCAGCAGCACTTAGAGCCACCCAGCTTAGGAGATTTACAGCCCCATGATGAAGGACTTCAGAACAGCAACACAAAAAGGGAAGAATTTGTAAAGAAATTGTGTGAGCTTTAGAAAATAATTAGCTGTTATGTGCCATTACTGTGTACATGAAGATACATACAAAAATCATTTGTTGTCAGACCATCTTACGGTTATGTAGTTTTGCATGTGCTACCAAGCTGGTAGCTTCAGAATGTGATGCTAATTCTGCAATCCTGCCTGTACCCTGTATTCTGCCATCTGTTGGTAATTCCAGTGAGATCCAGTTTTCACAGGACCATATAAATATCTCCAATCCTTCACAAAATGGCTCAGTGAGCTCACTCTTTCTACCCAATATATTGAGCCGGTTGGTAGGAGGTCAGCTGTTGTGAAAATGACACAGCCGGCCCATCTCTGCAGACCGCTTTATATCCCAATCATTTATTTTCTCTGAGTCCAGTGCAGTGACCAAAATATAGACCTTACTTGTGGCTACACGTTAATAATGTTTGCAACTGTCATTTTACCTGTAAGAGTTTTATATCTTTCTATAATAAAAAATTTATTTGTGCATATTTCCTGCCTGCACCCCTTGACATCCTGTTGTCATATTTCTGTCATTCTTTTATGTCAATTTTTCCCACTTTAAGTTCCATTTATATTGGAAAGTCCTGATGTAAACTATCACTCTGCTTGTGCAATCTGGGCACTGGGTTCTCACAATTCTCTCAGACTACTTGCTGGTAAAGAAATTGAAAGCCCCTTTTCTCCTTAGAAACTGAAGTCCCTCATCTCCGAGTGTTTAACCAATATAACAAATAAAAATATACATATTCCATAATAAAATGATTAAATGTGTACATTGAATTGTCTCATGTGTATTTTAATAAAGACACTTGATGCCCCCTGCCTCTCCTAAAAGCCTAATAATTTGAGGATGTGAGCAGAATTTGGACTGTGCACCTGAGTTTTGCAGTCCTGCACATTTCATTTCCCTGGATGCATCAGCATTGTTCAGCCGGCTAGAAGCATTGTTTCTCTTTCAAAATTAGTTGAACAAAAGCTGGCGGACAAATATCTCAAAAGCCTTTTTGAGGTAAAATGCATGTTGAATGCATTTTTAACGAAGCAGTGTCTGCTGCAAATGAAAAGTTCAATGCAAATGGATTACATTTGTGAGGCAAAGATCCTAATTTCTAATACCTGAAACAACAGGGGAGAGACAGAGAAAAAAGCAGACAGGCAGTTTCCTTCCTCATTCCAATTTGATTTTGTTTTAAAAGGTTGCATCCTGAAAGCAAACTAATCTTCTTTGAGGGAGGTTGCAGGGTATGGTGGTGCAGGTGTTGCGGGGTGCGGGACACTGATTGAGGAACCCTACGGCCTCTCAAGACTGTCCTCGGGGAAGTAGCAAGTGAGAGAGTGGATGAAGAGTTATGAGTGAGGTGATACAGTGGAGCAAGGAGAAGGAAGACTAAAGGGGTTCAGGACATGATGGCATCAAGGGGATGGGTGGGGGGGCATGAGTGATTAGTGGAGGGGATGGGAAAAGAGCCACTGAGAGCCATATTTTCCCCACAACCTCCACTTCAAATGTAGCCTTTGGTGACTCCTTTCCTCACCGGACCACACCACACAACACCACACCACTCAAAAGACAAGAGGCAAAGGGCAGAAAGGGAAGCAAAAATAAGAGTTAAGGGAAAGAAATACAGAAGAATGTAATGCCAAGCTTCCCACTGCTGGTGAGACTAGAAGATTCCACCCAATGTCTCTGTTACCTGTCTCTGCATGCTTAATGTGGAAAGGCACGGGTTACACCCCACTGTTTCCCTTCCACAACCAATAGCACAAGGCAACCTAAAAAATAAGTATGGGAAGCAACTTAGCCAATTTAATTATAGATGATGCTAAATTACAAGGCATAATAAATTTTGTAGCTGTGAGCAAATGATTACAAAGGGACATAAAAAGACTAAGACTTTGCAAAATAAATGGCAGATGGAGTTTAACATGGTGAAGTGTAGGTCATCCACCTTAGATCCAAGAAAGACAATTTGGAATGTTTTCTTAATGGTCAGGAACTAAAGCAGTGGCGGGGTAAAGGGATTTGGGTGTCCGGGTGTACAATTGCCAGAAGAATTCCATCATGCCTCCACCCCACCCTTCACCCCATCAGCCTTCTT
This sequence comes from Cetorhinus maximus, assembly GCF_964194155.1. Taxonomy (NCBI): domain Eukaryota; kingdom Metazoa; phylum Chordata; class Chondrichthyes; order Lamniformes; family Cetorhinidae; genus Cetorhinus; species Cetorhinus maximus. The sequence goes on from NC_135880.1 coordinate 135,444,405, forward strand.
GTCAATTAAACTCGTAAATGTCAATGAGTGAAACTCCTCCTCACTAACATCTGGGGTCCTGTGCTAAAAGTGGGAGAGCTCTCCAACAGACTAAGTCAACAACAGCCTGGCATAGTCATATTCAGAGAATCATACCTTACAGCCAATGTCCTAGACTCCTCCATTACGATTCCTGGGTATGCCCTGTCCCATTGGCAGGACAGACCAACCAGAGGTAGCAGAGATGGTATACCATCAGGGGCGAGTGGCCCTGGAAATCTCCCACATTGACTTCAGACTCTAAGACAGAGACATGGGGTTGGATTTTACGACCGTAACTTGGGTGGGCCGCCTTCCTGCGTGAACATAAAATAGGATGTGATGATGTTGGGTCACCAATAAAAAATAAAGACAAATTCAAAGAGTGGGGGCCTTTAAATTTGTAGCTGTGACTGACTTCCTATTTGCATAACCCCTCTGCCGCACGGCATCCTGACTTAGACTCCCAGTTGGGCATCGAGCCCCACTTTGCACTGCTAATTGGCTGCCTTCCTGCCAAACTGCCACTGATTGGCCATCCGACACTTGATTTGATGAGCTGCAATGGTGAGCGGATCATTCGGTTTCTGTTCCGTTTCCCTCACGCTGCCAAAATCCAGGCCACAGTTACAAGGTCACCAAGATTGGGATGTAAATATCTGGGGTACACAATATTTTGGAAAGACGGACAGATTGGCAAAGGAGGAGGAGTTAGCCCTGATAAGAAAGGATCACATAGGGACATTACTGAAAAGGATCTGCGCTCAGAAGATCAAGAAGTGGAATTTGTATGAGTGGAGATTAGGAAGAGTCAGGAAGTGTTGGTGGGTGTAGCTTATAGGCCCCCTAACAATAGTTATACTGTTGGACAGAGCTTTAAACAGAAATTATTGGAGCTTGTAACAAAGGCAATGTAATAATTGTGGGGGCTTTAATATTCATATAGATTAGGACAATCAAATTGGAAAGGATGGTCTAGAAAATGAGTTTGTAGAATGTTTTTGTGACAGTTTTCTGGAACAATACATTGTGGAACCAACTAGGGAAAAAGTTATTTTAGCTCTAGTATTATGTAATGAGGGAGGGTTAATTAGTAATGTCATAGTAAAAGATCTGCTGGGAAATAGTGATCATGATGCAATTGAATTCCATGTTAAGTTTGAAAGTGACATACTCCAGTCCCAAATAAAAATCTTCAATTTAAACAAAGCCAATTACTTATACATGAGAGGAGAACTAGCCAAGGTTGATGGGGTAAATAGACTAAAAGGTGTGGCAGTAAATAAACAGTGGGAAACATTTAAAGAAGCAATTCAAAATGTTCAACAAAAATACATTTCATCAAAAAAAAAATCAGCAACAAAGACCCATCATGGCTCATTCAGGAAGGTTAGGACAGGTTTAGAGGAGATGTGAGGAAGAATTTTTTCACTCAGAGGGCAGTGGGAATCTGGAGCTCACTGCCTGAAAGGATGGTAGAGGCAGAAACCCTCATAACATTTAAGAAGTATTTGGATGTGCACTTGCGATGCCATGGCAAACAAGGCTATGGGCCTAATGCTGGAAAATGGGATTAAAATAGTTAGGTATTTGTTTGACTGGCGCAGACTCGATGGGCCGAAGGGCCTTTTTCTGTGCTGTAGACCTCTATGACTCTATAATGGAATTAGGTCAAGCCTGCTGATTACCACCTAGTCCCCTCACTCAACTTCTGAATCAGTACACCTCCATGTTGAACACCTTTGGAAGAAGCACTGAGGTTAGGAAGGGTGCCTCATGGATGCCCAGCTTTGAGCTGCTAATTCTATTCTGAATCTTTCAAATTTAGCACAATGGTAGTGCAATACAACACAATGGAAGATATTCTGTGTGAGTACTCTATGTCATCACCACAAAGATTGTGTGGTGATCACTCCTACCAATACTGTCACAGACAGATGCATCTGTGACAGGTACAATGGTGAGGATAAGGTCAAGTAGGTTTTTCCCTTGTTAGATTTCTCACCACCTGCCGAAGGCCCAGTCTGGCAAATATGTCTTTCAGGACTGGGCCAGCTCGGTCAGTGATGGTGCCAAGCTACTCTTGGTGATGAACATTGAAGTCTCCCAACCACCCATCCCTAATGATGGGAGAGCCCAGCATGTCAGTGCAAAAGACAAGGCTGAAACATTTGCAACCATCTTCAGCCAGAAGTGCTGAGTGGATGATTCATCTTGGCCTCTTCCTAAGGTCACCAGCATCACAGATGCCAGTCTTCAGTCAATTCGATTCACTCCATGTGATATCAAGAAACAGCTGTGGCACTGAATGCAGCATAGGCTGGGGGCCCTGACATCATTCAAGCTGTTGTACTGAAGCCTTGTGTTCCAGAACTTGCTGCGCCCCTAGCCAAGCTGTTCCAGTGCAGCCACAACACTGGCATCTACCCGGCTATGTGGAAAATTGCCCAGGTATGTTCTGTACACAAAAAGCAGGACAAACCCAACCCAGCCAATCACTGCCCCATCAGTCTACTCTCAATCATCAGCAAATTGATGGAAGGGTCATTGACAGTGCTATCAAGTGGCACGTACTCAGCAATAACCTGCTTACTGACACTCAGCTTGGTTTCTGCTAGGGGCTCTCAGCTCCTGACCTTATTGCAACTTGGTCGAAACATGGACAAAAGATCTGAATAGAGGTGAGGTGAGAGTGACTGCTCTTTATATCAAGGCAGCTTTGACTGAGTGTGGCATCAAGGAGCCCTAGCAAAATTGAAGTAAATGTGGTTCGGGGAAAGCTCTCCACTGGTTGGAGTCATACCTAGCACAAAGGCAGATGGTTGTGGCTGTTGGAGACCAATCATTTCCATCCCAGGGCATCACTGCAAGAGTTCCTCAGGGTAGTGTCCTAGGCCCAGCCATCTTCAGCTGTTTCATCAATAACCTTCCTTCCATCATAAGGTCAGAAGTGGGAATGTTCGTTGATAATTGCACACTGTTCAGTACAATTCGCGATTCCTCAGATACAATCCATACCAACATGCAGCAAGACCTTGCCATCATTCCAGCTTGGAATAACAAATGGCCAGTAACATTCACGTGACACAAGTTCCAGGCAATGACCATGTCCAGCAGGAAAGAGTCTTACCACTTCCCCTTGATATTCAATGGCATTGCCATCACTCAATCCCCCACTATCCTAGGGGTTACCATTAACCAGAAACTGAACTGGACCACTCATATAAATACTGTGGTTACAAGAGTAGGCCAGAAGCTGGGAACTTTGTGGTGGGTAACTCACCTCCCAACTCCCCAAAGTGTATCTGCCATCCTACAGGGCACAAGTCAGGAGTGTGATGGAATACTCTCAACTTGCCTGGATGAGTACAGCTCCCACAACACTCCAAAATCTCAACACCATTCAAGACAAAGCAACATGTTTGATCAGCACCCCGTCCACTAAATATTCACTCTATCTGCCATTGGTGCACAAAGCAGCAGCGTGTACCAATCCACAAGATGCACTGCCAAGCATCCTTCGATAGCGCCATCTAAACCATAGAACCATAGAAAAGTTACAGCACAGAAAGGGGCTATTCAGTCCATTGAGTCTGCATTGGCTGAAAAAATTAGCTGCCCAATCTAATCCCACTTTGCAGCACCCAGACCATAGCCTTGCAGGTTACAGCACTTCAGGTGCAAATCAAGTACCTTTTAAATGAGTTGAAGGTTTTTGCCTCAACCACCAATCAGGGCAGTGAATTCCAGACACCTACCACCCTCTGAGTGAAAAAGCTTTACCGAATATCCCCTCTAATCCTTCTACCAATCACCTTAAATCTATGCCCCCCCGGTAACTGACCCCTCCGCTAGGGGACACAAGTTTTCCCTGGCTACTCTATCTAGGCCCTTCATAATTTTGTACACCTCAGTCAAGTCAACCCTCAGCCTCCTCTTTTCTAAGGAAACAACCCTAGCCTGCCCAATCTTTCCTCATAGTTACAATTTTCCAGCCCTGGCAACATTCTTGTAAACCTCTTCTGTACTCCTTGCAGAGCAATTATGTCCCTCCTGTAATGTGGTGACCAGAACTGCACACAAAACACCGCTGTGGCCTAACCAGCATTTTATACAGTTCCAGCATTACATCCCTACTTTTGTATTCTATATCTCGTGCAATAAAGGAAAACATTCCATGTACTTTCTTTTCCACCGTATCTACCAGTCCTGCCACCTTCAAGGACTTGTGGACATGCACTCCAAGGTCTCTCACTTCCTCTATCCCTTTCATGTTTATTGAGTACTCTCTTGTGAATTCTACCAGCTGGAAGCATATGGGCAGCAGACTCATGGGAAAACCACCACCTGCAAGTTCCCCTCTTGCCACATACCATCCTGACTTGGAAGTGTATCGCTGTTCCTTCACCATCGTTGAGTTAGAATACTGGACTCCTTTCCTAACAGTACTGTGGATGTACCTACATCACATGGACTGCAATGGTTCAAGAAGGCAGCTCACCGCCACATCTCAAGGGCAATTAGGGATGGGCAACAAACACTGGCCTAGCCAGTGACGTTCACATCCCATGATAAAAGAAAAATCACGGTGGAATAGCTTTACTCCTGGCAACAAATATTGGGGATTATTTTTGGGAAAAGAATGAAAATAGTGATAAGGAGGTGCTTTGTGAATAAAACATACCTGTTTAATGTCAGGATTTATCCCACAATCTTAGGGTTAATTGCAGATTGCCAAGGTGTAATTGTGCCTGGAACAGATACCTGCAAGTTTAGCCTCCATGCACACACTTCCACTGAAGGTAGAGAGAGTGCTGGCTGACAATGAAACTGAAGGAGCAGGACAACAGCAGAATGGCTCAGGAACTGAAGGGGAAGGCTCAATGGTTCTCAGAGGCAGTACTAGAGGTCCTGGTGAAGGAGACACAGCTGGGAAGGGATATCTTATTCACAGCAGATGTGGGAGGAGATCGATGAGGAATGCATAGCCAGGAGCACTATTATCGAATAAACACAAATAGTCTAGTTAAGATTCCATCTCACAAACACATTTCTCAATATTTATACCACCACCAACATTACGAACTCAGCACAATGCATCTACAATCTAACACCTCTTAGAAGTTGGCCAGAACACTTATAGTCACTAAGGGTAAGAACCGGGATAAGTAGTTTAAGATAACATTTATTATTAATATTTATTATATAAATAGTTTACAGTTGGACATGTTGTGATTATTGCATTTTCATTATTTTTGGTACAATTAGAGAGTCATTATGGTACATGGGTAGTGGTGATCTTTTTCAACGTGATCTTCATGAGGAAGGTTTAAAACAATTGAGTGCAGATGATGGGCTTCCTACAATCTGGAAGGTAAGGTGTGTGACAACTGTGCTCCAAAGCCTGATTGTGGAATATGTCTCTCAAAAGCATCTTCAGTTACTGCCAGTATCGGTTGATCTCTCACAACCAGCGGATTGTTGAGCATGCAGCAAGTCGCCAGTGTCCTGAGCCATGGCATCAGGTTAACACCCAGCAGCCAGCCATGCATATTGTGTTGGGGCTCAAAAACCTGTGGGACAGATGACTGCCTCGTGATAAAAGTATATGGCAACTCCCTGGAGAGCAGGTGTTCATCTGCGTAATGCACAGCTCATGATAGCACAGGAACAGTACAGTGAGGGAATGGAATCCCTTCTTGTTCCTGACAACCTCCATGTTTAAATGAAGGGCTGACATGGCTACATGTGTGTGGCCAATGGCTGCTTGGACCATGGGGAATCCTGCAATCCCACTGAATCCAAATGCTCTCTGCCTTTCATCTTCTCTGACAGCAGGGATTGATACTTGGAGCTACAGAGACCTCCCTTATGCAGAAGTGCCGAGTATTGTGAGATGTGACTGATATCACATGTGACAACCTTGAAGGCTCCAGGAGCATAAATATTAAATGCTACTGTGACCTTGACTACCACAACTAATGCAACCCTTACTGATGTGAGGTATGAATTTTTTTTCACGTGGCCACAGATCTCCATGACAACCTCCATGGTAAAGCGCAGTCTCATCCTGTACTGGTCTTGGGTCATATGAATATAGGAGTAATGCTCTCTGGATGCTCTGGGGAGATAGGACCTCCTACTGAGTGCCCTCCTTGACCTCCAGATCCTTTCTTCTGCAGCAGCTGGCGCTGTTCTGTCTGGCCTCGTCTACTTCTCCCATTCCTTCTTCAGGTCAAGGGAGACCTCCTAGTAAGATGCCCATGACCAACAATTCCCTTTCTCCTGGTGACTTCTATTGGGTCTCTAGTAAGGAAGAGTAGCACAGCACTCACTCTCTTTAGGTGAAGTCCTCATAGAATTTTCAGGTAAAATACTAGCGTTAGTAAAGGCTTGGCAAAGTGTTCCAGAAAGTATCCCGATGTGTACCAAAGGTTCTCTTCAAAGGCAGTGTAGTCAGTCAATCTCAATCAGCAATTGAGCATGAAAGCTGAGCGTGGATATAAGAAATGCTCTCAATCGTCACGATTTCTTCACTCTTCGGTTCTTGCTGAGTATTTTCAGCATTTTCTTTTTCACTTTTTTCCCTTTAGTTCAGCTGCTCGCTGTTTGGAAGGGATGTTAATTGTAGTGCTAGCTAGCAAAATGGCATGCAGCCTCTTCCGTGAATGTTAGGAGCCAATTTAATTGCCATAAAAGCTTAATCATCCCCAGGACAGGCTATTCTTAGGGTGCGTTTAAACTCCTTTACTAAGATGATATCTTGCACCAAAAGTGCATCTCAACTCAAGACCCAGTCTTGGTCACCTCAGTGTAAATTCCCAATCCTACAGTGGGGAAAATAACCCCTTTTCCCTTTAATCTCCAGACTTTTTTTTCACGTAAATAGGGAGAGACGTGTTAGTTAAGTGGTTTGAATTGGAGGTAATGGTTTATCAAACCAGTAAGGACAGTATCATTTTTGGGCAATTACTTAGGATCTTTTATGGCCTTAATTTCTATATGGCCTTTAGCTACAGACTTCCATCATGTCTAAATTACAGATGGTTTGACTGGCATCCAATGCTGGATAAGAAGAAATCTCCTTCAATTTAACATAGGGATACCCAAAGCCATTGGCCAGGATTTTCCGTGCCCGCTGGCGTTGGGCGTATTCGGTGGCATCAGCAGGCAATATGACAAGAAGGCCAAAAATCGGTTTCATGACATTGTGACGTCATTTGCTCAGGACTTCATGGTTTGTCTGCCTACCTTGCTTCAGTCAGCACTCGCAGTCATCAGCGCCAGGCTTCGCAGACGGCACCACATCACTTTTAAGGGGGCTCATGGGCAGGACTCTACCTGCCAGATCAGCCATATGTGGGTGGCTTTTTAATGGCTGCGGCCTAGGGCTTGCTTGGGGAAGGGGGAGAAGTGGCCTCAGGCAACGGAAGAGGCTGCAGGACGAGAGTTGTACTGGGGAAGGAGGGTATCCCAGGGTGTGTGTGGGGGCACACGTTGATCTGTGCAAGTGGTCTCAAGATGGTGAGGGCTGTGGAGTCAGTCTCCAGAAGAGATGAGACCAGATGGACATGTGAGGATGGGTGGTGATGTCCCTTGAGCTGGCAGTGAGTGAGATGCCAGTGAATGTGTGATGGGCTTGAGTGTGTGAGTTTAGAGAGATGAGATGGTTGCCATACCCTGGCTGCATGTATGAGATCATCCTCTATCTGCATTGGATGACCAACCTTTTCTGTGCAGCATTGGCACTGACCACCACTGCCACCACCTACAAAGCCAGAGTGGTAATGTAGCTGCCTCTCCTGTGGCCAGAGCAGTGGTAGAGGACAGCACAGCGGACTTCCACGGCGTCCAAGAGGCGCTTGAGGGCTGCAGTCTTCTTGCCTTTCAGGCCCATGTCTTCTTTGCTGCAGTCCTGGGCTGGAAGCACAGAGCCGTAATATATAAATGCAAGTTGTTGCTGTTGTTGGGAAACTTTCATGTTGAACTTCATTTTGGACACATTGTCGGGCAATTGCCCCATGAATCTCAAAGTCACCCATAGATACATTTGCAGAACGCTAGCTGTTCTTACACTGTTCTGTGGAAATCACTTTGATAGGAGATCAGCATAACTTCCCAAGAAAACTGCATAATCCACACTTTTCAAGCATTTATCCTATTTCTCCACACCTTTCACAAATGAGGTCGAGAACTTTTCGGAAATTCAGGGGTCATGACGGCTCAGCTGAGAATGCATGTAGGTGCCTTGTAGCATTGCTTTAATCTCTCCATTTATGAAGCAGTGGTGCATAAATATCAAACGTGTTACTTCAAAATATTTCCAATATGCTTTCATGCTAACATGCCAGAAGTAGAGAGAATTAGGGCAGGAAATGGCTTTGATGACACCCAGATTAGGTAGCATATTTTATCTGTTGCATCCTTTTGTGTGACAGCAAGTGAGGTTGAGACAGGAAATTAATAAAACTATTGGTATTGCAGCTAAGTGCCTATGGATTTCTGATATCAAAATAAAACTTTTTGTTGAAATGCAAACATGCCTGAATTGAATTCCCAGCAGAAGGAAATTTAAACGTTTTCCGATAAATGACTCAGTGTCCATCCATCAATCAAAACACTGAATTCTCCTTCCAACCACTTGAAGTAATCATTCACCCTTATTTGGTTCCTCTTCCCTGAAATTCATGTCACACACTAAATGCAAATGTGGTTCATGAATCAGAAGCAAGAAGATGTTTCAGAGTGGCCCAAGCTAAGGCCCTGAATTTCTTGCTGCCCTTTCCCTTAACTGACACCACTAAGGTTGCCTTGAATTTCTTCCAGTTTCCAAGTGCACTCAGTACAAAATGGCAGTGGAGGACTCATCATCAGTGCAAAATTTGGGGCAGGACCTATTCTTGTTGGGTTTTCATTCGGGTTTTGTCTGCTGCTTGCTTCCTCTCCGTACCTCTTGATACATTGATAAGTATAATATATGGTAATGATGGATGGCTTCAAGCATGGGAGATACAGCCCTTTACCTGTTTCTTTCTCAATTTCCAGGGCCCACACACTCCTTCCAGGTGAAACAGCAATTTACTTGTACTTCTTGTGATGATCCCTATAGAGACTGACAACTTTCAAAAACAATAAATTCAACTTCCAGCTTTTAACAAGGAACATGGGACCCAGTTTAAAGATCATGGGACCCAGTTTTGGTACCATAAGATGGGGAGTCTAGGACAGAGGGAACAAACTCAAGGAGAGGACCCAGAGAGGGAGACCAACGGGAGCAAACTACCAGTAAGAACCACTGGGGAGAAAAAACACGGGGAGGCGGAAGAAGGAGGCTCCAGGCAGCAAAAGCGTTACTGTTGGCAGGCTCCAGGTAGTGAGGGCTTTGGATTCGCCCTGAAGAGCTGAAAAGGCAGTGGAAGGTTGGTGACTTCATGCTGCGGGCCGTTGAGGCAAAGGCAACCCTTTGGATCCAGACCCCCAAATTTTGGTATGATCTGGTTAGGGGCCAGTAACTTTAGTTTAAAGTAGACAAAGGTTGAAATTCCAGGTACTTACTCAGAGAATAAAGCCACAAGATTCCAGCATTTTAAGCAAACCAAAATAAACTATACAATACAAAGTCAGGAAAGTAATACAATTTACAATATCTAACTTATACTCTAACATTCAGAATTAACATGAGGCAAATACGAATTAACAAGCAAACTGTGGCCAAATACATAACACTGCACAATAAATGACAGATGTGACCAAGACAGATCCCACGGATTTCCCAGCAACCCACTCAGACGTCAGTGTCCGCTATGAGTTCCACAATCTTATTAAAACTTTGTCTCCCTCACAAAGGATCACAAGTCTTCTCTTTCAAAGGTCTAGCCTCTGAATTCCTCCTAAAGTCACTTGGACTGCCTCAAGGATTGCTCACTCCCTGATGTTTTAATCTCTTCTTCTGAGATTATGTACCCCTGGCTTCACTTCAGCACCAAATTGCGAGCACAACTCCAGCTCTCCAGCCATGCCAAGCAGAACACTGCTGCTTTAAAGGGCTACCTTTGCTCCAATGGCCTGCAGCACGGAGTCACCAACTTTCTGTTGTGTTTTCTGCTCTCCAGAGCTCCTCCCAAGCCCTTACTGCATGGAGTTTGCCAACAGTAGTACTTTTGCTGCCTGGAGTCTCTTCTCCAGTCTCTTCTCCCAGTCGTTTCTCTCCCCAGTAGTTCTTATCGGTTGTCTCTTCCAGGTGGTTCCTTCTCCAGTGGTCTCCGCTCTGGGGCCACTCCCTGGGTTCTCCCCCTGTGTTCTCTCTCTCTTTGCTGAGACTCTCATTCTTATGGCACCAAAACCAGGTCCTGTAATCGTTATTTTCATGCCAAGCAGGCACGCCCTGCAGCTTTCAAAAAGAACACCAAGGCCTGAATTTTATCCTTGGTGGACACCCACGATCAGTGGGCCTAGGGCAGGGAAACGGGCCCCCGCCCGTTTCACACTGGCTGGTAAATTAAGGCCCACCCAGCTTGAAGCACATCTTCCCAATGGTTGGGAAGGGCCGTGCCTGTCGGGCACCAGGTCCAATGGCGACCTGGCAGGTGGTTTAAAAACAGCACAGACAGCTCCTTGAAGGCTGTCAGGGAAGAACATATCTCCTGTGCTGAAGAGCGAAGCTATGGCCTTAACTGCAGTTGGAGACGCCAGGCTGGAGGGCAGGTCAGGTGGGCACTTGACCCTGCCTTGTGGTCCTCCAGGGGGAGGTGGTTGCAGGGGTGACACCTTCATCCCCAGAGATGGGAGGAGGAGGCTACCACACCAGGCAAAAAAAGCTTGGGAGGAGGTGGCAGCACAGGTCAGCAGCCACGACGATGTATGGCGCACATGGGTGCAGTGCTGCAAAAGGTTCAACAACCTGCTGCACTCGGCAAGACTGAGTACCGTATTGGCATGGGTCAGTGTGGAGAAGTATTAAGGTCTGACCGCCCCCCATGGAGCTCAGGAGTGCTAGAGTCTGAGTGCCAACTGTCAATGACGCCGGAGCTGGCCAAGGGGGTGAGCCCTGGCTGCTTGGACTGAATGCCTTGCAACTTGAGGGCCACAACTCAGATGTGTCCTGCGAGGTGTTCGCCATGTGGGATTGGCCAGGCTGCAATGGTGCTGCAGGTGGAGAGTGGACTGATCCATGCTCCTCTGTCCTTTCAGGAGAAGGCAAGCCATAACAACATTGCAAGATTACGGACAGACAGAGGCCCTCCAAATCTCCTAATCCTTACAAGATTTGAGCAGGATGCCTTATAGCTGGAGAGGCGCCACACACCTCGGTCAGCCGGTCATGGAGAGGCTGGGGTGTCAGATGAAGCTAAGAGTGCAGTGCACAGGGGTGAGTATTTCAGATGGTGCAACCATTCTAGTGTAGTCTCTTCATTGATGGGAGCCTCAAAACTGGAGTCCCCATTGATCAGTGGCAGACAATGGCACCGTGATGCAGATCTCCATTGTCTCACCAGGGTGCCTGGCATGCACAGTGACAGTGTGATGACTTAGAGTAATGACATGTTGTTGTTCTCCCTTAGATTCACCAGCCCGCACTCGTTCACAGGGCCCCAAAGAGCCATCCTGACGCCAGAAAACCACCGGACTTCATCTTCACCTGCATCACACCCCTTTCTGAACCAGGCACCAGCGCAGATACCAGCACCTCAGTGGGCGTTAGATCTTCGGCTGGAATGTCGGAGCATAGCGGTGAGGGCACTTCAGGCAGATGATGAGCCTCTGAAATCGTCCATTAGGTGACAAACGCTGGATGTCCAGCAGGATATGTAGGAGGATTTAGCGGAGATCCATGAGGGTATGCGTACCATGGTCTCTGTTGTGGAGGAGTCCATGAGGAGCATGAGCACTGTGTTGACCCTCATGGACGAGTGCACTGCCTCCTCCATTGAGGCAGTGGTGACTCTCATGGAGAGGCAGCTCTCTTTCTTCCTCCCTGTTCCCTCCTTCCTTCCCTCCTTCTTTCCTTCCCCCCTATCTCCATCCCTTACTCCCTCCATCCCTTCCTCCCCCTTCCCTCCATCACTTCCTCCCCTTCCCTCTCTTTCTCCATCCCTGTCTTCCTCCCTCCCTCCTCCCCTTCCCTCCTTCTTTCCTTCCTTCCTCCATCCCTTCCTCCCTCCCTTCCTTCCTTCCGTAAAATCAAATTACTGCAGATGTGGAAAGCTGAAACAAAAACAGAAAATTCTGGAAGTACTTCAGCAGGTCAGGCAAAGAGAAACAAAGGCCTGGATTTTCGCCTCTCCGTCACATCGAAAATCCCGGAAATGACTGAAAATTCTAAGCCCCGCCCCTGAACCCAACATTTCCCATCTTCATGGGGGTGGGACTGGAGTTAGGCTGGAGTTCACAGATACGCAATTCGTGGAGGCTGGCCATTTGAATCACCGGCTGCCTCCACTGAAGTGGGAGAATAGGAGTGTGGTATCCTGAGTGTGCAGATTAGAAGAGGTAAGATGAGATCTGAACTTGGTAAATTCTTATGGATAGTTAGGGTACCCCCTTGGAGAGGTTAGGCATTCCTTTGGATATCGTTCCGGAACACCTTTGGGAGGGGTAAGAGTTAAAAGTGAACATGATTATGCACTTTTTATGCACAAACTCACTGGAACTGTCAAGCTGTAACAGAATTGCCCAGCTGTCAAGGAAGTGCTAAGGAGCTGTCCAGCTATCAAAGTTATCAAGGAAATGTCAAACTTGTAAAAGCTATCCAGGAAGTTTCAAAGCTGTCAAGGAGCTGTCCAAGGACACTAGATGAGTTGGCATGGAGGGGTTAAGGGCAAAGAGTAGTGGGTGGGGAATTGGGTTGGCATGAGTTGGCACTAAATTGGAATGGGGCAATAGGGGTTTGTAGAGGGACACTAATTTGACATAGATGGTATGGGGCCATGGAGGTGGGTACAGGAGCACTAAGTTGGCATAAGGTGTATGGAGCCCATGGGGGTGGGTAGAGGGGCACTAAGCTGTCTTTGGGGGTATGGGTGCATTGGGGGTGGGTAGATGGGCATTAAGTTGGCATGGGGGTATGGGGCCATGAGGTGGGTGGCTGAGGGGCATGGGTTGGCATAGGTTGCCATGGGTGGAGCTAAGGGAGTATGTGGGGGGGTGAGGGCTGGAGGAATGCTTTTTGTTGTAATATTTTTATTTATTCAAACACAGTGCCAGGGCATAGAAGGATGTTCTGTCCAGCCCACCTCTGTACCTGGCAGCCTCCGTACTCGTTTCGGGGTCGCCTGCTCTGCCTCCTGTTTCAGCTACCCTACCCTGCAACCGAAAATCCAACTTGCAGATGGACATTTTAAAAGGTCGGGCTCGCCGAGCCAGGAAATCTCCCGACTCTGCCAACCCGACCTGGACACAAAAATCTGGGCCCGAGTTAACATTTCAAGTTGCTGACCTTTCAGCGGAACTGGCAAAAATGAGAAATATTACAAATATTATACATATGCAGAGACAGTAAAAGGTGTGAGAGGAGGAAAGAACAAAAGGGAAGGTCTATGTTAGGGCGGAAGGCAGGAGGGATTAAATGACGAAAGGGAAGATGGTACAAGACAGAGGAGTCGTAATGGGATGGATAAAGAAACAAAAGATGCAACTAGAGGAGGTGTAAATGGCAACAACAGAGTCATTACCAGTGGCTATTGTTTAAAAAATGGGAGCTGTGGCTATGATCTGAAATTGTTGAACTTCTGGTTGAGTTCTGAAGGCTGTAAGATCGAAGGAATAGGTGCTGTTCCTCCAACATCTGTTTAGCTGCTTTGAAACAGGGTATAGGACAGAGAGACCAGAGTGAATGGGGCAGAGAATTAAAATGACAAGTGCCAAATGCTCAGGTTCACGCTCACAGACTGAGTGGAGGTTTTCAGCAAAGCAATCACTCAACCTATGATAAGGCTCCTTTTGCCCTCACCTTCCACCCCATCAGCCCTCACATTCACCAGGCCATCCTCCACCATTTCCACTGCTCCCAGCACAATGTCAGCACCAAACCACATCTTCTCTTCTCCTTTCAGCAGTTCAAAGGGGGCTGTTCCCTCTGCTACACTCTGATCCACTCCTCTGTCCTGCTGAACATCCCCTCCCGCCCCCACCAACCCACCCCAACTCCCGTGCAAGCATATGAGATGCAACACCTGCCCTTTTACCACTTCCCTTCCACCCATCCTAGGTCCTCAGGTCTGAATCCCCACTTTAAACTATTCTGCCTTTCTATCACTCCATCATTTATTAATGTGGTCCTTAAAACCCACATGTTTAATCAAGCTTTTGGTCACCTGTCCCAATATCTCTTCATGTGGCTAAATGTCAAATTTTGTTTGATAATGCTCCTGTAAAATGCCTTGAGTTGCTTTACTGTGGTAAAGGTGCTATATAAATGCAAGTCCTTCTTCTAAAACCTGTTTCACCCTCAAATTCCATTGCTTCCTATTCTGGCACATCTTTTGCACTACTGCAAAATGCAATTTTTATTCTCAACGCCAAAAAAACATTTCTCTTTAGAGTTATAATGGAACTGTATGAACTCCTGGTTTTGCTTCTGTCTAAATAACAACAATAATTGTGGCTTAAACACCATGAACTATAGTGAAACTGTGTCATGTTGCCCTAGCACTGTAATAACTATTCCAGTGGAGTGGGCTGATAAAAACATCCAATATATTTTTAATAATATAGGATTACATGCAGTGTTATTACTGATCCCATTGATAGGGAAAAAGCGATCTTATTATGTTGCAGTTTTCACCAGGCAAAAACCAGGCCAGCCCCAAGAGGCTAATCTGTTTAGGGTCCACAGAGTGTAAACTTGATAATTGGTCTGTAACATAGAGTACGGAGCAACTCATACCTCAATCTGTTAGAAGGCAAGATTGCAGCTCACCTATAACTGAGTTGACTATTGTGTAAAAAGCTGCAGCAAAATCCACAAGTATATCAGATGAACGGAATTTTCTAATATTCAGGATCATATATTAGCAAGCCAAATCAGATGGTGCTATTTCGGCAGCTGAACATGTGCACTTCTCTTGAATAATTGTCATTATTTAACTGTAAACCATGCTGCAGATCCCTGCTCTTTGATACCTGGCCTATGTTGTTTGTTGAGTACAGACTATTTTTCAATGAAATTAAGCATTCACCTCCTTACACTCTTTTCCATTCACGGGCATGATACCAAAACTACATTTGCAGCCAAATACTTAGTATAAATTTGTGAATGGCAATGAAAGGGAAAGAATAGAAACAGCAGACATGTGAGCAACAGAACCATTATATTTTGCAGTATAGTTCTCTCTGTTATAATTTAACTGTTCACTTGTCTGCATGCTGCTTTTTTCTCAGGGCATGTTAAGCTGGTGGTTTCAGTGATTGGTATCTCCAGCTCGTGGGCTCTTGTCAAGTTACCTTCATTAATATGCAGATTAAATGAATAACAAATTCAAGTCATAGAGCTTGCCTGCTTCAGAGGCCCTGTCAGCATGCAACTGGCAGGGTAAAATGATCAAAGAAAGGCAATCTTTTTTTGTGGAATCTTTGTATCTGGTTACACTCTGGAAAGTTGAATTAATTTGGTAACAACATCGGATCACAAAGCTATTTGCATATTCCACCTGCCCACCCCCATCACTCTTGTTTTAACAGCAGACCCAACGGTTCTTTCTTTTGATGATCCTGTTCTTTTGATTCCACAGACCGCTGTTATGATGAGCTTATGCTTATATGGGATTTAAACTGATATACCCAAACGTGCTAATTTCTGTGTATGAATAAATCTGCATAGGTGTGTCTCTGCATGCGTTGTGTTCAAATATTTCAGCTTAATTTCATGATTTTCACCTTTGTAAATGAGGAAGTTGCATCAATGTAACTCTTTTCGAGTCAAAACAATAAACTAAATTAATCGTTAAGATGTAACTCTTTTTGAGTCAAAACAATAAACTAAATTAATCGTTAAGATGTAACTCTTGTAGAGTCAAAACAATTAACTAAATTAACAATAACAAGGGAGAAATCAAGCACAGCCCCTAAGTCAGGTCAGCTGTAAAATCAAGGAAAAACTTTAAAGGAACCTTACAAACATCAAACTAAGATGTGATTAAAGGGGTCAACAAAACACCCCAGTCCCCGCGGTGCCCACCGGGCACGGAAGGCCTCGATGGTGCCAGCAATGTAGATGGACTTAGATACTCTCCTTTTTTAAGACTACAGCAGAGCCACTTTGAGTACACCAACAGTGAATTTGCTTAATTGATATTTTAATCCCTGGGTAAACCTTTAGCAAAAAAGTAGAGGGGGGTAGATACAATAAGGCCTGTTAACCTACTCACTATTGAGGTCATATACTCCGCATCACCCTCCCACATTTACTACTCTCACAGCTTCCACACACTTCCAGCTTTTAACCTATCTCAGGCAAATCATTCAAATCATGCAACACACTCACTGACACTTTCCCCTCTTTTTTGCAGGACAGGGTGACACATAACAGGAGGCAGTACAAAAGATCTGGAGAGGGACACACACAGCCTCATGTCCTCACCCCTTGGGTGATTAGCATTATTGGCACGGCTGCCACTGAGGCTTAATTGGCATTGCCGAAGCCATCCGGGATGACTATATGTTCCAGCTTTATGCACCTTCTCTAGTCCCAATTCACCTTCATTCCACAATCTGGTATGATGTGCAAGCTGTGTAACCAGGCAACACCTGCTTTCCAACGCCAACCCCAGCCCTCCTTATGTCAACCCTCCTTTTGTGCATTTATGTTTGCAGATACACAAAAACTGCCAGCCAGTCAGTCAGTGCTGCCTGAAGATTAAGGCCCAGGGGAAGTGCAGATCATGAGGAAAAAACACAGACACTTGATCTGACACTCACAACCACCGTCTCAGATACTGGCAATGCGCATGCATTAGAGGGTAATGTAGAGGTCGGATCTGCATATGGTGAGTCATCAGGCATGAATGGATTGCAGCAAGGCTAGAGAGAAAGGATAACACTTCTGACAGCTCCCCGGAGGTGAGGTCACAGACAAGTTCTTCTGCAGGGACAAAAGTCAGGTAAAGGCTGATGGGCACGTTCACCAAAATGGTTGGTGCATTGGAAGTACTGCCAGAGAGCCTGCCATCTGTCAAATAGCGTGGAGGTGTTCAGTTCCAATTCAGCACAGGGTAATGCACAGATCTTAGAGCCCATCCTTCCCAGCTTGGAAGTAGTGGCCAAATCCATCCGGGCACTTGCTGACCTGACCATGATGAAGCTTCCAAAGTCACAGCTTTGATTGCAGCACAGGCAGAAGTCACCTAACATCTGAGTACTGCAGCGGAAGCTCAGGCTGAGGTCATGAGATATTTGCTAGATGCCATGCAAGCTCAACTTAGTGCCATGCAACCTCAGACTTCTGCCATCATGACTATGGATAACAGTGCTCAAAGGAGCTTGCAGGGTCTCACCAGAAGTCCAGCAATCTGTGCTACAGCAGTTTATTACTATCACTGAGGCAACCCCCCCACCCCCCCACACCCCAGGGGGGTGGCATTGGCTCCGTGGTGATGTTGTTAACATTGTACTGTTGTTTAAAAAGGAAGAATGTGGCAAACTGAATAATTACAGGGCATTCAACCTTACATTGGTGGTGGGCAAATCGTTGGAAAGAATTCTGAGGGGCAGTACTAATTATCATTTACAAATGCACAGATTAATCAAAGACAGTCAGCACATATTTGTTAAGGGAAGGTCATATCTGACTAACTTGATTGAACTTTTTGAGAAGGTAACAAGGAGAGTGAACAAGGATAGTGTTTGATGCAGTCACATTGATCACAGAGTCACAGAATCTTTACAGTGCAGAAAGAGGCCATTCGGCCCATTGAGTCTGCACTGGCTGTCTCTGAAAGAACATTCCATGTAGTCCCACTACCCTGCCTTATCCCCGTAACCTTGCACATTCTTTCTTTTCAGGTACCAATCCAATTCACTTTTGAATACTTCGATTGAACCTGCCTCCACCACCCTTTCAGGAAGTTCGTTCCAGCCCCCAACCACCCTTTAGGTGAAAAAAAATTTTCTCACATCACATTTACTCATTTTGCCAATTATTTTGAATCTATGCCCTCTAGTTCTTGACGCCCTCTTGAATGCGAACAGTTTCTCACTATTTACCTTGTCCATACCCCTCAGGATCTTGAATACCTCTATCAAGTCTCCTCTCAGCCTTCTTTTCTCCAAGGAAAAGAGTCCCAACCTTTCCAATCTATCCTCATAGCTACAATTCTTTATCCCTGGAGTCATTCTTGTGAATCTCCTCTGTACTCTCTCCAATGCCTTTACACCCTTCCTCAAGTATGGTGCCCAGAACTGGATGCAGTATTCCAGATGAGGCCTAACTAGTGTCTTATACAAGTTCAACATGACCTCCTTACTCTTGTACTCGCTACCCGTATTAATAAAGCCCAAGATATTATATGCTTTATTAACTGCCTCTCAACATGCCCTGCCATCTTCAATGACCTATGTACATATACACCAAGGTTCCTCTGTTCCTGGACCTCCTTTAGAGACTCTCCTTTTATTTTATACAGTCTCTCCATCTTCCTCCTGCTAAAATGTATCACCTCACACTTCTCTGCATTGAACTTCATCTGTCACTTGTCTGCCTATTCCGCCAACTTGTCTATGGCCTTTTGAAGTTCAAGACTATCATCATCACAGTTGACAACATTTCCAATCTTCATATCACCTACAAATTTTGAAATCATGTCCTGCACACCACAGTATAGGTCATTAATATATATCAGAAAGAGCAAGGGTCCCAATACCAACCCCTGGGGAACTCTAATACAAACCTTCCTCCAACCTGAAAAATGGCCATTTATCACTACTCTCTGCTTCCTGTCACTCAGCCAATTCCCTATCCAAGTGCCGACTTTCTCTTTTATTCCATGAGCTAGAATTTTGCTTAAAAGTCTGTTTTGTGGCACTGCATCAAAAACGCCACATCAACAGCATTTCCCTTATCAGCCTTCTCTGTTACCTCCTCAAAAACCTCCAGTAACCTAGTTAAACATGATTTTCCCTTAATGGCCAGAATTTTACGTCCTGCAGGCAAGCATGTGCCTGACCCGAACGGGCAGAAAATCACGTGAGATGACATCAGGCGAGCATCCCAACGTCATCGAGCACTCATGCGATATTTCGCTCGGTGGGTGCGCGCAAAAGTTGGGAGAGCAGCCGCCAACAATTAAGCAGGCAATTAAGCTCGTTAACGGCCCAATTATAAGCGATTTTTCGTGACCCGTCAAACATTACGGTTGGCGGACAGGCCAATCGGCCAGGCGGGCTTTACATTTTTGATGAAACCTCATCCAAGGGCGGGATGAAAGCTCCATTAGGATTTAAAATAAAAAGAAATATCTGGGGACATTCTTTTTTATGAGGTATGCTTTCAGGAGCTTAATTGTGCTGCGTGGACATTTTTTGTAGCATTTTTGTGCTTTCTTTTACTATTTGGAGGTCTGCAGCTCCCTGAGGCATCTGTCTGCCTTCAGGGAGCTCAGTGGAAGGGCTCACCAGCACCCACAGTGTCGTTAGCGCCCGCCCTATTCCCGCCCCCACCGGCAATGCAGAGCCTTTCTCAGGGCGTGTTTCATGCTGGCTGGCCATTAATTGGCCATGATTAACCTAAACCATTAATTGGCCAGCCGGTGTGAAATCGCACTCGGGGGATAGTTTCCCATCCTCTCCCGGGCTCACCGATCACGTGCGCACAATAAGCGCAAAATTCAGGCCAATGAATCCATGCTGGCTTTCCTTAATTATCCTACGCTTGTCTAAGTGACTATTGATTTTATCCCAAGCTATAGTTTCCAGAAGTTTCCCTGCCACTGAAGTCAAACTGACTGGTTTGTAGTTGCCATCTTTATCCTTGCACCCCTTTTTGAGCAAAGGTGTAACATCACAATTCTCCAATCCTCTGGCACCTCCCCTGTATCTGAGGAAGACTAGAAGATTATCACTCATGCCTCTGCAATTTCCACTCTCACTTCCCTCAGTACCCTTGGATGTATCCCATCCGGTCCTGGTACCTTATCTATTTTAAGTAAAGATAGCCTATCACCTTCTCCTCAATTGTAAATTCTTCTAGTGTACCAGTTACCTCCTCTCTCACATCGACCTGGGTAGCATCTTCTTCCTTTGTAAAGACAGATGCAAAGTATTCGTTCAGCACCTCCGCTATTTCTCCAGCCTCCATATGCAAGTCCCTTTTCTTGTCCCTAATCGGCCCTAATCTTTCTTTTACCACCCTTTTATTATTTACATGCCTATATAAGTCATTGGGATTCCCTTTTATGTTAGCTGCCAGCCTCTTTTCATGCTCTCTCCTTGCTTTTCTTCTTAGTTTCTTCACTTCCCCTCTGGTCCTTCTATATTCAGCCTGATTCTCTATTGTATTTTCTACCTAACATCTGTCGTACACGCACTTCTTCCTTTTCATCTTCACCTCTATCTCTCTCGTTATCCACGGTGCTCTGGATTTATTTGTCCTACCTTTCACCTTCAAGGGAATATACGTTGATATTGCCTGCAATACTTTTTCTTTGAAGGTGGCCCATTGTTTAGTCACCATCTTTTCTGCCAACATTTGATCCCATCGAATTTAATTAATTATCCCTGCTCTGGATTGTGCCCTGTCCTTTTCCATTATTAACCTAAACCTTATGATACAATGGTCACTGTCCCCTAGAGGCTCTCCCGTTGATATTTGATCCACTTGGGCCAACTCATTCCCCAGAGCCAGGTCCAAAAGTGCATGTCATCTCATTGGACCAGAAACATACTGCTGCAGAAAATTATCTTGAACACATACCAGGAACTCTCGCTCCTCTTGACCCTTTGTACTATTTCTATCCCAGTCTATCTTTGGATAATTCTTGCACCTCTCAGTAATTTCTTTGCAAATGGGTTTCTCCACATCCCTTCCACTAGTTGATGGTCTATATTCTACACCAATCAATGTTATTGCATATTTCCCATTCCTCACCTCTAGCCGGAGAGATTCTGTTCTTGATCCCTCTGGAACATCCTCTCTCTCCAGTACTGTAATACTATCTTTAATCAATAATACCACTCCCCGCCACCTTTTCTTCCTTTCCTGTCTCTCCTAAACACCTTGTACCCAGGAATATTTAACGTTCAGTCCTGCCCTTCTTTGAGCCAGGTCTCTGTTATAGAAATAATATCATAATTCAATTTGTCAACCTGTGCCTGCAGTTCACCAATCTTATTAACCACACTCCGTGCATTCACATACACACACCTTAGCCCTGATTTAGGCTTTTATACTTTCCCCTTTATTCTGACCCTATCTAATGACTTACTATTGCCTACTCTAATTGTATCAAACTTTCTATCTACCTTGATATTACTCTGATAAGTCCTTGTTATCAGTTGATACTTCTCTACTTTCCACTGCCAATTTTTCTCCCCTCCACTCTGAGTTTCCCTTCAAGTTCCCATTCCCCTGCCAATATAGTTTAAACCTTCCCCAACAGCACTAGCAAATCTCCCCGCAAGGACATTAGTCTCAGTCCTGTTAAGATGTAACCTGTCTTTCTTGTACAGGTCCCATCTGCCCAGAGCTGGTCCCAATGCCTCAGAAATCTAAAGTCCTCCCTCCTATGTGTTGAACTGTTCAATCTTCCTATTCTTACACTTACTAGCACGTGGCACTAGAAGTAATTCTGAGATTACTGTTCTTGAGGTCCTGCTGTTTAATTCCCTTCCTAACTCCCTAAAATCTGCTTTCAGGACCTCATCCCTTTTCCTACCTATGTCATTGGTCCCAATGTCGACCACAACCTCTGGCTGCTCACCCTCCCCCCAAAGAATGTCCTGCAGTCACTCTGACATCCTCGACCCTGGCACCAAGGAGGCAACATACCACCCTGGAGTCACGTCTACGGCCACAGATACACCTATCTGCTCCCCTAACTATGGAATCAACTACTACTATAGTACTTCAATTCTTCCTCCTCCCCACCTGTGCAGCTGGCCACCTGTGGTGCCACAAACTTGGCTCTTGCTACAGTCCTCTGAGGAACTATCTCGCTCACCAGTATACAAAATCGAAAAGTGGTTAGAGAGCAAAATAGCCCCAGGGGATTCCTGCACTACTTGCCTGTTTCTCTTAGATACTCTGGCGGTCACCCATTCCTTCTCTGCCTGTGTACTTCTTAGCTGTGGTATGACCACCTCTCTGAATGTGCTATCCATGTAATCCTCAGCCATGCGGATGCACCACAGTGACTCTGGCCACTGCTCGAGCTCCAGAACTCGAAGCTCAAGTTTCTGAAGCTGGTGACACTTCCTGCAGGTGTAAAGTGCACTTTGTGCCTGCGCAACTTCCCACATCCCGCAGGATACACATTCCACATGGCTGAGCTGCACTGATATACCTTAATCTTTATATAAAGTGTTTACTACAGTATTTATTTACTCAGTTATTTTAAATATTTTCTTAATTCATTTAGAACAAGTGTTATGTATACTACAATTTAATGTGCTTATTAAATGCTCGTACCACCCACAAATACAACTAAAAGTTATCTGGTTCTTAATTACACAGGTGTGTGTTTTAGGACTCTCACTGTTTTCACACTCCCGACAGCCTGTCCTCCCACTTCATTTTCACACTTCTGACTGCCTCTCCACTGTTTCAATCTCCCAACTATCTCTCCACTCGTGCTGTTTTCAATCTCCTAACTGCCTGTCCTCTTGCGCTGTTTTCAACCTCCGACTGCCTCTCCTCTCGTGCTGCTTTCAATGTCCTGACAGCCTCTCCTCTCGCGCTGTTTTCACACTCCCAACTGTCTCTCCACTTGCGCTGTTTTCAATCTCCTGGCTGCCTTTTGTCTTGCGCTGTTTTTAATCTCTGACTGCCTATCCTCTCATGCTGCTTTCAATCTCCCAACTGTCTCTCCCCTCGTGCTGCTTTCACACTCCCGACTGTCTCTCCCCTCGTGCTGCTTTCACACGCCCGACTGTCTCTCCACTTTTGCTGTTTTCACACTCCCGACTGTCTCTCCTCTCGTGCTGTTTTCAATCTCCCGACTCTCTCTCCTCTCGCACTATTTTCACACTCCCAACTGTCTCTCCACTTGTGCTGTTTTCACACTCTCCACTGCCTCTCCTCTTGCACTGTTTTCAATCTCCCAACTGTCTCTCCTCTCGCACTGTTTTCACACTCCCGACTGTCTCTCCTCTCGCACTGTTTTCAATCTCCCAACTGTCTCTCCTCAGGCTGTTTTCACACTCCCGAATGCCTCTCCTCTCGTGCTATCTGATGTTAACAAGGCTTTTAACAAAGTCCCACATGGCAGACTTGTCTTAAAATTAAAAGTCCATGGTACTGAAGGGAAAGTGGCAAGTTGGATCCACAATTGGTTCAGTGGCAGGAGGCAAAGAGTTATGGTCGATGGGTATTTTTGTGACTGGAAGGCTAGGATTTCACAGGACTCAGTTCTTGTCCCTTGCTTTTCATGGTATATGATCAATGATTTACACTTAACTGTAGGGGAACATGATTAAGATTGAGGCAAAAATTGTCCATATGGTTGATAGTGAGCAAAAAAAGTGTACAGGAAGTCCTGTAGGCTGCAGGAAGATGTCAATGGAGTGCTCAGGTGGGTTGAAAAGTGGCAAATAGAATTCAAAAGCTGGGGAAGTGTGAGGTAATGAACTTGGGGAGGGCAAACAAGACAAGGGAAAACACAATAAATGGCAGGAGGCTGAGAACTACAACAGCAGAGTGACCTTGGAATGCATATCCACAGGTCACTGAAGGTAGCAGGACAGATAGATAAGGTGGTTAAAAAAGCATTTAGGATTTTTTCCTTTATTAACTAAGGCATAGAATATAACAGGGAGGTTATGCTAGAACTGTAGAAAACACTAGTTCGGCCACAGCTTGAGTACTGCGCACAGTTCTGGCCACCACATTATAAGAAGGATATAGTCGCACTAGAGAAGGTACAGTGGAGATTTACAAGGATGTTGCCAGGAACGGAGAATTTCATCTATGCAGCAAGATTGAACAGGCTGGGTTGTTTTCTTTGGACCAGAGGAGGCTGAGGGGAGGTTTAACTGAAATGTATAAAATGATAAGGTGCCTAGGTAGAATGGATAAGAAGGACCTATTTTCTTTAGCAGAGAGGTCAATAACCAGGGAGCATAGATCTAAAACAATTGGTCAAAGGATTAGAAGGGAGTTGAATTTTCTTTTCATCCCAGGGGGCAGCGGAGATCTGAAACTCACTGCCTGTAAGAGTGGTAGAGGGAGAAACCCTCATCACAATTAAAAAGTACTTGGATAATGCCTTGAAGTGCATTACCTACAAGGCTACCGACCAAAGCTCTTATCTTGGCTGGGGCAGACATGGGTTGAATGGCTCCTTCTGTGCTGTAAGTTCCAGTGATTCTGACTACATCAATCTGCTGCCCTCTCTCAGAATGTCAGCATTCAAGGTACAAGGTACAAAAGCACAAGGGTGAGTAGTTGAGCATTGTATATATAATGGGAAGTGTTGTTAACTAAAGTTGGTTGATTTTGTTGTATCTCTTCACGATGTTGGCTAAAAGAACTCTGTGATGGTTTGTAAGCAAGGAATGGTAAGGTGGGCAAGTGTGGAGCAACAGTAATGTGGGAAATTTCCCAGAGAGACAAAATCTGATTAGACACTCAATGGCAGCCTGACCAGATGCCTCCACCGGAGGTGAGGTGGCTGCTGAAGCCCTTGTGACAAAAGCTGTGCCCTCATGATGGTCAGGTCGTAGAGGACTCTGCAAACAACAACAACAACATATATTTATATGGCACCTTTAATGTAATTAAAGGCACTTCACGGGTGCATTATAAAATAAAATATGACACTGATCCACTTAAAGAGATATTAAGTCAAATGATCAAAAGTTTGGCCAAAGAGGTAGGTTTTAAGGAGCTCATTAAAGGAGAAAGCAAGGTAAAGAGGCAGGGAGATATAGGGAGGGAATTTCAGAACTTAGGGCCCCAGTAACTGAAGGCGTGACCGTCAGTGATGGAGAGATTAAAAACATGGATCACAAGAGGCCAGAATTAGATGACTGCACATATCTTGGAGGATTGTGGGACTCGAGGAGATTACAGAGGTAAGGAGGGGCAAGGCCATGGGGAGTTTTGATGAGAATTTTAAAACCAAGACTTAGCTTGACTGGGAACAAATGTAGGTCAGCTAGCACAAGGGTGATAGGTGAATGGGACTTGATGGAAGTTGGGGCATGGGCAGCAGAGTTTTTGGTGACCTCATGTTTACAGTGGGTAGAAGGTAGGAGACCAGCCAGCAGTTTGTTGGAATAGTCAAGGTTAGAGGTAACAAAGGCCTGAATGAGAGTTTCAGCAGCAGATAAGCTGAGACAGGGTAAAATCAGGTAATGTTGCAGAAGTGGAAATACTTGTTCTTAGTGATGGCGCGAATATGCGGTAGGAAGCTCATCTCAGAGTCAAATATGACATCAAGATTGTGAACAGACTGGTTTAGTCTCAGAGCATCAGAAATTGGGAGACACACTCCAGTG
Organism: Cetorhinus maximus; assembly: GCF_964194155.1. Taxonomy (NCBI): domain Eukaryota; kingdom Metazoa; phylum Chordata; class Chondrichthyes; order Lamniformes; family Cetorhinidae; genus Cetorhinus; species Cetorhinus maximus. Next base: position 135,470,067 of record NC_135880.1, read on the forward strand.
AGTGCTAGAGGGCTCCGCAAAGCAGTCCAGGCTGTGGGACTGTGTCTTCAAGACGCCAATGGACTGTTCCACGAGGTTCCTAATTGCAGCATTGCTGTCAATTGTAGGACCATTGCCCACATTTAGTTGTGAGGCAGAGGGGTGTCATCATCCATGTGTACAATGAGCAGCCCCTGTTGCCAAGAAGGCACTCTGCTTTGAAGTGGTGCCTCAAATATGGCTGGAACAGCTGACTAGCGCAGGACAAAAGGGTAGCACAAATTCACCAAATGAGGGCCTGGGCGCGGTCATCCACCAACAGTAAGTTCAGAGAGTGAACCCCTTTGCGGTTCAGGTATATCTTGCCACTGAGATGAGGAGTCCGCAGAGTCACATGTGTGCAGTCAGTGGCTCCCTGCATCATGGGGAAGCCCACCATCTTGGCAAAGCTGTGTGTGTATTCCTTCTGCTTCTCTCTGCTTACAGAGAAGACAATGAAGTCTGCTTTCCCGCTAGGGAGACCTCCCAGATACTGTGATGGACAGAGAAGTGAGATATGTTGGCAATGCTACTGGCTCCAGCCTGGAAGGATCTGCTGGTGTAGAAATTGAGGGCCACTGGCTATATTTACAATTCCTCTTGAGCATCAGTGGGAGATGGAGCAGGGGCAGCTGGGAAGAGGAGGAGGGCTCTCTTACTCAGCTAGGGTCTTCAGAGAGCACTTCTCCTAACCTGCAATTCAGCCAGGTACATTGTCTGCAGTAGCTACGATTCACCAAGGAGACACTCAAAGAACTGTGCTACCTCCTTGAATTGGACTTGCAGCCATAGTGCAGAGTGAGGAGGAGCAAGTGATGTACTCAAAGGCCTTTCAAAACCACACTGTTGTATATGTTATATCACAGGGCTATGCAGAGATGACACTAGTTTGTATGTGTGTAACAGGTTTTATTTACCATCCTTTGAAATGTCTACTCCATGCTTCAGCCTTGGCTTCCAGCTCTTTCTACTGCTTTTCACTGAGTCCGCACCAGGCTTAACCAATCAAGCACAGTGAGCATCAATAGTAAGCAGACTCACAAAATCAAACACAGAACAATTGAATAATTGAACATGACACACACCAGTCTTTCCAAAGGTCCACCACTCCCTTCTGACTGAAAGAGCTTCTGTCAAATCTTCTCACTAACTGTGCAGCAGCAAGTAGAAAGTCAAGAGCACCTCATCTGAAAGTTCAATGGCAATGCTTTTAAATAATATTGGGGTATTGCTCATGTAGCTGAATGCCTTCTCAAGCTGTGTTTAAGAGAGGGGGGGTTAACAGGACTGGCGTAATTCAAAATGGCAAGTCAGGTACCAAATTGGCATTAGACACTGACATCATGATCTTTGCATACTTCCACCACACACACAGAATGCCTACTAAGGCACCCTCTGCAGGTTGGTGATCAATGCCAGCCATGCTCTATGTTATTGGGAGTGGAGTTCCCGCCATTATTCCCTTAGAGGGCCTGGTAGTGCTAAAATCAGTGGCACCATGGAACCAAATTTTGCAACCCTAGATGTCAATAAATCAGTGAGAGAAACTGACAGACAACCGTAGTGGGTAAATTTCCTCAGAGCTACTCCCACTTAACCAACATAACTTCAGCAGAAGCCACATTTACATGGAGGTGGGTTTACAGGGAGTTAATTTCCCACCCAGCAGAGGAAGCAGCAGACCATGGCGATTTTATCTATTGGGCCTCATTTAAATACAATCAGTCCATTTTCCACCTGGAACAGACATAGACAGGGCATAGAGCAGCCATTGGAAGTTGAAGGTTAAGTGGACATTGGCCATTTGCTAGTTTAAAGTAAATGACAGGGAGTGGGTTTCATGTGGGAGGAGTCTGAGGCAGGCAACACAACGATTTTCCTTGCGTTGAGGAATGGGGTTTGGTGGAACATTCCTAAGCCTCCTAGCCTCACAGAGGAAAGTGTCATGCTTGCCTCAATCTCTTACCTGCCTCTACTGGGTGGGAAAGCTATGGCAGCTTCCCTGCTTAGGTAGGGTTGCCAACTCTCCAGGATTGGCCTGGAGTCTCCAGGAATTGAAGATATGTACAATCCTGGAGAAAAATCATTGAGACATTAAAAAAAATTATTTTTTGGTCATTTTCTTTGAACATTTCTCTTTCCCAGATATATAAATATTGAAAATAGCTATTTGCCTGACAGTCAAGCATCATCCAATTGGGTAATGAGTCTTTTTGCTTTCCGATTGGCGTAGGAAGGCAGTACGACAAGGATGGATGTGTTGGCCAATTAATGGCAAGAGTGTGGGGGCAAGTCATGTGATGAAATCTCCAGGAATACATTTAATCACAGTTGGCAGCCCTATGCTAAGGCCCCACTTAAAACTGCATAATAGGACTCCATAATGCGAAATTCCTGCCTGATTTAGGCAGCATTGCAACTGCCTGCATCACTCTGCAGGTTAACATCAGGAACAGTCGGGATCTGAATGGGTAAATAACCTGCTTGATATTAGCTGCCCACCTGCCCAATTAGTGCCAAGCAGGGAAGCGTTAAATCAACCCTAAGTTTTCCACTAAAGCTACAGTAGAGCAGCAAGGGAAGTACCAAGAAAATTCATCCCCCAGGAGTTTTCTTTCTGGTTTCACTGTTTTTTAAAAATTCTTTCATGGGATGTGGGCAGCACTGGCAAGGCCAGCATTTATTGCCCATCCCTAGGTGCCCTTGAACTGAGTGCCTTGCTAAGCCATCTCAAAGAGAAGTTAAGAGTCAACCACATTGCTGTGGGTCTGGAGGCACATGTAGGCCACACCAGGTAAGGATGACAGATTTCCTTCCCTAAAGGGACATTAGTGAACCAGATGGGTTTATAAGACAATCAGTGATAGCTGTCATGTTCGCCATTACTGAGACTAGCTTTCAATTCCAGATTTATTTACTGAATTTAAATCCCACCAGCTGCCATGGTGGGATTTGAACCCATGTCCCCAGAACATCAGCCTGGGCCTTTGGATTAGGAGTCCAGTGAAATTACCAGTACACCACCATTCCCCATTATTTACAGTCTTATGCTCATGTTAAAATATGTTGCAAAATTGCGCCACGCAAAAAAATTACCTGTTAAGTCATTGTGTAAAGAAAATTAGAGAAATACAGAGCCTGAGTTTTACCCTCGGCAGGCACGCACGATCAGCTGGCCCGGGACCGGTTGAGAAACAGGCCCTCGACCATGATCAGCCGCAACCGCGATTTCACACTGGATGGCCAATTAAGGCCGGCCCAGCGTCTACTGCATCTTCCCAATGGTCAGGAGGGCCGGGTGGGGGCAGGGGCAGGGGCTGTCGGGTGCCTGGTCTAATGGAAACCCAGTGGGCAGTATAAACACAGCAGAGGCAGCTCCTTGAAGGCTGCCGAGGAAGAATCATATATTCTGCGTTCTGGAGACTGAAGCTATGGCCTCAACAATGTCTGGAGACGTCAGGCGGGAGGGCAGGTCGGGTGGGCACTCAGCCCCCGGGCTTTTGAATGAGTGTCTCATGGTGCTCTTGGAGGAGGTGGCTGCCAGGAGGGACACCCTCGTTCCCAGAGATGGAGGGAGGAGGCCACTGCACCAGACAAAAAAAGCTTACGAGCAGGTGGCAGCCGAGGTCAGCAGCCACGACGTTGTGCAACACACATGGGTGCAATGTCACAAAAGGGTCAACGACCTGCTGCATTCGGCAAGGGCGAGTACCGTGTTGCCAAGGATCAGTGTAGAGAAGTGTTAAGGACTGGCCATCTCCCCTTGGAGCTCAGGGGTGTTAGAGTCTGAGTGCCAACTGTCAATGACTGGCCAAGGGGATGAGCCCTGGCTGCTTGGACTGAGTGCCTTGCGACTCAAGAGCCATGACTCGGATGTGCCCTGCAAGATATTCCTCAGGTGGGGTTGGCCAGGCTGCAATGGTGCTGCAGGTAGAGAGTGGACTACTCAATGCTCCTCTGTCCTTTCAGGAGGTGACAAGCCATTACTACATTGAGAGGTCACAGACAGGCGGAGGCCCCCAAACCTCCTAATATTGACCAGATTTGAGCAGGATGCCTTCGAGCTGGAGAGATGCCACGCACCTCGTTCAGCCGGTTGTGGAGAGGCGGGTGTGCCAGGCAAAGGTAAGAGAGCAGTGCACAGAGGTGAGAGTTTCAGATGGTGTCAACATTCTTGTGTAGTCTTTTCATTGGTAGGAACCTCAAACCTGGAGTCCCATTAATCATTGAAAGACGATGGCATCGTGATGCAGATCTCCATTGTCTCACCAGGGTGCCTGGCATGCACAGTGACAGTGTGATGACTTAAATTAATGACATGTCATTGTTCTCCCCTAGATTCGCCAGCACGCACTCACTCGCAGGGCCCCGAAGAGCCACCCCTGACGCCAGAGGACTGCCGGGCTTCAGCTGCACCTGTGTCACACCTGCTCGCTGAACAAGGTACCAGAGTAGGTACCAGCACCTCAGTGCACATTAGATCTTCAGCTAGAATATCGGTGCATAGCGGTGAGGGCACTTCACACTCACTTGAGGTGCAGGCAGAGGCAGAGAGTGTCCAGGACACCAGCAGTTGGAAGACTGCTGGAAACCAGGCCGATGCTAAGTCAAAGGCAGATGATGAGCCTCTGGAATCGTCTGTTAGAAGGCAGATGACGGATGGCCAACGGGATGTGCAGGAGGATCTGGCGGAGGTCCATGAGGGTATGTATGCCTTGGTCTCAGTTGTGGAGGAGTCCATGAGGAGCATGAGCACTGCATTGACCCTCATGGCTGAGTGCACTGCCTCCTCCATTGAGAGAGTGGGGACTCTCATGGATAGGCAGCTCCAGGGACAGAATCAGGGGTTCCTGGGGTTGCGCTCGGGCCTGCAAGCCCTCACACAGGCAATGACCTCAAGTGGTCAGTGCCAGTGTGGGAGATGGATGAGGCACCCAGTATTCCAGCTAGGTGCCCGTCCATCAATGGCGAGCAGGGAGGTCCAGAGCGACCTCACGTTAGCACATAAGCTGCTTGTTGTCAGGGCACTCTGGATGATGGCAGAAGCTCATCCGCCTCGCTCCCAGTGACCGTGGCATCTAACAAGGCTGTGATGACTGGGGAGATGCCAGCCGTGGCACTGGCCGCTCTCTGCCAGGTAGGACCAGCACAGGCTCCACTGGCCAGAGGATGACTGCCAAGGTCATCAAGGCCAACAAGACAGCAGAGTCAGCAGGCTGTCTCCAATGCCAGTGCCAACGAGGGGGGAGGGGGCACCAAGACGCAGCACTTGCAAACATAAGTTTAAAGCACCATGAGCACAAGAGGGACTGTTCACAGGTGATCTTCTGTTCTGTAATGTTTTGTTTATATGTTTCCTGGTGTGGAAATGAACACCAGAGATGATTATGTTAATTTGTTTGGATTGTGAAAATTACATAAATTTTTCTTTTGTCATAATGGCCTGAGTTTGCTTCACCTTTTTTTTGGTGCAGGGTATGCCAGTATGTAATGCTGGATGTGAGTGGCTCTAAACTTTATTGCACAGGCACTGAGTGGACTTTGGGTCCAAATGAAAGGGTCATTCCAGACATCCGGGATGGAGGCAGCAGCCCTAGCATGAGGTGGAAGCTGATCTTTGGCAGCCTAGCTGAAGGATTGTTGGATCAAGATGTCCCTGGTGTCCCTGCCTCCCTGAAGGATCTGAAGGTCTGCCTCCAGGCCCTCAGCATTCTCCTCACCGTGCTTCTCTTCTGACTCACTACTGGATTCATCCTTTGTGGCCTGTGGAGCTGTGTCAAGGTCCTCTTCCTCCAGTGGGTTCCCCCTTGCCAGTGCCAGATTGTGGACAGCGCAATATGCAACCACTATCAGTGATACCCGCTCTGGGGGGTATTGTAGTGCACCCTCTGAGTGGTCCAGGCATCGGAAGGGCATCTTCAGAAGACCTATAGTCCTCTCTATCACCGTCCTTCTGGAGGCATGGCTCCTATTGTAATGCTGCTCTGCCTCTGTTCTTTGGTGGTGGAGAGGCATCATAAGGCACCTTTTCAATGGATAGCCCTTGTCACCCAGCAGCCATCCATCCAGTCGGGCTGGAGCACTGAATAGACTCGGCACCTGAGAGTGTCTCAGGATGAAAGCATCACGGGAGCTGCCAGGGTACCTTGCATAGACTTGCAGAATCTGCATCTTGTGGTCACACACTATCTGGACGTTCATGGAGTGGAAGCCCTTCCTGTTGACGAAGGCACCCGGCTGACCCATTGGCTGCATGTCTGCAGTCGATGGCACCCTGGATGCGGGGGGATCCAACAATCACTGCAAAGCCACTGGCTCGCTCAGCCTGGCTGGCCTCGTCTGTACAAAAATGAATAAATGTCATTACCCGCCTGAACAGAGCTTCTGTCACCAGCTTTGCGCAACTGTGGACAGCCGATTGGGACACTCCACATAGATCCCCCACTGACCGCTGGAAAGAGCTGGAGGCATAGAAGTTGAGGGCCACTGTGACCTTCAGAGCCACTGGCATAGGGTGTCCACCCACACAGTTGGAGGTGATCTCTGGCCCGATCATCTGACAACTGGAGGTCACATGTCTCCCTGAAGAGGCAGAGCCTCCTTCGGCACTGCACCTCAGACATATTGAGATAGCTGCATCGCTGCCTGTAAACCCTGGCAGCAGGATAGTGGCACCTTCTGCAGCCCCTTCTGCTTTGGACTATCTGCTGGCCCTGTGCCCCTTGTGCCTGTGCTTCTCCTCCAACAGATCACTCCCCTGGAAGCTGCATTGGGACACCTGGCCTCCTCTCCCTTCTGCCCCTCTCTTCCTCCTCAGAGGAGGTGCCACCAGTGGAGACCAAAATCCCCACTACCAGGGTAAGAAAGGCTGTCTGATACCTGGAAGGGTCCACACGGTCTGAATCCTCCGGGGCTTTTGAGTCCTAAATTGAAACATGGAAATGCTAAGACTGAAGCTCAGAACTGAGGTGAAGCTGTCAAGTTCCAATAAGCAACCAGCAGCGAAATATTTCCTCATCTCCTCACTACTCACACTGGCAATGCTGCTGAACCTTTTTATCCCGTTTTTGGATGAGGTTTTGCAAAATGTGGGCTGCCCGCCTGCTCATTTTGCCCGTGCGACAAGCGTGAAATCGCATGGGCAATGCAAAATCAGGATCAATTGAGTTTTTAATGGTCTTAAGTGGCCTTTTAATTGATGGCGGGCGCAGCTCTGACACCCGCACGTGTCCACTGACCTGAAGATTGCGCACATGCGGGATTATGTCGGGACATCCGACACTGTCTTGCATGATTTTACACCCAATCGGGTCGGGCGTGCGCCCTCCCACGAGGCATAGAAATCTGCCCCAGGAATTTTTCCTCAGAGTTAGATAAAAGGGAACAAATTCATTCATTTCCCTCAGAACTTTAATGCAACAATGGGTAATGGTTAAGGAAGAGATGTTTCAGGGACATTGCAACAAGAGGGTAAGGCAGATGAAGCAAAACCAGGGCTCCTTGGGTGACAAAGAAGATATAGGGCTGAATTCTCACCTCAGCGTGCGGGCACGTGCCCAACACACACGAGCATGAAATATTGCGCAATGACATCGGGCGACGTCCTGACGTCACCGCGCACTTGCGTGATATTTCAGTCGGTGGACGTGCACAGGAGTCAGCTGCGTGCCCGCCAACAATTGAAAGGGCTGTTAGGTCTATTAATTGATTAATTAAATAGAATTTTTCCCTGCTCTCTAACCTTACGGTTAGTGGGCAGGTAAATAGGCCAAACAGCCTCTCGATTTTTGAAAAAACCTCATCCACGGGTGGGATGAGGTTGCCGATGTTAATTAAAAATAAAAGTTTTCAGAACTCATTTGCAACATGTCCCTGCTCATGTGGCAGGGTCACATGAGGGGACACATTTTCCTTATTTTTTAAAACTTTATTTTTAATGTGGAAAATCTTCAGCTCCCTGAGGCAGCTCTGTGCCTTCAGGGAGCTTCCACTGAGCGCAGCCGCGTGCATGCGCCTGCCCTCCTCCCTCCCCCCCACCCAGGCATTTCGGCGTGCGATTCATGCTGGCCGGCTGTTAATTGGCCAGCCAGCGTCAAATCGCAGTCGGGGCCCAATTGTGGGCGGTGGACTGTTGCGCGGCCGCTCCCGAGCCCGCCCACCACGCCTGCCCGGCAAGGGGAAAATCCTCTCCATAGAATTTGTTGAACAAAAAATGAGGGCGCATGATGCATGTCAGATGAATTCCGCTAGTGAGAACCAGGCCAAATACAATGAGATAACAGCAAAATACTGTGGAATCTGGAAATATGAAATAAAAACAGAAAATGCCTGAAAAGCTCAGCAGGCCTGGAAGCATCTGTGGAAAGAGAAACACAGAGTTAATGTTTCGAGTCCGTATAACTCTTCCTCAGAATAGATACAGTAAGTTGAGAGGCGAATTTAAGAGGAAAATAAGACTAGCAGAGGGAGAATATGAGAATAGAATGGCAATTAACATGAAAGGGAACCCAAAAATCTTATACCAGCTTGTAAATAGTAGGTGGTACTAAGGGGCGTATGGGTCCTATTAGCAACAAAGAGGGTGATATATACTTAAAGATGCAAGGCGAATCTACAATACTGAGTGAGTAGTTTGTATTAGTGTTTCCTAAGGCAGAAGGTGGTGACAAAATATTGTAGTAGTGGAGACTGCAGTGGATAGGGTGATAACTGATAGAAAGGATGTATTGGAAAGGCTGGCTATGCTTAGAGTTGATAAGTCACCTGGTCCAGATGACATTAGAGAGAGCAGGAGGGCTTGCCATCATCTTCCAATCTCCCCTGCTTACAGGAGAAGAGCCAGAAGATTGTCAAGTGGCAAATGTGACACACTTGTTCAAGAAAGGGTGTAAGGACATTCCTAGTAACTACAGGTCAGTCAGTTTAACATCAATGGTGGATATGGTTTTGGAAACAATAATCATGGAAAAAGTTAACAGATACTTGGAAAGATTTGAGTTAATTAAGGAGAACCAGTGTGGATTTGTGAAAGATGGATTATGTTTGATTCAGCTAATTGAGTTTTTTATGAAGTAACAGAAGAAGTTGATGAAGGGATGCAGTGGATGTTGTCAATATGGATTATAAGAAAGCATTTGACAAAGTACCACAGAAAAGGCTGCTTAGCTACATTGAGGCTCATGGAATAGGGAAGTCAGTGTCAGCTTGCATAAAAAAAAATAGCATTTGGACAGACAACAGCACATTGTGGTAAATGACTATTTTTCAGACCGGGATTTTTTTAAGAGATCCATTAACATTGGGAGATAGGGTGCATTGACTTTTTCTTTCAGAATATTGTGGGTTATTTTATTTAAAATGTTGTGGATTGTCTCCACTGCTGCGGTGAAATTTGTCACAGCTGTCAAAATGTGAGCAGAGTTTTCAGAACAAGTTGTTGGATGTGGATTGGCCTGAAGCATCCTCAGTGAGATGGAAGCTCTTAATAAAAAGATTTCTTTTCTCAGCTTGGTAGCCACAGCGCATCAAGCAGTCTGGGAAAGGTTTCAAGGAATTGCTGTATAATTGTAATAACATAGGGCAGAATCTTCTGATCCCGTTGGCAGCGGGCATTATGGCGGGTGTGGGGGTACTATTTGGCATGAGGAGCAGAAGTCGGTTTCACACTGGTGTGAAAGCACAGCGGGATCATCCAATGGTATCTGCCATGGCAGAACGCGAATCCTGCTGGAGGCTGGTATGAACCTGATTTGCATCCCAGTAATGCCAGATTTACTTTTACACCGGTGGGAAAGCACACCAGCCCAGACAAGTGTGCCTGGACAAATGTGATGTTCAGAAGTCGGGACTTACCATTAGGGCCTTGCACAGATCGCAGACATCCAAGGAGAAGAAGATGCTAAAGCCCTACAGCTACCAGACCCTGGAGGAACACGTGCATCGCATGCTGGGTGGATTCTCATGGATGTGGCTCCACCGCAAAGCAGCGCATGGAAGGCGGGAGGTTTCCATTGATGCTTCGGGTCTGCTTCAGAACATCACAGTCTTGGCCATGGGCTGCTATGGACGATCGTCGAGGTGGGGAGAGGAAGGTCCATCTGTGAGTGGGAGAGGAAGGTATACTTTGGGGGGTGGGGAGGGAGAATGGGGGGAAGAGGGTGTAATGGGGAGAATGCTGCAATTTGGGAGGTAGTTGTTAGAGGGGAGGAAGGTGTAAGGGAGGGAGTGCTGTGGGGGGAAGGTGTTTGGGGGAGGATGGAGTGTGCAGGAGGTCAGGAGGGTCAATGTGGATAGAAGTGGGATTCTCAGGAAGGTAGGAAACGTGCACGTTCACCTGGACATCCTGGAAAGAAAAAAATTCTGGTTGGTAGATGACGGTGGGGAGGTGGAAGGTGATGCTAAGGGGTTGACAGTGATGGGGTAAAGGAAATGGATGATCTGGGGAGGGGGAAAGGATGGAAGAGCTAACAATATACTTGCCCACAACTATGGTTGTTGAAATTGAAAGAGAGCGGAGCCTCGTGTTGGGCGGGAACAGGTGCTGCGTGGGAATGTGACCAGTGGGTGGGCGGAGATGCAGGTCAGCTCAGATGGACAACTGAAAGCGAACCCCAGCAGGTAGCATTGAAAATGTTTGGAACAGTGAGATGAGTGTGATGGAGAAAGGCTCCGCGTGCATGTGAGAGTGCTTGCACAAGGCTCCAAAAGGTCCGCCACATACACCTCCCTCCAGAATCACTCGTGGTCTGGCTACATGTAGCTGAACTGCTAGTGGGGGGGGCGATGCAGTGGGCGGACTCGCGAAGCCAATGAAACTGAAAGACAACATTACACATTATTCAGTGAAAGTGAACATATTTGCAACCACTTGTGATCAGAACTTCTTAACATTTCTAGGCCCACGATTTCTTCTAGGTGCTACCCTGACATCTGCAGCAGGGGTAGAAACAGCCTGTGCATGGTTGACCTGGTTGCCTCTGATGACTTCGGCATACGTCCTCTGGACAGCCAAGACATTGAGGGCCCCGGCTTGCTTTGGCTGTCCTCCTGTGGGCCAGCTGCTCTTTCTGCATTTACAGGGGATGAGATTGAGGAGGTCACAGGCAAAGGGGACACGGAAGGAGCGCACAGCCTCTATGATTCCTGAGTGGCTGATCCAGGCATATCCAGCCACTACCCCTTCCCTTGAGGGGAAAGAGCACCTGGAGGGACGTTGAGGTGCCCTGTCTTGGTCTGTAGACATGATGTTGGCTGTGCTCTGGTGCGCTTTAAATATGATGCCCAGAGTGAGGAAGCGCTGAGGTGATAGACTGGTGGGCAAATCCAAGCCCGCCCACCAATGATCCAGCCTGTTTCCCATGAATGCATTATTAATGAGGCAAGATGCGGCAGGAAGGGGACTATATGGCGCAAAATCCTGCCCTTGCAGCCGGTGAGTAAAATGTCATTTTTCTTGCCCACTACCACACTTAGTGCAAATCTGGGATGATTCCGCCCATAGAGCTAACACAGCATGGCGGAGGTATGCATGCTACTGAGTGCCCTATTCGCTTGATATATATAAATAACTTGGATCTTGGCATGCGGAGCATAATTTCAAAATTTGCCGTGTTACAAAATTTGGAGGTGTGATAAACAGTAAGAATGATACCAATTGACTGCAACAGGACATAGATAAGCTGGCAGAAAGTACAGAGTAGTAGTAGATGGAATTTAATATAGAGAATTGTGAGGCGAAGCTTTTTGGCAGAAGGGATTTGGAGTGGCAATATAAAGCTAATGGCGCAAGTCTGAAGCATTTGCAGGGATAAAGGGACTGGCGATCTTTGGAGGTGGCAGAACATATTGAGAGAGTAATTAGCAGAGCATATGGGTTATAAGTGGAATTCTGTTTTGCTGGCGTGGGTCCCAGTGGTGGATCTGTAAGTGGGAGGAATGTCTACTCATGACGGGAAAGGTTGGCCAAACACGATCACAAATGGCCAGGCAATAAGAAATGCAGAGATATGAGGACCAGCCAATTACACAGCAGGTGTGGGCAGAAAGTCGCTGCACCTGCCACCAGCTGATGGGGTTGGGGGTCAGGGCACCATTTTTAAGAGGCACCCAGACGTGCATTCATTGCCTACAAGCAACCTCAGTTCTGCTTTCCACTGCTAAAGAGCCACAGGAGCCTCCACCTGGCCTTCAGACTCTGCTTCCATCTCTGACTCTGAGCCACAGTTTCATCTCCTTCACCTCCAGTTTCAGGCAGCACATGACAACCCAGACAACGTGTGGCCCCACCATTCAGCAATGCCTCCTTGCAGGTTCTCCTCCAGGCTGTCCAGGAATGGTGGGAGGTGCTGTTCCCCACCAATGGCACAAGGAGGCCCCCCCCCGTTTGACCAAGGAGGCCTGCACAGAGATTGCAGTGGAGGTTTGCTGCCCTGGGGTCCACAGGCACATCTGGGATCAGTGCAGGAAAAGGGTCACTGATCTACTCCACACCGACAGGGTGAGTACAATGGGGGTGTTACAACAATGTAGCATCCATGAGGACATCAGGCAATGTGTCTCAGTGAGTGCAGAGGTCAGCCAGGCAGTAGAATGTGTTGTAAGCCTCAGCAGCCAGATGTATAATGAGGCTGATTGTATGTGAGCCAGAATTTGAAGACAAAGTTGTACTAATGGCATGAGGGTGGGAGTGTGGACCACTTACCCAGGAGGCCTTATTATCTGCCAGATGGATGCATGAATATAATGGGGTTAGGTGTCCCTTGAGATGAGACTAACTCTCCCCTTTTGTCTACAGGAGAAAATGGTACATAACGCCAAGGAACGAGCAAAGATGTTCGCACTTGTTGAGAAGGAGGATACTCTCAAAGGAAGCTTGGCAAGTTGGGTGGAGATGTAGAGCTCACATAGAGATGTGTTATGCCTTGACCATCAAAACTTTCAGGGGCATTATTCTTACTGAAACCTACTCAGAATGAGTGAATCATGGGCCACTCTTGTGCATCTCTCCATGGCCCTGGTATCTGATACTGAAGTACCAATATGCATGCCATCTTGCTCAGTTGTATCCTCCCCATCATCCTTGTCCGATAAGGATTGTGGTCATCCATCTCAGCGGTTGGCAAGTCCTCACCCCTCTGCTGTGCAATGTTGTGTATTGCGCAGAAGAACACAATGATACTCAACACCTTCTGGGGCACATACTCTAGTGCTCCTCTGGAGCACTCCAGGCATTGGAACTTCATCTTCAACAATCTGCTCGATTGTTCCTCCTGTGGCAGGCACAGTACCTCTCCTCAGCTGCAGTTTGAAGCTTCTTGACTGGTGTCATTAGCCATGTATCCAGTGAATAACCTGTGTTACCCAAGATCCATCCATGCAACTGTGTGGGGGCCTCAAACAGCTGTCAGTGCCAGAGAATGTAAAAATCACGAGATCCCTGGGAACTGAGTACACACTGAGAGGATTTGGCCCAGGTCATTGATGGCATGGAACTCTTTGAGGTTGATGAATGCCACAGGCTGATTCTAGGGGAGCTCTGCTCACCACATGACTGCAGTTGATAACCCCCTGCACCCATGGGAAAGCCGCAATGGCTCCCAGGCCCCAAAGATCTTGCGGCCTGACTTCTCTTTTATTCATTTATGGGATGTGAGCATCGCTGGCAAGGCCAGCATTTATTGGCCACCCCTAATTGCCTTTCAGAAGGTGGTGGTGAGCTGCCTTCTTGAACCGCTGCAGTCCACGTGGCGTAGGAACACCCACGGTGCTGTTCGGGAGGGAGTTCCAGGATTTTGACCCAGCAACAGTGAAGGAGCAGCAATATATTTCCAAGTCAGGCTGGTGAGTGGCTTGGAGAGGAATTTCCAGGTAGTGGTGTTCCCATGATGTCTGCTGCCCTTGTCCTTCTAGATGATAGTGGTTGTGGGTTTGGAAGGTGCTGCCTAAGGAGTCTTGGTGAACACCTGCTGTGCGTCTTGTAGATGGTACACACTGCTACTACTGTGGATTGGTGGTGGAAGGAGTGAATGTTTGTGGATGGGGTGCCAATCAAGTGGGCTGCTTTATCCTGGATGGTGTCAAGCTTCTTGAGTATTGTTGGAGCTGCACTCATCCAGACAAGTGGAGAGTATTCCATCACACTCCTGACTTGTGCCTTGTAGATGGTGGACAGACTTTGGGGAGTCAGGAGGTGAGTTACTCGCCACAGGATTCCTTGCCTCTGACCTGCTCTTGTAGCCACAGTATTTATACGGCTGGTCCAGTTCAGTTTCTGGTCAATGGTAACCCCCAAGAAGTTGATAGTGGGGGATTCAGTGATAGTAATGCCACTGAATGCCAAGCGGCTCTCAGGATCCATCCTAAATTGCTTATACTCTTTGGTCCTTTTAAATAGGGCATTGGTAACTTCCCTGATGTATCGATGTGTGGCAGCCTGTGATATGCCACACATCCCCAGTGGAGCCCTAGATGGATCCGATGGTGAAAAAATTCAATGCCACCGTCACCTTCAATGCTCATGGCTTTGGGTTGCCTCCCAGTCCACTGGGATTAGGTCATCCTGAAGGTGAACATGCAGATCAGTGACTGGCAACCTAGACAGCCTCAGCTGTTTTTGAATTCTCCCTCCATCATTTGCAGATAGTTAATGCGCGTATGGAGCACTGGATGATTGCTCATTGTTGCACTGCCCTCTAGTTACCTCCATCCTGAGCAGCCTCAGCATCTGATGCTGGCACCTGTGGCTTTCTGATTATTGCTGTGCAGAACCCAAAGCCATCCTCTCCCGATTCCTTTCCTCCTCCACCTGAGTCTCCAGGAATACTGGGTGAACAAGACCCCTGTAGCCTCCAGAAAGTGAATTGTAGACAGAAGCATGCAAAGTTATATCCACCACTGTTGACATGGCCCTTGTTCCAGACCTTGCGCCTTTGCATCATACCCTGGTGTTGCTGCAATGTCCCTCAACAATCCCTCTATAACCCTCAACCAACCTTCTATCACCCTTGACCATCCCTCAGTCACCCTCGATCTTCCCTCCATCACCCTCGACCCTCCCGCCATCATCCTTGACCTTCTCTCAGTCACCTTTGACCTTCCGTCTGTCACGTTTGACTTGCCATCGATCAACTTTGACCTTCCCTCAATCAACCTTGACCTTCCCTCGATCAACCTTGACCTTACCTCTGTGGGCCACCACCTGCCCTTGACCTGCACTGCGAAGCTTCTCAGCCTCCTCTCCCCTCTTCCAGCAATGTTTCCCATAAACTCCAAATCCATCTTGTAGGCTGCCTCGCCTGCTGCATGTCAGCTATAATTGGGCCGAGAGTGGAAGCCCATGGTTCCTGTGCACCTCCAACTCAATCGCAAAGATATAATTTAATCTCAAAAACTCATGCTTTAATGAGTATTCGTTACATGCTAATACATTCTAATTAAATTCCTGCCATGTGCTGGCGGAATTGCCATCCCGCCTCCAAGCGGCTCCTGGAATAATTTGGCAAGTTTATGCCAATGTCGGGAAGTAGAAACTTGCACTCCTGCCCAATTCAGCACCCCCACTGGCCTCTTTCCTCACTCTCGCAGCCAGCATAAAATTCTGTCCATTGTGTACAAAAGCAGGGAAGTTATGCTGTATCTGTAAAAAGCTCTAATTAGGCCACAGCTAGAGCATTGGCCCAGTTCTGGTCATTACATTTTAGGGAGGATGTGAGGGTCCTTGAGAGCGTGCAGAGGTGATTCAGCAGAAAGGTTTCAGGAATGAGGGAATTTAGCTACAAGTTTAGGCTGGAGAAGCTGGGGTTGTTCTCTCTGGAGCAAAAGAGGTTGAGGGGTGATTTGATGGAGGTGTACAAAATTGTGACAGGTTTAGATAAAGTAGACAAAGAAAAGCTGTTTCCCAATAGTTGATGGTACAAGGACTCGGGGACACAGATTTAAGGTTTTGGACAAAAGATATGGGGGGATGTGAGGAAAGTGAGTGGTAATTTCCTGGAACTCGCTGCCTACAAGGATGGTGGAAGCGGAGATGATTAATGATTTCAAAAGGAAATTGGATAGCCACTTTAGAAAAATAAACTGATAAGGCTATGGATATAGAGCAGGGGAACGGGACTGACTGCATTGCTTTACAGAGAGTTAGCATGGATTTGATGGACCGAATGGCTTTCGTGCCATAAATAAATCTATGGGCAGGATTTTCCACTCCCGCCCGCTGCAGGGCCAGAAATTCCCGCCCGAAGTCAACAAACCTTTGCCTGGTCCGTCAAATTTTCTATCCCACCCACGATGATTCCCATCACGGGCGGGGCCAGAAAATCCCGGCCTATGAGCCCTTGATGCCTGTGAATTAATTCATTAAGGGGGCAACATTTCAAAAATTTCTGCATAATGCTGACAGACAACAGGTTCTCAATCCCTAAAATAGAAAGACCGCAGTCAGTGAATTATTACAGTCTGAGGAGACAGCAGTTTGGGAACACAATGTACAGAACAAACTGTCCCAGGGAATATATCTACCAAAACAAGTGCAGCTTCCTGGGCTCCAGAGGGGAGCAGTACATGAGAAAGTACATGTTGAGTAAGGACATAGTAATTTTGATGTGTTACCACACCCACAATTACTCTTAGGAACAGTTACCCATCCACACTGCTCTACCAGTGGCGGTGAAGGCTAGTGTTGCCCTCACTGTCTATGCTGTGGCATCCATCCAGCCACCCACAGTGGACATCAGAGCAGGCAGTTAAACTTTCTCTAAGAATCGCAACCCCCTCCCACTTTAGTCCTGAACTTGCATCTTTCTTTAGTTTCTCTCCCATCTCATCTCATGCCTTCTCCAAGTTCATCTTATCCATGAAACCCAGCATCCTGCTTTCTCAATCCAAATTCCCACCTAACTGCTGACCAACAAACTTGCCTTCCTGGTCAGCATGTTAGCTAATTTTGTTATCAGTTCCCTCTCCTTTTTCCATCGTCAATACTTGCATTAGAAGCAGTTCAGAGAAGATTCACTCGACTGATTCCTGGGATGAAGGAATTGTCTTATAAGGAAAGGTTGAGCAGGTTGGGCCTATGCTCGTTGGAATTTAGGAAAATGAGAGGTGATCTTATTGAAACATATAAGATTCTCAGGGGGCTTGATGGGGTAGATGCTGAGAGGATGTTTTTTGAGTTACTTAGGAGCTTGGGAAGCCTATGATTCCTATTGCGATTTCTGCCCCCAGGGTCCTTGATCCCAGGTGTTACAAAGCAGCAGTTGGTAAAATTTAAACCCTAGAGGGAAATTTGAATAACTGTCATATTTTCAATCAGTATGTTTGAGATGCAGATCTGAATTCAGGAATAAGGCCACCGAGCCTCAAGAGGTTTCATATATAAAACTAAATTAAACATTTATTGATTTAACAATAAATTAAACACATTCACATGTCTACAAATTGCTACCATAATAACTTTTAAACAAATCCCCAAATCAATCACTCCCTGGTAAATGTTCACCAAGGCAATAATAACCCATAAACTTCAAACAGACACCAGGCAAAGCACATTTGACTTTACGAATTCAAAATGAGGTTCCTTTGCAGACACAGCTGGTTTGATCTTAAATGCCTCTGCTTTACACACACAAACTCCTTTCTGTTTATACCGAGCTTTTCCTTTGAATGTAAATTTTCCATTATATCACCAGGCTTTTAACATTACATCTCATAACAATAACATTTTCATCCCACTAATTTTATTAGTAATATAAACACATTGCTTGGCATGTCCCAGCTAGGTGCAAGATTTCAGTCTCACTCTTGAATGCTTTATTCAACAAATACAAATGTACACCTTACCTTTTAACTTCCTTAAGTTTATCTAATTAACATCTCAAAATTACTATACATCAAAGCACCCGGACTAACGGGCTTTAATCCAATTAAGACACACGCAGTCAAACACATTGACGCAGACCCCACTACAATTCCATTTTAAAAATACTTTCCAATAACATTATAGACATTAACATCTCTTCATGACATCAGGGAAGTTCTGCCTGACCGGCATTGGATACGTCGGGCCTTCCCAGAGGAAGGGCGCAGGGCTCTGACCGGCTCTCCATCTGATGAGCAAGATCCCAATTTCCTGAATCAAATTCCACCCCAGTTTGTGCAACAGCCTGCTACTGCACCACCAGGATCTGAGGTGGCACAGGGGAGCCAGAGAACTGGCATCCATGAGGGAGAGAAGGCAGGTCCTTTTCTCCGAGGTTGACAGGGGGGACACCATCTTGTCTTGCAGCAGGAACACCTGTCTGTTAAATGTCATCTCCCTCTACTTCCAAGTCCTCCTTCTCTCTTACCTCCTGCTCGATCCCCAATGATCTGTCCCCTTCCAGGACCTCACCATCCTTAAGATCCACACCTCTCTGGAGGGCCTTGTTATGGAGAGAGTATCAGACCACCACAATGACCAAGACCCTTGCAGGAGAGTGTTGCAGGGATTCACCTGGCCACATCAGGCACCGGACACAGTGCTCTTTGAGCTGATGATGCCCCATCAGTTGTGATCCTGATGTATTTTCCAGCATCGGTAAAGAAGGCACCTGTCACATGGATAATGCACTGATGTGCAGCTGCCTATCACATACTGCACTTTAAGGGTCTTAGGGGCACAGATCTGTGTGACTGTCATGAAGAGATTAATGTATATAACGTTATTGGAAATTATTTTAAATTGGGCATATAGTAAGGTTTGTGCCTGTGGGTGTGGGTGTATGTGTCTTAATTGGATTAAGCCAGCTAGTCTGAGTGCTTTGATGTATAGTAGTTTTGAGATGTAAACAGTAAGGTAAAGAGTACATTTGCATTTTGTTGAATAAACCATTCAAAGGCTGGTGGTGAGATCTTGCACCTAGCTAGGAGACACCAAGTAATATGTTTATATTACTAATAAAATTGGTATTCTGAAAGGGGTTTTATTGTTAGAAAAGGTGGAGTTCAAAGGACCTGGTGATACAATGAGAATTTACATTCAAAGGGAAGGCTAGGTATATACAAAAAGAGTTTTGAGTGTGGAAGTCAGAGGCATGTAAGATCTAAGCACCCGTAAGCCCTACCACTGTGTCTGCAAAGGAAACAAATTGAAAGGAACCTCATTCTGAATTTGTAAGATAAAATGTGCTTTGTCTGCTGTATGTTTAAAGTCTATGGGTTATTGTTGCCTTGGTGAAGATTTTAGGGGTGATTAATTTGGGGATTTGTTTAATAGTTATTAAGGTAGTAATTTGTAGATGTGTATGTGTTTAATACCTTGTAAAATTAATAAATATTCAATTTAATTTATATAAAAAAATTTCTGGAGGTTTGGTTTCATTCCTGAATTCAGAACTGCATCTCAAACATACCAATTGAAAATATAGGTTATGACAGTTGTTTAAAGTTTCCCTCTAGGATTTCAAATAACTCAGCCTTTACCAACTGCTGTGTCAGAACTGTGGCCATCTGCCTAGAGAGTCACAGTCTCCTTCGACACTGATTCTCAATCATCTATGTGTCCCTTCACCTCTGCCTGTAAATCTTGTGCTCAGGGTGGTGTGTTCCCCTTTGTACCTCTCGTCCTTCTCCTCTGCCCTTCCTGTGCAGGCTGCTGCTCCTCATCTCCACTTCAATTTCTCAGAGTGCAGCACCCATTAGCATCTGCCCCCTTCTTGGTACTCAGTGCAGGCAACAGTGCCCCCTGCTCCAAAGCCCATACAATGCCAGGCAATGTCAGAAGGGTGACAACCCCCTGAACAGGCAAAGTTCTTATGTTGACTCCTCCCCTGACCTGTGTTGGGATGGTGCAACTTTAACTTCCAGGGATAAGCCCTTTAAATTTTAAAAAAGCATTTGTACTGCTCTTTTTAAATTCTCCCTGACTCTACGACTTGCCCCAGGCTGGTCCTCATCTTCATGCAGCTGGTCCGACTCAGGCAGCTACTAAGCTCCAGCCTTCTCTGGGAATATTGCAAAAATTGTTGGAGACGGGCTTTGAATAAGTCCACAGTGTTGTTAATTGGTCTCATTGCTTCTGCAGGAAAATTGGGGAGGATGGATGCAGAGACCTTTTTTTAACTGGCTCAGTGGGAATCAATCGGGTCTGGAAAAATCTTGGGGTATTATGCACAGCTCTATAAAAGGATAAAGACACATTGCTGGAAGCACAAGAAGATTTACAAGAATGATAGTAAAACTGAGAGGTTATAACTATCAGAAAAACTGAACAGACTCAGACTCTCTTCTCGAGAAAAGGCAAGGCCAAGAGGTGACCTGTTAAAGAGAAGGTGAAGGCAGGGAGAAGGAGAGGAAGGAGGATGGAAGGGGATGAGAGAAAACCAGTGGATGCAAGGGGCAGGGGAGGTGGTGCAGGAAAGGGAGAAAAGTGAAAGTATGAGTAGAAGTGAGGGGGAGAGAAAGGAGGGAAATGGAAGATAGGGTGGGAGCTGAGAATGCAAGGCTAAGCCGGTGGTTTGACAGGAAAGAGATATGGGATTGGATCGTTTTAACATTCTTTCTGTTCCTTTACTCCCTCTCACTTCACCCCCCACTCTTCACAGCTTCTGCACCACCTCTCTCTGCCAATACCAACCCACCCCCCGGCAAGTTCTCCTTCCTCTGAAGGCGGCAGGGTAAGGGAAGCCAGACTGTACATACACCATGAGGAGGCATGATTGAAAATTCAAGTTGTCAGAAAGCTCAGAAAGATGCTCCACATTCACCAGTTACTATGCAATTAGCATAACACACATGTATACGCAAATTAGCACAAATGCAGATGCAGAATTTTGTAATTGGATAAACTTGACATGAAAAATGTGACAAAGCATCACAACAGGAAGTCAAATGGTGCAGACTGGGAGCACGCGCAAGTGCAAGATTTTAATTACAAATGAACTCACAACATCTCTCATCCTGCAATTCAAGCAGTAGGTTACATAAATTGTAACAGATTTTATCACATCACTTGATCTAACTAGTTGCTTGTTCTCTTTTTAATATAAAAAGAACATAGATGGAAAAAATTTTAGAAGAACAATTAAAAATAGATTGAAGATGATTTCCAATGATAGCAAATGAATCACCAGCATTTAAAAGGTCTGGGGCATAGTCTGTAGTCAGAGGGGTGGATACTCGGTTCAAGGGGGTGGGTATTTGGTGAGGTGAGCAGTTGCGTCAGGAATGGGTAGCCGGGGGGCTGTGCGGTTATGGGTATCTGGGATGATGGGTAGTCAGAGAGGAGGCGTGGATAGCCAGGTCAGGGGGGTGTAGTCAATGGGCGTGTGGCCAGTGTATGGGGTAGTCGGGTGGCGGGCATGGGTAGTCAGGTTCCGGGGGGGGGATGTGGGGACATAGTCAAGAGGTGTGTGTGATCCAGGGTATGGATAGTTGGGTCAGGAGTGGGTAGTCGGATGGTGGGTAGTCAGGTCAAGAGGTGTGGGTAGTCAGGTTGGGCAAGTGGGTAGTCGGGTTGGGGGCATAGGTAATTGGGTCATAAGTGGTGGGTAGTTGCGCTAAGGGCATGGGGAGTTGGGTCATGGGTGGTGTGTAGTCAGGGTTGGCGGTTAGGTGGTTGAGTAATCGGGGATGGTTAGTCTGGGAAGGAGGATGGGTAGTCGTGGGATGGGTAGTTGGGTCAGGGAGGTATGTAGTCGGGGGATGGGTAGTCGGGTAAGGGGGTTGGTTAATCAGCGGATGGGCGGTTGGGTCGGGGGGTGGGTGGTCGGTGGATGTGTAGTCAGGTCATGAGAATGGGTTGTTGGGGTGGGTAGGGGACACTGCTGTTAATCACGGACCTACACGAGAAATTAACAGCGGGACAACACTAGGGCAAGTATCCGATAAGTATCATGCAACAGGTCCAAATCTCTGACACTGAAGTCAGGGACGGAGAAATTCTCAGAGGGACCCATGCACCACAAATCTGCTGATCAGAGCGTTAAACTTCCCAGACAATTACTGCACATGAGCATGGGTCCTGCCTTCCAAAGGGCCCTGATGCACAACAGCAGCGAATGTTGCAACATTTACCACTTCCAGCATTGGAATATGTGGCTCAAGATAGTCACTAATAAATCCAGTAGGGAATTCAGGAGAAAAAGCTTTTCGAGGTGTTGAGAATGTGGAACCCTTTACCATAAGGATTAGTGAGGTAATTATATATTTAAGAGGAATTTAGATAAGCACACAAGGGAGGAAAGAAAAGGATTTGCTGATAAAGTTAGATGAAGAGGAATGGGAGAATGAGAGAGTGTAGCATAAGTATGGAATAGACTAGTTGGACTGAGTGGCCCGTTGTTAATCTATATACCATAATTTAATGTAAGAACAAAAAGTAGCTATGTTTCTTAATTCAAGCCCATTCACCATAGGCACCATTGTCTTTATCACACAATTTGTGCGATGGCTATTAAAGTCCTTAATCTACAATGAAGGGTAACTACGATTCAGTAAAACTAGTTTTGGCCAGGCAACATTTGGTGGTTTATAAACATAACTAAATGTAATTTCACCAACTGTCCTTGTAATGGTGCATGGTCTTGAACAGTTCAAATCCAATGTACAGCTAAAATGCACTTAACCCTTTTAATTATGAAAAAGGTAAAATATTCTTCATTATTTGCTCTACCTTAGTCTCAATTATTTACCTTGGGGAGAATTTTCCCCATGGCGGGCAGGCTGGTCGGGAGCAGGCACGGGTGGACGTGGACCCACTCGCAGCCCGCGATCGGTTCCACGCCAGCATTTTATGCAGGCAGGCCAATTAAGGCTCACCCAGTGTACTTCATGACTCCCGTGCATAGTGGGAGTGGGCGGGCGGCGGCGGGCGCGCTCAGCCCATCAGGTCCAATGGCAACCCGGCGGTCTGTATAAAGGAAGGCCTGTCAGCCTTGGAAAGGCTGCTCACAATGGTTGGGAGAAGGGCTCTGCAGAGGGGCAATGTTGGTGATACAAGTCCGGAGGGGAGGCCATCGAGGCAGGCCAGGCCAGAAGGTAGGCCATTGGGGCAGGCCAGGCCAGAAGGTAGGCCATCGGGGCAGGCCAGGCCAGAAGGTAGGCCATCGGGGCAGGCCAGGCCAGAAGGTAGGTCATCAGGGCAGGCCAGGCCAGAGGGTAGGCCATTGGGGCAGGCCAGGCCATTGGGGCAGGCCAGGCCGGAGGGTAGGCCAGCGGGGCAGTGTGCCCCTCGTTTTTCAGACAAGTGCCTAGATGCCCTCCTGGAGGAGGTGGCAGCGTGGCGGGAGGTCCTTCTTCCGAGGGACAGGAGGCGGAGGCCCCCCCACCTGACCAAACGTGCCTGGGAGGAGGCGGCTGAGAGCTCCCATGAGGTGGGGCGCCGCACGAGGCTCCAGTGCTGCAAAAAGTTGAATGATCTCCTGCACTCGGGAAGGGTGAGTATCATGTTGCCTCAAGTCACTTAATGCAGCTGTCACCCTTTCCTCCAAACACCCACCCGCCACCCCCCCGCCCCCCCCACCCCCACCCCACCTCCTCCACCCCCCCACACCCCTGCCAACTCTTGAGTACAGTAACATTGAATCCCTCACTGGGTATGACAACAGAGATTGCCCATGCCAGTTCACCCTGAGAGGGTTGAGCTAGGATGTGTTCTGCATCCACAGCATGTGTGACACTGACACCCAGAGTATAGAATGGAGTTGAAAGTCAAGGATCTGCACCTAGGCAGAGTGCTGGAACTGCGAAGCATATCAAAGTTAAGGTGCTAAAATGCTGGGAGGGGAGCTTCCAGTTGGCGGGGCACCAATCCATCTGCTGGTGTTTGTGCTCCCTGTGCTTGTGCCTCCTTGCTTAGCAAAGTGGCAGCTTGTGGTGTCACATGTGAAGGAGGCAGCATTTGGGCAATGGTGGGGTGGTCAGCCTTGGCTTGTTTGTGTGAGTGTGCGGCAGCTGCGGGGTGATGAAGAGCTGGAGTCCTGCAATGTCCCACTTTGGCTGGGTTGGCCGGGATGTGATGAGAATTCAGGTGCAGGCTGGACTAATCAATGCTCTGCTCTCCTTTTCAGGAAAAGACTGCGCACAATGCCCCTGAACGAATGTGGACTGGCGGAGGCCAGGCCCAGTTGGCCATTCTTACCGCTTTCGAGTAGCAGACCATGGAACTTGAGAGGTGCCAGGCCCCCAGGTCCACCGGTGGCAGTGAGGCTGGGGTGCCGCGGGGAGGTATGTTTGCCGAGCGCACAGGTCACCATGTGTGTCACAGAAGCCATGGCATTGCTGAATGCTCCATGGTTGAACTTAGCAACATGGATTTACCCTTGATTATGGAAGGATGAGCATATACAGATCCGGGGGAGCGGCATGCAAGTTGACATTGTCTGCACAGTACCTAATCAAATGTCCTTTTTCTTCCTTTCAGCATCACTGGAGCAGGGCTGGAAGGAGGAGGCAGAGGCCCACCTCTCACCCCTGAAGCCCCCGAGCAAATCCATCCTCCAGCGTCACACCATCTCAGCCAGGCAGGCACCAGCGCAGATACTAGCACCTCGGTGGGAATTAGATCTTTGGCTAGTGTCCCAGGGCATGGCGGTGAGGGCACTTCACACTCACTTGAGGTGCGGGCAGAGTCACTGCCAGGGCGCAGACAGTCAGAGGACCTGCTAGGAACCAGGTATTTGCTCGGTCGGTGGCTGATGATGTGCCTCTGGAGTCGTCCGTGAGGCAGCAAACGCTGGAAGTGCAGCAGGGTGTGCGGGAGGATAATCGTAAATTTAAGGCACCTTAGGCACACCACGGGTTTCTCACTGATGCTTTTATGTTGGCCCATAGTACTTAGTCGATGACTTGGAGTGATGTCCAACACCGTTTTTGTTTTGCTTTATGAAGTTACATTTGTTCACTGAATAAATGTTGATATGTTACCATGCCTCAGGGTGATTCCTTACTTCTGTAAGTGAACGGGAAGCCATGATTTTATGAGTGAGTTGTTTGACATTGAGCCTTATTGACAAGGGCCTTAGTTAATGTTATTATCCAGGCTGATTTAGCACTCAGGTATCGAGTGTGAAGCCAGCAGCCCTGGCGTGTGCTGAAGGTCCAACTGTGGTGGACTAGCTGAAGGTTCTTTGGATTAAAGCCTCCCGGGTGTCCCTGCCTCACTGGAGTATGCCCGGGTCAGCATCTACCACCTCAGCATTTCCCTGTGCGTGCTCATCCTCGGACTCACTTCTGGATTCATCATGTGCAGCTGCAGCCACTGCGTCTACGTCTTCATCGTCCACTGCGCCACCTCTTTCCAGCGCCAGATTGTGGAGAGTGCAGCATGCAACCACTATCAGCGACACACAATCTGGGGGGTACTGGAGTGTGTCCCCTGAGCGGTCCAGGCATCGGAAGCGCATCTTGAGAAGACCGATGGTTCTCTCCATCACAGCCCTTGCGGAGGTGTGGCGCCTATTCTATTGCTGCTTAGCCTCTGTTCTTGGATGGCAGAGAGGCGTCATGAGCACCTTTTGAGGGGATAGCCCTTATCACCCAGCAGCCAACCATCCAGCCGGGCTGGAGCACTGAAGAGTCTCGGCACCTGGGAGTGTCTGAGGATGTAGGCGTCGTGGGAGCTGCCTGGGTACCTTGCACAGACTTGTAGAATCTGCATCCTGTGATCACACACTATCTGCACGTTCATGGAGTGGAAGCCCTTCCTGTTGACGAAGGCACCGGGCTCACCTACTGGCATCTTGATGGCCACATGTGCGCAGTCAATTGCACCCTGGACGCACAGGAAGCCAGCAATGGCCGTGAAACCTCTAGCTCACTGTGTCTGGCTGGCGTCATCCCAGCGGTAGTGGATGAAAGTCAATGCATGCCTGAATAGAGCATCTGTCACTTGCTTGACACAAGTGCGGACAGCTGATTGGGAGACACCACAGAGATGACCCACCGACCCCTGGAAAGAGCTGGAGGCATAGAAGTTGAGGGCAGCTGTGACCTTTAGAGCCTGGCATGGGGTGCCCACCCACACAGTTTGCCGAGATCTCAGAGCCTATCATCTGACAGATGGAGGCGACTGTCTTCCTTGAGAGGTGGAGTCTCCTATGGCACTGCACCTCAGACATATTGAGATAGCTGCTTCGCCGCCTATAAACCCTGACAGCAGGATATTGGCGTCTTCTGCAGCCCCTTCTGCCTTGCACTTCCTTTTGGCCCTGCGCCCCTTGTACCTGAGCCTCTCCTCCCAAAGGTGGCTCCCCTGGAGGCTGAATGAGGACTCTTGGCCTCCTCCCCCTTCTGGCCCTCTCTTCCTCCTCAGAGTAGGTGCCTCCAGCGGCGAGCACAACTCTCATTCCCAGGCTAAGGGAAGGCTTCCTGAAAGCTGCAGGCCCCAGAAATGATTTCTACTGTAGAGTCCTGACCAAGGCCTTTACTCTTGTCCTAACAGCTGGTATGAGTTTTGAAATCTTCCCGCTCACTTAGGCAAGTAAAAGTTGCTTTCACACTTAAATCCCTCAAACATCACATTCGCGACCCCGTTCACCCCTCTTATCCAACCCATGGATGAGGTTTGTATACATTTCTCCTACCCACCTGCCCGTTGTGCCCATGCAACGTCCTGAAGATCGCACGGGCTGCGAAGGATCGAGATCGCTTGCTGCCCCGAGGGCCTTAACTGACCCATTAATTGATGGCGGGTGTGCATCCCAACTTATAGCGCCTGCCTTCCCAAATATCGCGATGTTGTGCGGTGACGTCGGGACGCTCGCCCGACGTCCCCACGTGTCATTTTACACACCGTCGGGCAGGGCCCGCCCCCGCACGCCAACAGGAAAATTCTGGCCCTTGTTTCATTACATACTTGTTTTTAGCATTCATGCATGTAATCTGACAGCAGAATCATTGGTATTGAACACTTGATTAGATATGTAAATCTAAACATTCAATTCAAAGACTGTATTTGCTCACAATGACTGTCAGGTTAGGTTGTTCCAGGTTATTATTACAAAAACAAAAAATCTGTTTCTAAATTTAATAACAGTTATGTTTATCCAGGAAACAATTAGCTAAATATGCACCTGTCCAGTAGACCTGTCTCCTCACCTCATTTAAATGCTCTTCATCTCTCTATCTTCATCTTTCTGTCTGTTCTTTAATGAATCATTGTTTACAGCAGTATATTTTTTTATCAATCTCATTTCTTCATTTGCTTTTTTAAATTTATTATGTTTGCTCATTTATTCTGTGTATTTATATTTTTCAGTTTATCATTTTATTTTGTTTATTATACTTATTTTTTCCTTCTCTCTGTTTAGTTGTCTATTTTTTTGAAACTACCATTGTCCATTTTTTATGACTGATGTTTTTAATATTTCAGAATTATCAGCCTTTTCTACTGACCGCCTGTCCAAATGCTATTGAATTCTTCATTAATTGCAGAAGGGACTTTGTTTCAATGAGCTGTTTAATTACAGTCCCAGTTTTGGATGGCTAAATGGATCATTGCCAAGTACATAATTTTCTCATGTGTGCCTGCAAGTGCTCACCACGCTGAGGGCATCTTGTTTTAGTGTAGCCTGGTTCAGCTGTAATCATCACTGTTTTTGAAGTGGAATTCGATGTCAGTGTTAAAGGCCACCCAAAGCTGCTCTGAAGGGCAACATTGGAGGATTTAGGGGTGGGAGTGCAATGTTCACTTTTTAGTGGGCGACTCAAAATAAATTTAGCCAGAGTTATTCATTTTCGCAGGCATTAGGTATCTAAATACCACCACTTAAAATCATCAATCAACATTGAAAGACACAGCAGTACACATGTAAGAAGCGTTCTTGCATGTTGTAAGTCAATATTTAAAGGGCACATGATAATTAAATTCAGTGATGGAGCTAACTGAGGAAATTAAGGTTTTACTGCTTTAATCAACAAAAAATTGGGGTGAAAATTAAGGCTGAGTGTGTGGTTTGATAGTTTCATGTCTCAAAATTCACTTCAGTACTTTTTTATTGTTGATGTCTCTATACTTCCATGTTATAATTGTTTCCAACTTTATTTGCACCAAGTCTGTTGAAGTACTATCCAAATGTATTCAGTATCTGTTGATGTTAAAATGTTTGTTTGGATTCACTTATTGGCACTGTGAATTAAAAGTCATATTTCTTGTGGAGAGGAGTGGATAATTGGTTTTGTTCCATTCCTGTGCTCATTAAAACTTGTAAGTTCTAGCCTGCCCTGTAGACAGTTGAACTTAAGATTGAGTACAGCAGTTCCATCCTTTGGCTAACAAGGCCATAGAACATGCAAACAAAGTACTTTGGTTCATTTCTAGGGGAATAGAATTGAAAAGAAGATAACATTAATACAAAAGAAAATTACTGCAAATGCTGGGAATCAAAAATAAAAACAGAAACTGTTGGAAATACTCAGCAGGCCAGGCAGCATCTGTGCAGAGAAACAGAGTTAACTTTTCAAGTTGATAGCCCTTCATCAGAACTGAGAAAAGATAGAAATGTAATCGATATGCTTATATAAAAAGAGAAGGCACAGGTGTTATCGAATAGAAATGTTTAATGTTATGAAGGGGTTTGATAGGGTAGTTGTCGTGAAGATGCTCTCATTTGTGGGGGACTCAAAAACTAGAGTGGATAAATATAATGTTGTCACTAATAAATTCAATTGAGAATTCAGGATACACTTCTTCACCCAAAGGGTGACAAGACTGTGAAACTTGTCACACAAAGTACCTTAAATGAATACGCAAAGATATATGTTAAGGGAAGCAAGATAAGTAGATGAGGGAGAAAAGAATAGGAGAATAGATTAATAGGGGGATGAAAAGGATGGAAGGCAGCTCGTGTAGAGCGTAAAACTAGCATTGATCAGTTGAGCAACATGTCCCATGTCTATGCTGAACATTCTATGTAATACTATGGGCAGAATTTTCCGGTCGGCATGCGGGGGTGGGCCTGAAATTCCTACGCATAAAATGACGTGCGATGACGTCAGCCGTGCATCCTGACGTCATCGCGTGCCATCGTGATATTTTGGTCGGCAGGCGCGTGCCGGAGTCAGTGCGCGCCTGTCGAAATGTAAATGTCCTATTAACCGTTAAGAAATTAATTGAGCCACTTGTGAATGTTGCCCGTCCAACCTTAAGGTTGGCAGGCAGGTGAGAAGCCCAAGTGGCCTTCGCGTTTTCAGGAAACTCATCCACGAGCAGTATGATGTTTCCTGAAGCTTTTATTAAATAAATAAATTTTCACAAATATAGAAACATGTCCCCACTCATGTGACTCATGGGACATGTTTAAATAAATTTTTAAATCATTTATTTCATTATTTTAATATACATTCAATCTCCCTGAGGCAGCTCTGTGCCTTGGGAAGATTGCTGCACTCTTTCACGTGTATGTGTGAAAGAGCGCTGGCCCCGAATCTCCCTTCTCCCCCCCCGACCGCACAGGTAGCTACCGCTCGTGTATTATGCTGGGTGGGCCTTAATTGGTCCGCCCGCGTAAAATGGCGGTGTAGAGCCGGTCGCAGTGGCGATCGGCTCCGTGCCCACTCCCGCTTAGCCCGCCCACCATAGGGAAAATCCTGGCCTATGTAATCCGTAAGAACGGCAGATATCTGTGAAAGATCTGCCACAAAAGAGTAAGGTATTGAGATGCAAGGTCCTTATGCTGTATGCTTTTGACACATATCATTTGCATACTTGCATGATCCCTGATGTGAGGAGAAATGGCTCCAAGGCCAAGACAAAGAGAAAAAGCAACAGGGAACAACCAAGTGGCATTTTTCAGCCGAGCTTCCAGAAGTGAATGCTGGATCCTGTGTAAATCATCTGCTACAAGTCCTATCTTGAATACTATGGGTCAAGAGTTTCCTGAGTTCAAGCCTCCATAGCATATGCACTGTACTTTGAAAGGCACTGGAGTAGATAGATGAGAAAAGTTCCTCCATGACGCAAATAGACCTATTAAACAGCAGATGTTGCTTAAGCTCTGTAATGGAGCTATCTAGGGAATAGATCTTCCTCTTGTTTTCAAAAAACAGAAGAAAATTTCCAATTACTGAAGAATCATATAAATGTATGCTTTTGAAATCTACACTTCCTAAGAATGTGAAAGAGAAAAGAAAACAATGTTTTGGATTTAAATAATACTTTTCACAACCTCAGGACCCCCCAGAGTGTTTTGCAGCCAAGTGATGTATGACTTCATATTGCTGATGAAATGTTGCAGCCAATCTGCATTAATGATCCTCTGCTGCTTTCCAAACGACCAGTGAGTGAATTATCTGATATAAATAATTTCCATTTACACAACGCCTTTCACATCCCCAGGATGTACCAAAGTACTTCACAGTCAATGAATTACTTTTGAAGTGTAGTCATTGTTGTTCCGCAAGCAAATTTGCCAAGCAATTTGCAGGTCTTGCAAATGGCAGGTTGGACGAGCAGCCAGTTAATCTGCCTCTGCGAGCACTGATCGTGGGAGGAACTGTGCCACACGATCCTGAACAGGCAGACAGGGCCTCAGTTTAATGTCTCATCTGAATAACAGATGAATGTCAAAAGGTTTGTTGATGCAATATGAAGGCTGCAATACTTGTGTACAGTGGCTCAGTGAAAATTAAGAAGATTGACCAGGTCCTGCATATTATGCTAACCTCTATAATGAAGCTTGATGATCAGATGGTTGGAATGAATTGCTGAAAATGCAGGGGGAGCCACAAGCATGACAGGAGATGTGGAATAAGTTGCACAGCGTGAATCAGCATGTTATATTGTTGTATTACCGAAGACCAGGGCGTAATGTAGTAGCATTTATTTTATTTCTTAATGAGAATTCAGAAACAATCAGCAGTAGCAAAGTCTGGAAGGACTGAAGTTTGGAGGAAGGTGCTAATAAAATTCATGCATTTAAGCATGTTTATTTAAGCAGAATTTTTTATAACATTAAGTGCTGCTAGAAAATATTTGGTAAAGAAGGAAATATGCAAATTAGGTTTAGTCTCTTACTTTAATTGTTCCTGTGCCTCAGCTCTTCTGTCCATTCAAGTTAAATGGGATACCCGATGGGCATGCATTCCTCCCTGCTTGATTTTTTTCTGAATTTGTTACACCAATATGTTCCAATGGCCTCAGGTGCAGAAACAGAGGAGGGGTTGAGGGGGTGCATGGGAAGGCATGGGGGGTGTGACCAGAAGGCTTGGCTGTGGGGGAGGGGAGAGCTGTTCAGAAGGAGGGGTCAATGCTGTCAATGCTAGAATCTTGAGGGGCAAACCAAGGTTATTGGCGGTAGGAGGGTACTGTGACTGTGAGAGGAGGCCGTGAGATGTAGTAGGGTGGAGGGTGAGAATCTGGGTGTGGCAAGAGTAGTTCTCGTTGGTGGGGGTGGGAGGTCATTCACGGGATAAGAATTTTCACAAAGATCTGGGGAGTGGCCAGAGTCAGGGCGGGCATGGGGACTGTGACAGCTGTGGGCTCAGCGGGGAGGGAAGGCATTTAAAGGGTAACAGTGATGGGATGTCGGGTGAAGGGGGAAAATTCAAGGGTAGCCAATGGGAGGGTGAAGGTAACGCAGTGGGGTCGATGGTGAAGGGGGATTGGGGTGGGTTACAAGAAGAGGGTAAAAAGTGTTGGACACTGTATGGAAGGTGATGCGCACCATCCTGAGGCACAGGCAGATCAAGATGTCGTCGTCCTCGATGTCCAACGGAAAAAATTCTAGGTGGGAGGAGGGTCATCAAGTTGGTGGAGCCAAAGGTCAGCTCATCTGGACAACTGAAGGAGAACCATGATAATCTATTCTGACAAGGCAAAGATCTCTCTATAGGGTCTAGAGGGCAATGGAGGGAAGGGGAACAGTTTGAGAGGGAGGCTTCTCTTACATGGCTTGCCTGAGCCTTGGCAAAGACCGATGCTTCGATGTGCAGGCATGATTCACGGGGACATAGACCCAGACTTGGCACCCCCTGGAAGGGAGTGCACACAGACAATAACACAAGCAGCAGCAAGAAAAACCCAGGAGACCTCCATGAAGTGAAATGATTCATCTATTTACGAAGGTGCCAAAACTATATACAATGATTGAATACCCATGCCACCAGTGCTAACTTAATACACCTTAATTTTTCTTCTCTTTATTAATTTATGGGGTGTGGGCATCGCTGGCTAGGCCAGCATTTATTTCCCATTCCTAATTGCCCTTGAGAAGGTGATGGTGAGCTGCCTTCTTGAAGCACTGCAGTCCATGTAGTGTAGGTACATCCACAGTGCTGTTAGGGAGGGAGTTCCAGGATTTTGACTCAGTGACCGTGAAGGAATGGTGATATATTTCCAAGTCAGGATGGTGAGTGGCTTGGAGGGGAACTTCCAGCTTGTGATGTTCCCATGTATCTGCTGCTCTTGTCCTTCTAGGTGGTAGCGGTCGTGGGTTTGGAAGGTGCTGCCTAAGGAGCCTTGGTGAGTTTCTACAGTGCATCTTGTAGATGGTACACACTGCTGCTACTGTGCATCGATGGTGGAGAGAGTGAATGTTTGTGGAAGGTGTGCGAGTCAAGCGGGCTGCTTTGTCCTATATAGTGTCAAGCTTCTTGAGTGTTGTTGGAGCTGCACTCATCCAGGCAAGTGGAGACCATTCCACCACACTCCTGACTTGTGCCTTGTAGATGATAGACAGGCTTTGGGGAGTCAGGAGGTGAGTTACTCACCACATGATTCCTAGCCTCTGACCTGCTCTTGTAGCCAAAGTATTTATATGGCTAGTCCAGTTCAGTTTCTGGTCAATGGTAACCCCCAGGATGCTGATAGTGGGGAATTCAGCGATGGTAATGCCATTGAACGTCAAGGGGCAATGGTTAGAGTCGCTCTTGTTGGAAATGGCCATTGCCTGGCACTTGTATGGCACAAATGTTACTTGCCACTTGTCAGCCCAAGTCTGGATATTGTCCAGGTTCTGCTGCATTTGGACATGGACTGCTTCAGTATCTGAGGAGACGTGAATGGTGCTGAACATTGTGCAATCATCAGCAAACATCCCCACTTCTGATCTTATGATGGAAGGAAGGTCATTAATGAAGCAGCTGAAGATGGTTGGGCCTAGCACACTACCCTGAGGAACTCCTGCAGTGATGTCCTGGAACTGAGATGATTGACCTCCAACAACCACAACCACCTTCCTTTGTGCTAGGTATGACTCCAACAAGCGGAGGGTTTTGCCCCTGATTCCCATTGACTCCAGTTTTGCTAGGGCTCCTTAACGTCACACTTGGTCAAATGTGGCCTTCACATCAAAGGCAGTGACTCTCACCTCGCCTCGGGAGTTCAGCTCTTTTGTCCATATTTGAACCAAGGCTGTAATGAGGTCAGGAGCTGAGTGGCCCTAGCGGAACCCAAACTGAGTGTCAGTGAGCAGGTTATTGCTAAGCAGGTGCCACTTGATAGCACTGTTGATGACCCCTTCCATTAATTTATTGATGATCAAGAGTAGACTGACAGTAATAGGTTGAGTTGGATTTGTCCTGCTTTGTGTGTACAGGGCATGACTGGGCAATATTCCGCATTGCTGGGTAGATGCCAGTGTTTTCGCTGTACTGGAACAGCTTGACTTGGGGCTCAGCAAGTTCTGGAGCCCAAGTCTTCAGTACTATTGTTGGAATAGTGTCAGGGTCCATAGACTTTGCAATATCCAATGCCTTCAGCCATTTTTTGATATCATGTGGAGTGAACCAAATTTGCTGAAAACTGGCATCTGTGATGCTGGGGGCCGCCGGTGGAGATGAATCATCCACTCGGCACTTCTGGCTGAAGATTGTTCTGAATGCTTCAGCCTTATCTTTTCCACTGATGGGAATATTTGTGCAGCCTCCTCCTCCAGTGAGTTATTTAATTGTTCACCACCATTCATGACTGAATGTGGTAGGATTGTAGAACTTAGATCTGATCTGTTGGTTGTGGAATTGCTTAACTCTGCCTATCACTTGCTGCTTATGCTGTTTGGCATGCAAGTTGTCTTATTTGTAGCTTCACCAGGTGGACACCTCATTTTTAGGTATTCCTGGTGCTGTTGCTAGCATGCCCTCCTGCACTCTTCATTGAACCAGCACTAACGCCCTGGCTTGATGGTAATATAGAGTAGGAATATGTCAGGCCATGAGGTTACAGATTGTGGTTGAGTACAATTCTGCTGCTGCTGATGGCCCACAGCGCCTCATAGTTGCCCATTCTTGAGTTGCTAGATCTGATCGAAACCTATTCCATTTAGCACGGTGGTAGTGCCACACAACACAATGGAGGGTAACCTCAATGTGAAGACAGGACTTTGTCTTCACAAGGACTGTGCAGTGGTCACTCCTACTGATACTGTCATGGACAGATGCATCTGTGGCAAGCAGGTTGGTGAAGATGAGGTCAAGTATGTTTTTCCCTCTTGTTGGCTTCCCACGCCCCCTCCTGCTCCACCTGCCGGAGAGCCAGTTGAGTAGCTACGTCCTTTAGGACTAAGCCAGCTCAGTCTGTGGTGGTTCTCCCAAGCCATTCATTGTGATGGACATTGACGTCCCCCACCCAGAGTACATTCTACGCTCTTGCCACACTCAGTGCATCCTCCAACTGGTGTTCAACATGGAGGAACACTGATTCATCAGCTGAAGCAGGGACGGTGGTACATGGTAGCCAGCGGGAGGTTTCCTTACTCGTTTTTGACCTGATGCCATGAGACATCATGTTGAGGACTCCCAAGGCAACTCCTTCCCGACTGTATATCACTGTGCTGCCACTTCTGCTGGGTCTGTCCTGCCGATGGGACAGGGCATACCCAGGGATGGTGATGGTGGTGTCTGAGACATTGCAAGGAATGATTCCGTGAGTATGACTATGTCAGGCTGTTGCTTGACTAGTCTGTGAGACAGCTCTCCCAAATTTGTCATAAGACCCCAGATGTTCGTAAGGAGGACTTTGCAGGGTCGACACGACTGAGTTTGCCATTGTAGTTTCCAGTGCCAAGGTCGATGCGATATTATTTCTGGTGGTATGATAGAATTGAGTGGCTTGCTAGGCCATTTCAGAGGGCAGTTAAGAGTCAACCATATTGCTGTGGGGCGGTTCACATGTAGGCCAGACCGGGTAAAGGGCATTAGTTAACCTGGTGAATTTTTAAATCAATCAACAATGGTTTCATGGTATCATTAGACTTTTAATTCCAATTTTTTTTTATTGAATTCAAATTTCACCATCTCTCTGATCTCTGTGGTGTGGACTTCCTCTTTTCCGACGTCCAGTTTGTTTCTGATGCCAAGTCAAGGGGCTTCCCAGGTGTCCAGCAATAATGATGTCATCAAGCAGGGTAAGCAGCCAATCACATTGAAGTATTCCCATGGACACCAAACCAGGAAGTAAAAGCCATTGAATTTCCTTCACTTTTTAATTTCAAATTTCATAAATAGCAAAATATATTATTGGGACAAACATGGGATTAAAGGTAGAAAGCTAAAACATTATAAACTTCAAAAAACATTTTTCAAAATGTGGATTTGTTTTTATCATGGAGAAATTTGATATTCGACAAAATAGGATTAGGTCAAGGTCAATGAGGCTGCTTAGCAGTAATTATGAATTTAGTATGCCATTAAAAACCCAGTAACACCTCTTTCAACAAGGCGTAACTTTTTCAAGGGATTTTACAGTGAGACTGAGGGTGGAATCTCATGGGCGTAGTACCTGCTGTAAAGGCAGGACCATTTTCTGATCAGGAACTTGATTTCTTAATGATTGGGCTTTGCCAAGGCTCTTTCCCAGAGAAACCTTATTAGCATCCCAGATCCGAGCACCCTGAGCAATTAGGGAGGGCAGGCATGCAGGATAACACATCTATACTGTCCATTCTAATGAAAGGGGCCATGGCATGGATTAGAAGAACTCATCAGCACTTGGATTTTTGAGGCAGCAGCAAACATAGGAATGGAGAGTAGAGGCGTGAAGGCTGCCTCTGGTCTCTCATTCTTACTTGGAGATTATGTTGCGGGATCAGAAAGACTGCAGTGAGGTGAGCTATGAGAGGAAGGGGACAACCTCTTCAACCAAGCAGGTGTGGATGGAAATGGCTGAAGAAGCCAGCAGCAGAGGTGTGGTCCCTCCAACCTGGATACAGTGCAACAACAGAATCCAATCCCTCAGGAGGGTATGACAAGGGAGTGAAAGAAAGACTTGTATTTATATAATGCTTTTCATGATCACCACATACCTCAAAGCACTTTACAGCCAAAGAAGAACTTTTGATGTTTAGCCACTGTTGTAATGTAGGAAACACAAGCACCAATTTTCACACACCAAACTCCCACAAGCAGCAACGTTATAATCACCAGATAATTGTTTTTTTTTGTGGTGTTGATTGAGGGATAAATATTGGCCAGGACATGAAGGGTAAATCCCCAGCTCTTCCTCAAAATAATGCCATGGAATTGTTTACATTTACCTGAGAGGGCAGACAGGGCCTAACAACTCATCCAAAAGACAACACCTCTGGCAGTGCAGCATTCCCTCAGTACTGCACTGAAGTATTAACCTTGATTTTTGAACTCAAAAGTGGGACTTGAACTCAGAACCTTATGATTTAGAGGTAAGAGGCCATCAACTGAGCCACAGCTAACAGTTTCAGGTGCCAAACCTTACACTCGGACTTACCCAACATTCTCCTGCAAGCATTTCTCACATCAACACGCATTGCAGTTTCACTCAGCCCTCTGTGTGCAGGCAGCTCACAACCCATCCACAAAGCCAATACTCACCCTCAGCCCTCTCGCACCCATGTCTCACAGTGACCCTATGCAATTGGTGTCCTTCCCTCCTCTACACACAAGCCATTATGAGCACTAACAATTCTCTGCTTTCTCTCCTTGCAGGAGGAGAGGACATACAACTTGGCAAGAGGCAGAGTCCTGGGGGAGGGGATGAAAGAGTGACCCTCCAGCAGCAGATGCCTTATTGACTACTGGCAATTTGTGCCCATATGCTCCATTGGAAGAGAGGTTTTGTTCCAGGAGGCTACAGTTGTCAGTGACCTGCCATGAGAGCCGGAGCTTCCTGAAATACTGATGCTCAGATGTGTCAAGAGAGCTGATCGTCTGCCTGTAGACCCTTTGATGGGGACCTTGCCAGCTTGATCTCGGTGTCCATCTCATCTACCTTGTGGAGGGGCATACAGGTGAGGAGAAGGCAGCAGGTGACTGCTCTTGCCCTCCAGCAAAGTTCACAAGCTGCTCCCATGTCGTGGTGAAGGTTGGCAGTAGGGTAGTGAGGGCAGCTGAAAGCGAGTGAAGTGCCTTTCAAGAAGTTGGCAATCATCTGTCAAGCAGTGGTTGTGCACTCTGAAAGAAGAAATGCTTTGAACAACAGTCTCTCACCTGTCCAATAGCTGGAGCCCTTTAGTTTCACTGGTCAAAGCTTTCCCAGCTTGTCGGTTTTTTTTGTTATTTATTTATAGCATGTGGGCATCGCTGGCTAGGTCAGCATTTGTTGCCCATCCCTATTTGCCCATGAACTGAGTGGCTGTTTAGGCCATTTCAGTGGACAATTAAGGCCGGAATTTTCCGGCCCCATTGGCATTGGGCATCATGGCGGGTGGGCTGGAGGGGGGCTGGTGACATTATGGCGAGAAGGCCAAAAATCGGTTCTACGCCATCGTGAAACCAGTTTGCAATCATCCGCTCCACCCGTCAATGGCAGGCTGCATTTCCCACCACCACACATCGAGAACGTCATTTTAATACATTTGCATCCAATTATAAGCCCTGCTCGCCAGAATCATCCCCTCACATCAAATTTATCGCCCACATCGGCGTGACTTCAGAATGACATGCTTCACGGCTGCACCGTTAAAAGGTGTGCACCTGGTGATCTGAACTTCAAGAGGAACTTGGAGGTGAGTGCACACAACCTTGTGCAGCGCTCACGGCAGCACCCATAGGTCATCAAGGATGAGGTGCTGTGCATGTGCAGGAGGCACAGGCAAGTCGCTTTGCCCAGGCTGGCTTTCAGTGTGGTGCAAGGGCAACGGTTCCAGTGCAGATGAGGCCATGGCGGGGGCAGGGGGTGGGGGGGGTGGCAAGGCAGCACAGATTGAAGGAAAGACTCAATCACATGCCGGTGGGGATGGGGGGAGGGAGGTTGAAGGAAGTGGCCATGCAATTGGAAAAGCTTGTCAAAAGTGAGCATTCTTCCACAGCTGAGACCATTCAGCAGCAGCTCCATTGACATGCATGGAATTGGTCCTCTAAAGCTTTTCTATCCACTCAAGCGATGCAAAACCATGAAAATGCCACCAGATGCTCCAAAACGTTTCACCTCTCGAGCGCAGACTGCAAATTAATGTACATTCTAGGGAGCAGCAGAGCAATTGGCCGACTGGGCAAGTTGTAGAATCCCCTTGTGAAAGGTGGCCATGGCGCAGTCACTGGTGGAGGCGCTCACAGCCCCTTGCAATGTCTTTATTAAGGTTTGGACCAGTATCCCTCATGGTTCAAGCTAACAGCGCATCCTTGCAGTGTGGGTTAGGAGAATGCCTGCACTTGAGCTGAGAGCACAGCATGCAGCCCAGTGGCTGAAGCTGCCGCCAATCATTCAAGTGGAGTGGGGCGGAGGTGGGTGGGGTTTCAGACAGCCAATGAGCACACTACACACTGGCCATCCAAGCAGTGGCCAGCACTCTCCTGCATGTGTGAAGGGACCTTCAGACTTAACCAAGAGAGGTCCTTAGGACACATATGCTAACTCTCACATCTCTCTCTTTGATCCTGCAGGAGGAGAACATCAGGATCATGGAGCCTGGTGATTTAGTGGTATGTATCATGGCTTACAGAGAGCAGAGAAGAAGAAGAAGAGTGCGATGGAGGCGCCTGGCTCGGTAAAGGGAGGAGCACCTCCATCAAGCTGAAGGGGTGCAGGGCCTGCTGCGCATGCAGCTGAAGATCCACAGCGAACTGTCGCTCATAGACACCTCGCTAGACCCAGGGTTTATAGATGGCACCTGTCATTTCTGTAGATGACTGAGAACCAGTGTCACCAAAGACTGCGCATGTCTAGGGAACTGGCATATGCTGTCTGCTGCAAGATTTAACGCCACGGGGACATGGAGGGCATCCACTGCCAGTGGCCATGGCATTCAATCTTTACGCCAGTGGCTCTTTCCAGGGCTCCACAGGTAACCTGTGCAGGATTTTTCAAGCCTCCACGCACAAGTGTATCCAGGAGGTCACGGACACCAAAGGCACAGAACTTAATGCATTTAGCCCGGGATCAGGAAAACCAGGAAGCAAGAGCACTGGGATTTGCACAGATCCCAGGTTTTCCACAGGTGCAGGGTGCCAATGACTGCACTCACATGACGTTCAGATCTCCATGGCAAGAAGCAGTCAGCTACATCAACCAAACTGAATGTTCAGTTGATGTGCGACTACCACAAACACATCCTGCAGATCTATGCATGATTCCCAGGGATCATCCATGACATCTTTACCTGGTTTCAGATCCCTGACACCTTCCAGGGTCCACAGAGGCTGCAAGGTTGGCTCCTCGGGGACAAGGGCTACCCACAGAGGACGTGGCTGATGACACCCATGTGGCAGCCTCAGGTTGCAGCAGAATGACGCTATAATGAGGCTCATGCCACAACCTGGCCTTTGGTGGAGCAAACGATAGGCATTTTGAAAATGA
Organism: Cetorhinus maximus; assembly: GCF_964194155.1. Lineage (NCBI taxonomy): Eukaryota > Metazoa > Chordata > Chondrichthyes > Lamniformes > Cetorhinidae > Cetorhinus > Cetorhinus maximus. Next base: position 135,509,761 of record NC_135880.1, read on the forward strand.
AGTTCCGTTGCCTCGACAGGCCCGTTGGAGCACGGCAACACAGTCCCCAGAGGGTGTCGCATATCATCATAGCTTGCTGTGAGCAACACAACCTGGCGCTGCAAAGGGGAGAGGACTTGGCTGAGGAGGTGATGGAGGAGCTGTATGTATCCTCCAATGAGGATGACGTCAGAGGGGATGACAGTGATGAGGTCCTGGAAAGCGAGGATGATGGCAATGAGGCCATCGCACTGGCCAGACGAAGCAGGCGGGCTCGGGAGACCCTTATAACCAAAGGATTCGTGGAGGATATGACGAGATGCAGTGAGCACAGTCCTGACATCCTTACCTTGCATCTGTGAACGTTTGACTCCTGTGTGGCTGATGGCAGCACACATACCCTCAAGTGTTCAGGCTCATGTCATGGAGATGCAGCGGAGGCCCTAATAGTCTCTAGGTTCCGGGGGACGATGACGACATGCAGTGAGGACACTCCATAGAACTTGACATAGCCTCTGTGAATGTCTGACTCCTGTCTGGCTGAGGGCAGCTCGCTTGTGCTCTGTGGTCAGGGCCATATCATGGAGACACAGTCATGAAACTTTAAATGCACCTGATCCTTTGTCAGCCTTTAGCACCTGACCCCTTCAGGTACACAGCATCACAGGACACATGTTAAGCCGAACCATCACTGTGACATAGTGAGGTACCCTGTCCCTTTAAGAGAATGCAAGTGTACTGATCATGAGACAGCACTGCCGAATCACTGTACAGCATTGGCAACTGGGAACTATAAGTCTAGTTCTGGAGGTTTCTGAGTGAGCATGTATGATCTGGTGCTCTGCCCTATGTCCCAATAAACCATCTCTGTTTAATCTTACATCAGTCTCTAACCCGTTATTGGTTGCAAGCAGCAATTGAGGACAACATAGGAAGGAATGGAGTTAGAGTTCGGTTGGCCCACAAACTCATTTACCCAAGACATAAAAGTGGCAACGAGGATAAAGAACAAAAGAAAATAAATTTCAAGTCGGGTGAGCAAAGCATTGGAAAGTGCATCTGTACTTAACTTGTAAAATAGGTGACAGCTGGCAAATGGAGCAGAAAGCAGTGCTGCAGTTTAAAATTATAAAATAAACGTTGCAGAATCGCAATTGTGGGAATCCCGCCAAAACTCAAAAAGAGCGCGAAACCTAGCAGTGAAAAACCGACAGCTGCAGAAAAAGAGTTTTTTTTAAAAACCATGATTGCTCTTAAAGCAGTAATACACTTAAAAGGGTTAATACATGAAAAATGGCTATGGGCAGAAAATTATAAGAGACCCCAGAGCGAGCGCAATTCCGTGGTAAGCCAAACACCTAAATTCATCATTACCTGGAAAGCCTATCGGAAGTACAGTCTCCTTGCATTCGTTCAGGATGATGCAGCTCGGACTTGTTGATCCATTCGACCACATTGTAGATGACTATCTCAGTATGTCGAACACCTAGCATTCATTTTACTGCGAAGGACATCAAGGGGGAGGAGAAGAAGAGGGCAATTCGTTTGTCCTCATGCAGGAGTAAAACATACAGGCTGATCCGTAGCCTTATTTCACCTAGTGCCCCAGACGCAAAGACTTTCAAGTTAAAAAAAATTGTACAGAGCTATCTGAGACCAAAGCCCTCAGTTACTATGCAGCGCTTCAAGTTCAATTCAAGGAGCAGGTTTCCAGAGGAGACAATAGCTGACTATGTGGCCATTTTAAAGGCATTAACTGAGCATTGCGAATTCGTAACGTCCATTAGTGATATGTTGAGAGATAGGCTGATATGTGGGATTGGAGATGATGCTATACAAAGGCGTATGCTAGCTGAACCTAGTCTAGACTTCAATAAGGCATTAGAATTAGCTACTGCGATGGAGAGTGCTGTTAGAAATTCTGAAGTTATAAAAGATACACAAAATTGCGCCGTCCATCTGGTCGAGTGGGACAATCCGGTAACAAAAGGCACAAAAACCTCAGAATAAGCATGGTTTTATGAAGAGTAAATCGTGTTTGACTAATTTGCTAGAGTTCTTTGAAGATGTGACAAGGAAAGTGGATAATGGGGATCCTGTAGATGTAGTATATCTGGACTTCCAGAAGGCCTTTGATAAGGTGCCACACAAAAGATTAATACACAAGATCACACTGAGTTAGGGGTAATATATTAGCTTGGATGGAGGATTGGCTAACCAACAGAAAGCAGAGAGTTGGGATAAATGGGTCTTTTTCTGGATGGCAAGGTGTAACTAGTGGCGTGCCACAGGGTTCGGTCCTTGGGCCCCAACTATTTACAATCTATATTAATGTCTTGGATTCAGGGATAGAAGGTACTATAGTTAAATTTGCAGATGACACCAAAATAGGTGGGAAAGTAAGTTGCAATGAAAAAATAAGAAATTTAACAAATGGATATGGACAAGTTAGGTGAATGGGCCAAAACTTGGCAGATGGAGTTTAACGTGGATAAGTGTGAGGTTATCCATTTTGGTTGGAAGAAGAAAAAGGCGACTTATTGTTTAAATGGAGAGAAACTTCAGAATGCTTCAGTGCAGAAGGATCTGGGTGTCCTCGTGCATGAATTGCTGAAAGCTAGTATGCAGGTACAGCAGGTAATAAGGAAGGCAAATGGAATTTTGGCATTTATTGCTAAAGGTATAGAGTATAAGAATAGGGAAGTGTTGTTGCAACTGTACAAGGCATTGGCGAGACCGCACCTGGAGTACTGTGCACAATTTTGGTCCCCTTACTTGACGAAGGATGTAGTTGCACTGGAGGTAGTCCAGAGGAGGTTCACTAGATTGATTCCAGAGATGCAGAGCTTGTCTTGTGAGGAGAGATTGAGCAGTTTAGGCCTATACTCGCTAGAGTTTAAAAGGATGAGAGGAGGTCTAATTGAGGTATACAAGATGCTAAAGGGGATAGACAAAGTAGATGTGGAGTGGATGTTTCCCCTTGTGGGGCATTCTAGAACGAGAGGCCATAGTTTTAGGCTAAGGGGTGGTAGATTTAAATCAGAGATGAGGAGGAATTACTTTTCTCAAAAGGGCCGTGAATCTGTGGAATTCACTATCTCAGAGTGCAGTAGATGCTGGGATGCTGAATAAATTTAAGGAGGAGATAGACAGATTTTTAATTAGTAATGGGTTGAAAGGTTATGGGGAGAGGGCGGGAAATTGGAGTTGAGGCCGAAATGAGATCAGCCATGATCGTAATGAATGGCGGGGCAGGCTCGAGGGGCTGAATTGCCTATTCCTGCTCCTAGTTCTTAGATTCTTTTGTCTAGTCAAGGTGCAGTATGAGAAACAGTCTGCAAAATTTGTAATGTCAGGCAGGGGATTGAGTCTCCTCGGAAGGAACTGGCTGGAGATAAAACTTGAGAGCCCGCTAAGTTCCCAATTCGAAACCAGAAGTATTTCTGCAAGAAAAGATGAGTACGCAAAGACCCAATGGGAGACGCCTGTAGAAGTGTTATAATGGGACAGAATTCAAGCTGAAGTCAGCATGCTTCGAAAGGAAATGGAAATCTATTAAAGGACTTCCGTGCACTACAAAATTCAATCAGCTCCCAATTTGTGCCACAAAAATGATATGAAGAAGAAAAGGAAGAGTTAAACCTGTCTCTGGCCGAGTTAAGGAATGATTTAGCTGAGAAGGGACAATGATGTGCGATTCTCCAGGAAGCTATTGATGAGAATAGGAAAGAATTGGAAGAGCTGAAGCAGCAGCTGCGTAAAAGCCCTGAAGTTTTAAAGCTAGAGAAGAGCTGTACTGAGCTCATTTGCATTCAGCTCGCATCTGAGTCTAGTCCAGCCAACAGTGAAATTAAAGAGAAGACAGAGATACGGGTCAGTGCTACCAAGAAAAGGACATCCAGGAAGAAAAACAGAAATTGTCAGTCCTCGGAAAGGAAAGCAAAAAGAAATTTTTCCTTTTCCTCTTTCTCCTCACACATTACGTATCTCATCGCTGTATTGCTTTGTGCTTGTTGCCCTTTATCTGTTTCAGCTTGGAGGGGAGGGGCAGCATGAGTGAACGTGTCTGCACCCAGAAGATGGTGAAATCATCCACTGAGGGACATAGTGGGCAACTGCTCCTGCAAAGGAGGTCTCAGAAACACCAGCTGAGGTTGTTGCGCTACAACGCTCAACCTATCAAAGAAGGCCTCCTGAGATACTTGACCTGTAAATAGTTATTGTGTAAATAGTTAATGTGTTTTAAGCTTGTTAGCTGTACTTTTAAATAAAGGGGGAGGGATGTGGTAAAGTGAGGTACCCTGTCCCTTTAAGAGAACGCAAGTGTACTGATCATGTGACAGCACTGACGAATCACTGTACAAGCGCGGGTAACTAGGAACTGTAAGTCTAGTTCGGGAGGTTTCTGAGCATGTATGATCTAGTGCTCTGTCCTATGTCTCAATAAAGCATCACTGTTTATTCTTACATCAATCTTTCCCCGTTATTGATTGCAAGTAGCAATTGAGGAGAACATAGGAAGGCATGAAGTTAGAATTCGGTTGGCCCACAAACTCATTTACCCAAGACATAAAAATCACTTTGGTCTGAAGGTTACACACTGCACAGGGAAGAGGCTCTGGACTGAGACATCTACATTTACCTTGTGCAGGAACCTAGGTTTCACATCTGAGTGACATGAACATTGTTCATCATGACAAAGAGCCAAAGGCAAGGAGACATTCTTGGGAGTTTATTTACAATAGTGAAATTTAAGTACAAGTGATTAACACCCATGCCCAGGCTGTGCAAAAAAAAAAAGTCAAGAACTGTGAATGTACTCGAAAGAGTTACATCTTCTTAACCTTCCTAACCCTGCTGCTACATCTGGGTGCTCCACCAACATCCACAGTGGAGGTGGAGGAAGCCTGCTGACTTCTATGCCCTGTCTGTGATTACCTTGGTGGGCGTCCTCTGGAGGGCCGAGACCTGGAGGGCCCTGGCCTGCTTTCTGGCAGGCACCCTCATTTTCAAGAATGTCTCTTTATTGTCACCGTAGATTTTTTGTCTCATCTCAGTCCACCTTAGCAATGTCAAAGTCTCACTTAATTAAAATTATTGCAGACCTGTTCAAATTCTTGACAAATCCCACTTTCTGGCTGGGATTTTCTGCTCCAGGCCTAGGTCCCGTAGCGGGGGTGGGGAGTAAGAGGGACTCCCGCTGCAGAGCCTAGCGGGTAGACCCACCGAATTGCATGATTTTGGGCTCATTAATTAGGCAGATGGAGATTTCCCGGCAATTCACACGACGGTACGGGCAGGAAGACGAGCGCCCTGCCATCATTTCCGGGCGCCATATTTAAAAGGTGCCCAGACAGCTACTCATTCATCATGCCAGGAGTTTGGACCAAGACATGGTTGCCAGGAAACAGCAAGCACCATCCCCAAGGTACAGTAATGCCTTGCTGGACTCACTACTGCCAGCCATGGAGGACATATGAACATATCTACAAACATATGAATTAGGAGCGGGAGTAGGCTACTCGGGCCCTCAAGCCTGATCCGCCATTCAATAAGATCATGGCTGATCTAATTTTAGCCTCAACTTCACATTCCTGCGTACCCTCGATAGCCTTTCACTTTTTTCAAATTTTTTTCAAATTTTTCCTTATCTCTGTCTTAAATGGGTGACCCCTTATTTTTAAACAGAGGCCCCTAGTTCTAGATTCTCCCACAACAGGAAACATCCTTTCCAAATTCACCCTGTCAAGTCCACTCAGGATCTTATAAGTTTCAAGCAAGTCACTTCTTACTCTTCTAAACTCCAGTGAATACAAGCTTAGCCTGTCCAGCCTTTCTTCATAAGACAACCCAACTATTCCAGGTATTAATCTAGTAAACCTTCTCTGAACTGCTTCCAATGTGTTTACATCTTTCCTTAAATAAGGAGACCAATGCTGTACACAGTACTCCAGATATGGTCTCACCAATGCCCTAAATAATTGAGGCAATACCTCCCTGCTTTTGTATTCAATTCCCCTTGCAAAGCAATAACATTCTATTAGCTTTCGTAATTACTTGTTGTACCTGTTGTTATGAAACAGCAGTTGGTAAAGGCTGAGTTATTTGAAATCCCTGGGGGAAACTTTAAACAATTGTCATAACCTACATTTTCAGTTGGTATGTTTGAGATGCAACTCTGAATTCAGAAATGAAACCACCAAGCCTCCAGAAGTTTTTTATATAAATTAAATTAAACATTTATTAATTTAACAAGGAATTAAACACATACACATGTATATAAATTACTGCCATAATAACTTTTAAACAAATCCCCAAATTAATCACTCCCAGGTAAATCTTCACCAAAGCAACAATAATCCATAGACTTTAAACAGACACCAGGCAAAGCACATTTTATCTTACGAATTCAAAACGAAGTTCCTTCCAATTTGTTTCCTTTGCAGGCAGCTGTAGGGTTTACAGGCTGCTTAGATCTTACATGCATCTGACATACACACACAAAATTATTTTCTGTATATACCTAGCCTTCCCTTTGAATGCAAATTCTCATTGTATCACCAGGCCCTTTGAACTCCATCTCTTCTAACAATAAAACCCCTTTCATAGTACCAATTTTATTAGTAATATAAACATATTACTTGATGTCTCCTAGCTAGGTGCAAGATTTCACCCCCAGTCTTTGAATGGTTTATTCAACAAAATGCAAATGTACCCTCTACCTTATTGTTTAACATCTCAAAACTATTATACATCAAAGCACGCAGACTAGCTGGTTTTAGTTCAATTAAGATACACACACCCACACCCACAGACACAGACCCTACTACAAATCCAATTTAAAATAATTTCCAATGACATTTCATACATTAATATCTTCATGACACTGCATACTAGCCTTTTGTGATTCATGTACGAGGAGACACAGATTCCTCTTCATCTCACAGTTCTGCAATCTCTCACCATTTAAATAATATGCTTCTGTTTTATTTGTCCTGCCAAAATGGATAACCTCACATTTTCCCACGGTATACTCCGTTTGCCAGATCTTTGCCCACTCACCTAACATAACTATATCCTTCTGTAGCCTCCTAATGTCCTCTTCACATCTTACTTTCTTACCTACCTTTGTGTAATCAGCAAATTTAGCAACCATTCCTTCGGTCCCTTTATCCAAATCATTTATATAAATTGTAAAGAGTTGTGGCCCCAGCACTGATCCCTGTGGCACACCACTCGTTACATCCTGCCAACCAGAAATTGAGAGGGCAGGACGGACATCCTTTTTCCAAGGGATGGAAGGAGGAGGCCCATCTGTCTCACTACACCTGCATGAGAGGAGGTCACCAGGGTGATCAATGCCATTTCAATTCAGAGTAGGACCATCCTGCAGTGCAGGAAAAGAATGAATGACCTAACCTGCACTACCATGGTAAGTGAATCCTCTAGTCCCCATACTCACTTCACTGAATGGGACCTGGGACATGGGCCTCAATGGCAAGGCAACCATCTGTGCTGCCCATGCAAAAAAGCCCTTTGGGGTGCTGGGGTGCTGCCTCATAGCCCTCATAGTCCATGTGGTCTGCTGGTAGGAAGGCAACCACAGGTCGCTGACCCAGCCACGCTGAAGGCACAAATCTTGGCAGAGGTAGTGGATGGCCTAGAGGGTAACTGCAGATGCTGCTGCTGCCATGCCTCTGTTGTCCTTGCCTTTCCAGCTGCTGGAGCTCACGTATCTGGAAGGTGCTGCTGAAGTACCCTTGGGGGCCAGCGGCAGTGCATCTTTGATGTGGTGCACACAGTTGCCAATGGGTTGGTGGTGGAGATTGGCAGCATGCAAACAGCACTGCATCAGAAGTGCTCACAAACCATCTTCTATCTTCACGCAGGAGGAGACCGCACAAGAGGCGTAAGAGGGAAAAGACAGGAGGGGGTATGTCTGATGTCCGTCCCCTCACACAGTATGATGAGTGGGCCGCCGAGCTGGCAGGGGAGGGCCTTGACCATGCATGTGCTGACGGCGAGGTTGGCCTCCCCCAAGCACCCAGTAAGGAAGCTTAACCTTTGCACATCTAAACCTGAGGGTGAGGCGCTTTACAATGTAGGAGGCAGCCCATGCAGTTACTCATTCTCGCCTCTTTCCATTACAGGTGTCATCAGGAAGAAGGTGAGGCCAGACCCTGATCCTGAGCTGAGCCCCAGCCCCAGTGTACAGAGGAGCAACGTGCATGACAATGACGATTTCTCACCTATAGAGGCATCACAGCAGTCACCTGCACCCTCCACCACCCAGAGACACTCACCTTGTTAGGTCATATATAGTTTAGGCAGGGCCTCACACTCTGGTGGTCACCTCATGTGTCCACAGCAGGAGAACACAGGGACAGCCAAGGCTCCCAGCACTTGGAGAGCTGCAGGGGCAGAGGCCTCTGCTAAGTCCAAGTCTGATGATGAGCCTCTGGGAGCAGTCATGGACAAGATGCTGGAGATTCAGCAAGAGGCAGGGGAATATCAGACAGAATAATGGAGGACAAAAACAGAATTACCTGGAAAAACTCAGCAGGTCTGGCAGCATCGGCGGAGAAGAAAAGAGTTAACGTTTCGAGTCCTCATGACCCTTCAACAGAACTGAGTAATATTAGGAGAGGGGTGAAATATAAGCCGGTTTAAGGTGGGGGGCGCGGGGGGCGCGGGGGGTGGGGTGGGGTGGGTGGAGAGAAGTTGGGGGGGGGAGGTGGGTGGTGGTTGTAGGGACAAGCAAGCAGTGATAGGAGCAGATAATCAAAAGATGTCACAGACAAAGGGAAAAAGAGGTGTTGAAGGTGGTGATATTATCTAAACGAATGTGTTAATTAAGAATGGATGGCAGGACACTCAAGGCACAGCTCTAGTGGGGGTGGGGTGGAAAGACTAACAGGGCATTAAAAGTATAGATTTAAAAATAATGGAAATAGGTGGGAAAAGAAAAATCTATATAAATTATTGGAAAAAACAAAAGGGAGGGGGAAGAAATGGAAAGGGGGTGGGGATGGAGGAGGGAGTTCAAGGTCTAAAGTTGTTGAATTCAAGCTTGGCTTGCTGCATTGTTCCAGTGAAGCCCAATGCAAACTGGAGGAACAGCACCTCATCTTCCGACTAGGCACTTTACAGCCTTCCGGACTGAATATTGAATTCAACAACTTTAGATCTTGAACTCCCTCCTCCATCCCCACCCCCTTTCCATTTCTTTCCCCTCCCTTTTGTTTTTTCCAATAATTTATATAGATTTTTCTTTTCCCATCTATTTCCATTATTTTTAAACCTATACCTTTAATGCCCTGTTAGTCTTTCCACCCCACCCCCATTAGAGCTGTACCTTGAGTGTCCCACCATCCATTCTTAATTAGCACATTCGTTTAGATAATATCACGACCTTCAACACCTCTTTGTTCCTTTGTCTGTGACATCTTTTGATTATCTGCTCCTATCACTGCTTGCTTGTCCCTACAATCACCCCTCTCCCACCCCCCAACTTCTCTCCCCCCCACCCCCCCACCTTAAACCAACTTATATTTCACCCCTCTCCTAATATTACTCAGTTCTGTTGAAGGGTCATGAGGACTCGAAACGTCAACTCTTTTCTTCTCCGCCAATGCTGCCAGACCTGCTGAGTTTTTCCAGGTAATTCTGTTTTTGTTTTGGATTTCCAGCATCCGCAGTTTTTTGTTTTTATCTCTAGAATAATGGAGGACTTCAACAGAGTGGCACATGAGGCGGCGGAGTCTGTCTTCCTGCTCTCTGATGTAGAGCACCGACATGTGCATGCATGGAGGCCTCCATGGGGAGGATGGCAGATGCCATAGAGAACCTGGTCCAGCAGAACACCCAGTTTCTGCCAGAGATGCACACAGAGCTACACTCCATTGCTGTAGCCATGTGCAAGCTTTTGCAGTGACTACATGAGAGGGGGATGGAGCAGCTCAACCTCCCTCCAGGTGCCCCTTTCTCTCAAGGAGACAGGAAAGGGCCCTCGGGCACCCAAAGGGAAGAAGAGTATCAGGCGGACACTCCGGGGGCCTCCAATCAGGACTCTCCAAGGGTGGCCAGGCGTTCCAAATTCCCTCTGTCTGTGATCCCATCAGCTCCAGCCTCTGGGACTGCTGAGGGTGCACCTGTCCCAGAGCAGGGAACCCAAAGAAGACCGGGGTCCTCCAGGCCTCGGGCCTCCAGAGGACAGCTGCCAAGTTCATAGGAAACAAGAGGGCATAGTGGTCAGCAGGCTGCCTCCACCTCTGCTGTGGATGTTGGGGAAGCACCTAGACGCAGTGGTAGGGTAAGAAAAATTAAGATGTTCTAAGTTCACTCTGGTAGCACGGGTGTACAAGCATTGTAAATCATTGTGCACATCTGTAAATATATGTTTCATTGCACTTTACAGAGGTCTGCTCAGTTTTTATTCCTTCTGTTCGTGTTAGTGCCTGTCCCCCCACCCCCCACATTTCAAAGGGCCAAGCCAGGCTGGGTCTATGACCCCTTGAATCATGCCTGCGCAAGGAGGCATTGATCTTTGCCAGAGCCCTTGCGAGCCATGTGCAAGAAGCCTCCTATGCATGCTGTTTCCTTGCTCTCCACTGCCTAATCTATAGAAACACCTTTCCCTTGTCAGGACAGCATATTAGGGTTCCCCTTCAGTTGTCCAGTTGAGCTGACCTTTAGCTCTGCACATCCAATGTCCCTCCTCCCAACCATCATTTCTTGAGCTGGACATCGAGGGTGTGGACAGTGCCTCAACATAAGGATAGTGTGCATTTCTTTTGAGACATTTTCAAGCACATTCTACCCTCATCCTGTAACCCACACTCTTCCCCCATCACCAATGGCCACCCCCTCCACCTTGGTGTTATCTTTAACCTCCCAAGTCACCCTTAAACAACACCCCGATAACCCTGCAGCCCATTACTGTCACCATTCATGTGCCTTCCCTCCCCGACGAGCCCATACCAGTCATGGTACTCATGCCCACCCTTATCTTGCTCACCCATAGGATCCACGAACACCTCCGTAGCCCCTCCAAAAAACCAAACGGGCCCTTCACCAGCCACAGATGGACCCTCAACCTCCTACCATACCGTATCCCACTGCTCCGTTTAACTGTTACAGTTCCCTCTTACTAACAGCACCCTCAGTTTACACTCCAGGATTCCTCCATTCCCCGCTCTGAACCTTCCCCCCTCATCATTGTCCCCCGCTTTCCCCCTCACTGTTCCCCCCGTTGTCCCAACCCTCGCTGTTCCCTGCTTAACACCCCTCACTGTCCCCTGCTTTCCCCTGTCAGTGTCCCCTGCTCTCCCCCTTCACTGTCCCCTGCTGTCCCCCCTCACTGTCCCCTGCTTAACCCCCCTCATCATCCCCTGCTATCCCCCTCACTGTCCCCTGCTTAACCCCCCTCACTGTCCCCTGCTTAATTCCCCTCACTGTCCCCTGCTCTCCCCCCTCATTGTCCCCTGCTCTCCCCCCTCACTGTCCCCTGCTTTCCCTGTCCTCACTATCCTGTGCTTTCACAGCCTCTACACCGCTCCCTAGTCCCTTCCCCGCCCCCAAAACTCTGCCCCCCACCAAGGCTGCATTGAAGCATCCACCCCCCCCCCCCCCCCCCCCCCCACCCCCACTCCCCCACCCCCCAACCTCCCAATCCCGGCATCCCCACCACCAGCTCCCTGGTATACACAGCCACCGCCCCCTGTTGTCTGCCCTCTCCTCACCTCCTCCTGCTCTAGCAGCCCCACCAAGCCATGCACCTTCCACCGAGTGGATCAGCCTGCTATCCCGGTAAGTCCTTGACATCTGCATGCCACGTTGGTCCGGTCATCTTTTGGACTGGTGTGAACTCCAACTAACGGGGTGGATGATAGGCCAAGGGGAGAATTCCGATCAGGTGCTCACTTCAATCCCCTTAATAATATGCTAAATGGCTTCTGAACAGCCTTTGGTGAGAATGGCAACCCACCCATATCTATCCAGCCATGACGGTTGGGACCCCAAATTCCCACCGTCAGGTATCCAATATTTTCACTCACTTTATATTCTCCACCCCTGCCTGCCAACGAACTGCGCCGCTTTTTCAGGGTGAAAAATTCCAGCCTCAATTTTTCTTCATTATTCAGTGATCTACAATGTCATTCCAATATTTCTTATGTCCAGTCACACAGATTCTGTCTGAACACCACCACTAAAAATCCTTTTATTTTTATGGCTTGAATTCCGTATTTATTTTTTCTTTCTTTCTCTCCTGAGCGTTTTATAGAAGGGAATGTTAAGTACCAGTCTTGTCTTGAAGCTAAGATTCTGACAAGGCTAGAACAGCATGTCCTTCTGTTGTAATTAGTGTCTCTAATTCCTCTGTTTTATTTCTAATATACGTTGTACATTGAGACACTGCACATTTGAAGCACTTACACACCTTTGTACCCACAACATCAAAGTATATTTTTCTGTATTTTTTTCCCTCACTATCAGCATCCTTAAATTTCTCTCCATTCTGCACATGCCTCTCCACACTCATCCTCGAACTTACTACCCCATGGCCTTGGCAGTCACAAACATTCTTAACTCCTAAGTCACATGCTCTAAGAAAAAAATTATAAAATCACTTAACTGGTCATTTACAGTCCTTCCCCTGCATCCAACCCTTGTAATAGTACAACCTTTGCCTCAATGTAAGCAAAGTGACTGATAATCTACTTGTTAAAGAAGTCCTCATACAGAAATGTGTAAAAAGTGTTGTTTAGTTGAAATTTGAATTTTATATATCAAAACCACAAATTATATTTAACACAATGGCATTTATCTACAAATGTGGCTATGTTTGATAAACTATACTCATATTTGTGCTTCATTATTAGTTCTGTGGACTTGGCTTATTGATGAAAATTTTCACCTTCCATGGCCTCTGTGTTCACCTGATAGGGCAATCAGCCAGCCTTGTGAACCTCGTCAATTTTCATCCCGCCCAAATCAATAGAGGAAAATTGGTTGAGATCCGCAACATGTAGGGGATTTGACAATTTACCACTCAGACAGTGAAGTTGAAAATAATCTCCAATGTCTGTAATCAGTTGATTCCCTTTGTAGCCTCAGTTATGAATGATGACTGCCACAAGAGGGCATGGCACAACCAACTTCTGATTGGGATAATATGAATAGGGACTGATCAATGAGATGGTGCTAATGACTGCTAGCTCTGATACTCTGCCACCTCCCATCAGTGGACAGGATGTTTGAATGATTTCCATCTCCCAGTAAACCCAGGTCCACCCTTAGACCAATCAGTATCTTAAAAAAATCTATCAAATCTTCCTGCAGCAGACTAAACCATCTCTATTGTCAGTTTACTGAACATCTGCTGATTGTACTTCAGCCTTTAATATGTAACTCTGCACTCTCAAATATTAGTAACAAGTGGCTTTAAAATGAATGGGTTAATGAGTTCATTAAAATAACAAAGTATTTTCATACAAAAGTGTAACTAATATCACGGTGTGATTTAAGCACAGGTCAGCAAATTCCAAAATGTAATACGAACTGTACTTTGGCACATAGGCCATCATACCATCAGTGAGAGCAGGCTTTAAACTAGGTTTTATTAGATCATATCAAATTACCTAAACTGAATAATGGACTGAATTTCTGCTTAGAAGAATTTAGGCTACCAAGCAAAATATTAATGGAGCATTTGCAGTCTTGTGTGATGCTTGGCCTATGCTTTAACTTTGACTGTCATTATTCAAAGTGTAACTCTTCTGTACATTTCTGCATTAAATGTTCTAGATTTTCAATGTCTAATTCCACATCCTCTTGACACAGTAACGTTTTCCCTAATGGGAGGGGGGAAGTAGCCAATTCAAGGTTTTCCTTATTCTGTGCAGACGGTCACTTTCTCCTTTGAATTCAGAATCTTGCTACACCTGCAGACCTCAGAAGGCTCCGTTGACTCAAGCCTGGAGCTTCTGATAGGTCGGTTTGGGCAGTAGACACAGTGCTTGAAGTTTTCATGAGAAGCTAATCAGGAAGATATAAAAGTTTGTATGTATTTGTACTATTTGATATATAAGTGATATCAAGGATACTAAACATAGATGCAGAATTGAACAGAAAATGCAAAATGGAAAATGTTACTTTGGTTCACTCTTTTAATTATTCTTTTCTTTAATGTTTGAAATGCCATGTATTAACAGCACAATATTAGCCTTCATAAGTTGTTGTATTCGTCACACTTAGAGATACTTAAATGCCCTTGCAATCTGAACAAATGGGTGTGAAATTCAGTCACGTAATGTGGCATTTTCTGAGGGCATGGGGATGGATTTTTGTGCAGTCAGGCCATTTCTGGGGCCCTTTTTAAGTGGCGGGTGAGACCCTGATGCAGAAGTCCCGCCCCGTTTGTGACATATCCTATTTTGGCCAGCAGGGGAAAGAGGGTATGGAATGGAACACACAGGCGGGAAACCTGAACTCAGGAGGGCCGTTTGTAATTAGTGCTAAGTTCAAACAGATGCCAATTTCACTGCTTCGAAGGCCTTAAACCACAGTGCGGGAGTCACAAATTTACAGAGTAGACTTAAACACTTTTAAAATTCATTTATGGCATGGCCAGGCTAGGCCAGAATTTATTGCCCATCGCTGATTGCTCTTGAGAAGGCGGTGGTAAGCTGCCTTCTTGAACTGCTGCAGTCCCTGTGGTGTAGGTACACTCACAATGCTGTTAGGGAGGGAATTCCAGAATTTTGATCCAACGACAGTGAAGGAATGGCGGCGATAAGATCTGTTTAAGTGCCATGACCTTAAGTTATTTTTAAAACCACAGCCCTTTAGAAAACAAAAAAAAAGCTGAAACTGCTATTTTAAAAAAATCACCAGCTTATACTGCTTTGACTGACAGGACATCTAGTGTAGTTTCAATAGAGTTCATTGTTGACATTTCCCAAGGGCTGTTATTACAGCTGAGGTCATAATGAATGCTTGGATGAGCTCTAAAAGCTTTGAAAAGCGCTTAAATCAATGGGGGAGGGTTGAGTTCACATTTTGACAGTTTAAAAAGACTATTAAAGGATTAGATCTCTTTGATGTGGTTACTGAATAGATGTTTGTTTTTATACCAGTTGAACACTTTAGGGGATTTAAAATCTTTGAATAGGCTTCATGAATGAGAATTTTTTCATCGTGTATAACTGCGAGCTCTATTAGATTGTTAGAAGTTTAATTTTTTTTCATTTTCACATTACTCCTGTAGATAGTGGATACTGGCTGAGTGGCTATGGGGATGTTACAGGGGAATACGGAGCCATGGAGGGGGAATCGGGGTATGAGGGGGCATGGGGTAGGTTGGGTGCATGAGTTAGCATCTGGGGCATGGGGAGTGTGTGAGGGCTTTGAGGAGGTATAAGGTGTGAGGGCTAAAGGACCTAACAGCTTCTTAAACAACTGGGATGAAGTCCCAGAGAATCAAAGAACTGGCCTGCCTCAGCACTCGCCTACCCCAATGGCCGCCTATGATCTGCTTCCAGCATTGGTGGGTCCAACTCTATTCCTACCCATCTCCCCAGAGTAAAAATTGGGAGTAACAAGGCCCTTTAAACTAAGGCGGGTCTGCTGAGTTGGGAAATTTCCTTACTCAAGCTACTAGCCTCAGTAGCGAAAATTCAGCCCATGGCATCATAATGCACTGATTTGACAGAATCCTGATGCCGTGTCGGCTAACATCCTGATGGCATGCCTGGGTCTTTGGCTTACTAGTCCAGTGACATTACTACAACACCGCTGTCTCTCCTGAAGCAATAAACAGAGCTAAATGATTTATTTGTTAAAAACAAATCATTTTTTACTCACTAGTTTTACACTTTTGGGATATGATAAAACTTCTCTGTTTGTTAATATAAGTGTCCTTGTAAAATGAGTTTGAGCTGTCTCAACACAAACATGAGCTTGCAACACAAACTACCCTTAATTCAGCACTAATTGAAAGAGAGCAGAGAGAGAAAGTCTGAGAAGAGCTAGTGCAACAGGAGAACAGATAAAAGTGTGAGACCAAGTGACATGGTCAGTGAGAGTGAAGATAAGTAAGAGTCAGATTGTGGGCTGCATGTGAAAATTTGAGAAAGAAATTACAAAATTATGCAATTGTGGTGCAGCAATCAGATTGCTGGGTAAACAGGCAAATGTTAGTTTGTTTTATTAAATTGTTCATTTTTCACTGCTAAAGTTCACTTGATGGTGGTTTACATTGTGTTTTAGGTGTATAGATATCATTTTCAGTGCCTTTAGTTTGCTTTTTACTATTTTCGTATCAGTTTTGCAGAGGCCAGTTGCTTAGAATTTTATAGGTCAGTGCCTGAGACATTAGTTTCCTAGATTTTAGGAAGTGAGGGTTAAGCGTTTGTTGTGGTCAGGGTCTCAATGATTTAGAAGTCAATGGACTGACTACCATGGTAGGCCAGCTGGAACACAATGCCTCAATACCAATCAACAATTATAAAAACGTACAGCACAAGAGGAGGCCTGTGCTTGGGCTGGCTCTTTGAAGGAGCAATTGTGCTTTGTCCCACATCCCTACTTTTTGTCTGTAACCCTGTAAATTCCTCATCCTCATACCTATCCAAATCCCTTTTGAAGTTATTTATCAAATCAACTTACACCACATTTTCAGGTAGTGTGTTTTAAATCCCAACAACTCTCAAGAATTATAAATATTTCCCCTCATCTCCTCAGATGTTTTCCAGAGATATTGAAACTAATTGACCTCTAGTTATTGACCTATTCGCCAGAGGGAATGTTTTGCCCCCCTTTTCACCACACCAAAACCTCTCATTTGGAAAACCCCTATTAGGTGACCCTTTAATTTTCTCTGTTCTAAGGAGAATAGTCCTAACTTTTCCAACACATCATTACTGAAGTGTAGTGCCCAAAATTGTCCACAATACTCCAGCTGAGTCCTAACCACTAATGCATAAAGTTCTAGTATGATTGCTTTGGTTTTATATTCTATTCTACTATGTATAAACCCAAATAGTCCAAATGCTTTTTTAAGCACCTTATCATCTTGCTCATGGCCTTTAAAAATTTGTGTATACAACAACAAGATTTCTCTACTCATCTAGTCACAACCTGTGTTTGCCTCCTGTATTAATCCTGATTCATGTGGGAACTCCAGGACACTGAATAACCAAGTGTGAAAGAAGTGCTGCCAGTTGGACGAGCTTGAGAAGCAGCTTAAGTCATGCAATGCATTGGGAAGTCTGAGAGTTTCCTTGAAAGTATGTTCAGGGTCTGGTTACCTCAAGTCTGCAAAAGGTTCAGGAGGTGAGGGATGAGTCACCACCAGACAAGGTAAGAGGAAGGCACAGATAGTCAGGAATCCCCAAGCCAATGGTACTCACTAGCTGTTTTTCAGTTTTGAATACCAGGGAGAGTGACTACTCCTTGGAGGAATGCAGTAAGAATCAAACACCTGGCACCACTGGAGATTCGATTGCAAACGGGAAAAGAAAGAGCAGAAACTCAATATAGAAGATTCAGTAGTTAGGGTAACACACAAGCTTTTGTGTAACCACAAATGTAATTTCAAAATTATTTGTTGCCTCCCTCGTGTTGGGGTAGAGGATATTACTGAGTGGATGCAGCATATTCTGCAAGGAAAAGGGGAACCTCCAGAAGTTATGGTCCATATTGAAACCAATATATAAGTAGAAAAAGTATTGATGTCCTTCAGGCATAGTTTCAGGAAATAGGAAAAATGTTTTTAAAAAAGGATCTCAAAGCTAGTAACCTCAGGATTATTCCTAATGCCACATGCTATTGAATATAGAGAACAGAAGATAATGCAGGTAAATGCATGGTTGGAGAAGTGGTGCAGAAGGAAGGGTTTTAGATGCTTGGAGCATTGGGACTGGTTCTGAGGAAAGGTTACAAGATGGGCGGGTTGCACCTAAACAAAGCTGGGACCTCGCTGAGAGGTTAACTAGTTTTGTTGGTGGGGGGCTTTAAATTTGGTAGGGGCAGGGGACCCAGAAGAGGTCAGCGGAAAGAGAGATAAAAATAGCAGTCAAATTAGAAATATCCAAAAAATTTCAGGGACCAGATTGAGGAATATTGCAAAAGTGACAAAGGAGGCTTTAATTTGTATGTATGCCAATGTCTGTGGTGTAACTAATAAGCTTGGTGAGCTGCAGACACAAATTGCTACATGAGATTATATGTTTCCATTAACAGAGACATGGCACAAACAAGGTCAGGAATAATTCTGATTACCAAGTATTCAGGAATGATAGTGAAGGATAAAAAGGAAGAGGTGTGGCAGTACTGACTAAGGATAATACTACATTCTAAATTAAAAGGACTTACTGGATGGTTCCAGGACTGAGTCTATTTGGCTTATGTTGAGGAATAGAGAGGCAATGATTAGATTGCTGGGAGTTTTTTTAGAGACCTCCAAACAGTGATAAGATAATAGATGGGCAAATTTCTCAGCAAATTTCAAAGGCTTGTAAAAAAAAGTCGTAATATTAGGGGACTTTAATTATCTTAATATAGATTGGGGAAAACAGTGCTAAGGATAAGGAAGGAGAAGAATTTCTGATATGTGCACAAGAGAACTTTCTCAACCAATATGTTTCCAATCCAACAAGGAAGAAAGCAGTTTTGGATCTGGTTCTGCGAAATGTGTTATGACACAGCAGTTGGTAAAGGCTGAGTTGTTTAAATCCCAGAGGAAAACTTAAGCAACTGTCATAACCTATATTTTCAATTGGTATGTTTGAGATGCAGCTCTGAATTCAGGAATAAGACCACCAAGCCTAAACTAAATTAAACATTTATTAATTTAACAACAAATTAAACACATACACATGTCTACAAATTACTACCATAATAATTTTTAAACAGATCCCCAAATTAATCACTCCCAGGTTAAACTTCACCAAGGCAGCAATAACCCAAAGACTTTAAACAGGCACCAGGCGAAGCACATTTGACCTTACGGATTCAAAATAAGGTTCCTTGCAATTTGGTTCCTTTTCAGACACAGTTGTAGGCTTACAGGCTGGTTAGATCTTACATGCCTTTGAACTGCACACACAAAACTCCTTTCTGTTTATATCTAGCTTCCCCTTTGAATGTAAATTTTCCATTGTATCCTAGACTTTTAACATCACATCTTCTAACAATAACATTTTCATCCCACTAATTTTATTAGTAATATAAACACATTGTTTGGCATCTCCCAACTAGATGCAAGATTTTAGCCATTCTTTTGAATGCTTTATTCAGCAGAAGGCGGGAGAACATCACGCAGAGCAGTTAGAAGCCCTCAACAGAGTGGTATGTGAGTCAGAGGAGTGTGTCCGCCTGCTCTCTGATGAAGTGGTGCCCAAATTGCGCGCGCTGAGGTCTCCATGACGAGGTTGGCGCATGCCATGGAGACCATGGTCCAACATAACACGGATATGCACACAGACTTGCACTCCATCATGGTAGCCATGGGTGAGTTCCTGCAATGGCAGTGCGAGAGGGAAATGGGGCACTTTGACGTCTCTCCAGGTGCTCCTTCCCCTCAAGAAGTCAGGCTGGGCCCTCGGGCACCCGAAGGGAGGAGGAGCAGCAGCTGGACACCCGAGGGTCATCTACTCAGGAATCTCAGAGGCTGTCCTCTCCCTCCAAGTCTTCTTTGCCTGTGACCCCCTCAACCTTGTCCTCTGTCACTGCAGAGGGTGCAGCTGGCCCACAGGAGGACAGCCAAAGCCAGCCGGGGCCCCAACACACACCGAAGTCATCAACTAGAAAAGTTGAGAATCTCTGATCACAAGTGGTTGCGTGGGTGAACATATTTTGTCACTTTATAATCTGAAAATATATTCACTTTCACTGAATAATATGTAATGGTGCTTTTCAGTTTCATTGACAGGGTTTGTGAGGCCTCCCCCTGCATTCCCCCCACCAACTAGCAGTTCAACTGCATGCAGTCAGACCATGAGGAAGAACTAAGTATGTGGCAGGGCCTTTTGGAGCCTCATGCATGCATTCTCCCATGCACGTGGAGCTTTCTTCCAATACATTCATCTCACTGTCCTGAGCATATTCAATGCTGCCTACTGGGGTTCTCCTTCAGTTGTCCAGCTGAGCTAACCTCCATCTCCGCCCACCCACTGGTTGCACTCCCATGCAGCACCTGTGCCCACCCAATACGAGGCTCCTCTCACTTTCGATTTCAAAAACATGTTCATAGTAAGGTTTCTTCTCAGCTCCCCCTCCTTTCCCCTCCCCAGGTCACCCATGTCCTTTCCCCCATCACTGTTGATCCCCCTGGCATCTCCTTCCACCTCCCCATTGTCACCTACCAACCAGAACCCTTTTCTTTCAAGGATGCCCAGGTGAACATGCACGTTTCCTACCTTCCCAGGAATCCCACCCCCATTCACACTGACCTCCCCAATATCCTCCCTCCCACCCCGCCAGTGTCTGTGTCTGCCTGTGAGTCCCCACCAATGACCCTCGTCGTCCCTTCTACCGCTTCCATCGCACCCTCACTCTCCCACCCTTCCGGCTCACTCTGCCCTTCTTATACTCACTATTCCCTTCTACCATGCCCACCCTCAGTTCACTCCCCAGGAGGCAGTCATTGACTCCACAGACCCTCCCTTGCACATTCATCTGCACATTCCCACCCTTTACTCCCTCCTCCATCCTTAATTCCTCCTCCCCCTGGACTCCTTCCTTCCCCTTGACTCCAACCTCCCTTTGGAAGCCTTCCACCTCCAAACTCCTTCCTTCTTCCAGACTCCTTCCCCCACTAAACTCGATCTTTGCCCCAAAGTCCTTCCTCCCCCTAGACTGAAGACTTGTGCTCCAGAACTTGCCGTGCCCCTAGCTAAGCTGTTTCAGTACAGCCACAACACTGGCATCTACCTGGCAATGTGGAAATTTGCCCAGGTATGTCCTGTACACAAAATGCAGGACAAATCAAACCTAGCCAATTGCCGTCCCATCAGTCTACTCTCGATCATCAGTAAAATGATGGAAGGGGTCATCAACAGTGCTATCAAATGGCACTTACTTAGCAATAACCTGCTCACTGATGCTCAGTTTGGGTTCTGCTGGGGCCACTCAGCTTCTGACCTCATTACAGCCTTGGTTCAAATATGGACAAAAGAGCTGAACACCAGAGGTGAGGTGAGAGTCACTGCCCTTGACATCAAGGCAGCATTTGACCGATTGTGGCATCAAGGATCCCTATCAAAACTGGAGTCCATGGGAATCATGGGGAAAAATCTCTGCTGGTTGGAGTCATACTTAGCACAAGGGAAGATGGTTGTGGTTGTTGAAGGACAATCATCTCAGTTCCAGGACATCACTGCAAGAGTTTCTCAGGGAAGTGTCCTTGGCCCAACCATCTTCAGCTGCTTCATCAATGACCTTCCTTCCATCATGAGATCAGAAGTGGGGATGTTCGCTGATGATTGCACACGCCCACTTAAATACTGAGGCAGTACATGTCCAAATGCAGCAAGACCTGGACAGGCTTGGGCTGACAAATGGCAAGTAACATTAATGCCACACAAGTGCAAGGCAATAACCATCTCCAACAAGGGAGAATCTAACCATCGCACCTTGACATTCAAATGGCATTACGATCACTGAATCCCCCACTATCAACATCCTGGGGCTTACTATCGACCAGAAACTGAACTGGACTAGCCATATAAATACTGTGGTTACAAGAGCAGGTCAGAGGCTAGGAATCCTGCAGCGAGTAACTCATCTCCTGACATCCCAAAGCCTGTCCACCATCTCCAAAGCACAAGTCAGGAATGTGATAGAGTACTCCAACAACACTCAAGAAGCTTGACACCATCCAGGACAAAGCAGCTGGCTTGATTGGCACCCCTTTCACAAACATTCACTCCCTCACCACTGATGAACAGTGGCGGCAATGTGTGCCAGCTACAAGATATACTGCAGAAACTTACCTAGACTCCTTTGGCAGCACCTTCCAAACCTACGATCGCTACCATCTAGAAGGACAAGGGCAGCAGATACATGGGAACACAACCAACTGCAAGTTCCCCTCTGTTAGGGGGAAATAAAGGGATACAGTAATTATTAGGGGGAATATAGGGGTTCAGTAGGAACTTATTGAAAGTGAATGAATTACTTAAAATCTCCAAGCACATTGGCAGTTAAAGGTTACCAGATGAACCTTGCACAGCCTTAAGGGCCTGCAAACAACAGAAAGACCTTGGAGCTGGACTGTAGTCAGAGGATGGCAATAACAACTAAGATTAAGTGTGCTCTTCAACAGATAGGGGAAGAACAGACGGTCCCAGCTTAGATAGGAGGGAAGGTCGCTGCCTGGGTGAAAAATAGGGACCATACGATGCATGTACCTGTTACGAGATGTCTGTTTAATGTAAACCTATATGTTGACGAGATCAGAGTCTGGAAACTGTTCTTGTACATGACCAATAATGTATATATATGTTGAATACTTGTAGTTTAGCAGAGTGCTATCTCAAGCTGCATTGAGATGGTTCTCCCCTTGCAATTGCTCGAATAAACGATCGTGACCTGTACCTGAGATTCCTGTGGTCCGTTTGTCAAAGTGACCACAACACCTTCAAGCCGCACACCATCCTGACTTGGAAATATATCGTCGTTCCTTCACTGTTGCTGGGTTAAAATCCTGGAACTCCCTCAAAAACAGTACTGTGGGTGTACTTACACCACATGGACTGCAGTGGCTCAAGGAGACAGCTCGCCACCACCTTCTCCAGGGCAATTAGGGATGGGCAATAAATGCTGGCCTAGCCAGCGGCTCTGACATTCCGTAAATGAATTTAAAAAAACTCCTTCCCTTACATCTTCCTTCCCCACTTGCACCTACCTCCCCAGTTGCCACATCCTCCCCCCAACAACCTCACGCCCCTGACACCTTCGTTCCCCCAACCTCATCGCACCCCCCAACCCAGTACGCCTTCCATTCCCAGTCAAACCTAGGCCTTCCTCTCCCACTCACAGCTGGGCATTCCTCTCCCCTCCCTCAACAATCATCCATAGCAACCCATGGCTAAGACTGATCTCCCAAAGCAGACCCAGACATCAACGGAGTCCTCCCATCTTCTGTGAGCTGCTTAGTGGTGGAGCCATGTCCATGAGAATCCACCCAGCGTGCAATGCACGTGTTCCTCCAGGATCCAGTAGCTGTAGGGCTCCAGCATCTTCTTCTCCTTGGATGTCCACGATGTAAGCAAGGCCCTAATTGTAAGTCCCTTCTGCACGTCACACTTGACAAGATGTGTTCTGGCCAGCGTGTTTTCCCGCCGACATGGGCATAAATTTGACATGGGGAGATGATTCCAGCGAGCAGGCAGGATGATGAGATGCAAGTTTATTGAATTAGGTTTCTGATGTTTGATGGCAGGAAATGCGACCCACCTTTGACAGACAGAGTGGACAGTCGCAAACTAGTTTCACAACAGCATAAAGCCAATTTGTGGCCTTCCCGCCATATCGTCTGCTCATGCCCGCCATGACGCCCAACGCAACGCAGGGAAATTCTGGTCTCAGTTCAGGTGCAAACTAGGCATTTTACTTTGAAGGGAAAACATAGAGCATCCAAAGCTAATTAATGTACTCTGGATGACAAAGGAAATAAAAGTTAAAATCAAATAAAATAAGGAGGCTTATGACAAATATCAGGAGCAAAAGTCAGTTAATAATCAGGAAGCATATAGAAAGTACAGGAAGGAATTGATAATGTCAATACAGAAGGGAAACACAGGTTGTGAGTAAATAAGCAAAGAAATCTTGTTACTTGTATACACAAATTTTTAAAGGTCATGAGCAAGACGAAAAGGTGTTTAATAAAGCATGTGGGTCACTTGGGCTAATACATGGAAGAATAGAATACAAGAGAAAAGACTTCATACTAGAACTTTATACATTAGTGGTTAGGCCTCAGCTGGAGTATTGTGGACAATTTTGGGCACCAGACTTCAGGAATGATGTAAAGGCATTAGAAAGGGTACAAAAGAGGTTTACCAGAGATGATGGATTTCGGTTATGAGGAGGTTGGAAAAGTTAGGACTATTCTCCTTGGAATAGAGAAAATTAAAGGGTCACCTAATAGTGTTTTCAAGGTGATAAGTTTTGGTAGAGTGGATAGAGGAAAAATACATTCCCTCTTGTGAATGGATCAATAACTAGAGATCAATTAGAGTTAAAATCACTGGAAAACATCTGAGGAGATTAGGAGAAATATTTTTAACTCCAAGAGTCGGGATTTAGAACACACTACCTGAAAATGTGGTGTAAGTTGATTCCATAAATAACTTCAAAAGGGAGTTGGACAGGTACAAAGATGAAGAACTTACAGGGTTATGGACAAAAAGCAGGAACGTGGGACAAAGCACAATTGCTCTTTCAAAGAGCCAGCCCAAGCATGGGCCCCCTCCTATGCTGTGCGTTTTTATAATTGTATGGTTTCTAAGATTTTATAATTAAGACTAAATTGGCAACATCAATCAGGAAAATCATAGGATCGCTAGTGTTAGAAATTGGGGATGATGTTACACTGATGTGGCAGATGAGGTGCTATTCTAAGATTGGAGTTGAAGCATGCTAGCAGTCATTTAGAGGGAGTTTAATTATGTACCTGACCTAGGAGTGCATGATACTGACACTGGATGCCCAAAGTAGAAAATTTTCCATTTCTCAACACATACAACCCTTATCAAAAACACAAAAATAATGGGAGAAGGTAAGGTAAATGAAAAAAAAAGGTGGATCACACCATCCTGGAATCAAGGAAGTAGCGCCAGGAGATGCAGGAAGAACTAGGGAAACTAATAGGACTAAAGGCTGACAAGTCCCCTGGGCCTGATGGCCTGTATCCTAGGATCATAAAATAAGAGGCTGCAAAGATAGTGGATGGATTGGTTGTAATCTTCCAAAATTCCCTTGATCCTTCAAAAATTGCAGATTAGAAAACAGCAAATGTAACACATCTATTCAAGAAAGGAGGCAGACAGAAAGTAGTAAACTATAGGCCAGTTAGCCTAACATTTGTCATTGTGAAAATGCTAGAATCCGTTATTAAGAAAGTAGTAGCAGGACATTTAGAAAATTATAATACAATCAGGCACAGTCAACATGGTTTTATGAAAGGAAAATCAAAATATTGGCCTTTTTTTGAAGCTGTAACTTTTGAGGCAGACTGAATGAAGGAGAAACAGTAGATCAAAGGCATTTGATAAGGTACCACATAAAAGGTTACTACACAGAGCTAATAAGTTAGCATGGATAGAGGATTGACTAACTCACAGGACTCAGAGTTGGGATAAATGGTTCATTTTCAGGTTGGCAAACTGAGACTAGTGGAGTGCTACAGGGATCAGTGATGGTGCCTCCACTATTTACGATCTATAGTAACGACTTGGTTGAAAGGACAGGCTGTATTGTAGCCAAATTTGCTAATGATACAAAGATAGATAGGAAAACAAGTTGTGAGGAGAACACAAAGAATCTGCAAATAAATATAGACAGGTTGAAGGAATGGGCAACAATTTGGTAGATGGAGTACAATGTGGGAAAATGTGAGGTTGTCCACTTTGGCAGGAAGACTATTAAAATGGCCACTGCAAATCATGTGACCCTTGTCATTTGAGCTTCAGACGGTCATAAGTTTCTAGTGAATACCTAATCAAATATGGACGTTCACAGCCATCCTGGGAATTCACACATCCCTTTAAGGATGGGTCAAAACAAAAATATTATAGAATTCCAGCCGACCTGTTTCACTCTGGACAAAAGGGGTCATTGAAACTCAATGTAAGAAGGATGTGAATGGATCCTATCAACTTTCCATTGTATTATGGTGGTTTCATTCATCCAAACTAGATTGGGTGAATCTCAAGGCGTCAAACGAGAAGAAAGGATGATTGGAATCAATATACATCTTTGTTTGGAAAAAGGACTTTGAACTTGTGGAAGTCACATGATGAGGGAACCGTTTGGTTTTTAAAGTTCCACTTTCAAAACCAGCGAGGAGCTGCTTGCAGAGAGTTCAACTGAAAGCCATCATACTAGCTGCAAGTCACCCAAACAATAAAGGTAATAAACAGCAAATCTTTGAAAATGGGAGATTCTGACAGAGATGGACTCTCCAACCTGTTTCAACTTCGAGTTCACCTGAGGTCCAACGTCTTTTAAATTTAACTACAAGAAATCTAACAGCTTACCGAGAATTCTTTGGTTTAACAGATCTTCACTTCATTGAAGAAACTACAGGCTTGCCAGGAAAGAGACAGAGATACTTATAAGCTGTAACAGTATATTACCTTCATCTGTATCTAATCTTTATGTGTGTGTGCGTGTGTGCATGTGAGAGAGAGAGAGAGACGAGTGAGTGAAATGTTGCGTCAAATTCATACGGGCAGTATTGTGTGCAGTTTTGGTCTCCATATCTAAGAACAGATATAGTTGCCATAGAGGGAGTGCAAAAAAGGTTCACTAAATTAATTCCTGGGATAGAGGGATTGCCCTATGAGGAAAGATTCAGTAGACTGGGCCTTTATTCTCTGGAGTTTAGAAGAATGAGAGGTGATCCCATTCAAACATACAAAATTATTATAGGGCTCGACGGGGTAGATGCAGGAAGGATGTTTCCCTTGGCTGGTGGTGGAGGGGTGGGGAGTGTCTACAACCAGGGACACAGTCCCAGAATATAGAGAACACCATTTAGGACTGAGATGAGGAGGAATTTATTCACTCAGAGGGTGGTGAATCTTTGGAATTCTCTACCCTAGAGGGCTGTGAAGGCTTGGTCGTTGAGTATGTTTAAGATTGAGATCAATAGATTTCTAAATATTAAAAACATCAAGGGACATGAGGATAGTGCAGGAAAATGGTGCTGGAGTAAAAGATCAACCATGATCTCATTGAATGGCAGGGAAGAGTTGAAGGACTGAATGACCTACTCCTGCTCCTATTTCTTCAGTTCTTATGTAAATTCAGGGTAAATGTGTGATAATAAATAATAATATTTATTTTTAAACTCACAAAAAGCTTGCTGCTGGAATTATATAAATGGAACACTCACTCTGAGGGTAAGAAAACATACACCTCTTACTTACAAACATACTGATCATAGGCAGTAAAAGAAACACACAAATTCTGTCCATGACACCCCTGTACCCAAAAACGGGTGATAAAATTTTAGCCCAGAGGCTCTTTTCCAATATTTCGCTCTATGTGCTAGTTTCTAATTTTTTACACACCTGGTCTTAGTATCATTGGCATCAAGTGGCTGGACAGGGAGCTTAACTCTGGTTTCCTTAAGCTTTTCAATATGACTAGAATTGAGGTCATAATTTTAAAAGTCTAGCTGTGTTGGTCTGGGGCACATCACTCGTATCCCTGATTATAAAATTCCCAAATCTGTTTTCTATGCCAACATGTTATCCAGATATTGCAACAGAGATAGGCAGATAAAACTCAGTAAAGAAACACCGAAGTTCATCTTCAAATATTGCAATATTAATTCTGACACCTGGGAAGACATAGCTGTTATCATCAGGGATGTTGTCTGCTGGGTTGATTTGAATTAATTTGAGTGCAGGGTTGCTCAATGTAGTGGTTAAATACTTGGCACACAAGGTAACACAGCTGTCTTTCAATGAGATATCTATGGCTGCATACTTGCATTCAAAATCAGCCTTTTTCCTCCTCTGCACATTCACAACTGAGACTCATCCATCGATCCAACTGGAAACTCTATCATCACATCCTGATTTACTGCTACCACCGGGGATAGGTAGAATTGCATCTAATGGGTCATGCTTCATAAATCTATTCCAGCATCTGTCATAGTAAAACTGTATGAACTTACTATGGTTCTGCCAAGGTCAATACTACTGACCATAAATGGATTGGGTAAAATGATTGATAGAGCAAAATGTATGCTGCAGGAGTAATGGAAATGATGAGGCAAATAGCCAGTGCATACATGCTTACCTCCTTCTGACTGAAATCAGCATTATTAGCCAAAGTTCTGAGTTCTTAAGTTCTGAAAATGCTAAATTTAGTGAACTGAATGTCAATGACTGATTTTTATTGTCACAATGTTCGCATCTGGGCCTGGAAACAATGGCATAGTGCTGACTATCAAGGGATCAAATCTAACAGCTGATATTTTTAAAAACTGAATCCAGGTCACATACTCTAGGTTTCTTCTGTCATTACTGTTCGCAAGGCCAAATTACTCCAAAGGAACTTTAGTTTCAGAAAAAATGAACAGTGCTGCTGGAAATAAGTTTGTGAACATTAAACAGAAACAAGATTTAATCTACAGCATTCCTCAGAAAGTTTGTTTAAAACAGATTGTTGTGAATGTTTCCTCCATGAGGAAATAGTCAACATTCACTATTTATTAAACTATACATTAAATTCAATGCATGAAATGCATATTCCCTCAAAAACTCATTGTAAGTACCTGCAATATCTTTTGGTCCTGTATGTGGCGCTGTGATAAGTCTTCTCAGTGCTCAAGCTGTCATACACTCTTTTGTACAGTAGGTTGCCATGTGATTTTTGTGACCAGATTGTACATTCACTCTAGGTGCTTTGAATTTTACTAACTGAAGTTCCTGGTGTTCAAAATAAGAGTTTAAATAAAATGGAGTTTTAAAAGTGAAATGTAGACACTTTCCATACTTTCCTTAGTGTTATGGCCACATAAATGGTGTTTCCTTAAAGTGGTCTGTGAGCTAAGAATTTGTGTGAATGTGGCCCCCTTTTAATTTCTGAGTGGTTCAATTTAAAAAATAACCCAGCAGACAAGCTTTAGTCTTAAACAAGCTGAAGGTTGGTTTATTACAAAATGCTGAAAGTTATTTAAGTAAAAGGTGATAACTTTATTAACTGAAGTACAGGTACAAAGATTAAAAAGCAGATAAAGATTAAAAAAACTTAAAGATAAGATTTAAAATCTGCCTCTGTGAGATATTGTTGCCTGCCCATTGCATGAGTTCCTTCTTTCCGAAGTGAAGCGATTGAAAACTTGAAGTTTTGTTTGGCAGCTGCGATGGCTTCTGCAGTCAATCAGTCAGTGGTTGCCATTTCCAGGTGGACTCTGCAGATCAGCAGGTTTTTGGGAGAGGTTTCCTATTCCTTATTAATTCTGTGGTTACGGCATTTATAGATTGCCTGGACACTTATGGCAGAACAGCAGTTTATTTCCTAATACCCTCCTCTTTCTCCTCCCTTGGCCAAGAACCCTCTCTGAAGTTGTTTCTTAGAGCTCTTCCTGGGGCTCTGCACACAAAATGGCTGTCTTATCACAATCAAAGTAAAACAGCTACGTTAGTTTTGATGAAAGCACTGCTCTATTGAGGTCCCTTCCTGTTTCCTGTTCCCTCAGAAGTAAAAGGGTTTTTCACACCTTTTAGAATTCAATGGACACCCCTGGGGGCAGCGGGGAGGTGGTCTTTGCATTTTTAATGACTATTTGGGGCCAGCTCTAGAGATATGAGTAGGACACGGTTTGAATAAACACCAGAAGGTGTCATGTTGCCTATCCATACTTCCATTTTGAAAAAATCTTTTAAACCCAATGTAAAGGTTTGGAAACAGAAATGTGCCTTTAAAACAGCTGCCCTTAAAATCTGTAATATCATAATTACACGTTCATGATATTAGGCTTGGAGTTGATATTTTTGCCCAGAGCTATATTTCTCTTTCTTGAATTTATACTCTGCTGTCTGTCAAAGACTGTCAGAGTCTCTAACTCTGCTGTCACGAGCAGAGGCACATGAACCACAAAATGCCAGACTGAGGAGTTTGCTGGGATTTGTGAATTATTGTGTGAAGTATATCCCAAACTTCGCTACCCTGGCTTATCCATTGAGGACATTGACCAGAAAGAATGAACGGTTCAGATTTGATGAAGAACAGAAAGCTGCCTTCAAAACTTTGAAAGACAGCTTGATAAGTGCTTGAATCCTGGGATATTATGATCCAAATGCACCAACAAAAGTCATTGCAGATGCTAGTCCAGTAGGATTAAGAGCAGTGTTGGTGCAAATGCATGCTGAAGGCCTGAGAATCATTGCCTATGTGAGCAGATCTCTGACAGATGTAGAGATGAGGAGGAGGCCCTAGGATTGGTGTGGACATGTGAAAGATTCCATACATACTTGTTCAGCATTGAGTTTGAATTAGTAATGGATCACAAGCCATTAGAGATGATTTATTCTCCCAGATCCAAAGCATGTGTCAGAATCGAAAGATGGGTTTTGAATCTTCAGCAGCAGTACAAGTAGGCTCACATTGCTGAAAAGATGAACATTGCTGACCCACAGTCACAACTACTGAGGGAGGATCAAACAAACAGCTCCTCAGTAGAGAAGGAAGCTGAATCGTTTGTGCAGTTTGTGGCAGTTCATGCTACACCCAGAGCAATGACAGCTAGAGAGACTGAAAGAGGGTCAGGCAAGGATGTAGAATTGGATGACACCAGGCAGAGAATCCAAGCTGGAAACTTGTATGCCCAGCCAAGGTGTACATCGCTATATAAGATGAACTGTGCACAATTGGGAAGTGTGTTCTCCGAGGCAGCAGATTTGTAGTGCCACAAAAGCTTAGGCCTGGACTAGTGACGCTCATGAGGGTCACTTGGGTGTGGCTGGCACTAAGCAAGACTTACGAACCAAAGTAAAGTGGCCAGGAATGGGGAAAGATGTGCAGCAATTTGTTAAAACATGTCATGGATGTCAACTTGTCAGCAGGCTCAATCCACCAGAACCAATACGTAGTACATTGTTACTGGCTGAACTATGGGAAGATGTAGCAGTTGACTTCTTAGGCCCGCTTCCATCAGGAGAGTCCATACTGGTGGTGATTGACTACTACAGCCGTTACTGGGTGTTGTGATGAAAATGATGTCTGCATTGACTGAAATATTTGCAAGGCATGGTCTACCACTCACTCTGTATTCAGACAATGGGCCACAATTCATTTCACAACCTTTGAAGATTACGTGCAAGTCACAGGCGTTCATCATCACAGAGTGACCCCTAAATGGTCACAGGCAAATGGGGAAGTGGAACAACAAAACTAATCCTTAGAGAAACAGATGAGAGTTGCTCAGGCTGAGGGGTAAAGATTGGAAAGAGCTGTTGCTGTCATATATAGCCATGTATAGAGCAACTCCATACAATATGATGGGAAAAAAGCCCAACTGAGCGGCTATTTAGATGCAAAATATGCACCAAGCATCGAGAGCTGAGGAACTCAGCAGTGTTGATCAGGAGATTCGAGATCACGATGCAGAGCAAAAGGGTGGTGCAAAGTTTTATGCAGCAGAAGGAGAGCTATACAGTCTCATGTGATGTCAGGTGATGAAGTACTGATGAGACTGGAGAGTCCGAGTAAGATGGATACACCATTTTACCCCAAACCATACGCTGTCATTGCTAAGAAGAGAAACAGTGTGACTGTGCAGTTTACCAGAAGGAGCACTGTGTGACAGAAATTCTTCATGGGCAGAATTTTACTGTTGGCGAGCTGGGGAGCAGGGCCCGCTCACCGACGCGTAAAATGACACAGGATGACATCGGGCGGAACCCCCAACGTCACACCGCCCCATTTAAATTTTCAGGAAGGCGGGGGCGCAGCAAAATCAGCTTCGGGCCTGCCAACCTGTCAATGGCCACTTGAGGCCATTGACAGGATCAATTAAGAAATTAAAGGACCTGCCCGTCCAGGTTGGCGGGTCGGCCAGGAGCCCTGGCGGCAACTAGAAAAAACATGAAACCTCATCCAGCGGTGGGATGAGGTTTCATGTAGGGCTTTAAAAATTGTAATAAAGTTGTTATGGAAATTATGAACTTGTCCCAACTCATGTGACATTGTCGCATGAGGGGACATGTAAGAGATTTTTCTTTTCTCTATTTTTAATATTTTTAAAAGTCGAGGCGATCTCCCTGAGGCTGCACTTAGCCTCAGGGAGATTAATGCATTCTTTCGTGTGCATGCGCAAAAGAACGCACTCTCGATTTTAGGGATTCCCCCCTGCCCGCACAGGGAGCGCATAGTGCTTCCCGGCAGATGTCATGCTGGGCGGGCCTTAATTGGCCCGCCCACATAAAATGGCAGTGTGGCCCTGATCGCTGGCGGTGATCGGCTCCATGCCCGCCTGCGATTGGGTCGGGCCCGAACAGAAAATTCAGCCCCATTTGTCTAAAAGTATCATGGTGACAAAGACACAACAGCAGATGAATCAGATGTAGGGTCTAAGGCAAAGACGACATACTGAAATCCAGAAGTCCAAACCAGCTTGTTATCCAGAGGGAAAAATATTGGTTCCAGAGGGAATGACAACACTTCCTAACCCTGACACGATGACCACACCACGAGAGGAGACCACCAAAGCGATACAAAGATTTTGTGTGATTAGCAACAGAACGTGAAATTGGAAATCAGTTTGGAGCAACGATTTATGATTAAAAACACGGTGATATTAAGTTGAAAAACAACAAATCTTGACAAAAAACATGTGCCTAAATGTGAAATTTTATGTGTCATGATTATGTTCAAAACAAAAAGGGTGTTATACCAAATGTTACTCTGATTTTAAAGTTCCTGTTTGTGATGTTTGCAAGTACACGAGAAACCAATTGGAATGGATCATTGAGAAGCATTGCATTACATACCCATGATTATCACAAGGAATGCCAGTTAAATAGTGAAAAAGAAATAACAGTTCCAGAAAGAGAAATACTGAACAAAAGACTGAAACTATTTTGAACTGTGGTGCACTGAACTTAACTGACATTTGTAATTGAAGAATTGAATTTACTCTGAGTTAGGGAAATAATGATTTAAGTTTCTTTCCAAAATTTACTGCAGTAAGTTTAGTAAGGGACGAAGTCTAAGCTACATATACCAAGCAGAAAAATCATGGAATGTTTTTGGTCTAATAAGAGAGGGATGGCATGATGATAGCTGACTGTGTGTGGACTTGTGTATTACATACTACACGATAATCAGATAAGATACTGTAATCACTTTACAGCCTTCCAGACTGAATATTGAGTTCAACAATTTTAGATCACGAACTCTCTCCTCCATCCCCACCCCCTTTCCGATCCCCTTTTTTTCCAATAATTTATATAGATTTTTCTTTTCCCACCTATTTCCATTATTTTTAAATGCATTTCCATCCATTGTTTTATCTCTACCTTTTAGCCTAATTCAATTCCTTCACCCCACCCCACCCCAATTAGGGCTATCCTTGCTTGTCCTGCTTTCTACCCTTAATTAGCACATTCCTTAGATAATATCACCACCTTCAACACCTCTTTGACTTTTTGTCTATGACATCTTGTGGTTATCTCCACCTATCACTGGCCCTCTATCCAGCTCTACTTGTCCCACCCCACCCCTCCACTCCCCTTAAACCAGCTTATATTTCACCTCTTTTCTATTTTTACTTAGTTCTGTTGAAGAGTCATACAGACTCAAAACATTAACTGTGTTCCTCTCCACAGATGCTGCCAGACCTGCTGAGATTTTCCAGGTATTTTTATTTAAGATACTGCAATCTCTGTACTGCATTTGGGGTCACCTGACCTGGGGGTTAAAGGTCAGGAAGTTAGCCAGCATGGTAGATTAAATTATGTTGTTCTTGCAGTTAAACCTGTGACTTCAAGTGTAACACAGAGGGTACAGAAAAGATTCATGAGAATGGCTCCAGGGATGATAAACTTCAGTTATGTGGATAGACTGAAAAAGTTGCGGCTCTTCTGTTTAGAGAAGAGAAAATTTGAAAGAAGTGTTAAAAACTATGAAGGACCTGAACAGAGTAGATAGTGAGAAACTGTTCCCATTGGTGAAAGGGTTGAGAACCAGGGGACAAGGCAATTGAAAAAAGCAAAGGTGACATGTGGAAAAATTTTTTTAAACAGCAAATGGTCAGGATCTGGAGTGCGGTGAGGCAGATTCAAATGTCCTTCAAAAACAAAATTGCTAAATTATCTGAAGAGAAAAAAATCTCAGGATTACAGAGAAAGGATACGGAAGGCGAACTAGGTGAGTTGCTCTCACAAAGAGCTAACACAGACACCACCAGCCAACTTCCCTCCGTGTTACAGGGTACCTTGACCTGTTAACAAAGTCCTGGTCTGAAGCGAACCGTTTGAAGCTGAATCCCAGACGCCGTGAATTTGAACTGCTCCCAACCGCCGCCCTCGACACCGAGCATGCGTCTTGGCCTCGATCTGATTGGCCGGTTTGGAGTGCGGACCGGAAGTTACGCTGTTGAAGGAGGGAGATTTGAATGTTGGAGTCGAACAAATTCAAAAATCAAACGGGTACGTGGAGCAGATCCAGAGTCGGGTGAAGAGAGCGGAGGATCCCAGAGCGGCGAATCCCAGAGCGGCGAATCCCAGAGCGGCGAGTCGGGTAAAGAGAGCGGAGGGGGTGGGGTCCCGGGGCCGCGAGTCGGGTAAAGGGAGCGGAGTCCGACACGTCCCGTCACAAACAGAGATCCCGGGAGTGGTGTGAAGTGACAGTCCCCGGGACAAAGTCGGTGAATGGAGTGGAAGAGAGACTTCCCTTCTGCCGTAGATACTGAGGAAGGGAGGGTCTGGCCGGTGTCGGTTCATGGAAGGGTGGGGGGGCGATCATCCTTACCACAGCTGAACTGAGGCAGGACCGACAGTCTAGTGCTTAAAGACAGGTCTCACCCAGTTTGGTTTTGCGATGGAGCAAGAGCCGTTCAACCAAGGGGTGGATTAAGAGATGCCGAGCCGACAGTGTCAGTTTTCATTCTATGTCAGGAGTACTGTTGTTGTTTACTGCCTTTCAC
The DNA here is from genome assembly GCF_964194155.1 of Cetorhinus maximus. NCBI lineage: Eukaryota > Metazoa > Chordata > Chondrichthyes > Lamniformes > Cetorhinidae > Cetorhinus > Cetorhinus maximus. The sequence goes on from NC_135880.1 coordinate 135,544,631, forward strand.
ATCCCTAGGATGCCCTAAAGCACTTCACAGCGAACTGTTTGGCTACTTTGGAGTGTTGCCATTCTAGTTTTGTGGAATCCACCAAAGAGGGCAAACAGGCTTAATGCCTCATCCGACCGAATGCTGCCAATGTAGCATTCTTACTGCACTAACTACCATCAAGTCAAGCTGATAGTGTAAAATAGTGATATAAGTTGAGTAATGAGTCTGAATTCGTAATGTCACAGGACAGAAATAGGGTATTCAGTTCATCAAGTCTGCGCCAATATGTTGAGTTACCCTCTCTCCCTGTTTACTCCCAAGCATTTCTCCTCTTCAAGCAGCTAATTGTCTTTTTTTGGAATCATTCATGGGCCCTGCAGCAAACAGAGAATTTCACATTCAGCTGGACTTATGAAATACTTTCTTACCCCATTCATTTTTTTTGCACCTAAGTGAATTTGTGCTCAATTATTTTCTGGACAAGTGAAAACAATCAATCATGTTCTGATCATTCCTCAAATTTCTGTGCTCCAATGGGGGAAATTACTCGACCTCTAAAGCTTTCTGCAACATTACAGAATCATCCAAGAAAATTGTGCTGCATCTTTTCTCTTGCTTTTTTAGTCTTTCTATAACTGGGTTCTTATCATGCACAACACTCCAACTGAGGCTTAATGAAGACCTGGCACAAGTTCAATATTGACCCCTTGTCCTTGTTAGCTTTGGCTCAGTGTCAGCATTTTTGTATCTAACTTGATTGATTTTGGTTTTTGTTTGGATCACTGTTATATCCTATATATTCCTTAAACATTATACCGTGAAAGCTGATTTTGGGAACAAGTCACAATCTTTTCTTATGTTAATGACTGAGAAAAATGTGGTAGTATTATAGAATCCAGTGCACTGGATTTGGTGGTTTACAAGTTTAACCTGTTTTTGTTTGGGTGACTGCCATTACTACATTGTACTGTTGAATAAGTCACACCTGGCTTTTAGTTTGTATGACTATGCTTGCTCTGTTCCCTTATTGAAACCTTTGCCTATGCTACCTGGCAGAGAGGGAGTCAGCTTCCTTTTCTGGCCCTTAAGTGAGCTGGTATTTTAATGGCACGCTCTCCTCCATTACTGTCACCTTTTTTTTGAATACTGTTTTTGCTTCCTTCCTCAAAACCACATCATTCTCCTCTAACGTGCTGCAAATATCTAGTTCATAATTCATGTTTCAGAATATAACTTTTAGTTTTAGGAATTAAAGTTTTTAAACTGTAGAAATTTTGTGGGGTATCTGGTTGAGAAACTGGGAAAAGCAGCCATGAAGTAAATTCAATTCAAACAAACTTGGAGTTTATTATTAAAAGGTTGGAACCATGTTGATTTTAGAGGTCGACAGTTAGAAAGGTAAGATCATAAAATGGCAGGTGGGCTTAACTTTAACTAAAGAATTAGAGATGTGACGTTCTCAGTTATTTCTGTAAAAGGATAAGTTATTTGTGTGGTTTCCCAGAATTAAGGAAAGCTTTAGAATTAAAAGGCATTTATTTGCATTTCTACCTGGGACAGGCCGTGTGCCATGGAGATGGATGGAGCTTAATGTGATTCTTTGTTTTAAGTTATCTTTGTGAATTTAGTTAGGGCATAGCCAGCAGGCAAGACTGGTTGAGAAAAGCAGCTAAGAGGCTGCGTCAGCTTTGGGTCTTACGTAGCTTGTAGCTCCTTGGAAGTCAAAAAGTAAGGCCGGACCTACACCTGAGGTAGAATAAATGCTAGATCTATCTATCAATCATGACGCAGCTGCGATTAGGAGCTGGTATTCGGTATAAGACAAAGTTGGAAAGGGGTAAAACAACTGGAGGATTTGTTTAGCTGGAACTTAAAGGAAGAAATCTACAGAAATTCTCAAAAGGCAGTTAATCTTGTCACAGTTGGAGTTATGAATGTAATCAGTGTGGTTGCAGTTTGAAACCATAGCAGCAAGGGTATTTCCTGATGTTTAAGTCACTATGCAGGAGTCGCAGAGATGCCCGTGCTGGATCTGTGGAATCCAGAATTGTGAGGCTGGGCCACTTAGCCAAAAGCTAATGGAAGGACCCTTGTGAAATCATGTACGTTGGTGAATAGCTGGAATACTAATGAGAAATCTGAGTGATTCTGGAGAACGTTGATGTGTACCTTTTTGTTGATCCCAGGAAAAGTGAATGAACCTTCAAGATTTTGTAAGATAAGGGAATTCTTTGTGAAGAAATAGAAAGTAGAACTGAGTTTATAGCATATGTTTTTACAAGCTATGGTGTTGTTAATAGTGTTTATTTTGTTTATTTTTGATAAAGTCTGTTTTTGTTTTTAAAAATATAATCTTGCGGTGTGGTTTTGTCAGCTAATTGCTGGTTGTTCGGATTTCTTCTTTAAATGTTAACAGTCCATTACTGGGTCATAATAAACACCTCCACTGTCTTCCATCTGGGTGGGACTGCAATAGCCTGGTACCATTCTTATTAATCCAGTTGCCTGCAATGGCTTCTCCTCACTCCTGCACCATTACCTCTAGGATTTTCCAAGGATCTATCCTTGATCTTATTTCTCATCTACATTCTGCTCCTTGCTGACATCATCCACAAAACAGGGCGTTGGTTTTCACATGTACACTACCTCAATACCACCTGCTCCACTGTTGCTAAATTGTCAGACTGCTTGACTGACATCCAGAAATGGATGATTAGAAATTTGGTCTAATTAAATATTTCAAAAAAACTGAAGCCATTGGCTTTAGTCCCTGCTATAGACTTCATGCACTTGCTACTGATTTCATGTCTCTCCTGGGAAACTGTCTAAGGCTGAATCAGGTTGCTCAGAACCTTGGTGTCACTTTGACCCCGAAATGAGCTTCCAACCTCATGTCCACACCATCACTGAGGCTGGCTATTTCCACCTCCCTGAAATCTCCTGACTTTGCTTCTGCCTCAGTTCGTCTGCTACCCTCATCCATGCCATCGTCACCTCTAGACTTAATTCCAATGTACTTCTGGCAGGCCTCCCACATTCTACCTTTTTATAAATTTAAGGTAATCAAAAACTCTGCTGCCCATGTCCTACTTCGCACCAAGTCCCTCTATTTTACCACCCCTGTGCTTATAGGCCTACAAGGTTCCCAGTCAAGCAATGCTTCGATTTTAAGATCCTCATCCTTGTTTTCAAACCACCCTATGGCTTCCCCTTTACCCATCTCTGATCCTCTCTAGGCCCACAACCCTCCGAGCCATCTCGATTACCTGATTCTGGCCTCTTGAGCATCTCCGATTTTAATCACTCCACCATTGATTGCCTTCAGCTGCCTAGCCCTAAGCTTTGGAATTCCCTCTAAACCTCGCTACCTCTCTTTATTGCTTTAAGATGTTCCTTAAAACCTACCTCTGAGCCATTTGACTCCAGCCCATTCCAGCTTTTTGTTGGCCATCTGCCTTAATATTGTAGTTTTGTCAAATTTTGCTTTGTTACGCTCATGTGAAGCATCTGGGGACATTTATTATATAAGCACTATATAAATACAAGTTATTGTTGTGATCCTGAGTGGATCTAATGTCTCTTTAATGTAATTAAAGTTCTTGTGGTGCAGTTTAGGATATGGGCAGCAGAGATTTGGATGAGCTCAGGTCAATAAAGGGTGAAAGATGGAATGCTGACCAAGAAATCTCTGGATGAGGTTTAAGCAGCCAACATAATGGCAGGGACAGGTGATGTTGTGTAGGTCATAGTAGGTGGTCTTTGTGGTGGAGAGGATTATGGGGTCAGATGCTAAGCGCAGGGTGAAATAGGAGGCTAAAGTTAGAAACACAGAAAAATAGAAGCAGGGCTAGGTCATTCGGCCCTTCGAGCCTGCTCTGCCATTCAATATGATCATGGCTGATCCTCTACCTCAAAGCCATACTCCTGCACTCTCCCTATACCCCTTGATGCCTTTAGAGTCTAGAAATCTATCTATTTCCTTCATAAATATATTCGGTGACTTGGCCTCCACAACCCTCTGTGGTAGAGAATTGCACAGGTTCACCACCCTCTGAGTGAAGAAGTTTCTCCTCATCTCAGTCCTAAATGGCCTACTCTGTATCCTGAGATTCTGACCCCTTGTTCTAGACCCCCCCAGCCAGAGGAAACATCATCCCTACATCCTACATTTTATACGTTTCAATGAGATCCTCTCTCATTCTTCTAAACTCCAGTGAATACAGGCCTAGTCAGTCCAATCTCTCCTTATACGACAATCCTGCCATCCCAAGAATCAGTCTGGTGAACCTTTGTTGCACTCCCTCTATGGCAAGTATATCCTTTGAGGTAAGGAGACCAAAACTACAGACAATACTCCAGGTGTGGTCTCACCAAGGCCTTGTATAGCTGCAATAAGACATCCTTGCTCCTGTACTCAAGTCGTCTCACAATGAAGGCCAACATACCGTTTGCCTCCTTAACTGCTTGCTGCACCTGCATGCTTGCTTTCAGTGATTGGTGTACAAGGACATCCAGGACCCTTTGTGCATCAATATTTCCCAATCTATCACCATTTAACTAATACTCTGCCATTCTGTTTTTCCTACCAAAGTGGATAACATCACACTTATCCACATTATACTGCATCTGCCATGTATTTGCTCACTCACTCATCGTGTCTAAATCGACTTGAAGCCTCCTAACATCCTTCTCACCACTCATATTCCCACCTAGTTTTGTCATCAGCAAACCTGAAAATATTACATTTGGTTCCCTCATCCAAATCATTGATATAAATTGTGAATAGCTGGGGCCCAAACACTAATCCTTGCGGTACCCCACTAGTCACTGCCTGCCATTCCGAAAAAGACCCATTTATTCCTACCCTCTGTCCCCTGTCTGCTAACCAATTCTCAGTCCATAAGACCACAAGATGTAGAAGCAAAAATCGGCTCATCGAGTCTGCTCCACCATTAAATGAGGTCATGGCTGATCTGATAATCCTCAACTCCACTTTCCTGTCTTTTCCCCATAACCCTTGGTTCCCTTATTGATTAAAAATATCTATCTCAGCCTTGAATATACTTAACGACCCAGCCTCTACAGCCCTCTGCAGTAAAGAATTCCATAGATTGATTACCCTCTGAGAGAAGAAATTCCCCCTCATCTCTGTTTCAAATGGGTGCCCCCCTTACTCTGTGATTATGCCCTCTGGTCCTAGACTCTGCCACAAGGGGAAACAACCTCTCAGCATCTACCCTGTCAAGCCCCCTAAGAATCACCTAAGGTCTCTCATTCTTCTAAACTTCAATGAGTACAGGCCCAACCGACTCAACCTCTCCTCATAAGAAAATCCCTCCATCCCCAGGATCAACCTGGTGAATATTCTCTGGACTGCTTCCAAAGCCAGTATATCTCTCCTTAGATAAGGGGACCAAAATTGTTCACAGTATTCTAGATGTGGTCTAGCTAGTGCCTTGTGTAGTTTCAGCAAGACTTCCATATTTTTATACTCCATTCCCTTTGAAATAAAGGCTAACATTCCATTTGCTTTCCCTACTACCTGTTAAACCTGTGTTAGCTTTTTGGGATTCATGCACGAGAACTCCCAAATCCCTCTGTGCTACAGTCTTCTGAAGCCTCTCTCCATTTAAATAATATTCAGCTTCTCTTTTGTTCCTGCCAAAGTGCATAACCTCACATTTTCCCACATTATATTCCATCTGCCAAGTTTTTGCCCACTCACTTAACCTGTCTATATCCCTCTGTAGACTCCTGTGTCACCCTTACCACTTGCCTTTCCACCTATTTTTGTGTCATCCGCAAACTTGGTGATAGTACATTCACTTCACTCATTTATCATTAATATATATTGTAAATAATTGTGGCCCCAACACTGATCCCTGTGGCACTCCATTAGTTACGGGTTGCCATCCTGAAAATGCCTCCTTATCCCAACTCTGTCTTCTATTAGTTAGCCAATTCTCTATCCATGCTAATATACTAGTCCCAACACCTTGGGCTCTTATCTTATTAAGTAGCCTTATGTGTGGCACCTTATCGAACGCCTTTTGGAAATCCAAATATATTACATTTACGGGTTCCCCTTTATCCTGCTTGTTACCTCCTCAAAGAATTCAAATAAATTTGTTAAGCATGATTTCCCCTTCATGAAGCCATGCCAACTCTGCTTGATTAGATTATGTATTTCTAAGTGCTCTGCTATCACGTCCTTTATAATAGACTCCAACATTTTCCCATTGACAAATGTTAAGCTGACTGGCCTATAGTTATCTGTTTTTTTTCTCCCTCCCTTTTTGGATAAGGGTGATACGTTGGCTGTTCTCTAATCCTCTGCGACTTTTCCAGAATGTAAGGATTCTTGGAAGATTACTACCAATGCATCCACTATCTCTGTAGCTACTTCCTTTAAAATCCTAGGATGCAACCCATCAGGTCCAGGGGACTCATTGGTCTTTAAGCCCATTAGTTTCCCTAGTACTTTTTCTCTAGTGATAGTTATTGTATTTATTTCCTTCCCCCATTTTGCCCCTTGATTATTTAGTATTTTTGGTATGCTATTAGTATCTTCTACCGTGAAGACTGAAGCAAAGTATTTATTCAATTCCTCTGCCATTTCCTGTTTCCCCATTAACATATCCCCAGCCTCATTCTCTAAGGGGCCTCTCTCTTCCTTTTTATATATTTAAAGAAGCTCTTACTGTCCGTTTTTATATTACTTGCTAGTTTGCCCTCAAAGTTTATTTTCTCCCTTTTTATTTTTTTGTCATCTTTTGTTGGTTTTTAAAACTTTCCCAATCCTCTGGCTTACCACTAATCTTTGTCACATTGTATATTTTTCTTTCAATTTGATACTATCCTTAACTTCCTTGGTTAACTATGGTTGGTTTATCCCCTTCCTAGAATCCTTTTTCCTCACTGGGATATATCTTTGTTGAGAATCATGAACTATTTTCTTAAACGTCTGCCATCGTTCATCAACCGTCTTTTCTGCTAAACTCCTTTCCCAGTCCACTCCAGCCAACTCTGCTCTCATTCCATTGTAATTACCCTTATTTAAGTTTAGCACAGTTGTTTCCAAGCCAAGTTTCTCACTCTCAAACTGAAGGCTAAATTCTACCATATTATGGTCACTGTTTCCTAGGGGATCCTTTCCTCTGAGATCATTTATTAAACCTACCTCATTACACATTACCAGATCCAAAATTCATGCCAATACATTATCCCAATCCCATGTGCTTTAATTTTGCACACTAACCTCTTATGTGGGACTTTATCAAAAGCTTTCTGAAAATCCTAATACACCACATCTACTGGTTCCCCCTTATCTATTCTGCTAGTTACGTCCTCAAAAAACTCTAGTAGGTTCATCAAACATGATTTCCCTTTCATAAATCCATGCTGACTTCGTCTAATCCTGTTGATATTTTCAAGTGTCCTGTTACAACACCCTTTATAATAGACTCCGGCATGTTCCCCACCGCTGATGTTAGGCTAACTGGTCTGTAATTCACTGTTTTCTCCCTCCCTCCTTTTTAAATAGTGGGGTTACATTTGCTACCCTTCAATCTGCCAGAACTGCTCCAGAATCTTCAGAATTTTGGAAGATGACAACCAATACATCCACTATTTCCATGGCCATCTCCTTTAGTACCCTGGGATATAGATTATCAGGTCCTGGGGATTTATCAGCTTTCAGCCCCATTAATTTCTCCAGCACAGTTTTTTTAGTAATACTAATTGCCTTCAATTCCTCCTTCTCACTAGATCTTTGGTTCCCTCGTATTTCTAGGAAGTTATTTGTGTCTTCCTCTGTGAAGACAGCACGAAAGTAGTCGTTTAATTGCTCTGCCATATCCTTGTTCTCTATTATAAATTCTCCTGTTTCAAACTGTAAGGGATCTACATTTGTCTTCACCAATCTTTTTCTTCTTACACACTTATAGAAGCTTTTACAATCGTATTTTATGTTCCTTGCAAGTTTACACTCATACTCTATTTTTTCCCCTCTTAATCAATCTCTTGGCCCTCCTTTGCTGAATTCTAAACTGCTGCTAATCCTCAGGTTTGCTGCCTTTTTCTAGCAATTTTATATGACTCCCCTTTAGATCTAATACTATCCTTAATTTCTTTTGAAAGACATGGTTGGGCCACTTTTCCTGTTGTGTTTTTGCACCAGAAAGAAATATATAACTGCTGCAGTGCATACATTTGTTCCTTAAATATTATCCATTGCCTATCCATGTCATGCCTTTTAATAAGACCATAAGAACTAGGAGTAGGCAATTCAGCCCCTTGAGCCTTCCCTGCCATTCAATGCGATCATGGATGATCTAATTTCAGCCTCAACTCCAATTTCCCACCCTCTCCCCATAACCTTTCAACCCGTTACTAATTAAAAATCTGTCAATCTCCTCCTTTAAATTTATTCAGCGTCCCGGCATCCATTGCACTCTGAGATAGTGAATTCCACAGATTCACGGCCCTTTTGAGAAAAGTAATTCCTCCTCATCTCTGATTTAAATCTACCACCCCTTAGCCTAAAACTATGGCCTCTTGTTCTAGAATGCCCCACAAGGGGAAACATCTGCTCCACGTCTACTTTGTCTATCCCTTTTAGCATCTTATATACCTCAATTAGATCTCCTCTCATCCTTCTAAACTCTAGCGAGTATAGGCCTAAACTGCTCAATCTCTCCTCATAAGACAAGCCCCACATCTCTGGAATCAATCTAGTGAACCTCCTCTGAACCACCTCCAGTGCAACTACATCCTTCGTCAAGTAAGGGGACCAAAATTGTGCACAGTACTCGAGGTGCGGTCTCGCCAATGCCTTGTACAGTTGCAACAACACTTCCCTATTTTTATACTCTATTCCTTTAGCAATAAATGCCAAAATTCCATTTGCCTTCTTTATTACCTGCTGTACCTGCATACTAGCTTTCAGCGATTCATGCACGAGGACACCCAGATCCTTCTGCACTGAAACATTCTGAAATTTATCTCCATTTTAAATAATAAGTCACATAGAAACTAGGAGCAGGAGTAGGCCATTCGGCCCTTCGAGCCTGCTCCACCATTCATTATGATCATGGCTGATCATCCAACTCAATAGCCTGCTCCCGCTTTCTCCCCATACCCTTTGATCCCTTTCGTCCCAAGAGCTATAATCTAACTTCTTCTTGAAAGCATACAATGTTTTGGTCTCAACTACTTTCTGTGGTAACGAATTCCACAGGCTCACCACTCTCTGGGTGAAGAATTTCTCCTTATCTCAGTCCTAAATGGTCTATCCCATATCCTCAGACTGCGATCCCTGGTTCTGGACTCCCCCACCATCAGGAACATCCTTCCTGCATCTACCCTTTTTATTTTTCCGCCCAAAATGGATAACCTCACACTTATCCACGTTAAACTCCATCTGCCAAATTTTGGCCCATTCATCTAACCTGTCCATATCCATTTGTAAATTTCTTATTTCTTCATTGCAACTTACTTTCCCACCTATTTTGTTGTCATCTGCAAATTTAGCTATAGTACCTTCTAGCCCTGAATCCAAGACATTAATATAGATTGTAAATAGTTGGGGCCCAAGGACCAAACCCTGTGGCACCCCACTAGTCACAGCTTGCCATCCAGAAAAAGACCCATTTATTCCGACTCTCTGCTTTCTGTTGGTTAGTCATCCCGACTCTCTACTTTCTATTGGTTAGCCATGAAGTTCCCCAATCTATCTTGGCCAACTCACACCTCATACCTTCATAGTTTCTTTTATTTAGATTTAGGACCCTAGTTTCGGATTAGACTATTTCACTTTCCAACCTAAGGAAGAATTCTGTCATGTTATGGTCACTGTTCCTTAAAGGACCCCACACTACAAGATTATTAATTAACTCCTTCTCATTGCACAGAACCAAATCTAGGATAGCCTGTTCCCTAATTCATTCCTCGACATACTGGTCTAAAAAAACCATCTCGTGTACATACCAGGAACTCATTTGCCAGAGTATTATTGCTAATTTGGTTTGTCCAGTCTATATGTAGATTAAAAGTCACCCATGATTACTGTAGCACCCTTGTTACATGCATCTCTAATTTCTTGTTTAATACGCCTATAGACAACTCCCACTAATGTTTTATGCCCCTTGTTGCTTCGTAGCTCCACCCAGACTGATTCTACATCTAGATTTTCTGAACCAATATCCTCTCTCATTATTGCACTGATTTCATCCTTAACTGGCAATGCCATGCCATCTCCTTTTCCTTTTTGTCTGCCCTTCCTAAATATTGTATTCCCTTGGATATTCAGTTCCCAGCCTTGGTCACCCTACAGCCTAGTCTCTGTAATTGCATATCATATCATATCATATACCTGTTTACATCTATTTGAGCTCTTAATTATTGTGAATGCTCCGTGCATTCAGATAGAGTGCCTTTAGACTTGTCTTTTTAAATGTTTTTTGTACTATGGCCCTATTTACTGCTAGCCCCCATTTCTTCTACCTTCCACTTTTGCTTTTTACTTTTGTCTTTCATTTCTATCTTTGTTTCCCTCTAGTGTCTCCTCACTCAAGTTCTCATCCCCCTGCCACTCTATTTTAAACCCTCTCCTACAGTACTAGGGAATACCCCGGCGAGGATATTGGTCCCACTCCTGCTGGGATGCAGCCCGTCCAGCTCGTACAGGTCCCATCCTCCCCTGAATCAGTCCCAATGCCTCAGGAATCTAAATCCCTCCCTCCTACACCATTTCTCCAGCCACGCATTCATCTGGTCTATTCTCCTATTCCTAATCTCACTAGTACATGGCACTGGGAGTAATCCTGAGATTGCTACCTTTTAGGTCCTGCTTTTTAATTTATTTCCTAGCTCCCTATATTCTGCTTGCAGGACCTTATCCCTCTTCTTACCTATGCGTTGATACCGATATGGACCACGACCTCTGGCTGTTCACCCTACTCCTTCAGAATATCCTTGAGCTGATCAGTGACATCGTTGGCCCTGGCACCAGGGAGGCAACATGCCATCCTGGTGTCACATCTGTGGCCTCAGAAATGTATATCTGCTCCCCTTACGATTGAATCCCCTATCACTATTGCTCCCCCCCACCCCCCCCCGTGCTCCGTCACCCCCACCACTACCACCATGTGGCTGAGCCACACGTAGTGCCACAGACTTGGCTCTCGATGCATTCCCTTGGGAAACCATCGCCCCCAGCAGTATCCAAAACAGAAAATCTGTTAGAGGGGATGGACACAAGGGACTCCGGCACTACCTGCCTAGTGCCTTTACTCTGTCTGGCGGTCACCCATTCCCTTTCTGCCTGTGCACTCTTTACCTGTGGTCTGACCACCTCTATGTGCTATGTGTTACCCATGAAGATATGGATGCTCCACAGTGACTCCAGACACTACTCCAGATTCAAAACATGAATTTCAAGTAGCTGCAGCTGGAGACACTTCCTGCACACGTGGCCACCATGGACACAGGAAGTGTCCCTGACTTCCCACATTACCCAGGAGGAGCATTTCACGTGACCGAGCTGCCCTGCCGTGACTTACCATTAAATTACTCCCTTTACTTTTACTTCCTCTAGTTTAGAGAATATTAAGGACAGTGGAAATACTCACCAAGTCTTACTTACCAAGGCCTCTGCTCTTCTTTCTGAAGAAAGGTAGAAAATGAAAGATCACCTCCTTCCCTCTTTGTCGAGCTCCCTCACTCACCAAACTCCTACTGAGGACTCAAATGCAGCTCAAAGCAGCACTCCAGTGCAGACCCAGTTTCAAACAGCCTGATTCAGCCTTAGACAGTGGACAAATAGAGGGATGGAATTGGTGGTGACTTTTTTCATGGTAAGAGATGACATTAATGACCTTAGTTTAATTGGAGGAAATAACATTTCATCTCAAACTGGATGTTTAAACATCATTCTTAACAGGCAGGGAAGGAATCAATAGAGAAGGTGATGCTGAGTGTCATCAGCGTATGTGTGGAAGCTTCTGATGATGTCCCAAGGAGCAGCATGCAGATGAGGAACACAAAGGATCCAAATATTAATCTTTGAGGCACTCCAGAGGGAACAATGTGGGTGTTGGAAAAGAAGCCATTTCTGAAGATGCCCTGTTTACAATTGGATAGGTAAAAATGGAACCAGACAAGGGCAGTCCCATTCAACTGGATAACTGAAGAAGTGTTAAAGGGGGCAACCACATGAAAAGGTGCTAACAGGATGAGAAAGTTTAGGAGGGTTAGGGCAATGTAGTCATGGTCGCACAGGATGTAATGTGGCTTTGATAAAGGGAACTCTGGCAGGCTAGAAACTAGTGAGGTTCATATATGGAAAAAATGGGGGCTGGTTTGGGAGACTTCATTCCACGATGATAAATGAGTAGAATAGTGGTTATGATCAGAGCCTAATCAGTGGCAAAATTTGTTCTATTTACGTCTGTGATAGTAAGAATGCTAAACAGTTTGCATTATCCTACTGCACTGGGTTGCTATGCTTGACTATATTCCTCTATTCAGTTCTCTAGCCCTGGGAAGAACTCTTGCCCTTCATTCTCTTTTTAACATTGCAGAACTTGGTTGCTTGTCTGCCCCTTTGGTGTCTTATATTTTTAAAAGCTTGTTCCCTCTTGCAGACTGACTGCGATGAAAGGGTTTTCCAATGCAATGGTAAGAGGAATCTTTCTGAAAACCCAGACAGGCTAACAAATTCCCTATTGTTTAGCCTCTGGAACAGCCTCTTTCAATTAGCATATTAACCACCATTTTCTTTAGAGCACCTTGATACTATGATCCCAGTTTATGGTGAGAGAACACAGATTTACTGTAATTGCCAAACGAATGAGAGCTGAGATTTTATTTAAGTAGCGAGTTGTTACAATCTGGAATGCACTGCTTGAAAGGGTGGTGGAAGCAGATTCAATCATAACCTTCCAAAGAAATGTATATACTTGAAGAGCAAATGGTTGCCCCGGGTTGTGGGGAAAGAGCAGGGAGTGGGGCTAATTGGATAGCTCTTTGAAAGAGTCAGCACAGCCATGAGAGTCTAGACTGCCTCCTTGTGTGCTGTAAGATCCTAAGTGTAAGCAATAAACATGATGTAGTACATTGAAACATTTATATTTGTAACTACAGTAATATTGATCATTCATGATAATTGATTTGCATTTACATTAACAATCTTGTCTTGGCATGTTTATTTATTTGGAGGATACCGTGCTGTTAGTCCAGATCAGATCAATAACAGCTCAGACTTGAAAATCAACTAAAAGCTTATCACTTTGTTTATTTTGGAAGTTGTTTAATTTTTCTGAAGGGATTTCGTTCATCCTGTAATTTCCTTTTTGTTACTGTATACCAATTGGAGCAAAATAGTAGAATTTTTACAGATGGAAATATTCTAATATGTTTTCAAATATTTCAGGTGCTGATTGTACTTAGAGTTGCCTGCCAACTATGGCTGTTGATTATGAAGAGCTGCTTAAGCACTATGAATTACAGGAAACTATTGGTGCAGGTATGCCTTTCTATGCAAATTTACCAGTAAAATGATCTGTATATAGTTTAAAATTATGTTTTTGCCTACAGGAGCACAGACTGAGACACACGATAACTGGCATGCTCTTGACATCGATGCCAGTATAAGGAGTTTCATTTAAATTTGGAAAAAATGTATACACAGAACATATTTTATCAAAGCAAGTGCAGTAAAAATGGTAGATTTCTAGATTCTGTCTCAATCCAGTCCTGACTACTTTGCAGATTTAATTTGGGTAACCTGCCTCTAAAGACTTTTGCCCTATAACTGAATGCACTGTCCTGAATCTCAGAGCTTTTCAGGTGCAATCTGTTTTCTAACTGGCTTGAGTTAAATTAACTTTGACAGTTATTCTTTTCTGAGGTCTCTTCTAACTTCATTGCTATGCAATTTTAGTAACTTTTTCTTAAGTATTTTCTGAAATTTATGGCACTGACTCGGTTTCAAGGTTTATTTGTACTGTAATCCCATCTTAATATTTCCTCTGTATTTTACTTCTTTCTGCTTTTCTTTTTCTTATTTGCACATTGTCACCTCTTTCCCTTCCTGTACTTTTTGCATTGTTGACATTCTAAGGTTTTATTTTAACTCAACTAGATATACAAATACCTCTGTATTTAACTAATCCTATGTTTAGAAAGAGTACCTTTGAACTGAAATATGAACTAATCAGCTATGATCAGTGCATTTTTTTTAAACTGGACTTTTGTTCAGTTAGCCAGAACGGTGGTGAACCAATTTTCTTCCTTTTAGCTGTTTCCACTTAGTCTAGTTCAGACCTCTGATGTTTTTGTTCTTATAAATATCCCTACTTGGAAAGTGATCTTTGTGAGGAATTTTATGTCTGTTTTACCTTTGTCAGTTATACATTGTTGGTCTTCAATTGTTAGTTTAGTCCAGTGCTGTTCACAATTCAGTAGTTCTTCAGACTTTGTTTCCAAGTTCTTAAAGTTCCAGTACCTGTCTTGCACACACAACTTTACGCTCCATTATTTTTCTGAAGCAGATTTACCAACATGCTGCTGATGTTTAAACTTCTGCTTCTGGTAAGGCTCTCGCTCTCTTTTCCAGCATTCCCTTCTCTTGACTCCTATCCCTAAATGGACCCTTTGCTCATGTGGAGGCTAAATGTGAACTGGTGGGGTTGAATGGTATTTTTGTGTTATAATTTCTATGAATTTTAACATTGACATGAATAGTCTGGACCTCAGGTTAACATGGGGGTTGAATTTTCATTTTCACCATTTTTCCATGGTTTCTGCTGCTCTCAGAATTCTGACGAGCAAACTGAAGAGCCCCCATTGAAATTCAACGCTTTGGTGTAATCTTGGGAAAAAATAACATTCTGTCAATTATGCAACCCTTCCTGTTGAAAATAATGGACATGGTCTTGTAGGTCGACCTGTGGTGTAAAGAGGATAAATACAATATTCCAAGGTTCATTGGCCACTGTGTTCGCAATATTTCTAACATTGCTGGAACGTACAAATGTTACAGAAAAATAATTTATACCCCTGTTAATTCAGCTCCTTCACATGCCAGTCTCAGTAACATTTCCAGCTATGCTGCCAGTACTTGGTGCATCCTGTTCAGTTTACAAACAAAAATCTGGAAGCTCAAATAATAGCAGTGATTTTATTTCTTTAAAAAAAAGACTTGCTGCTCTATGGCAATAACCTACCTGATAAAAATTTTAGGTGATGAATTAGTACCATCAAAGGCTTGAAGGTCCCTTATTTCCCTTTCAAAATCCTGAAATTTTCACACATATTTATAAAATTTCAAACACTATATATATATTTTTTTAAATTGTAGTTTCCCCAGGTGGAAGTCACCATCCAAATGGTAGGCTTGTGACATTGTTATACGATGACAACTTGAAAGGTGAGGCGATGCCAGCAGTACAATAACAGTGCATTCACAGAGAAGTTTAGAGTACTGGCAAAGGGTTATTCATCTGAAACATTAACACTTTCTCTTCCTATGGATGTCATCTGACCTGCTGAGTATTTACAGCATTTACTGTTTTTATTCCAAGGTTAAGGTTCCTGGCAAATTGATTTCGGGTTTTTGCTATCTCTAAACCTGTGGTGTATAAACTGTAGGATTATTGAATGAAATAAAGGCGAATTAATGGTGCCCGCCATTATAAGTTTGCTAAAAAAAATCTGGCAATTTACGGAAGTAGAGATATGGGCCTGAATTTTTCCGTCAGCGAGTTGGGGCGGGGCCTGCTCGCCAACGCGAAAATGATGCGGGATGACGTCGGGGCGATTCCCCGATATCATCCCACCCCATTTAAATATTCAGGAAGGCGGGCGGACAGTGAAATCAGCTGTCTGCCCGCCGACCTGTCAATGGCCAATTGAGGCCATTGACAGGGTAGTTGAACCAATTAAAGGCCCTGCCCGTCCACCGGTGGGATGAGGTTTCATGTCTGTTCTTAAAAAGTTTAATAAAGTTTCTGTGCTTTTTATTAACATGTCCCATTTCGTGTGACATTGTCACATGAGGGGGACATGTTAATAATTTTTTTATTTTCTATTTTTTAAGTTAATAAATCTTTCACCAATCTCCCTGAGACATCACTTAGTCTCAGGGAGATGTGTGCATGCGTGAAAGAGCGCACTTTGACAGTTGGGGAACGCACCCCCCCCCCACTGCACAGGAAGCGCATTGCGCTTCCCGTCGGGCAGCCTGCTGGGTGGGCCTTAATTGGCCCGCCCACTCAAAATGGTGGTGGGGCCCATTTCGGCGGCGGCAGTCGGCTGCCCGCAAAATTCTTCCCATGCTATAAGGTCAGAGTTTCCCTAAACATCTGGATGATTTGTGCCACTTTGCTTTTAGTCTTAAGAAAACTCCAAAAATTGTAACCTTGCCACGGACCCCCCCCCCCTCAGTGAAATTCACCATGTACCATGGAATTGCTGGATTTACACCATTAATGCTGATTAACTTCACCACATCCATTTAGGGCTGGTAACTCATGTCGCAAGGACTCTGTTAATGACATGATTGATGACCCTAATATGAAACTTGACCTTGGAGGCCAGAAAGGGAGCAAATGAGGCCATAGAGTGTTATTCCAGTAGGTAATGAATTGTCCTTGGAGGTTTTTCCAAAACTTTCTTAATCTGCTGCGGCAGTATTTTTGTTACAGTCATGCAATCCTCACTCCTGTTGGTGTCATTTTCAGTATACAATGTTGTCTTAAAACTTAAGTGCAAATTAAATAGTATCCGCAAAATTTCTTAAAGGAGCTTGAGTGATAATGTTGTACTTGGCATATCTACCCTCTCATTCACTCATCATTAACTTCTTGAGGACCAATACAACATTTCCCAATCAACTGGATTAAATGTAATTTTTCTGTTTTATTCTTTTAAACTTGTTTTTTATCTCTTAATCTATTCTTTCCCATTCTTTTTTCTGTATTTAACTTGACTCTAATTCACCCTTTTACCTCATTGGCTGTACTTTTCTTCCTGCTTAAATTTCATTGGTTAAGGAGATAGACCAGGGTTTTGGAATCTTTTATCACCTGAAGAACCTTTTTTTAAAAAAAATTACTTAAAATAAAAACTATTGAGAGCCTTTAGATGAAAATTTGGCATTTCTAAACCAAATATTTGGCAAATTGCCAAGTGTCTCTGGTAGAATGTTAAACTTGCATATACAATAAGTAACATACATGTATTGAATTTATGTATCAATAGGGAAAAACAAAAATTAAAGTACTGTAGATCTAACTCTGAAATACTGATTTTTTTGTTTGATATAATTTTGTCAGTAAAGCCATCTGTAAATCAAACTTTAACTTAAGATTTTTAGGATTAAGACCATTTTTGACTATTGCTTCTTGCGATTTAAAAGAAAGCTTCTAATAGTACGCTAAATTATTTATTGTTTCTGTTATATTAGAAACAATAATTGTTGCTACCATTAAACCTGTTCTTCAAATCAAAGATATTATCTATCGCCATGGTATAGCTATACCACTTGAACAGGTATACTTACAGCATGATGATGTTTTTCCTTAAAATAATAATTTGGAACTGTAAAATGCAACATAATGATTAGCCTTTTATTCCCAGATATAAACATGGTTTGTATTTAAATTAATTTTTTTAGGCTTTTTCATGTTAATGCAATCCAACTGGAAATGGTTGGGAGCCGCAAATGAGGTGTTAACGAGCCGTGTGCGGAAGGTGAGGGGAAATGACCAATTGACGCCACTGTCGAGCTGTGGAATTCCAACATATTCTGGGTCAATATTGCTTTCAAACCTTTAGTGTATTCAGTCCCGTTAGTGCAAACACCCAGCCAATTTTGCTAGAACCATTTTCTTGATACTTGTCTATTGTCTGTTTTTCTTTACTTCCTCTCCACCAGATAAGCTCTGAGTAAATTATTGGATAATGCAAGACACACTTGCCTTAAATTTAATAGATTGCTTTTAAGTTTAGAATCAACTGATATGTATGTTACCAGACAATACTTTCTGAATTAGTTCCTAAAAGGATAAATTGATAGAAAAAAACTAAAGTTCATAAACGGCTGCCTTTGTCAATTAAAATTGTACATTTGGTCCCAGTGGAAATGTATGAATCCATTCCAATCGGTGCTTCTGTCTAATGTGAGGCATACTTTTATGAACTCCTGCTTTTAACATCTGTGAGTTACCTGTGATGTTAAAGCTTTAGACACAATATTCTGCACTCATGCAAGAACTATTTGAACTATGTACACCAGTAAGGTCTCTAGAATGATACTTTTAATGGAATGTTATCTATTATTAAATATGTAGCATATAATCAGCTCAGATTTAACATTCACATTTCTTCTGCTGCTGAAGTTTATTTCCACCAATAGCAGAGTATACAAAAAATAAGTTACGCAGTCCCAAAGGATCCCTAAAAAGATACTGGATTCTGACATATTGTGGATCCCAGCAATTTGAACAAACTTCTAAAAGTGAAGTTCAAACCAGTCATGCTGTCAACAATCTAACTGGATGTAGGGGATCAGCGGAGTGACATGGATCAAAGGCAAATAATTGAATCAGAGAAAACAATTCTCTTGAGGCCTCAAGACTGTAGGTACTTGATATCAATATGTTCTGAGTGAAACATTGCAAGCTATTAGTCATTTCAGACACCTGGAAATCTTGATAGATGTGGAAGGAGCACAAGATGGAACTTTTATGTAACTTAAACTTGGGATACTTCATTACTAGGCAATAATTCATGAATATTTAAAATGTAGTTGGCATATTTTTTTCTGACAACTTCAGTGGCCATTCTCTTTGAATTGAAGATAGCCTGCTGACATTTGTTGTTACTCGTGGGAATGTCAGGCAAGGGCACAATTTCATATTCCACTCCCTCTCCAAAGAGGAGAGACAAAGGGATAATAGAATGGGTGAAAGTATTTTTTTAATATTGCAACAGCTTGCTGAAGCTGTGCTGTCTATCTTCTATCTGCCTGCAGTAATCCTCCTTCCCCCAACTGATCGCGAATAAATCTAGCCAATGGGGAAAGTTCCTTTCCCCTGATGACTGGCTGCCCTTGGTCTCATTCCGACTACCACTGATTATATGCTTCATGTTTAATTTGAATTACCCTCCCCTGTCCTTTCCCTACTACCCCATATTTGGTTGTTTTATTCCTCACTCTCTATCCCTGTTAGCATGCAAAATTCCATTGATCTCTTACTAAGCTTGTGCCACTGGAGATTTATGAATACATTTTAAAAATATCCAGGAAAAACTAAATTATTTGAGGGATATTTCATTTAAGGTGCGGAAAGTCTGATATTTTTGTCTGGTGGAAGGTACAATGTTGAAAGTAAAGTTTACTAGTCCTTGTACAAATATCAGGTAAATTGCTCGAGTTGTTTCCCCTTACAGGAGGGTTTGCTAAAGTAAAGCTGGCTCGTCACATACTGACGAAGGAAAAAGTTGCTGTAAAGATCATGGACAAAGAGACACTTGGGGTAAGTTCACAGAAAAATAATGGAAGACTGATATAACCTGAAGCAGCTAACTCCTGTCTTGAGAGTTTGATGTTGAGATATAGTTTTGAAGGTATCATTAAGAACTTTTGAGACTGCCTGTTCATTTCTCTTGAATCCCTTATTGTTGGTTAAGCAAGGCTTTTCATCCCATCAGGCTGTGGCGAATTCAAACAAAGTAGATTGTGCTATATGTTATATGTTTTTCTCTGATAGGAAGACTTGCCTCGTGTTCAAACAGAAATTGAAGCAATGAAGAATTTGAGTCACCAGCATATTTGTCGTTTGTATCATGTTGTAGAGACAGCACAAAAAATCTTCATCATCCTGGAGGTAACTATCTGAATAAAGTCATTTAAAATTAATTGGATGCATTTTCTACTTGAAGTTACAAAATAAACTTCTGTTGTGTTTGAAAATCTGTTGATGAGGATATTGAAGAATGTAAGGAGTGATTGAACTTTTATTCTAATCCAAAATATATAGTATTTAGCATAGGCATTTATTTTTGCCCCATTTCCTTTTTTCAAATTCAACCAAAGAGTTGGCTTGTATTAATTAAAATACAGAAATGGAAATGCTTTCTTCAAAGCTTGTTCCTGTTTTGTTGGTGCCCTGTTTCCCTAGTATAAATTCTAGCTTGTACTTTCTACTTTCCATATCCGGTTTCTGCTTCTAACCACTCGGCAAGAATTAGTTTTGGAGTCCATAACCTATGTAGATTGTAGTCATATCATTTGGTTTGAAACAATTCAAAGCATTTAGATGTATCCAGATTTCCTGGACCAGATGGAGTTCATGCCAGGGATGTGTTCACTTTGCAACTTGATCACCAACATGACACAGTTCCCACTTTGCACCAACACTAAAGTTGCAGCACAAGTCCAGAGTTGGAGCTGGCTGACATCAGCTGGAATGAGATAGTTGGAGGGTGAAATACTGAATCACTTCTGTTTGGCACCACGTAGAAAACAAATCCAGTGTATTGTCAAACCAAATATAACCTACCTGCAACTAATTTAAATATTCAGGCATAGGATTGGGCTTCCTAGATGTCCAAACATTTAAAGTCTAACTGTTGGACTTGGCGCACTCTTGCCTCTGATTCAGAAGATTGTGGCTTCAAGTTCCTCTCTAGAAACTTAAGGCTGACACTTTAGCGCAGTACGAAATGGATGATGCACCCTTGAAGGTGACATCTATTGGATGAGATATTGGCCCAGATTATGCAATAGAAGTAATGGTGAGTTTTCAGGACTGTCAGTTATTATAGAGTAAATTGGTTATCAATTTCCAGACTCTATGGCCAGAATTTTGCCCTTGACGGGCGGGTGGGCCCAACTGACTCAGTGGCGGGCGGGCAGCCGATTGCCGCCGCTGGAACGGGCCGCGCCACTATTTTATGGGCCACTCAGGACCCGCCCAGCGGGTTAGCGACTCCCGTGGAGAATGGGAAAATAGTTGCGGGGGTGGGCGTGTTCAGACCGCCGGTTCCAATGGGGAACCGGCAGTCTGTATAAAGAGTGGCCAGGCAGCCTGCTTGAGGCTTGGGGGGAGAGAGAGAGGCAGCTGTCACAGGACAGGAGCATGAGCAGGAGGAGGGAGGCAGGCTGCAGGCGAGGCCAGCGGGGGGGACAGTATGCCCCTCACTTCTCCGATGCACGCCTTGCTGTCCTCCTCCAAGAGGTGTCCAGCCGTCGGGATATATTGTATCCGGAGGATGGGAGGAGGAGGGCCCCCTATGTCACCAGGCAGGCGTGGGAGGAGGTTGGTGACGCTGTAAGCGCCCATGATGATGTGCGGCACACTGGCACTCAGTGCCGCAAGAGATTCAGTGATTTGCTGCGCTCTGGAAGGGTGAGTACCATGTCGGCCTTGGCCATTTGATCCAGAAGGTAGCCTTTGAGGCCCCCCCACATCATGCTGTCGTTACTGCATTGGGCATGTGGCGCCTGCTGGGTGGACAATGCTTACATCAGCCTTAGTGGTTGAGGAGAAGATGGGTTCTCCCCACAGCATATGTTGATGTTTGTTGCATTTGAGTAGTCTGGAGGCAACCTGCAAGGGAGGCAGACACATATTCAGAACTCCAACACATGTCATATTGATGGTAATGAGATGGTGGAAGGGGAGCCTCAAGGTGTCGTGGCCAAGTGCCATCTGCTGGCCTCGGCGCCGCACCTAGTTGCGCCTCCTTGCCATGGACGCTAAGACCCGTGTGCTATTCAAAGTGATGGATGCCGAATGTGTCCAAGGTGGCATTTGGGGAAGGGGATTGCCACCAGCCGTACTATCTTCTGGTGACTGATCACCAGTAGTGTGGACAGGAGCCGCTGGAGGCCTCAGATGGGCCACTGTGGTTAGGGTGCGGCGTGCGCGTGCAGAGTACATGAGCGATCAGCCCCAATAAATCCTCTTCTCTGTTCTACAGGCAAAAACTGAACACAATCAGTGGGAGCACCAGAGGACTGGAGGTGGGCACACCCTGCTCCAGCGCCTCACGACCTTTGAGGAGCAGGCCATGGAGCTGGGGAGGAGGCGGGCAGCAAGTGGCGGCGAGGCTGGGGTCCAGCGGCCAGGTATTTGAGGTCCACATTCCAATCCTGTCTGCCCACCATCCAAACCACTGATGGCTGCTGCAATCGTTAATGCTGCAACACTGTTTATTCACAGACTGAGACACTCTGACGTGTAGGTCATACGCAAAGGTCCCTCGTCCCCTTGAGGAATCGCGTCTCCACCACCTTCCAAAGTCACCTTATCCCATTTGTGACCACTATCCCAATGGCCTAACATGCCATGGCATTGCTGCTGCACAGCCAAAGACTTATTGCAACTTAGGGTGGTTGGAACCTCCACCACCCTTTCAGCCAGTGCGCCCCACATTACTCTGTCCAAAAGGTCCTCAGCACCTCAGCTGTGAACCTCATGGCATTCAACTTAAATAAATGCCACCATGTTACTCATCCCTGCGCCAAGGGGAAATGTTGCCTTCTGCTCACTCAGTCTATGCTCCTCCTAACCGTATGACAGGTCAATAATGTGACCTCTCAATCTCCTGTGATCCACGGCAAATATCACAAGTGTTTGCGATGTTTCCTCAGCACCGCAACTATCCAGGCCAGCATGCATCCAGGTCAGGTACCTCTGCACTCTCCCCACTCCAATGGCACATAACATGCCATGTGGCATTCCTGAGGTCATCTGACCAGCCTGTCTGCACGCGCATCTAATGTTTGGGTCTCCTATTGACTCTTTTCCACCCCACCAATGTTTGTCTCCTTAGGGTCTTGAAGGGTGAGTGACTTACGAGGCTGAGGGGCAAAGGGATGAAAGGTTTAACTGACTGTACGCTAACTGATGCACTGTCCTTGTTGTTAATTTCAGCATCACCACCAGATTGCCGCGCCCATAGACACCGCAGCCCACCCTCCACACCTGAGGGCCAAGACATGCAACTTGCGGCACATCATTTCAGCCAGCCAGGCACCAGCGCAGACACAAACAACTCAGTGGGAAATTTACCTTCGGCGTGTCCCGGGTCACAGTGGAGAGGGCACTTCACAATCGCTGGAGGAGATGGTAGGGACAGAGTGCCGATGGCACCAGCAGCCGGAGGGCTGCAGGGGACCAGGCACATGCTGAGTCCAGCACTGATGATGTGCCTTTGGAGTTGTCACCAATGCTTCAGCTGCAGGACAAGCGGCAGGAATCGCGTTTGCATCTGGCAGGGTTGCATGAGGGTATGCTTCAGTTGGTCTCTGCAATGGAGGAGTCCAGGCAGAGTGCACGTGAAGGCATGAACCTCAGGGCAGAGCTTCAGGCTTCCTCCACTGAGAGATTGCCGACTTTCATGGAGAGGGGTTCGATTGGATGGAGAATCTTCTGACTGGGTTACGCTCTGACCTGCAAGCCCTCACTGTGGTACTGGCCACGGGTGGTCATTCCCAATGTGGGGGATGTTGTGGGCACCAAGCATCGGCACTCGGTGCCCATGCATCTGTGGTGAGCAGGGAGGTCCAATGGGACCTCATGTCGGCGCAGCAGCTGCCTGTCGTCGCTGCGAGCTCCTCTCAGGGAGCTCCGGATGAGGGCAGCAGTTCCTCCGCCCCTCTGCCAGTCAACGTTGCTTCCGTTGAGGCTGCGACAACTGGGGAAGTGCCAGTTCTGGAACTGGCCACTCCCTCCCAGGCAGGGCCATCACAGGCTCCACTGGCCAGAGGACGCCCGCCAAGGTCATCGACGCCAACAGGACAGCAGAGTCAGCAGGCTGTCTCACAAGCCAGTTCGACCGATGGGGAGGCACCTAGACGTAGCACCCGCAAATGAAAGCAGAAGGCACATTAGGCACTCAACGGGTATGTCACTGGTGATTTTGTGTTGGCCTTAGAATAGGGAAAATTATACCTATGTTTGCAATAGAGACATTTCTGTTATATGTTGGACATAATAAAGTTCAATTTTCTGACTATGGCTGAGGGTGTTTCCTTTGTGCTGCATTTGTCTGTTTCACAGACATATCATGAGTGCTTGAGTGGACATTTCTGTACCACGCCCTTAGCTGCAGCTGATAAGGTGGAAGATGTAGCACCTAAGTGCCACGTGTGGAAGCGCCAGGCAATGCTGTTCCTGCTGATCCATGTGTGTGGAGCTAGCTGAAGGTTCTTTGGATTAAATTGTCCCAGGTGTCCCTGCCTCCTTGGTGTAATAGCGGGTCGGCGTGCAGCCCCTCATCATCGCCCTGTGCTTCCTCATCCTCTGAGCTACAGCTGGATTCATCATGTGCAGCCTCATCCAGGGGGTCAAGGTTTTCATCGTCAACTGCATCCCCCCTTTCCAGCACAAGATTGTGCAGAGCGCAGCATGCTACCACTATCAGAGAGACGCGATCTGGGGGGTACTGGAGTGCGCCCTCTGAGCGGTCCAAGCAACAGAAGCACATCTTGAGAAGACCGATGGCTCTCTCCACCACAGCCCTTCTGGTGCCGCGGCTCCTATTGTGGCGCTCCTCAGCTTCTGTTCTTGGATGGCGGAGTGGCGTCATGAGCCACCTTGTCACCTACCGGCCAACCATCCAGCCAGCCGAGCCAGAGCACTGAAGAGCCCCAGCACCTGGGAGTGTCTGAGGATGTAGGCATCGTGGGAGCTGCCTGGGCACCTTGTACAAACTTGCAGAATCTGCATCCTGTGATCTCACACTCTCTGCACGTTCATGGAGTGGAAGCCCTTCCTGTTGACAAAGGCACTGGGCTCAACTGCTGGCGTCTTGATGGCAACATGTGTGCAGTCTATTGCACCCTGGACGCGCGGGAAGCCAGCAATGGCCGCGAAGCCTCTGGATCGCTGTGCCTGACTTACCTGGTCACAGCGGAAGTGAATGAAGGTCTATACCCGTCTGAACATAGCGTCTGTAACCTGCTTGACACAAGTGTGTACAGCTGATTGGGAGACACCGCAAAGATCACCCACCAAGCCCTGGAAGGAACCAGAGGCATAGAAGTGGAGGGCAACTGTGAGCTTCAGAGCCGCTGGCATGGGGTGTCCACCCACACAGGAGATATCTCAGGGCCAATCATCTGACAGATATAGGTGACTGTCTCCCTTGACAGTTGGAGCCTCCTTCAGCACTGCACCTCAGTCATATTGAGGTAGCTGCTTCGCCACCTGTATACCCTGGCAGCAGGATAGTGGCATCTTCTGCGGTCCCTTGCACCTTGGACAACCTCTTGGCCCTGCGCCCCTTGTGCCTGCGCCTGGCCTCCCAAAGGTGGCTCCCCTGGAGGTCGATTGTCCAGTCCTGGCCTCCTCCTTATTCTATCCCTCCCTTCCTCCTCAGAGGAGCTGCCTCCAGTGGAGATGTCAGAACCCAAACCCCCAGGCTAAATGGAGGCCTCCGGAAAGCTGCAGGCCCGAGAAAGATTATTGTCTGTAGACTGGTTTCAAAGTACACAAAAAGCTCTTGGAAATCGATGTGAATTGCTAACAATCAAACAGGCAACTTTAAAGCACTTTCTGCAATTAAAACTTTGTGTAAAACACGAACAACCCCTCTGAGTCCACATATCCCACAGTGCATGACTTTTGTTAAAAAATCTCCTACCCGCCTGCCCGTTGGGCCCGTGCACTGACCCGAAGTTCGCCCCTCAAAACCCTGGACAATTGGCAAGTTAAGGGCCTTAACAAGGCCTTTAATTAATGGCAGGCATGCGTCCCGCTGCTGTGTGTACCCGCCAACCGAAATATTGCGATGCTGCTCGCTGACGTTGGGATGCTCGCGCAATGTCAGCGTGCGACATTTTAAGTGCTGACGTGCGGGCTCCGCCACCCGCACATCAGCCAGAAAATTCTGCCCTATGCATATACAGTAAAATCAGAAATTGGGAAGTTGCTGTCCAAGTTGTCCTGCTCCTCCATGAGCTGCACTATGCTAGTACCTGGCTTTCAAATATGTAAAGGACGTGAATTTGCAATATTTGCCCATAAGTTGCCTATTGGTCAAGCCAGAAAAAGTTAGTCTTGTCCATTTCAAGTGTAAGTGAATTTTTAATGGTGTGTTAAGTCTAAATTGCTGCCAAAGAGCATCTCTGGCATTGAAGATTAACTTTAATAATTGTGGAGCCTTATTCCTTTAATTATTGCTGGAAATGTAAAAAAAGGTTTCCCTTTGCCTCTTATTTCTCACAATCCCATTTTCTTTTTCTGTATGTGATTTTATATTGAACTAACTATTCTAACTTACACTTCCTGGTTTAGATTGTGTGTTTCAATGAGGATTCTTCAATCCATGAAAGGTATATGAATACAAATTGTTGCATTAACTGCTGGAAGAGAAGTTTGGTGTATATATTTGTGCATATATTCACAGCACTGTCTTCCTAGAATAGCTGTATTCAGGTTTCAGCTAGGTAGTATAAATTTAGTTCTACCTGGTCGAAACACAAACTCCAGCTATTGTCTCTGATCAGTAACTGTGATACAAATAGAGCATAAAATCATTATTGGAAATTAGAGGCAGAATTTTCACCAACCTGGCCTGCAGGGAGCAGGTCGGTCAGAAAGTCGGGGCGAACGTGCAATTTGGGTTTCCTCGATATGCTGTAGAGTTTTGATTGATAAGCTGACCACCAGTTGGATGGGGTGCTGGTCCGTGATGATTGCAACTGCAGATCAGTCAGTGCTGGGGCCAGGGATTGATGGGAGATGTGTGGTAGAGGACAAGGGAGTTCAATTGGATGGGCTGTCAATCCCGAGTGGCATGTCAGTGTCCGTGGTGGGGTGGGGGGCAGGCTGATAGCCTCATGGTGGGTGTGGTTGGAGGTCTTGTGGAGCTTTGGGGGTGAGGAAGGTTGGAGGCCTTGTGATCGGATTGGAAGCTTTGTGGGAAAAAAAACTTGTTGGGGGTGCCTGATGTGGAAGCTTCACAAACGGGCACCTGGATCCGGGAGATATGTGCGAAGGCACTTACCACCTCAATCTACTAAATCTTCAACTTGCAGAAGCTGCTGGGTTTCCTGACCCTTGGGGAATCCAGCTGACCACAGTTCAAGTTTGAAACCTGAATGACAGAGGTTTACAGCCTCATAATTACATTTAAAACTCCTGACCCAATCTAAGGTTGTGGGTTGTCGCTCGCCCACCTTCTGGCCTTGGTTAAAGCCAGAAATAGGCAAGCTGGAGGCATGTTTGGGTCAGGAAACAAATTTCAGAGGCAATCCCCACCTGGATCTAACCCCACCCCCAGAAGTTAAAATTCAGTACTTGATATTTGAGTCTGTGCTTTATTTTGCCTGGATCTCTATGTATAAAGGATTTGTGTGCAAAAAGTGTTTGCTTGAAGACATTTTTGACCACTCAAAAATGAGATCCTAAGAGGAAATCAGTATGGTCTTGGATTGAGCAGGAGTATAACAATTGTACAAATTTAAGGAAGGAAGCAATGAGTAGGCAAGTGAAATTTAAGGGCTGTAATATATTTCATAGAATTTTTATAAGGGCTTTGATAAAGTTCCATTCTGGAGGCAATTGAAGATTGGGATAATCTGAACATTTACTGTGATATGGCTGTAGAAAACACTGGGGGGTTGTGGGGGAACCCTGCTGGCTTTTGAAATTCAAAGGATAACATGAATTGTTAGAAACTCCATCCACAAATTGTGGGAGGGGAAAGTGTGGACAGGGAGAAATCAACTCATTGCTTTCAATACTAATATTACAGAACTGAAATTTGTTGCCCTGAAGTGGAAGAATTTCTTCTTAAAGTTTGGTCTGGATTTAAATGAGTAGTCAGAGATTAAAGATTGGTATCTAATCCACTGCATTGTCCGGTCCTCTAGAACTATTTTAGTGTGCAGCAGGACAATGTTAATTCAGGTCCTGCATGTTACAGAAACTACCTCATTTAAACTGTGGAATGGATGCCACAGAAACTAGAACCCAATTTAAAAACAACTGCCCAAGCTTGCAATTTGTCATTAAGAATCCTTCCAATGGCTAGGGAAGGACTGCACAAGACATAAAGTAATGATGAGTTGGTTTTCATCAACCTGCCAAGGATTGGCCTAATTCACTTGCCGTTGTCGGATGCTGGTGTCTGGATTTGCCATGTCTTTCCATTGATCTTTAAAAGAAAACAAAGACCTTTGTTTGGATTATGCAATTGCCATAATATGAGCAGAAGTGCTTTTTTAATTCTTGTGCAGGATGTGGGTGCCGCTTGTTGGACCAGCATTTATTGCCCTTCAGAAAGTGGTGGTGAGCTGCCTTCTTGAACTGCAGCAGCCCCTGTGGTGTGGGTACACCCAAAGTGCTGTTAGGAAGTGAGTTCCAAGGTTTTGACCCAGCGACAGTGAAGGAACGGTGATCTAGTTCCATATAGGATGGTGTATGGCTCGGAGGTGATGGTGTTCCCATGCACCTGCTGCAGTTGTCCTAGGTGGTAGAGGTTGTGGGTTTGGAAGGTGCTGTCGAAGGAGCCTTGGTGCAGTGCATCTTTTAGAAGGTACATACTGCTGCCACTGTAGTGGAAGGTGGTGGATGGGGTGCCAGTCAACTGGCTGCTTTGCCCTGGATGGTGTGCTTGTGAGTTGGCACTTGAATGCAGATTCAGGAATCTAGGGGAACAGAATCTTTGGGAGATGAGATTGAAACCCTGCAAGGCGAGCCGTCATTGAGGCCACCCGAGTTGCAGCGTTTTTTGGAGAGAATTCTCAGATTAGATCTTCGAAGGTGAAGACTGGAATCTCTCTCTCTCCCTCTCTCTCTCTCTCTCGTGTTTGTGAGATTAGTTGACTCAGTGTTTACTGATGTCTGTGTGGGTTGTTGAGTAATACATTGACTCTGTCTTGGTTGCAACTGCCATTTATTGTGCAGTGTGGTGTGTCTGACCACAGTTTGCCTGTTAATTCACATGTACCTCATATTTACTCTGAATGTTAGAGTAAACAATAGACATTGTAAATTGGTTTATCTTTCTGACCTTGTTGAGTAAAGTTTAGTTTTGTTCAAAACCCGTGGACTCTTGTGGCTTTATTCCCTTAGCAGGTGTCTTGAATCTCAAACTTTGTCTATTTTAAACAAAATGTTATTGGTCTTTAACCGGATTTACCAAAAATGTGGGGGTCTGATCCAGGATCATTCTCCATGGCAACACCTCTTCCAATGAATCAGCACTCCCTTCTCACACAGTATAAAGTTATTGCTTCCCCCGACATTGGTATTCTTGCGATTGTCCTTTTGAGTGCAAGACAAAAAGCTTCGACAAAATTTCTTTTTTCAGCAATACTCAAGTTCTGTACTGCCAA
This sequence comes from Cetorhinus maximus, assembly GCF_964194155.1. Taxonomy (NCBI): domain Eukaryota; kingdom Metazoa; phylum Chordata; class Chondrichthyes; order Lamniformes; family Cetorhinidae; genus Cetorhinus; species Cetorhinus maximus. Next base: position 135,573,972 of record NC_135880.1, read on the forward strand.
ACGACTCACTACTTTTCTTATGTTGTTTGTTTTAACTTGGTGTCAAATTACCTTGACATGCTTGATGTAATCACTAAATTGATAAAGGATTTCTGCCAGTGGTAGTGGTAAATTATTGCATCAAGGAGCAAAAGTGTCTCTTATCAGACAGAATTGTACAATATTTTTAAATTCACTAAGCAAGCTTGTATGCCCTGAATATTGTTTAGAAACAATTCTTTAAGTTGTGTCTAAACCATCCATCACAAACAGTATTGTGACGCCTAGGATACTGCCTTTGAACTAAATGCGAGAGATTGTCAATCAAATAGATACCAAAACCCTACCTGTATCAATTATAATGGTATGGGAATCAATTAAGCGCTTGGCATACCTGCCTTCCTGGTTAAGACACACAGCAATCTTCGAGATAAGATTATAAATTGGTTCTATTACAGCGGTGATGGCTAGGAATTACCCTCAATTTTATTGCTATTAGTTGTCGGATTGGCTAAACATATTTTGCAGGAATAAAGGCATGAACACGTTGCCAAATGTGGTGCTTTAAATTTAGATTATATTCCCTAAATTTCAAAGATTAAGGGGTGATTGATCAAAGATTTCAAGATATTAATGGGAACTGATTGATGGGGTAGATAGAGTCCATTTCTGCTGTTTGGGAAGCCTAGTATGAACTGACATCGCCTAAAAGTTAGAGACAGGCATTTCAGGAGTAAAGTTAGGAAACACTTCTGCTTTTGAGTTCTAGATTATTTTATTAGAAATAAACCTCAGCATATTTAGCATTTTCAAATGCTTTGTGATGCTGCTTTTAATGATCTGTCCCCCAGGTCTCTTTGCTGTTCTAACTTATTCAGTTTTTTATTTTCTAAGGTGGTGGTGTTGGTTTTCACACTGAAGTGCATCATCTCTCATTTGTCCAGTTCAAGTAAATTTAGCACTTGACTGCCTGTCTGAAAGTTTCCTAATGTTGCCTTGCATTATGAAGCCTTGTTCATCAATGTTAGCTATACCCCCAGTTTGGTATAATCTAATTTTGATATTGAATTATTTAATCCTAAATCCAGATCATGAATGTAAATTATGAATAACAGTGGTCTTTCTGATCAACACTGATCTGTGTGAAACCTACTTTCTACCTTCTTCCAATCTGCTCTTATTTCTATTTTTAAATTGCTATTCATTTAACAATTTGTCCCCTGACATCACATGCCCCAATCTTTACCGTTAGTCTACCATATGGTACCTTATCCACTGTGAAAATCTAGTTAATAATTCAATTGTTTTAGAATATAACTTTTAGTTTTAGGAATTAAAGTTTTAACTACAGATAAATGGCATCCGGCTCAAAAACTGGTAAACACAACTCTGATGTAAATGCAGCTCATACAAGCCTGGGTTTATTACACTTAAAAGGTAGTCTGTGTTTATTTAATAAAGTTGGGATTGACAGTGGGAACCTTTGAACAATGGATGACCTATCATTAAGCTTGTGGTAGAGCCAGAGGGTCTCCAATTACTCAATAAAATACTTAAATTATGAATGTAGTTCCCAGATGAAAGGAGGTTATGGGCAGTTGGTCAACAAGACAGTTCCTAGATAGAGACAGAAATTCTGGAGAAAGGATGGTAAACTACATTAACAATGTACACTATTCATTTGGGTTATGGGTTAGGCAGCAGCTTCCAAACCCACAACCGCTACCATCTGGAAGGACAAGGGCAGCAGATACATGGGAACACCACCACCTGGAAGTTCCCCTCCAAGCAACTCACCACCCTGACTTGGAACTATATCACTGTTACTTTCACCGTCGCTGGGTCAAAATCTTGGAACTCTCTAACAGCACTGCGGATGTACTTACACCACAGGGACTGTAGCAGTTCCAGAAGGCAGCTCACCACCACCTTCTCAAGGGAAATTAACGATGGGAAATAAATGCTGGCCTAGGCGTAAATGAATTTTAAAAATAGACCAGATTGTGTTGCAGGTCAAATGATTTGAATTACATATCTGTTTGAGGACATCCGAAAGCATGCCATGTTGCCATAGAGATGGGCTGTGGTGTCCAAGGTTCTTTTGTTTAGGAAAGCTCAGAAAGCAGGCAGTTGCAGTTTTGCTTTGATGTAGACGGCATCTCACTGATTTTAAGAGCCAACAGGAGGATGCTTAGTCAGGCCTGCGCTTAGCAGAGAAAATACTAACTTTATTGTTCACTGTGTGGAATGTGAGTGGGGCTCAAGCTCAGTTTGAATTTCATGAGGGAAAAGCAGCTGGAAGATTTGCTTAGCTTATAGCTACAGGAGGAAATCTACAGTGGTCCTCCCAGAGCCTTGTGGCAGAAAGCAGTCAACAGAATTGGCTTGGAAAGCTGTGAGAAAGCTTGGGGGTATCTGCTGGCAACCAGAACAAGGAGTTGAGGCATCTGCAGTCATGAGGTATAAATTAACAGTTGGAGTGTCACTTAGCCAAAAAGCTAACAGAAGAATCCTCATAAAATCTTTCTTCGGTGAATAGCTGGAACATTGAGGAGAACTAGTGAATTTCGGAGGGTTGCATACCTTGTGGGTTGGTCCCTACAGAAGTGAATGAACCTTTAAGATTCTCGTAATATATAAGGGAATCCTTGGGAGAAAGTAAAAAATAGAATTGAGTTCATAACACTAAGTTAATATTGCTTGCTTTGTTTAATTATGTACAATAAAGTTTTTTTTGTTTTTATTTTAAAATGTGAAATTGTGTTGTATTTTTGTAGTTAATTACGGCATGTTCAAATTTCTCTTTAAACATTAATGGTTCCTGACAGGATTGTGATATATCATAAGCGCCTTCTGGAAATCCCAAGTATATGACATCTTCTGTGTTATTGTCCCCACAGAGACCGATAGCTTTTAAAAATAAATTCCAACTTCCAGTGAATGGCTGAAAGGATCACACGATAAGATTTCAAGTTTTGAGAGTTTTACTGTAACACACAAATTAAAAGTAACAGAACTAAACACTATTTCAGTAGGCAACTTGTACTCTTAGCTACAGAAAAGGCTCCCCATGTAACAGTTCAAACAACTGAAAATCTCCCTCCCTGGTTATACTTTACTCTGTCCTTAAGTGGACACTTCATTCGTCAGAAACCAGTCCAAAGTTATTCTCAGCTACCGAGGGCTTGTTGCCTTTCTTTCTCTTTTCTAACTGGATGACTTCTAATCTCTGAACTGGCTTTCTCGGTGTGAGTTACCCTGGAGATTCCTCCATAAAGCTAGGTGAATCTTCCTGGTTCGTTTAAACCCTCAGACCCTTTGTCTCTTCAATCTGAGTGCAAGCTGCCTGTATCTTTTGGCGCTCTTGCTCTCTTCGTCACCCTGGCTTTCTGTCAGCAGAATTCAGAACAGGTCGCATGGTCCCCTTCATTCCTTCACTTTACCTAAAATTAAAGAGACAGTCCTGAAACATGGCCTTATGGAACCTCGCATTTGTAACATTTATATTATCCTGCTCTTTCTGTTTCACCTTCAAATAATTCTATCAAGTTAATTAGTAACAACAGTCTTTCAGAATCCATGCTGACTACTTCTTATTGTATTTCATGTCTGTAAATGCTCTTTTTAAGATCATCCCTCAGTAAGTGTTGATTTCATAATCTACTTCACTAAAACTGAGGCAAAGTAGCTATTCAATATTTCTGCCATTTCTCTACCATTACCTGCGGATTTATCTTGCCTATCCCATAGTGGTCATATTCAGATTTTCCATCTTATTTAGGTGTCTGTACAACACTTCCTTATTCCTTTTAATATCCTTTGATAATTTAATTTTTATAATTTCTCATTGCCGTTTAGATGTTTTTCTTTGTCATTTTCCTTTTGGTGACTGTACCTATTTATGCTTTTCTTTCTTTAGATTCAATTTTTCCTCTAGCTCTTTACTCATCCACAGTGCCCCATACTTAGCTTGCTTGTTTTTTTAACTTTTAATGGCACATGTTCCTCTTGAATTTCATTGATTACCTTTTTAAATATTTCCAACTGTCCTTCTGTCACAAGATTTTCTCCCAGTTTAGCTTCAATTCCGCCCTTGTTTCAAAGTTACATAGAAACAGGCCCTTCACCCCAAACCGTCTATGCCAGCATTCATGCAGCAATCGCATCTCCACCATTCCTTCCTCATTTAACTCTATCAGCAATACTGTCTATTCCCTTTTCCATAGAACCATAGAACACTACAGCACAGAAAACAGGCCATTCGGCCCTTCTAGTCTGCCGAAATATTATTCCGCTAGTCCCATTGACCTGCACCCAGTCCATAACCCTCCAAACCTCTCCCATCCATGTATCTATCTAATTTATTCTTAAAACTTAAGAGTGAGCCCGCATTTACCACGTCAGATGTTAGCTCGTTCCACACTCTCACCACTCTGAGTGAAGAAGTTCCCCCTAAACCTTTCCCCTTTCACCCTAAAGCCATGTCCTCTCGTGTTTATTTCTCCTAATCTAAGTGGAAAGAGCCTACTCGCATTTACTCTGTCTATACCCCTCACAATTTTGTAAACTTCTATCAAATCTCCCCTCATTCTTCTACGCTCCAAGGAATAAAGTCCTAACCTGATTAATCTTTCCCTGTAACTCAACTCCTTAAGACCCGGCAACATCCTAGTAAATCTTCTCTGCACTCTCTCAATCTTACTGATATCCTTCCTGTAGTTAGGCGACCAGAACTGCACACAATTCTCCAAAGTTGGCCTCACCAATGTCTTATACAACCTCGCCATAACATCCCAACTCCTATACTCAATACTTTGATTTATGAAGGCCAGTATGTCAAAAGCTTTCTTTACAACCTTGTCCACCTGTGACGCCACTTTCAGGGAATTATGTATCTGAACTCCCAGATCCCTTTGTTCCTCCGCACTCCTCAGTGCCCTACCATTTACTGTGTATGTCCCTCAGGCTTATCTAGCATCTCTTAAATACATTTGTACCAGGCACTTCAACTACTCCCTGTTCCTCCAGTTAAATTTTGGGAAGACATAAACCATTGTTTTCTGTTCCCACTCCAAACTTTCTTCCCTAACTACAGATTCCATCTCTTGGCCTGACAACTGCCAGACTGTTTGCAACTTTGTCATCATATTTGATCCCAAGATGAGCTTCTGACCTCATTTATTCTATCTCCCAGGCCATCTACTTCCATTTCTGTAACACTGCCTGACTCCACCCTGCCTCAGCTCTACTGAAACCCTCATCCATGCCTTTGTTACTAGACTTGACTATTCCATTGCACTCCTGGCTGGCCTCCTATTTTCCACCCTTAGTAAACTTTTAACTCACCCAAAACTCTGCTCATATCCGAACTCGCACCAGATTGTGTTCACCCATAACCTTGTCATTGCTGGCTTACTTTAGCTCAAGATCCAGCAATGCTACAATTTTATAATTCTTATCCTTGTTTTTAAAATCCATACATGGTCTTGCCTCTTCCTATCTCTGAAACCTCCTCCAGCCCTACAATCTTCAGCCATATCTGCTCCTTCTTGAGCATCATCAGTTTTAATTGTTATATCATTAGCATTTCTATTTACCTCTTAAGCCCGTCGGCTTTTCTTCTCCTTTACGATGCTACTTAAAACTGAGTTTTTGATCACCTGTGTAATATCTCCATATATTACTTGGTATTGAATTCTTATTGGTAATGTTCCTGTAAAGTGTCTTGGGATGTTTTACAAAGTTAAAGGCTTTCCATAAATGCAATTTGTTGTTCTATTACCTGTAGTAAATCCAAATTTTATCAAAAGTTAATATGAAACAAATTGGATGTCAAATCGATATCTTTGCTTTGAGAGCATTTAACTTTAATTTTTGCATGGTCTCTTTTTAAAATTATTTTTTATGCTGTTCATTTTTTATTGCAGTATTGCCCTGGTGGAGAGTTGTTTGACTACATTATCGCGAAAGACCGATTATCAGAGGAAGAAGCTCGGATTTTTTTCCGTCAAATTGTATCAGCCGTGGCTTACGTTCACAGCCAGGGCTATGCTCACCGTGATCTTAAACCAGTATGTATTACCAGAAAGAGAATTATTTGTAATTTAGCCATGTACATGATATGTGAAACAAGGGAAGTTAATGTATTATCAAACGTTTTAAAAATTGCAGTGGAGAAAAGACTGCATTGATTCCCCATACTGCATTGGCTTTCTAAGCATCAGAGGACATTAAGGACAACCAACTATTATGTGACTGGATTTGCATGTAGGCCAGGCTGAATAATGGAAGTTAAAATCGCTCCCACAAAGGCCAATAGTGAACCAATGTTTTTTTAAACAATTTCAATTTTCATGGATTTTTTTTTTCTGGTGCCAACCCACATATTAAGATTTATGCAAATTAGTTTCTCACTATTGAGATTAGAACTCCGAACATTGTGTAGCTATTCTGGTAGCATTACCGCTACACTACCACATCCCGATTAACTTCTAAAGACTTATAGCTGTAATAGCTTAAAAATCCATTGTATCTTGATTTACTTTTTCCTGCACCATAGCTTCAAAGTTGTTAAACATGAAGTTTTCATGTGATTATTGAAATCATCTGAGAAGACACTTGGTACTGAACACATCTGCTGCAACTGTATCTAATGACAGCTGGGCTGGGTCTTTTATTATTGCTGAAAAATGAGACATGTCTAAGCTTTTCATCTTGCACTCATCAGGACATTCACAAGAAGACCGCCAGTCTTTGGGATTGTATCAAACAGCATGTTCCAGCCACTGTTTGCAATGGGCAAGATACAGACCATACCCAACCAGCCCATGCTTGTAAAACTCAAAACAGTGTCCAACATTAGATGTGATTCCGCAATTGGACAACATTTGCTAAATAATCTTCAAAGTGCTAAGAATTACGCTGACAACCAATTTGAGATTATCAGTTGGGCTCGCAGTGTGGCGCATTTGCATGTACTGGAAGCTACATATATTAATACAGTGTCCTGTTCTTTGCAGACAGAAAAAACATGTACATTCATTGCGCCTGTTTCAGCTACAAAAAAAAGTGACAAGCATTCGCTGACTCATTCCTCAGGGCAATGCTTTGACCAATCAGGGTCAAATTGCCTGGTTTAAATTTCAAACGATGCTTGGCAGTTAACTGTCAGTCACCATCAATTGGTGCATTGTCCATGGCAATGCCTCTTGCCAACAAATCACTCTCTTCACATACATTATAAATAGTTATTTCCCCCCTTATGTTGGTATTTTTGCCAGTGTCCTGATGAGTACAAGATGAAAAGCTTAGACGTGTCTTTTTCAGCAATACTCATATTTTTTTATTCTTTCATGGGATGTGAACAGCACTAGCAAGGCCAGCATATGTTACCCATCTCTAATGGCCCTTAAGAACATGGTCATGAGCCACCTTGTTAAACCACTGCAGTCCAGGTGGTGTAGGTACACCCACAATGCTGTTAGGAAGTAAATTCCAGGATTTTGACCAAGTGACCGTGAAGGAACAGCAGTATGGTTCCAAGTCAGGATGGTGTGTGACTTAGAGGGGAACTTGCAGGTGGTGGTGTTCCCATGCACCTGCTGCCCTTGTCCTAGGTGATAGATGTCACGATTTGGAGCTTGTTGTGGAAGGAACCTTGAGTTGCTGCATGCATCTTGTAGATTATGCACACTACTGCCAACTGTGCATCTGGTATGGAGGAAGTGAATGTTTAAGCTGGTGGATAGGGTGACTATCAAGCGGATTGCTTTGTCCTATTTAGTGTTAAGCTTCTTGAGTGTTTTTGGAGCTGCACTCCAGGCAAATGGGAAATACCTCTTCACACTCCTGACTCTGCCTTGTCGATGATGGTCAGCCTTGGGGAGTCAAGGGTGAGTTACTCACTGCAGAATTCCCAAGCTCTGACCTCCTCTTGTAACCACAATGTTTTTATGACTTGCCCAGTTTGGTTTCTGATAAATGCTAACCTTCAAGATTTTGAATGTGGGGGGTTTCAGTGACAGTAATGCCAAAGAACATCTAGGGGAGATGGTTACACTCTCTTGTTGGAGATTGTCATGCCTTGCACTTGTGTGGTACGCATATTACTTGCCAATTATCAGGCCAAGACTGAAAGTTGTTTAGGTCTTGCTGCATTTGGACACACAATCCATCAGTATCTGAGGAGTCTTGAATGGTACCGAACATTCTGCAATCATCAGTGAGCAATCCCCACTTCTGACCTTATGATGAGGAAAGGTCATTGAGCCAGCAGGAGATGATTGGACCTTGGGTAGTACCTTGAGGAACTCCTGCAGCAATGTCCAAGGGCTGAGATGATTGGCCTCCAACAACCTCAACCATCCTCCTTTGTGCTTGGTATGACTGCCAACTAGTGAAGGCATTTCCCTGCTTCCCATTGACTTCAATTTTCGTAGGGCTCCTTAATGCCACATTTGGTCAAGTGCTGCTACGATTTCAAGGACAGTCATTTTCACCTTATTTCTGGAATTCAGCTCTTTTTCCATGTCTGGGCCAAGACTGTAATGATGTCTGGCAGAACCCAAACTAAGCATCAGCAAGCAGGTTATTCCTGAGTTATGAGCCACCTAACAGCACTATCAGTAACACCTTCTGTCAACTTATTGATGATTGAGAATAGACTGATAAGGCGGTAATTGGCCGGATTGGATTTTTCCTTTTTCTGGACAGGTCATACCTGAGCAATTTTCCATGTTGTTGGGTAGATGCTGATGTTGAACTTTACTGGAATAGCTTGGCTTGGGGTTTGGCTAATTCTGGAGCATATGTTTTCAGTACTTAGCTGGGAAGTTGTCAGGGACCATAGCCTTTGCTGGAGAGCTCTGATTATCCATTGGTTTTGGGATCGCTTTGCTATTATTGCATGAAGAATCTATTGCATAATGCTTCTGTTTAGCATACATGTACTCATGTTGTAGCTTCACCTTGTCACAATGCCCAAAGAATCTGAAGCCCTCCCTCCTGCACCATGCTTCAAGCCAAGCATTGATCCTTCTTATCTTCCTATTTCTACACTAGCTAGGGCATGGCACTGGGAGTAATCCAGAGATTACCCTCAAGGTCCTACTTCTTAATTACTCCCTAACTCCTAAAAATCTGATCTTAGAGAGAGCAGATATTGAGGTCCAGTGTTGTTGGTACCAACGTTGACCACAGCTTCTGGCTCACTTCCTTCCCCCGGCAGAATATTCTGCATACTGTCCGTGATGTCCTTCACTCTGGCACCAGGGAGGCAACATGCCACGCAGGACTCATGATGACAGTTACAGAAATGCCTGTCTGTACCCCTAACTATGGAATCTCCTGCTACAGTTTGCTGTTCCCTTCTGTACAGTAACTTACCCATTGGTGCCATGGTCTGGACTGTACTCCTTCAGGGTATCATCACTCCCAGAAGTCTCTAATACTGAGTATCTGTTTGAGAGTGGCCCACACCCCGAAGACTCTTTTACTAACTGCCCCTTCCTATTCTTCCAGATGGCCACCCACCTATTATCCTGGACTCTCACTGTCTGTGGGGTGACGACCTCTCGGAACGTGTGATCCAGGAAACACTCATCCTCGCTGCTCCAAAGTGACTCCAGCTGCTTAAGCTCTGAAATCCTGAGTTCTGGCTGGAGACACTTCCTAAACATGTAGTCCCCTAAGACACATGAAGTACCCTGAAGTTCCCACATGGCGCAGGAATTGGAAGCAACAGGACTCTGATGCCCATCCATTATGTATGAAAAAACTCTCTTCACTCATTAACAATCTAGTTTGTGCCCTGTTTAAACTGTGAATTTTAATTAATACATCTAGACCTGCTATGTGCATATACTCTTCTTAATTCACTTACAGCTGTACTAACCCTAACACCTAATTTGAAACAAATATTCTAGTTTAGAGAGAGGAAAGAGAAAAATACTCAACAATCAATCACTTACTTTCATCCCGTCATGTCACACTTGATTTTCTTTAGAACGCAGTCGGTCACAGTCTCTCGCTGTCCTCTGCCAGGTCCACTCCTTTATAGCTCTCTCCGGTCTTATGGCACCAGGTCAAAAATGGACAAGGAAAGCTCCTAATTGCCACCTACTACCCTCACTCATCTGATGAATCATTGCTCCTCTATGTTGAACACCACTTGGAAGAAGTTCTGACGGTAGCAAGGGCACAGAATGTACTCCCAGTTGAGTCTTCAGTGTCTAACTCCAAAAGTGACTCGGTACACCACTTCTGACTGAACTGAGTCCTGAAGGATGTAGCTGCCCAACTGGACCTGTGGCAGGTGGTGTGAGAACCAATTTGAGGGAAGCATCTGCATGACCTGGTCTTCTCCAGCCTACCTGATGCAGATGCATCTAGTACATGACAATATTGGTAGACGCGATAATAGCACAGTCTTTGCGTGGAAATGTAGTCCTGTCTTTGCACTGAGGATACCTTCATTGTGTTGTGTGGCACTGTCATGTTATATGTGGGATAGGTTCAGAAGAGACCTAGCAGCTCATAACTGGGTATCCATGAGGCGCTGTCCACGATCAACAGAATCGTATTCCTCAACAATCTGTGAATTGTGGTTATAATACAGAATTGAATGCATGATGGCGGTAACGACATATTTTGGTTAAGATGAATGATCTCATGGCCAATGTATGAGATCAGCATTTAGCACTTCCTGCCACATCCAGTTGTGAAGGTGGTGAACAATTAAACAACCAAGGAGAAGGCTCCATGAACATCCCATCCTCAGTGATGGTGGGGTCCAGCATGAGAGTGCAAAAGACGAGGCTGAAGCCTTTGCACTGCTCTCTAAGTGTAGAGTGGATGATCCATCTCGGCCTTCCCCCTGCATTCCCCACCATCACAAATGCTAGACTTCACCTAATTCAATTCACTCCCAAGTGATATCAAAAAATTACTGAAAGTGTTGGATATAGCAAAGGCAATAGGCCCTCACTACAACCCAGCTGTGGTGCTAAAGACTTATGCTCCAGAACTAGTCAAACACTGGCATCCACCTGACAATGTGGAAAATTGCTCAGGTAAGTCCTGTCCACAAAAAAGAAAACAAATGCAATCCAGCCAATTACCTTCCCATTATTCTACACTCATCTTCATAAGTTCACTGATGATTTTCATCGACAGTGCTATCAAGTGGCACTTACTCACCAGTAACCTGCTCACTACATGGTTTGGTTTCTGCTGAAATCACTTGGCTTCAACCTTAGTCCAAACATGGACAAAAGAGCATTATTCCAGTTGTGAGGGGCGAGTGACTGCCTTTGACATCAAGGAAGCATTTGACCAAGTGTGGTATCAAGGACATATGAAGGCTGGGTTTCCTGAGTCTTGGGAATCCTGTCACATAAAAGGGGGTAAAAAGGACCAGATCCATGAGGCAAGTGCTTTTATGGCACTGATTATGGACCAGAACAAGCAAGTGTGTTTCCTCTGCTGCCCAAGTTTAAGACCCCACAATGGCCGACTTCCCCTGTGATCTTCCCTAAACCACTGCAATCCCCTACTTTACTGGCATCCGCTCTCTGGTTGTGTTCTCACTCGACAGGCAGTTAATCTGTCAGTCTGGCTGTCCGTTGGGCAGGAAATCTATGGAGAAAATGTAAAGACATCCTGTGGTTAATTTCAACTTTACATCCTGTGTTCTTGAAAGGAACTTTTTAAACTCTACTGTGCTGTATCTCTCTGCTTCCCAGTAATGCCCATGTATTATTTAACCTGAATAAATCAGGTTTTAATCTGCATAGTATTTTTTGTCTCACAAGAGAAGAGGAAACATGGTGAAAAAAAGCATGCAATTTCCATTGGAATAGTGGGGTAAATAATCTTGCATATGCTGTTCTACTAATGCCAGATACATAAGAACAAGTTTCAGTTTATAGGGCACCCAGTTTATGGAAACTGTTGGAGCTCCATGAACACGAAGGGAAGAAATGCAGAATTCCAGCCAGAATTATTTTAGTCACTGAAGGATATTGCAGAAAAAAATCCACATTTTGTTAGATATCTCAATTTTAAATGGCATATTGTGGGTGAAATATATTTCAATTGACTTTTTAAGTGCTTTAAATCTCTCAGACTTTTGCCAGGGTTGTCTTGATGGATCTGTTATATAGCGTAGCTCATTACATTATATACACATTAGCCAGACTGGTTCAGCTGCAAGCATTGTGTAATTCTAGCTTGAACTTGTGTGACTTTTGAAAGTAGTTGGGAAATGTAGGTTTGTGTATGAAACAGAAACAACAGTTTCATGAATTAAGTAAATTTATTTAGTAAACTTCAACAGCACAACAATGAAGCACTGAAAAATTACAGTGATATCATTTTGGAACCTTGCCTGGAAGTCTGTTTCTAAGATCCAACCAGATAAAGATTGGCAATGTTATGTACTTATAATTTTATCCTTATCTTAATTCCCAGGCTGGATATTCTGTTGGCTAGAAACCAGGCTAAGACCCACTTTGTTTCTCTGCTGTGTTCACATCTATGTGCAGTATGAGTCATTTCCTGGAGAGCCTCTAGGCTCCCATGACACATGCATACTCCTATTTCATTATTGTGTAACAGTATGTTTGTAGGGTACCATGTGGCCTCTACATGAAGATCATTTAACAGAATGTATTAACTTGCCAAGCAGGTTTGATAGGATCACAGTTTCCAGCAGTTGAACATGTTGGAGCTGTAATGATGGACCAGCATTCTGGTGCATGTTTTGGACATGCAGATTCTCTCAGGGTTTGGAGAGATGTTTTCTCTCCCATCGTGCAGCTCGAGATTCAACTCATGATTTTCCAGAACTTATTGATCATGGTGACCAGATCTTGATGCAAGGCCAGCTTTTCAGTTTCTGTGTTTGTAATAAGTATTCTAACTTTTTTTCTTGCATAGGAAAATCTACTGATAGATGAAGATCATAATTTAAAGCTAATTGATTTTGGCCTATGTGCAAAACCAAAGGTAAGTACAGCTTTTGCTGCAAAAAGTTTGTGTTACCCATTTAGTTTTGTGAAGTTGTTGGTGTATTTTAAATACAACATTTAGGCTACAATCTTTCCACAGAACAAACAATTTAATTGGTGTAATTTATAACCTTTTGGCCAAAGGTCTTTGAAGCTTCAACGCTGATGCATCTGCACTGCAGCGATGTCTTGTTATGTGTTCATCATGGTGACCAGAGCAGTTGACCTTTTGTGTTGTATTTTGAAGTTTATATTATCCATATTTTCTACAGTCATTGTACTTTTGGTCACGTTGTTCTTGTGGTACTCAAACTTGGAACCAGAAAAAAATTCGTAAGATGCTATATTCTATCCACTTTACTTATTGTACAGATTTCTGAGGTATACGGAAAAGACCTGTGAAAGAAAATAGGGGCCTTTGAAATGTGGATGCTAAAGTGTATGCTTAAAACTCCATTTACAGACAATAAGGCAAACGAAGAGGTGCTTAAAATTGCATCAGCAACAAGAACTCTTAAAAAGTGACATCCAGAAAAGAAAATGTCAGTATTTCAGCCATTTGATCAGAGCTGAAAAGCTACAGAAATCTCTTCTAGAGGGCAAGGTGGAGGGCAGCAGAAAGAGGGTCGACCTAGGCGTAGTTGATGATAGATGTCACAGAGCGGTTGCAGAGGATGGCACAAGACAGACAGACGTGACATACCGTGACAGCAGATCTGGTAGGAGTAGCTACAAGCAGCAGCAGCAAGTGCTTGTTGCCTAAGTACATTAGTGCCCTAAATTTCATGAGCTGCTGGCAACAATAAAAGTCTAAGGGTGGAAAGAAGCTTTTTTTATTCTTGGTCACTGTGCTTCAGTTTGGTTGTAGAAATATTGTACGTTTGACAGAATAGAGCAAATCATGTAATTCAACAAATCCTACATCTAACTAGTTAATTCTTCAATCTCCCTGCTTTGCTGTACTGAAGAAAGAACTTGTATTTACATAAGGCTATCACAACCTATGAACAGACCGAAGCCCTTTATGGCCAATTACTTACTTTTCAAAGTGTAGTCACTGTTGTAATGTGGGAAACGGCCGACGATTTGCACACAGCCTGGACACAAAAGCAGCAATGAAATAAATGGCCAGATCATTTGTATTTGAGTGTTGAGGAACAAGTATTGGCCAGAATACCGGGAGAACTCCCCAGCTCTTCTATCGGCATCTTTTATGTCCAGCTGAAATGGCAGACAGAGCCTTGATTCAAAGTCTCATTTTAAAGACGGATCCAAACTGAGCATACCACAAGCTCCTTTCTGCAAATGATTGACTTATGCAGCTGCAGTTTTCTAACCTTGCTCACATTTAAAATGCTATCCTGGGAAAATCAGGAGTGATAATCTGCCAAGAATCTACACATCCTTTAAGCTAATAACTTCTAACATATGAAAAATGTATTTTTAAAAAGCTCCACGTCTGACTTTAAATGGCATAATGTCATACAAACAAACATACGAATTAGGAGCAGGAGTAGGCCACTTGGCCCCTCAAGCCTGCTCTGCCATTCAATAAGATCATGGCTGATCTGAATGCAACCTCAACACCACATTCCTGCATACCCCCAATAACTTTTCACCCCCTTGTTAATCAAGAATCTATTTAGCTCTGCCTTAAAAATATTCAAAGACCCTGCTTCCACCACCTTTTTGAAGAAGAGTCCAAAAGACACTCAACCCTCTGAGAGAAAAAAAATTCTTCTCATCTGTCTTAAATGAGCGACCCCTTATCTTTAAACAGGGACCCCTAGTTCTAGATTCTCCCTCAGGATCTTACTGGTTTCAATTAAATCACCTCTTAGTCTTCTAAATTCCAGTGGTTAGAAGCTTAGCCTGTTCAGCCTTTCATCATTGGACAACTTGCCCATACCTGGTATTAGTCTAGTAAACATTCCCTGAACTGCTAACACATTTACATCTTTCTTTAAATAAGGAGGCCAGTACAGCTCCAGATGTGGTCTCACCAATGCCCTGTACAACTGAAGCACAACCTTCCTACTTTTGTAATCAATTCCCCTCACAATAAATGATAACATTCTATTAGCTTTCCTAATTACTTGCTGTGCCTGCATCCCAACCTTTTGTGATTCATGCACCAGGACACCCAGATCCCTCTGAATCTCATAGCTCTGCAATCTCTCACCATTTAGATAATAAGCTTTTTTACTCTTCCTGCCAAAATGAATAATTTCACATTGGCCTACATTATACTCCATTTGCCAGATGTTTACCCCATCACCTAACCTATCTGTCACTTTGTAGCCTCCTTATGCCCTCTTCACAATTTACTTTCCTACTTATCTTTGTGTCGTCAGCAAATTTAGCAACTATTCCTTCGGTCCCTTCATCCAAGTCATTTATATAAATTGTAAAAAGTTGAGGCCCTAGCTTTGATCCCTGTGTATACCGCTCGACACATCCTGCCAACCAGGAAAAAGACCCATTTATGCCAACTTTCTGTTTCCTGTTAGCTGGCCAATTTTCTATTCATGTCAATATGTTACCCCCTACATCATGAACTTTTATTTTCTGCAATAAACTTGGATGTGGCATTTTATCAAATGTCTTCTGGAAATCTAAGTACAATACATCCACCGGTTCCCCTTTATCCACAGCACATGTGACTCATTCAAAGAACTCCAATAAATTGGTCAAACATGATTTCTCTTTTACAAAACCATATTGACTCTGCCTGATTGCCTTGAATTTGTCTAAGTGCCCTGCTATAACATCTTAATAATAATAACTTCTAACACTTTCCCTATGACAGATGTTAGGCTAATTGGCCTGTAGTTTCCTGCTTTCTGTCTTTCTCCCTTTTTGAATAAAGGAGTTATATTTGCTATTTTCCAATCTAATGGAACCTTCCCTGAATCTAGGGAATTTTGGAAAATTAAAACCAGTGTACCAACTATCTCACTAGCGACTTCTTTCAAGACCTTAGGGTGAAGTCCATCCGGACCTGCGGATTTGTCAGCCCACAGCTCCAACTATTTGCTCAATACCACTTCCCTGGTGATTGTAATTTTCCTGAGTTCCTCCCTCCCTTCCATTTCCTGATGTACAGCTATTACCAGGATGTTACTAGTGTCCTCAATAGTGAAGACCAAAGCAAAATATCTGTTTAATTCATCTGCCGCCTCCCTACTTTCCATTATCAATTCCCCAGATGCACTTTCTTTAGGACCAACACTCACTTTGTTAAAAACAAAAAAACTACTGCAGATGCTGGAAATCCAAAACAAAAACAGAATTACCTGGAAAAACTCAGCAGGTCTGGCAGCATCGGCGGAGAAGAAAAGAGTTGACGTTTCGAGTCCTCATGACCCTTCCGCAGAACTGAGTAAAGTTCGGAGAGGGGTGAAATATAAGCTGGTTTAAGGTGGTGGGGGGAGAGAAGTTGGTGGGGGGGGTGGTTGTAGGGACAAGCAAGCAGTGATAGGAGCAGATAATCAAAAGATGTCACAGACAAAGGAACAAAGACGTGTAAAAGGTGGTGATATTAACTAAGAGAATGTGCTAATTAAGAATGGATGGCAGGACACTCAAGGTACAGCTCTAGTGGGGGTGGGGTGGAAAGACTGACAGGGCATTACAGTTATAGATTTAAAAATAATGGAAACAGGTGGGAAAAGAAAAATCTATATAAATTTTTGGAAAAAACAAAAGGGAGGGGGAATAAACGGAAAGGGGGTGGGGATGGGGGAGGGAGTTCAAGATCTAAAGTTGTTGAATTCAATATTCAGTCCGGAAGGCTGTAAAGTGCCTAGTCGGAAGATGAGGTGCTGTTCCTCCAGTTTGCGTTGGGCTCCACTGGAACAATGCAGCAAGCCAAGGACAGACATGTGGGCAAGAGATCAGGGTGGAGTGTTAAAATTGCAAGCGACAGGGAGGTTTGGGTCTTTCTTGCAGACAGACCGCAGGTGTTCTGCAAAGCGGTCGTCCAGTTTGCGTTTGGCCTCTCTAATGTAGAGGAGACCGCATTGGGAGCAACGAATGCAGTAGACTAAGTTAGGGGAAATGCAAGTGAAATACTGCTTCACTTGAAAGGAGTGTTTGGGCCCTTGGACGGTGAGGAGAGAGGAAGTGAAGGGGCAGGTGTTGCATCTTCTGCGTGGGCATGGGGAGGTGCCATAGGTGGGGGTTGAGGAGTAGGGGGTGATGGAGGAGTGGACCAGGGTGTCCTGGAGGGAACGATCCCTACGGAATGCCGCCGGGGGGGTGAAGGGAAGATGTGTTTGGTGGTGGCATCATGCTGGAGTTGGCGGAAATGGCGGAGGATGATCCTTTGAATGCGGAGGCTGGTGGGGTGATAAGTGAGGACCCTATCATGTTTCTGGGAGGGAGGAGAAGGCGTGAGGGCGGATGCACGGTAGATGGGCCGGACACGGTTGAGGGCCCTGTCAACGACCGGGTGGAAAACCTCGGTTAAGTCACTTTGTTAACTCTTTTCTTATTTAAATATCTACAGAAACTCTTACTGTCCGCCTTTGTGTTATTAACTAGCTTTCTCTCATACTTTAATTTTTCCCTCCTTACTAATCTTTTTGTCATACTTTGCTGTTCTTTATATTCTTTCCAATCTTCTGACCTACCACCAGTCTTGCATAATTATATGCTTTTTCTTTAAGTTTGATACTGTCTTTAACTTTTTTAGTTAACCACACATGGTGGGTCCTCCCCTTGCAATTTTTCTTTCCCATTGGAATGTATATATTCTGTGTGTTCTGAAATATCCCTTTAAATGTCTGCCACTGAACTTCTATTGATATATCCCTTAACCTCATTTGCCAGTTAATTTTAGCTTTCATGCCCTCATAATTGCTCTTACTTAAGTTTAAAATACTAGCCTTGGACACACTCGTTTCTCCCTCAAAATGAATATAAAATTCAGTCATATTATGATCACTGCTACCTAGGGATAGACACTAGGAGGTTATCAATTAATCCTATCTCATTGCTCAATACCATGTCTAGTATAGCTTGCTCTCTGGTTGGTTCCAGAATGTGCTGTTCTGAGAAACTATCCCGAAAACATTCTATGAACTCCCCAACTACGCTATCTTTGCCCACCTGATTTTTCCAGTCTATATGTAGATTAAAATCCCCCATGATTATTGCTGTACCTTTCCGGTGAGCTCACATTATCTCTTTTATACTCCGTCTTACTGTGTAGTTACAATTAGGGGGCCTGTACATGTCTCCCACATGTGACTTCTTGCCTTTATCATTCCTCATCTCAACCCAAACTGCTTCTATGTCTTGGTTTGCTGAACTTAGCACATTAGAGAGGGATGACCTAATACCATCATTAATTAACAGAGCCATCCCTCCACCTTTTCCTAACTACCTGTTCTTCCTAAATGTCACGTACCTTCAATATTCAGGTCCCAATCTATGTCATCCTGTAGCCATGTCTCTGCAATGGCTATCAGATCATATTTATTTATTTCTATTTGTGCTATCAATTCATCTGTTTTGTTTTGAATGCTATGTGCGTTTAGATACAGATACTTTAGTTTTATCCTTATTATTATTTTTGTACTGTCTAGCCTTATCTGCTGATTTGATTTTAGATTTGTACTCTCTGTCCCTCCCTGCAACAGTCTATTTATCATTTCCCATATTAATACTGGTCTCTCTTGCCTTGTCTCTACTCTTTTTGGTTTACCACATCTCCCCAAATTTGATCCCTTGCCCCCACTATTCAGTTTAAAGCCCTCTCTACTTCCCTAGTTAGGCGGCTCGCGAGGACACCAGCCCCAGCATGGTTCATGCGTAGACCGTCACAACAGTACAGACCCCTCTTTCTCCAATACTGGTGTCAGTGCGCCATAAACTGGAACCCACTTCTCCCACACCAGTCTTTGGCCCACGCATTAATTTCTCTAATCTTATTTGTCCTATGCCAATTTGCACGTGGCTCAGATAATAATCCAGAAATTATTACCTTTTGAGATTCTGCTTCTTAATTTGGCGCCTAGCTCGTCATACTGACTATGCAGAGCCTCCTTCCTTATTCTACCTATGTCATTGGTACCTACATGGACCACGACCATTGGATCCTCCCCCTCCCACTGCAAGTTCCTCTCCAGCCCTGAGCAGATGTCCTGAACCCTGGCACCAGGCGGGCAACACAGCTGTCTGGACTCTCACTCATTGCTACAGAGAACAGTGTCAATCCCCCTTACCATACAGTCCCCTACTACCACTACATTCCTTTTTGCTCCCCCACTTGGATGACTTCCTGTACTACAGTGCCATGGTCAGTTTGCTTATCCATCCTGCAGCCCCCACTCTTAGTAATACAAGCTGAGAGAACCTCAAACCTGTTGGACAATTGCAGAGGCTTGCACTCCTGCCCTCTGGGTCCCCATTACCTGCCGCACTCACAGTCACACCCTCCTGTCCCTGGCCACTGACCAAATCAAAGACCCTATCCTAAGTGGTGTGACTGCTTTCTGGTATAAAGCATTCGGGTAACTTTCCCCCTCCCTGATGTGTCGCAGAGACTGCAGCTCAGCCTCCAGCTCAATGACTGAGCCGAAGTTCCTCGAGCCGCAAACACTTAGTGCAGTCATGTTTGCCCTGGATCATAATGTTAGCTCCCACATGCTGCAGCCTTGACTCATCACCTGTTCTGCCATTCTTAATGTGTTTTAAATAATTACCTAATTATATTAATCACTTATATTGCTTTCTTATATATTTTAACTTTACCACCAAATTGTGTAGTATTTTAAACCTTAGGGATAGAATGGAACATACACACTTACCAGATACTCACCAAACAGTTAGCTCCTTTCCCTGTAGTAGAGCAAGAACCAATTCCTATGGGGTGAGAAAGATAGAATGGGGAAACAAACAACTCCTTCTCTGAACTCCCCTCTCACCAAACTCCAAGTCTTCAATCAGTTAGTCGGCTGCACACCGTTTGCCCACCTTGTAATCTTACACTGCAGTGTGATACTGAAGGAATGCTACATTGTTGGAAGTGCTGCCTTTTAGCTGAGACGTCCTGTTCGAGTAGCCATGAAAGGTGCCATGACATTTTCTGAAGAAATGTAGTGAGTCCTCCCAGTGTCTTCGCCACCATTTTATGTGGGCGGGCCAATTAAGGCCAGCCCAGCGTGACACGCACCCGGAAGTGCAGAGTGCTCCCTGTGCGGGTGGGGGGAGTTGGCTGAGTCGGGGCCTGCGCTCTTCGGCGCGAAAGATCGCAGAAATCTCCCTGAGGCACAGAGAAAAAAAATTAAGATGTCCCCTCATGTGATTGTGTCACATGAGCTGGGACATGTCAATGAACTTTAATTAAAACTTTCATTCAATTATTAAACACTTCATGAAACCTCATCCCGCCTGTGGATGAGGTTTCATGATAAATGCAAAGGCTGCCTGGGCTCTTTGCCTGCCCACCAACTTTAAGATTGGATGGGCAGCTCTGTTAGGTGTTTCAATTGTTATTTAAATGGCCTAAATAGGCCTTTGACAGTTCGGGCGCGCAGCCGACTCCGGTGCGTGCCCGCCGAACTGAAAATCTGAATGATGCATGGTGACATAGGGACGCATACCCGATGTCGCCGCGTGTCATTTTACGCGTCAACGAGCAGGCCACACCCCCGCTCGCCGACCCAAGATTCTGGCCCTGATCTTCTTTGCTTTTTTGTGGAACATTATGAGCATAATTTGTGTATTCGTCTACATAAGTGCTTGAACCAATGAATGGTTTTGAAGTGTTTTGGGACATCCTGTGGTTGCTATGCAGCTGTAAATTTATTCTCTTTAAAGGAAGATCTGTAGGTAAATAGCCTCTTAAAAACCCTGAACCCTCTTATCACTAAGATGTATTAATATGGACCTGATATAAGGATGCGCTATTAGGTACATCAGCAAGGTGCTGAGATGCCTGGTGTCTTTGTAAGTTATATCTTGAGGTTAATCTAATGGAATCTCCATACATTGACTGGAGAGAAGATTGATCCCAATGAAACTAATATCAAGGAGGCAGTTATGCACCAAGTTTCCCTATATCTGACGTTACCCTACTGTGTTTGCTCCATTATTTGCAAATCAAGCTGATTAGGTTGATTGCAATTTAACCCTTCAACACAGCCAAGGAATTTACTTATCTTGAAACTCCTCAGCCTTCAGTTCTGAACAACCAAAATAGATTAATGTTGTCACATCTATGATGAGACCAAGTTGATTTGAATGATCTTTTGGAAGTCTGTAAAGGTGGTGTGTTATTAATTAACTGACAGAGTTTGCGAGTGTTATGGGGCTTCTTTTGCTAGTAGTAAAGTAAAATATGTTGGTCTTGGCATCTGGAATATAGAGGGAAACTACTAACTAGATTTTGTGCTGCTGGTTATTGCCCTGCGACTGCTATTGGAAAGTAGACATTAGGTAAAGCTGACCAGGGTAACTATGAAGAATGGTAACCTGGACTGGTATGTGAGGAATGCCAAACAGGGGGCCTATGAATTTAGGAGAGGAAGTTCCAATAAGGGATAAAATTGGCAATGTAACTGAACATTTCTTTGACTTAAGAGTTTGTAGAACTTTTATATTCTGATTGTGTGCATAGACGTCTATTACAGCTTCAGTTTTATCTATTGCAGGGTGGTTTAGATTACCATTTAAAAACATGCTGTGGCAGCCCTGCTTATGCAGCACCTGAACTTATTCAAGGGAAGGCTTACATTGGCTCTGAGGTAAGTGAAGTACTCTATTGAAATAGTTTGCATTCAAATATCAAAATTAAGGACTGTTTTAAACAGGTTACTCCCTCAATCTGGTGAAGATCTTTCCTACTCATAAGACAATCTTGCATTTGGTTGCTCCATCAAGACTCCTGAGATGTGGGAAACAAAAGATGGCATCATAACCTGCCTGACTGACTCTTCTAATCTTGAATGTGGTGCTATTTATTCATCTTGCAGCCCAATTAGGAGTACTCCATTTGGCCCACAGTACCTGTGCCCTCTCTTGAAAGGACTCTTTCTTTAGCTCCATTCCCTTGCCCTTTGCCATACCCTTTAAAATCTCTCAAATATTGATTCAGTTTCCTTTTAAAAACAATTTTGGGTTCTATTTCTTTGATTTTCTGATGGGGCATTCCATGTTCTAACAACCCTCTGCATAAAAATATCCTTACCCTCTCTTCACTTTCTTGGTGGTGATCTTATATTTATGCCTTGTGGTTACTAACCCAAAGATCATTGGAAATGAGTTTTTCTGACTTCAAAACCCCTTGATTTCAAATACCTCTCACATCTCCTTGTAACTTTTTGTTGGAATGAAGGTATACATAGTCATACAGTTGTCTTCACAGTTCACCAAACTACTTATTTTTGTACCATTGGCAAATTTTGATTTGTGCCCCATGTAGCTAAAGCCAGATAATTTAACATTGGTCCCAAAATGTGTCCTAGAAGACATCATTGTTTAGATCTTTCCAGCCTACATCTTTTCAGCACAACACTTTTTTTTCTCTCCTTTTAGATAACTTCCTATCCATGCTGCCACGCTGTCTTTAATTGTGCCTTTAATTTTATCAGCAAACCTTCCACATGGCATCTTCTCAAATATCTTTTGATAATCCTGCTACACCCAGTTGTGAATAGTGGTGGACAATTAAACAGCTAATCGGAGGAGGAGGCTCCACAAGCATCTCCATCCCCAATGAGGGAGGAGCTCAGCACATCAGTGCAAAAGACAACCATCTTCATCCGGAAGTGCCGAGTGGATTATCCATCTCCGTCTCCTCTTGAAGTCTCCAGCAAGACAGATGCTAGGCTGCAGGCAATTTGATTCATAGTGTCATTACAGCCAATCGGCCTATTGAGTCTATGCTGTAGAGCAAATCCGGTCAGTCCCAATGCCTGTCAGTCCCATTGCCTGTGAAATTTCCTTTTGAAAGCACTTCTGCCACTCTCATAGGCAGTGAATTCCAGCTCATTACCACCTGCCATGTTTAAAAAACAGTTCTTCTTTACGTCACCCATTGTCTCTCTTGCCCAAAACCTTAAATCTGTGTATCCTAGTCCTTGTACAATCAGCTAATGGAAACAGTTTTTCTTTGTCTAACTTATCTAAATCTGTCATAATCTTGTACACTCATATCAAACCTCCCTTGCTCCAAGACGAACAGTTCCAGCTTCTCTAACCTAAAATCCCTCGTCCTGGAACCATTCTGGTAAACTTCCTCAGCACCCTTTTGGACCTTCACACCATGTGATATAAACAGCTGAGTACACTGGATACAGCAATGGCAACATCCTAGCAGTGTTTTTGAAGACTTGTGCTCCAGATGTGGAATCTGTATGGGTAGAGCTGAGAAACACTAAGGGACAAAAAACGTTAGTGGGTGTTGTATATAGACCCCCAAACTGTAGTGGTGATGTTGGGAATGGCATTAAACAGGAAATTAGAGATGCATGTAATAAAGGAACATCTGTAATTATGGGTGACTTTAATATGCATATAGATTGGGCAAATCAAATTAGTAACCATACCGTAGAGGAGGAATTCCTGGAATGTATACGGGATGTTTTTCTGAACCAATACGTTGAGGAACCAATGAGAGAACAGGCCATCCTCGACTGGGTATTGTGTAATGAGAAAGGAATAATTGACAATCTACTTGTGCGAGGCCCCTTGGGGATGAGGGACTGTATTATGATAGAATTCTTCATCAAGATGGAGAGTGACGTAGTTGATTCTGAGACTTGGGTCCTGATTCTTAATAAAGGAAACTACGATGGTATGAGGCGCGAGTTGGCTAAGATGGATTGGGAAACGTTACTTAAAGGGATGACGATGGATAGGCAATGGCAAATATTCCAAGAGTGCATGAGTGAACTGCAACAATTATTTATTCCTGTCTGGTGCAAAAATAAAACAGGAACGATGGCCAAACCATCGCTTACAAGGGAAATTAGAGATAGCATTAGATGCAAGGAAGAGGCATACAAATTGGCCAGAAAAAACAACAGACCTGAGGATTGGGAGCAGTTTAGAATTCAGCAAAGGAGGACCAAGGGATTGATTAAGAATGGGAAAATGGAGTACGAGAGTAAGCTTGCAGGGAACATAAAAACTGAATGTAAAAGTTTCTATAGGTATGCGAAGAAAAAAAGATTGGTGAAGACAAATGTAGGTCCCTTGCAGTCAGAAACAGTGGAATTTATAATGGGGAACAAAGAAATGGCTGACCAACTAAATACATACTTTGGTTCTGTCTTCACAAAGGAAGTCACAAATAACATACCAGAAATGTTGGGGAACACAGGGTTTAGTGGAGGGAGGAATTGAAAGAAATCAGTATTAATAGGGAAATGGTGTTGGGGAAATTGATGGGATTGAAGGCCAATAAATCCCCAAGGCCTGATAATCTACATCCCAGAATACTTAAGGAAGTGGCCCTAGAAATAGTGGATGCATTGGTGGTCATCTTCTGAGATTCTATAGACTCTGGAACAGTTCCTACAGATTGGAGGGTAGCTAATGTAACCCCATTATTCAAAAAGGGATGTAGGGAGAAAACAGGGAATTATAGACCAGTCAGCCTGATGTCGGCAGTGGGGAAAATTTTAGAGTCCATTATAAAAGATTTAATAGCTGAGCGCTTGGAAAACAGTGGCAGAATCGGACAGAGTCAGCAGGGATTTACGAAAAGGAAATCATGCTTGACAAATCTACTGGAATTTTTCAAGGATGTAACCATTAGAGTTGATGAGGGGGAGCCAGTGGATGTGGTTTATTTGGACTTTCAGAAGGCTTTCAACAAAGTCCCACAGAAGAGATTAGAGTGTAAAATTAAAGCGCATGGGATTTGGGGGTAGTGTATTGAGATGGATAGAAAACTGGTTGGCAGACAGGAAACAACGAGTAGGAATAAACAGGTCTTTTTCCGAATGACAGGCAGTGACTAGTGGGGTACCGCAGGGATCGGTGCTGGGACCCCAGTTATTCACAAAATATATATTAATGATTTAGATGAGGGAATTAAATGTAATATCTCCAAATTTGCAGTTTACACAAAGCTGGGTGGGAGGGTGAGCTGTGAGGAGGATGCAGAGATGCTTCAGTGTGATTTGGACAAGCTGAGTGAGTGGGCAAATGCATGGCAGATGCAGCATAATGTGGATAAATGAGAGGTTATCCATTTTGGTAGCAAAGACAGGAAGGCAGATTATTATCTGAATGGCTATAAATTGAGAGGGGAATGTGCAACGAGACCTGGGTGTCCTTGTACACCAGTCACTGAAGGTAAGCATGCAGGTGCAGCAGGCGGTAAAGAAGGCAAATGTTATGTTGGCCTTCATAGCCAGAGGATTCGAGTACAGGAACAGGGATGTCTTGCTGCAATTGTACCGGGCCTTGGTGAAACCACACCTGGAATATAGTGTGCAGTTTTGGTCTCTTTATCTGAGGAAGGATGTTCTTGCTATTGAGGAAGGATGTTCTTGCTATAGAGGGAGTGCAGCAAAGGTTTACCCGACTGATTCCTGGGATGGCGGGACTGACATATGAGGAGAGATTGAGTCGATTAGGATTATATTCGCTGGAGTTCAGAAGAATGAGGAGGGATCTCATAGAAACCTATAAAATTCTAACAGGACTAGACAGGGTAGATGCAGGAAACATGTTCCCGATGGTGGGGGAGTTCAGAACCAAGGGTCACAGTCTGAGGATATGTGGTAGACCATTTAAGACTGAGATGAGGAGGAATTTCTTCACCCAGAGAGTGGTGAGCCTGTGGAATTCATTACCACAGAAAGTAGAGACCAAAACATTGTATGTTTTCAAGAAGGAGTTAGATATAGCTCTTGGGGCGAAAAGGATCAAAGGGTATGGGGAGAAAGCGGGAGCAGGCTATTGAGTTGGATGATCAGCCATGATCATAATGAATGGCGGAGCAGGCTCGAAGGGCTGAATGGCCTACTCCTAGTTTCTATGTTTCTAGAACTAGCCATGCCCCTAGCCAAGCTATTCCAGTACAGCTACAGCACTGGCATCTACCCAACACTGTGGAAAACTGCCCTGGTATGTCCAATCATCAAAAAAGAGGACAAATTCAATCCAGCCAATTACCGCTCTATCGGTCAACCCTCCGTCATCAGTAAAATGATGGAAGGTGTTGTTGAGAGGAAGTTACGCAGCAATAACCTGCTCACCAATGCTCAGTTTGTGTTCTGCCATGGCCATAGCTCCAGTCCTCACTGCAACTTTGGTCCAAACATGGACAGAGAGCTGAATTTCGGAAGGAGGTGAGAGTGATTGCCCTTGACATCATGGCAGCGTTGGCCGAGTATGGCTTCAAGAAGCCCAAGCAAAATTGAAGCCAATGGGAATTGGGAAAAACTTTCCAATGGCTAGAGTTGTACCTAGCTTAAAGGAGGATGGTTGTATTGTTGGAGGTCAATCATCTCAGCCCCAGGACATCACTGCTGCAGTTCCTCAGGGTAGTGTCCTTGACTCAGCCATCTTTGGCTTCTTCCTGAATGACCTTTCTGCCGTCATTATATCAGAAATGGGCATCTTCGCTGATGATTGTAGTGTTTAGTACCATTCGCAACTCCTCAGATAGTGAAACAGTCTCTGTCTATATGCAGCAAGACCTGGACAATATTTAGACTTGGGCTTATATGTGGAAAGTAACATTCATGTCAGGTAATGATATCTCCAAGAGAGAATCTAACAGTTTCCCTTTGATGTTCAACGGCTTTATCATTAATATCTGGGGAGGGGTTTCCACTGACCAGAAACCAAACTGGATCAGCCATATAAATGTTGTGGTGACAAGAGCAAGTCAGGTCTTCTACGGTGAGTGACTCACCACCTGTCTCCCCAAAGCCTGTCCATCATCTACAAGAGACAAGTCAGAAGTGTAATGAAATATTTTTCACTTTCCTGGATGAGTGCAGCTCCAACAATACTCAAGCTCAACAATATCCAAGCCAAAACAGCCTGCTTGATCAGCAACCTGCCCAACACCTTAAACTTTCACTCCCTCCACCACCAGTTCAGAGTGGCAGAGTGTGTAACATATGCAAGATGTATTGAGCAACTCGCAAGGCTGCTTTGATAGAACGTTCCAAACCGTGACCTCTACCACCTAGAAGAACAAGGGCAGAAGATGGATGGGAACACCACCACCTGCAAGTTCCCCCCCACCCCCCCAAGCCACACACCATCCTGACTTGGAACTATATCATCGTTCCTTCACTGTCACTGTGTCAAAATCCTAGAACTCCATTCCTAGCAGCATTGTGGGTGTACCTACGCTACATGGACCGCAGCGGTTCAGGAAGGCGCTTCATCACCAACTTTTCATGGGTAATTAGGGATCAGAACAAATGAAATAGGAGCAGGAGTAGATTGTATGGCCCATCGAACCTGCTCTGTCATTAAATACTATCATGGTTGATTTGGGCTTCAGCTCCATTGTCCCGCCTGCTCCCCTTAATTCCTGAGAGAGCAAAAATCTGTCTATCCCAGCCCTAAACGTATTCAATGATGGAGCATCCACAACCCTCTGGAGTAGAGAGTTCCAAAGATTCACAAATTGAAGGAATTTCTCCTCATCTCAGTCCTAAATGACTGGCCCTTTATCCTGAGACTGTGCCCCCTTGTTTTAGATTCCCTGACCAATGGAAACAATTTCTCAGCGTCAACCCTATCAAGCCTCTTCAGAGTTTTAAGTTCAGAGGCAATGAGATCGACTTTCATTCTTCTAAACTCCAGAGAATATAAGGCCAATTTACTCGACCTTTTAAAGGACAACTCCATCACCCCAGGGACCAATTTAGTGAACCCTCGCTGTACCACCTCCAATGTAAGTATAGAGAACAAGGATAGGCACCAAATGCTGTCCTTGATCACATCCCATGCTTGCGTCCCATGAACGAAGTTTAAAAAACAATCCATACAGAGAATAGCCACTATGTTTCCTTTATCAATGCACACCATTATTTCCTCTAAGAGTGCTAGAATAGACTTTCTGCTATAACTTAATACATATCTTTCTGGGTTTATCTTACATTATAAGCAATGGATGTTTACTTACTGCTAATGTTGGCCTAATTGATCTAGAATTAACAGGTTTTATCATTTTTTACCCCTTCTTGAACAGAGCTGTGACATTGGCAACTGTCCAATTCTCTAAAATAACTTCTATATCTAAGGATGTTTGAAAAGCTGTGGCCAGAACTCTGACTTCATGAGCATTCAATGATCATTACCTCAGGGCCCAGTCACCCTTCTGAGTTCCACCCATTCTTTCACTTGTTTATCTACAGTTATCCTCTCTATTGCTTCACTTCCTCCATATGCCCTTTCATTCAAAATAACACCCTCTTCTGGGAAATGTAGTAAAGTCATTCTTTAGTCCCTTCACCCTTCCTTCATTCTCTATAAGTTATTTTCATTTCTAAATGGCCAACACCTCCTTTAACTATATTTATAAAATATTTTACTATTTTCCCTTTATTACCTCCTAGTCTTTCTTCATAACTCCTTAATTTTCTTAGAGATTTTTCTGTTCCCTTTTTTGTTTTTTGCTATTTGGCTTCTTTTGTATAATTAGCCCTAGGGTTGTCATATGCCTCTGCTTTAACATTTAATTTTAATTTCTCTACTCATCCAAGCAACTCCAGCTTTTGCTGAACCACCTTTTACTATGCATGGATGTAGAATATGAGACATATTCTACATCCTTAATTATCTCTTGTTGGAACATTTAGGTTTTTTAATAAGTAACTCATCAAGCCCACTACCTAACCACCTCCCCCCCCCCCCTCCCTCCCCCAAGCAGTCCTCCATAATAAGGTAGGTAAGCAGGCATCAAAACCAACAGCTTACCTGCCATTTTTAAATAATTACTGCTCAATTAAGCTTGTTACCAAACTAATTGACCCGAATAATATGCTGCCCACGCCATAGTGAGGTCGGAGTGGGCAGGCAATTTTTAAAACGCAAGTTGTAAAAAGGTGGGAAGGAAGTGAGTGGCACTGTGCACATCGGGGGCAACCCACCCCCCCCCACCCCCCACCTCACACTTAATATCATGAAAATGTTGATCAGATTGGTCCTTATCTTCTAAATTCCAGGGAATACAATCCAAGTTTGTGTAATCGCTCCTCCCCATTTAATCCTTGGAGTTCAAGTCATCATTGTCTTTGTTATTGAATTTCCTGCATGCCTAAAATCATTTGTCGTATGTTCTAACATGGCCATAGAGCCCAATTGCTGACCTGCATGGCTTTCCACTGTGCAGCCAAGAATGAATTGTCTGATTTCTGTTGTGACTGCCTGGCCTTCCTAGCTTGCTCTTTGTCCTTACCTGCCTGTATTCTTTGCTACATGAAGGAAACAACACCACTACTTTTGCTTCCCAGTTCTGTCTTATGCATTTTTCTCTCGGTCTCTGATGGCCCTGCCCCCTTCCTTTAGGCATGTCTTCAGGGAGGCCTTGAACTTTAATCTCTGCATACCTCACAGGCATTGTCCAGGTATCATTTTGGTTTATAAACGCTGTACTCCCTCAGAGGGCAAATGTATCCTTCCTAAGCTATGGTACCCACAGCTGCCTGCAATACTCCAGGAGTGGTCTAACCTAGGGCTTTGTGTAGCTGAAGGGTGACTTCTACCCCTTTGTATTATAGTCCTCTGAATATAAAGCTCAGAATTCCATTAGCCCTTTTGATTATTTTCTGTACCTGTTGCCGACATCCAACGATCTATTGTATCTGGACCCCTGCAGTTTTCAGCTTTTCATCAATTGGAAGGAACTCTGCTCCATTCTTTTTAAGTTGATGACCTCTCACTTGCCTACATTGCAATACATTTGCCACAAGTCAATAGTTTGCCTTCAATTCCATGTTCTTTAACTTTAGCTAACAGCCTCTTATGAGGGGCTTTCAAGGATTAAAAATTTCTGCCATTTGGCGGAATTCTGACTTTGGGATCATGGAATTCCACCCTTTAAACTTTTTTCCAACGTCCACTGCTGCAAATGTGTATTTGAAAAAAATCACACAAACACAACAACAGAAAGGGAACAGACTTGCCACTGATTGATTCTGGCGGAGGGGTGTGTTTGTGTCTGTCAGCAATGTGTCTGTCCCTGGCTGCCTATACAAAGCCAGTGTGTTTCAGACGTGGGGCAGAGGAAAGGATCGAACCCGGTGTGTGAATGACATAAAGCACGGGGACAGTTCCAAGATCAAATGTAGCCCGGAGCACAAGGCAGCCAGGCGGGTGGGACATCCCTGAGTATGGCTGCTGACTGGGAGGAGATCAGGCAGCTGGCAGCCAACTTCAAGTGTAGTTTACAAGCACTGTGCAGAGGTACAAGAGTGCAGCTTTTGTTTCCCCTTCCCCACTCTGCCCCTGCTGATGGCACTTGCTTCCCAGGTCAAGCGTGCCCTGGGCAAACTTTTTTTTCTCTCTCTCAATAACTGCAGATTCCCTATAGGCAATGACTGGTGAAAGCTATTTTTCAGACTGTTGTGCACCTTTGGCCTGCAGATCTGTCTGTCTGGGGAACAGTTCTGTTGAACTTTTGTGTGCCAAACTCATTTGCTTGGTTATAAAGTACTGTGCCCTAATCTCTGTATTCTCCAAAACTGCTCAGCTTTATTGACCAGCAGCGAAAGTTGAATTGCATTATTAAAAGTTGGCATAAACAATTGTGGAGTGATTAAAATCAGGGATGCTCAAAAGAGTGTAATTTAAGAAGTGCCAATTATTTCTGAGGGTTGTGGAGCTGGCAAAGATTATTGAGATAGGGAGGGGTGACGTCATGGAGGAATTTGAAAGCAAGGCTGAGTTTTAAAGTGGAGGCATTGCTTAAGCAGGAGCCAATATAGGTCAACGAGCACAAGAGTGATAGGTGAACAGGACATGATGATTAGTGATACGGGCAGCAGAGTTTTGGATGACCTCAGGTTTACAGAGGATAGAATATTGGAAGCCAACCAGGAGTGTATTGGAATAGTCAAATCTAAAGGCATGGATGAGGGTTTCAGCAGCAGATGAGCTGAGGCAGGTGTGGGGACACACAATGATGGAAATAAACTGTCTTTATGATTATGCAGATATATGATTGAAAGTTCATATTAGGATCAGAACAGTTTGGTTCAGCCTTAGAGGGATGAAATCAGTGGCTAGGGAATGGAGTTTGTCATGGAGATAGACAGTCTTGATGGTAATAGAAGGTAAACAAAGAGAAACCTAATGTTTCTGCCCACTTGAGATCTAATAATTACACTCATCTGAAGTGGCTTAGAAGCATTTGCATTCACTACAGGTCATAAAAAGTGCTTTGATTGCACGATATTTTCAAACTTTTTTGTCTTCTGTCGCTCTCATCCCTGGACTTTATCAAACGCCTTCTGGAAATCCATAAAAGCAACATCCATAGACATTCCCCTGCCCAATACTTTAATCCCCTCTTCAAAAATATTCAAGCAGGTTCATCAAGCATGACCTATCCATTAAAAATCCTCTTAAATGATGTCCCTCACCTCTGATAACATCCTGGAAACCTCTGTACCCTTTTTAAGTCCTTTTCTTCTTTCCAGAAGTGTTGTGCCTGGAATTGTCCAGAATACTGCAGCCTAACATTCTCAACTGGTTACCTGCAAAATATTCTGAGGATGCCTCAGCAGCTTTTCTTTTTAGCAGTTGTTGTAGTGCAAATCTCAGGTGGTTAATGGCAACGAAAATGCACTTGCCAAATTTTATTTTAAAAAGTCGCAGCAAATAACACTCTCCATACTGCATCTTCCTGACCATCAGTGGTCTTCCTAGAATCAGTAATCATACTGTTTTGGCGGTAGCACGTTCTTACTAGTAATAATGTCCTGACACACTGTCGTGATTACACGATTGTCTTTCACTACTGTTTTTCGTGACATCACCACTAGCAAATGGTTACAGCCATTCTACATACCTAAGCTAACAAGCCCCTCACTGCAGCCAATTTGTAGGAAGGCAAACTGTACTATCTATTAAAAATCTGGGATAATAACGTTGATAGCTGATTCTCCTAGACTTCAGAATAAAACCTGCAAATAATTGTCTTCATGGGGCTTTAAACAGCTAAACAATGCCAGTTTGAAATGGAGAGAGAGCTATGAAATAAAATAAAAGTGCTAATACAATATATTTGCATTAAAATTTTGAGCAGTATATCTGTAACAAGGGGTGAACAACTATCTAATCAGCTATTTAAAATGTCTGAGTGCTACGCAGTATTGCTCAGCAGTGCAGTACACATAGTGCTACATGGAATTGATAGTATTGCTACCTACTGATCATTTAGGTTGCTGGCCAAATCAATCACATTAAAATTTCACTGGATGTTCCCATTAATTTGCAAATTTGTTTATGTGCTGCAAGGCTTCATAGTATGCACTTTTGAGGCATTTTAAAACAAAGGGCTTGGATGCCCTTGATTTATTCTGATATTGACTAGAAATTCTTGTAATAGCCATATTTTGGCCTTCAAATTAATTTCAATTTTCATTTAAGGCTTTTAATGCTGTGTATGGTCAATACTTCTATGGAGCTAACTCTAAGTGATGACAGATTCTGTAATTAACCCTGGCTTATTATTCAATATAGATAGTTTCCTGTGACTGCTATCATGACATTTTGATTCTGGATGCTTCACAGCTGCCCATTCCTACTTTCTAGCTGATTTCACAATGCCGATCATAGGTATACCAACTGAACCTTTTACTCTTATGGAGCCTAAAGTGCTAATGAGCTGTTTATCTACTTAAGTTGAGTGATCATGGTGTGATCATATTGGAGATTGTAAGATTGGAGAGGCTACTGAAACAAAATTGCCAAATTTTAAGAGGATCAACTTCAAGTGAGTTTGAATATGGTTTGGAGAGTGGAGGAATCATGGAGTTCTTTAAGGGAGGAGATTCTGAATGCAGTGGATCAATGTGTGCCCATTGCAAAGCAAAGGGAAGAAACATGAAGGCACTTCTGGCTAGTTGAATGGGACTACCAAACAACTTGTGACAGAAAAAAAAACATTTAAAGCCATGAAGGAAAATGTAATTGTAACCAATACCAAAAGGTTACTTGGAGTGTAAAAGAGGCATCAAAATGGCAAAGAGAAATTGCAAATTGAATATAGAAAAGTTATCCTTCACTTTTGTTAGTTATATTAAGAGAGAAAAAAGGATAAATTGGGTGAGGAACATGACAACTGATGCTACAGGGGCTGCAAAAGTGATAAATCTTTGCCTCAGACCCTACTAGAGAGGAGGCAGATTACTTGATCTGGAAATGGAATTGGAGAATGTTAGAGTTAAGTTGCAACCCTTCACATTACTATTAGCCTGATTGTAAAACATCTTCAAAATTTAAGATAAACAAATCTTAGGGGCTAGATAAACGTAAAAAAGATCCTTAAGGAAATAAGGGAGTAAATTACAAGAATTCTGAAACAAACCTGGAAAGAACTGGGGACTAGAGAAAGACAGATGTTACTCCTATTTCTTTTTTTAAAAAGATAGCTAAAGTAACACAGGAAAATACAAACCAGTGAGTTTGATGCCCATTGTGGGTGAAGTTATTGAAACTCTTACAGATGAGAAATAAACTCATAACATGGACAGGATGGGTTAATAAAGGGAAAGTTTAGCTGACTTTCTTTTCAGGGTAAGGAGCTTGATGAGGGCAACACTGTGGATCTGCTGTACATGGATTTCAGGAAAGTCTTTGATATTGTTCCTTTGGAAAGGTTGATACTGAAAATAAAGTGGAAATTAGTAGCCATATTTTGCAATGGATACCTAATTGGTTAACAAATTAGAATCCAGGTGATGGTGACACAAGGATTCTGAATAGCCAGTGAGCATATTACAAGTGGGGTCTCAAAGGATTCTGTCTTGAGATCTCTGCTTTATATCTTTAAATGATCTGAAGGTAGGGGTCACAAGCACAATGACAAAATTACAGATCATTTAAAACTATCAAAGATTGTAGAATCCAAAGATACACTGGATAAGCTACAGGAGGATTTGAATTTATATATTATATATGTGGCAGATGAAATTCAATGTAGAGAGATGCAAAGTGCTTCACCATAGGGACAAAAAATATTTAGCAAGGGAGCTATTACTTGAAAGAAAATAACATGCATTGAAAATAAAGGAATCTGGAGGATCCCGACTGATGATAAATTGCAAAAATGCTTAGTGCAGTGTGTAAAGAAAATCTGCTGCCGGGATGAATTAAAATCTCAATATTGAGACAAAATGGGTAATTCTACCACTTTACAAATCATTTGTGATCACAGTGTTATGTATGGCTCTGTGTATCCTCGCTGCAGTACAAAAGTATTGTATTGAAAAGATACAGAGCAAAGCAACATTTTGAGACAGGGGGATTGAATTATGAGGCACAAATAAGACCATAAGACATAGGAGCAGAAATTAGGCCAATCGGCCCATCGAGTCTGCTCCGCCATTCAATCATGGCTGATAAGTTTCTCAACCCCATTCTCCCGCCTTCTCCCCGTAACCTTTGATCCCCATACCAATCAAGAACCTATCTATCTCGGTCTTAAATACACTCAATGACCTGGCCTTCACAGCCTTCTGTGGCAATGAACTCCATAGATTCACCACTCTCTGGCTAAAGAAGTTTCTCCTCATCTCTGTTCTAAAAGGTCTTCCCTTTACTCTGAAGCTGTGCCCTCTGGTCCTAGTCTCTCCTACTAATGGAAACATCTTCCCCACGTCCGCTCTATCCAGGCCTTTCAGTATTCTGTAAGTTTCAATCAGATCCCCCCCCCTCATCCTTCTAAACTCCATCGAGTATAGACCCAGAGTCCTCAAACATTCCTCATATGTTAAGCCTTTCATTCCTGGGATCATTCTCGTGAACCTCCTGTAGACCCTCTCCAGGGCCAGCACATCCTTCCTGAGATACGGGGCCCAAACTTGCTCACAATATTCTAAATGTGGTCTGACCAGAGCCTTATAAAGCCTCAGCAGCACATCCCTGCTTTTATATTCTAGTCCTCTCGAAATAAATGCCAACATTGCATTTGCTTTCCTAACTACCGACTCAACCTGCAAGTTAATCTTAAGAGAATCCTGGACTAGGACTCCCAAGTCCCTTTGCACTCCAGATTTCTGAATTCTCTCCCCATTTAGAAAATAGTCCATGCCTCTATTCTTCCTACCAAAGTGCATGACCTCACACTTCCCCACATTGTATTCCATCTGCCATCAAATGTGTCATTTGGGCAAGTTCTCACGGGAAGTATGGGGTGATATTGCGTGTTTTTGGGATTCTAAAGGGACTAGATAACATAGACCATGCCAACCTGTTTCACCTTGTCCAGGTCAGTAGAAGCAGAGGACACAGCCTACACGTGAAGGGAGGCAAGTTCAAAATTAATTTGTGGAAACATTGTTACAGTGAGCGAGTACTAATAATGGTGCTGTAGGAAGATGGTGGAAGCTGAGAGCTTTGATTCATCTAATACAAATTAAATTGATTTTCAAAAAATATTTTGGGATAAGTACATAATTTTTGTCCTGTCAAATTACTTAATTGGAAGATGCATCGAAACAGCTGACTTTGTACCTATGGTTTGCAAAGTGCTCCTCCACTGGGGTTTTCCTCATCTTGTGTTTGGGTCTATTGTAGACTAAATGATATAAACTGATTGCTCTGATTAGTCAACAACTCCATTATTGTTCTATCATGTAACTACCAGGATGACGGATCAAAAGAACACTAGATGAACATTGGACTGTTTATCATCTGACATTTTGTCAAGTGGCTCTGGTAGAAAATGGGACTTATAATTTGGCTTGACAATGAATCTTCAAATAATATAATAAAGTGATTTTACTTGACTGAAGCTAATACATGATGAGGGAGTTGCACAATATTAGGATTATCACTTAAATGAGGCATTTTCCTATGTATTATGATATATATGCTTGAGTCTTTGCTTCAAATTAAGATATTTTATACTCTACAGCTTTTTCTATGGTTTTCTTTAACAGGCAGATATCTGGAGTATGGGCGTTCTTTTGTATGCACTTCTCTGTGGATTTCTCCCATTTGATGACGATAATGTGATGACTCTGTATAAGAAAATCATGGTATGGATTTTTTTTTTGCGTTGTCCATATGTATTTGCATAAACACATTCCTGCATTCGCTTTATCCTTACATTTTCTCCACTGCTTATGTGCATAGTATTTTATTTTAGCCAATACACTAGACCAGACTGTTTGCAGCTTAGTTGTCATGCTGGGGCTGTTGAACCGACGTTTAATTTCTGCTTTGGCAATTGAGCTGCAATGATATTAGAAATTCCAGTACCTTGGATAATTTATTCATAATGGTAAAAGATCTATGCAGCTACATTCTGATGGAAATTGAAATCATAACTGAAGAAATTGTTTGTGCATGCGCACATGGTTGAATAGGTTACTGACACTGTCAAAGTTTTTCATGAATAAAAGTTGTATGGGTGAGGCACCAGAGGGGCACAATGGAACAATATCCCACCAAGAAATCACCTCCTGGTGGAGGCCTGAAAATTGGCAAAAATGTTTATTTTAAACAAAATTTTAGAAGTTTTAATCACAATCTGATACTTCCAAGAAGTGCTTTCTGGGAGTTGCTCCTTAAGTCTTTTCAGGAGAATTCTTATATTTGTAACCCCTCCTTCTGAATCTGAGAGTCAGCAAAATTGAATGCATGCTAAAAATACAGAAACTCAGAGTTCAGTTTTATAGATGTTTACTTTGAGCTTTGAGTTGTGTTGGCCATTTTTATCTTAGACTATACGCTGCTTGAAGAACAGCAGATGGCAAACTTGTAATGTTAATGTCACATTCTTTCTGATTTTGATCCTTAAATAATGTTATCATATGCTGGTCTCCTGGCTGGCAGCTGCTTTCATCTTGTGCCGGAAGGTAGTTTAACATGAACGTGAGGTTGCATTCCCGACATGGAGCCTTGCTAGACGGTAGCGTTCATAGGGAAGATTAGCATGTCTGACTTGGAGCTGTCCAATTTTCTGTTGACTAATTTTAATCATGTTTTCACCACTGTCCTTTGTTACATTGATCTATCTATGACCCTCAAGTCCAGAATATTTTATATATAATGTATGAAATGGGAAGAACTGTATGAATAATGTGCCTCTTTGAGTTTGATATTATTGATATATTGAACCTGCTACCTATTGAGGAAGACGCTATAATGCAAGTATTTTTTTAAACTATATATTTTTTTCTTTTACAGAGGGGAAAATATAATGTACCTAAATGGCTCTCTCCTACAAGTGTACTGGTTTTGAATCAAATGTTGCAGGTAGAATTCTCTTGCACCAGTTACTTTGGAATCAATTACTTTGGAATCAATTTTAAAGTATTTTAAGAATCCTGAAAAATGTTTTTCTCCTAATTTGAATTAAGCTTATGATGATGTTGGCTTTTTTGTTGTTGTTGGTGTAGCTTGGTGACAGTAATAATGACTATTGTGAGTCTCTCAATAATACCTATCACAAGCATTGCCAAAGTTCTTCACCTTCTATAAGGTGTGTTCTCGAACAAAAATGCAATGGAATGCCACTTGTGAACTTCAGCTAAAAATAAATATATGTAAGGTAACCTCAACATTCCAGCCAAGAAAACTTCCAAAACTCCATATGGTTAGAGACTGACATTTTGCAGATGTAATCTGTGCAGTATAACTGTATGGTTGGAAATCTAACATTCACAAGAATGTAGGTTCTAACAAATCGCTTAGTACTAAACTTCTGAAGTCCTGGTCCACTCTAAATTTAAAAAAATCTTACAAATGTAAAATATCATTTTATCTCCTCCAGCAAGGCCATTAAGCCATTTCCCTGACTATTTAAGCAAATTATAATCATCAATAAAATGTAAAAGAAATCAATAGATTATCCATTTTCTTTTGTGCTGGGATGCCTTGGAGATTGGACTCTGTTTTGGCCACAAAGAGGATCCAAAATAGCCATTTTAGTGTGTGTCAGTATCTGTTTGGATTGCCTTATTTGTAGAGGGCATTTTGATTCCTCCTTTATTTAAATATCCTATTTGCAAGTATACTACCCAATTATTGACATCTCAGTCACTGAGAGGACACCACATATCCAGTTGAACTACACCTGGAAACTTGCATGCAAGCACCTCTGGTGTAGAATTGCATATGTAATCTAGAAAGGCAGGTAAAATTGGGATCTATTTAGCATATAATGCGTTTTTATGTAGTGTCTTTCATTTAAAACATTCAAAGCACCTTTTGATCTTCTGACTCTGTAAACTCATACACTTTTAAGGCGTGTGATGGCAAATATCCTCATTAGGAATCCAATTTGAATTCATCTTTACGGAGGTACTCCCACTTTTGATCTCTAGTTTTTGAAATGCACGACGAACTTCGTTAACAGTGAAATTACCTTTTCATTAATGTTGAAATGATCCCTAAGTTTATCAGGATATTTAGTCCTCAAGAAGATATTGCATAATTTAATCAAGTTTTGGTTATTCCGTGCTTTATAATTAATTTAATCTTTGTTATCCTTTCCATTGCACATGTCAAGGCAATCTTTGCTTCAGCGGTAGTTGGCTATTCTTTAAGACTGTCGGCCAGAGACCCTTGTACCAAGGGAACAATGAATGTCTAATGTTCTGTTGACTTTCTGTACTTCTGAGAACAATCACCTTTCCAGG
Source organism: Cetorhinus maximus (assembly GCF_964194155.1). Taxonomy (NCBI): domain Eukaryota; kingdom Metazoa; phylum Chordata; class Chondrichthyes; order Lamniformes; family Cetorhinidae; genus Cetorhinus; species Cetorhinus maximus. The sequence continues at coordinate 135,612,760 of NC_135880.1, forward strand.
ATTTCAACTTAGTGATTTTTAAAAAAGTGATATAAGCAGTATGTCTCTGAGATTTACAGATTTAACGTTTTGAGTCTTTATGAAGAAGTCACACAGACTCAAAACATTAACTTTTTCTCTCTCCACAGATGCTGCCATACCTGCTGAGGCTTTTCCAGCATTTTCTGTTTTTATTTCCGATTTCCAGCATCTGTAGTCTTTTGCTTTTATTATTATATCTCTGAGATTGTTAGGCATTTGTAGATTTCAGAGGCTTAAACTTGTGCACACAAGCCCACATGCCAAAAGTGCTTGCGACTGAAGATGCAGGGCATAAATAACTAAGGAAATGCAATTTACTTGGTTGATTTCAGAACCCAGAACATTCCAAGTATCCATCAACATCTATGTTTGGGTACTGTGTTTAGTATGCAACATAATTACAAATGGACTAGAGATCTATCTTGTTCTTCAAATTGGAGTTGGAGATACAAGTAACAGATTCTTCTGCCTGGTGACATCTAGCATGAATGTGGAAAGTAGTGTTTCATGATACAGACAAGGTTTAAAGATAGTTCGGCTAATGTTTGACAAAGGGTATACTGAATTGGTGTTGATATTGTTAAAAGGTTGGACTGTTTCTTTTTGGAACCGGAAAGCTGCCTGTGTCTCCTAAAGTTTATAAGAACAAAATTTTTATTTGGCAAGAGCACAATGAACTCTGATTGGAAGTATCAGTCTCTTTCCTTATTCCTTAGACTTAATCTTTTTAAAACTTATTCCTCTTAGGGGATGGGGCTGTTACTAGCTAGGCCAGCATTAATTGTCACCCCTAATTGCCCTCAAGAAGGTAGTGATGAGCTGCTGCCTTTAAACAGCTGCAGCGCAAGTGGTGTAGGTATACCCACAGTGCTGTTAGGGAAGGATTTCCAGGATTTTGATCCAGCAACAGTGAAGGAACAGCAGTATAGGGCAGAATTTTGCCCTTGGTGGGCATGTGGGCCCCACCGGCTCGGCAGTGGGTGAACAGCCGACCCCCGCCACCGAAACGGGGCCCACCACCATTTTGAGTGGGCGGGCCAATTAAGGCCCGCCCAGCGGCCTGCCCGACAGGAAGCGCTATGCGCTTCCTGTGCAGGGGGTGGAGGGATTCCCCATCTGTCAAAGTGCGCTCTTTCGCGCATGCGCACTGGTCCCTGAGACAAAGTACTGTCTCAGGGAGATTACTGACAGTCCAGAAAACTTTAAGAATAGAAAAATTTTTAAATTATTAACATGTGCCTCTCGTGTGACAATGTCACACGAGATGGGACATGTTAATAAATATCACATAAAATGTATTAAAGTTTTTAAAAATGGACATAAGACCTCATCCTGCCAGTGGATGAGGTTTCATGTATTATCAGAAGCCCGCTGGGGCTGCTGGCCTGCCCGCCAGCCTTAAGGTTGGACGGGCAGGTCTTTAATTATCTTAATTACTCTGTCAATGGCCTAACAGCTGATTTCACTGTCCGCCCGCCTTCCTAAAAATTTAAAGGGACTGGGATGACGTCGGGGGTTCCTCCCGCGTCATTTTCCTGTCAGTGAGCAGGCCCCGCCCCCAAATCGCCGACGGGAAAATTCAGGCTATAGTTCCAAGTTAGGATGGTATGTAGACTGAGGGGAACGTGCAAATAGTGGTGTTCCCATTGCAGCTGCTGCCCTTGTCCTTCTGGATGGTAGAGGTCATGGGTTTGGGAGGTGCTGTCAAAGGAGCCTTGGTGAGTTGATGCAGTGCATCTTGTACACGTACACTCTGCTGCCACTATGCGTCAGTGGTGGAGGGAGTGAATATTTAAGGTGGTGGATGGTCGATGAAGCGGGCTACTTTGTCCTGGATGGTGTTAAAGCTGCACTGATCCAGGTAAGTGAAGAATATTCCATCACACTCTAGACTTGTGCCTTGTAAATGGTGGACAGGCTTTGGAGAGTCAGGAAGTGAGTTACTTCCTAAGTGAGTCACTAAGTGAGTTGCTGAATTGCCAGCCTCTGACCTGCTCTTGTAGCCACAGTATTTATATGGCTTGACCAATTCCGTTTCTGGTCATTGGTAACCCCGAGGATATTGATAGTGGGGCATTCAGTGATGGTAATGCCATTGAATGTCATGGGGAGATGGTTAGATTCTGTCTCATTGGAGATGGTCATTGCATTACGTGTGTCCAGTGTGAATGTTACTTGCCATTTATCAGCCCAAGCCTGAATGTTGTCTAGGTCTTGCTGCATATGGACACGAGCTGCTTCATACCCAAGGAATTGCTAATGGTGCTGAACGTTGCACAATCATACCCACTTCTGACCTTATGATGGAAGGAAGGTCATTGATGAAGCAGCTGAAAATGGTTGGGCTTAAGACATTACCCTGAGGAACTTCAATGATTTGCTGTATCAAATATATAATTGAAAGTTGCAAGAAATTGTGGTAATCTGATGAATTTGGAGCTTTAGTGTAATGGATTGTTAAATGAGAATTAATTGTCCTCCATGATAAATTAATTTAGCTCTGAGAAAGTAAATTGTTTAAAGATCTAAGCGCAACAGATTTATTTTGTGGTATCAGTAAAGTCACTTTTTAACTCCTCAATATTGTGATAATCTGTCATAAAAACAGAAAATGCTGTAAATACTCAAGTCTGAAGAGAGAAACAGGGTTTATGTTTCAGGCCTGTGACCTTTCAGCAGAAATCTGGCACTCCTGTTTAATCCGCAATATCCAATATTTACTCAATCATAAACCAAGCTCATGCAGTAAAATACTGTTTGTGATTGCAAATACAAGTGAGGTTCAGGTTTGCAAACGGAAATTGGAGCTTTCCTCCTAGCTCAGGAGTAAATGTACCATGTGGTAAACTGAGCGCCCCAAGAATGTTCCAGAATTGATACAGAGTTATGAGTTGCTTGACTTTGGTAAAGGTAGATAGCAGAGTTGGATTCTGTGCCCAGTTTGAATGGGGGAGTGAATAACTGAACATATATGGACAGCAGTGGGTTTAGCTGTGATAGTCCTAGGATTGAATAACCCACCAAGAACTGAAGAGTTACTGGAAGGTCAGGGTTCACCACAGTTAATTTGTCTGGTGGGTTATTCCCATGTGAAATTGAATGTAAGGGCAGTTGAGTTATTCTGTCTCCCTAGTCGTTATTGTATTAATGCTTTAGCTGCGTACACCTAAATTAATAGTCATGGAAATTAGACATGATGGTACCTCTTGTGATGGCCTAAACCTAACTTATGATTGAACAAAAGACCAGTTTCAGACACACAATTTAGCCAACATAATTGAACGTTTGCTAAATTTTCAACATCTACACAATAAATGATAGCTGCTCAAACAAGAATAAATCTTTTGATGCTTGATGCTGTATTTAATGCAAATGTCATGACTCGCTGGGGATAGTGCGCTGTGATATCAAGCCCCACTGCTTCCCGAGCCACGACAAATGTGAAAAAGTTTATTCAACCCACCTAATTGTTTAATTTAGTTTACCAGAATACGAGCACCAGGTTTGTAAACTTAATAAGTACATAACTGTTTATTGAACAAATTGTCTTTAACCAGTGGCAAAGGAAAGAAATATGAACTGCTAATTTCTAACTCTATAACCTAAACTCCACCCTTTTTTAAATCCCTATACACACACATACAAGACACACAAAAACCTGGATTTTAAGGGTGGGATAAAATAGCACCATTAAAATAGTTCAATAGCACCAATTCCAGAGTACAGAATTTGGTGGGTTGATTTTAACCAATGTCTTCCAAGTTCCTTTCAGTTCTTTGTTGGTGACACAAGGTGGTCTTCCAGTACTTTCAGTCTTTAGTTCACTGGTTGAGCACTTGCCTTTCAATGTCTCTAACAGTGATTTTCCCCTTTGCCTCTTGAAAGGGGTTTTCTGAGAGGTTATAGAGATATGAGGAGAAAAAGTCAGCTAGCTATTGTAGAATTACTGAAATCTGACACATACATGAGGCAAGTTTTAGGTCTTTTTCCTTTCAGGCTAGGAACTATTCTGCTGCACTGCTCTCTCACAAACCCTGGTCACCTGGTCAGGAGCCAATTAAAACGTTGTCTGGCGGTTACCCATTAGGCTAGCCTCCTCCTCAGCATCATCCTGTCTTCCATGGCACACTCCGTTACAGCAGAGCAACATTGTATATGTCCCTCGCACTGTTCCAGTAGACATGTCTTTCAAACTGCAGCCATTGTAATTTTAATCCACAGTCCACCAGAAATAAAAAGATATGTTCTTTACACAAATAGGTGATTTTTAAAAAATCTTTACAGTCTTTTGAACCGTATAATTGTTTAATTTCCAAAAAGTCGATTAAATGGAGCATTTAAAAAGTATTGAATGAAATTTTGAAACATGAAGTGAAATGCCTGCATTTATGTAGTGCCTTCATTGATGGGTCTCAAATTAGTTCTCTCACAGCGAAATGCTGCTGCAGTAGTGACTGTTACATAGACAAACACCAGCTATTGGTAATGTTTCCTAGCTGGCACAGACCTTTGGGATGAATTGTTCTCTAAAGTTGATCATCTTAAATTTGAACGTTACTAGATGTTCAGCTATCATTGGAGCTTAAATACTGCTCGTGGTTTAGATCTTAAATGAGATCTGTTTGATTTACTTTGCATTTAGAAGTGCATTCTGATGCTTGTAACAGTTCTTATTCCTTCCAACAGGTGGATCCAAAGAAGCGCATCACAGTGAAACATCTTCTAAGCCACCCTTGGCTAATACAAGATTACAACTGCCCAGTTGACTGGAACACCAGATACCCAGTGAGTGTTCCAAGACAAAATGTGATCTTTGTATTTTGTGATAAAGGCATAATTCCTGATTAATGAAGTTTCTACACTAAATTGTTGTCTGACCTTCTGATTTACTTCCTAAATTTAGAAGCAGCAATATTGACTTTCAGGATAACATTGACATTTAATAAGTTTCGTAATTACAATCTTAATGGGTATTACTGGGTGTCTCCTAGGATTTAGTTAATTTAAAAATCTTTGCTCAGGAACTTCCTGCTACAAATCAGAATATGGTCTGTAAAAGTTGGGGAGTTATTTCCCAAATCTGATACCGAATGAATTTTCCCAAAGGCTGGGTTGACTAGTTTGAAATTTTAGAGAATCAGAAATAAATCTGTAATTATTATAAAGTTATTTAATAACAGTTAAATGCATGCCAATGACTAACTTTCCCCCCCCCCGCCCCAAGAATCATGCATTGTCTTAAATTTGTTGTAGTGAGTTGGCTTTTAAGGAACGGGTGGAAAGTGTGCCTTCACTGGCACAAATGGTTGCTGTAATATTTTGCAGACTTCATTTTCCAGGTTATTTAAGTTACCTTTTTCTGCCACTGGAAGGAGCACTTGCCATTTCAAAAAGTAATGGGTACAATCTGCTTGTAAACTAACACGGCTTGAAGTTCACTGAAGTACTTGATTACTTCAAGCTGTTCATTTCCCTTGCATTTGTGTTTCAAAGATTCACAAGTCATTAGGGACTAGTATAATGAATGAGGTTTGCAAATTATTGTATCATTTTGTAATTGTACAATTATTTGTAATTCTGCAACCACAAGTATTTTCTAGCTCTGCTGGTATAGTTTAAATAACATTGTGCCTGAATTTCAAAGAAATTATTTCTCTCCTCCTGTTGAAATAACTTGGTTTTGCACATCCAAGGTACTGAAGTTTCCTTGAAGTAGCCTAGAACCAATAAGAGGGTATGTCATCTTAGATTTAGCAATGAATAAACATGGGAGTAGGCAATTTAGCCCCTCTCTCCTGTTCTTCCATTCAATGAGATCATAGCTGATCTGCAAACTAACTCCATATAGTTAACAGCCGACAACAGTGAATGAACATTTATCTTAATAGCGAGCATAATATATGAAAGAGTTCAACATAGTATTTGAAAGGGAGAAATGCAAAACAGCTAATAAGATTTTAGATTTAGGTAAGATTGACTTCAATGGGATGAGACCGAGATTGTTCACAGTAAACTGGGCAAATCTGTTAATGGCTAAAATGACAGATCGATAGGAGGTGTGCAAAAAAAATAAAATTATGATACAGAACCAGTTTATACACCTGAAAGGTTTACTTGCCAAAAAAGAAAAACATGAACAACTAAAGAAGCAAGAGGCAACATGAAAAAACATACAAAATTTTTTTTAAAATCACAGATCCTGGCAAATGGGAAAGGTACAAAGAATAAAGTGGCAAAACAAGATAGTAAGAGCAACAAAACGAGTGTATGTAAAAAAAAAAACTTCCAGCTGCTGTAGAAAATAAATTGTGCACCCTAGAGGCACACCAAGGAAAATATCATTTTCACCTTGCTCCTATGGAACAATGATACTTTTAGTGCACTGCAACTTGCATCACTAGAACAAAGAAGAATAGGACCAGTCAGTGCAAACTCCAATGGACAAACTGTGGGAGAGGTGCATTGTGAATGTAGATTTGCTCCTTAACAAGCCTACCAATATAATACGTGAAACATGACTTTAAAAAAGTTCCTCTCGGTTGGTTTTCTGATTGGAGTCTTGTCCTTAATGTCCATTATCCAGTGAATAATCATCAGAGCAAGATTATCTGTAGGAGTCTAACTAAAGAATTTGTAAAATGTTCCCAGCTCCAGTTGTAATTTCCAGCAATGTGATACTAAAGTTCTGCCATTGTGATGTCAGCACCAATATGTGTTTACTTCAGAAATTTTTGATCAGCATCTGTCAGCAAAATAAAATGGTTGGGATGGACAGGGGAGTTCAGTAGGTTTCTGCTGAGTGAACAATTTTCTCAGACACAAATGTGTTCTTAGTCAACTGAGAATTAAAATAACTGAGAAGGTCATAGAATCAAATAATTTTACAGCATAAATGGAGGCTATTCTGTTCATTATGCCTGCGTCGACTCTCGCAAAGCACTACTTTCACTTAGTTCCATTCTCCTGCCTTTCCTGAGTACATTTTACAACATTTTATAGCTTGTTAAAAGCTATTATGGATTCTGCATCTCCCACTGTTCCTAGTTGGGGCATTCCATGTTCTAACCAATCCTGGATAAAAAATTCTAAACTCTCCCTCGATATTCAATTTCTGCCATCTATTTTGCATCAGAGTGCCTCAGGATCTTTTTCTATATTAAAGCTATTATGTAAACACAATTTGTTGTTCTCAACTCACCAATTAGTGGAAATAGATTTTCCCAATTTACCTTATTAAAACCTCTAAGTTTTATATCAATCTACTGTTAACCTTCTCCAATCTAGTGAAAGGGAACCTTAGTTTTTCTTTGTTTCAGCCATAACTAGAACATCTCATCACTGACATCATCATAGTAAATCTTTCTATCCTCTGCTGTTTTCTTTGCATCGTCATTTTTAAAGATAGGGCACCCAGAACTGGAAACCATGTTCTAACTGCCACAGGTTTGTATAGTATTATAAATTACCTCTTTACTGTTCCACTTATTTTCTTTTTCTAACTAAAACTTAGGATCCTAGTGCATTTATTTCTACATCTTCATCAACTTGTTCTAGAGTTGTGCCTCTACTTGTAAAGCATGAATCATATTTGCATTCATTCATTCAATGCAGCAACTAGGTATACTAAGCAATCCTTTAATCCTGTAATATTGCTAAGTAGCAACGCTTTAATAATCTACTGGCTATTGTGAATTACAGGATGTATTTTGTGCTTTCAGTCATTGAACACTTTAAAAAAATAGGGTACCTGCTGTATTAAATTAATCTTATTTTTCTTTTTTTCATGAATATTTTAACTTGCAGATTGGTCATCTTGATGAGGACTGCATTACAGAGTTATCTGTGTTCTTCAAACGCTCAAAAAAGAGTATGTCCAGTTTGGTGACAGAGGTAAGAATCTGCCTCCAAGTTTAATAATCCTTGTGTGTAAAATAAATGGTTCCTCATGTTGTTTTGGATATTTAGAGTCCTGATACAACTATTCTCCTGTACTGATTTATGCTTAAATTGGACTACAATTATTCCACAATTGGACTATTCCTCCCAATGTTTTTATGTTGTGCTCAATATTAAGGGAGGACTTTCTGCTTTATCACGATCTTGTGCCATCTATTTTATAGTGAAATTTCAAGTGATCATGTTCGCTTACCGTGAAATAGCATGTCTGCTGTAGGAGTTAGTTACTAGGTACTTGAAGTCAAACTGAGTTTTAATTTTGCATTTTTAGCAAGGAGCAGTGGGCTATGTCTTCAGCCATCAGTGTTTCATCTATTTATGCAGCAACCAAAGCTCCCATTTCATGTTTTGCTAATTATTCTGGGTCAGCAGTAGAAAACTCCTTCCATATTATTGAAAGTTTGTTTGCATTTGTTAATTGTATTGATTTCATTCTGATACCAGTTTTGGATTTGCCAATGCATATTTTTGAAATTTAATTGCTTCTACTGGATGTTTGCAACATGGGTTATTGGTTTCTGTGCAATCATTCTATTACTGTGGTATATTAATTGCCTCAAAGCAGTTTCATGATGGTGACCATTTACAACTCCAACTATATTTTGGCAAACCCAGACTGAAACCAGCCACTTGAGCTGTTTTCCTTTGCCTCATTTACTATAATTTGTTGAAAGATCACTTAATTCAAATTATCAGAGGATTCTATTTTTTAAGCACTGAATTCCCATTTTGTTGTGTTCACATCACTCACTTAAAATTATTGGATAATTTAAATTTTTTAGTACAAAATTTATCAAGAGTAGGACTCCATTGCACATCAATGACCTGACTGTTGTTTATTTCAGACACCCTCTGGCCTCCAAAATGCGATATACCCAGACAGTACATAAGAACATAAAGATCATTCAGCACTTCAAGCCCCTTGGTTAAACTTGGATAGTCCCGCAAACAGTTGCAGGGATCATGGTGTAATTAACCCATCCATACCTCTTCCATGTAATACCAGCAGCATGCCAACTTCATGCTGCCTGTTCATTATAATAATTTCTGAATGAAGTCAGCATTAACTGCCAACTATCATTATTAACTTGCACTATCTAAAGCTAGCCTGCACCTCTTAAAGGAGGTGGGGTGTGGAAACATTTTCACTTGTGCAAGTTCTGGAGCTGTTCTAAAACTGAATCTGACCTGGAAAAAAGTGGCTGACCATGGGAGAAAGCAGGTACCTGGATTTTCAGACATTACACTGGAGGTCTTAGTGGAGGAAGTGGAAAGAGACAGAGATGCCTTGTATGGTCAAGTGGCTTAAGGCTGCAACACAGATCCTCACAGGAAACCATTAGTCACATCCTGCCAATTAGTGTACCTTCCATTGTCACTAGTCTCTTGTGGCTCAGCCAGTTTCCTAACCAGTTCCTTAATTTGCCTCCAGTTCCATGGGCTTCAACCTTAGCTAACAGTCTCTTATGAGGGACTTTATCAAATGCTTTCTGGAAGTCCCTATAAATAACATACACAACATTTCCCTGTCCGCTATCCTCTTCAAAAAATTCAAACGGATTTGTCAGGCATGACCTACCCCTTAAATCCATGCTGGCTTACTCTGTTCACCTAAAAATTTTCAAGGTGCTAAGTCACCCCCATTCTTAATTATAAACTCCAGCAATTTCTTGAGAACTGTTGTTAGGTTTACAGGTCTATTATTCCCTGCTTTTCCTCTCTCACCTTTTTTACTATAATGGAGCAGCATGTGTAATTTTCCCAATCTAAAGAAATGGTTCCCAGACCAAGCGAGCTTTGGAAGATAATCATTTGGGTATCTGCAGTTTTCTCACCTATATCTTTTAAGACCTTGGGATGGAAACCATCTGGTCCTGGAGATTTGCCATTTTTTAATATTGTTATTTTTTTATATTATTTTGCTTATGTTAATTTTGCTGAATCCCTGTCCCTGATCCAATGTTGCTTTCCCTGGGCTGTCTGGCATACTGACTGCTTCCTCTACAGTAAATACTGATGCAAAAAAAACTTGGAAGCATTGTGAACTGTGAGGAGGATAATGATAAACTTCAAGAGTATAAAGACAGGCTGGTGGAATGGGTAGACACCTGGCAGATGAAATTTAATGCAGAGAAGTGTGAAGTGATACATTTTGGTAGGATGAATAAGGGGAAATATTAACTAAAGGTTGCAATTTTAAAGGGGGTGCAGGAACAGAGAGGCCTGGGGCTCTATGTGCACAAATTGTTGAAGGTGGTAGGGCAGGCTGAGAAGGCAATAATAAGACATACGGAGCCTGGGTTTTATAAATAAAGGGATAGAGTACAAAAGCAAGGAAGTTATGATGAACCTTTATAAAACACTGGTACAGCCCCAATTGGAGTATTGTGTCCAATTCTGGGCACTGCACTTTGGGAAGGATGTGAAGGCTGTAGAGAGGGGGTAGAAAAGATTAACAAGAATGGCTCTAGGGATGAAGGACTTCAGTTATGTGGATAGATTGGAGAAGTTGGAGTTGTCCTTCGAGAAAAGAGGCGTGAGAAGAGATTTGACAGGAGTGTTTAAAATCATAATGGGTCTAGACAGAGTGGATATGAAGTAAAAGTTCACATTGATGGAAAGATCAAGAACTAGAGGACAAGATTAGAAGGCGAATGGCAAAAAATGCAAGATCTTACTCAAAAGGGCGAATGAGTGAGACTAGCTGAGTTCTTGCAGAGAGCCAGCAAAGACACTACAGGCCAAATGGTCTCCTTTTGTGCTGCGTGATCATTCTAAGGATTTTGTTTTTGATATTTGTTCATGGGATGTGGGTGTCACTGGCAAGGCCAGAATTTATTGTCCATTCCCTAATTGCCCTTTAGAAGGTAGCGGTGAGCTGTTGCCTTGAACCGCTGCAGCCCATGTGGTGTAGCTACAACAGTGCTGTTGGGGAGGGAGCTTCAGAATTTTGACCCAGCAACAGTGAAGGAACGGCGATATATTTCTAAGTCAGGGTGGTGTGTGGCTTGGAGGGGAACTTCCAGGTGGTGGTGTTCCCATGTATCTGCTGCCCTTGTCTTCCTAGTTGGCAGCATGCTGTCGATTTGACAGGTGCAGTCTGAGGAGTCTTGGTGAGTTCCTGCAGTGCATCTTGTAGATGGTACACACTGCTGCCACAGTGCGTCGGTGGTGGAGGGAATGACTGTTTTTGGGTGGGGTGCCAATCAAGCAGGCTGCTTTGTCCTGGGTGGTGTCGAGCTTCTTGAGTGTTGTTGGAGCTGCACTCATCCAGGCAAGTGGAGAGTATTCCATCACACTCCTGACTTGTACTTGTGTTCTTTATCCAGCATGTCCATCAGTTCCTAATTTTCATGGACAGTGTCACAGTTAGCAGTTGTCAAAGGCCTCCATTGCTCTTGACCACCCGTTTTTCTAATATAGTTGTAAAAATTTTTGATTTTGATATGCCTTGCAATTTTCTTCTCTTATTCCCTTGTTGTAGCTCTTACCATTTTTTAAGTCCTTTACTGTTTTTTGTATCTTTTCCCATTGCCAGGATCTGTGCTTTTGGGAATGCTTTTTCTTTTTGTTTTGTGATTTCCTACCTTTTTAGTTGTCTCTGACACTTTGTTTGGCAAGCAGAGCTCCTGACACTTAAGGGTTTGAACTGGTTCTCTATTATGCTAAATTCCTTTTTGAACAGTTACTGATCCTTTATCATTCTACACATTAACTGATTTGCCCAGTTTACTGTGGACAGTCTCTGGCTCATCCCAGTGAAGTCAGCCTTAACTAAATCTAGAATCTTAGCTGTTTTGTGTTTCTCCCTTTCAAACACTGTGTTGAATTCAATCATCATATGATCATTATTAGATAAATGTTCACATATGGTTAGACTGTTAACTAAATCTAGCTCATGCCAGATCTAATATAGCATGCTTCTTCTTGGTTCTAGGATATAATGTTGCAGAAAACTTTCCCAGGTGCACTCAAGAAATTCACTACCTTCCAGACGTGTGCTGATCTACTTGTCCCAATCTATATGAAAGTTAAAATTCCCCATAAAACCACTGTCTTTGCTTCATGATTATCTAATCTTTGCATTTATGCAATCTACCACTTCACAGCTGCTACCAGGGGACCTATATGCATTTCCAACTACAGTCTTAAATCCTTTTCTATTATATCCTTTCATCATTGAAGTGATTTCATCCTTATTACTCAGGCTACTCCTCCCCTATACCATTTTGCTTATCTTTCCAGTAGACCTTGTAAACTGGTATATGCAGCCATGTCTTCGTACTGGCTACCATACCATAACCTCCAAGTTGAATCCGTGCCACCAATTCACTCAATGTTTTTCTTTATATTCTGTGTTTGTAAACAGAATGCTTATTTTGGACTCAAATGTTTTATTCACATGTTTCATATTTCTCTCTCCCTGGTTTAATCAATTTATGTACCTGTTTCACCTTTGCACAATTTGTAATGGTTACTCTACTCTCTTCCCTTTTGTTTGTTTTTGAATTATTATTAATACTATTTTTTTCAACCAAGCCTTCTCCCACCCCCATACTTACGAGTATAAAGTCCTTGTGACTGTCCTATTAATCCTTTCCACTAGGATTCTGATCCCAATCCAGCTCAAGTGGAGTCTGTCTCAACGATGCAGTTCCTGCCTGTCCCAATACTGGAGCAAGTGTCCCATGAAATTGAACCCCTCCTTCCCACACCATCCTTTAGTCATGTGTACACCTCTGTAATTTACTTATCGCAACACTAATTTGCCTTTGGCTTGGGTGAAAATTCAGAGATTATAACCCTTGAGATCCTGTGCTTTAATTTAGCTCCTAGTTCCTGGTACTCTCTAAACAGGACCTCTTGCCAACAACATTCTTCCCTATGTTGTTGGTCCCAACATGGACACAACGACTGGATCCTCCCAGTCCCTGTCTTAATATCCTTACAAGCCAGTCCGACATGTTCCTTATCCTGGCACCAATCAGGCAAAATACTATGTGGATTTCTTGATCATGCTTCCAAAGAATGCTATCAGTCCCCTGATTATTGAATCTCCCACAATTAGTACATTTTGCTTCCTCGCCCCTTTCCACCTTTGAACCAGCCTTGTCCTCCAGGGGCCATGGCTATCCTTCTGACATTCTGCATCCTTATCCTCACAGGTAGCAAGTACATGGTACCTGTTGAATACAATCAGATCCTCATTCTCTATCTTACCTGGGTTCTCCTTACACTGTGCACTCTGTCACAACAAGCCCATTCTGAACCATAAGGTGTGACCAAAGTTGGGGCAAAATGTCCAGATACTGTTCCCCTTCCTTCATTCGTTGGAGTGTCTCTAATGTGCACTCCAGCTCAAACACTCTGAGCCAGATAGATTTGAGACTGAGACATCTACTGCAGATGTGTTCACTCTGATGCAGTTAAGCACAATAATGCTCGGTTTGGATTCCTCCAGTACCAGTCAGCTCCAGACCTCATTACAGCCTTGGACCAAACATGGACAAAAGAACTGAATTCTTTAGGTGAGATGGCATTGACTGTACTTGATATCAAGATATCATTTGACTGAACATAACATTAAAATGCCTGAGTAAATGGAAATCGGGGAAAGCTCTCCACTGACTAGATTTTTTTATATATAGCACAAAAGGAAGCTGGTAGTTGCTGTTGGAGGCCAATCATTTCAGCCCCAGGATATCGCAGTAGGAGTTCCTCAAGGCAATGTCCTGGCCAACTATCTTCAGCTGCTTCACAATGACCTTCTCTGCATCATAAGATCAGAAATAAGATGTTGGCTGATGATTGCAAAGTTTTCCATTCTAATTGCAACTCCTTGGCTAACAACACTGTCCGTGCCCGCATGCAACAATACCTGGACAAATTCAAGCTTGTTCTAAGTGGCAAGTAACATACATGCCACACAAGTGCCAGGTAATAAATATCTCCAACAAGAGAGCCTATCCAACACCACCTAATATTCAATAAGATTACTATTGTTGAATTCCCTACCATCAACATCATGGGTGTCACCATTGGCGAGAACTTAACTGGGCAAGCTACATAAATACAGTGTCAAAGGCTGGATATCCTGCAATGAGTAACTTACCTCCTGACTATGTAAAACCTGTCCACCATCCACAGAGCGCAGTTCAGGAGTCTGATGAGATATTCCCCATTTGCCTGGATAAGTGCAGATCTGACAACATTCAAGTTCGATGTCATCCAGGACAAAGCAGCCCACTTAATTCGTATCCCAGTCGCTACCTTAAACATTCATTCGCTCTACCTCCAGCATGCAGCATCTGCAGTGTATACCATTTACAAGATGCACGATAGCAACTCAGCAGGGCTTCTTCAACAGCACCATCCAAACCAGTGATCTCTACCACTGATGAGAACAAGGGCAGTAGGTGCACGGGAATACCACCATCTGCAAGTTCCACTCCAGTCTCACACCATTCTGACTTGGAAATATATCACAGTTCCTTTGCTGTCGTTGGATCAAAATCCTGGACTTCCTACCTAACAGCATTCTTGGTGTACTTTCAACACACAAACTGCTAGGGCAGGTTTTTCTGGTCGGCGAGCGGGGGAGGGGCCTGCTCACCGACGTGTAAAATGACGCAGGAATATGTCAGGCGTGTGTCCCGACGTCACCTTGTGTCATTTAGATTTTCCGTTCGGCCTATTAAGGCCATTAAAAAAACTAATTAACATGATTGATGGACCTGCCTATCTAACCTCAAGATTGACGGGCAGGCTGGGAACCCGGGCGGGCTTCTGAAAAAACATGAAACCTCATCCACGGGCAGGATGAGGTTCCATGAGGGTATTTAAATTTTTATTAAATGTTTAAGTAAAAGTTATGGACATGTCCCAACTCATGTGACAGTGTCACATGAGGGGACATGGCAGGGAAATTTTTTAATCTCCTTTACTTAAAGTTTTAAATCAGAGTCGATCTCCCTGAGGCAGCACTTTGCCTCAGAGATCTGTGTGCTCTTTCGCGCACATGCGTAAAAGAGCGCATTCCCAGCTGAGGGAATCTTCTTCCCCCGCCCACCGCCTGCACAGCGCTTCCTGGCAGAAATTAA
This sequence comes from Cetorhinus maximus, assembly GCF_964194155.1. Taxonomy (NCBI): domain Eukaryota; kingdom Metazoa; phylum Chordata; class Chondrichthyes; order Lamniformes; family Cetorhinidae; genus Cetorhinus; species Cetorhinus maximus. The sequence goes on from NC_135880.1 coordinate 135,627,837, forward strand.
TTGGCCCGCCCACATAAAGCGGCAGCACGCCCCCAGTCTGGGGTGCCGATTGGAAGCCCTCCCACACTTCCCCCCTGCTGCTTAAAGTTGTCCGGCTGTGTGAGGTTGAGAGGGTTTAGGCTGGAGCATGGGGTTTCAAAATAGCAGCTCTGGCATTACATGCTAATTGGCATCATGATCTACTTGCTCTGCATACTTCCAGTGGACATTATAGTGTGCGTGTGCACTACCCCCTTTACAAATATAATTTTCGTTGCATCTCATATCAGAGATTACATGCTTACATCACAGATGCCATTTTGTAACTAGCGCCAAACAAAACAGGCACCACTGAGCCCAATTGCACCTCCACCCCCCAACTGTGCAAAGGCTCTGCAAAATTTCTCCACGTAAAATAAATCTGTCAAAACTCCGGTGTATTTAGCAAGCATGCAGTTTATGTCATAGATATTAATCCTTAACCAGTTAGTTCCGTTCCTTGGATATTCTCAGCTGCTCAAGAACCACAATGTTAGGCTATTCAAGATTCTCTATCTATCCTTGTCTTTAATGTTCAGTGGCATTCCTAACCAGATATTTGCCCAGCTCTTCAACATAAAATGTTGAGGGGTACAGCTTTAGCTAGGATATTTTCTCCCATTTAAGTACTTTTGGGTGGACAGACAGGGGTGGGTGAAAATTTTCAAGCCCAACTCTGGTTTGTGTGTTTTATCTGATAGCTATTGCAGATGTGTCTTTGTAATACCAAATGCAGCAGAGGTCCACATTCAATTTGGGACTATTTTTTATTTAATAAACACTCTCTTATCTAGCTACAGTTATACCGGCTTTAAAAAAACTTAATGAGAAAAAGTTAATTTCAAAACCCAGTGATCATTCACAAAGTAAATGAAGGTTCAGATGGGCTGTATTACAGTTGAAGTAATTTCACGAAAATGCGATAAAGAAATGTCTGGTTTAAAGAGACAAAAGTTCAGTATCAATTTTCCTTGATGCCCTAAGGCTCAGCTGATTGGTTCAATGAGATGGTAGAATCCTACCTATCGAGTTAGCAGGAGAATTACTATAGGATATTTAAGGGTTAGCTTTGTTTGTATGCTGAACTGAATCTCAGAACTAACTCAACTACCAACAGGTCATAAGATAGCACAGAATATTCAGGTAATCAAGACATATTGGTTTCCAATTAAATGTTTTGATTGAATTGCTTCTATTGTATCAAATAGTAAATCAATCTTTTCTTATTTGACATAAGTTAGTGAACTGGTAAGCTGCTCAGAGTGTGATGGGGTGTTAAAAATGCCTTCCATAAATGCATTCAAGATTCAGACATACTTATAGGAATGGTCTTTGAGAATTCTTTGATGCTTTTCCCTAATCTAACAGCTCTTTTTTTAAAAAACTATTTGACCCTCTGGTCTATGCCACTGAAGTAACTAATGTTGTCATAGCTAGCATGGAAGGTTTTGCACATCACTCTTCCTCTTCTATTAAAGCTAATGGTGGGTCTTGCTTCGGTCATGCCTGATAATCTACATCCCAGAGTACTTAAGGAAGTGGCCCTAGAAATAGTGGATGCATTGGTGGTCATCTTCCGAGATTCTATAGACTCTTGAACAGTTCCTACAGATTGGAGGGTAGCTAATGTAACCCCACTATTTAAAAAGGGAGGTAGAGAGAAAACAGGGAATTATAGACCAGTCAGTCTGATGTCAGTAGTGGGGAAAATTCTAGAGTCCATTATAAAAGATTTAATAGCTGAGCACTTGGAAAACAGTGGCAGAATCAGACAGAGTCAGCATGGATTTACGAAAGGGAAATCATGCTTGACAAATCTACTAGAATTTTTCAAGGATGTAACCAGTAGAGTTGATGAGGGGGAACCAGTGGATGTGGTTTATTTGACTTTCAGAAGGCTTTCGACAAAGTCCCACATAAGAGATTAGTGTGTAAAATTAAAGCGCATGGGATTGGGGGTAGTGTATTGAGATGGATAGAAAACTGGTTGGCAGACAGGAAACAAAGAGTAGGAATAAACAGGTCTTTTTCCAAATGGCAGGCAGTGACTAGTGGGGTACCGCAGGGATCAGTGCTGGGACCCCAGCTATTCACAATATATATTAATGATTTAGATGAGGGAACTAAATGTAATATCTCCAAATTTGCAGATGACACAAAGCTGGGTGGGAGGGTGAGCTGTGAGGAGGATGCAGAAATGCTTCAGTGTGATTTGGACAAGATGAGTGAGTGGGCAAATGCATGGCAGATGCAGTATAATGCAGATAAATGTGAGGTTATCTATTTTAGTAGCAAAAACAGGAAGGCAGATTATTATCTGGCTATAAATTGAGAAAGGGGAATGTGCAACGAGACCTGGGTATCCTCGTACACCAGTCGTTGACGGTATGCATGCAGGTGCAGCAGGCAGTAAAGAAGGCAAATGGTATGTTGGCCTTCATAGCGAAAGGATTCGAGTACAGGAACATGGATGTCTTGCTGCAATTATACAGGACCTTGGTGAGACCACACCTGGAATGTTGGGTGCAGTTTTGGTCTCCTTATCTGAGGAAAGATGTTCTTGCTATAGAAGGAGTGCGGCAAAGGTTTACCCGACTGATTCCTGGGCTGGCAGGACTGACATATGAGGAGAGATTGAGTCGATTAGGATTATATTCACTGGAGTTCAGAAGAATGAAGGGGGGATCTCCTAGAACCCTATAAAATTCTAACAGGACCAGACAGGGTAGATGCAGGAAGGATGTTCCCGATGGTGGGGGAGTCCAGAACCAAGGGCCACAGTCTGAGGATACGGGGTAGACCATTTAGGACTGAGATGAGGAGAAATTTCTTCACCCAGAGAGTGGTGAGCCTGTGGAATTTGCTACCACAGAACGTAGTTGAGGCCAAAACATTGTATGTTTTCAAGAAGGAGTTAGATATAGCTCTTGGGGCAAAAGGGATCAAAGGATATGGGGAGAAAGCGGGAGCAGGCTATTGAGCTGGATGATCAGCCATGATCATGATAAATGCCGGAGCAGGCTCAAAGGGCCAAAAGGCCTACTCCTCCTATTTTCTATGTTTCTATGTTCCTCTCTTTTCCAAAATTTCTCATTTTCATGTGAAACCTTAATGAGTCTGAAACATCCTAAGGTAACTTTTTATCTTTGCTTGTAACTTCTATAAATACACTGTTAAATATGCCATGTGCAACCATATTGAATAATTGCTTTTTTCCTGGCCATCCAGTAGTTAGTCCTTCTCGTCCCTTTCAAAGGCTGATACTGGTTACGTCTGTAAATTGTCCTTCTCAGTCTGCTGTTCTAATGCTACAGTTGCTAGTGATCTGAAATAATCTCCCTCCATAGCCCATTCTGGTATATTGTAATGGCCACACAAGTTTCATTCCTGCCCAACCTGTCAGATTTTCTGCTTGCTGAACTTCAAAGATATCTGCACCTGAGGTAGCCCTTCCATCCTCCACAAAATATATAAATTCCAAATTTACTACCTTCATTGATCAACTAGCAATCCTTTCTTCCAGCTCTTGAGTACACCCTGTATGTTTTGTTTTTTAGTTGCAATTAAAACCAGATTCATCTCTGGTTCTCAACTCTTAACTTATCCTTTCCAGGAACTGTAAAATGAGTACTTTTTACCCCTTTCAATCTCTCCTTCATCTTGCAATCGATAGGCTTTCAAAGCCAGATCTTAGTTGTCATTGACTCACAACTTCCTATTTTAACACTCTTTTTAATCTTTTCAGCTTTGGTGATCTGCACGACAGCTATTGGTCTTTTTGACTTTGGTTTCTCAATAGAAAAGGACTAAAGAGATTACGAAGATAGTAGTTAACAGGCAAATGTGCCATTAAAAGCTATGATTTTCTCAAATAGCGCACCTTTTTACTTTTTTAAATTTAACTCTATATTCTTTTGTTTAGTGGAGGTATGATAGAATAACGGCTGCCTACCTGCTACTGTTACATAAGAAGAACCATGGCAAGCCTGTCCGCTTGTTCTCTTGCAATGAAGAGCGTAGTGTGCCTTCAACACCTCTGGGGGAACTGAAGGTGAGATATTCATTTTGAAAATTTCATAAATGAATCTAAACAATTTAATTTTGTTCACAATGTAAATATGGTAATCAAATGAAAAAAGTCAACTTTTAAAGAGAATATGCGTTTTCCATTCTTGGAAGGAGAGACCCAACTGCAAATGTAAGACATGGGGTCACTAATTCTCAATTTGAGGTCTCTACGTTACTGCACACAAATGCACGTGCAGAGATGTGCAAGCAGTTTGAAGGAGAAATGATGAAGCCAGTAGTTACAGAATCCACTTCTATATTTTAAAAAAAAATAGGATAAACTACTTTTGAGAGGAGGAGGAGAGGAAGAGATATTTATCTTGTAGCTACAGCTCCCTGATCTACAGAAGAGCCAGTGTTGCAGATTTGACTGAGTTGCAGTCCTTATCAACTTTACACACAATTTAAAGCTATCTAGAATATTCATTGTATTCTCATCAGCGAGAAAAATGCTTGCAAAAGTTGAAATTGCTAGGTTCATTCACCTGCTCTTTAATTCCCATGCCAGGAGAGAGCTTGAAACAAACTGTCAACTCTACATATACGTAGGCTCTGCGTCCTTCTTTCTATATCCTTCCCACACTCTAGGATCTTTTCTAAACTTTAAGATTATTGTTTGTAAATTAACGCAATGATATAAAGCTCTTTATACGTATCTGTACTGCCGCTTAATTAAAAAAGCATGTTTTTTTTTAAAAAGCCCTTGGATCAAATTTGAGTTTAAATTTCAATCTCGACTTTTACACTCCATCTCCTCCTTTCCAATCAGAAAACTTAGCTGCTGTTTTTACTACTTCAATTTTTCTGGGGGATTAACTAGAGAGTGAAATTAATGGATTAATATCTGGGTTGTGCCATCCTTCATGGAGCAGGATATTACATTTTGGAAGAATGGAATACAAATCTTCAATTTATTACCTATGAGATCTTGTCGTCATCCCATCATAGGAGGGAGACCCATGCTGCCTCCTTTTTGGAAGGCCTGCCAAATTACAAGTCAGTCAGGCAATTAACAGGCCTCCGGCGGGCCTTGCACTCGATTAATACCCTTGGGGGTGGGAATTCCCACCTGCTGAAATCTGCTGACCAATCAGAGGCTGGCAGCTCTTGCTCAGCAGAGCCACCTGGCAGAATGACATCCACCAGAGGCCCATGATCATGGACTGACTGAGGTCAGAGGTGAGTGGTGGCGGGAAGGGTTTTGCAGGGTGAGGGTTGTGGAAGAGGGGATTCAGCAGCAAGGGCAGGTGATGGTTCTCAGCAGACTCTTCCCTGGTACACCACAAGAAACCCCCACAGTTTGGATGTTGTGCTCCCCACATGGCAACAGGCCCACCTGCCAATGGGTTAATACCAGCAGTGGTGGGTAGAGGCCCTTATTGGGCATTAATTTCCCTTTAAGGGCCTTAATTGGTGGCACAGTGGGAAGGCTGCCTACAAGCTTTCCCAACAAGGACTTAATCTGGGAGGAGGTGGGAAGGTGGTGGGATCCCCTCTAGGCCCAGCTCTTGCAAACATCTTTGTTGAGTTCCATGAGAAACGTGTCTTCGATGGAATGACACTTAACCTCCTGCCCCTTGCATATTTCCAATATGTGGATGATATGTTTGGTAAATTTAAATCCGCAGTTGCATGTAATCATCTCCTTATGTCTTAATGGGCTCCATCCTGTACTCAAATTCACCTTTGAAATGGAGCCGTCAAATTAACTCCCCTTCCTGACGTACTTGTTGAGAAATCTGGCAAGGGATTTTCTAGCACGGTCTACTGCATGCCTACCTTCACTTGTCAATATATGCGTTGGGATTCTCACAGTTCCACACGCTATAAGATTGGTTTATCGGCTACCTTGTAAATAGGGCCTGAGCCATTTGCTCATCATGCAAGATTGATGCTGAAATAGGGTACATCAAAGGCATCCTGCGGCAAACTCATGAACGGGCCTAAGGCCATTACTTTCGGCCCTGAAAATTGCTCTGTCTACCTCAGATTTCCCTGGAACAGCAAGGTATCTCAAAAATTTGAGCAACAGGTGAGGCTAGCTGTTTCACACTGCTACTAAGCAGTAGCAACACAAGTGGTATTCGCCACTAACCTGATGCTGCCGTCATGCCAAAAAGATGTTCTGCCTATCACACAAATGAGTAATGTGGTATATGAATTTCAGTGCCGGTGTGATGCTAGCTATGTAAATGCACATCCCAAAGACTGGCGGATCATGTCAAACATCATGTCCCAACAGCTGTTTGCGATGAGCAAGGTACAGACTGTACCGAACAAGCCCGTGCTTACAAAACTCAAAAGTGTCCAAAATTAGATGTGATTCTGCAATTGAACAACAGTTGCTAAATAACCATGTGTGCTAAGAATTACGTTGACAACCAATTTAAGATTGTCGGTGGTATGGTGTATTTGCATGCACTGGAAGCTACTTATATTAATACGCAGGGCCCTGTTTTTTGCAGACAGAAAGAACATGTACACACATTGCGCCTGTTTCAGCTAAACAAAATAAGTGATAACCATTCACTGACTCATTCTTCAGGGAAATGCCTTGACTAATCAGGGTCAAGCTGCCTGGTTTAAATTTCAAGCAATGCTTGGCAGTGAACTGTCAGTCACCATCAATTGGTGCATTCTCCATGGCAACGCCTCTACCAATCAGGGTCCACTTTCCAACTAATCAGCACTCTTCTCATACAGTATAAATTGTTGTTTTCCCCTGATGTTGGTGTTTTTGCGAAGTGTCCTGATGAGTGCCAGACAAAAAGACCATAAGGCATAGGAGCAGAAGTAGGCCATTCAGCCCATCAAGTCTGCCCTGCCATTCAATGAGATCATGGCTGATCTGAAAATCCTCAACTCCACTTTCCTGCCTTTTCCCCATAACCCTTGATTCCCTTATTAATTAAAAATCTGTCTATCTCAGCCTTGAATATACTTAATGACCCAGCCTCTACAGCCCTCTGCGGTAAAGAATTCCACAGATTCACTACCCTATGAGAGAAGAAATTCCCCCTCATCTCTGTTTTAAATGGGCACCCCCTTACTCTGAGATTATGCCCTCTGGTCCTAGACTCTCCCACAAGGGGAAACAACCTCTCAGCATCTACCCTGTCAAGCCCCCTAAGAATCTTATATGTTTCAATAAGGTCGCCTTTCATTCTTCTAAACTCAAATGAGTACAGGCCCAACTGACTCAACCTCTCCTCATAAGAAAATCCCTCCATCCCTGGGATCAACCTAGTGAATCTTCTCTGGACTGCTTCCAATGCCAGTACATCTTTACTTAGATAAGAGGACCAAAACTGTTCACAGTATTCTAGGTGTGGTCTAACCAGCGCCTTGTATAGTTTTAACAAGACTTCCCTATTTTTATACTCCATTCCCTTTGAAATAAAGGCCAACATTCCATTTGCCTTACCTATTACCTGCTCAACTTGTATGCTAGCTTTTTTTGGATTCATGCACAATGACCCCAAATCCCTCTGTGCTGCAGCTCTCTTCAGTCTTTCTCCATTTAAATAATATTCAGCTCCTCTATTCTTCTTTCCAAAGTGCATAACCTCACACTTTCCCACATTATATTCCGTCTGCCACATTTTTGCCCACTCACTTAACCTGTCTATATCCCTCTGTAGAATCTTTGTGTCATCCTCACCACTTGCCTTCCCAACTAATTTTATGTCATCTGCAAACTTGGCGACAGTGCATTCATTTCTTTCATCCAAGTCATTAATATATATTGTAAATAATTGTGGCCCAAGCACTGATCCCTGTGGCACTCCACTTGTTACAGGTTGCCATTCTGAAATGCCCACTGTATCCCAACTCTGCCATCTATTAATTAGCCAGTCCTCTATCCATGCTAATATACTACCCCCAACACCATGGGCTCTTATTAAGTAGCCTTATGTGTGGTACCTTATCGAACGCCTTTTGGAAATCGCATATATTACATCTACTGGTTCCCCTTTTATCCTTCTTGTTAGCTCCTCAAAGAATTCTAATAAATTTGTCAGGCATGATTTCCCCTTCATGAAGCCATGCCGACTCTGCTTGATTAGATTATGTATTTCTAAATGCTCTGCTATTACATCCTTTATAATAGACTCCAACATTTCCCAATGACAGATGTTAAGCTAACTGGCCTATAGTTACCTGTTTTTTTTGTTTCCTTCCCTTTTTTGAATAAGGGTGTTACATTGACAATTTTCCAGTCCTCTGGGACTTTTCCAGGGTCTGAGGATTCTTGAAAGATTACTACCACTGCATCCACTATCGCTGTAGCTATTTCCTTTAGTATCCTAGGATGCAACCCCTCAGGCCCAGGTGACTTATCAGCCTTTAGCCCCATTAGTTTCCCTAGTACTTTTTCTCCAGTGATAGTTAGTGTATTTATTCCCCCCCCCGATCCTTTTGCCCCATTATTATTTAGTATTTTAGGAATGCTATTAGTGTCTTCTACTTAATAATATCATTATTATTATTATCATCATCATCTTCAACATGTCACTTTTTTCAGCAATAGTCAATGTTTATGCTGTTGATGTAGGAATTACAAAAGCTAGATTTGAAAATGGTTGTTTCATAATGTGGGTTTGAAGTGAATCCTTCAAATGTATTTTTGAAGAAGATGAAAATGTTAAACTGTTTCTGTGTTATTACTGTTTAATCTTTATACTTTGAAGCAAACTTAAGCTCTAATTGTTCTACCAGTCCAAGACGAATGTAAATTTTGAAAATACGGAAGATAATGACCACTATGTGTGCAGATCAGTGGAATTCCCGGATGATTATGCCATCTCTGAGGATCTGTATTTTGCAGTCACGCCCCAAGTTGCAGAGGTTTGCAGAATTTTTTCTAGTTTTTTTTAATGAAGTGTTGTATTACTTTGCCAAAACTACTTGCACTTCAGAACTACTACACTTTACGAAAAATCAAACACCATACTACCTCTTTCTTACATTTGTTCTACCTTTTAACAATAGGACTTGAGTCATATATATTATGCACATTACTCCAATCAGTTTTAGTTCCTAAAAAGATGACGCAATCCTGTCTTGTCAATTTATAAGATGGAAAATGTTCACACCCTTGGACAATATACACAATACAATCACATTTGAGCAATCTTCACACATTTACTAAACATTGCTGTCTAGATTCAACTGCAATATGTTCCCCCAGAAGATTGGTCCTGGAAGCTGGTGTTATCGGGCCTGCACATCTTAAACATGCATTATTTTGGGCTGCTACCACACGCAAAAGATGGCAGAACAAAGGAAGATTGACTACCTTCAGTGGTTGTCCTCAATTTTTGTACATTATAATCACCATAGTTTCAATCCTGCATAGTATTATTACGGTTAATATTAAATAATTCGCTAGTTTCTATTTAGCTGTGGCTTTATTTGAAAAGTGGAAACCAGATACCACGTGCAACATCTGCCAATTTGCTTGTTTGGCATACGTTTCCCCACAACTTATAGAGAGAGAGTGATATATGAAGCATTCATATAATTCAAACAATGCAAAACATCTGCCAGTTTGATAACATTTTACTGCCACTATTGTTATTCTTTCAATCTCTGGCACATTTGTCCATCACCCCTTTTTTAATCAGAAAAATGGTGTGTGTGTGTTTGTAGTGACGTCCTTAAGTAGTCTGTACAGATTCATGTTGAAATTATTTTCTTTTAAAATGGTGAACTTTTAAAACTTTTTTTTTGGCTTGAACCCCAATAACATCAGTCCTGTTGGAATGACCAATGTGAAAACCCATTGTTTCAATTGTTACATCATTGCAACCTAGAAAATGGAGCCTATTAAATTAGTTGGGGAACATTCAGCTGCTGCATGTATTTATTAAAGGAGGGGTCTTTGTGTCTTGTGTGCCATGTCGCCTTGTTAAATCTAGTACTGTACGGTAGTATGCCAATGTTTCATATTATTCCACTCCAATCCATTCTTTGCAGCCATTGGGTTTCCTCAGAGAAAATGCTGCCAATGACTAAACTTTCTTTCTGAAAAATAAACTTTATCTTTGTACTTCAGCGAGCAAGATGTAGATCACTTAAAGATTCTTCAGAAGATAATTTACGATCTCTAGGTAAACAAAAAATTGCTTCAAAGAAATCTGAAAACAAAGAAAATAAAAAGCTGGTAAAAATGAATGTGAAAACCGACGATCACTTCGCGCAGCCTGAAGCCAAAACACCAGTTGTTAAGAAAAGCTATGAAAAGAAAAGTCTGTTCAATCCCAAAGAAAATGCAGATATTCATTGTAAAGGTAACTTTTGTTAGTTGTTAAATCTTAGATTTTCATATCTGTAGATTGCAAGAGATTTAAGCCTCCTGCATAGCTAGATTGTCACTATTTTTCAACTGAAGAAGAATATCATGGTTCTAATTTTGACAGCATAACTACTATTAACAGGTAAACCATTTAATGTCAGAATATACCTTCAGGTCCAATATCGCAATCAAAAGCTTGCCCTTAATGTTGTATCTCCATTTTGCGACAGTTGCCTAGCACACAGATTATACAAAATAACAGTAAAGTGAGTTGACCTGGAATTCAGGTCACATTTTGATCTGAGTTGCCTTCTCCATTAAAACCAATTCATGGTAACCTTTATCACTTCTGATCATGTTCTGTTAATCACTCAAGAGGTTGATCAAGAGGTGCCTAACCCTACTGTATGTTTGCAGTACATACAGCCAATAATAATTTCTCCACACCCCCCTCCCCCCACCCCAAGTTGGCCTCAAACTGGGAGTGCTGAATCCCATTAGTCAATGGAACCTACTTTACAGGAGCAGCCAAGCAGGGATAAGCAGAAACAAATTTAGCATGGAAGGACGGGACTAAAAAAAAACTGTTATTCAAGAGAACATTGGCATGAATACCATGCCAATTAGGAAGATGATCTAGGAATTATTGTATGTAAAGCTATCAAACCGTTAGCACTTCTTGGATGCAGAAAAGCCAGATATGATACCAAATTACATGAATAGATGAGTGTATGAAAGAAGTTGTGTTTTTGGTTTATAATGTATTAGTCAGATCCAGGGGCACTGGGGGTGGTGTTGGTGGATTTCCTGCAGTTGCTACTTGTAACAAAATTGTAAAACATTCATGAACATGTGATTTCACTACAAGTAGTGAACATAGCAGTTATCTTCTATCCTAGATCTGGGGCTCTCTAATTATGATCATCTAATGATGAGGGCATTATTGCTCTTAAACTGCAGAATAAAGTAACAGATGATTTCAGATGTCAGGAATGTAAGTTTTGATGAATTACTAGGGAGGTTGGGAATATTTTCTTTGGAAAAGAGGATACTTCAAGGAGATATAATCTTAAACGTCAATTGATCCCAACACATTATTCAAACCTCATGAAAGACTAGTTTAAAAATAAGATTGAGTTAAGAAGTGAATTGCAGAATAAGTTGAAGATGGTACAATTGGATTTTGGTGATAATTGCTAGTGTATTGACAGAGAAGTAATTGAGGGATGCTGAGCAGTCAAGTCAGCAGGGCTGATTGGTGAAAAATAGGATGGGCTTGGACCATTTAGGTGCCCATAAATATATGGGAAGTCTTAGTTAATATAATGTTTTTGTGGGATCAGACATCTTGCATCATATGGGGAAAAAATATATAAGTTAGTTATACTACTTCAGACCATTTGTGTGTTTCAAACTTCAAGCAAGTATAGAGAGAATCTTGAGTTCCTTTTGTGAGAAGATTCACACTTGAATGAACAAAAATCAAGAGTATTAGAACACTTCTAACTCCTCGGTTTCCTTGCCTACTTATCGCTCTCCATTCATAATTATCCTACAGCCCCAAATTTGCATTGCCTTCCAACTACCTTTTCAATTTGGCATGCAGAGTAAAATTGCACAACTGTAATGTTGAAAAATATTGCGTTCACTTAAAAATAGATCAATGTTTTGCTTAAGTAGTGCAAAGATTGCTTTCTGGCTAATATTAAATGCTTACATATCCATTTCACAGAAAAACATTATATGTTCTCCAGTCCTGACTTATATTGGAACTCAATTGCTGACTAAATTTGTTTTTTGTAAGACTGCTAAACTTCGATGCAAACCATTGAAAGTCAAGCCGATTTTGAAGTAAATGCTAGAAAATAAGACAATGTCAGGTTTAACTTCTTTCTCTTCTCATTGTTTTAACTGACAGCCATGATCAGCTGCAACAAGGAGACGCCTATAAAGCGCGATACAAATCAGCTTTTCTCAGAAGAACTAACAGCCACATCATTTAGTCCAGAAAGACGGTAAGTAGCTGAATTGATACAGAAGTGAGCACCAAGTTATTCTTATAGTTATTGGACAAGCTCTTACAGTATTTCCTTAATCTAGAATTATTTTCTGTTATGTTTCTTGTATCCCATCCCACCACATGCCATACAAGTTGTGTCATGCAGGGCAGTGAAAATAGCAGTTTCACTGCTATCTGCTGTGTCTAATTTTAATGGAATGCCAGACTGTTCGCAACTTTGGTGTCGTATTTCACCCAAGATGAGTTTTCAACCACACATCCACAACATTGCTAAGACTACACATTCCGGCCTCCATAACATTACCTGACCTTGTCTTGGTCTCGGCTCAAATGCTGCTGAAACCCTCAATCATGCCTTTGAATCTACCTCTAGATTTGATTATTTCAATGCACTCCTGGCCAGTCTCCCACATTCTACCCCTTGTAAACTTGAGGTAATTCAAAACTCCTACCCGTTCAGTCATCATCCCCCGTGCTCACTGACCTACGTTGGCCCCAGTTTAAGCAATACCTCAACTTTAAAGTTCTTGTTCTTGTCCTTGTTCTCAAATCCCTCACCCCTCCCTATCTCTAATCTCCTCTAGCCCTTTAAACCTCAGATACCTGCGCTCCTCTGCTTTTGACCTCCTTGAACATTGCTGAGTTTAATCACTTCTTCATTGGTGGCCATGCCTTCAGCTACCAGGGCCCTAAGGTCTGGAAATCGCTTCCTAAACGTCTCCACCTTTCTTCCTCTTTTTCTCTCCTCCTTTAAAACACTCCTTAGAACCTAACTTTTTAACTAAGCTTTTGCTCTTTGGCCCTAATATCTCCTTATGTAGCTCAGTATCAAATTTCTTTTAGTAACACTCCTATGAAGCACCTTGGAATGTATCACTACATTAAACCACTATAAGTATGTCACTACTATAAGATGCAATCTTATGTTGATAGCCTCTAGTTTTGTTCTTCCTCACAAGTGGAAACACATTCTGTGTCTACTCTGTCAAAACCTTTCATGATAAAGACCTCTATTATGTCACTTCTTGGCCTTGTCTTTTCAAAAGGAAAGAGACCCAGTCTGTTCAAACTTTCTTAATGACTATAACCTCAGTTCTGGTATCATCCTTACAAATCTTTGCACCCTCTCCAATACATTTGCATCATTTTTTTAAGTAATACGGTGACCAGAACTGTATACATTATTCCAAGTATGGTCTAAACCCAGGTTCGATACAAATTTAGCATTGCTTTTCTAACCATCTAGAAATAAACCCTAATGCGTGATTTGCTTTTGCTGTAGTGTGATAAACCTAGGTCACAACTCCTAGTGATTTGTGTATTCATTCTCCCAGATCGCTTTGTTCCTGTACCTCATTTAGATTCTTATTTTTTAAGTAACATCAACTTCTCATTTTTCTTACTAAAATGTCATACTTCACGCTTAACTCTGAAATTAACTTACACTTTGATGCCCATACTGCAAGTTTATTAATGTTGTCTTGTAATTTATTGCAGACCTCTTCAGTGTTGACTGTCCCTCTCAATTTGGTGTCATCTGCAAATTTAGAAATTGTGTTTTAGATTTTCAAAGTCTTAATCATTGATATAAATTATGAACAACAGCGGTCTTGGCACTGATCATTGTGGGACACCACTTTCACCTTTGGCCACTCTGAACAGCTACCCTTTACCTGTATTCTCTGCTTCCTAACTTCCAACCAGTTATCCATTCTGCTACTTCTCCCCTGACTCCACATTCTCTGACCTTATTTGTTAGTTGATTGTGGCACCTTTTCAAAAGCCTTTTAGAAATCTAAATAAATTACATCCATTACATTATACTTGCCTACTATCTGTTACCTCTTTAAAGCATTCAATGAAGTTGGTTAAGCAGGACTTTTCCTTTTGAAATCCATGTTGACTTCAATATAACATTTTTGATTTCTAGGGATTCTATTATTTTGCTACTACTAATGTTAAACTGACTAGTCCAAAGTTCCCTGGACATATTTTGTTTCCCTTCTTAGAAATAAGAATAGCATTAGCTATCCACGGTTCTCTGGCATTACAGCTTTCTCTAATAAATTATTAAATATGTGTAATAGTGCCTGTATTGTCTCTTTAGAGTATTTTAGAATGCGGGGGTGCAAACTGTCCAGACCCAGGGGTTTTAGCATTTCCTAATATTTAATATTTCTCCTCATTTTAAATGTGGTTATATCATTTCTAATTTCATATCCATTTGATCCTCCTGGTAAATACTGAAGCAAAATAATTTAATATTCCAGCTGTTTTGCTATTTCTATCTGATTTTCATCCTGACTGTCCCTTAATGACTCTATTCCCAATTTGAATTTCCTTCCTTTCTTATGCTTGTAGAATTTTTGACTCTTGTTTTATGTTGCCTGATAATTTGATTTCATAGTTCTTCTTTGCCTTCTGCATTGTGTTTTTGTCTTTTCTCCTTATCTCTTTGTGTTCTCCTTTTTCTTGCACTCCTCTGCTGTTCATGTACTTAGTGTATGTCCCTTTTCTTACCCTCAACTTTTCCCTGGCCAGAATTTTACGTTCAGCGTGTAGGTGCATGCCTGGCATGCCCGAGCGTAATATGACACACGATGACGTCGGGTGTGAGTCCTGACCTCATCGCACACTCGCGCGATATTTTGTTTGGCTGTGCACCCACCGATAATTGAAAGGCCTCGTAAGGCCATTAACAAGCTCATTAAAATCAAATTTATGCTGCCCATCCAACCTTACGGTTGGCGGGCAGGTGAAAAGGCCAAGCGGCCTTTGTTTTTTTGGAAACCTCATCCATAAGCGGGATGAGGTTTCCTAAAGCAAATAAACATTAACTGTCCCAGCTCCTGCAACAGAGTCACGTGAGGGGACATGTTTTTTTTTTTCATTCTTACTGTCTTCGTTGCGCGCAAGGGCCGCTCTCCCTCCTCCCCCCGCCCGCACAGGTAGTGCTCATCGCTGCTGCTCGCGATCCGGAGCCGATCGCGGGCAGCAGTCAGCTTCCCAACCGTCCCCACCCCCTCCCACCAAGCCCTGACGAGCGAAAAATTCTGGCCCCTTTACTCATTCATGGTGTCTCATTAGTTTGTTCTTGTTTTTGGACCCTGTTCAACATTGTTTTAAATATTTTCCATTGCCGTTCTACATTGTTTGCCAATATTGTTGCCCGCTTTATTTTCCCAAGTTCTAGTCTCAGCGCCTCAAAATCAGTTTTTCTGTACCCTATTACCATGACCTTTGTCATGCTTACATCCTTACTTTATTTGAATGTTTGAGCACCCACTCAATGCTCCAAATGAAGGGATCAACACAAATATAATCTGGAAACTAGGTAATGAGGATATATCATTGGCTTTTGAAAAGGGAATCTTTGTGACGTCTGATTCTGTTGCTGTGGGATTGTAGCATGTATCTGACAATGAATAGGTCTTGTAACTATGAACAGCATATTACTAAAGTAAATGCAATTCCTGGTAAGACATTGGTTGTTAACTGCAGTTTGAAGGTTTGAGACCTAGAGCAGAAGACTGAAATCTTATCAAGCTCCGACAATTTGCATCTATTCTCCAATCACTGTCAAATGGCATCTGCAAAAACTAGAAGTCATCGCTTGAACTGAAAATAAAAGCATTACTCTTTTTTTAAAAAGCTTAGAATCAGCTGTGCATTCATGAGCAATTTTACACACTGCTTCTGGGTCGTAGTTTTCCTTCCTCAGTTCCCCACTTCTGTCAATTTGGACCCAAACTAGATCAAAATATTTTCTAAATGATGAGAAGCTAGGGACTATGTATAAAAGAGCTTTTGGGGGCCCAAGTATAGAAATCACTAAAAGCTCATAGAGAGGTACAAGATATAATTACAAAGGCTAATGAAATGCTGACCTTTATCTCAAGACAGCTGGAATACAAAGGGGTTGGAAGCTATGCACAGAACTCTTGTTCAAGTCCATTTTGATTACTGTGTTCAGTTCTGGGCATCACACCTCAGGAAGGATATCTTGGCCTTGGAGGGGGGTCTCAAATTAATCATGTACTGTATCCCAAAATATTATTTTCTGAAAGAAATCCATCAAATTTTAATCAAAACTCTGCTTCCACCATTTCCCTAGTGAGCCTGTTCCATGACCAATCGCTGAATTAATATTTCTGCATAAATTAGTTTTAAATTTACCCTCCTCTAGTGCAGGCTGTGTCCTCTGGTTCCTTCTGGACATTGTGAGATAGCTTGTCATCTACATTATCTCATCCCTTCTAGAATCCTAAAAACAGCAATCATAAGTGTGTCTAAAGTTTCACTTTTCTAGTTAGAATATTGCCAGTTTATATGATTCTTCATAATACAATCCCTTCATCCCCTCAGTTATTCTGCTTGATCTCTTCTGTACCCGCAACAGCTGCATATCCTTTTTGTATAGGATTACCTCATTATTTCAGCTCAAGCTCTGATTTTCTTACTCCTTGCCTCTCAGCATTGTTGTAATAGCTTCAATTTATTGTCAACCAGGACATTCAGATCCCTTTCCTTTAATATGTACATTATTTTCTTTCTATTTAAATAATAGTCCCTTTCTGAATTTTTTGTCCCTATTAAGGCACTTTGCATTTCTATCCATTGAATTTCATCTGCCACCTGTCTGCCTATTTTCCAAATATATTCAAATCCTCCTGTAGCTTATCCAGTTCAGCTTTGGAGTCTACCACTTTCATTAGCTTTGTGTTATCTAAAAATGTAGCCATTGTACTTGTGATTTCTAACTCCAAATAATTTATGAAAACAGAATAAGATATGCAGGTCTCCTATTTAGTGGCCATTATGCATGTTCAAAAACAATTGATCAGATGACGTGCAGTCGCTGTCATAAAGCCGTTCAAGAGCCCTTGATGAGCTTGATTAGGCAACATCATTCCACGCCTGTTGTATATTAACGCAAGCCCCCCCAGAGTATTTTATGAAATGTAATTTGTCCAATATTTGCAATATTATATTTCTATCTTGCATTTTTTTCTAATGAATGAGGCCACTTCCATTATAGGATAAGAGCTTTTTGAGTGTTTGCATTTACAGGACCCGTTCATTGGACATGGATTTAAATCAGGCTAATGGCGAAAGTAGCCAGAAGAAAAAAGGAGCCAAGGTGTTTGGAAGTTTAGAACGGGGCTTGGACAAGATGATCACAATGTTAACGCCCAGCAAGCGGAAAAATCCCTTTAAAGATGGACCAAGAAGAATCAAGGTTAGTTTTTAGCGTTAATATGATTAATTCATTTAAATGTAATATTTAAAGAATAAAGTCAACTATGTTTAATGTACTCTATTGTGGCTACTATCTCAAATATCATTTGACAACTTATACTTGAGAGCAGTTTTGAGCTACATGTGAGCAAAGTCAAGAATGACATACTCCAACTGTGGTGGTAGTGCATTATTCTCTTTCTCTTCTCTTCTCCACCTCCATTTTGAGAGTGTGTGCAGCCTTTGAAATCCTCCTCCAGCATGACTGTTGCCCAGCTCCGTGGGACTGCCTTTGCCTTAATCTTATTATTCAGTTATAGCCATAAATAGCCTTTTCCACCCCTGCACCATCAAGTCGATCCCTTGGGGAACCCTCTTTGGCCCCCTTTTCTTCATGTGACTATTTATGCTTGGTGACCTCATGCGCAGATATTGATCTGCTTCTGTGTGCACACTGATTCCCAGCTCTACACCATCCCTTCTCTCAACCCCTCCACTGCCTCTTTGCAGCGAGACTGCTTCTGTGAGATCTAGTTTTGGATGATCTTTAACTTCTCCAGCTAAACATTGGAAAGACCAAAGCTGGTAACTACAGGCTCTGCTACAAACTCCAGTGCACTAACTCCCAGGCTACTGCCTCTGGCCGAACCAGACTGGCTGCACCATACACCTTGACATATCGTTTGACCCAAGCTGAGTCTCTGATTCCATAACCTCTCTGTTACGAAGATTGCCTACCTTCACTTTCATCATTTCATCTTCATCCACCTGAGAACATAAAAGGCGATTTACAAATGCAACTTAATTTCTCTTCAACCTGTCTGCCTTTTCACTTACTTTCTTTGAGACCCTCCTTAAAATTAATTTTCTACCAGCTTTTTGGTTACCGCTCTTAATCCTTCCTTTGGCTTGGTATTCATTTTTCTCAGCTTTTCATCAGCTTTTTTCCTACATTCAAGGCACTTGCAAGCTATTGTGCATATTAACATTGTCCATTTTGGCAATTTGTCGCCAGTTAAGTTCCTATCACTAAAGAGCTGGTTGGTTAGGGAACTTTTATTTGCTGTTGAGGATGTGACAATGGTTGCTAAAACTCTACTTTTCCAAAACTTCAAATTTTTATATAGTGCTGAATCAAATATTTGAATTACCTCCTGATTAGCTTATGGTACATCATAGATTAGAAGCTTTCATTGTGCTATGTTCAAAAGCTGTGAAACTTCCAGTGTTTCTATGAATTGAAAAACATGAGTATAGAATGTAAAGCAAAAGGTAATTTTTTTTCCAAATATGCTATAATCAGATAAATTTTGTCCTGTGCCATGGAAAAATGGTTGAATAAAGGAATTTACTGAACTTTGATCTACCAGGTTAATGACATTCAGTTCTTAAGACTCTGGACTTCTATATGGAGAGTGATAAAATTCAACTACCACATATCCTGGAGTTAAATTAGGTTATATTATCTGCTTCTTCTGTGAACCTATGAATTCTAAACTGAAAGTAGAAAATGTCAGCACATTCAATTCTGAAATTTTCAAATCTGATGTGTATATTTTTTAAGTGATTCAAAACATTACATTTTAGGGAATTTGCTGAAATAAGGATCTCAAACCAAGAGAAAATTGCTGAATATTTGTCAGCAATGATTGAAGTCTTTGGTAGGGAAGATGATCCAGAATATTCTTTAGATTATTATATGAACAAATACTTAGTTTGCAAACTTAACCCTAAAAAAAACTCTAATTCTCTCGATGCGTCTCCTGAAAACAGTCACTAAACCCGAAGTATGGTTGAATGGCAGTCCTCCAGAGTCTTTCCCAGCTGCCCATTCATGTGTGAGCCACATGAATGAATTGGCCAGCCTTTGGACAACTGGGGTATTGAACCAGAAGCCAATTGGGTCCTCACCCAACACCCACTGACATTCTTTTCGGCATGGGTCAATAAATAACAATCAAGAACGGGAGTCCACCTAGTAGGCTGTTAGTTTTTTCAACAATTAACAACGAACAATTATTGATATAAATTCAGATTAAATTATAAAATAAAGGAAAGAAGAGTTGAGAGAGTGATATGTTTCTAATCAAGGGTTGTTACCAGTGACTCTGTCATTTCATTGTCTAGAATCCTAAACAAAGTTTCAAATCTGCAGCATTTGCACTGCCTAACCAGTGTTTATCCAACTCCCCCTTCCTGTCCCTTCCAGCCTGAAATGTTGCTGTGGTGGCCTTAACAATCTAGGCTATTTTTTGCTGTACTCCGCATGAGTGCCCCTCGTTGCAAGCTGCTGATGCTCTTTATTCTATCTCACCTTGGCACTTTTCACAGACCTCTGTCGACCTTTCAATCCTCCAGGGTTCTACATCTAACTGTTCAGTAATCCAGCTCAGTACTGCATAAATTGGACTCCATTTTGACACTGGTCATGCTCCCAACTCCTTGACCACACCCAGACATTTGGAGCTGCCAGCCACTTCTTTGTATACCTCAAGAACAATGACCTTTAACCATTACATAAAATTACAATTACTTACCTTATCCTGAAATGATATGAAGTTGCATTCTGTGCATTTTATTTTGAAACTTTTATTTAAAGAAACTTTCTTGTATATGTCTTAAGGATGGAAAAGGTTAGACTACCCTAGGAACCTCTTTCTGGACCCTGTCTCCCCAGCACCTTTGTTGGACTCTTGGTACTGCCTCATGCTTAAAACTTCCCCAACACTGCCCACTCGCCACCACCCCCACCCATCAGTACAATTTTCCCAGCTGGCTGGACCTCTCCCATGTGATTCTCTGAACTGAATTCCTGCATCAAACCATGCACCCATGACCATCTCTGCAGCTGATATTAAAATGCTATTACTTTGTCATCACTGTTACTCTCGATCCACTTGCACACCCATCCTGGCCAAACCTGTAGCTTCTCTCTGCCTCACCTAGGCATTCTTTGCCATCACAGCATTCGCATCTAAATTTGTCCCAGCTTTATCCCTTTGTTCTCCATTCCCAGCACTTCCATTGCCCTCTATGCTTCCATGGCTTAAACCTTGACAGGAAGTTTTTTTCTAACTGTAACCTTCAAAAAAAATTATTTCTTTCAAGATAGGAATCCCTATTAGAAACATGCTTATCGCTGCAACTGGGATTAGAGAAGCAAACAAAGTGTTGGATTGTATTATTTGAAGCAAATTGTGTTAAATAATTCACTTAAAGCATCAAACCCAGTTAGTTGGCTGAGTTACCTATTCTGATATATAGTTTATACTAACTGATACACTTTGGATAGGGAACACTAATGCAATTTATGGAAACGCAAGTGCAATTGTGTGGGGTTAACAAATGTGCATGCCTAATGAAACTGACATCTTGGGATCTAAAATTGCCACTAATTTGTCCTTCTATTCTATTAGAAGTCAATGAAATTTCTGACTATAAAAATATTCCCATTATATGCAAAGTATTACTAAACCTGTAACATTGTTTTTAGTTGTTAGTGCACTAAATTCTAACATTTACCTGATCATGGAATACCATGAAATGTCTGCTTTGTAGATTTTGTTTTGAAATTCTAATTTGTAGAAAATTTCTAAAATATTGTTAATAATGCAAGGTTTTATAAATTTTTTATGTTTGGAACTCTGCCTTTAGGGTAAAATGGGGGGTCATGTGACCTGTTCTGAATTCTGACAGCCTGGGTGGCTTGAGTGTTAGATTAAAGGGGAGTCCAGGCTGTTTTACTGGGAAGAAAGTCCAAAGTGTTCACACCCGTGAACAAAAGTTGCTGGATAGACTGTTAGTCTCAAGTCCCAAGAAAATGTTAGGAATGTCAGGTTCTGTAAACGGATATACTTTAAACTATGTCCTTACTTAACGTTGTAGCTACATTTCTGAAAAGTGCAATGAATGATGTAAGCGAATCAGATTTTCCCATTATAACCAATGTAAAAGCTATAGCTGGGTTCTGCAGAACCTCTCTCATCAGAAAAAGACATTAAAATATTGTACCCCATGGGCTAAAATACTTTACATTGCTAATTTCTTATGTTTGCAAATTAAATAACTTTCAAAATAAAATAAATTTTAAAAGAAGAAATATGTTAACTCTTTTTCTTCTTGCCTTCTCCCAGACCTTCTAGCTCACCGCCTCCCCCGCTCCCCAATCACCCAGCTTGCTGAACCTTCCACTTGCCATTTCACGCTCTCAAACCCTTGCTGTGAGCAAGGGCTGGGGAGATGAGCGGCAAGAGGCAGGAAGAGCAACTTCGAGTTGCAGGGTTTCAGAGGTAACTTGCAAACTGGAGAGGCAGCAAGAGGCAATGTTGGCAGTGACCAGGGCGCAGGAGAGGGCGTCCAAAATGGCCTGGGAGTCTTGACCCCACATCAGGCCCATCACACAACGTTAAAACAAAACTCCTGGCGCTAAATGTGAATACAGGCCCTATTAGCTGACAATAAAGCGGAATGACGTAAAACGGGGCGACTTAAAATGAAGACTTATTGTATTTAGTTTCAAGACGAAATGAAATTGAGAGTCGAAAGGATAGCTAATTAGCATTTCTACCCAGATACAAGGCCCATGTGATTCACTGAACTTCAGGCAGGTTCTGTTCAGTCTTCAAGGATCCAAGACAGAGAGAGAAAGCAAAGAGATAGAAGTTCACCATGCAAGAATATGGATTGGAGCCTGTGCTCAGATTGAAGAGATCGGGTTTGAGAGGATTTAAGCGAGACTAGAAGATTCGCCTATCTTTTGCTAGAGGAAAGAATCTCCAATTGAAAGTCAGTTTAGGGAGTAAGAGTTACCCGGCTGAGAAAGGAAGCAAGCCCTCAGAAGCGAAGAATAGCTTTGGACTAGTTCCAGGAGAATAGAGCATTTATTTAAATGAAGAGTAAAGTATGACTGTGGAGGGAGATTTCTGGTTGTTTTAATGTTAAATGGAAGATCTTTTCTGTAGTTGAGGATAAGTTGCCTCTGAAATACTATTTAGTCAATGTTGCTTTTTGTTTGTGTGTTACAGTAAAGGTCTTAAAACTTGAAACTTTGTTGTGCAATTCCTTTAAATTGGCCACAGGGAATTCAATTTTTTTTAGAAGTTATCTGTCTCTATGGGGATTGTAACAATATGACCAAGTGTTGAAAAGCCTGTAGTTTTCACTTCCTTTCTTCCTAAAGGTTAATCTAGTTTCATCCAAACTAAAATTGAATTGCCTTCAGAGCTGTTGGAATCATTATTCATATCAGTTACAGCAGATTAGCTTTTAAGTGTTTCTAAGTCAGACAGGAGAGTAAATGTAGCTGTAGTCTTTTTGTAACAAACAGCAACATACCCTTAGTGAAATGCTTACTCCAGCATCTGATGCTCTGGTAACCCGTGCATAGTATTAAAACAGTCTTTGTAGGACTGCATACACTCGAGACAATAACAGTTGGAACGCACAGCTTCATCTGACTGCTCCAACTGCGAAATGCTGACTGACATGCTGTTTCGTTTTCACAGTCTCACTGCAAACTGATAAGTTTATTCAATTCTACATCAGATGCACAACAATGCACCTCACCATCCCAACAAATCTGTTGATGCAGATTGTGCACACACCTGAAGTCTTTTTTTAGACGAGCTAATAAACCCAACCGGAACATTTTCAATTGTGATGGGCTGTATCAGTAAGAGGTCATCTAGGATCTCAAATATTTACTTTATCCAACACTACCATCCATTATTTACTTGTGGACTTGAAGGTGCAATTCTAATTTGTAGCATTCAAAAAAGAATAGATTGCAACCTCAGACATGGTCTTTCTACTTGTCTTGGTTAAAGGATAGTAAATTATATTATTGCCATTATACAAGTTTATAATAGAACCACAACAGTACCATACAAATTAATTTTAACGTAGCAACTTCGAGTTACCCCTATTGTGAGATAAAATTATGTTCACCTTTTCACAGGCTCAATATAATGTAACTACAACAACCATGCTGAATGCAGATGAAGTTTTGAATGAAATAATTCTGGTTCTACCTACCAAACGAGTTGACTTTGTGCAAAAGGGGTAAGTTCTTTTTATATAATAGTCAGTTTCCTGTAAAGTTACATGTAGGATGTTGGGACCATGTGCAGCATTCAGGCCAAACAGGGTTAGAAGATAGGGAGATGATTGAACTAATGGGAAGACGACAGGAGAAGAGTAGATGGGTGCAGACATGGGGAAACTCTCAGCAGGAGGTAGGCTGGGCTGCAATATGGCACCAATGAAGAGGGCTAGAATTGACGGAAGGAGTGAGGGAACTGGGGATTGTTAAATGTCTCAGATAGGGAAGAGATTGGCGGGATTACAAGGCCATTTTTGGGGGCTGGTGTTTTGTAGACACACGTGGACGGGTTATAGTAAGATGTATTCGATAGAAATATGATATCAGAGGCGATGGAAGTTTCAGGAGATTTATTATTTTTAGAGGAACGATATTTGCTTTCGACATAGAGCTTGGGAGAGAACATACAGAGAGCTGCTATTCCCTCTGAGCAATATTTGCACGGTAACCTGAACACTTAAAGGTTCTCAGTCTAGTTCTTGCTTCAAAATCATGGCTTCATGGCTAACTAAGGAAATTAAAGATGATATCAAATTGAAAGAAGAAAAGTGTACAATTTTGTGAAAATTAGTGATGGGTCAGGGGATTGAATATAATTTAAAAACCAGGAAAAAATGGCTTAAAAATTAATAAGGGTGAAATTAGAGTATGAGGGAAAGCTAGCTAGAAATATAAAAACAGTAACAGTTTCTACAAGTATTTAAGGAAAAGAGTAACTAAAGTAAATATGGGTCCTCTAGAGTGTGTGTGTCTGGGGAATTAATCAAGGAAAATAAGGAAATAGCAGAAGCGTTGAACAGATATTTTGTCTGTCTTCACTGTTAAAAACACAAAACATCCCTGACATACTTGTAAGTCAAGAGGTGAAAGGGAGGAGCTTAAAACAATTACAATCACCAGGGAAAGGATACTAAGAAAACTATTAGAACTAAAGGCTGAAAAGTCTGCAGGACCTGTGGACTTCATCCTAGGATCTTGAAGTTCCTGTGGAGATCGTAGATGCATTGGTTGTAATTTTCCAAAATTCCCTAGAGTCTGAAAAGTTCCCATCATATTGGAAAATAGCAAATGTAACTCCTCTATTCAAGAAAGGAGGCACAGAAAGCAGGAAACTACAAGCTAGTTAGCTTAACATCTGTCATAGGGAAAATGCTAGAATCAATAAGGAAGTTATAGCAAGGCACTTAGAAAATCTTAATGCAGAGTCAAGATGGTTTTGTGAAACAAAAATTATGTTTGATTAATTTATTAGAGTTCTTTAAGGAAGTAACAAACAATGTGGATAGATGTATATTTGGATTTCCATAGGGTGTTAGATAAGGTGCCACATCAAAGGTTACTGAACAAAAGAGCTCATGGTGTTGGGGGCAACATGTTAGCATGGATAGAGGATTTGTTAGCTAACAGGAAGCAGAGAGTAGAGATAAATGGGTCATTTTCAGCTTGGGAATCTGTAACTAGCGAATGTCAAGGATCAGTGCTGGGACCTTAACCATTTACAATCCATATCAATGACTTGGATGAGGGGACCGGATGTATGGTTACTAAATTTGCTGATGACACAAAGACAAGTAAGAGGGTAAATTGAGGAAAACAGACTGTAAAGGGATTTAGATAGATTAAGTGAGTGGGCAAAAACTTTGGCAGATGGAGTATAATATGGTAAAAAGGGGAACTTGTCCATTCTGGTAAGAAGAATAGAAAAGCAGTGTATTATTTAAATAGAGAGAGATTGCATACAAAGGGATCTGGGTGTCCCGGTATTTGAATCACAAAAAGTTAGTATGCAGGTACAGCAAGTAATTAGGAAGGCAAATGGAATGTTGGCATTTATTGCAAGGGGATTGGAATATATAAGTAGGAATGTTTTGCTACAGTTATACAGGGTGAGATCACATCTGGAGTACTGTGTACAGTTTTGGTCTCTGTACTTAAAGAATGTAATTACATTAGAAGCAGTTCAGAGAAGGTTTACTCAGCTGAATCTTAGGATGAAGGATTATCTTTTGAGGAAAGGCTGGGCTTGTATCCGTTGGACCGTTGGAGTTTAGAAGAATGAGAGATGACCTTATTGAAACATAGAAGATCTAGAGGGTACTTGACAGGGTGGATACTGAGAAGATGTTTCCCCTTGTGGGAGAGACTGGAACACAGTTTAATAATAAGGCATCTCCCATTTAAGACGGAGATGAAAAATGTTTTCTGAGTGGTTAGTCTGTGGAATTCTCTTCCCCAGAGAGCAGTGGAGGCAGGTTCATTGAATATTTTTAAGGTTAGATATATTCTTGATTGACAGTGAGTTGTACTGTATAGGGGTAGAAAGGAAAGAAGAGTTGAGGCAACAATCAGATCAGCCATGATCTTATAGAATGGGAGGGCAGGCTCAAGGGACCAAATGGCCTATTCCTGTTCCTAATTAGTATGTTCATATATTGTTCATGGGGAGGTGGGTGTTGCTGGCATGGCCGACATTCTTTGCCCATTCCTAATTGCCCTTGAGAAGACGTTGATGACCTGCCATCCTGAACTGCTGCAGTCCATGTGGTACACTCTGTGCTGTTAGTGAGAGGGCGTTCCTGGATTTTGACTCAACAACAGTGAAGGAGTGGTGATATATTTCCAAGTCAGGAGAGTATATGATTTGGAGAGGAACATTTAGGTGGTGGTGTTTCCATGGTGCTGGCTGCCCTTTTTCTACTAAGCAATGGATGTTATGGGTTTGGAAGGTGCTGTCAAATTAACTTTGGCGAGTTTCTGAAGTTCATCTTGTAAGTGGGACACACAGCAGCCATGGTGCAACAGTGGTGATGTGAGTTAATGTTTAAAGTGGTCGATGCAGCACCAGTGTCAAGCTTCCTGAGTGTTGTTAGAACTGCACTCGTCCAGGCAAGTGGAGTATGTCTGTCACACTCCTGACTTGTGCCTAGTAGGTGGTGGACAGGTTTTGGGAGTTGGGGGGTGAGTTGTTCGCAGCAGAATTCTCAGCCTCTGACCTACTCTTGTAGCCATTGTATTTATATGGCTGGTCCAGTTGAGTTTCTGGTCAATGGTAACCCCCAGGACATTGATAGTGGAGGATTCAGAGATGGTAATGCCATTGAATGTCAAAGGGAGATGGTTAGACTCAATCTTGTTAGAGATGACTATTGCTCAGCACTTGTGTGGCATGAATGTTGCTTAGCACATATTAGCCTGAGCCTAGATTTTGTTAAGGTCTTGCTGCAAGTGGACACAGACTGCTTCATTATCTGAGGGGTCACAAATGGGAACTGAGCACTGCAGTTTTCAGTAAATACCCATTTCTGTTCTTATGATGGAGGGAAAGTCATTGATGTAGAAGCTGAAAATTGTTGAGCCTAGGACACTAGCCTGAGGAACTCCTGCAATGGTGTTCTGGGGCTGAGATGATTGGCCTCCAACGACCAGAACTATTTTCCTTTGTGCTAGATATGACTCAACGAGTGGAGAGTTCTTCATTAAGTCCCATTGACTTCAATTTTGCTAGGGCTGCTTGATGCCAAACTCAGTCAAATGCCGTCTCGATGTCAAGGATAGTTACGCTCACCTCACTTCTTTTGTTCGTGCTTGGATCAAGGCTGTAATGAGGTCTGAGGCTGAGTGAACTTTGCAGAACTCAAACTGAGCATCAACAAGCAGGCTATTGCTGTGTAAGTGCCACTTGAAAACTGTGTCAATGAACACCTTCCATCACTTTGCTGATGATTGAGAGTAGACTGATGGGGAATTGTAATTGGCCAGATTGGATTTGTTCTCCTTTAAATGGACAGGACATTGAGCAATTTTCTACTTTGTCAGGCAGGTGCACTGGAACTTGGCTCGATTACAGCTTGTTCTAGAGCACAAGTCCAGCATAACAGCCGGGATGTTGTCAAGGCCCGTGGCCTTTGCTGTATCTAGTGTCCTCAACCTTTTCTTGATATCATGTGGAGTGAATCAAATTGGCTGAAGACTGGCTCCTCGAGGATTTTCTTTTGCTGTGTTTTACTAAAACCATACTTCCTTTGTTGTCTAAAGGCTATAGGAATAAAATGCCAAACATAATTGTTCTGCCTTTTGAGTCTGGAGCACAGCTGACACTGAGTCTGTGCAAGCACATCAACACTATTTTGTAATGATTTCAGTGGGAGGTAGCGATGACTCATCCACTCGTCACATCTAGCTAAAGATTGTTGCAAATCCTTCAGTCTTGTCTTTTGCACTCATGTTTTCGGCTCTGCCATAATTGAGAATGGCAATGCCTAATTTAGTTGTTTAATTGTCCACCACCATTCAAGGAGTGGATTTGTCAGGACTGCAGAGCCTTGGCCTAATCCATTATTTGTACGACTGTTTAGCTCAGTCTATTGCATGCTATTTCTGCTGCCGAGCATGTAGTGCTGTGCTGTAGCTTCACCAGGTTGGCTCTTTTCCTCCCCCCTCTTTTTCCTAAAAGTAACACATGTACACATGGAGTTGTGGAGGTCAGGACAGCATCTGTACCATGGGAACCAACTGGAATGGAAGAGAGTAAGGGTTGTACAGTGGTAGATCAGTTCGCTTCAGAAGTATTGTGGAAATGGAATGGCAAAGGCTAGCCAGTTGGCAGCTTAAAAGCTCAATGGTAAGCAAACTTTAGGGACACATTTTTCATGGCAGAAGCAAAAGGGAGTGAAGTTGATAGGGGAAAGGAACAGTGTGAGTGGTGAGGGATACAAGGAAGTGGTCAGTGGTACCCCGTCTGTGATTGAGATTATACTTGAATACACAAGTCTGAGCCTGCAGTTATCTGTTCAAAGCCATGACTTGTCTCAGGATCCAGCGAGTAACATTTTTAGTTTTAGTCTTGGATGCTTTTCTTCAGCTCCTAGAGGAATTCAGACTTCTAGATACTAAATAGGCCATGGTTCAGTCATCATGTTGCTTTGAGAATTTGGGAGTATTTTCATTAAAATATCCTTGAGAGGGTGACTTTTTTTTCTTGGCTAGGTAAACATCTGGTTAAATATATATGGCCCAGGCTAAGAACAGCCTATTAATCAGAGGTTCACCTGGCATTAAACAACACGAACATATGAAAAGTATGGAAAAAAACCAACTAGTCCGTCTAAACTCTTCCTATAGTTGTGCTGCCTAATGCATCTCAATGCAGACATTTCCTACCAATATGGAGCCATATAATCTTCCGCGGGAAGTAAAAGGACAGAGAAAAATCCAGGCCTATTAGGGAAAGAAAATCTGGAAAACCCCTCTCTGGTCCCTTTAAGTGATTTGAAATTAGTCCAGCGGATATCACATTGATCCTGATTTATAAGATACAAGGGTAGAGGTACTTGCCTCTTGTACAATGTGGTCTCTGCCCCAGCCGGAAACACTCTTTCCAGTGCTCTCTTGAAGGAATACAGCAAATTCACCATAAGAGCGAGCCACCTGTTCCATGGTCCATTGTTGAGAAGAGGAACTGCAGAATATCCAAACTAGTTTTTCTCTAATATAAATTGTATGAATGACCCCTGATCCATCTTATCCTATCCAGCTGAATCCACATAAATGCAATCTAGTCCCCTCATTGTTTCATAAACCTCAATCAAATCACCCTGAGTCCA
This sequence comes from Cetorhinus maximus, assembly GCF_964194155.1. Classification (NCBI taxonomy): domain Eukaryota; kingdom Metazoa; phylum Chordata; class Chondrichthyes; order Lamniformes; family Cetorhinidae; genus Cetorhinus; species Cetorhinus maximus. The sequence goes on from NC_135880.1 coordinate 135,657,182, forward strand.
CTCTTCAGTAAAAGTTTACAGACCGACCCTTTGAGGCTATCCTTGTAGTTAAGAGCTAGAACAGACACAATGGCTGAATGGCCTCTTTCCATACTATATAATTCTATAAGTTGCTTTAAGCTGGGAATCAGTTGTGGATCTCCTCTGCATCCTTTCCAAAAACTTCAATATCCACCTTGATATGAGGGGATCAAAAGTGGATACAGTATTTTAACTGAGGCTAATCAAGGTCTTACACTAGGACAATATGTAGGCTTTGGTTTGTCATGAATTGTTCTGTGAATACAACCTGGAACCATGTTTGCTTCAGCTAAAGCTTCACAGTATTGGCCATGACCTTTCAAGAGTGATTCAATATCACGGCCAGATATTTTACTTTCACAACTGGTTTCAATTCTGTTCCCTGTAGAGTGTAAATATATTTTAGCATGTTAATCATTTGCCAAACACTGTCCATTCCCCAAACACAGAGATTTTCTTGCAGTAGTGACCATCCCCCATGCCTGAAAGTCTCATTTATCTTGGTATTGTCCACAAACTGGCAAACCATTATTCCAACATCTAGACCTAGGTCATATGAAGATTAATAAAGAGCAAATGTCCTAATATGGAAAAGCAAAACTGAAAAAGGTTGGTGTTAAGCATCTGCTAGGAGCTAAAGCTATTGATAGGTTGTGTTCCTTTAAAATCTTTCCTCCCCTACTCTAAAAGTCCTGTTTTTGAGTATGGACTCCTCGCTGCTGCCTGATTGATACCATGGCCACCTTTTGAAATGACCCCAGCTAGTTTCGTAACAAGAGGCCTTGGTAGAAAATACAGTGAATAAAATTTTAAAGACTTTGTTTCCTTGGGTTAGTACTATCTGATCTGAGATACCAGTATTTTTAAAACAATTAAATCGGAGCTGTCAAATAGCACATAAGACTGGCAGAACACACATTTTTGTACATCAGCAATTCATTGTTACTACTTCTGAATTTTACTTGCTGCACTATCCCAACATTAACTCATGTAACATGGGCTGCTTGACATTTGATGGAAGAGTCTTTGACATAGCCGTTATGCAGGAGAGGGCCAAATTGTCTTTGGTCACTTATTTTGACATGGTGCTGTGAACTTTCCCTAGGTTTGTAGTTAGTTAGATTTCCTATATTGCAAACATGTCCAGGGAAAGATTCACCAAACTTTTTTAAAAAGACACTTTTCCAAATTCAGATGATTTTGTAACTTCATGGCAAATTGTAGGTTTCATGATTGGTTTGAATTTTCTTCAACTTTGCATGATTTAATATTGTGCTTGACTATTTAAACGGTCTTGTAGGTTACACCCTCCTGGTTATTTTCAACACCAGAAATTGAAAAACCTGTGACTTTTTTTTTTGTAAAGCTACCTGTTAGATAGGTTGGAGTTGAGGATGTAGTGTAACTGAGTTTCACATGATATTAAAACACTTCAGCTCCAACTCTATCTGACCTTATGTGTTTGTTTCATCTTTGCAAAACATTCTCTGCTCTCTAATAGGTCACACACACAAGCCTGGTTCACTCTATTAATACTGTTGATAACCACTGATAATGAAGGCCCAGAGGAATAATATATTTTGATTTTTAACATAAAAGGCTAAAACGAGAAACAAACTGATTGTGAAACTTTCCATTTCTATCCCAAAATGTGCAACTAATGTTTGATTTAAAGGTGATGGGTAAATGGGACCATTATTTGTGACATTAAAAGTGCCATTGCCTCATTGCACAATTTTTATCCACCTCTTTACTAGGAAAACTAAGACTTGGAGTAGTTATCTTCTTCAAGCTATATCTAGATTGCAACCTAAAATGTGATGTTTCTGAACTGTCAACATAATCACTGCAGAAAATATCCTTTTTAGACCTCCTTTGGGCAACTTTAAGTTGTTGAAAGGTATTTTTACCATAAAACAGAAGATTTACATCACAGACCCAAAAAAAGCTGAAGCTGCTTGGATTCATAGACTCTGCAAAGTAGTTGAGAAGAATGCAAGATTTGGCCATTCTATGTTAACTTGCTCATGTTTGGAGAGTGATTTTCTGGTAGTTCATTTTTTCTTGCACAATCTCAACATATCCATCATTGTATGTTGGCCCATCTAAGCATTTCAACAATTAACTTTCCTTGCCATTCCTCCACTTTGCAGCATTCAGTTAGTTTTGTTTCCTCTAGATGGTGCTGTTGTATTAATGACTCCCAAAATTTAGACATGGTTGATACAGGAAGTACTTATGCAAAATATCTGTTGCCTATATTTGTTACTTCCATTAACTTCTACCTGTGGACACTTTGTGGCAAGCTCTTCGATGTTCCAAATGTTATTGAGGAGGTACTGGGCTGAAACTGTCGGATAGATCATTAGCATGCCAGGCTGGGTGAATGGATCCCCATGCAAATTGCATTGCCTTTTCCTTGCTTGACAATGGTTTTCTAAAGCACTGGCTGAGTGTTACACATCAACGCATGATTGACAGTTCTAAGAAACTCTCTAGAATGTCTGTCAGCATCATAATTGCATAGAGTCTACAACTGAGGAACTGGCTATTCAGGTCAACTGGTCCATGCAAGTGTTTATTCCACACTCGCCTCCTCCCATACTTCTATAACTCTAACAGCATAGCCTTTTATTCCTTTATCTCTTGTGTGCTTATCTAGCTTTCCCTTAATGCATCAATGCTATTCACCTCAACTGCTCCTTTGGTAGCTCATTCCATGTCTTAATAACCTTTGGGTAAATAAGTTTCTCCTGAATTCCTCCTTGGATTTATTTGTGACTATCTTACTTATGAGTTCTAGGTTAGATCTTCCCCTCAGATGGAAACATTTCTCTACATCTACTCTTTCATAATCCTCTGTCAGGTCATCCCTCACGTGCTGCTTCATTTCTCTACTCTAGAGAAAAAAGCTCCAGCCTGTTGAGTCTTTCCTGATGAAAAGATCCTCTCAGTTCTGGTATCACCCTTGTGAATCTGTTTTGCACTTTCCCAATGCCTCTATATCTTTTTTGTACCATGGAAACCAGAACTGCGTACAGCACTCCAATTGTGGCCTAAAAAGGTTCTATATAAGTATAAAATAACTTCTGCTTTTTAATGCTTTCCCCCAAGAAATGCACAACAATACTTGGTTGGCTTTTTTATGGCCTTATTAACCTGCCTCACTACTTTGTGATTTGTCTATTTCTACCCCTAGATCCAGATGCTCCTCTACCCCATTTAGACCCAGACTCATTATCCAAGCAGTATGTGGGCTTCTTAGTCTTGCCAAAATGCACAACCTCTCACTTATCTGGATTGTAACTCATTTGCCAATTTATAATTGTCGTCTTTTCATTGTTCAAGAATACAAGAATAACATTTTGTTAGGTGTACTTGTGCCCCAGTAGTTGTAAGCTATCTCTGCTTTCAAAACTCCAAACACATGCATTCAGATTTTCACAAGAGGCAACTTCTAAGTTTGGATCTTCAGCCAATACCTGACAGCTACCAACATGTTTTAGATATCTCCTCTCTCTGCCATCCAATGCACATTTGTTTGCGCTACATGAACATTAAATTTAGTTGTTTCACCTACCTTTTCTCCTTTAATTATCAAATAAAAGTCGATGGCCTGGAGCCTCCGCTCAATTGCACTGTTTTCTTTCAGCGCAATTCGGCCAAAACCAGTGTAACGGATGCAAAAGATTGGGGAATTTTAAGCACTGTTTGCATTTTATGCAATTCAAGTTTCCACGATCTTTTGCACTCATTTTATAAGTGTCACACTGGAAACTGGACCAACCCACAAAATTGGTTATGCCCGGAATGAATTAATCACCACTGGGAAGTTCCACTAATTGCATTCATTTGCAGGCCCTTAGGAAGCTTTTAAAAAGAAGCTTGTTGTTTTGGTTACAAAGACAACTGAAAGGTGAGTTTTAAAAACTTTTCTAATGTGATTTTTGTTTTAAATTAGAGAAATTGATTAATGGACCCCTGTATAATTAGAAAATGGTTTTTGCATATGTTTCAAAATTAATTTTGGGTTGCTCAGGGGTGGCAAATTGACACTGATTAAAAATGCTATTTTTGTGATAAACCTGTTTTCAACTGTTTTAATTAAAACTTTCTGTTACCACTCTTATATTAAATTCTTTATATATTTATTACATTTTAAAACTAGCCCCAATTGCGCTGATTGGCAGATTTTTTTGCATTTGATATGCAAAACAGTTTGAGCAGAAACTCAGTAGGGGAATTGTTGGGGGGCTATACTTTTCAAAAAGGGTGCAATTTGTGATGAAATTGGATATGTTGCCTAAAACAGAGTCTACCCCACTAATTTAGACACATCTAACTAAACTATATATGTAAAATATAATCCTTGTTTATCAATTAATGGGCTTGGGTGTTGGATCATTGTTGGATTTGGTAAACTAACATCAAATGTGGAGAATTCTCTTCTGTCTTATTTTTTTTAAAAAAGCAAATATGGTTAATTGGAGAGTGATCACTAAGCAGTAACATCACTGGTTCACGAGTCCCAAACCATATCACTAAGTCGAGTTTACTGTTATATGGGCCATAAGGTAAGATTACAGTCTTTAAAGATCTCCCTTCCATCAATTTTTATGAAATTTCACATGGTAGTAGCATAAAAGATCTGAGTTTGTGTACATACAGTCAAGGAAAGATTGATTTTCACACAATGGGTGATCTTCTTTCATACTGTGTGCAAATGCCAGTTTCTTTAAACTGCCCTGATTTTGCAATAACAAATAGAATGTTACAATAATCTGCATTTTATGATCCCATATTCATACTGTGTAATCTTGACCTTGTTTTCCAACAGATATACCTTAAAATGTCGGACTAGGTCAGACTTTGGAAAGGTCACCATGCAGTTTGAACTGGAGATATGTCAGCTCAGCAAGCCTGAGGTGATTGGAATCAGAAGACAGCGACTAAAGGGTGATGCCTGGGTTTACAAACGTTTAGTTGAAGATATTTTATCCAGTTCCAATGTCTAATCAATGTTTACATTGAAAACTTAAAGTGGTCTAAATATAGCTTTTAGCAATGTTTAATTGTTATTAAAGGAATCCTTTGTCATAATGGCTTTACTCCAAAGTATTCCCTATTCTAGAAAGTCTTTTACTTTTTCCACAAAAATACACTTAATTTAATTGGATCCAACTGGATCAAGATGCATTGGTAACATGTTGGATCACGTTTTAGAAATGTGTTCATGTAGGGGAAACCCCTTTTTAGTGATTCTCTTAAAAAGCAGACTGCTAATTCGATCTTTGAAACAGCTTTAAGAGACTCAGCTGAGACGCTGCTTTGAATGTACAAACTATAGAGGGCGAGGAAGGGTTAGGCTAGGTACAGAAATATGGTTGTGTTCCCAGCTCCCAAGACCTGAAATATTATAGTGTCAGTTCCTGACTGGAATTAGCCACAAGTTAGTAAGTTTTAAGAACTCATTTATACACCAAAATATAATGAAGGATTAAATAGGAATATTTATATGTGGAGTAACTCGGGATCATCATAGAAGTTTAGAATGGAGTATTCTCTTACATTGTAAAATAGCTACAATCTCCCTGTCTGAAAATTGGGCCATAATTAGCTTTTCATTACAAAGAAAACTCATGAATAAATGTATAAGATAGCTCTAATAGTTGTGTTTACATTTAGTTCTCCATTTTTATTTCAGTATACTTTTTTCATCATGTAGCTTGTTTGTATAATTTGTAAATAGTGCACTCATTGTATCCATACGAAGTGACTATGCTATCATTTCTTAATAAACTTGTAAATATTCTTTGCTTTTTTATTTTAATATACCATTTTAATTCTAAATCTTAATTAGAAAATTAACTTTCAGATGTGACTATCCTATTTTTTTGGAGAATCCAGTATTCACAGAGCATTACATTCAGTCAAAGATTGCTTAATATATCATTTGCATAATTCTCTTCCTGTCTGTGATTTAAAGAGGATTTATTGGGATCGTTAAAAGAGTCACAGCTGCGGTTACCACAGTTGAACTATACACTCAGTATGTTGCATAAAATTAAGTTGATTTAAATAACTTGCGCCTCTTTCTGAATGTTAAATGAAATTCCGTATTTACAAACTAATGATCTAAAATGGACTGACGTGACACTAGGAAATTGCCTCTGGAAACAATGTACATTTCCAGCTTATCAGTGAGTTGTGACAGTAACTATGGGGGCACACAATAAGGATGTGCATAGCACATTTACCTGTAGAATATTTACTAATTTTCTATTTTGCCTGTTTAAACATTCCTTGTTACTGGTCACATTTTCACTTTTTGATGAAACAATGCACAATAAATTGGCAGCTTACCAGCTGAAAAATAGCACCATCCTTGAACAGATAAGGCCTTGAGGCAATTGAGGGGGATATCAAAGTGTCTGATTAAATTTACGGTATTGAGATCTGTTTACAGTTCTCAAGCACACTTCAGCTAATTGTGCAACTATAAAGTTAAGATAAATCTGATTTTTATAACAATCAATGAAGTGATGAATGAGCACACTGATTTACATATATTTAACATGTAGCACAAGGCCATTTAGTGTGTGACAGTTCCCAGCAGTGGCATGAATATCCAGTAGGACTGAATATTTAGTTCATAGAGACTATGCGGTGTTGCATAATCTAGCATTAATTCCACAAGGGTAAAAAGTGCACATTTCAGTCGATGCAGTATAAATTTGGATTACAAGGTTTTCACACACTCCATGCTCGCACTCTTCCTTTCACACACTCTTTCTCTCCATCCAAACAATTTGGCTTTGAGGATATTTGTTCCTGAGGTGAGCTCACATTTTCCAAACTGGTTCCTTTCCCTTGCCCTCCTTTTTGTGTACGTTTAGTTGACATTATCCTTCAAGCACCATGGTAATTTTGATGTAAGCAGCTTCAGTTGATGAAGAAGTTTGCATCTACCCTTGTTGTTATGAAATCCAGCGCTTACAAAAACCTTCAATTTTTCTAATTTTTAAACTGTTGGATACTGATTATAAACTTTTGAACACCAGCTATTTAAGCTTAGCACTAGAAGGGGTTTTAATCCACAAATTCAGGGAAATAGCCTGGAGTTATTTTCAATGGCATTTTAATTATCCTGTGCTGATTATACCATTTTAGAATCATAGACTTTAACTGCACAGAAGGAATCCATTCAGCCCTTCGCAGCTTCAACAGCAGTTCAATAGAGCTATTCACTTAGTCCCTTTCTCTGCACCTTTTTTGAATTTTTTTTCTTAACCAATGCTATGCATAATAAAATTCTAACCTTTCCCCTTCTACTTTTGGAGATCACATGTTTCTGCTATCTAACTACTGAGACACTCACCAGTCAAAAATAGTATTTTCCAATATCAAAACTTCTCCGTTCTGAATCATTACATTTGTTTGCCATTTTGTTTCCATGCAAAAGCCTCAACTTCTCCACTTGTCTCATAACTAAAGTCCTGCACCATTGGAATCCTTCTGCATTCTCTCCATGGCCTTTAGATCTTTCCTAATGTACAGTACCTGATGTGTAACACTCAAATCTGAGCAAAATGGCCCTGAGATCCAATCACGCCTACCAAAAGCAGTGTAAGGGCAGAGACGTGTGGTCCTAGACAGCAAGTTTGTGCTGGGGCCTCAAAGTGAGTTGGGTGTACTGCCAGCCCTACCCATGCACTTCATTGTCGGCTTAAATATTTGAGGGGCTGGAAATTGGGCATCTCTGACACCCTTTAATGGTAGACAGCACCTTTTTTAAAGCAAGAAAATATTTCTGAACAGAAAGATAACTGGAAGGAACACTGACAGGGAACACAGATTCTCCAATACTGATTTTGTGGCCTTCGTATAGGTGGAGGGCAGCAGGAGGAAGATCCTGTTTCCTGTTGTGCTGGGAAATTCATGGTGTTGGTGACCAACGACGTCAGAGGAGATGCAAGATTTCCTCATCTTATATACTTTCTGTACTTGCTTTCATCTTGCCCTATACACTCTGCACGACAAACTGCAAATGTTTTACCAGCCACTTCTCTCTGCTAGAGACATCCTAAAAGATATCCTTTGCCCCTCTTTCATTTTAGGTGCTGAATAATATGGACATACCTGTGTCACTTCAGGAAGAGAAGACCAGCTTTTCTGATGGCGGGAAGTCACTCAATCCTGCAAGCACCAGCGGAAATACTAGCATTGCATGCATTTCAAGCTTTCTCACAAAGCAACAAGATCTTTCTCTCCATATAGACAAAACAGTCAACTCCCTCATCCTCTCAGTTCACAAATGCTGTGGAAGACCAAAAGTCTTGGCTATGAGAGCTGCTGTTGATAGGGTTTCCTGAACATTATTCCTGTTTGCTGGCTTCTCTAAGGGTGACTGCATGTCTGCTCCCCTGCCACCCAATGACCTCATTAGAGTTTCACAGCTAGCTGAGCCAGTCTGCCCCAACTTTCACTGATGTTGCAGACAGTAGCCGAACCCTCATAACCCAGAGCTGCTTGAGGTTGCCCACCATGGCTGTCTGCAGCATCATCAATGGAAGCTCCACAACTTTCCAACTCCCAAATTATAAATACTGGGGAAGCAGTTTGGAGAAACACTAAGGTAGGTAAACAAGCATAGAAGTTGGGCACTAAGGGTGCTTCTTAATTATTTCTGTTAACTAATGGATATGGATGCAATTAGCTTATTTTATGATTCCTTTTTTGTTCTGGATTTGACGTTTGTGTCCATGCTAGTAGTGAAGCGAGGTTAAGATCTATAAGACTGGGCTGAACAAAGAGTATTGGATGATGGATGAAAGGATTAGGGATAGGAGTGATCAGCTAGGAGTACTGGTGGTCAGTGGCACTTCTGCTCTTCCTATTTTTTGTGTTTATACTTTTCCTCCCTGCTGCACATGTTGCTGCCCTCTCCGCTCGCCCATGATGACATTGTTATGCATCAGGAATATAATTCTGACAGGGCTAGACAGACTGAACGCAGGGATGATGTTTCCTCTGGCTGGGGAGGTCTAGAACAAAGGGTCACAATCTCAGGATACGGGGTAGGCCATTTGAGACTGAGATGAGAAACTTCTTCACTCAGAGGTGGTGAACCTGTGGAATTCTCTACCACAGAAGACTGTGGAGGCCAAGATACTGAATATATTTAAGAAGGAAATAGATTTCTAGACTCTAAAGGCATCAAGGGGTATGGGGAGAGAGCGGGAGTGTGGCGTTGAGATAAAGGGTCAGCCACAATCATATTGAATGGCAGAGCAGGCTTGAAGGGCCAAAAGACCTACTCCTGCTTCTATTTTCTATGTTTCTATGAAACCACAAATCTAGATAACTGCTCAGGTAAATGGCAAACCTCCTGCAGCACCATATGTGGAGGGGATGACCCTTGTCCAGTGGCCATCCTATAACCTGACCGGAATAAAGGCAGCACAAACATTGAATGAGTCATGCTGCTGCTAGGAAACTAGGTACAGGCCTGCATGATGTGATGCCTGTCGTTACAAACCAGTTAGAGATTGAGGGAGTAGAATCTCTCTCACTTGAAAGATGGCAGGTTGGTTCTGGGCAGCATTCAAGGCCATTGCCTATTGCACCTTCGAGAAGCCTGTCACATGGGCAAAATATACTGCTTCCTTGTTCCGTCTTGCTCTGTTTATGAGGAGAGTAATGTAGGCGTTCATCCTGCTGTAGAGTGCCTCAGTGACTTCCCTGATACAGTGGTGGACTGCAAACTGGGAGATGTCACTGATATCACCTTGTGCAACCTGAAAGGAGTCAATGGCATAAAGGTTAAGGGCCAAATTATTGTGGCTACAAGCAGTGCTCTCCGTGCCCTGGTGTGGAGCCCAGTGTGTGGTGACAGCAAGTGACATATCTTGCTCTTGGCCTCCTTGGTGAAGTGAAATGGCTTCATACACTGCTGCACTGAAAAATTAATTTAAAAATGCTCCCTGAATACCTACTATGGGCATAGCCTGTGCAGTTCCTCCTTCCTCCCCCCTATTGTCTCACCCTATTCTCTGCATCTTCCTTGCAGTTCCTCCCCTCCTTCTCCTCCAAACCAAAAAACAGCCCAACCACACCAACCTTGCATTTGTCCTTAGTAGTCAAAGATGAACATGACATCAACTGGAACTTTTTAAGTTTCAGGTGTGATGTGTTGGAAGGTGGCTAATCAGTCCAATTTGAACTGGATAAGATCTTTTGCACATTGGGCATGTATTGTTGCTGCTTATGGTTCTGGACTTGCAAAGCTCGTGTTTCCTGTTAGCCAGTGCAACTCTGCTCTATTCATTAGAGGGTAGTGACTTTGCTGATGAGACTGTTCCATTTAGATCGATTCTTTGTGAGGTTCTCCCATGTCTCAGGGGTGATGTTGAAACTCTTAAGTGAGACCTTCAGGGTGTCCTTGAAGTGCTTTTTCTGGCCACCATGTGAATGTTTCCTTCAATTAGCTCACTGTCAAAGAGCTTTTTTAGTAAGTGCTCATCAGGCATTCTGGCAACATGCCCTGCCCTCCTTATCTAAGCTCTCTTCAGCAGAGTGAGGATGCTAGGCACGTCAGTCACGGAGAGAATCTCAGTATTACGAACCTTGTCTTGCCATCTGATCTTGCGTAGTCTCTGCAGCAGGTCATGTGAAAGTAGTGTAGCTTGTTTGCGTGCCTGGAGTAAACTGTTTTAAAAGACAAGCACAGTCTGTAGCTTCACATTTCTTGTCCTTTGCATCACACTTCCTATGTCACACTTCTGCCATAACTGTCGACAAATTTAGTATGGGAAAACTTTTTGTAACGGAGTCATATGCAAGTTTTTTTCCAACCAGCTTCCAAAAAAAAATGTTTTAGAACGTACAGAGGTTTGCCACGTTTCCGCCAACAGAAAATAGCTTACTGACACAGGTGACTTAAAAATAAACAGACAAAGCATTTAAAAGCCAAAGGTTGTCCTGGGATCTGGCAGCTTGCAGAGCAAGTAAACTGGTTGACCTCACCCTGTAGCGTCCCCTCACCAAAAATGTAAACTCAATTGACCTGAGATTCTGTTTAGTTAATTAGACCTGCCTTAAATAAATTCCAGCATTCTGTCCTCCTACCTGACTATCAGTAGCAGAGTTCACACAACTGACCTGACATCACTAGCCCAGAACTACCTGTCACAATGGTCAAGTTGTTGACGACTAAACTGGCACCACGGTGGAAGGTAATGGTGAAGTACCACTGAAAACATCCAAGAAAATGGCTCAGGATGGCATCAGCACAAATCGACACCAACAGGGTAGTCAGGAATTCCTGTCAAAGGATGGGTGTCGTCGCGCTCAGCAAGGAAGGGAGTGAGGCCTCCCAAATTGACATCCAGCTAAATCCTCATACACAAGCGTTTTAGTATCAAAAGAATAGCAATGTGGAATATATGAACAATGGACAGGAAAGCTAGAGCACCTAAAGCAAAAATGGAAAAGAATAAATTAAAGATCCTGGAGTTATGTGAAGCACAGTGGAAAAGAGAAGGTGAATTTGAGTGATGAAATGAGAACAATAAATTCAGGATGAAAAGAAAAGGAATGGAGAGTAGCAATAACACTCAATAAGGAAGCCACTGACCATTTGTGAGTGAAGTGAAATGCAAATCAGATAGACTGATGCTGGACAAACGAAAGGGGAAACCAGTGAACATTGCCATCATTCAAGTATGTATGCCCACAAGTGAACATCTAAAGGAGGAGATTAATGGAAATGTATGACAGAATTAAAGAATTAATCAAACAGGAGAGTGGAAAGAGCCATGTGATTATTGCTGAAAAGAGATATGCTGTTGAAGCTTTTCATCTTGCACTCATCAGGACAAATGCAGGAATGCCAAATTTCAAAGGGAGGAACACTATATTGTGTGAGAAAAGGGTGCTGATTGGTTGGCAAGTTGACTCTGGTTGAGGCACTGCCATGGAGGATGCATCAGGGAACTGCTGTCTCCTTTTGTTTAATTCAAAAAAGGTGCAATACCTGGACATATTCCTTTTGTCTACAGAGGACAGGTCCCTATCTATGAATATGTGCCTTCGAGCAAGTGAAAGTAAGCCACATAACGAGCCCAACTGATAATTTTAAATTGACCGTTAGTGTAGTTCTGAGCACACTCTGGCTTATTGAGTAAGTGCTGTCCAATCACAGAATCACATCTAACGTTAGACATTATATTCTGAGTTTTTCATGCACTGGCAGACTGAGTAAGGTCAGTACTCTGCCTATTGCAAATAGCCGAAGGGATGTGCTGTTTGACATTATTCGCCAGTCATTGGGACATACGGCCTATGTGCCTGGCATCACAACGGCACTGAAATTCATATACCACGTTACTAATTTGTAAAATTGTTTTGGCTTGACGGCAGCATCCTGTTAGTGGAAAATATCATGTGTTGCTACTGAATAGTAGCAGGGTGAAACAGCTAGCTTCACCTGTTGCACAAATGTTTGAGATATCTTACCCTTCCAGGGTAATTTGAGGTAGACTGGGCGCTTTTCAGATCCAAAAGTAGCAGTCTTAGGCCCATTCTTGAGTATGTCTGATACACAGCAAGCAGTGGTCTGATCAGGAAAGCCATTATCTCACAGGATAGCTTTGATGCGCCCTCTTTCAGCGTCAAACTTATAAGGAAATTACTCAAGCCCAATGCTGATAAGGCCAATCTTATAGTACGTGGAACCGTAGAAATCCTAGCAAGTATATTGACCAGTGAAGATAGGCTTACAGTAGACAGTAGTTGAGAACCCATTGGCGGATTTCTCAACAAGCACACCAAGAAAAGGGAGTTTGTTAGACTGCTCCATTACAAAGGTGAATTTGAGCACGGGATGTATCGTGTTAAGGTGTGCAAGGAAATTCTTACACGCAACTGCAGATTCAAATATAACAACCATATCATCTATATAATGGAAATATGCAGGGGTAGGAGGTTAGAGGTTGTTCTACTGAAAACGCATTTCTCATGGAAACCAACGAAAATGTTAGCGAGAGCTGGGCCTAGACAGGATCCCACGGCAACACAATCTATTGGACACACATAGAGTCATTAAAGTTGAACTCTAAGTTGCTAAGTTCATAAGCTCAGTGAATACAGATTCAGAAAATGGCGGCATGTCCAGATTGCCATGATATAGTGACAGGGTGCAAATGTTCCCTGATGCGTTCTCCATGGCAACACCTCGACCAATCAGAGTCAACTTGCCAACAAATCAGCACCCTTTTCTCATGCAGTATCAATTGTTGCTCTCTTTGAAATTTGGCATTCTTGCTTCTATCCTGATGAGTGCAAGATAGAAAGCTTCGACAGCCTGTCTCTTTCTTCAGTGATACTCGAGTTCTATACTACCAAAGCTATGCGATTGTTACAGGAGATTGGAATGGTTTTTTTGGAGAAGGATGGGATAACAAAGTAGGACCATATGGCCTTGGAAAAAGAAGTGAGCGAGGCCAAAAACTGGTAGATTTTTGCAGGAGAACAGGATTCATAATAACAAATTTGTAGTTTTGGCATCATAAAAGAAGATGGTATATTTGGAAAATATTTGGTGATCCAGGAAGATTTTAACTGACCTATATAATGGTGAGGCAAAGATACAGGTTAAGAGCTTGAAAGCACAGCCGGGAGCCAGCACAGACAGGCCACAATCTTGTGAAAATGGAAACAGTATTCCAAGTGAAGATCCAAGGTGGAATACGAAAAAAACAGTGGAGCCTACTGAGACATAAAGACATCGATGAAGAATCTGTAAATGAAGCAATAGCTGGAAGAGATAAGGATGCCACTTGTACAAATGAACAATGGAAACAGATTAACGAATCTATTAAGGAAAGAGGGCCGAATGGCATAGGGTTTTTAAGAGGAAAAGTTATCAAGAAACCATGGGTTACAACTTCAATGTTGCAAAAGATGGAAGAACAGAAAATGGAAGAATATCAATACTGAAGAAGTAAAGCTGAAATACAGGCACGAGTTAAGAAGAGGAACAGAAAAGGCATGAGAACAATGGTTAAAGAGCAGTGCAATATACTTGGAGAATTAGATCAGCTAGGAAGGGTAGACCTTATGTATGCAGAAGCAAAGATGGCACTCGGCATAACGGACTGAAAACAACAGCAATAGAGGATAAGGAAAATGTTTGATTAACAAACCCTGTTGAAATAAGAACAAGATGGGAGGAGAATATTGATATGCAAAAAATGAAAATAATTGAGTGAGAAGAACAGCATAACGTTGACATCAATTTCATTGAACTAGAAATGCTAGAGAGTGAAATAAGAACAGCAATAAATGAGATGAAAGCTGGAAAAGTGGCTGGAATAGATGTAATATCTGCAAAATTGATTAAAAACACGGGAAAGACCGTAACATCGATGTTTACTGAGCTGTGCAAAGATATCCGTTTATCAGGATAATTGCCAGAGGACTTCATGCAGACAAGATAGATCACCCTAAGAATGAAGCCAAAGGCATGCCAATGTTCTGACTTTGTAAAATCAGTCTGATTGTACATGTATCGAAGGTTGTGTTGAGAGTTGTAACAAAGAGAGTGGGTGGGAAGGCGCAGAGCTACGTTGGAGATGACCAGTTTGGATTCCAGGGAGGAAGAGGGACAAAAGAAGCAATTGGCATTATAAGATTAATGAATGAACACAGTTTCAGGTTACAAATGGAATTATATGTTTGTTTTGTAGATATTGAAAAAGCATTCGATTGGGTTGACTGGATTAAGCTCTTGACAGTGCTGAAAGACATTGGAGTAGACTGGAGAGATAGACGACTCAGAAGAAATCTGTACATGGGACAAACATCAACAGTGAGAGTAACCAACAGGGAGTAGAAACCATGTGTAATTGGAAGAGGAATCACACAAAGGTGTTGTTTTATCACCAGTCCTCTTCAATGTCCACACAGAAGCAATGATCATAGAAGCATGTGAAGACACAGAAACTGGGGTTAAGATGGGGTGGGGGGGGGGCGTGGGCAGTGTGAATGATAACAGTTAGATTTGCAGTTGACAAAGCACTTGTAGCGTAGAAGAACTATAAGAACTAGTAGATAGACTAGTAACAGTAGGTATGAACTTTGGAATGAAAGTGAACACTGGCAAAACCAAAGTGATGCATATCTCAAAATCACCAAGAAATATTCATAGAAGGAAGAGAACTAGAATATGTGCAAGAATTCGATTGTTTAGGAAGCATAATACCTGCAGATGGAAGATGCAACAAAGAAATAAAAACAAGGATAGTGATGAGAAAGGTTGTATTTAGTAAGAAGAGACAGTTATTAGCCAAATAGCTGAATGAAGTACTCAAGAAGCCGACTTGTAAAGAGCTTGATTTGGAGAGTTGTTTTGTATGATTGGCCCAGATCTTCTGATCAGGGTCAGAACCCCTGTTTCGGACCCCAATCAGACAAAAAGTTACCCACTTACCTTCCTCCAATTTTTATGGCCAATCTTCTGATGGAGGATCCTGCAGAGCTCACTCAGCGCAGGAAACCTTGGAGGGAGCAGCAAAGAGAATCTGCATCGAAGCCACACCCTTTTTTTACAGCACTAGCTGCCATATTCTGGTAATTAAGAGTTGAAATGTCCCAAGGTTTCTCAGTGTGTCAATGTGTTATTGAGTGAGTGAATGTGCAGGTGTGCGTGGGTAAGGTAGGGCAGGTGAGGTAAGTGGGGAAAGGGATAGGGTGGGTGAGGTAAGCGGGAAAGATGGTAGGATGGCAGCTGGGCAGGGAGGCAGCTGGATAGAGTGGTGAAGTTGAGTCAGGTCAGGTCAGGAGGGAGTCAGGGGCTCAGGGAGTAGTTGGATGGTGGGGGTTAGTCAGATCGGTTTGGAGGGGATTCAAGTGGTGGGGGGGGAGTCAGGTCAAGTCTAGGAGTTAGTCAGGTGGTTGAAGGAGTCAGTTGTATAGTTACCCAAGAGGTACACTAGGATTTTTCTATCTAACGTTTCCTGGGTGACTATTCAAGAAAGTAAGGCGAAACTGTCCAAAGTTTCCAACTTTAAGTTGGAGTCGCAAACTTTTTTGGAGGATCCCAGGGAGCAAGGGAATTGCCCATTAGGAGTTCAAACTTCCCTGGCAATTCCCATGGAGTCAATGTATTAGGACATCTGAAGGATCGCTTAACAAATCTTGGGGGCTACACCGACAATCCGGAGACTAGAAGATCTGGGCCAATGTGAGATTTGGACCTTAGGGAAGGAGACCAACTTGCTAAATAGTTTTGAAATGTGAGTTTGGAGGAGAATGGAAAGGATCTGCTGGACAGAAAAACTAGCAAATACTGAAGGTAGTGAACAAACAAAGAATTTTTTTTCATTTGTTCATGGGATGTGGGCGTCGCTGGCTAGGCCAGCCTTCATTGCCCATCCCTAATTGCCCTTGTTCAGAGGGCATTTAAGAGTCAACCACATTCCTGTGGGTCTGGAGTCACATGTAGGCCAGACCAGGTAAGGACAGCAGATTTCCTTCCCTAAAGTGAACCAGATGGGTTTTTACGACAATCAGCAACGATTTCATGGTCATCATCAGACTTTTAATTCAAGATTTTTATTGGATTCAAATTTCACCATCTGCTGTGATGGGATTCCCGTCACACACAGCTCTGTGCCAGGAATGTTAAATTGTAAAAATTACCCCAATATCCACTTTTCTTCCTTTGCTCTGCCCCATCTACCCAACCCCTCCAAACCCCATAATACCAATTTAAAACCTCTTCAACTGTCCTATTTAGTTCCTTTGAATCTTAGCCTATTGCTGTTTATACTGAGTTTTATGATGCAATTGAAGTACAATTAATACAAATGTTCAGTTTTACTATAGGACATCTTGTTCAGTAAGAATGGTAACTGCACTGCACATGTAATTCATCTGTGAAATAATCATTAATATTTGGTAGTAGTATGAAGCTTATATTATTGCATCATTCATTGAAGCATCTATGATCTTGCTACCCAAATGCAATTGTGGGTATGGTGAAGAATAGTTACAAAAAAAACTCCCAACATTTTTGTTTCATTGTTTGAGGCTGACACTCCAGTGCAGTACTGAGGGAGTGTTGCACTGCTGGAAGTGCCATCATTCAGATGAGATGTTAAACCAAGGCCCCATCTTACTAGTGCTCGGGTGGATGTGAAAGAACCCATGGCACAATTTTGAAGAAGAGCAGGGGAGTTATTCCCAGTGTACTGGTCAATATTTATCCCTCAACCAACAGCACGAGAAACCAGTTATCTGATCATTATCTCATTGCTGTTTGTGGGAGTTTGTTGTGTGCACATTGGCTGCTGTGTTTCCTCCATTACAACCATTACTGCCTTTCAAAACTACTTCATTGGCAGTAAAGCGCTTTGAGACGTCCAGTGGTCATGAAATTCTTTCGCTTACACCTCCAGGTGATAGCCAGAACATTATGAGAAATTATCTACTAGTACAAGCTACTATCCATATCAGGAACGGGTTTCTTTCAGTGTATTTCCTTATGCATTGACTGGATGGCTCGTCCATGTGCCAATGGCCAGTCAAGGGTTGATGCAAACATAGAATATTTTTTTACAGGCTGTAAGGTTATTTTTGAAGTTGTGATTCTATGCCAAGTGAGCTCTTCAGAAATTGCATGTCCACCATCTTTTACACAAGCTCAAGAGTCAGTTTAATAAAAACAGAAAATGGTGGAAAAGCTCAGCAGGTCTGACAGCATCTGTGGAGAGAGAAATAGAGTTAACGTTTCGAGTCTGTATGGCCCTACTTTCTCTCTCCACAGATGCTGTCAGACCTGCTGAGTTTTTCCACTATTTTCTCTTTTTATTTCAGATTTCCAGCATCTACAGTATCTTGCTTTTATCAAGATTCAGTTTGCCTGAATCAGGCCCCACCATTAGCTCACCAAACCTCCCAGGTCAAATTTGCAAGATTGTGTCAACAGCACTGGCTCGGGAGGACTCTTCAAATTGTGCTCATTCACTTAGATGTGCAGGCATTAGTACGGTCTGTTTAAACGTTTTTTCATTTCAGAAAACATTTAATTCACTAAAACTGACTGGTGTACACCAATAAAACAATTAAATACTTTAGTACAGTTTTTTTAAAGTCATTTTCAGTGATTTTAGATCAGGTTTCTGACGGAGGGAGGACTGGACACTCTTATTAAAATGATAAACCAATTTTCTGCTTTATTAATAAAAGTGTCTTAGGCCTGAATCGTACGTTCCGAGGTCAGGCACGCGCCTGACCCGAATGCATGTAAAATAGCGTGAAAAGACATCGGACGTGACCATTAATTAGCCAGCCAGCGTGAAATCACAGTCGGGGGCCCATTTCCCATCCGCTCCTGGGCCCGCCGATAGCGCACGCCCAACAAGTGCAAAATTCAGGCCTTAAAAATGTAAAGGAATAATTTTTAATGGAAAAAGAGAAACAATTGCAATCTGTCATGCTGCCTGATTGTGCTAGTATTTGGATTTTATGTTAGTGAGTAGGTCAACGAATTTTAACAGAAACTTGAAGTGGAACCTACCCAGCACATTTTTTGGGTGCAATTTCTCAATCGTACCCATGTGGAAGCTCTACCCCATTAGCTTTAAATTTCCAATTCTATTAGCTGCAGTGCTAAAGCCATTGTGTGGATTTTGTCTGCACTATTCTGCCCTTAGATTAGTCACTTGGTGATAACTGAATTAATCTGTGTCATGAACGCTGGACTTTACAGGGCGGTTATGTTTTAAAATGTCCCCTTTATCTTAAGGTGAAACAAAACATTCTTAAAAGGGGGGGATGGTGAAATCCAGATAAACATCTACACAGGGCGGCCAGCCCACATGATCCAGTTGCCATAAAAAGAGAAACTTGAACAGACACCCATTGAACAATTGGTTTCCAGTTTTAGCACCTTTACTCAGTATCTCACAGTAAAAAGATAGTTGATATTTTGAGATGGGTAGACAAAGAAGTTCTGTTTTGGGGAAGCAGGTGGACTGTTTTTTATGCTATCGATCAAGCAGAATGTTGGTGACAGTGCAGTTTCTGTTCAGAAAAAAGGCAACAGAGCAATTGGGGCTCTTGAAGATTAAGAATGGAGAGTCGACAAAGCATGCCTTGCGGGAGATAATCAGATCCAGAAAACTAAAACAGTGAGTGGAACAATTGTCAAAGGACACTAGAAGTTTCAACCTAGTGTAGCAGGGAGAAGTGTACCTGCTGGCGGGCTGGGAATGACTGTGGAGCACTTCCTGTGATGCTACATATCTGCCAGAAGTGAGAAATTGTGGAAAAGTGTTTTGTAAGACATATTTCAGTTGCGTTAGTTGGTTAATGCAAAAATATCCTTTCTTTAGTTCAAACTATTAATGGCTTGTTAAGAAATGTTTGATCTATGTTGATTTCAATTTGTTTGTTACAGTAAAAATCTTAAAACGTGGAATTTTGTCCTTTGGTTTTTTTCCCTCGTTGCTGGGAAATTCATCTCTTTTTATAAGTTATCAGTCTCTATAAGGATTGTAAAACCTGTGACTTCTCAATAACATTTAAGGTATCAGCAATCTAAAAAACTAGATTTTGGCATACATGTCAAATGAACTCTTGTTGAACCAACATGTATTGAGATAAAGTTACAGCTTACACTGGATTTCTGGTATAATTAGTGGTTCATTTGTATTTGCAAATTGATTGTACTGCAATTTGCATGTTATGAAATGTAACAGCAGTGAGACAAATATGCTACAATATGAAGTGACAGTTCCTGAGTACTGACCTATGTGAATGGTAGAACTGATCCAACTATAGTATGTCCACATACTATAAATATAATTACTATATAGGTCAGTCAGACTCACTGCATTATGCACAGCAGGGCATCTCAGGCTAGGTCATCTGTATGCTTGCTTCTCAGGAATAAAACAAGGCTATAAAGATCAGTTTGGATCTAACTTAAAACATTTCTGCTGTCAACTCTATTTGTTAACACTCAGTTGCTCCTCATCCACCTTCAGAAATTATCCAGTTTTGATTGATTCTCATATAAGAACCAAGATATAATTAAAGCAGGTTTCCTCAGACAAACCACTTGTTTATTTGAGACTATTGTTTCTGTAATTTTTAATAGAAACATATGTTTCTATAGCACCTTTCACATCCCTAGGGTGCAGCAAAGCATATAACAACCAATTAATTATTTTTTAAGTGTAATTACCATTTTAAAAACAAACACAAGTCAATTTGCACACAGCAAGGTTCCACAAACAGCAGCTGAGGTAAATGATCAGTTAATCTGTTTTGATGGTATTGGTTAAGGTCCACCTGAACTGAGCCCACCTTTGAATCAGAGGGTTGTGGGTTCATGTCCCGCTCCCGGAAACCAAGAACTGTGATTGTACTCGATAGAGTTGCAATCTGTGACTGTTGATAACTCGAAAGAATTTTTAACAGTCAAAAAATGACAGCACTCTCATTGCAGAGCTCTGCGAGGGAGGAACACATTTCTGGAATTTATGTGTAGAGGTCAGTGTTAAATATTCAAGGTTTGCACAGTTTCCCTTCCATTTACAATTAATGGTCAGGAAATTGTAAAACTCACAAAATGCCCGGGTTGATCTCCTCCAAATTCACAGTCAGCGATCTCGTCACACAAACCTCTGTGCCAGTCAGACTCATAAGATCATAAGAAATAGGAGCAGGAGTAGGCCAGTCAGCCCATCAAGCCTGGTTCACCATTTAATAAGAACATGGTTGATCTGAATGATGAAGGTGCGGCAGCCTCTTGTGATGCCCCACATGCATCTCCATGGCAAGGATGACCACAGCATGCATCTCAGCCACAAGTGAACAGGCAGCCTCCACCTCCTCCGAGACCACAGGGAGGCACCATGTGGAAGTGGCCAAGCATGGAGGCCAGTATTTCGAGCAGAGCACTGAGTGGGTCACAGAGGTGTCCTCTACCTGTAACTGTGCACTCGTTTCCTTCATGAGCACCATATAGATATTGACACCTGAAGCTTGGCATGTGAGCCTCCATTTATTAATGGTCGGCCAGGGGAAGAGGTGAAGGAGAACAAGGGTACATCAACAGTGATGCAAAACCTCTGGGCAGATGCGCATCCTTCATTGGTGGTAAGAATTTATATGTTCCAGGCTGTATCCTCGTTGGAAATGTTAGCACAGACAGCTCAGAGTGAATTCCATATCATCGCACTCAGAGGGGCTCACTCGAACCAAGCCTGATTCAGATGATCTCTGATGTTAGTGGTATCCTGACAAGACATTTGAACCCTGCTCCATGCCAGCCACTGCCCTGTTCCAGCCAAGCAACCGCAGTGTTCTGCATCTTCCCCCTTTGCCTCCTCTTCTTCCTCCTCTTCCACATTCTGCTCCTCCTCTTCCTCCAATGAGCTGTATCCTACCATGGCCTCACCCTCTTCAATATATATATCTCTCTGGAGAACCTTATTATGGGGAGCACACAATGAGTACAATCCTTGCAGAAGCATGGCGCCACCCAACCAGACCAGGCACCAGGGCCTCGTCTTCAGGAGCCCAATGACCTACTCAAAATGGTTGCCCTCATGAGCAGATGGTTCCGGTTGTATCATCTCTATGCCTCTGTCTTGGGTTCTCATTGAGGGGTGAGTAGCCATCTCTTCAAGAGATTTCCCCTTAATCCCTAGAATCCATCCACAGGGTTTAATGAGTGAAGTGAAGAGGTATGGCATTCCAGGCTGACAGGGGATAAAGGAGTCATGGGAGCTGCCATGAAAGCAAATGCACACGGGAAGGAAGCTCTTATGTGGTCACAAACCAGTTCAATAATGAGGGAGTGGAAGCTCTTCCTGTTGATGAATCCCACTGCACGGTCAGTTGGTTCCTTGATGGCCACATGGGTGCAATCAATGCTGTCCTGCACCAGGGGGAATCCAAAGATGGCAGAAAAAATAATTGCCCACTATGCCTGCAAGACCATGTCTGTCTGGAATTGAATCTACTATCCAGCTCTGGCAAGGAGGGCATCAGTAACCAGCCAGACCAGCAGTGGTGTTACAGTCCCAGCTGCTGCAAGTACTGGACAAGTCAGATCCCAGTGTGAAATCTGCCATGATAGATCCTAGCTTTTTTTTAAAAAATCGTGGAGGAAAGTTGCTGAATAAATTCACAGGAGTCTGCTGATGATCTTTTAATACAAAGAATAAAATACTTATTAAAACAAGAAAAGCGAACTACATTACACCAAACAAACAGGCTGGAAAGATCTCAATACAAACAGAAGACGTTTGAATTGTTATTCAAATTCCCACTATTCCTTTACCCCAGCAATATCTTTACAGACACAAGCCAGTGAAGAGTTACCACTAGCTTGACACAAAGGCTTCTCGCTTGAGACTGGCACAATGGCAAACGGTTTTCTTCTGATGAATTTCTGAGCATTCACTTGATGCTTTTCAGCCAACTTGTATCTCTCCCTGAGACACCAAAAAACCACACTCTAAACTTACTGTTTCTTCAACTGCAGAGCAAACAAATGAGTTCCTTAAACCCAATCTTTCAGTAGCACCTCTGCTAAACTGATCACTTTACTGAGTCCTATAACTGATTATTCAGTTAATTACTGTCCCAATAGCCTTGTAGTTTTTTTTTCTTCTCGGAGAGCTTAAAATACCTGTCTTCTCTCTCTGACACACACACACTGAATAGCCCCTCTCTCCACTCCTGTCTTTTCAGTGTCTGGGTCACTGGATCACTGTTGCTAGGCAACAGTGAAGCTATTCTACTTTTTTTCTTTTTTTCAGAATCACTGAACTTTCAACCCCTTTTAACCCATCTTTTAACTTAAGGGGTTGTAAGACCTCATTAAAAATTTACAAACAAATCCAAAAGACTTGAAGCCTTTTAGTCACATGTCTATCCAGACTCCCAGGCATCAAGGTTCATAAACAAAACCATTTTTACCTTCCTAAACACACAAATATATATATATATATAAATTCAACTTAAAATTATATATTGTTCATAACGGTGATGCGCAGCCATTTGCAAAATGCCACCAAGATCCATAGCTGATCCTTATAAGGAGCCAGAAGTGAAGAAATTCAAGGCACAATGACTTTAATGGCCACTGGCAGGGCATGGCAACTGGTGCTGTGAACTGTGTGGTCTTCAGCAACAAGATATCTGTAACAATCTCCCTGGAGAGTCACTGTCTCCTGCGGCACTTGGTCATCTCAAGGTAGCCCCTGCTTTGGTGGTAGATCCTATACTGAGGGTTTGGCGCTCTCCTTCCTGCCTCTCATCCCTTTTCTCTGCCCTCCTGATGCACGGGCCACACGGGCCTCTGCCTTTCCTGTGGAGGGTGCTGTTCTTTATCGCCACTAGACCCAAAATCTGAGAGTCATGCCCCCATTGCCAACAGCTGCCTGCCTTGTGCTCAGTTGGTCCCCTAGTTGTCTTCAGCTGCTTTTTCCCCTGCTCTTATGCCCCCATGATGCCAGCAGGCGATGACCTCCTGCACTGCCCGAGTGCTTACTGCCTACTCTCCCTACAATCTGTGCTGACCCAACAGCACCTGATTCATGATGTCTGAGTCCCCCCTTTGCGCCATTCACCCTTTCATGGGGCCCATCTAGGTACTTGGTCTGGTCATAACTGGCTCCCTGATGTGTGTCCACCTCCATTCATCTTGTCTGCCCCAGAGAGCGATTGCAGTGCATGCGTCCCAGTCAAATTCAAAACATGCCCCTCAACAAGCTCTCAATGAGCTCTTTAGCCATGTTCAATGCTCCTCTTAATGGATCGGGCAGAATCTTGGGGCCACCCTCCCCCTGCTCCCCCTGCTCTGATGAAACTTATCGGCGCCAGTAACAGTGTTGGGAAACTGGTATGCCAGCCAGTGCTAGTATTTTCATCCCCTTCCTGCCTCCGTTCCCAACCTCAGCAAGATCTCAAAATTCATCACATTATCTCTTTCTCACTCCATGGGCAGAATTTTCTGCTTGACGTGCAGGGGGCAGGCCCTGCACATCAGCCCATAAAAGGACGCGCTGACGTCGGGCTAGTGTCCCCACGTCACTGCACGCCATCACGATATTTCGCTGGGCGGGCGCGCAATGAAGTTCGACACGTGCCTGCCATTAGTTAACGGGCTGGTTAAAGCCCTTAAATCGCCAATCGATGCTGATTTTTAGGCGCCCGTGCGATCTTCAGCTCGGCGCACGGGCGCAACGGGCAGGCAGGTAAGAGATTTTTTAACAAAACTCATCCATGGGTGGGATAAGAGGGCTCAGTGGGGTTGTCAACATGGTCTGTGAAGTATTTATTGCAGAAAGTTTTTTAAACTTGCCTGTGTGATCTGTAGTAGTTCAGAATGAATTCCAGCAGCTTTCTGTGTACTTTGAACCTTCAGCTCAGCACCCTGCAGTCAGGAATCTTTATCAGGCCTGCAGCTTTCCGGAGGCCTCCCTTTAGCCTGGGAATGGGTTCTGACATGTCCACTGGAGGCAGCTCCTCTGAGGAGTAAGGGAGGGATAGAATAAGGAGGAGGCCAGGAGTGCACATTCAGCCTCCAGGGGAGCCACCTTTGGGAGGTCAGGCACAGGCACAAGGGGCACAGGGCCAAGAGGCAGTCCAAGGTGGAAGGGGCCGCAGAAGACACCACTATCCTGCTGCCAGGGTATACAGGTGGGGAAGCAACTACCTCAATATGTCTGAGGTGCAGTGCGGAAGGAGGCTCCGTCTCTCAAGGGAGACAGTCAACTATATCTGTCAGAAGATTGGGCCTGAGATCTCTCCTAACTGAGTGGGGGGACACCCAATGCCAGCGGCTCTGAAGGTCACAATTGCCCTCAACTTCTATGCCTCTGGTTCCTTCCAGGGCTTAGTGATCTTTGTGGTGTCTCCCAATCAGCTGTCCACACTTGTGTCAAGCAGGTTACAGATGCTCTGTTCAGACGGGCATTGACCTTCATCCACTTCTGCTGGGACCAGGCAAGCCAGACAGAGCGAGCCAGAGGCTTTGCGGCCATTGCTGGCTTCCCCCGCGTACAGGGTGCTATAGACTGTACACATGTGGCCATCAAGGCGCCAGCAGGTGAGCCCGGTGCCTTTGTCAACACAAAGGGCTTCCACTCCGTGAACGTGCAGATAGTGTGTGATCACAGGATGCTGCTTCTACAAGTTTGTGCAAGGTACCCAGGCAGCTCCCATGACAGCCACATCCTCAGACACTCCCAGGTGCCGGGGCTCTTCAGTGCTCCAGCCCGGCTGGATGGATGGCTGCTGGGTGACAAGGGCTATCCCCTCAGAAGGTGGCTCATGACGCCTCTCCGCCATCCAAGAACAGAAGCTGAGCAGCGGTACAGTAGGAGCCACAGCTCCACAAGGGCTGTGGTGGAGAGAGCCATCGGTCTTCTCAAGATGCGCTTCTGATGCCTGGACAGCTCAGGGGGTGCACTCCAGTATCCCCCAGATCGAGTCTCTGTGATAGTGGTTGTATGCTGCGCTCTCCACAATCTTGCGCTGGAAAGGGGGGACGCAGTGGACGATGAAGAAGTTGACGCAGTGGATGCGGCTGCACACGATGAGTCCAGCACTGATCCTGAGGATGAGGAAGCACAGGGGAATGATGAGGGGCTAAATGCTGACCCGGGACTACACCAAGGAGGCAGGGACACCCGGGAGACTTTAATCCAATGAACCTTCAGCTAGCTCCACACAAATGGATTAGGAGGGCCAGCATTGCCTGGTGCTTCCATACTCGGCACTTAAGTGCTAAATCTGCCACTTCATCAGCTGCAACTGAGGGCTTTGGACATAAACCTCAATGTCCACTCAAACACTCATGACAATGTATGTAAAACATACAAATGCAGAACAAAGGAGCCACCCTCAGCCATGGTAACACATCTGGTTTTAATTTTCATCATCATAAGATCACACAAAATCAAACCAAAAAGTTTTTCAAGCATAAACAAATAATTCCCTAATCTCGGGCCAACACAAAAGCACCAGTGAGAAACCCGTGGTGTGCCTAAAGTGCCTAATGCTTACATTTTACGGGTGCTACGTCGTGGTGCCGCCCCTTCGCTGGGACTGGCATCTGAGACAGCCTGCTGACTCTGCTGTCCTGCTGACCACGATGACCTTGGCGGCCGTCCTCTGGCCCATGGAGCCTGTGCTGGCCCCACCTGGGAGGGATCTGCCAGTTCCACAGCTGGCATCTCCCCAGTCGTCGCAACCTCACCGGATGAAGCGGTCACTGGGAGAGGGGCAGAACAGCTGGTTCCCTCATCCGGAGCACCATGAGAGGAGCCCGCAGGGACAGGCAGCTGCTCCGCTGATGTGAGGTCACCCCGGACCTCCCTGCTCACCGTCGATGGATGGGCAACGAGCTGGGAAGCTTGAAGCCCACACCATCTCCCACATTGGCCATGACCAGCTGTGGCCACTGGTGCTGTGAGGGCTTTGCAGGTCCGAGCGTAACCCCAGGAGAAGCTGCTTGTTCTCCTGGAAGCCCCTCTCCACGAGAGTCGCCACTCTCTCCGTGGAGGAAGCATGATGCTCTGCCATGAGGCTCATTGCATCACTGATGCTCCACGTGGACTCCTCCACCACGGACATCAAATGAAGCATAGCCTCACGCAACACTCCCAGATGCTCCCGCACACCCAGTCACATTTCCTGCAGCTGCTGCGTCGTGGACGACTCCAGAGGCACATCATCAGGCCCCGACTCAGCATGTGCCTGGTCCCCTGCAGTCCTCCGACTGCTGGCGCCATCGGCACTCTCTGTCTCTGCCAGCCCCTCCAGCGAATGTGAAGTGCCCTCTCCACTGTGTCCCGGGACACTAGCTGATGTTGCAATTCCCACCAATGTGCTAATATCTGTGCTGGTGCCTGCCTGGCAGAAATGGTGTGATGTAGGTGACAGTTGAGGGCCCTCAGGTGTGAGAGGGGGCAGCTGGAATTGCTCCTGGTGGACAGGCTCTGATGATGCTGAAATGAACAACAAGGACAATGGATCAGTTAGCGTCCACACAATGCCACACTTCATCCCTTTCCCCCTGGCTCATTATATGCTCAACCTTCCAGAACCAATGGAGGCGAATATTGGTGGGGTGGCAAATAGTCAGGAGGAGCCCCTAACATTATAGGTAGTTACAGACGGGCTGGTCAGATGGCCTAAGGAATGCCAAATGGAATATTATGTGGATAAGTGTGAGGTGATGGTGGGCAGGAGAAACAAGGTACGGGAATACACAAGGAATGGTAGGACTGTGGAAAGTAAGGAGGATCAGAAGGACATTGCTGTGCATGTCGACAGGCCCGTTAAGGTAGTGGGACGGGTACATAAGGCGTTTAAGAAGGTAAATGCGATACTTGCCTTTATTAGCCGAGCAATAGAATATAGAAACAGGGAGGTCATGTTGCAAATGCAGAAAACGCTGCCCAGGCCACAGCTATAGTTCTGCGTGCAGTTGTGAAATGCGCTTCATGGGAGGGATGTGATTGGAGTAGAGAGAGTGCAAAGGTCATTGACCAGGATGCTGGCTGGGCTGGAGAGTTTGACTTATGAGAAGTCATAGCATAGACTGGGGATATTTCCCCTGGAGCAGAGGAGATTGAGGGGTGACATTATTGAGCTTTATAGCATTGTGAGGGGCATAGATAGGGTCGACAGAAAGGAATTTTTCCCCTTGGCGGAGGGATCAGTAACCTGGTGGCATTGATTTAAGGTAAGGGGCATGAGGTTGACAGGGGTTGTGATGAGCAACTTTTGGACACAGTAATGTGGGACACACTGTCTGAAAAGGTGGTGGATGCAGAAACCCTCCTAACATGTAATAAGTATTTGGATGCGCAGTTGCAATGCCATGGCATACAAGGCCATGGGGATAGTGGTCAGAAATGAGATAAGGCGACTTTGGAAGGTGCTTGACATGCGCATCTTTGAAGGGCTGAGGGACCTTTGTCTATGACCCACACATCTGACTCTATCAGTCTGTGACCGAGCAATGTTGCTAAAATAACGGTTCAAACAATCATCAGTGCTATGGATGGTGGGGAAACATAGCGGATGTCACTGTGGACCTCAAGTACCTGGCCGTTCCACCCCAGCCTCACCGACACCAGTGGACCTGTGTGCATGGCGCCTCTCAAGCTCCAGGGCCTCCTGCTCGAAGCTTAAAATCATCAGCTGGGCCTGGCCGCCTCCAGTCCGCGAAAGCTCACATGCATTGTGAGCATTCTTCTCCAGAAATACAGAGAAGACCATTCATTGTGGCTAATCACACATGGACTGTGCATGCGCACGCCGCACCCCAGCCACAGTGACCCATATCAGGCCTCCAGTGCTTCCTCTCCCCACTACTGCTGATCAGTCACACAAAGATAGTACGCCTGCTTCCAACCCCCCTCAACGGCCACCTTGGACACATTCTGCGTCCATCACTTTAGGAAACACACGGTCTTTGCTCCCATAGCAAGGAGGCGCAACGACGTGCAGCATCGAGGGCAGCAGATGGCTCTTGGCCACGACACCTTGAGGCTCCCCTTCCACAATCTCATCACCGTGAATAGGACATGTGTTGGAGTTCTGAGTATGCGCCTAGCTGTATCTCCTGCAGGTTGCCCCCAGACTAGTCATGTGCGACTAAGACCAACACATGGTGCGGGGGAGAACTCATTTCCTCATGAACCACTCAGGCTGATGTAAGCATGGGCACTATCTGCTTGCCCACCCAGCGTACAAGAAATGCCCAACATGATTCAAGTCACGACAGTAACACTTGGTGGGGGGAGCCTCAAAGGCTAAGGCTACCTGCTGGGTTAAATGCCCAATGCCAACATGGTACTTGCCCTTCCAGAGTGCAACAAATCGTTGCAGCGCTTACGGCACTGGATCCAGGTGCACCGCACCACGTCGCGGGAACTCACCACCTCCTCCCAGGCACGTTTCATCATGTGGGTAGGGCGGGGGGGGCCTCCTCCTCCCATCCTGAGGAACCAACACCTCCTGCCGTGCTGCCACCTCCTCGAGGACAGCAAGGCAATCATCAGAAAAGCAAGGGGCACATTGCCCCCCACCCCGCTGGCCTGCCCTGCAGCCTGGCCTGCTCCTGTGGATGACCCTGCAGCCTGCCCTGCTCCTGTGGCAGACCCTGCAGCCTGCCCTGCTCCTGTGGCAGACCCTGCAGCCTGCCCTGCTCCTGTGGCAGACCCTGCAGCCTGCCCTGCTCCTGTGGAAGACCCTGCAGCCTGGCCTGCTCCTGTGGCAGACCCTGCAGCCTGCCCTGCTCCTGTGGATGACCCTGCAGCCTGCCCTGCTCCTCTGCCATTCCATCCAGCCTGCCCTGCTCAGCAGACCCCCTGCAGTTTGATCTTGAGGTGGCCATAGCGAACAGCCTACAGGAGGCTGCCAGGCCTTCTTTTAAACAGACTGCCGAGTCGCCATTGGACCTGGCGGCCTGAGCACACCCGCCGCAGCCCGCACACTCCCGCTATCCACGGGAGTCGGAAATGCGCTGGGCAGGCTTCAATTGGCCCGTCCACGTAAAATGGCGGCACGGTTCTGATTACGGGTGCCGATCGGGTCCACATCCGCCCGCGTCCGCTCCTGCTCAGCCCGCCCGCCAAACGGAAAATTTTGGCCCATAGATTCTGTCTGACCCGCTGAGTATTTCCAACATTTCCTAATTTTATTAGTGTAAACCAATGGGTTTTATCAATTTAGAATTTTTGTACTCATGATATTTACTTTGGAGCAAAAGGCATCATCATGCTGCTTCATCGTCCTTGAACGGGGTCAGGAGTGTTTGTCAATTCCATCAGTGCTGTTTACCAAAAGGAGTGTCTTGAGTTTGACTTGTCTGAAGAAGACAAGGTGCTTAAGTTTCACCCACTTCTATGCATTTCTTTGACTTAAAGGGGGCATGGCTGAGTATGTGCACGTGGGGCAGTTTTTGTAACTGTGGGAAAATTTTCATCAACCTAAGAAGTTATTTGGCTTTCTTGGAAATAAAACTCTAGATAACCCTTTTACCAAGCTAAAGTTGATAGGCAGAATACATTTCCGTTTCCTGCTCCCTGACACAGCAGGGTCTAACAGCTGATGATGAAGCTGAGTACTCCTTTATACTGAGTAAAATAATTTAAAACTGCCAACTCAGTGTCGCTAGATACTTCAGCCCCCACTCAGTTGTAGGCTGGTGTGAAGATTTGGAGAGGCAAGTGCTCTTTGTTGGCACTTCTCTACATTGCCTTGGTAACACATATGTGCATGGTGGTATTGACTAGATAAGGAAGCACTGCATCCCTCAGTATGGCACTGAAGTATGAGGCTGCTTATGTGCCCAAGTCTCTGGACTGGGGCTTGAACCCATAATTTTCTGACTCAACTGTCCTATTTGATTTTTAAAAATTTATTTGTTCACGGGATGTGGCCATTACTGGCTAGGCCAGCATTTATTGCCCATCCCTACTTGCCCTTGAGAAGGCGGTGGTGAGCCAGCTTCTTGAACTGCTGCAGTCCATGTTGTGTAGGTACATCCACAGTGCTGTTAGGGAGGGAGTTCCAGGATTTTGAAACAGCAACAGTGAAGAAACGGTGATATATTTCCAAGTCAGGATAGTGAGTGGCTTTGAGGGGGATTTGCAGCTGGTGGTGTTCCCATGCATTTGCTGCCCTTGTCCTAGGTGGTAGAGATCACAGCTTTGGAAGGTGCAGTCAAAGGAGCCTTGGTGAGTTGCTGCAATGCATCTTGTAGATGATACTACACTGCTGCCATTGTCAGATGGTGGTGAAGGGACTGAATGTTTAAGGTTGTGGATAAGGTGTCGATCAAGTGGGCTGCTGTGTCCTGGATGGTGTCAAGCTTCTTGAGTGTTGTTGGAGCTGCACTCATCCAAGCAAAAGGAGAATATTACATCACTCTCCTGACTTGTGCTTTGTGGATGGTGGACAGGCTCTGGGGAATCAGGAGGTGAGTTACTCACCTCAGAATTCCCCATCTCTGGTCTGCTCTTGTAGCCGCAGTATTTATATGGCTAGTGCAGTTTAGATTCTGGTTAATGGTAACCTCCCCCCAGGATGTTGATAGTGGGGGATTCAGCAATGGTAACAAAATTTAATATCAAGGGGAGATGATTAGAAACTCTCTTGTTGCAGATGGTCATTGCCTGACACTTATGTGGAGTGAATATTACTTGCCAATTATCAGCCCAAGCCTGGATATTGTCCAGGCTTTGCTGCATTTGGACATGGACTGCTTCAGTATCTGATGAGGCACAAATGGTGCTGAACATTTTGCAGTCATCAGCGAACATTCCCACTTCTGATCCTGTGATGGAGGGAAGTATTGATGAAGCAGCTGAGGATGGTTGGGCCAAGGGCACTACCCTGAGGAACTCCTGCAGTGATGTCCTGGAACTGAGATGATTGACTTCCAACAACCACAACCTTTCCTTTGTGTTAGATATGACTCCAACCAGTGGAGAGCTTTCCCCTGACTCACACTGACTTCAGTTTTGCTAGGGCTCCTTGATGCCACACTTGGTCAAATGCTGCCTTGAGTTCAGCTCTTTTGTCCAAGGTTGGATCAAGGCTGTAATGAGGTCAGGAGCTGAGTGGCCCTAGCGGAACCCAAACTGGGCGTCAGTGAGCAGGTTATTGCTGAATGAGTGCCACTTGATAGCACTGTCGAAGACCCCTTCCATTACTTTGCTGATGATCCAGATTAGGCTGATGGGGCGGTAATTGGCCGGGTTGGATTTGCCCTGCATTTTGTGGGAGGACCTACCTGGACAATTTTCCACATTGCTGGGTAGATGCCAGTGTTGTAGCTGTATTGGAATAGCTTGGCTAAGATGTGGATAGTTATGGAGCACAAGCCTTCAGTACTATTGCTGGAATATTGTCAGGGCCCATAGCCTTTGCAGTATCCAGTGTCTTGATATCAGTGTTTCATGATATCACATGGAGTGAATCGAACTGGCTGAAGACTGGCATCTGTGATGCTGGGGACTTCTAGAGGAGGTTAAAATGGATAATCCACTCAGTACTTCTGGCTGAAGATGGTTTCAGAAGCTTCAGCCTTTTCTTTTGCACTGATGTGCTGGGCTCTCCCCTCATTGAGGATATTTGTGGAACCTCCTCCTCCAGTGAGTTGTTTAATTGTCCACCACCATTCATGACTGGATGTGGCAGGACTGCAGAGCTTAGATCTGGCCCATTGGCTGTGGGATCGTTTTAACCCTGCCTATCGTATGCTGCTTTTGTTGTTTGCCATTCAAGTACCCTGTGTTGTAACTTCAACAAGTTAACACCTCATTTTTAGGTATGCCTGATGCTGCTCCTGGCATGCCCTCCTGCATTCTTCATTGAACCAGGGTTGATCCCCTGGCTTGATGGTAATGGTAGACAGGGAGATATGCCAGGCCAAGAGGTTTCAGATTGTGACTGAATACAATTCTGCAGCTGCTGATGGCACAATGTCTCATGGATGCCCAGTTTTGAGTTGCTAGATCTGATTGAAGCTATCCAATTTAGCATGGTGGTAGTGCCACACAACACAATGGAGGGTATCCTCAATTTGAAGGCGGGACTTCATCTCCACAGGGACTGTGCGGTAAAGACTCCTACCAATACTGTCATGGACAGATGCATCTGTGACAACTAGATTGGTGAGGATGAGG
The DNA here is from genome assembly GCF_964194155.1 of Cetorhinus maximus. Classification (NCBI taxonomy): domain Eukaryota; kingdom Metazoa; phylum Chordata; class Chondrichthyes; order Lamniformes; family Cetorhinidae; genus Cetorhinus; species Cetorhinus maximus. The sequence continues at coordinate 135,689,935 of NC_135880.1, forward strand.
TCAAACAAGTTTTTCCCTCTTGTTGGTTCCCTCACCACCTGCCATATACCCGGTCTAGCAGCTGTGTCCTTTAGGACTTGGCTAGCTCAGCCAGTATTGGCGCCCCCGAGCCACTTTTGGTGATGGACATTGAAGTCCCTCATTCAGTGTACATTCTGTGTCCTTGGCCCCCACTCAGTTCTTCTTCCAATTGGTGTTCAACATAGAGAAGTACTGATTCATCAGCTGTGGGGGTGGGGGTGGGGGGGCGGGTGTGGGGGTGGTGGAGGGGGTGTTTGGGGGCGATGGGGGGGTGGCCATAGGTGTTAATCAGAAGGAGGTTTCCTTGCCCAAGTTTTACCTGATGCCATGAAACTTTAGGGGTCCGGAGTCAATGTTGAGGGCATTGTCCAAGGGCAACTCCCTCCAGACTTATACCACTGTGCCATCACCTCTGATGGCTTTGTCCTACTGGTGGGAGAGGACATACCCAGGGCTGGTGATGGTGGAGTCTGGAACATTATAAGGTATTGTTATAAATACCTAGTTCATGGTTCATAGTAATATTTTGGGGGTAAGTTTTATTTCTGGGAAGACTGAAGTTAAACTGTAGAAAATGGGATAAATTCAACTAAAGCAGCTTGGAAGACTATTATACTAAAAGGTTGGGACCATGTTGATTTAAGGGGTTAGCAGCTAGAAAGGTAAGATCATAAAGCGACAGATGGGTTTACTTTTCTGGAGCACTGGGGATGAGATGTCTACACTGCTTGCAAAGAAATGTAGCCTAGAGAGTTGTTCTGTTTTGGGAGTGAAAGCTACAATTAATTTAAAAGCATTCGGTGAACCCTGGAATGCTACCTTGTCCTGGAAATGGGTGGAGCTTAAGAAAGTTCTAGGGTTTCAATTTATCGGTGTGTTTGCGGGGTGAGTGAGTGTTCTGCATCAGAGGAAGAAGTGCTGCTGTTAGCTGGCTCTGTGCTTGGGGCTCAGGAGAAATCCTAAGAGCCATTTAATAGCCTTGTGCAGTTAGGGCTCAGGAGAATTCTTAGGCAGCTGGGAAGGTGGCAGAAGGTCACTGGCTCCATGCTGGAAAGGGTTAGGGCTCAGAAGAAGACCTGGGAGCCAATAATAGCTTGGAGTAGCTAGGGAGATTAGAGCTTGGTGAAACCCATGGACAGTGCCAGTTCGGTGAACCTAGCCGGCTATTAAAGAACTGGAATTGCTCAAGTAAATAGAGGCTGGAGAAAAGACTTGGAAATCCATGGGAACAGAATCTCAGGAGACGAGATTGAAACCCTGGGAAGTGTACAGTCTTTGAGGCAGTCTGATTTGGATTGGCTTTGAGGGAATTCAGAGGCTTGATATTTGAAAGTGAAATGTTTAAATTTCCTCGTAAGAGAGGTAGAGTTTCAACGAGATTAGTTGACTCACAGTGTTAACTGACGTCTGGGTAGGTTGTTGAGAAGTCCATGGGATCTGTATTTGGTCACATTGGCTATTTATTGTACAGTGTGGTGTGTTCGACCACAGTATGCCTGTTAACTCACAGGTACCTCATATTAACCCTGAATGTTAGAGTATAAAATAGATATTGTAAATGGTTTTATCTTTTTGACCTAATACAGCAAAGTTTATTTCTGTCTGCTCAAAATCCATGGACTCTTGTGGTTTTATTCCCTGAGCAGGTGTCTTGAATCTCAAACTCTGTCTACTTTAAACAAAACATTATTGGTCCTGGCCCAGATCTTACCAAAAACTCAGAGGTCTGGTTTAGGATCATAACAGTATGATTCACTGAGTGTGATTATGTCAGGCTGTTGCTTGACTACTTTGTGGGATAGTTCTCCCAATTCTGGCACAAGCCCCCAAATATTAGTAAGGAGGACTTTGCAGGGTTGACAGGGCTGGATGTGCCATTGCTATTTCTGGTACCTAGGTTGAGCTGTCCGGTTTCATCCCCTTTAGGACTTTGTAGTAGCTTGAGAGTATTTAGGAGTCAAGCACATTGCTCTAGGTCTGGATCACATGCATGCCAGACCAGGAAAGGATGACAGATTTCCTCCCCAAAGAACATTAATGAACCTGATGGGTTTTTACCACAATCAACAAGGGCGTCATAGTCACCATTACTATGACTACCCTTTAATTCCAGATTTATTAATTGAACTTAAATTCCACCAGCTGCCATTTTGGGCTTTGAGCCTGTTCTCAGAGCATTAGCCTGGGCCTCTGGATTACTAGTCCTGTGACATTACCAGTACACCGCCACCACCTCCCCTAACCACTACACTATCATAGTTATCTCTCAATCAACATCACTAGATCAGGTTACCTGGACATTGCTGTTTGAGGGGCCTTGCTGTGATAAATTGGCTGCCACATTTCCTACATTACAACAGTACTGTACTTCATTGGCTGTAAAGCACTTTGAGACATCCTGAGGTCCTGAAAGGTGTGAAATAAATACAAGTTGTTCACTTTATTTTTGAATGCAGGAAGGAGATACTCTAGCTCTGGGCTGCTCCAAGTTGTTGCAACTCAGGGTGACAATCTTATCTCATGCTTACCAGATTGCAAGAAAATGTGTGGCCACAGTCCTAACTCTCCTCTATCTTCAATTTGACATGATTGAAATTGCTTAATTGTGAATGGAGTGAAGTTGTCTAAAACAGACATGGCTTTAATGTGTTGCTGCGATTTCTTCCAGTATCACAGCTTATTGTGCGCGATAAGCAGTTTATTGTGGTAGAAGAAGGAGACCAGTTCTAACGTTACCATTTAAGCTTGTTCACAAAGCAACATGGTGCAGGAGGTGGGTGGAGGGAGAATAGGAGGGGCCTCAAAGAAGACAGGTGATCCAGAAGGTAATATAGACATTTTAAAAATGGATTATAATAGTATCAGCATTATTAATTTTGAGTAACAACAAAACTTTCATTTGTATATTACTTTTAACATAACATATCCCAAGCTACTCCACACAGGAAAGAGAGAACAAGGATCTGGAAAAATTGGTCAAAGGAAGTATTTTAAAGGAACATATTGATAGGGAAACAGCAAGAGGTTTAGGGTATAAGGATTTCAGAGGGTGGAGCCAAGGGCATTGAAGACTCTGTCACCAAGTGAGGAACACAGAGGGATATTTCCCCAGATCCCCAAAGCATCAATTATCATAAACTTCAGCTTTTAAAAAAAAGTTTACTGTGGTTTGTGAGCAGAAATAGTGAGCTGCCACCCATTACCGCGCCCCCCTTGCTAAACTGTCAGGCAAAGCCCACCTACAATCCCAATAGTTGCCCTGCAACAAGTTAATGCTGGGAGCTACATTAATTGTTTTAAGGTGAGACTTCCGCCCCTACGTCAGGAGGAAGTCCCGCCTTAGAGATCTGACATGAAAATCAGATGGCCAGCAGCTCTGTAGTCCCAGCAGCACCAGCCAGAAGTGCTGGCCACTGCAGGGACCACCAGCAGTCCCACCATGGCAAAGAGCCCAGGTCCAGGATTGGGGGTCCCAATGAGGGCACTGGGGGGGCATGAGGGACGGGTTCAAGAGGCCAGTGGGGGGAGGTTTAAAGGGGGGATGACCTTGAGAGAGGGGACATGGCTCTGATGGGCCCAGGAGACTCACAAAGGAGGTTCCCCCTGCTGGATTTTACATGCCCCTGCCTTTAAACCCACTGGTGGGGGTTGGGGGGGGAGGTGTAAAATCTAGCCCAGTCTCTCAAAGTAATCATTTTAAGAGTTATTGGGTGCAATGATATAGAATTGTGAAATGATACAACAGGGAAGGAAACAATTCAGCTCATCATGTCTGTGCTGGCTCTTTGAAGGAGCTATCACTCCCCTGTCCTTTCCCTACAGCCTTGTAAATATTTCCCCTTCAAGTATTGATCCAATTCTGTTTTGGAAGTTATTACTGAATCTGTTTCCAATACCCTTTCAGGCTACCTGTTACATAAGAAATGTTGCTTCTTGTTGTTTTGCCAATCACCTCAAATCTATGTTCTCTGCTTACTGATCCTTCTGCCGTTGGAAACAGTTTCTCCTTCTTTACTCTACCAAAACATGTCATAATTTTGAACACTCCTAGGGGTGAATTTTTCCTATGGCGGGCGGACTGTTCGGGAGCGGGCGTGGGCACAGAGCCGATTGCCACCAGCGATCGGCTCCGCGCCGCCATTTTACGTGGGCGGGCCACTTAAGGCCCTGCGTGAATCGCGGCTCCTGAGAACAGCGGGAAGGGGTGGGCAACATCGGTAGTCCAATGACCGCCGGGTCCAATGGCGACTCGGCAACCTATTTAAAAACGGTGCAGGCATCCTTCCAAAGGCTGCCACCGATGTCACACAGGAGGGTGTCCGACAGCGCTCTCGGAGAGCAGGCCAGGTGGGAGGGCACGTCGGCAGGGCAGTGTGCCCCGAGATTTTTGGCTGAGTGCCTCGCTGCCCTTCTCGAGGAGGTGGTAGCACACCACGACATCCTTGTGCCAAGGGACAGGAGGAGGAGACCTCCCAAATGACAAAACTTGCCTGAGAGGAGGTGGCAGAAAGGGTCAGCTCCCACAATGTGCTGAGACGCACCTGGGTGCAGTGCCGCAAGCGGTTCAAAATCCTCTTGTGATCAGGAAGGGTGAGTACCGTGTTGGCATGGGTCACTTAGCACAGCAGTTAGGTTGTTCCCCCTGGCCCCACCCCCAACTCGGAATTTTGTTATAGCACCAGCGCAGATACCAACACCCAGTGGGGATAAGATCATCGGCTAGTGTCTAGGTGCAAAGCAGTGAGCGTACTTCATACTCGCTTGAGGTGCGGGCGGAGGCAGAGAGTGCTCAGCGTGCTGGCAGCCGGAGGACTGCTGGGGACCAGAAAGATGCTCAGTTGGTGGCTGATGATGTTCCTCTGGAGTCCTTGAGGCAGCAAATGCTGGAAGTCTAGCAGGGTGTGCGGGACGATCTGGCAGAGATACATGAGGGAATGCGTGCCATGGTCTCTGTGATGGAGGAGTCCATGAGGAGCATGAGCACTGCGTTGACTCTCATGGCCGAGCGCACTGCCTCCTCCATTGAGAGAGTGGCGACTCTCATGGAGAGGCTCCTCCAGGAGAACAATCAGGGCTTCCTGGGGATGCACTCGGACCTGCAAGCCTTCACAGCAGCATTGACCTCAGGCGGTCAGTGTCAGTGTGGGAGATGGATTGGGCACCAAGTATCCCAGCTAGGTGCCCGTCCATCAATGGTGTGCAGGGAGGTCTGAAGCAACCTCACATTGCTGCATGAGCGGGCTCTTCTCAGGGCGCTCCAGATGAGGGCAGTAGCTCCTCCGCCCCTCTGCCAGTGACCGTGGCATCTGATTAGGCTGTGGCAACTGGGGAGATGCCAAGCGTGGCACTGGCCTCTCCCTCCCAATCAGGGCCAGCACAGGCTCCACAGGCCAGAGGACGCCTGCCGAGGCCATCAAGGCCAACAGGACAGCAGAGTGAGCAGCTGTCTCCAATGCTGGTGCCAGCGAGGGGGGAGCACCTAGTCATAGCACCCACAAACATAAATGTAAATCACCTTAGGCACAACACGGGCTTGTCACTGGTGGTTTTCTTTTGCCCCCATTTCAGTTGTTTTTCAGTAGGTGTGCTGCTCAACAACTTTTAATGCACTTTCATTTCTGTATGCTAATATGCAATCATTAAATGTTTTATTTCTCAACAAGCCTCTGGGTGCTTCATTACTTCTGCAGGAGTACAGGAACCCTTGATGTTATGAGTGATTTATTTGTCATTGAGCTTTATTGACAAGGCCCTTAGTTAATGTTCCTAACCAGGCAGATGTTGCTCTCAGGTATCGAGTATGGAGTCTGCAGCCCTGGCATGTGTTAGAGGTCCATCTGTGGTAGACTAGCTGAAAGATCATTGGATCAAAGCCTCCTGGGTGTCCCTGCTGCCTTGGAGGTTGCCCAGGTTAGCGTCTGTCCCCTCAGTGTTCTCCTGAGCGTGCTCGTCCTTGGACTCACTGCTGGACTCATCGCCTGCAGCCAGAGCATTTGCGTCCACATCTTCTTTTTCACAGCGTCGCCCCTTTCCAGTGCCAAATTGTGGAGAGCGCAGTGTGCAACCACTATCAGCGACACACGATCTGGGAGGTATTGGAGTGCGCCCCCTGAACGGTCCAGGCATTGGAAGCACATCTTGAGAAGACCGATGGTTCTCTCCACCACAGCCCTTGTGGTGCCCTGGCTCCTACTGTACCGCTGCTCAGCCTCTGTTCTTGGATGGCGGAGAGGTGACATGAGCCACCTTCTGAGTGGATAGCCCTTGTCGCCCAGCAGCCATCCATCCAGTTGGGCTAGAGCACTGAAGAGCCCCGGCACCTGGGAGTGTCTGAGGATGTAGGCGTTGTGGGAGCTGCCTGGGTACCTTGCACAGACTTGTAGAAGGTCACACACTATCTGCACGTTCATGGAGTGGAAGCCCTTCCTGTTGACAAAGGCACCGGGCTCACCTGCTGGCGCCTTGATGGCCACATGTGTGCAGTCTATTGCACCCTGGACATGGGGGAAGCCAACAATGGCCGCGAAGCCTCTGGCTTGTTCTGCCTGGCTGGCCTCGTCCGAGTGGTAGTGAATGAAAGTCAATGCACGCCTGAACAGAGCATCTGTCACCAACTTGACACAACGTGGACAGCTGACTGAGACTCCACAAAGATCACCCACTGACCCCTAGAAAGTGCCGGAGGCATAGAAGTTGAGGGGAGCTGTGATCTTCAGCGCCACTGGCATGGGGTGTCCACCCACACAGTCGGAGCTGATCTCAGGGCCTATCATCTGACAGATGGAGGTGACTGTCTCCCTTGAGAGATGGCGCCTCCTTCGGCACTGAACTTCAGACATATCGAGGTAGCTGCATCACTGCCTGTAAACCCTGGCAGCAGGATAGTGGCATCTTCTGCAGCCCCTTCCGCCTTGCACTTCCTGTTGGCCCTGCACCCCTTGTGCCTGCGCCTGCCCTCCCAAAGGTGGCTCCCCTGGAGGCTGCATATGAACTTCTGGCCTCCTCTCCCTTCTGGCCCTCTCTGCCTCCTCAGAGGAGGTGCCTCCAGTGGTGAGCACAACCCCCATTCCCAGGGTAAGGGAAGGCTGCCTGAAACCTGCAAGGCCCCAGGAATGATATTTCCCCCAGAGTCCTGACCTGAAGCTTGTTATTTCTGTAAAAGCAGCTCCGAAGACTTTGAAGTTCTCCTGTTCACACAAGCAAGTAGCAGTAAGTTTATGAAGTAAATTACTAATAACTCGCATTTATGAGCCCACTCACCCCCCTTATCCCGCCTGTGGATGAGGTTTTTAAAAATGTGGCCAACCTGCCTTCCCATTGCACCTGTGCGACGCCCTGAAAATCGCATGGCTGGGAAAAATCGCTGTGTATTACTGCCTCAAGGGCCTTAAGTGGCCCATTAATTAATGCTGGGCGTGCCTCGGAAGTCATAGTGCGCCCGTCTTCCGAAATTTCGCGATGGCACGTGGTGACATCGGGATGCACGCCTGACATCATCGCACGTCATTTTATGCGTTGGCGTGTCGGGCCTTCCCCCACACGCCAAGCAAAGTTCTGCCCCTAGTAAATCTCGCTTTAATTTTCTCCGCTCTAAGGAGAACAATCCTAGCTGCTCTAGTCTCTCAACATAACTAAAGTCCCAAACCCTTGTCCATTCCATACTCTATACATTCTTCCTAAAATGTGGTTCTCAGAAATGTTCACATTACTTCAGCTGAGGCCTCACCAATGACTTGTAAATATTTAGCATTACCTCCTTCCTAATTTATACTCTATGCCGCTGTTTATAAAACCAAGGATCACATATGCTCAATTTAACAGCCTTCTCAACTTGTCCTGCTATCTTCAAAGATTTGTGACCATACATCCTCAAGCCTCTCTCTTTATACACTTCCTTTAAAATGGTACCATTTAGTTTATCCTGCCTCTCCTTGTTATTGCTACTAAAATCACTTCACAATTATTTTCATTAAATTGTGTCTGCCATGTGAATGCCTATTTCACTAGTCTGGAGGTGAGGAGAGATCTAGCTAGATAGCTTATGGACCCCTCATCTATAATAACTTTGTGAAGAACACTACATCATTCAATGCTATGCAAGGAATCAAAAGGAAAACATTTTTATGCAACATGAAGCATCCTTCCATACTGTATAAGTAGCTTACAGTAGACGACTTACTCATAGAGCAGCGGAATAGTATTACATTTTCAGATACAGGCTTTCATTAACAGGAAAAATGCACCATACAAATAGATTTTTACCTATTCTGCTTCAGTGACCTGTTGCCAATGTAAATTGTACCTAGCCACTTCTTCTACTTCATCAAATCATAGAAATAGGCCTTTTGGCCCTTTGTTCTTGTGTAGACTCTGAAAGAGCTATCCAAATAGTTCCACTTCCATGCTCTTTCCCCATAAGCTGGCGTTTGTTTCCTTTTACATGCAAACCCGAGATCTCTCTGCTGCTGCGTCTAGAATTGTGCCATTTAGTTTATACTACTGCTTCACAGGTTTCCTTCCAAAACGGATCATTTCAGACTTTGCTGCATTAAATATCACCTCCTGTGTTTCTCCCCATTTCACCAGTCTGTCTATGTCATCTTTATAAGTCTTCTACTATCCTCCACACTACATCCCCAAGATGTGTGTCATCCCCAAATTTTGAAATTTGTGGCTATCTTATATGATGTCCCTTTGATCTACATCCACACACTTAGAAACAAATTCTCCGTATTTTTTGTATCATCTGCAAACTTTGAAATTACGCCTATATACCCAAAAGAAGGTAATTAATATATAATCCAAAAAAGCAGTGGACCTAATACCAACTCCTGGGGCACATCACTGTATACATCATTGTATATTAGTCCCAGGACATCATTGCAGGGTAGTGCCATAGGCCGAAACATCTTCAGCTATTACACCTTCCCTCCATTATAAGATCAGAAGTGGGGATGTTCCCTGATGATTGCACAATGTTCAACACCATTCATAACTCCTCAGATACTGAAGCAGTGTGTGTCCATATGCAGCAACACCTGGATAACTTTCAGGCTTGGGCTGATAAGTGGCAAGTAATATTCGCACCACACAAGTGCCAGGCAATGACCATCTCCAACAAGAGAAAATCTAACCATCTCCCTTTAACATTCAATAGCATTACCATCGCTGAAACCCACTATCAACATCCTGGGGGTTACCATTGACTAGAAACTGAGCTGGAGCCATAAAAATACTGTGGCTACAAAAGCAGGTTAGAGGCTGGAAGGTCTGTGGCAAGTAACTCACCTCCTGGCTCCCCAAAGTCTTTCCACCATCTACAAGGCACAAGCCAGGAGTGTGATACCCTTCAATTGCCTGGATGAATTCAGCTCCAACAACTCTCAAGGTCAACAAAATCCAGAACATAACAACATTCTTGATTGGCGCCCCATCCACCATCTTAAACATTCATTCCCTCCACCACCTACACATGGTACACACTGCTGCCACTATCTACAAGAAGCACTGCAGAAACTCATCAAGGCTTTTTCAACAGCACTTTTTAAAACCTGTAACCTCTACCACCTCGAAGGACAAGGGCAGCAGATGCATATGGGAACACCAGCATCTGCAAGCTCCCCTCCAAGCCACTCACCATCCTGACTTGGAACTATATCACCGCTGCTTCACTGGGTCAAAATCCTGGAACTCCCTTCCTTACACCACATGAACTCCAGCAGTTCAAGAAGACAGCTCACCACCACCTTCTCAGGGGCAGTTAGGGACGGGCAATAAATGCTGGCCCAGCCAGCAAAGCCCACATCCCATGAAAGAGTAAAAACAAATAAATACTCCTCCAATCTGAAAAACAACCTTCGCCACTATTCGCTAGTTTCTGTCTCTTAGCCAATTTTGTTCCATGCTGCCACTGCCCCTTTAAATCATGTGGGCTTGACAATAAAATTTTGCATGTTTTAAAACTTGGATATACATGAAACCAGGGCCAGCCTATTTGTTGTACTCAACCCCAATCCATTCATCTGACTTTTTTTCTATACGAAGGCTGATTGACAATGGCTGAGTTCTGTTTCTGTTTCAGATTCCAATATTTGCAGTTCTTTTTCCTTTCTATAATTATTTTGCTACAATGCTAAATGGTTTGTCCTTTGTAAATAATGTGTTTGAAGTTATTCCCTGTTAACAGATGGTTATGTTTTCAGATTTCACAGCAGCTGTAAGAGAGATAGACAGGGAGAGACAGCAACTGTCTGAACTGCAAGTCAGCAGATCACAATCTGCCAATTCTTTCTCTGTGTGTAAAATGCACCTTCTCAGTATTTGAACCTGACGTCAATCAAGCCTGCTCCAAGCACGCTCACTATCCTCGTTTGCAGCAGTTGTGATGGCATGGGCATGATATTGAAAATTATGATCTGTATTTGCAATTAAAACTTGCTGCCTAACATAGGAACAGGTGTAGGCCATTCAGCCCCTCAAGCCTGTTCCAAACAGCTGAAGTTTATTATCTCAGCCATTGTGTAATTTCAAGAAATGTTACTTTGGCTAAATGTTGTAGCATATATCTCCTTTAAATCAGCTTCACCATACACTAAACTTGATGAAAGGAAATATGTCATCTTGTCAAAGAATACAGGGGTGGTTATTTTTTGGAATATACCAACATTCTACTGGGCCAATTCAAATCCAGTGTCATTTTCATTTAGACAGTTTTGAATGGTTTTGAAGAGGTAATATTAGATCACCCCAAACCAGGCAATAATGTTCCAGGCTTGTAACATTCTTTGACACCATGGCATGAGGCCTTTAAAATTATTTCGCCCTCATTTAAATTTGTATTTTGTATACTTTAGCAAAAATATGCATCATATTGTTCTGCCAGAGTACCATCATCAAATATTTATAAAATGCAATTTAAAAATTCAATGCCAGACTAAAATCAGAAGAAATATTTGGTAGGAATTTTCTTACCCCATTTTTTTTAAAAGGCAACTTTTGATTTGATTATATTCTGATTTTCAAAGAGTTAGCACATGCACATGATGATTGAGTGTGTACATTACACACTATAAGATGTTTTATTCTTGTTAATGATGAGTAGCAGACTGTCAGGGATTTGCAGATTCTTCTGGTCTTATTGGTGTAGTCTATTCCATAAGTTGTTCTGTAAATGGCCACATATGGCTTTGTGTCTCTTGGAGTGATGATAGTACAGCTGGTTTTCATCGCCCACCAATTTAAGGAGACCTGCTTCTTTGTGAGGCTGTCAGTTCAAAGAGCTTTGTTCCTTTTGCAAAATATATCTGTTTTCTAATTGTCTATTTATCACCTTCCTGGCCTCACAGGCTGCCTATCACAGAGTGAAGCAGGAAGGCCGGTGTGATGATTTCAACAGCACCCATCCCCTCTAAATGAGAACCGAGCCACTAAACAACTAATTTAGCTCTGCTATCAAGCTGAAAAAGTGAGTATTCCATGTAAAGTGCCGACTAGGGAATTGATTATCTCGACTCTTAGCATGCATGGTAAAACCGTCAGATCTGGCCACTGCTGGATATTGTAGGTAGGTCCCCAGTGGCTCTGAGATTGTCTTCATAGAGAATGAGCCCAGAATCTCCAGAATTAGTTAGTTCATAATAACAAAAATTAAATGTTGTTAAAAGCCTGTTCTTGTAGTCTTTCTTACTCCCATATGAAAATGAATGACACTGCAGGTAATTTAAGGTCAAGATTACCGGACACAGAGAAAACAAGAGCTGTGAAGTTATTCAGTCCAAACAACTTCACCAGGAAATTGGATTAATTGTGAACATGGATCCTGTCAGGATCACCAAAATATCTTCAATTAAGGCTCGGAAATTTCATTTATATGAAGGAGCTGATTGTTCCAGTTATAGTGAGACTTCTACAACACAGGCTGTGTGAAATTGGTGCAGAAACACCATTTTCTCATGTCTATTATTTTATATACAACTATATATTATATAGGAATCTCATGTAATGTATGCACATTCCACACACACTGTAATAATCTCTGTAGAGACCCATAACTTTTAAAGAGGTTCAGATTTCCAGTTATTAACTGAAAGAATGACATGACAAGATTTCACTTTTTAAAACTTCTGCTGTAACTAATGACTAAAAAATCACTTTCTTTTGGTACAGCTTATACCTTCAACTACATAAAGTGAGGTTCCCCTTATATACTTACCAACAACCACACTCTCCACAGAATTAGAGTCCTTTCAGCAAACAGTCCACAGTTGCTCCTAGCTTTCAATGAGCTTTTCAATGAGCCGTGGTTCATGGGCCCTCAGAGTTGTGATGATGTCTGAATGAGGGAACTTTTTCAAAGGTAACTTCAAAAGGTCTTACCCAACCTGCCCATGCCAACCTATGCCCCTCCACCCATCAACGCCCAATGACCACACATACCCTCAAGTCAACCTATGCCCATCCACCCACCTCCCATTGCCCCTCATGCCCTGCATATGCTGCCCCATCCACTCTAATGGCCACATACTCTCCATGCTAATATATGCTCCTCCACCCACTCTCAATGACCACTCATACCATCCATGCGAACCTATGCCTCTCCACACATCCCCTAAGGCTCCTCATGGCCTCCATGCCAACCTATGGCACTTCCATGTCCATTCACCCAGTATACACCCTGTAAAGAACCAATGAACCCAATAATAACAATGGCATGTGTGAAAAAAGTCATGCATTCATAATTACTTTTAAAAACTTACTACAGCACTATATACTACACTTTTAAAATATCAACAGCAGAAGCTGCAAGCAGTTGATACCTCCTTATCTTATGGAAATAAACATATGGATCATATTCTACATAGATAAGGATGGCATATCATGACCTGTGTATTCCATTTCTCATTGCAGCCTCTTGATACATGAAGCTTTGCGCTTGGAGTGTTGATTTGCAACATAATCCCAAGCTGCGGGAGTGTATCTTTTCTTTGCACTTTCTACAATCTCACCTTCCTGTAAATCAACAGTTCCGTCCATGCAGTGCTCATTGAACTCACTGCAAACCTCAGAAAAGAGCAACTAGATGTTTAGAAAAGCCCTTTCATAAAGCATCTCACTTGGTTCCAATGGTTGATCCAATCAAAAGGGCGTAACGCCAGGCATTACATACTCATTCATGAACACCCTGGGGGTAATTTTAACCTGATCTACCCTGTGGGAAACTGACAGGATCAAATCGGCTGCCTATTTTACACCCTGCTCATTTATATTAAACTTTTTCAAGGCAACTTCGGATGCGCAATAAGTGCCAGCCTTGTCAGTGATACCCACATCATGAGAATTAATTTTAAAAAGGCTCAACTGTTTATTCACACTTCTTTTGAAAACAGTATTAATGTCCTTCAACTATTAATGTGGCCATTCGCACTATGTTATAGCAGACCCTCAGAGAACTGCTGCAGCTACTTCCAGCTGGTCTCCTTGGAAAAGTTCAGGGATCCCACCGAAATGATACACCAGACACTGATGTGTGAAAATCAGCCCAGTTCAAGGATGCATCTTTGAGATAAGTGAAACATCTACCAGGCCATAGATACTTCTAATAATGCGGAAAATCTAGGCTGAGGAGCTTTTAAAAAACCAGGCCTAGTCCAAATTGTGTCTCCAGCTTAACAGAATACTAATGTTGTGAATATCTTACTGCCAAAACCTGAGGGGATAGAGAAGTCACATTCAAACACAGCAGTCGGAATTTAATGGAGTCTACGGGAAGGGGGCAGAATGGCGATTGGGCTGGGAGAATCAGGTGGGAGTCCCCGCATCTCTGGACCTTGAGGGCATGGCTTCAGACTGCACCACCTCAGTCTGGGCTGGCTGGCTGACAGCCAACAGCAAAGGTACTGACAGGAATGGCAGTGGTGAAGGACAAATGCTGTCATCCTGAGGGAGAACAGCAGATTCTTCCTCCATGAACCACTGCCACTTCCCTGGCATGGCACCCCCGCAATTGTAGTAATCTGTGAGAGTCTGTATGCCCACCTAGCACGGAGACCCACACTCACAATCGCAGCAGGATGAACCAGGTAGGCAGATACCATGGATCTCATGACCTCCATCTGAGCTCCCACTTCAGCACTGATACATCAAAAGACCCTTCTGTGCTACAGTAGAATCTGTGACGATGGAAACTGTGACAGTGGTCACCAGGCTCTGCATCGTGGCTGGGTCTGCTAGTTCTGTCATGGAGTTGGCCACCACTTGCACTGTGGAAGTGATGAGCCCCAAGTTCTTTACATTGCCCCTGCCACATTGAAGCCTGACCCTCCAGGCTCCTAGACAGTGCCAGGTGGCTGTCTGACAGGGCTGTCAAAGCCCCAAGCATGGCAGTTTGCATGGTCAGCAGCCTCCACCTGTATGCTGCCCGAGTGAAGTTCTCACCTGAGCCCTCTTTGGCAGAGTCTGTCTGCAACCTCGACCTCCAACGAGCTGGCACATGAGCTATTCTTCCTGCTGGCCTAGCTACAACCCACCCATGCCCGGTCACTCATCAGGTACAGGTCCTGACTCAGTAACTAGCCTCTAAATCTTAGGGCGGAATGGTCCCAGATTTGCACTAAGCGCGGTAATGGGCAGGTAAAAGGGCAATGGCGGCTTTTCACGCTGTATCATCCCAAACTCACTGCATTAATTATGCATTCCTGGCAAACATGCTATTTCTATGGTGGGCGGGCTCTCAATCGTCCGCCACGCCATCACCTCGCTGATTCATCACGCCGGGCGCTATAATTAAAGTGCAGCCACGCACAAATCTCTCAGTGCTTCCAGCCCACAACTGCTGCACAGAAGGTTTAGCCCCAAAAGGCAAGAAGACTCCAGCCCCAGGTTCAATGACATGTCCCATGAGCAACTTTTGGATGCAGTGGAGGCCCGCTGTGATGTCCTCTACCTCTGCTCTGGCCGCAAGATGGGCAGCAACATCACCAGTCTGGTTTGGGAGGTGGTGGCAGCGATGGTCAGCACCAATGCCCTGCAAAAGGGGACAGCCACCCAGTGCCGAAAGAAGATGAATGATCTCCTCCATTCCAACAGGGTAAGTCACTCTCATCACTCTCAACTCACACATTCATCCACAGGAATCTCACTCACTGCCAAGGGACATCACCATTCACTCTCTCACACACACCTTCATTGTCCTCATCCTGTCCATGGGACCACTCACCACCCCCCATGCCAGGCATTCTTATCAATAGGCCTGGCAGGTGTCCTGCTTACACTCTCTCCATCTCTATTTATGCTGGACAAGCTGGCACACAACAAGAGAGAGAAGTCACAGACTGGTGGAGGAATGCCTGAAATCAAGGTCCCCATGGATTTTGAAAACAGACCCATCCAGCTGGCCGGCAAGGATCTGGACCATTCTTGTGCTGATGGTGAGGTCGGCGGTGCTCTACCAAGTGAGGATCCAGCAGTGCAACATCCATCAGACAACCATGTTGGGAATGATGTGTCCTGTTTCACAGGCCACTGCCATGTACTAATTATCTCCCCTTGCTTTCACAGGCACATCTGGGAAACAGCCAACAGAGTCCATGACCCAGGGCCTCCAATCAAGCCCTGAGAGAAGCTCAGAAGAGGAATCCGCTGAAACCCTCCCTGAAGTCCCGTCACAGCCTCACCCACACCCTCCACCAACGCAGAGACACACACCTCAGTGTGACCTAGCTTTAGAGTTGCCTCGGGATTACAATCTGGTAAGCACATTGCACTGTCTGATCCACAGCAGGCGGCGGCAGGGACTTCCCAGGTGCCTGGCATGTGGAGGACTGCTGGAGGCCAGAAATTTGCTGAGTCTAAGTCAGATGATGAGCCGCTGTACTTGGTCATGTCTCAGTTGCTGGAGCTGCAAAGGCAAGCTTGGGAACATCAGAAAGTGATGTCCGCTGCAGCCCTCAGATTGCAAGGCAAGGTGAAAGAGTCCATCCGCCTTCAGGCTGAGGTGATAGCATCAGCATGCCAACGCACCGAGATCAACACTGGTAGGATGGTGGCCGCCATGGAGAATTTAGTCCAGGATGTTGTTCTCGCACTGCAGTGCAGGCTGAACCCATCGCCGATGCCATAGTTAGCCTCCAACAGTGTGTACATGAGAGGGGTGCAGGACAGCCTAATCTCACCCCAGTTACCCCTTCTCCTCAAGGAGTCAGCCTGGGGCCCTCAGGCATCCATAGGGAGGAAGATCAGCAGGTGTAGCCCCCTGGGGCCATCCATCCAGGTGACTCTGAGAGTGTCCGGCCCATCCGAATCCCCTCTTTCTGTGTCCTCAGCAGCTCCAGTTCTTCAGGCCAAGGAGGATGCCACTGTCCCACAGCAGGACCCCGAAAGCAGACCAGAACCCTCCAGGTCTCAGCCCTCCGGAGGACGCTTGCAAAGATCATCACAGACAGAGCATTGCAGTCAGCAGGCTGCCTCCACCTCCGCTGTGGATGTCGGGGGAGCACCAAGATGTATCAATAGGGTTAGGAAGGTTAAGATGTAATTGGACAGCCTGGGCATGGGTGTTAATCACTTGTACATAATGTTCACTATTGTACATAAACTCCCAAGAGTGCCTCCCTGCCTATGGCTCCTTGTTCTGATGAGCAGTGTTCATGTCACTCAGATGTGAAACCTTTCTGCGCAAGATAAAGCCAGGTGTCTCAGTCCAGGGCCTCTTCCCTGTGCTTTGTGCAACCTTCAGACCACAGTGATGGTCCGGCCTCACAATTGCTGGAAACATTAGTGATGCCTGCACCTCGATGGTGCTTGTCAAAATGTCGTGGGCAGATGTCACAGAGTTACATCATTCTCTCTGTGTGCTCTCAGCACCTTTAAGGTGGGGCTGGCCCCCAACTCTTCAGCATCTGTCACCAGCTGTGCTCCTGAAGGGGTCAGGTACTGAAGGCGGACAAGGAACAGGTGCCTTTAAAGTTTCATGGCTGCGTCTCCATGATATGACCCTGATCACAAAGCGCAAGCGAGCTGCCCTCGGCCAGACAGGAGTCAGACATTCTCAGAGGCTATGTGAAGATCTATGGAGTGTCCTCACTGCATGTCATCATCATCCTCCTGAAATCTAGCGACTATAAGGGTCTCCACTGCATCTCCTTGACAGAAGCATTATCACAGAGGGTATGTGTACTGCCATAAGCCAGACTGGAGTCAAACATTCATAGATGCAATGTGAGGATTGACGGTGTCTCCTCACTGCATGTCGTCATCATCCTCCACAAATCTAGCAGCACTGAGGGCCTCCTGAGCGCTCCTGCTTTGTCTGGTCAGTGCAAGGGCCTCATCCCCGTCATTGCTGCCTTTGAGGGCCTCCTCACCCTCAATCCCATCGACGTCCTCCTCATCAGAGGAGACCTCCAGCTCCTCCATCTCCTCCTCAGCCAGCTCCTCTCCCTGTTGCAGCGCCAGGTTGTAAAGGGCACAGCAGGTGACGACGATGTCTGACAACCTCTGTGGACTGTATTGCAGGGCTCCACCAGACCGGTCCAGGCACTGGAACCTCATTTTCAGCATCCGGATGGTTTGCTCCACCGAGTTGCGAGTTGCAGCATGAGCCTCATTATACCTTCGCTCTGCTGCAGTCTGAGGCCGCTATATGCGTGCTGACAGCCACGTCCTCTGTGGGTAGCCCTTGTCCCCAAGAAGCCAACCCTGCAGCCTCCGTGGACCCTGGAAGACATCGGGGATCTGTGACAGACTGAGAATGTAGGAATTATGCACACTGCCTGGAAACTGTGCACAGACCTGCAGGATGCATTTGTGGTGGTCACACAGCAGCTGTAAATTCAGCAAATGGAATCCCTTGTGGTTGGTATAGTTGACCCCATGTTGTCACGGAGATCTAAGCGCCACGTGAGTGCAGTTTATCACGCCCTCCACCTGTGGGAAACCTGAGATCTGGGCAAATCCCATCATTCTTGCATCCTGGCCCTCTTGGTCCCAGGCAAAATGCACAAATTTGCCTACCTTCGTGCCTCACGGATGCATTTGTGGGTGGAGGCTTGTGATATCCCACAGAGGTCACCTGTGGAGCCCTGAAAGGAGTCACTGGTGTAAAGATTGAGCATTGCAGTCACTTTGATGGCCACTGGCAGTGGATGCCCTCCATGTCCCCCTCGGGCCAAATCCTGCAGCAGGTGGCAGATGTGACCAACCAGTTCCCTAGACATACGCAGTCTTCAGTGACACTGGTTCTCGGTCATCTGCAGGAATGAAAGGCGGCATCTATAGACCCTGGGTCTAGCTAGGCACTGACCAATGACGGCTCGCTGTGGTTCTTCAGTGGCGTGTGTGGGAGCCCCAGCCACTCCTTCTTCCTGAAGGTGCTGCTCCTCCCTCTGCCCAGCCAGGTGTCTCCATCGCTCTCTTCTCCGTCGTCTTTGTTCTCTGTAAGCCACAAGGCACACAGCTAATTCACCAGGCTCCAAGATCCTGATGTACTCCTCCTGCAGAATGAAAGAGAGAGAAACGTGGGTTAGCTTGAGTATACTAAGATCCTCTCTTGGTTAAGTGTTTAGGCCCTCTAATGCATCCCAGAGAGTGCTGTCCACCACTTGGATGGCCAGAGATTAGTGTGCTGCATGGCTGCCTGAAACCCCACCCACTTCCGCCCCACTCCATCTAACCGATTGGTGGCAGCTTTTCCCATTGGGCTGCATTCTGTGCTGTCAGCTCAGGTGCAGGCATTCTCCTAACCCGCTCTGCAAGGCTGCTCTGTTAGCTTGAACCCTGGAGGAGACCAGTCTAAACCGGGATGATGACATTGCAAGGGGCTGTGAGCGTCTCCACCAATGACTGCTCCATGGCCAGCTTTAGCAAGGAAATTGTACAACCTGCCCAGTCATCCAACTGTCCTGCAGTCCATTAAAATGCTAATTAGTTTGCAGCCTGTGGCTAAGGGGTGAAAAGCTCTGGAGCACTTGGTGACACTTTCATGCTCTGCGTTGCTTGAGTGGGCAGATAAGCTAGAGGCCCGATTCCACACGTGTTAAAAAGGCTGCGTCTGAACAGTCTCAGCTGCAGAGGAATGATCACTTTATACAAGGTGTCCCTTCTGCCACCCGCTTGTGCATTACCTTCAACCACAGGGCAGACCTTGTTCCCACCCCCAAGTCACCTCAACCACTGGGCAGCCCTTGTCCCCACCCCCAAGTCACCTCAACCACTGGGCAGCCCTTGTCCCCACCCCCAAGTCACCTCAACCACAGGGCAGCCTTTGTCCCCACGCCTCCAATGTGCCTCAACCTTGAAGTCCATGGGGCGAGCGCTGCGCAACGTTACTGTGCACTCACCTCCGAATTCCCCTCAAAGTGCAGCCTGCCAAGTGCATGCCTTATATATGCTGTTGTGAAACGAGTGCACACTGACATGTTCAGACGATCCAGCGTGGGGGAGATGATTCCAGTGGGCTGGCCCTATAATGATATGCAGCTCTATCACAATGAGGTTCCTGACGTCTGATGGCCATTGATGGGCTGAACAGACAATCGCAAACTAGTTTCACAACGACATGAAACTGATTTTTGGCCTTCTCGCCATATTGTCTGCTCACGCCACTAAGCACGCCCGATACCAGCTGGCATGGACGATTCCACCCTTAGAGTCTAAAGTATGCGAAATGCCATTACCTGAGCAGGTGGCAGGGAATCTCAGAGTGACCGTGTTTCTCACCACTGTGGTGGTTTCCTCCTCCTTTTCCTCCTGGCTGTGCTATCCAGGTAGCAGGTCTTGGGTATCTGAGAGCATAGAAGAAGAAAGGGAGGTTGTCCGGGTCCTTACTGTCAAGCTAAATGCCAATTTGAACAGGATTATTAGCACTGGATAATTTCTCAAGTACTAAGATTGAAATAATTAAAGGCAATATTCTCCTGTTTGTGAACATTAACAAAAAGATAAACTTGATGAGAGGCTGGGATGGGGGTGTGTTGGACAAATAGGCTCTGCTTGGTATTACTGCTACAAGAATTCTTCCTCAAACACAACAGTAAAATCCACAGGGAAAAGTTGGAGGAAAAAATCATTTTAACTAGCTATCCCATGTTAAAGGACCTTAAGGAGGAATTTGTGCAGTGATTTATGGTTGTACAGATAACACCAAATGAAGAGAAAGTCAGGTTTGGAGTTGCTGAACAGTTAATGAGTCCTGAGGAACATGAGAACAGAGGAGTTTAATAACTCCGAGCATGACGGTACTCATGGAATATGATGGAGAGAGGTAAGCCTGGAGATGCAGAGGACATTGGAGGTGGATGAGCTGCAACAGGTATTACCCCAGGAAATAGCTCATGATGAAGGAACAGTGCCTGAAAATCTGGCTTGCCAGAGAGGTATGAACTGCTGCTCATGGGGAGAAAACTAGATATCCTTCTTGAATGGTGTTGAAATAGCCTTGGTTGAAAGAGACCGAGCAGCCATGTTGAATATCAAGTATAATCAGTGTAGAGCAACAATCAACAAAACCAATAAAATGCTGAACTACGTAACTGAAGGAGTAGAAATGAAAGACTGGCATTTATAATGCATTTTTCATGACCAACAGATATCTCAAAGCATTTGACAGGCAACTTAGAATCGTAGAATGGTTATAGTATCATTGCTGGCTCTCTGTAAGGGCAACTCACCTACTCCCCTGTCTTATCCCTGTATCCCTGCAAATTTTTCTCAACATATAATTATCCTATTCTTTTTTAAAGCTTTGATTGAATCTGCCTCCACCACACCCTTAGCCAGTGCATTCCATATCCTAACCACTCACTCTGTGAAAAGGTTTTCCTTGTATCGCCATTGCTTCTTTTGCCAATCGCCTTAAATCGGTGACTGCTGGTTCTTGATCCTTTCGCCAACGGGAACAGTTTCTCCCTATCTACTGTGTCCAGACTCCTCATAATTTTGAATACCTCTATCAAACCTTCTCTTTTCCAAGGAAAAAAGCCCCAGCTTCTCCAATCTATCTATGTAACTGCAGTCTGTCATCCTTGAACCATTCTCGTGAATCTTTTCTGCTCCCTTTCTAATGCCTTCACATCCTTCCTAAAGCAGGGTGCCCCGAATGGACACAGTACTCCAGTTGAGGCTGCACCAGTGTTTTATACATGTTTATCATAACTTATTTGCTTTTGTACTCCATGTTCCTATTTATAAAGCCCAGGATCCCATACACTTTATTAACACTTAACCTGCCTACCACCTTCAATGATTTGTGTGCATATACCTCCAGATCCCTCTGCTCCTGAACTCCCTTTAGAATTGTATCCTTTATTTTATATTGCCTCTCCTCATTCTTCCTGCCAAAATGAATCACTTCACACTTCTCTGCATTAAATCTCACCTGCCACTTATCGACCCATTCCACAAGCCTGTTTGTATCCTCTTCAAGTTTACCACTATCCTGCTCACAGTTCACAATATTTCCAAGTTTTATGTAACCTGCAAATTTTGAAATTGTGCCCATGTCCACCCAGGTTTAGGTCATTAATATATACCAAGAAAAGTAGAATCCTTTAACTGATGTCTAGGGAACCCCACTATATACCTTCCTCCAATCGATAAAACAACCATTCACCACTACTCTGTTTCCTGCCCTTCATCTAATTTAATATCCATGCTGCTACTGTCCCTTTTATTCAATGAGCTCTAACTTTGCTGACAAACTTATTTTGTGGCATTTTATCAAAGGTCTTTTGAAAGTCCATGTTCATTTCATCAACTGCATTACCCTCATCAATTTTCAATGTTCAAACACAAATTGTCCATAACAACTCCATGCTGGCTTTCCTTCATTAATTCACACCTGTCCAAGTGACTGTTAATATTGTTTGTAAAAACTTTCCTACCACTGAGGTTAAAGTAAATGACCTGTAGTTGCTAGACTTATACTGACATCTTGTTTTGAACAAGAATGTAACATTTGCAATTCTCCAGTCCTCTGGCACCAACCCTGTTACGAACTCCATGGAGCCCAATAACTTTGAAAGAGACCTTCAAACTTCGAGGTAACAGCTGAAACAATGACGCATCAAGATTTCACACTTTAAAACTTTTACTGTAACAAATGATTAAAAAGCAAAACTAACTAAACACTATGGGTAGAATCTTCCCAGATTTGCACTTAGTGCGGTAGTGGGTGGGAAAAAGAATGTTTTACCCACCAGCCATAATGACGGCTTTTCACGCCATATTGTCCCAATCTCACCTCATTAATCATGTATCACCAGAAAACACGCCATTTCAATGGCTGGCGGGCTTTTATTTGCCTGCCATGCCATCACCTTGCCGCTTCCTCATGCTGAGTGTCATATTGGAAGTGCAGCCGCATGCACGCCTCTCAGTGTTTCTAGCCCAGCACTGCTACACAGAAGACATGGCCCTGAAAGACAAGAAGACTGCAGTCCCCCGACTCAGTGATATGTCCCTTTTGGATGGTGTGGCCACTCTAGCCGCATCTGGTTCGGCAATCTCACCACTCCAGCTTAGTAGATGATGGCAATAGTGATCAGTGCCAATGCTGCACACAGGAGGTTGGCCATCCAGTGCAGAAAGAGGATGAATGATCTCATCCATGCCGTCAGGGCAAGGCAGCCATCTCATCACTCTAAACTCACACACTCAAGCCCATCACACATTCACTGGCATCTCACTCACTGCCAGCTCAAGGGACATCACCACCCACACTCTCATAAACACCATCACACCACCATCTGGCCTCATCTCCTCTGGAGACTGCCTCATCTCCCCTCACCATCTTGAGGCCACTTACACAGATCAACGTGTGCCCCCACACATACCCTGGAATAATTCCTTCCCCAGTACAGACCTCACCCTGCAGCCTCTTCCCTTGCCTGAGGCCATTTCTCTCCCTTCCCCAAACAAGCCCTAGCCCTGCAACCGTTGAAAAGCCACACCCACCTTACAGCTGGTCTGGTAAATATAGAGCTCCCCATGAGCCCCCCTAAAAGCGATGAGGCGCTGCCTGCAAAGCCTGGCGCTGATGACCGTGAGTGCTGCCCGAGGCAAGGCAGGCCAACAAACCGCAAAGTCCCAAGCGAAGTGCAGCTTGCCAGGCGCATGTCGCTTATGTTCGGTTGTGAAACACGGCGACACGCAATCACGCCGACATACCCAGGTGACCCAGCATGGGGTGATGATTCCGGTGAGCTGGGCTTATAATGATATGCAGATGTATTATAATGAAGTTCCCGACGTCCAATGGCAGGAAATGCGGCCCGCCATTTACGGGCAGAGCAGGCGATTACAAACTGATTTCACGACATCGTGAAGCCAATTTTTGGCCTTCTTGCCATATTGTTTGCTCACACTGCCAATCACACCCACCGCCAACAGGCACGGAAAATTCTGCCCTATATTTATTTGTACTTCAAACTACAGAAAAGAAATTGCTCATTTAACTTTTACATTAATGAAAATCTCTCGCTACAGTTATACGTTACACTTTCCCTTAAGTGGATACTCCAACCTCCAGGAGCCAGTCTAAAATTAATCTCAGTTTCCAATGGTTTGCTTCATTTTCACTTTTCCAGCCAGCTAACTTTTAATCACAAAACTGTCTTTCACTGTGAGGGTTACAATGTAGATCGCTTCCTCCAGCTCCAAGCTAGGTAAATCTTCCAGCCTCCATTAAATCCTCATGAATTCAGCATTCAATCTGAGTGCAAGATCCCACCCACATCTTGCATGGTGAATTATAGAGTCAGCATTTTCTCTGCTTGAGGTTTATGTCTGGATGCTTTTATCCCTTGCTCTCTACCTCTCAGGTAGCTACAGGCCACAAGACAAAACTGCAAACTGCTTGTGATAATCATAGATTTATAGGGAAGTCTGTAACCTGATCTCAAAATGGCTTCCTCTACCTTCTTTCCCAGGAAATGGGAAAAACATGTATCTAAGTAGAAATGCCAATTAGTTATTCATGATCCCAACTTCCTTTGATCTTCGAAGCTAATGGACAGTTTACAGCATTTTACAGCCAATGAAGTACTATTTAAAGTGTAGTCACTGTTATAAGGAAATGCGGCAGCTAATTTGCACTCAGCAAGCTCCCACAAACAACAATGTGATAATGACCAGATAATCTGTTTTGATTAAGTTGATTGCAGAATAAATATTGGCCAGGAGAGCAGGGATGACTCCCCTACCTTGACCTTCGTGGCAATGTACTCAACTGGATCCAAACTGTCTCTTGTTTAAGATGGCCCATTGCTCTATTACAGTTTTGCCTTCCAATCTTTGATTCCAATTCACCTGGGCCACATCTGTTCTCACTCCATTGAAGTTGGCCCTGCATCAATTAATTATTTTCACTCTGGATTGTTCCTTGTCCTTTTCCAAAGCCAACCTAAACCTTATGACATTATAATCACTGTCCCCTAAATGTTTCCCAACTGTCACTTGATCCGCTTGACCCCACTTTTTTCCCAGAATCAGATCCAGCAGTGCCCTCTTCCTCATTGGGCCAGAAACATACTGATTGAAAAAGTTCTCCTGAACACACTTCCTGCCCTTTACATTTTGGGCTGCATTTTACATGCCCCCACCAGGCATTTTTCTGGAGGGGGGGGGCACGTAAAATAGGGTGGGTGCCTACACCACCACCTTCCCACCCACCGCCGAGCTCACCCCAATAGTACGGGGGGTGGGTGAGTGCCGAAATTGGCAGCTCACCTGCCATATTCAGATAGGTAACCAAGGGTGAATTAGGCTTGTTATACCAAGTCAATTGACCCTGATAATACACTACCCATGTTTTGGTGTGAGCAGCCGGACAGAAGCGGGCAGCCTGATTTTTTAAGTGGAAACTTCAACGGGCAGGAAAGAAAGAGGGGTTTAATCTTTGGGGGGTGCCCTTTGCAGATTGGGGGAGGCCTCCCTAAGATCGAACCCCCCTTTTCTTCCTGAATTCCCCAGCCTTAAACCCAACTACCCCCCTGCCCCACACCCCCTCCCTGACCAGCTGAAACCCTTCCTGCCAAGACCCCAGACTTACTGGCTTCGGGAAGCCTTGGGCCTTCTCCATCTTCTTCTTGCAGTCCCGGTTGGGGGGGCACGCTCTTGGTGCTTCCGGGACTGATGGAGCTGCCAGCCAATCTGCAACTCCAGAGGGCAGGACTTCCTCCCCAGTGAGTGCCAGAAATCCCACTTGGCTCTTGTTAAGCCCACCCACAGTGCGTTTTCTGGTTGTTGGGTGGACCGGCGTGGAGCAGGTTGGCTCCTTACCAACATTACTTCCGGGGGCAGAGGGGAGCCACCCGCATCCTCCACCCCACCCACACACATTGTTCAACCCTATTACTATCCCAGTTTATATTAGGAGAAAATCCCCCATTCTAACTATCTATAGTTCTTGTACCTCTCTGTAATTTTCTTGCAAATTTGATCCTTTATGTCTTCCCGCTATTCGATGACCAATAGAGTACACCCAGTAGTGCAATGGTACCTCTATTGTTTCTCAGCTCTGACCAAATACATTTTGTCCTTGATCCCTCTAGGACATCTTTTCTCTAGAGCATTGTAATGTTCTCCTTAATCAGAACTGCTATATCACATGGGTAGTATTTGAAGTGTATTTGCTGTTGTAATGTGAGAAATGCAGCAGCCAACTTGAGCACAAGTAACAATGAGATAATGACCAGATAATCTGGTTTTGTGATGTTAATAGAGAAAAATATTGGTCAGGACACCATAGATAACTCCCCTGCTCTTCTTCAAAATAGTGTCATGGGACCTTCTACATCCACCAGAGACTGAAGACAGGGCATCAGTTTAATGCCTCATCCAAAGAACAGCACTATCGACAATGTAGCACTGCTTCAGTCCCACACTGGGGTGTCAGCCTCGATTTTTGTACTCGAGGCCTGGAGCAGGACTTGAAGTTTGAACTTTCTGACTCAGTCCTAACACGCAAAAAAAAAAAACAATCAAAACATTTAACTCTCTGATTAGACCGCACCTTGAATCTAGTCCTTGTCACAAAGACACAAGACATTCAGTCACAGGAGGCAGAGCAGAACAGAGCCATGAGGCTAATTCCAAAGAGTAATGGGCTGGAATTTTCTGAGCCTGCTGGCATTGGGCATCATGGCGGGCGTGAACAGACAATCTGGCAAAAGGTCAAAAATCGGATTTACACCGTCGTGAAACCAGTTTGCAATCGTCCGCTCTACCTGTCAATGGCGGGCCGCATTTCCTGCCGCCACTCATTGGGAATATCATTTTAATACATCTGCATCTAATTATAAGCCCTGCTCGCTGGAATCATCCCCTCCCCCCACCACGACCACGTCAAATTTATTACTCAGGAAAATACGCCAGCCCAGGACATGTATTGACAAGTGTGACATGCAGAAGTCAGAACTTGCCATTAGGCCTTGCTCACATCGCGGACGTCCATGAAGCAGAAGATGCTGGAGCCCGACAGCTACCAGACCCTGGAGGAACATGTGCATTGCTGGGTGAATTCTGATGGACATGACTCCACTGCAAAGCAGCTCACGGAAGGTGGAAGGTCACGGTTGATGTCTGGGGCCTGCTTCAGGACATCAGTGTCTTGGCCATGGTCTGCTACAGATGATCGTCGAGGAGCTGGAGAGGAAGGCCTAGGTTTGACTGGGTGAGGAAGATGTACTGGTGGGGTGAGGGTGGGGGCGGGGCTGGTGGTTGTGCAGGGGGGCTGAGCTTGGGAGCTGGGGAATGATGGTGTTGGTGGGGGGGGTGTGTGAGGTTGGGAGGGTTGGAGGAAGTACAGAGGGAGGAGGGTATAACTGCGGAGAATGTAGCAACTGGGGAGGTTTGTGTATGGGGGAGGAAGTTGTAAGGGAAGGGGTTCGGAAGGGGAAAGGAGTTCAGAAGGGGGAAAGACTTCGGGGGAGGGAGGAGCTTGGAAGGGGCAGGGTTTTGGGGGGTGGGGGGAAGGAGTTCGGAGTGGGGAAGGAGTCCAGGTGGAGGAAGGATTCCGGGGGGAGGAGCGAGTCCAGGGGAAGGAGGGAATTAGGGAGGAGGAAGGAGTAAGGGTGAAGAAAGGAGTAAGGGAGGGATGTCCAGGTGAACGTGCAAGGGAGGGGTCTGTGGAGTCGATGACTGCCTCCTGGGGAAAGAAATGAGGTTGGGTGTGGGAGGATAGAATGATGAGAATGAGAGAGGGCAGAGCGAGCTGGAAGGCCGGGAGGGCATGGGTGCGATGAGAGCAGTAGAAGGCACAGCGAGGGTGGTTGGTGGGGCCTCGGAGGCAGACACAGGCTTTGGGGGTGTAAAGGAGGAGGTTGGGAGGGTCAATGTGGATGGGAGGTGGGATTCGCGGGAAGACTGGCAACATGCACATTCACCTGGACATCTGGCAAAGAAAAGAGTTGTGGCTGGTAGGTGACGTGGGGAGGTGGAAGGTGATGCCACGGGGGTCAACAGTGATGGGGGAAAGGACACGGGTGACTGGGGGAACTGAAGACAAGCTTCACCAGTACCATGCTTCTAAAATGGAAAGTGATCAGAGCCTCGTGTTGGGCGGGAACAGGTGCTGTATGGAAGTGTGATCAGTGGGTGGGTGGAGATGCAGGTCAGCTCAGATGGACAACTGAAAGAGAACCCCAGCAGGCAGCATTGAAAATTCCCAGGACATTGAGGTGTGTGTGATGGAGGAAGGATCTGCGTGCATGGGAAAGTGCTTGCACAAGGCTCTGAAAGGCCCTGCCCCATACACACTTCTCCCTCCAGAATCACTTGCGGCCCGGCGGCGTGCAGTTGAACTGCGAATGCGGGGGCTGGTGGGGGATACCAACATACAAAAATATGAACATACATACCAATTAGGAGCAGGAATAGGCCACTTGGCCCCTCAAGCCTGCTCCGCCATTCAATAAGATCATGGCTCATCAGAATGTAACCTCAATCCCACATTCCTGTCTATCCCAGATAACCTTTCACCCCCTTGTTAATCAAGAATCTATCTAGCTCTGCCTTAAAAATATTCAATGACTCTGCTTCCACTGCCTTTTGAGGAAGAGAGTTCCAAAGACTCACTACCCTCTGAGAGAAAAAATTTCTCTTCATCTCTGTCTTAAATGAGCAACCCCTTATTTTTAAACCATAACCCCTCGTTCCAGGTTCTCCCATAAGAGGAAACATCCTCTCCACATCCACTCTGTCAAGACCCCTCAGGATCTTAAAGGTTTCAATTAAGTTGCCTCTTACCCTTCTAAATTCCAGTGGATACAAGCCTAACCTGTCCAGCCTTTCTTCATAGGGCAACCCGCCCATTCCTGGTATTAGTCGAGTAAACCCTCTCTGAACTGCTTCTAACGCAAATATATCTTTCTTCAAATAAGGAGACCAGTACTGTACACAATACTCCAGATGTGGTCTCATGTGGGATGCAGGGGGGGAACTCACGAAGCCTGTAAGTGAAGCTGAAAGACACAATTACACATTATTCAGTGAAAGTGAATATATTTTCAGGTTATAAAGTGACAAAATGTGTTCACCCGTGCAACCACTTGTGATCAAAAGTTCTTAACTTTTCTAGGTCTACCACTTCTTCTCGGTGCTGCCCTGACATCTGCAGCAGGGGTGGAGACAGCCTGTCCAGTGGTTGGCCCTATTTTCTCTGATGACTTTGGTGTGCGTCCTCTGGAGAGCCAAGGCCTTGAGGGCCCTGGCTGGCATTGGTTGTCCTCCTGTGGGCCAGCTGCCCCCTCTGTGGTGAGGGCGAGGTTGAGGGGGTCACAGGCAAAGGGGAGGTTGTGGGAGCGGACATCTTCTGGATGACCCAGGGGTGTCCAGCTGCCACTCCTTCTCCCTTCGGGTGCCCGAGGGCCCCGGGCTGACTCCTTGATGGGAAGGAGCTCCTGGAGGGACATTGAAGTCCCCATTTCCCTCTTGCGTTGCCACTGTAGGAACTCACCCATGGCTATCGCGATGGAGTGCAGGTCTGCACACATCTCCGTGTTCTACTGGACCAGAGTCTCCATGGTGTCTGCCATCATTCTCATGGCAACCTCCATACACGCACATGTGGGCATCACTTCATCAGAGAGCAGGCAGACGCACTCTCCCGACTCGCATGCCACTATGTTGAGGGCTTCCAACAGCTCTGCGTGATGTTCTCCCGCCTTCTGCTGACCTTCCAGGAGGCCGAATCCGGGAGCTCATCATCTGACTCCGACCTCACAGATGTTTCTTCCCCAACAGTTCTCCGAGTGCCAGGGAGCTTGGCTGAACCTGCCTCCTCCTGCTGCGGACATATGTCCATGCGGTGACCACCAGATTGTGAACCTGAGCCTGCTCTAGATCTAGAACCCTCTGAAGTGTGTGTCTCTGCACTGGTGCAGGGTGTGGGTAAGCACTGTGATGAGTTTTCCAGGCTGCTTATTTCTAGCTCTTCAATGGAGGAGGTGTCCTCTTGGCTGGAGGTGAGGACGTGGATGGAACTGAGGGACTGGCTGGCTGAGGGTGTCGGTCGCTTGGCAGAGCTCCCTGTGAACCAAAATAGAGATAATTAGTGAATGGCAGCAAAGTCAAAAGCAGGAGGGAGAACACACACAGTTGTGTTGAGAGAAGGGTGATGCGGTACAGGATCCTTACGTGGGTGTTCGCCGCCGACTTCACCGTTGCCGCAGGCAGGGTCCACATCCTCACCAGGCAGCGCAATGGCACACTCCTCAAAGTGAGTGAGGGGCCTAACGTGGGCCACTCCACCCCCAGTCTGGGACATCTCCCTGCTGTTGTAATTCAGCTTCTCTTACATGAAAACAGATGGAGAGAGTGTGAGCAGGACACGTGGCACTGCGTGGAATGTTTGTGTGGTGAGTGGAGCCATGGACATGAATGAGGACGTGAGCTTGAGAGGATATGATGTGAGGGTGTGTGTGAAAGTTAGTGGTGTTGTCCCTTGAGGTGTGAGATCCCTGTGGATGTGTGATGGGTTTATGAGTGCGAGAGTTGAGAGTGATTTGCCCTGGCGGAATGGATGAGAGCATTCAGCCTCTTCCTGCACTGGGTGGCTGTTCTCCACTGACCACTGCTGCCACCACTTCCCATGCTGACCTTGCTTGCCGGCCTTGGCCCAGAGCAGAGGTAGAGGACATCATGGCGGGCCTCCACTGCATTCGGTAGGCGCTTCAGGGGGGTGTCGCTAAATCTATGGGGAACATGTTTCCTCCCTTTGGCAGCCATCAGTTCCCAGAGGCTTCCTATCCCTTGATGAGCGCTGGATCTTTGCAGGGGCGGCCTTTAAATATGGCACCCAATTTAGTGAAGGCCTAAGCCAATGGTGAGGCAGGCGAATCAGAGATGCCCCCCACCAGCAACCCAGCATGTTCCCCAGGAATGTATTGTTAATGAGGCTGGAATGGGACAATACAACGCAGAAACCCACCATTGCGGCCAGCAGGTAAAACGCACTTTTTCCCGCCCACTACCGCACTTAGTGCGAATCTGGGGCGATCATGCAGAAAGACTGAGAAATTCTAAAGAACTGTAAAATAATGGGCAGAACTTAATGCCCTCCCCTATGGCCAGTTTGGTGGTGAGGGGGGGTCATTTAATCAGACGGAAGGGTGCCATTCTAACTATCGCCCACACAAGGCAGTAAGGGACCCTGCCACCTTCTTACCTCCACCCTTATTAACTCTGTGCCAGGAATGCCTGTGGATGGCCTTCCTGCCCTGCCATTAACTGAGGCCCTTAAGTGGGTAATTAATGCCCACTTAAGGGCCTCATCCCACCAATGATGGTATTAACCCAGCAGCGAACAGTGAGCTTGCCATGTAGGGAACTTGACAAGCAAACCCGTGCGGAGTTGCTTCCGGGTTCAAGGTTGTGGGGGAGGGGGCTGGTCCCTCAATCAGGCACTGGCCCAGGATCCAGTGAGAATCCTAGGCCTCATGTGGGCATCATACCGGCAGCAGCCATCACCTCCCCAGTGGCTCTGCCATTCAATAGAGCTGCCAGCCTCTGATTTACCAGCAGCTCTCAGCAAGCGGTACTTCCGCCCCTGGGGTCCTTGATCCTGGGGAAGGCCCTCCGCTGTCCAATTAAGTGCCTGAGTGGCACTCAATGCAGCAGGCCATCCCTGAAGAAAGTGATGTGGGTTTTGGGATTTGGATTCTATATTAAACCCCAGAGTAAGAAAATTCTTGCTGGGGAATAACCTCATTGGCCAAAAGGACAATCACTAATTTAGAATGCAAACTAACAAGGTTTATTGGACAGCAAAGATTAATACTTATTCCACTAGTCAAGGCATGGCATGATACGCTGTCTTTCCCATGGATCCTGGGATTTCTGGGGCCTTCTCTTCTTGGTTCCTTGAACCTGGTCTCTTGACTCACGACGTTCTTCGAGATTTGAACTCATTCAACTTAACTCTAACATCCCTGCAATATCCCTTTTGTAGCTTTAAGACTTCAACCCTAATTTCCCCAGTCTACCTTAACTGCTGTAGCTGCACGGTTCACAGCTGCTGCTGAGGGCTTTTCTCTCTCTCTCACTCTCTCGCTGAGAGTAGCTTCCTGATCACTTTTTCTTAATGCAGTTATTTTAGCCCAAATACTGGATTCTAATACTGATTTAGATTTCTTACAGCAAACCCCAAAACCAGTGGCAATTTTCTTTTTATACATTCATGGGATGTGGGCGTCGCTGGCTAGGCCAGCATTCATTGCCCATCCCTAATTGCCCTTGTTCAGAGGGCATTTAAGAGTCAATCACATTGCTATGGGTCTGAAGTCACATGTAGGCCAGACCAGGTAAGGACAGATTTCCTTCAGGAAAACTAATGTCCTTCCCTAAAGGACATTAATGAACCAGATGAGTTTTTACAACAATCATTTCATTGTCATCATTAGACTTTTGATTCCAGATTTTTATTGAGTTCAAATTCCACCACCTGCCAGGGCGGGATTCAAACCCAGGTCCCCAGAGCTTTTCCCCAGTGACAATACCACTACACCATCGCCTCCTTTATGTGACTACGTTAGTCACTTCTGGATTCTTGCAGCAATCGCTAGCTTATGACAATTACCCATCAACTGGCAATCTCCTCCACAAATGCTAACTTCCTAGCAAATGCCCTACTACTAACCCCTAACTTTATCTCCTGGCAAGAGCCCCTTAGCAAGTGCCCTGAGACCAATGCTATCCCCTGACATGTTCTACTTTTATACCTTTTTTGCAGGTAGCTTTTGCAACACTCAGCCCAAGTTGTGCACCTGTGTCAACACAACTAACAACTTGTAACCAAATGTTTGCAATTCTTGACTAATTGGAAGATTGGTTCTGGTTTCCCTGCAAAAACCTAACTTTAGCTTGTATCCTTTACTTACAATTCTAGCCCTCAGGCCATTTTTCTAGCCAATCAGCATCCCAGTTTTGGCTTCTCTTTGCTGCTAATGCTAGATTCACTGAAGCCTAGATGTCCAAATGTGCCCCAGCTATAACTCCACATTTCTTAAAGCTACGTTACAGAATTTTAGCACTTGAAGAGATGTCAACATAAAGACTTCTCAACTACATTCCAATAATACATGCAATCTAAGGCTTTCCACCATTAAGCCTATGTACAGCACAATTTGATAACTTAAGCCTTATTAATTACACAAATGTGTCAAGGTGAAGTCTAATACAGGGCTCCCAACAGCTCACCAGTCGGCAGGCGAGACCCTCGTCGTCTCCATTAAATCCATCCCAATGAGCATAAGTAGCACACTGCACAATGTTGCCATAGACAGAAGTCTCAATAATGATTTGAAGCAAGCCAGAGGAAATGAGGGTCAGAGAGAGAGAGCGAGAGAGACTGGAGAATGAGGGTTGGAGATGGGGGCTGGAGGAGGGAGGGAGACTGGAGAATGAGAAACCGGGTTTGGAGTTAAGGATTGGGGCTCAAAGGGGGAAACTGAGACTGGCGTGGTTTCAAGGGGCCAGCCTTTTTTATGGATCCAGTAGCAGCAGTGAGTGACAGTGGTACTGAGAGTGGAACAACCAGTAAAGGAGTAAGTGAAACCTGGGGACCCTATTCCAAACAACTAATAAAAAATTGTTTCCATTTATGAGTGACTGTGGACAAGAGGACAGAGACCTAGGATTCTTACCAGAGGAACCAAGGGAACAGGGAGGGAAAAAATCACATGAACTGAGAGCTATGTGAGCTTTGGAAGGTTTAACACCAAGTGCCAATTGAAGTAAAGACTAGAACATTATTTATAAGGATTGGGTAAAAATATTTGAAAAAGAGGAATAAAAACGGACCGGAAAGAAAGACTTGCATTCATATAGCACCTTTCATGACCTCAGGACATCCCAAAGCACTTTACAGCCAATTAACTACTTTTGAAGTGTTGTAATGTAGGAAATACAGCAGTCAACATGCACACAGTAAGCTCCCATAAACAGTAATGTGATAATGAGCAGATAATCATGTT
Source organism: Cetorhinus maximus (assembly GCF_964194155.1). Classification (NCBI taxonomy): domain Eukaryota; kingdom Metazoa; phylum Chordata; class Chondrichthyes; order Lamniformes; family Cetorhinidae; genus Cetorhinus; species Cetorhinus maximus. Next base: position 135,723,420 of record NC_135880.1, read on the forward strand.
TCTTCATGATGTTGATTAAGGGATAAGTATTGGCTGAGACACCAGGGAAACCTGCCGTGCTTTTCTTTAAATGTTGCACAGGATTTTTTACATCAAACTGATAGAGCAGACATGGTGTTGATTTAATATCTCATCTAAGAGACTGCAACTCTGACAGTACTGCACTAGAATATCATCCTAGATGTTTGTGTTCAAATCTCTGCAGTAGGACTAGAACCCACAATCTTCTGCCTGAGAGGCAGAAGTGTTAGCAACTGAGCCGCAACTGGCATTAGCCTGGGGAGTGAGGTTACAGCAGCACTAGCACAGGCACTGAAGGCTCCTGTGCCTTAATTTCTATTATTATATGAAAAGTCTCCTTTACTGAGTCCAAGCCCAGGGAAATGTTGATGCTAAGCCGAGTTTAGGACAATGTGCCCTGTGAGAAGTATCACAAACACTGAGCCCTCTGCTCTTTGTGTGACCTCTTGGTTTGGTTCAGGTCAGTCTGTACTGGCCAGGTTTGATGTCTGAAGTCCAAGTACACACCAGCTCTGAGTTGTCACCCTCATATAGAATCAAAGTCCAAGGAGATAGGGAGAGGGATCAGGCCTGTTAAAAGTGGCATTGACTGGAGAGCCGAGATGCACCTTTACAATACAAAGGATTTTTGGCTATAGTTTTAGGATGACTATCAGTGGGCTATAAGATTACTACTAGTTACTGGTAGCATATTGGGTTGTTACTATTATTACTACCAGTTACATATGGACTATTAATGAATTATTATATTACTGCTCATTATGAGAGGAATTATGTTACCAATATTATTAGTCAGTGCCATTTCAGTGAGTTACTATTTAGTTACTAGTGAAATCAAAGTTCCTCCCACTTCTGGTTTCGCCTGTCACCATCAGTCTCCCCACCCTCCCCCTGCTCTTGGTTTCTCCCCTTTGTCTGCTCTGAACTTCTCATCCAAGTTCTATAAGGTAAGTGCCATCAAACTTGCAGATCAGCCATCATATAGTTAGAGCATCATGTGCTTAAAGCACCATGTGATCAAACCCCCAGGCACATTTGCAACTAGAGTTGCCGGCCCTCGTTCAAACCCTACTCCCAACCAGCACTTCAATTCAGTGCGGAGGGAGTGCTGCAATGTCACATGTGTTATCTTTCAGGCAAGATTTTATACCGAGGCCCTGTTTGCCGTGACAGGTAAATACATAAGATCCACGACGATTCAAAGAGGAGTAGGGAAGTTCTCCCAGTGTCCTGGCCAATATTTATCCCTCAGCCAACACCATTAAAACAGACTAACTGTTTGCAAGATCTTGCTGTAAGAATTTTAGTTGTTACATTTACCTCTACAACAACAGGCTGCATTTCAAAGGTACTTAATTTAGTAAAGTGCTTTAGAACAAAGTGCTCCATAACTGTGAGTTCTTTCGATGTGCCTGCATTCTGTAGCTGTCTTGGAATCCTCACAAATTGGCATCCTGATGTGGTCATTGACTTTTTACATAATCAAAATTTAAGGTTCCCCCAGGCTAAGACACAGAAGCATCTTCCTGGGATCCCGAGTTAGACTGGTTTCATGAAAGGCTTTTCCATCTTGCTCAATCCAAGCAATTCACTTCCAATGAAACACAACACAATTTAGCAGAACCAAATAAATAGATGATGAACAAATGAGAGAACAATTAAAGTAATTTTTTAAAGAGCCGGGGAAAATTTAAGGCACTTTCCTTGTTTCATTCAGATTGGAATGAGCTGCAAGCTAAAGATATAACAGTGATCAGTCAATGTTTTAAAATCTTAAGTGTACAGGACTGAAGGATGTATTGTGAGCAGTTTTCAAAAATAATTAAACCGGATGATATGCTGGTTAAATAATTGGCAGTTGACCATTTGAACTTCTAATACTAATTCCATTCAATTTTTCCAACAATTATCTTTGCATAACTTACTGGCAAAGTATGTAGAACTCTGGGAGATTTTTCTGCATGCCTTTATGAAAATTAAAATCTTATTTGAAGCAGGAAGTAGGTGACAAGTCAAGTGATGATCCCATGGGGGTTTGAGGTGCCGGGGGGGGGAGATGAGGGGGATGGGGGTGGGGACGACTGACAGTGAAATGAGACGTTGTACTCACCACCTTGAAGAGGTGAACTGATGCCCATCATCAATTGGAATGGAAATGTATGCAGATTTTCTTTTAAATTTCCTTAGTTAGCCTCATAGGGCAGCAAAAAGATCTCTCATGGCCTTAACTATTGCATTTCAATGAATCCCATATTCTGTTTGTGATACACACTTACTCAAACCACAGCATCCAGTTTGGTAAATGAATCTTTCAAAAATCCCTACAGACAGTATGTTAAAAAACTCAATGTGATGCTTGTGGCTTTTGCTCTATGCAGCCGCCTACTGTTCGCCCGAGCAATGAATGCAGAGTGAGGCTCTATATGGCAAAATCATTCACTTGTTAACCCCTTTGTATCTCTCCCATTTAACCTGAAAAAGTCACCTTTACCTGTGGCAGCTGACAAGCACCTCCCATCATTCCCTGGGCCTGTCAGGCAGCTCTAGAACTGCTTTTTAATAGACTCCGAGTAATTTTGCCTGAGTGAAGTCCTAAAAACTCCCCAAGGAGAGATCATCAAGCAGACCGGTCCCCAATGGAGGATTTATTACCAGTCAGGATGAGAAGGTTGATTAGCTTCTGTGGCTGAACAGACACGCTGTCAGGCAGTCCTCTTAATCCAATCAGTTACCTGTCGGAGAGGAACTGTCTGTGTTCCTGATCGGGGCAAGGGAGCATGACCAGTCCACTTCTGTCTCCTTAACCACACAACACTTACACTGCAGCCATTTTTGCACATTGCCTGCCTTTAGACTTCCCACATCTGACAGAGTTTTCATTTTTAAATCCTTTCACCTCCAAGCTGGTTCATAATTTTGTGCAGTATATCTCCCATTGTCTCCGCTTAATTCAGTAATTTTAAAGGCAACCTCAACTGCATTCTAGACGTAATAAAAATCAGTTTGCTTGTTAGATAAAGGCTCCTGAGTATTGCTACTGGATAGCTCACTTTCACTCCCTAATGTACTAGCCAGACAGTAAAGAATATTGAAGAATGAGGAAGGGAAAATGTGAACATTATTGGATTAGACAGGACTCTAATTCCCACAGAGATTGTACCACTGGAAAGCTAAGTAAGTGGAACTTAAAAACAAAACTGTGGGAGCGCACAACAAGGATAATGTAATATTTTAATACGTCAAACATTCTGACTCATTAACCCTGGCCACAATGTTTTTCAACCAGTGGGAGATGCTTTTGGCCCTTTTATTGATTTATATCTTTTAATGAAGTTTAAGTTTGCCAGAGTAAAGTGTGTTAGTCCAAGTCATGGCAAACTTTCCCACTTTTGTTACCCAATGTCATGTGCAAATTCCAAAAGACTCAAAAGGGTTAATCCGTGCCATTTAATTTCAGTGATGTATGCAAGTGGCAAAACATTGCTTTGGCTGTTTTTTTAATTGCAGTTCATTGCTGTTGTGACTAGTTTTACTTTGAACATTCTCCCCTTTTGTGAACCTGATTGCTCATTAGCAAATCAAGAAGCCAAACTAGCATGGCCTTCACCTTTTCAATTACTCTAAATTCCAAAGGGTTAGGGTATGAGGAGAGAGAATGAAATATGTTCAAGACTGCTGTTTCGGATTTACAGGGAACAACTTAAATGTAGCCTGACTTTGACCCTTTTTGCCGTTTTCATTTCTAGATTAGATTCTACATAGTCAATGACCCAACAATAGTGTTCAACAATGTCCCTTAACCTACCTGTCAGAATAGTATCCCTGATGTAGCTGTATGAATTTTCCATTTACCAGCCAACATTTGTCCTTTCCAATTTAGCGGCAACTCATAGGCAGATTTGTGTTGGTGGCCCATGTGCATTAGGAACTGTATTAAGACCCCCTCAAATCTGCTTCATATTTACTGACCTCCTGTGACGTTGTTCATGGGTGGTGTTGTATGTGGAGCATACTTGTGATGGTTAGCTGTTGACCAGGCCTGGGCCTTTAAAGTCTGGGCCTAAATAGACAAATCCAGACTATAGTATCTTCTTATTTTCGCTCCCTGATCTATAAGAACTCAAAAGGGTAGTTGTATATGCTTGTAAATTTCAGGCTCCAGGTCAGTAATTGGCTTTCCTTTTTTTCAAGAATGTTCTCCAACTATAAAAAAAGGGATTTGTTTTGCAGTGCAGAACATGATAAATGCATTACACACACATGTGCATAAATGTACACATGCCCATACCTACAGATGCACATAATAACATCTACACCTCTTACAGTGTTGCCCATGGTAAGTCAAATGATGCAGTGGTTTCTAAGGCAGGTACATTGTGGACCGTAATAGCAAGCGTATTTTTCCACTGCTAAGGTGAAGCTGTGTACCCATAAGGCCATAAAGTATAGTTGTTGTTAAGCAAACACTGGGTGAGTTCATGCAAGGGTTAGTAAAGAGTTTGCAGGCATTCTGGCTCTTTTATGTTTTGTTCATGGAGAGCTTCACTGTACATTTCAAATGGTTGCCTCTCTTTTTTTCTACTTTAGTGTAACTGAAATTGAAGTATGATATTTGAAAGTGTTATGGGCTGAAAATGCACTTAATATTTTTTCACTGTTGAAATATATTTGTAGATTGGTTACTTACAGCCAGTACAGATTCAATTCCAAGTCTCAGAGACTAATCCACTGTGCACCTAACTGCTCAATCATTACATTTTGTACCTCAGGTAATGCTTTTTCCACCCAAAGGTGTGGATGAGTTGATGCAAATTTGAGTTTTTTTTTTATTGTAAATGTTAATGTAGACAAAATAATATCAAAGGAGATGTCACTTGTACCCAAAATCCTTCACCCAACATGCCAGCCAATGAATATTTGATGATAAAAATTCAGCTGTTCTCTGAGATTAATCTCTCAAATTAATTGGTGCACTCTGATATTCTGGTGGTAAGGTTAGACGGCCATCAATTCCTTTCATTTTCTTGTGCCTCATAGAAGATTCGTTCCCGTGCTAACAACTAACAGTACCACAGCCGTCTTCATGTTCCGAACCTGTGTTTGACCTGATTGTTACTCCTTAGACTATGGAGAACTATTCACAATTCTCTTGAGTCATTCTTGCAATCTAACTTGACCTTCCAGTGTTCACATCTGTGAATTACATGTCGACAACAGGACAGCAATTAGGAATTAGCCCTGTTCGAAGATTCTCCTAAACATTAGTGTAGCTCCTCAAGACAGTATCATAATTTTCTCTCCTTTGTATATAGCATGTGTATGCTGTAGCATGGAGATAACTATGAAGTATCCTTGAATTGATGCTAAAAGGCCTACAATTAATTTAAAAAAAGCTTGTGCTGAACATCACTGGACAGTTACCATCTCTTTAATGTATTCATGTATGCAGATTGTCAGGGCATTGCAATACCAGAGACTGTTCTTGCAGGCAGAGAGAATACCCTTTCCTATTAGCAATCTAATTGTTCAACTTCCTGGATCATTAATAAGAGGCTGATGTATTGTAACAAGATTGCATTAGATTTGAAATGCAAGTACGGCAACACAGGATCTACTGAGTAACATTGCTTTTGGATAGGGAATATTTTTTTCTGATCAGTAGAATTGCAAAATTTGTCTTGTAAGAAAGAAATTGTATATATTGCAATCTTAATAAATTGCGTTTATTGCATCTTATCTTCAGGAAGTCCCAGTGCCCTTCACAGCTGATCCATTACTCTGGAAGCGCAAAGGACTCATCGATCTCAGTCTTGAAGCTCCAATTGACCTAACATCCACAACCTTTAAGGAGAGAGAGAGTAAAAGACTTCTGCTACCCTTTGTGTATAAAAGTGTTTCCTGATCTCACTGCTGAGCTGCCTGGCTTTAATTTTAAGATTATGTTCCCTAGCTCTTGAGTTCCCCCAGTCAGAGGAAATAGTTTCTCTGGGCGAAATTTTCCGTTGGCGTCGGGTATCATGGTGGGCGTGAGCAGACATTATGCCAGGAAGGCCACAAATTGGTTTCATGGCATCGTGAAACCAGTTTGCAATCGTCCGCTCCGCCCGTCAATGGCCTTTCCTGCCGCCAGACATCGGGAACTTAATTTTAATACATCTGCATATCATTATAAGCTCTGCTCATCAGAATCATCCCCCCATGCTGGATCACCTGGGTGATCAAAATATGCAGACATGTTTCACAACTGAATATAAGTGACACCTGGCGAGCTGCATTTCACTCGGGACTTTGAGGTTTGTTTGCCTACCTTGCTTCGGGCAGCACTCGCGGTCATCAGCACCAGGATTCACAGGCAGCACCACATCACCTGTAGGGGGAGTCACAGGCAGATCTCTACTTATGAGATCAGCCGTAAGATGGGGGTGGCATTTCAACAGCTGTAGGGCTTTGGCTTGCTTGGGGAAAGGGGAGAAGTCGCCTCAGGCAAGGGAAGAAGCTGCAGGGTGAGGGCTGTACTGGGGGAAGGGTTATCACAGGGTGTGTGTGGGAACACATGTTGACCTGTGCAAGTGTCCTCAAGAGGTTGGGGGCCAAGGAGGCAGTCTCCAGAGGAGATGAGGCCAGATGGAGATGTGAAGGTGTGTGTGAAAGAGTGAGCGGTGATGTCCCTTGATCTAGCAGTGAGTGAGATGCCAGTGAATATGTGATGGGCTTGAGTGTGTGAGTTTAGAGTGATGAGATGGCTGCCTTACCCTGGCAGCATGGATGAGATCATTCATCCTCTTTCTCCACTGGATGGCGAACCTCTTGTGTGCAGCGTAGGCACTGACCACCACTGCCACCGCCTCCCAAGCCAGAATGGTGACACTGATGGGCCTCCTGCGGCCAGAGCAGGGGTAGCGGGCATGGCTGTGGCCTCTAACTGTGTCCAAAAGGCGTTCCAGGGATATATCACTGAATTGGGGGGGCTGCAGTCTTCTTGCCTTTCAGAGCCATGTCTTCTGTGCAGCAGTCCTGGGCTGGAAGCACTGAGAGGTATGTGCACGGCTGCATTTTAAATGTGGTGCCCGGTGTGAGGAAGCGGCGAGGTGACGACGTGGTGAGCAAATCGGAGACCGCACGCCAGCGAAACGGCGTGTTTCCCAGAATGCATGATTAATGAGATGGGATTGGGACAATAGAGTGCGAAAATCCGCCATTGTGGCCAGCGGGGTAAAGCGTCCTTTTTCCCGCCCACCACTACACTTAGTGCAAATCTGGGACAATTCCGCCCTCTGTATCTATCTGACCAAATCCTAATTAATATTTTAAACACCTCATTTAGATCAACCCCGGGTCAGTCGGAGGTCACCTAATTTGCAAAGTGCAGGCGAATACAAGCACAGGACAGTTGTGTTTCTGGAGCCCACCTGCACCTGTCTGTCCCATGTAGCCTGAAAACTTGGTATATCCTTTCTATTGGGGTGGATAACCCCCTCCCACCCCTCCTACCCCAAGCACGTCCCCCTCGGCATAGTAGCCTTCACAGAAACGCCGAGTCTGGAATGAGCCATGCCAATGGGACTCCCAGATAACAGGGAGCCTTCCTTTGGCTCTGCCCTAATGACAAATAAAAGCTGTGTGACTTTAATGCTTCCTTTAGTTCAAGTGTCTGACTGTTTCACTGTCTTAAGTCACTGCATAAGAGGTGCAACTTCCGGCTGCTGTTTCACACAAGCCCAGTTTCAGCAACAGTGATTACAGCAGCCTGCCCTTCTCATATTTCATCAGTGCCTTCTTACCTGACCTGGTACAAGGTCATTATTGTTTTTAGTTTAGCTGCTAGTAGATCTCCTTAGGTGTTGCTTACTGTGAGTCAGAAGTTATACTGCTGCAAGGTGGAGGTGGTAAAGCCCAGGAAATGAAAATGGGGTAAGAGGTATACATTGCCAGTGAGAGAATTTAGAGAGACATTTGTAAGAGATTTCCCCACAATAAGGGAACTAGATGCTTTCACTTTGTTTCTAGAAAGTAAATATACAAACATACGAATTAGGAGCAGGTGTAGGCCATTCAGCCTCTCAAGCCTGCTCTATAAGGTCGTGATTGTGGACTCGACTCCACATTCCACCTACCCCCAATAACCTTAGACTCCATTGCTAGTCAAGAATCTATCTATCTCTAACTTAAAAATATACATGGACCTGACACCACCACTCTCTGGGAAAGCTCCAGGGATTCACGACCCTCTGAGAAAAACCCTCATCACTATCTTAAATGGAGACCCCTTATTTTTAAACATTGCCCCCTAGTTCTAGTTTCTCCCACAAGGGAAACATCCTTTCAGCATCCACCCTTTCAAGTCCCCTCAGGATCTTATGACCAGAATTTTAAGTTCCACGGGCAGGCACACTCCCGATCCAAACGGATGTGGAATAGCACAAGATGACATCAGGTGAAAATGTGAATGTGAATGTGAACACATTGGAGAGAGTGCAGAAGAGGTTTACAAGGGATGAGACACTTCAGTTATGAGGAAAGATTGGAGAAGTTGGGACTGTTTTCCTTGGAGAGGAGAAGGCTAATAGGAGACTTGATCGAAGTTTTCAAAATCATGAGGGGCCTGGACAGAGTAGATAGAGAGAAACTGTTCCCACTTGTAAATGGATAGAGAACCAGAGGGCACAGATTTAAAGTGTTTTGCAAAAGAAGCAAATGCGAGGTGAGAAAAAACTTTTTCACACGGCGAGTAGTTAGGGTTTGGAATGCACTACGTGCAAGTGTGGTGGAGGCAGGTTCAATTGAGGCATTCAAGAGGTCATTGGATGATTATTTAAATAGAAACAATGTGCAGAGCTACGGGGAAAAGACAGGAGATTGGCACTAAGTAAAAATGCTCAGAGAGACGGTTCAGATATGATGGGCCGAATGGCCTCCTTCTACACCGTAACAATTCTGTGATTCTGATTCTAAGTGTTGTAACATCATCGCACGCTCTTGCGATATTTCGCTCAGTGGGTGCGTGCAGCAGTCAGAAGCACGACCGCCGACAATTAAGCCCATTAACGATGCAATTAACAGCGATTTTACATGGCCCGCCCACATTTAGAGTTGGCGGGCGGGCGGGCCATTCTCCCAGGCGGCATTCACATTTTTGCTCAAACCTTGATCCAGGATGGGATGAAATGTCTGTGGGGAAATAAAATAAAAAGAGATATCTTGGGACTAGGTGTGAGGTATGCTTTCAGGTACTTGATTGTGCTGCATGGACATATTTTGCAGCATTTTTGTCATTTTCTTTATTCTGTGGAGATCTGCAGATCTGCTTCAGGTAGGTCACTAGAGATGTTCACCAGCACCGGTGGTTAGGTCGGCACCCACCCTCTTCTCACCCATACCCAGCAGCTGAGCATTTCAGACTGGCTGGTTGTTAATTGGCCAGCCGGTGTGAAATCGCGGTCAGGGGCCGATTGTGGCAGGAAACTATTTCCCATCTGCTTCCAGGCCTGCCGATCGCACGCACCCGATGAACAAAAAATTCAGGACTGTATGTTTCAAAAAGATCACCTCTCAATCTCCTAAACTCCAATGGATACAGGACCAGCCTGTCCAACCTTTCCTCATAAGATAACCCAGGTATCAGTCAATTTTATCAACCATAGGAAGATAAATAAATGTGTTCCCTCTCATCTAAATACACAAATTGAGGCAAATTTCTATATTTAATATAAAGGAGCAGCCTTTTACTGTTCACCTTTTTAGACTATAACTTTTATTACAGAGGTCAAGAAATGTATAAAAATTTAGCATAACCTTTTATCTGTATTCATCTTGCTTTACCAAATATGTCTGCAACAACTTTTTTGTAAACATCTTAAATTCATCTTTTATTCAGAGCTACAAACTTAAAACTTGCCTCTCCTTCCAGAACAACTTCCTATTTATATGAACAATCATTATTTTTAAGTTCTGAGTATAAACATAAAGAAAATAAATAGTGTGAGTGTTTTGAATATAATGTTCAAATTTGAGATTGTTTTAAATTTAGTTTGAGATTGAAAGATTTTTGTTAGGCAAGGACATTAAGTGTTGCAGAATTAAGGTTGGTAGATGGAGTTAAGATGGAGGTAAGATGGAGTTAAGATGGAGGTAAGCCGCGATCAAACTGAATGGGGGGAACAGGCTTGAGAGGCTGAAAAGCCGACTCTGTTTCCATGCTCTAATGTCACACATAACATATTGTAATATAGAACCCTTCTTTTGTAGGCCAGAATTTTCCGCTCCCGTTGGCAGCAGGTATGGTGGTGGGTGTGAGTGGACAATATGGAGAGAAAGCGGAAAATCGGTTTTGTGCTGTCGTGAAACCAGTTTGCGATCGTCCGCTCTGCCCTTCAATGGTGTGTCACGTTTCCCACCGTCCAAAGTCGGGAACTTAATTTTAATGCATTTGCATCTCATTATTGAGCCCTCAAGCCGGAATCATCCCCCCACGTCAAATTTACCACCCACGTTGGCATGGTTTCAGAATGGCGTGTTCACGACTGCCTTTAAAAGGTGTGCACCTGGTGAGCTGAACTTCAATGGGAGCTTGGAGGTGAGCGCACACAACTTTGTGCAGCTCTTGCGATGATCGCCCATAGGACATCAAGGAAGAGGCGCCTCGCATTCAGTGGGGGCCACAGGCAAGTCGTTTTTTCCCAGCTGGCTTCCAGTACAGTGCCAGGGCAACGGCTCCAGTGAAGGTGAGGCTGGTGGGGTGGGTGCAGGGGCAGGGCGGTGGTGCAAGGTAGCACAGACTGTAGGAAGTACACAATTACAAGCTGGGGGCTTGGGGCGTGGAGTGGGGGGATGGAGGGTGAGGGAAGTGGCCACGTAGTTGGAAAAGCTTGTCAAAAGTGAGCATTCTTTCGCAGCTGAGACCGTTCAGCAGCAGATCCATTGACCTGCTTGGAGTCGGGCCTCTGAAGCTTTTCTGTCCTCTCAAGCGACGCAAAAGCATGAAAGAGCCACCAAATGCTCCAGAGTTTTTCACCCCTTTGCAGACGCAGACTACAAATTAATGTTAGTTTTCGGGGGCAGCAGAACAGTTGGATGACTGGGCAAGTTGTACAATCCCCGTGCGAAAGGTGGCCATGGTGCAGTCACTGGTGGAGGCGCTCACAGCCCCTTGCAATGTCTTTACTAAGGTTTGGACCAGTATCCATTATGGTTCAAGCTAACAGTGCAGCTTTGCAGTGCGGGTTAGGAGAAAGCCTGCGCCTGAGCTAATAGCACAGTTTGCAGCCCAGTGGCTGAAGCTGCCACCAGTCGGCCAAATGAAGTGGGGCAGAGGTGGGTGGGGTTTCGGACAACCATGAAGCGCACTACACACTGGCCATCCAAGCAGTGGCCAGGACTCTCTGGCATGCGTGAAGGGGCCTTCAGGCTTAACCAAGAGAGGTTCTTAGTACACATATGCTAACACACACATATCTCTCTTTGATCCTGCAGGAGGAGAACATCAGCATCATGGAGCCTGGTGATTTAGTGGTATGCCTTATGGCTTACAGGGGGCAGAGAAGAAGAGTGTGGTGGAGACACCTGGCTCAGCAATGGGAGGAGCACCTCCCTCAAGATGAAGGGGCGGCAGGGACTGATCCACAGTGAGCCGTCGCTCGTAAGCACCTCGCTAGACCCAGAGTCTATAGACGGTGCTTGTCATTCCTGCAGGTGACTGAGAACCAGTGTCACCAAAGACTGCGCATGTCTAGGGAACTGGTTGATCACATATGCCACCTGCTGCAGGATTTGGTGCCATGGGAACATGGAGGGCATCCAATGCCAGTGGCCATGAAAGTGACCACGACGCTCAATTTCTACACCTGTGGCTCTTTCCAGGGCTCCACAGGTGACCTGTGCGGGATCTCATAAGTGTCCACCCACAAGTGTATCCAGGAGGTCACGGATGTCATCTTTGCGGAGGCACAGAACTTTGTTCCAGACAAGCCAGCAAGAAAGAGCGCTGGGATTTACGCCGATCTTTGGTTTCCCACAGGTGCAGGGTGCCATCAATTGCACTTATGTTGCGCTTAGATCTCTGTGGCAACAAACAGTCAAATACGCAAGGGCTTCCACTCACTAGTTGTTCAGCTGGTGTGTGACCCCCACAAAAGACAAGGTCTGCGCATGATTCCTAGGGAGTGTCCATGACTCCTACATCCTTAGCAGAGCAGATGGGAAGTTGACAAAGTGAAGTTCAACCCCAAGGAGTGGAAAAAGCATATCAGAAGAAGAAAACCAAGTGCCAGAAACACAGACTACAACTCAAACTCCAAATCAACAAAGCCTACCACTCCTCCAAATGTGACCAGAATGAGATCTGGAAGAATTGTCAAGCCCCCAGTCCATCTGAAATTATAAAGTCAGAGACTTGAGAGGGTTGGGGGGGCGATGTGGGGTGGAGAAGGGGTAGCACAATTGTAATTTAAATATGTTGGGTAAGGGCTTAGGGGGAGGTGTAGTATAAGGGTATCTAGCATAGCAAGGGTTAATGTGGGACTGGGACACTGTACCACCCACAGTGTGATGTAAAGGGACACATGACCTGAGACTAGAGTCAGTTGTGACTGGACAGAGACTTGTCTAGAAGTAAGCACGGAGTTAACTTATAGCTTGGGTGATACCCTGTATATACATACATAGTTATGTGTTAGCAATAAATATATAATGTTCAACCATTTAAGACTCAGAGCCTCTTCATGAGACCTACTGAACATACAACATACAACAGTCACAGAGGTAGATTTTAAGGAGAGTCTTATAGGAGAAGAGGAGCATAGTGGAGAAGTTTGGGGAGTTAATTCTAAAGCACGGGGCCTGGGCATCTAAACGAGCAGGTGGAAAAGGAGGGAGATGACCATTAGAACAGTGTAAGAGGTGCCAAGCATTCATTGTTAGAGAGCGGTGGGGGTTTGTGGTTGTAGGGCTGGCGAATGCTACAGACATAGGGCGGGCAAGGCCATGAAGAGCTATAAACACAGGGATAGGAATTTTAAATTGAAGAACTGGGCTCCATGAGTCAATGTAAGTCGGTGAGGATAGGAGTGATGGGTAATGGGACTTAGTATGGGATACAATACAGCCATTAGAGTTATGGATGAGATGAAATTTACAGAAGGTTGAGGATGGGAAGTCTGCCAAGGGAAGATTAGCACAATCAATTCTGGAGGTGACAAAATATGGATGAGAATTTCAGCAGAAGATGGACTAGGGCAGGGGAGAATACAGACAATATTATGGAGGTGGAAGTAGGCGATCTATGTGATGAAGAGGACATGGGGTCAGAAGTTTTGTGTTGAATAGAGCACTGAGATTGTGATCAGACTGGTTCAGCCTGAGGCAATGGCCATAGTCAGGTGAGGGAATTGGTGGTGAGGGAAAAGAATTTGTGGTAAAGTTCAAAGATGTTGGCTTTGGTCTTCTCACTATTTAGCTGAATGAAATTTTAACTCCTTTGAGAAGGGCCCATGGATAATCCTTAGGAAGCTCCAAAGGTACAGATGCTAGGGCACAGAGATTCTTGATGGAGTTCCTTTGGCTATGACCAGATAGGTATGTGTGAAATCATGTGAGGAAAGTCCCTTTAAACTATACAACAAAAAAGTGTTGGAGGAGGAAGGTGTGGTTGACCATTCAAAAAACTGCAGTGTGGACAAGGGGAGAATAATGCGCCATATCACAGACACAAAGAATGTCATCTGTAATTTTTACTAGAGCAATTTGTTACGACCGCAGCTGATGTTATTTGCTGAGCAAACCAAATCCCAGAGGGAAACTTGTCTTACTGGTCATAACCTTTTTTCTGTATTTTGAAAATGAGGGGAAAAATATTGATCCCAGAAACATAGAATCCCAATAACATTTTTAGGATTTTAAAATTAAAAGATTTATTAACAAGAAGAATAATAAACTTAAGGACACAAGATTAAAATTACACAGTTAAAACAGTTTTATAAAACATTCCCCTCCAAAAAATTCACTTGGTCAGAACATACAAGTAAACTACTTGGCAACAGCTCCCTTATAGATTTTTAACCATAAAAATCCAGTAATATTACCCAAAGGCAAAACTGCTGTCACTTTAGTAAAAAGTATACCACACAGCTTCTCACTTTCTTCCACTCTGCTGTGGAAATCCAAGAAAGTTCAGAAAACAAATTGCTTTCCGACACAAAGACTTTTCTGGCTTGAAAACTCAATGGTTGCTTCAAATTCACGACTTTCACACCTTCTCCCAGCACGGATCTTGTCTCAGGACATCTTCCCCACACAGGAAACCAACTCAACTAAACATATTTCCTTAAATATCCTTTTCCACTTTCATTTTAGGTTTCAGCACCTCTTTGAACCTTTTCTATTGCCTCCACTTTCAGGTCAAATAAAATTTAATAACCTTCCCTTATTTTCTTATGAAATCTTTGTAAATTGTAAAAGTCCCTTTGAAATTTAAAAGCTGAAAAGTCGAGTCCTTACTCATGTTATAATGCAAATTTCAAAACCCAACCTTCAAATCCAACTTTACCATAGCTTCTCATTACAAATGCATGCATCTAGCTCCTTTATCATTCATCTTTCAGTTCCCAGAGACAACTAACCTTCCCCCAGTTTAATGCATCATGGACATAAACACACACAGCCCTCTTTACAGAATACCACCATATTCCCAAATATATATTTTACATTCTTCACACTTTTCAAAGCTGTAGCACAGTTGGAAACATGAATAGAGTGTTTCAACCATGGAGCTATGAATAAGGCGAGCATGGATTTGAGAGGTAACAAAATGTTCAAAGAATTTGGAGAGGAAAAGCAGGTTGGAGATGGAGTGGTAGTTCGCAAGAACAGGTGTGAGGAATTGAGGGCGTGTTTCATGAGGAGCGGGATGCTGATCATGATTTGAGAGAAGGTGAGGGAAACCTTTACAATGTCAGCTAGTATGGAGACCAGAAAGAGAAGCTGTGGGGTCAACAATTTAATAGGAATAGGGTCAAAGGAGCAGGAGGTGAGCATCATGGGTGAAATGAGGTTTGGAAAGGCATGGGAAAAGATAGCAGAAAAACTAGGGAAAGACAAGTTTAGGCTAGGGCAAGGGGAGCCAGGGGGAAGGTTTGGGTGACTGAGTGTTTGAAAACTCTTTCAGAGAAACAAAGAAAGATTTATGCCGCTGAAGGAGGCTCATCGTGTCCATGCTGGCCAAAAAAGAGCTAACCAGCCTTAGCCTAATGCCATCTTCCAGTTTTTGGTCCTTAGCCCTGCAGGTTACAGCACCTCAAATGCAGAGGACATATGGTGGCATGGTGGTAATGTTACTCCACCAGTAATCCAGGGACCCAGGCTATCGCTCTGGGGACATGGGTTCAAATTCCATGGTGGCAGCTGGTTGAATTTAAATTCAATTAATTAAATCTGGAATTGAAAGCTAGCCTCAGTAACAATCAAAGTATCATTGATTGTTGTTAAAAACACATTTGCTTCACTAACGTCATTGAGGGAAATAAATCAACTATCCTTACCTGGCCCACTTGTGACTCCCAGCCCACAGCAATGTGGTGGACTCTTAACTGCCCTCAGGAATTGCCTAACAAGCATCTCAATTCAAGGGCAATTAGGGGTGGGCAACAAATGCTGCCTTGGCAGTGACACCCACATCCCATCAAAAGAATAAAAAAGTACATTTTAAATCTGATGAGGGTTTCAGTCTCTACCCCCCTTTTAGACAGTGAGTTCCAGATCTCCACCTCGGTGAAAATTTCATCTCAAATCTCTCTAACCCTTCCACCAATTTCTTTAAATCTATGCCTCTGGTTATTGTCCTCACTGGGAACAGAAATAGGTCTTTCCTATCCACTCTATCCGGGCCACTTTTAGGGCAGAATTTTCCCGTTGGCGTGTGGGGGTGGAACCTGCACGCCGACGCGTAAAATGACGGGCGGTGATGTCGGGCGAGCGTCCCGAAATCACCGCACGCCATCGCGATATTTTGTTGATCGGGAGCGCGACGATCTCCGATGTAGGCCCGTCATTAATTAACGGGCCACTTAAGGCCCTTGAGGCACCAATTGATGGCGATTTTTCGGTGCCTATGCGATCTTTGACACACGGGCGCAACAGGCAGGCGGGTAGGACGCATTTGTATAAACCTCATCCACGGGTGAGATAAGAGGGCTCAGTGGGGTCACGAGTGTGCTCTGTCAAATATTTAATTTGCAAAGTTAATGATACTTCCCTGTGTGATCTGCAATACTTCAAAAAGCATACCAGCTGCTTGGTCTGGGCTCACAACCTCCAGATCAGCACTCTGCAGTGAAGAATTGTTTTTGGGCCTGCATGTTTCAGGAAGCCTTACCTTAGCCTGAGAATGGGAATTGAACTCTCCACTGGAGGCACCTCCTCTAAGGAGGAAGGGAGGGCTAGAAGGGGGAGGAGGCCAGGAGTGCACATTTAGCCTCCAGGGGAGCCACCTTTGGGAAGACAGATGCAGGCACAAGGGGTGCAGGGCCAAGAGGGAAGGGGCCGCAGAAGACGCCACTATACTGCTGCCAGGGTATACAGGCGGCGAAGCAGCTACCTCAATATGTCTGAGGTGCAGTGCCGAAGGAGGCTCTGTATCTCAAGGGAGACAGTCAACTATATCTGTCAGGTGATTGGGTCTGAGATCTCCGTGAACTGTGTGGGTGGACACCCCTTGCCAGCGGCACTAAAGGTCACAGCTGCACTCAACTTCTATGCCTCTGGCTCCTTCCAGGGGTCGGTGGGTGATCTTTGTGGTGTCTCCCAATCAGCTGTCCACACTTGTGTCAAGCAGGTTACAGACGCTCTGTTCAGACGGGCATTGACCTTCATCCACCACTGTTGGGACCAGGCAAGCCAGACACAGTGAGCCAGAGGCTTTGTGGCCATTGCTGGCTTCCCCCGCATCCAGGGCGCAATAGACTGTACACATGTGGCCATCAAGGTGCCAGCAGGTGAGCCCGGTGCCTTCGTCAACAGGAAGGGCTTTCACTCCATGGACGTGCAGATAGTGTGTGATCACAGGATGCTGATTCTACAAGTCTGTGCAAGGTACCCAGGCAGCTCCCATGATGCCTACATCCTCAAACACTCCCAGGTGCTGGGGCTCTTCAGTGCTCCAGCCCGGTTGGATAGATGGCTGCTGGGTGACAAGGGCTATCCCCTCAGATGGTGGCTCATGATGCCTCTCCGCCATCCAAGAACAGAAGCTGAGCAGTGGTACAATAGGAGCCATGCCTCCACAAGGGCTGTGGTGGAGAGAGCCATTGGTCTTCTTAAGATGCGCTTGAGATGCCTGGACCGCTCAGGGGGCGCACTCCAGTACCCCCCAGATCGTGTGTCGCTGATAGTGGTTGGATACTGCGCTCTCCACAATCTTGCGCTGGAAAGGGGGGACGCAGTGGACGATGAAGACATCGACGTAGCGGCTGTGGCTGCACACGATGAGTCTAGCAGTGAGTCCGAGGATCAGCGCGCACAGGGAAACTGTGAGGGGGCAGACGCTGACCCACGCATACTCCAGGGAGGCTTTAATCCAACGAACCTTCAGCTAGTACACCACATACGAACCTCCATGACAAGCCTGGGCTGCAGGCTCCATACTCGATACCTGAGTGCAAAATCTGCCTGGATAGGAACATTAACTAAAGGCCTTGTCAATAAAGCTGAATGTCCCACAAATCACTCATAACATTATTAGTAACCATCCACCTGCAGAAGAAAAGAGGCACCTTCAGCCATTGTGACATGTCTGAATTTGATGTTATAACAAAAGAAACTTAATGAGACAAAATGACAAAGTTGTTAGAAATCGCACCAACTCATAAAGACCTCATTGCAGGCCAACACAAAAGCACCAGTGATAAACCCGTGGTGTGCCTAAGGTGCCTTATGTTTACATTTTTGGGTGCTATGTCTTGGTGCTGACCCCTCACTGGGAGTGCCATCTGAGATAGCCTGCTCACTCTGCTGTCCTGTTGGCCAAGATGATCTTGGCAGACGTCCTCTGGCCCGTGGAGCCTGTGCTGGCCCCACCTGGGAGGGAGCTGCCAGTTCCACAGCTGGTATCTCCCCAGTTGTCGCAGCCTCAGCGGATGCAACGGTCACTGGCAGAAGGGCGGAGGAGCTGTCACCCTCATCCAGAGCACCCTGAGAGGAGCCTGCAGAGACGACAGGCAGCTGTTGTGCCGACGTGAGGTCAGTTCAGACCTCCCTGCTCACCGTGGATAGATGGGTGCTGAGCTGGGAAACTTGGTGCCCAGAGCATCTCCCACACTGGCATTGACCACCTGAAACCATGTGAAGGTTTACTAGTCCGAGCGCATCCCCAGGAAGCCCTGATTGGTCTCCTGGAGGAGCCTCTCCACAAGAGTCGCCACTCTCTCCATGGAGGACAAGTGGCGCTCGGCCATGAGGCGCATTGTTTCGGCAATAGTCCGCGTAGACTCCCCCACCATGGACACCAAGCCAAGCATAGCCTCATGTATCTCCCCCAGATGCCCCCACACACCCGGCCGCATTTCCTGCACTTGCTGCGTCGAGGACGACTCCAGAGGCACATCATCAGGCACTGACTGAGCATGTGTCTGGTCCCCTGCAGTCCTCTGACTTCTGGCGCCATGGTCAGTCTCTGTCTCTGCCAGCTCCTCCAGTGACTGTGAAGTGCCCTCTCCACTGTGCCCTGGGACACTAGCTGATGATCTAATTCCCACCGAGGTGCTGGTATCTGCGCTGGTGCCTGCCTGGCAGAGATGGTGTGAGGCTGGTGAGTCCGAGACTTCAGGACCCTCAGGTGTGAGAGGGGGCCTCTGCTGCTCCTCCTCCCGGCCCTGCTCCGCTGATGCTGAAAGGAAGAACAAGGACATTGAATCAGTTAACGTGGAGACAATGTCAATGTGCATCCTTGTCCCCTGGATCATTATGTGCTCATCCTTCCATAAGCAATGGTCAAGCCATGTTGCAAACTTCAATCACTGAACATTCAGCACTGCCATGGCTGCTGGGAGAACAATGGTGACCTCAGTGCTGAGCAAACATACCTGCCTGTGGCACCCCAGCCTCACCGACACCGGTGGACCTGGGTGCATGGCGCCTCTCCAAATCTAGGACTCCTGCTCGAAGTGGCTGAGAATCACCAACTGGGCCAGGCCGCCACCACTCCTCACCCGCTAGGCGGCATTATGTGCATTCTTCTCCTGAAAAGGAGAGAAGGGCATTGATTAGTGCTACTTGTACATGGACAGCCCACCCCAACCAGAGAGGGACATTGCAGGGCTCCAGTGCCTCCTCACCCCGCTGCTGCCGAACACTCACACAAAGATGCTAGGCCTGCCCCCCCGCCTCCCTCACCCCCTTGGCCCAATGCTGCCTACATCACATTAGGCACCACACGGTCTAACCTTCCATACCAAGGAGGTGCAAGCACGTGGAGCGCACAGGACAGCAGATTGATCGGTACCAACACCGCCTTGAAGCTCCCCTCCCAGCATGTCTTCACCCTGACTTTGACATGTCCTGGAGTTCCAGCACTGCGCCTAGGTGCAGCTCCTCCAGGTTGCCCCCAAAACAGTCATGCGGGTCTCAGTGTACCTCATGCTGCAGGGGCAGAACCCATCTCTTCACCACCCTCTCAGGGTGATCTCGGAATGGGCAATATCTGCCGGCCCACCCAGCGAAGGACACATGCCGTCAATGATTCAATGTAGTCACTACAGTCAGAGTTGGGGGCGGGGTTACCAGGGGAGAAAGCCTACCTGCTGGGTTAAGTGACCAATCCCAACATGGTACTCACCCTTCCCGAGCACAATAGGTCATTGAAGCGCTTGTGACACTGGATCCAGGTGCATCGCACCACATCGCGGGAGCTCACAATTTCTGCCACCTCCTCCCAGGCACGTTTGGTGGTGGGGGCGCCTCCTCCTCCTGTCCTGGGGTACGAGGACCTCACGCTGTGCTGCCACCTCCTCGAGTAGGGCAGCAAGGCAATCATCCGAAAAACGAGGGGCACAGTGCCCCCCTGCCCTACCCTCCTGCCTGGCCTGCTCACCAGCAGCGCTCTGGGGAGCCCTTCCACTGGCCGTGATTCACAGCCTTTGAAAGGCTGCAGCAGCTCTTCAAAACAGTTGCAGTTCTGCCCTCGCCCGCCCACTCCCACTGTCCTCGGGAGCCGCGATTCACGCTGGGCGGGCCTTAATTGGCCTTAATTGCGTAAAATGGCCATGCAAACCAGATCAAGCCAGCGATCGGGTCCACACCCGCCCGTGCCCGTTCCTGCTCCGCCCACCCGCCAGCCAGAAAATCCTGCCTATAATTTTATACACCTCAGTTAAATCTCCCCTCAGCCTCCTCCGTTCCAAATAAAACAAAACCACCCTATCCAATCTTTCCTCATAGTTAAAATTCCCCATTTCTGGTAACACTCTTGTAACTTTTTTCCGTTTCCTCTCGAGTGCGATCACATTCTTCCTATAACGCGGTGTCGAGAACTGTACACAATACTTAGCTGTGGCCTAGCTAGTGCTTTATACAGCTCTCGCATAATCTCCTTGCTCATATAGTCTAGGCCTCAGCCAATAAACATAAAAACATAAAAATTAAGAGCAAGAGTGGACTACATGACCCCTCGCGCCTGCTCCACCATTCAACGTAATCATGGTCGATCTTCTGCCTCAACTCCACTTTTCTACCCGCTCGCCATTTTTAAAAATTCTTTCACAGGATGTGGCTGTCGCTGGCTAGGCCAGCATTTATTGCCCATCCCTAGTTGCCCCTGAGAAGGTTCTAGTGAGCTGCCTTCTTGAACCACTTCAGTCCATGTGGTGTAGTTACACCCACAGTGCAGTTCTGGAGGGAGTTCCAGGATTCTGACCCAGCGACAGTGAAGGAACGGCAAGATATTTCCAAGTCAAGATGGTGTGTGACTTGCAGATGGTGTTCCCATGCACCTGCTGTCCTAGTCCTTCTAGGTGGCAGTGGTTGCAGGTTAGGAAGGTGCTGTCGAAGGAGCATTGATTCCCCGATTGATGAAAAAACTGTCTATCTCAGCCTTGAATATATTCGATGATGGAGCACCCATAAGCCTCTAGGGTAGAAAATTCCAAAGATTCACAAATGCCTGAGTGAAGAAATTTTTTTACCTCTGTTGTAAATGGTTGCCCCCTTGCCCTGAGACTGCGCTCCTGTACTAGGCTCCCCAGCCAGGAAAATAACATCTCAGTGTCTACCCTTCAAGCCCCTTCAAAATCTTGTATGTTTCAATGAGATCACCTTTCATTCTTCTAAACTCATAGGAACATATGAATTAGGAACAGGAAGAGGCCACTCAGCCCTTCAAGTCTGCTCCGCCATTCAAAAAGATGATGGCTGATCTGATTGTAACCTCAACTCATTTTCCCACCTATCCAGGATAACCTTCCACCCTCTTGCTTATCAAGAATCTATCTAACTCTGCCTTAAAAATATTCAAAGATTCTGCCTCCACCGCCTTTTAGAAAGAGAGTTCCAAAGACTTTCGACCCCCTAAGAGAAAAAATTTCTCCTCATCTCTGTCCTAACTGGGTGCTCCTTATTTTGAAACAGTGACTGCAGGTTCTAGGGCTCCAGAGAGTATAGGCCCAATTTACTCAGCTGCTCATCATAGGACAAGCCCCTCGTCCCAGGAACCGATCTAGTGAACCTTCACTGTACCACCTCCAAGGTAAGTATAACCTTCCTTAGATATGGAGATCAAAACAGCACACAGTACTCCAGGGCCAGAGTTTTACACCCTGCAGGCGGGCATGTGCCCAACCCACCCAGCCTCGAAATAGCGCAAGATGACGCCGGGCAAACGTCCCCAAGTTATTGCACACACGTGCGATATTTCGCTCAGAGGGCGCAGTTGGAAGTGCACCTGCTGACAATTAAGTGGGCAATTAAGCCCATTAAGGAGGCAACTGAAAGCGATTTTTCATGGCCCGTCCACGTTTACGGTTGACGGACAGGTCAATCGGCCTGGCGGCCTTTATATTTTTGCTCAAACCTCGATCTGGGGCAGATGTAAATCTCCATGGGGAAATAAAATAAAAAGAGATACCTGGGGATTTTTTTTTATGAGATCTGCTTTCAGGTGTTTGATTGTGCTGCATGGATATTTTATGCAGCATTTTTGTTGTTTCATTTATTATGAGGAGATCTGCAGCTCCCTGGGGCAGTTGTCTGCCTTCAGGGAGATCAGTGGAAGTGCTCACCAGCACCCGTGGTGGCGTCAGTGCCCACCCTCTTGTTGCTTCCACCGGCAATGCTGAGCCTTTCTCAATGTGTGTTTCACACTGGCTGGTCGCTAATTGGCCGGCCAGCGTGAAATTGCGGTCAGTGGTCTGTTTCCCGTCCAGCCCCAGACCCACCAATCGCGCGCGCCCAACGAGCGAAAAGCTCAGGCTCAGGTATTTTGGTGTGGTCTCACCAAAATGTTTTACAATTGGAGCAAGACTTCCTTGTTCTTGTACTCCAATCCTCTTGCAATAAAGGTCAACATGCCACTTCCCTTCCTAATTATATGCTGTACCTGCATGCTAACTTTTTGTGTTGTTTGTACCAGGCTACATCTTCTGCCTCCACACACAAGTTACCTTTTCAAATTCTAATTGTCCCCACTCTTTCCTTAGTTATCTTCTTGCTCTTTATATATTTCTAAAACATCTTTGAATTTTCCTTGATTTTACTTGCCAATACTTTTTCATGCCTTCTCTTTGCTTTCCTAATTTTCTTTTTAGTTTCGCCCCTACACTTCATATACTCCTCTTGGTTTCCTGCAGTATTGGGCTCTTAGTCAGGTAATTGATGATCATCACCTGGAACTTGTGTGGTGTGAATGTTATTTGCCACTTATCAGCCCAAGTCTGACGGTTGCCCAGGTATTGCTGCATATGGACATGGACTGCTTCAGTATCTGAGGAGTCACAAATGATACAGAACATTGTGCACTCAACAGCGAACATCCCTGCTTCTGAACTTATGAAGACGGGAAGGTCATTGGTGAGGCAGCTAAAGAAGGTTGGGCCTACTCGAAGGAACACCTGGCATGAGATCCTGGGTCTCGTTTTGGCAATCCGGCTCTCCTGCACTCCAGTCATAAGCAGCTCCAAAATAGCATTGAGAGACTGGGCATGCTGCACATCCTTGATCATTTATCCCTAGGTTTGTGCCTATCAAAGAAGAAGAAGTCCCTTCTAAATAACATGAAAATAGGGGCCAGAGTAGGCCATTCAGCCCCTTGATCCTGTTCCACCATTCAATCAGGTCATGGTTGAACTGTATCTCAATCCCATTTACGTGCCTTTTCCCCACATCTCTTGACACTGTTACCAAACAAAAATCTATCCACTCTTGTCTTGAACATTTCAGTTGACTCAGCATACGCAGTCTTTCGGAGGAGAGAATGTTAGAATTCTATTATCTTTTGTGCTTCTTGATTTCGCTCCAAGCAAATAACCTCTTGTGCGGTAGCTTATCAAACGCCTTCAAGAGGTCCATTCAGCCAATATCCATAGACACTCCCTATCCACAATGCTGGTGACCTCCTCAAAAAATTACATGAATCAGATAGGATCTATCCTTTTGTAATTATAACCGGCCATCTGAGACACAGGGCAGAATCGTCCCAGATTTGCACTAAGTCTGGTAGTGGGCTGGTAAAACGATGTTTTACCTGCCGGGCACGATGGCAGGTTTTCAGGCCACATTGTGCCAAACCCGCCACATTACTTATGCATTCCCGGGAAACACACTGAGTCGATGATGGGCGGAATCTCATTTGCACGCCATGCCATCACCTCACCGCTTCATCACGCTGGCCGCCACATTTAAAGTCCAGCCGCGCGCACACATCTCAGTGCTTCCGGGCCATGACTGCTGCAGGGTAGACGTCCACGAAAGGCAAGAAGACTGCAGCCCCCAGGTTTAGCGATGCGTCACTGGAACGCCTTTTGGAGACTGTGGAGGCCCGCTGAGATGTCTCACAGACTCATAGATGTTTACAGCACAGAAGGGGGCCATTCAGCCGTGCTGGTCAACAAAGATCTGACTACACTAATCCCATTTTCTAGCACTTGGCCCATAGCCCTGGAGGCTATGGCAACGCAAGTGAATGTCTAAACACTTCTTAAATGTTAGAAGAGTTTCTGACTCAACCAGCCTTTCAGGCAGTGAGTTCCAGACTCCCACCACCCTCTGGGTGAAAAAATTTCTCCTTAACTCCCCTCTTAGCTTTCTACCTCTTACCTTAAATCTATATCCCCTGGTTATTGACCTCTCTACTAATGGAAAAAGTGCCTTCCTATCCATCCTATCTATGCCCCTCATAATCTTATACACCGCTAACAGGTCCCCTCTCAACCTTCACTGCTCCAAGGAAAACAACCCCAGCCTATCCAATCTTTCCTCATAACCCTCCAGCCCAGGCAGCATCCTGGTAAATCTCCTCTGCACCCTCTCCAATGCAATCACATCCTTCCTATAATGCGGATTCCAGAACTGCAGGCAGTACTCCAGTTGTGGTCTAACCAGCATTTTATACAGTTCCAGGATAACCTCCCTGCTCTTGTATTCTATGCCTCGGTTAATAAAGGCAAATATCTCATATGCCTTCTTAACCACCTTATCTACCTGCCCTGCTACCTTCAGGGATCTGTGGATATGCACACCAAGGTCCCTCTGATCTTCAGTACTTTCCAGGGTCCTACCATTCATAGTGTAATCGCTTGCCTTGTTAGCCCTCCCCAAGTGCATTACCTCACACTTTTGTAGGCGAATTCCATTTGCCACTGCTCTGCCCACCTGACCAGTCCATTGATATCCTCCTGCAGTTTACGGCTATCCTCCTCACTATTTACCACCCTACCAATTTTCGTGTCATCCGCGAACTTCTTGACCGTACCCCCTACATTTAAGTCCAAATCATTTATGTACACCACAAACATCAAGGGCCCCAGAACCAAGCCCTGCAGAACCTCACCCAGTCATAGAAACATCCCTCTACCATCACCCTCTGCTTCCTGCTTCTCCGCCAATTTTGGATCCAACGTGCCACTTTGTCTTGGATCCCTTGGGCTCTTACTTTCTCGACCAGTCTGCCATGAGGGACCTTATCAAAAGCCTTGCTAAAGTCAATGTAGACCACATCAAATGCATTACTTTCATCAAAACCTAAAGGGGTTTTTTAAATATATAAAGGGCAAGAGAATAATCAGGGAAAGGTTAGGGCCAATTAGGGACTATAAATGTAATGTGTATGTGGACCTGGAAGACGCAGGTATAGACATCAGGGTGGACTGTGAAATATTAGAGGAAATTAACATAGAGAGGAGGTACTCACGGGTTTAATGGCCTTAAAAGTAGATAAACCCGGATAAGATGTATCCCAGGCTGTTGAGGGAGGCAAGGGAAGAGATATCAGGGGCCCTGGCAGTAATTTTCAAATCCTCTATGGCCACAGGTGAGGTGCCAGAGGACTGGAGGATTACTAATGTTGTCCCATTACGAAAAAAGGGAGGAAGGGATAGAGCAGGAAATTACAGGCCAATCATTCTAATAAAGGCAAGTACCTCATATGCCTTCTTAACCACCTTATCCTGGTTACCTCCTCAAAAAGTTCGATCAAATTTGTCAAACACGACCTTCCCTTAACAAATCCATGCTGACTATCCCCGATTAATCTGTGTCTCTCCAAGTGCAAAAATATTCTGTCCCTCAGAATTCTTTCTAGTCACTCCCCCACCACTGAGGTTAGACTGACTGGCCTGTAATTTCCTGCTCTATCCCTTCCTCCCTTTTTTTGTAATGGGATAACATTAGTAATCCTCCAGTCCTCTGGCATCTCACCTGTGGCCATAGAGGATTTGAAAATTACAGCCAGGGCCCCTGATATCTCTTCCCTTGCCTCCCTCAACAGCCTGGGATACATCTTATCCGGATTTAACTACTTTTACGGCCACTAAACCTGTGAGTACCTCCTCTCTATGTTAATTTCCTCTAATATTTCACAGTCCACCCTGATGTCTATACCTGCGTCATCCTTTGTCATTGTGAAGACCAATGCAAAATGTTCATTGAGGACTGTACCCGTGTCTTCCAGGTCCACATATACATTACATTTATGGTCCCTAATTGGCCCTGCCCTTTCTCTGATTATTCTCTTGCCCTTTATATATTTAAAAAACCCCTTTGGGTTTTCCTTTATTCTACCCATCAATGGTTACTCATGCACTCTCTTAGTTTTCCTAATTTCCTTTTTAAGTTCCCCCCTGCACTTTTTATACTCCTATAGGGACTCTGCCATATTGAGCCCTCGATATCTGCCATAAGCTTCTCTTTTTTTTAAATCCTAATCTTTACGTCCCTTGACACCCAGGGTTCTCTGGACTCGGTTCCCCCACCTTTAGCTTTGCGGGAAGTCTTGTTATTTCCTCTTTGAAAGCCTCCTGCTGCTCTGACACAGTTTTATCTGCAAGTAGCTGCTCCTGGTCCACTCAGGGCAAATCATATCTCATCTTAGTAAAATTAGCCTTTTCCCAGTTTAGAACTTTTATTCTGGCCGCAGGATGGGCAGCGGTGTTACCAACCAGGCTTAGGAGGCAGTGGCAGCCCTGCAAAAGAGGACAGCCACCCAGTGCAACTACAGGATGAATGATCTCATCCGTTCCACCAGGGTAAATCACTCTTCTCATCGCTCTCAACTCAAACACTCACAAACCCATCACACATCCACAGGGATCTCACACCTCAAGGGACAACAACACTAACTCTCACACACACCCTCACATCTCCATCAGGCTCATATCCTCTCGAGCTCACATCCTCATCCTATCCATGGCTCTGCTCACCACACAAACATTCCACGCAGTGCCATGTGTCCTGCTCACACTCTCTCCATCTGTTTTCATGCAGGAGAAGTTGGCTCACAACAGCAGGGAGAGATCCCAGACCGGGGGGTGGAGTGGCCCACATTCGGACCCTCACTCACTTTGAGGAGCGTGCCATCGCGCTAGCTGGTAAGGATGTGGACCGTGCCTGCGGCCCTGGTGAGATCGGTGGTGAACACCCTCGTGAGGATCCTGCACTACATCATCCCTCTCTCAATGCAACTGTGAGTTCTCTCTCTCCTGCTTTTGACTGTGCTGCCATGTGCCAATTATCTCTACTTTGGTTCACAGGGAGCTCTGCCAAGCGGGCGATACCCTCAGCCAGCCAGTCCCTCAGCTCCATCCATGCCCTCACCTGCAGCCAAGAGGACACCTCCTCCAGTGAAGAGGTGGAAAAAAGCAGCCCAGAAGACCCATCACCGTAGATGGAGCAGCAGGCCCACGAGTGATTCTGGAGGGAAAAGTGTGTGTATGTGACAGGGCCTTTCAGAGACGCATGCAAACACGTACACATGGACGCAGATCCTTCATGTGTCACACTCACCTCAATGTCCTGAGCATTTTCAAGGCTGCCTGCAGGAGTTCGCTTTCAGTTGTCCATCTGAGCTGCACCTCCGCCACCCACTGATCACACTCCCATGTAGTACCTGATCTCGCCCAACACGACTCTCATTTCACTTTAGATGTGACAGCATGGCGCTAATTTGGTTTTACTTTCGCTCCCCCCTCCTTTACCATCCTCCAGTAACCCATTTCCTTTCCCTAATCTCAGTTGCATCCCCACTTCCCCACCACCAGCATCATCTTTCACCTCCCCTCTGCTACCTACCAGCCACAACCCTTTTCCTTCGTGGATGTTCAGCTGAACGTGCACATTCCCTTCCTTCCCAAAAATCCCTCCCCCACCCACGTTCACCTCCCCAACCTCCTCCTTCCAACCCCCAGGTTCCATGTCGGCCTCCAAGTCCCAAACAACCACCCTCGCTGTCCCTTCTATCACTAACGTCGAAACCTCACCCTCCCACCCTACCGCCTCATTCTGCTCTCGGTCATTCTCACCCTTCCTCCATACCACACACACCCTTAGTTCGCTCCCCAGGATGCTGACATGGACCCATCCGACCCTCTCCTGTGTATGATCACATGCACATCCCCCCCTCCGCATCCCTCCCCCCTCCACACCCCTTCTCTACCCCCCCGGAACCTCTTCCAGCCCAGAACACCATCCCATCCCCCAGTCCTCCCACCCACCCGGCCTCCCCACCCCCCCCGCCCCCGCTTAGTCCCTCTCCCTTCCTGCACCCTTACCTCTTTCGCCACCCTTAGTCCTTCCGCCTTTCTGACTCCTTCTTCCAGCCTTACCTCTT
The DNA here is from genome assembly GCF_964194155.1 of Cetorhinus maximus. NCBI lineage: Eukaryota > Metazoa > Chordata > Chondrichthyes > Lamniformes > Cetorhinidae > Cetorhinus > Cetorhinus maximus. Next base: position 135,751,735 of record NC_135880.1, read on the forward strand.
CCTCCAGCCTCACTTCTTCCTCCACCCTTACTCTATTCCATTTCCACACTCCTCCCTCCCCCTGGACACCCTCCCCTCTCTGCACCCTTCCTCTCTCTGGACACCCTCCCCCTCCACATCACTTCTTCCCCCTGGACACCCACTCCCTCCCTTGCACCTTCCACCCTCCTTACACCTACCCTCCCAGTTTCTGTCTTCTTTCCCATTACCCCCTCCGCACCCCCATTCTCCCTGCACCCCAATCTCCCCCTCAACTACTTTATTCCCCCCCCACTCCCAACCTCACTCCATCCTGGCACCTTCATTCCCCTCCGCAACCTCACCCCTCCCCAATATCTCTTCCTCTCCCAGCCAATCCTAGACCTTCTTCTCCCACCCCCTCAACCATCATCCATTGTGAAAACCAACTGTGACTTTCCAACCTCAGTGAGCTGATTCGCAGCAGAGCCATGTCCATGAGAATCCACCCAGCATGCCAAGGACATTCTTCTAGTGTGCCGTTGCTGTCGGGCTCCAGAATCTTCTGCCCCTCGGATATCCATGATGTGAGCAAAGTCCTGGCGGTAAGTCCCGACTTCTGCATGTCACACTTGTCAAGACGTGTTCTACACCGGTGTGCTTTCCCACTGACAAGGGTAGATTTCCAGTGGGCAGGCCTAATAATGATATGCTGATGTATTACAATGAGGTTCCCAACGTCTGATGATGGAGGACACGACCCATCATTGGCGGGCTGAGCGGATGATCACAAACTGGTTTCACGCCATCATGAAACCGATCGCACCATATTGTCCGCTCGCGCCACCTAACACGCCCAATGCCGATGGGCACGGAAAATCCCAGCCTCAGTGCGTTCCCATCAGCTGGCCCAATCCAATTTGAGAACACGATATTCATAATTAATAAAATCCATCAATGTAACCCCATATAACTTCGTTAAGTATAACTTCAATCCATTTTGAATACACATTCTCAAACCTCACCTTTCAACGTTAAATTGAAATGGGTTGGCTTACCAGTTGCCACTTAACATTAAAATCTCCGAATGACTCGAAAGGTTAACTCTGTTTCTCTCTCTGCAGAGAACTTCAAATTTCCAGGATTCGCAGTATTTTACTTTTATTCTTTTGTCAGTGACCTTAGATCAAGTCCACCTGATTAAACTCCATAGGTACTAGTCAGAGATTAGGCGCTCCAATAACTACCGCCATTGACATAAACATGTCATCTCTATTAACTAGCATTGTTGAATGTGACTGAGAATATTTCCTATATGACAAAGTTAGAGTCTAGCTGGGGAAGCTAGGTTGGAACTCTTGCTGAGGTTGGGTCCGCACAAAAACAGCATCATCCTTGATAGGTATTTCTACAAAACTATTTTCTGATTTTCTACTCCACCTATTGCTCATTTTTGTGAAAATGTGACCTCTGGCATCACAGAGTAAGATGCCCTGCTTCAAATGGGCAAAAGCCCACAATTGTTAACTTACAAGCTTTTGTTGCCAAAGCATAGCATGTTATCAGGCTAGGGGCTGCCTTGGCCTCAACATAGTAAGTAGGAGACACTAGCATCACAGTTAGTTGTCTACAACACTAACCTGAGCTAACATATGGCCTTTAATGTCACACCTAGGGTAAAAGCATATCCCGCGTTCCCAAAGATAATTAATTAGGCCACAGGTGAAACTGATCCTGCTCTTAAACTAAGGACTCACAATGCCATCAGCTTGTTCTAATGAAGGACCATACATGACTCAAAACTAATCTAAAGAATTGACACCTAGCTCTTAGCTGTAACATTGAATCGGCCAAGATAAATGTCAAAACCTCATCTGCAACAAGAGTTAGGATGAAGCAATATGATGTGGGCTGTGAACTGCAGATTTAAGTAACAGGAAAGGACAGTACATAATTAAGTCTGCTATAACTGGTTGATCACTTTATTGGGCTATTAAAGGCAGGTGGCTTTGTCTGCTTATTTAAACCACAATAAAAAAAATTGAAGATAAATGAAGGTCACAGGGGCAGATGCACAGTCTGTCTTCCTTCACCTCTGCTACTGAATTAATTTGAAGCATTGTACTTACTCATCACCATCAACATAGTTCCAGATGGCCACCCAGCCCATGTCAGCCCAATTACCAGTCCATTGACTCTCTCATTTGACTTAGCAGCAATTTCACACCTAACAATGGCCCTTTGATTTACTGTATATAACTATACTCAAACTGCAGTAAAACTCTTGTGGGTTGAAATGGTTCCTGTCAAAGGAATCACAAGCTGTAAAAAGTGGAAAAATGGCTGACGGACTGTATGCCTGTGTTAGTGTTTTGCCTCAAATGCCTCGTTTTTGGAAACAGTTTTGATGAACGATAACCCGGCATTCAGAAAGTTGAATGCTGCTCGGCGCAGCTTCATTAAAGGAAGCCACATATCTTTGGAGTTCCTGCGTGAATGGTTTACATAGGAGAAATCGGTAGAAGGAGCCCAAAAAAATCACAACATCAGTTGCAGAACTCCATGCTATAGTGGAACTTTCTAGATGGCAGCATTGGTATAGAGGCCAGTGCCACTTTTGTCACAGTAGTAAAGGAAGAAAGAAAGGGACAGGGTAGTCTGGATGTGAAAGGGCTGTGCTGCATGACTTGCATGAGACACTAGGAGGGCAATAAGTCCCCTTAGTCAGCTAGCTGGATCTTGGTATATATGGTCCTTAAATGTTCACTGAAAACTGGATGGCCCCTCTAATAGGAAGAAAAAGAAAGAACTTGCATTTATATAGCATCTTTCATGACCTCAGGATGCCCAAAGTGTTTACAGCCAATTAAGACTCTTGAAGTGTAGTCACTATGTTAAGCAGTTCCACTCCATGGTCTTCTCTTGCACTGCTTTGTTATTCTTCCAAGGAATATTTTGGAGGGTCTGGAAATAAGAGCAGCTGGTTATTACTGTAAATGTCTCATTAGTTACACTGTGAAGGTTTAATGACAATTACATTGTTAAACAGGTATTTGTGCATCTATAAATGGGGATAGCTGGGACACTGGAGGGTGCACGTAATGTTGACTGTGAACTAAGTCAATAAACTCCCTCCAGTAAAGAAAGCAGCTGTGCCTTAGTTTTAACATCACCAACAGGTGTGGATCTGATTAACAATTACCACACCAACTTGGACTTAACAGGTCTGATAGAGTAATACACCAGGAAGCTAAGATTCCAAGATCGAGCATAACTGACAAGTACTGGCTGATCCAAGAAGATCTGCAGCCATGGTTAAAGTGATCCCAGTGCCCTAATCAGTAATGCACGTGTCCCATGATGGACTCTCTGTAGACTGTATAGGCTCAGCTTTGACTCATTCAAAACCCACCTACTTGTACAGAGTTAAAATTGAGCTCATATACATTTTCTTACGCTCCCGGTAACACTTGTGCAAAACTGCAGAACTGTAGCTGATGTGAGAGATAACTGAATGCCCCTTAGCCACTTCACACATGCCTCTGGTGGATCTCATCTCCTCATAAAACCCATTGGTCCCTGGGAATACAGGACAATGAATGTGAGTGAGGTTTCCAAATGCCTCCTATGGCTTTACTTGTTGTCCATGGGAGTGATTTTAACCCTACCCACAGTCTGTATTCCTTTGAGGTTAGAAGGTTAAGGGGTGATGTAATTGAGGTTTTTAAATGATAAAGGGATTTGATAGGGTAAGTACAGAGAAACTATTTCCTTGTGTTGATATCCAGGAAAAGGAGGAACTATTTTAAAATTTGAACCAGGCCACTTAGGAGTGAAACCAGGAAGCACATTTTCACAATAAGGGTATGGAGATCAGGAACCCTTTCTCCCAAAAGATTGTGGCTCTTGGGTCAATTGAAATTTTCAAAGCTGAGGTTGATAGATTTTTATTAGGAATAAGAAGGAAAAGATATGGCGCAACGCTAGGTAAATGGAGTTGAGGTAAAAATCAGCCATGATTTAATTAAATGGAAGGACAAGTTTTAAAAGGTGAATGGCCTACTTCTGTTCTTATGCTACCTACTGGAAAGCCAGCAGAAACTCGCCATTCTGAATTTTAATCTGCATCACTAAGCAGGCAGTTTAAGGACACCCATGACAATGGGGTCTTTCTTTACGTAGGCACATCAGATTCTGATGATGTCATTGGGACTTGACTGCAATTTTAACTGTAACCTAAGCAGAAGCCTTTGTAGCTTTCCCACAGGCAAGGATGGTGGGAAAGAGGAGCTAGAGCCAAAAGAGGCCCAAACAAGTATGTTTACTTTTCTTTTGCAAGGGGGAGAATGCCAGGGAAAGCAGCTGATTGGTGAGTAGGATTGGTGAGTATTTCTAGTCTTTAAAGTAAAAGTAAGGTCTTTAGTTTGTGTTTTGGTCTCTAGTCTTTTTTTTCCCCTCTTTTCTGAAAAATAGCTTGTTAAGTCTAAGATTGATACTGGTGTAAAAAAATTACTTACAATAAAGTATAAAGAGTGGGGGATGCTTCAAGTGTAAAGAGCAGGGATACAAGAGTAATTAATTAATAAATTGAATAAAATATGATAGTGATGGCAGGATGGGTGATGTGTTGCTGCTGCAGCATGTAGAAACTGCTGGACACCAAGGGGATCCAGAGTGAACACATCTGTAGTAAGTGTTTGCAGCTCAAGAAACTTTATGTCCAAGTTGACGAGCTGGAGTCCGAGCTGCAGACATTGTGCCACATCAGGGAGGGGGAAAGTTACCTGGACACTTTGCCCCAGGAGGCGGTCACACCGCTCACAATAGGTAATTCTAATTTGGTCTGTGATCAGGGACAGGAGGGTGTGACTGCAGGCGAGGCTGGTATGGGGACCAAGGGGGTAGCATTCGAGGAGTCTCAGCCCCTGAAATTGTCCAACTGTTACAATGTTCTTTCAAACTGTGTGGACGAGAGTGGGGACTGCAGGGAGGATGAGCGAACTGACCAAGACATCGTGGTACAGGGAGACATTCAAATGGGGGAAGGAAATAGAAACAAAGTAGCGGTAGGGGACAATATAATTAACGGGATAGATACTGTTCTCTGCAGCCGTGAGCATGAGTTCCAAAGGCTGTGTTGCCTGCCCAGTGCCAGGGTTAAGGACATTTCCTCAGGGCTGGAGAGGAACTTGGAGTGGGAGGGGAGGGATCCAGTTGTCGTCATCCATGTTGGTACCAACAACATTGAAGGGACTAGAAAGGAGGTTCTTGTGAAAGAATTTGAACAGTTAAGAGCTAAATTGAAAAGCAGAACCACCAAGGTAATAATCTTGGGATTACTACCTGAGCCACGGGCAAACTGGCATAGGGTAAATAAAGCCAAGGAGTTAAGTGTGTGGCTCAAAGATTGGTGTAGGAGGAATGGGTTTCAGTTCATGAGGCACTGGCATCAGGCTGGGGTGGAAGGGAGCTGTTCTGGTGGGATGGGCTTCACTTGAACCATGCTGGGACCAGTGTTGTGGCGAATTGAATAACTTGCGCCGCAGAGAAGGCTTTAAACTAAATAGTGGGGGGTGGGGTGGGGGGGGGGGGGTTGCTCAGGAGAGGGGATACGTAGGCTTGCAAAGCATAAGGATATGGCAGCATTGCAGGGCAGTTATTTAGATGATGATACCCAGAGTGTACAAACATAATAAAACAGCAGCAAATAGGGTCAAAGGGGGAAAAAAATGGTAAAAAGACAAAATTAATGGCTCTTTACTTAAACACGTAGCATTCAGAACAAAATAAATGAATTAAGGGCACAAATAGAGGTTAATGGTCATATAGCCATTACGGAGACATGGTTATAAGGAGATCAAAGCTGGGAAATAAATATTCAGGGGTACGTGACTTTTCGAAAGGACAGACAGGAAGGAAAGGGTGGTGGGGTAGCTTTGTTAGTACAGGATGGAATAAGTACAATAGCAAGAAATGATCTTGGATTGGAAGATGTAGAATCCATATGGATGGAGGTAAGAAATAACAAGGGGTGGAAGACACTGGTGGGAGTATCCTATAGGCCCCTAACAGTAGCTATACTATAGGGCAGAGAATAAATCAGGAGATAATGAAGGCATGAATAAAAGGCAGTACATTAATCATGGGTGACTTGAATCTTCATGTAGATTGGGAAAATCAAATTGGCAGAGGTAGCCATGAGGAAGAACTCATGGGGCCATAACTTCCGACTAGCGTCGGAAAGTGCTGGCCCACAGAAGCTGGAAGAAGTAAATACCTACTTACCTGGTCTTGAAAATTACGCTGACATTTCTGTTCGCTGGTGCTGCTTGTGGCCTGCATCGAAAGATTTCTCGCACATCCCAGTGGTCGAGCTCCAGTATATTCAAGGAGGCCACGCCCCCTTTTTTACGGCACTTGCTGCTGTAAAGCAGGTAGGTTTAAAGGGCTGGGGAAATTGACAGGCCAGGGAGAAGGTAAGTGGATAGGATTTGGGGGTTGGGGTTGGGGGTCCAAGGTCAGTTGGGTGGGGGTCCGAGTTCAGGGGGGGTGGTTCCAAGGTTGAGGTGGGGTGGCCCAAGGTCGCGGGGAGCTTCCGAGGTCGGTGTGGGGGAGATCCAAGGTCGGGGTGGGGTGTCCAAGGTCGGTGGTGGGGGGTCCGAGGTCGCTGGTGGGGGTTCCGAGGTCGTGGGGGAGTTCCAAGGTCGGGGGGGTTGTTCCAAGGCCAGCAGGGGTGAACAAGGTCGGGGGAGTGTCTGAGGTCGGAGGTGGGTGTCCGAGGCCGGAGTGGGGGGGTGGTCTGAGGTTGGGGGAGGTCCGAGGTCGGAGTGGGTGTCTGAGGTCGGGGGGGTGGTGGGGGTTCCAAGGTCGGAGTGGGGGTCCGAGGTCGGGGGTGGGGAGCCCAAGGTCAGAAGGGGGAATGGGGGTGGTCCCGTGGGGTTGGTCTGGGCCTTTACAATAGTTATTCAGAAGTTAGAAGAGCTTTTAATTCTTCTAACATTTTCTGGGTAACTTTTGGTATAACTTCGGCAGGACCATCCGAAGCTTGCGATTTAAACCATATTTTCAGATGGTTCCCAATGCTGTGCAATTGTCCAGAGGAAGTGTTCACTTCTGGGCAATTGCCGTGCAAACCTTTACCTGGGAACTTGTCAGAGGGATACCCTAGCTCACCTTTGGAGTAACCCCCCCCCACCCCCAAATCTGATGCTGGGGAGCACGTAAGTTACGTGCCACTGAGTGTATTTAGGACAGCTTCCTAGAACAATATGTTGTGGATCCAACCAGGGATCAGACTATTTTGGATCTGGTAATGTGTAATGAGGCAGGTTTAATAAATGATCTCAGAGTAAAAGAACCCCTAGGAAACAGTGGCCATAATATGGTAGAATTTAGCATTCAGTTTCAGAGTGAGAGACTTGGGTTGGAAACAACTGTGCTAAACTTAAACAAGGGTAATTACAAAGGAATGAGGGCAGAGTTGGCTGGAGTGGACTGGGAAAGGAGTTTAGCAGAAAAGACAGTTGATGAACAATGGCAGACGTTTAAGAAAATAGTTCATGACTCTCAACAAAGATACATCCCAGTGAGGAAGAAGGATTCTAGGAAGGGGATAAACCAACCATGGTTAACCAAGGAAGTTAAGGATAGTATCAAATTGAAAGAGAAAACATACAATGTGACAAAGATTAGTAGTAAGCCAGAGGATTGGCAAAGTTTTAAAAACCAACAAAAGATGACCAAAAAAAAATAAAGAGGGAGAAAATAAACTTTGAGGGTAAACTAGCAAGTAATTTAAAACTGGACAGTAAGAGCTTCTTTAAATATATAAAAAGGAAGAGAGAGGCCAAAGTGAACATAGGCCCCTGAGAGAATGAGGCTGGGGAAATAATAATGGGGAACCAGGAAATGGCAGGGGAGTTGAATAAATACTTTGCATCAGTCTTCACGATAGAAGACACTAATAGCATTCCAAAAATACTAAATAATCAAGGGGCAAAACGGGGGGAGGAAATAAATACAATAACTATCAGTAGAGAAAAAGCATTAGGGAAACTAATGGGGCTAAAGGCCGATAAGTCCCCTGGAACTGATGGGCTGCATCTTAGGATATTAAAGGAAGTAGCTACAGAGATAATGGATGCACTAGTAGTAATCTTCCAGGAATCCTTAGATTTTGGAAAAGTTGTTTGATAAGGTACCGCACATGGCTACTTAATAAGGTAAGAGCCCACGGTGTTGGCGGTGGTATATTAGCATGGATAGAGGATTAGCCAAATAATAGCAGACAGAGAGTTGGGATAAGGAGGACATTTTCAGGATGGCAACCTGTAACTAGTGATCCCACAGGGATCAGTCCTGGGGCCACAATTATTTACAATATATACTAATGACTTGGATGAGGGAAGTGAATGTACTATCGCTAAGCTTGCGGATGGCACAAAAATAGGTGGGAAAGCAAGCGGTGAGACAAGGAGTCTACAGAGGGATATAGACAGGTTGTGCACCTTGTGTTCTGGTACACAGTGAGTCAGCACCGTATGTAATTGAAAAAAATGGCACTGAAGCCATATTTGGGGACATTGGGGGAATTCAATTCTAAAAAAAGAGGGCTGGTGTAATTATGAATGAAGGTTAGGCAATTGGCTGAAAGTGAATAAAGGAAGAGATGAGGATAAAGTAAATGTTTTCCTCACCATGATGGGACCAGATGAGGTGGTGTCTAACCATTGTTGTCCACATGACCCCAGTACTATGGACTATTCTGAAATTAATGAGTTTCTTGGCTCATATTATGGCACAATTAAGAATGAGGTTGCACTGAGAGTTGCATTCCGTGAAAGTGAGACTGTTGCAGATTACATTCTTAAATTTAAAAAGCCCTCTTGTCACTGTGGGTAAAGTGTGAACTTAGGAATCAACCTTAGAGATACATTCGTAGAAGGCCTCAAGAACAATGAAATCCAGGCCAAGCATCAAGCCAATAAGCTGATGTGGATGGAGGCCTGCAAGGAGGCCAAAACCATGCCACTGGCAAATAGCAAGAGTTGCAATTTGCAAGGGCCTTTTCCTGAGCCAGCAAGGGAGGGCCAACCGATTTCCACAAGATCAGGGCCACAGCAGCCAAATTCACCGTCTCAGAAAACAGAAACTTAGATGTTACTATTGCCATGGTAGCCACCAACCATTTAAACACCCCCATTTCCAGTCAAAGTGTTATGCCTGTAGGAAAGTCGGTCATATCCAGATGGCATGAGGAAACGGTAATGATCCAGGTTGTGGTAAAGCTCCAGGTTGCAGACATGCACCAGGCCGAGGTTGTGGTAGATCTAAAGCTGGTACAGAAATCTTTGAATGCACACCTGGTAGATATAGAAATAAAAGTTGATCAAGCTGGAAGACCAAGGCCTGAATTTTGCGCTCGTCTAGGCGCACGTGCAATCAGCGGGCCCAGGAGCGGACGGGAAACAGTCCCCCGACCACAATCGCCCCCAGGCTGTGATTTCACACTGGATGGCCAATTAAAGGCCAGCCAGCATGAAACGTGCCCTGAGAAAGGCTCAGCACTGCCGGTGGGGGTGGGAAGAGGGCAAGCGCTGACGTCACTGCGTGTGCAGGTGAGCGCTTCCACTGAGCTCCCTGAAGGCAGACAACTGGAAGGCAGACAGCTGCCTCAGGAAGCTGCGGGCCTCCAAATAATAAAATAAGGCACAAAAATGCTGCAAAAGATGTCCATGCAGCACAATCAAGCACCTGAAATCATGCCTCATAAAAATGCTGTCCCTAGATATTTCTTTATATTTTATATGCTAATGGAGATTTCATCCTGCCCTTGGATGAGCTTTCATCAAAAATGTAAAGCCCGCCTGGCCGATTGGCCCGTCCGCCAACTGTAAGGTTGAATGGGACATGAAAAATCGTTTACAATTGGGCTGTTAATGAGCTTAATTGTCAGCGGGTACTCTCCCGACTCGTGCGCGCCCGCTGTGTGAAGTAGCATGCAAGTGTGTGATGATGCCGGGATGCTCGGCCGACATCTTCTCGCTTAATTTTACGCCTGTTCAGGCCAGGCGCATGCGCGCCCACCCGCGGGACGTATAATCCTGGCCCAAGAGTTGTACCCTGTCAGTGAACAAAAAATACAGCACATGGAAGATGTGAATAAAAGGGCTGAAGATATAATTCCAGTGTCCACAGCAAAAATGAAAGTTGGAAATTCACAACTTACGTTCATTGTTGATACAGCTGAAGCAGCCTCTGTTATCCCAGAAGGCGAGTACAAGAAACCCTGGTCACATTCCCTTACACAAAACTTGTGTGAAACTGACTAGTTATTCCAATAACACTATTCCAGCGTTAGCTGAAGTTAGTGTTAGCGTGGAATACGATGATGCATCCTATCACTTGCCATTGTTTGTAGTAAGACGGAGCAAAGCCTCCCTAATGGGAAGGAATTGGCTTCAGAAAATACAGTTAAACTAGGGCAAGTTATTAACAGTTGTAACCAGTAAGAGTGGGTGGAATTTTATGACCCTGTCGCGATGGGTGCGGAGCCGTGAAATACGGTGAGCCATTCAAAGGTCAATTGATATCGGTGGGACCGTAAAATTCCGCTCAGTATGTCTGACATTGAGAAGGTGCTAAGAGAGTAGAAGCAAGGAGGACCAAATGATAAAATTAGGCATCACAAAGCCAAAGTTAAGGCTAGGCCACTGCCTTTATGCATTCTTAGAAGCAGTAAGTAAGGAGCTGGAAAGATTAGAAAGAGCAATTAAGGTGACGAGCAGTGAATGGGCCGCGCCTATTGTGATAGTTCACAAAACAGATGGGTCCATTTGGATTTGTGGAGATTATAAATAACAGTAAATAAGGTGATTGGAATGATATTTACCCATTGCTTTTCAGTGAAGATTTGCTTTCTAATTTTGCCAACGGGATGGTGTTCCATAAGATAGATTTGTCTCATGCATATCTGCTATTAAAATTAGCTGACAAGAGCAAGGAATTGCTTCCCATTCATATGCACAAAGGGTTGCACCAGTACGAAAGGTTACCATCTGGGGTGTCTACGTGCTCCCGTAGTGTTTCAGAGCATCATGGATCAGGTAGTAAGTGGGATGGAGAGGAGTGTGCTGCTTAGGTGATATTCTAATTATCAGTAAGACAAAGAAAGAACATGTTGTAAGGTTGAATGAAGTCTTAGTTTGACTTCAAGTGTATGGTATCAAAGCTCAAAACCATAAGTGTTGCTTCAAGAATTGAAGAAAATATTGACTAGTGATGTTGTTTCGAACCATTATAATCCCTAGAAATAATTCCCAGAATGAAAAAACAGTAAAAACTGGGAAATAAGAATATTGGTCTGAACTGGTGTCTTGTATGCCTTAAAATGGAACACCAGTAAAAACTGGGAAATGAGAGTACTGGTCTGAACTATTTTTTCCTTCTGGGTTGGTTTTAATGTCTGATGCTGCACTACAAGTGTTAGGTGTGGTGTTATTTTACATAATGAAAGATACTGTGGAGAAGCCTGTAGTACATGCTTCATGTACTTTAATGAGGTCAGAGCAAAATTACTCACACATTGAGAAAGAGGCTTTAACAATTATATATGGTGTTATTAAGTTCCACAAATACTTGTACAGTAGGAAGTTCACTTTGTCAACTGACCACCAAGCCATACAGTCATATTTGGTTCAAAGAAGGGAGGACAATCCCTAGTAGCAGCATGACTTCAGAGATGGGCATTGATTTTGATGGCCCACAAGTACCATATGAAGTATTGTAAGTCAGCAGATCATGCAAACAAGGGTGTCCTTTCAAGATATCCCGTGAAGACTGAATCATTTTTAGCCACTGAGTCACAAGTGACATGCCAGTATCTGCGAGAAATTGGTGAAGAAAGTCGCAAGGAGGTGGTGCTCAGTAAAGTGCTTAATTATGTCATGAATGCTTGGTCTAAAGAGTGTGATGATGAGAGATTGCAGAAGCGTTTCACACATAGGAATTAAATGAGTGTAGATCAAGGCCTCCTATGGGATTTAAGAGTCATTGGGCTGAATTGTAGCTCCCTCATCAGCGCGTTTGCAGGTGCAAAATTCCCCAGATGGCCTTCCCACTGTCCACTCCGACCACAATTTTGGGATGGGTGAGGCTTAGGCTGGCTGACCCATCCTCCAATCTCCAAGCTGCTCCAATTGAGGCCCTTAAGTGGGCATTAATAACCAATTAAGGGCCATTTTCTGTTCAGTCTCAATTTTCAGGCTGGCAGGAGGAGTTCATGAGTAGGGGGAAGCCTGGAAAAGTCACCCTGCTCAGGCCTCGAGACGCTTCCTTCAAAGACTTCCTTTCCACATCAGGCATCTCCCCAACAAGGCCGCACCCCCCCACCCACCCATGGGTACTCCCTCACCTTTCCTGGCCTATCCATCAAGATCCCACCCCCATCTCCACATCCCCTCAGGCATCTTTTCCCCTTCCCACTGTGAGACACCCTACACTTTCCTGGTGCTGGGTTCTGGGACTTTGAATATGGGGACAGAACAAGTGCATGTTGATTACTTTGAAGTGGAAGGGAAAGAGTCCCTTGTTTTAGTCAACACCTATAGCAAGTGGATAAATATTGAGACTATGCCCAATGCCACAAGTGCCAAAATAACAGAGGTTTTGAGAAGTTGGTTTGCAATTTATGGGTTGCCAGAGGTGTTGGTGTCAGATAATGGTCCACATACTTCTTCTTATCGCCTCAGTGGTTTTTCATCATGACCTCCTGACCAGCACTGAACTCTCTAAGTTTCATATCTGGTGTATCTTAACTTATCTTCACCTTGTCTTGCTTTTTTACGTCAACAGAGTTTGAAATATTTCTGAGTTAGGATGGAGTCACATCGCATCTAATGGTGATGCAGAAAGAAGTATACAGATTATGAAGAGGCCTTTGTAGAAGTATTTGCTCCATGACAAAATGACAAGTAATTTCTGTCCTCTTTTTGACACTGTGCACACTCATTAGGCAGATGACCATCATTTGGAAGATAAGTAGGTCGGGAAGGGAGCTGTAGTCCCAGTCGAACTCCCCCGCCCCCTCACTCGAGGTGCTCTGATTGACACCCAAGGGCAGGTAGAAGAGGCAGAGATTGAAATCCTCCAGCACTGTCTGGAAAATGGATGTCACCTCCACATTGATAGCACTGTTCCTGGGTGGAAGGAGGTCCTGGAGGTACATGAAACTCACCAACACCTGTTTGATATCTCTTGACCTTTGCTTGTTCACAGAGAGCTTCTTACCATCTGTTGTGCTGATCTGCTGGTAGGTCTTGGCAGCTTTATCGAAGGGATACTTCATGTTGCATAGGCCCCTTCAAAGGGCATTTCAGAGTGGATATTATCTGCTCTCTACAGAATAACCCTATAGTCTACAATAGGTTGCTCACCTTATGAATTAGTGTTTAAACACGGTCCCAGGACAAGGTTTGACTTGCTTAAGTGTGACGTCAATAGCAAAGTATGAGAAAAGCAAGACAAAGTGATGCTGAATCATGATACATGAGGCATGAAACTTAGAGAGTTAATTGCTGGTCAGAAAATCATGGTGAAAAACCACTGAGTTGATAACAAGTCTGTGATGTATGTATCCCAACTTGTTAAATTTCAGATATTGTTGACATTGATTTAGTCATATTGTATCCGAGAAATTATGTGAATGCATCATTTTATATTTTAATGTATAAGTTGTTTTTTAAGTGGGACTGGAGTGTAGTATATGAAAGTGCTGCCCTCTCTGTCCTGTTGGTGAGCTCTAAATAAAGTTAGTTCAATAGTGGCTGCCTACAGTTGAGCATGTCTTTGTGTTGTTACTCAGTGAAATACATTGCTGAAGGCAGGGTGTATTGGGTCCTGGACCATCCCACACCACATTCCAACCTGTTGTGTTAGGAATCATGTAATTCAAACAGAAACTGCTGCTACGTTCGAAAGCAGACTGAATAATATCTGCACCTCTATGCACCTCAGCACTGCTCCTGTAACATTGGCCTTCTTTCAGCCATCAACATTCCCTTCCCTACCCTCACTGTCTCATCCTCTGTTCCATGCCCAACCTCCTGTCCTGAACTTCCTGCTGTGTTTAACTGTGGCTACTGATTGACAATTGCTGCTGTGACAGTCTGTGTTGAGCTGCACTGGAATCCCCCTTGCTGTACAGCAGCATAAAATGGCACATTGTGAATAAATAGGCTCAGCTACCCACATAACTGCTGCTTTGTCAGTACAGAAAGACTTAGGTTTATACAGCATCTTATCAAGTTTCTCGAAATGTCTCAAAGCACTTCCCATTACAATGAACGATTTTTGAAGTGCATTGTGTTTTATCCAGGCAGCCCCAGCAGTCACATTGTGAAGAGTGAGATCTGGCAGACCAGAATGAGACGAATGACCAGGTTTTTTTGGGGTTGGCTGCAGGACAAATGCTGGTCAGGATGCCAGCTGGACTCTCTGATCTTCTTCAGATTCTATCATGGGATCTTTAAAATCCATCTAAACTAGACAGGCAGATGGTACTTCAGTTGAACATCCCATCCAAAGATTAGCTCCTCTAACAATGCAGCAGTCCCACAGCAGGCACTGGAGTGCTATGTAGGTTATGCAGGCAAGCCCAGGAATGGGGCTTGAACCCACTGCTTTCTCACTCAGAGCCAAGTATGATATCAATTAAACCAAGCTATGTGTTCCATTGTCCACTTGTACATATACTATGTGGAAAAATGTGTATTGGTGTCTTGTCTCATGTGGACTATATGAATGACATGGTACATACTAAAGAGTTCCTCACTGCTTTCCAATACTGGCATCCAACATGCACTCCAAAGCTGCTGTTCCAAATATGTTAATTCTGGGCTCAGTGTACAATATCCATCTCATCACATTCACACACTCCATCATTTGTGAGGTTGTAGTTGTGGATGTCAGGAATTGGGGTACAGAGGTCAGGAGCCTTGCACCAAACAGGGGAGGGCTGGCATGCTAGAAAGTTTTCGTTTTAATTAGTTCATGGGATGTGGGTGTCACTGGCTAGGCCAGCATTTATTGCCCATCCCGAATTGCCCTTGTTCAGAGAATGTTTAAGAGTCAGCCACATTGCTGTGGGTCTGGAGTCACATGTAGGCCAGACCAGGTAAGAACAGCAGATTTCCTTCCCTAAAGGGTATTAGTGAACCAGATGGGTTTTTACAACAATTGGCAATGGTTTCATGGTCATCATCAGATTTTTAATTCAAATTTCACCATCTGTCATGGTGGGATTCGAACCCAGGTCCCCAGGCCATTATCCTGGGCCTCCTGGAATACTAGTCTAGTGACAATATGTCACCGCCTCCCCTTTGTTTTAATAGCCAATTCAGAACAAAGTGTGAGGTCACCCACTTTGGACCTGAGAAAGAGGTCAGAGTATTTTCTATGTGCTAGCAAATTAGGAACTGTGAATGAGCAGAGGGATTCCGGGGTCCTTGTACAAAAATCACTGAAAGCTAGTGGACAGGTCCAAAAAATAAATTAAAAGGCTAAGGGACTTTTCCTCTCTCAATAGATTTTTGTTAGATGGAGGTATTAAGGGATTTGGAACAAAGGCAGGTAAATAGAGTTGAAATGCAGTTTAGCTATGATCTAATTGAACAGCAGAACAGGTTTGAGGGGCTAAATAGCCACATCGTTTCTATGGTTCTAAGAATTTCAAAGTAGCGCTCTCTCTGAGGCCAAGGCATGCCAGTCCTGTAAGATCCAGGGTGGTAAAGGAACTACAAAAATCCAGTAATAATTGCTTTGCATCCTTTGTCTCATTTGAGGAAGATAACTCTGTCTGCAACCATTAGAAGTTCTAGCATAAAAATTAGAAAACTGTATTACTTCTAATTAATGACCTAGCTCGCAAAAGCACTGCACATACTCATCTATGTCACTCTGGGTGGAATCGTCCATGCCCACTGCCGTTGGGCATATTCGGCGGCGTACGTGGACAGTATGGCGAGAAGGCCAAAAATCGGTTTCATGACGTTGTGAAACCAGTTTGCGATTGTCTGCTCAGCCCGTCGATGGAGGGCCGCATTCCTGCCATTGGACGTCTGGAACTTCATTGTAATATATCAGCGTATCATTATAAGGCCAGCACGCCGGACTCACCACCCACACCATCCACGTTGGCAGAAAAGCACGCCGGTGCAGAACACATCTTGGTGAGTGTGATGTGCAGAAGTCGAGACTTACTGTCAGAGCCTCGCTCAAATTGCGGACATCCGAGGAGCAGAAGATGCTGGAACCCGACAACAACGGCACACTGGAGGAACATCCATGGCATGCTGGGTGGATTCTCATGGACATGGCTCTGCTGCAAAGCAGCTCACAGAAGTTGGAAAGTCACCGTTGATGCTCACAACGGGTGATGGTCAAAGGAGTGGGAGAGGAAGGTCTAGGATCGACTGGGAGAGGAAGCGGTATTGGGGGGTAAGGTTGGGAGGGGCGGAATGAAGGTGTCAGGGGAGAGTGAGTTTGGGAAGGGGGAATTAAAGTGTCGGGTAGGTGAGGTTGGGATGGGGCAGTGAAGCTGTGGGGGGGAGTGAGGTTGGGAGGGGGGAGTGAAGGTGTCGGGGGGAAGCTGGGGGAGAGGGAGAATGGGGAGAGGAGGGGGTAATGGGGGAGAAGATGGCAACTGAGAAGGTAGGTGTAAGGGGCTTGGAAAGTATAAGGGAAGGAGTTTGGAGGGGGAAAGGAGCGTGGAGAGGGGAGGGGAGGGGAGGGGGTCCAGGTGGAGGAAGGAGTGTGAAGAGCAGAGGGAGTCCAGTGCAGAGGAGGATGGGGGGAATAAGGGTGGAGGAAGAAGTAAAGGGTATCTGAGGGAGCCAGGAAGAGGGAGGGACTATCCAGGGGGAAGTCCAAGGGGGTGGGAGGACTAAGGGGGAGGTGACAGGGTTTTGAGGGAAGGAGTTCTTGGGGGGAGGGGTCTGGAGGAGGGGAGGAGCTCCGGGGGGAAGGGGTTCCTAGGAGGAAGGGGTCCAGAGTGGGGAGGGAGGAAGGGATTCCAGTGGGGGCAGGGGTCTGGAAGGGGAGAAGGGGTTGTGCAGAGGAAGGGGTTTGATGGGGTTCGGGGGAAGGGGTTCCAGTGGGGGAAGGTGTCCAGAAGGGGGGAGGGTTTCTGGAGGGGAAGGGGTTCTGGGGAAGGGGTTCGGGGGAAGGGGTTGCGGAGGGGGGGCGGTGAAATCTGTGCTGAGTGGGGAGGGGCGGGGGAAGGAATTCCAGCGGGGGAAGGGGTCCGGAGATGGGAAGGTGTTCCGGGAGGGGGAGGGGTATGGAAGGGGAAGGGGTTCCGGGGGAGAAGGGGTCTGTCGGGAAGAAGGTGTTCCGGGGGAAGTGGTCTGGAGGGTGGGATGTCCAGGTAAACGTGCAAGGGTGGGATCTGATGGGTCCATGGCTCCTGGGGAGTGAACTGAGGGTGGACGTGGTATGGAGGAAGGGTGAGAATGACCGAGGGCAGAGTGAGGCGATAGGGTGAGACAGTGAAGGTTCGACAGTAGTGGTAGGAGGGATGGCGAGGGTGGTTGGTGGGGACCCGGAGGCAGACTCGGACCCTGGGGGTGGGAAGGATGAGGTCAGGGAGGTTAATGGGGTGGGATTTTTGGGAAGGAAGGGAATGTGCATGTTCACCTGGACATCCCCGAAGGAAAAGGGTTGTGACTGGTAGGTGATGGTGTGGAGGTGGAAGATGATGCTGGGGGGAGGGGTCAACAGTGATGGAAGAAAGGAAATGGGTGACTGGGGGATGGGAAAAGATGGGGGAGCAAAAGTAAAACCAAATTAGAATCATGTCTAAATCGAATGTGAAATGAGAGTCGTGTTGGGCGAGATCAGGTACTGCATGGGAGTCTGATCAGTGGGTGGGCGGAGATGCAGCTCAGCTCAGATGGACAACTGAAAGTGAACCTCAGCAGGCAGCATAGAAAATACTCAGGACATTGAGGTGAGCGTGATACGGGAAGGGTACGTGTGTGTGGGAAAGTGCTTGAGGATCCGTAAAGCCCTGCCACACACACTTCTCCCTCCAGAATCACTCATGGGCCGGCTGCTCCCTCTGTAGTGACAGAGGACGAGGTTGAGGGGCTCACAGGCAAAGGGAGAGGGAGTGGACAGTCTCTGAGATTCCTGAGTGGGTGACCCAGGGGTGTCCAGCTGCGGCTCCTCCTCCCTTTGGGTGCCGGAGGGCCCCGGCCTACTCCTTGAGGGGAAGGAGCACCTGGAGGGATGCCAAGTTATTTTGTTTCCCTCTCACAATGCCACTGCAGGAACTCACCCATGTCTCCCGTGATGGAGTACAGGGCTGTGCGCATCTCCGCGTTCTGCTGGACCAGGGTCTCCACAATTTCTGCCATCCTCCTCATGGAGATCTCCATACAGGGACGTGTGAGTACCACTTCATCAGAGAGCAGGCAGGCACATTCCTCTGACTCACAAGCCTTCTGTTGAGGGCTTCCAGCAGCTCTGCGTGTTGTTTAGCTGACTTTCTACGATGTGTTGGAAGGCCTAATCCAGAGGTTCATCATCTGACTCTGACCTCATAGATACCTCTTCCCCAGCAGTCCTCCGAGTGCCGGGGAGCTCGTCTGAACCTGCCTCCTCCTGCTGTGGATGCATGTCCGTGCAGCAACCACCAGATTGTGAACCCAATCATGCTCTGGATCTAGGTCCCACCGAGGTATGTGTCTCTGCGCTGGTACAGGATGTGGGTAAGCACTGTGAAGGGTCTTCCAGGCTGCTTATTTCTTGCTCTTCAATGGAGGAGGAGTCCTCTTGGTTGGAGGTGAGGACGTGGATAGAGCTGAGGAACTGGCTAACTGAGGGCGCCAGTCACTTGGCAGAGCTCCCTGTGAACCAAAGTACAGATAATTAGTACATGGCAGCAGAGTCAAAAGCAGGAGAGAGAACTCACAGTTGCATTGCGAGAGGGATGATGTGGTGCAGGATCCTCAAGTGGGTGGTCACCAACGACATCACCATTGCTGCAGGCAGGGTCCACATCCTCATCAGCCAGCGTGATGGCACGCTCCTCAAAGTGAGTGAGGGGTCGAATGTGGGCCACTCCACCCCCAGTCTGGGACCACTCCCTGCTGTTGTGAGCAGGCTTCTTCCACATGAAAACAGATGGAGAGAGTGTGAGCAGGACACATGGCACTGCATGGAATGTTTGTGTGGGGAGCGGAGCCATGGGTGGGATGAGGATGTGAGCTCGAGAGGATATGAGCCTGATAGAGATGTGAGGGTGTGTGTGAGAGTTAGTGATGTTGTCCCTTGAGGAGTGAGATCCCTGTGGATGTGTGATGGGTTTGTAAATGTGTGAGCTGAGAGTGATGAGAAGAGTCCTGGTGGAACAGATGAGATCATTCATCCTCTTGCGGCACTGGGTGCCTGACGTCTTTTGCAGGGCATTGACGCTAACCACCGCTGCCTCCACCTCCCATGCTGGATTGGTGATGCTGCTGCCCATCCTACGGCCAGAGCGGGGGTAGAGGACATCACGGCGGGTCTCCATGGCATTCAAAAGGCGCTCGAGGGATGCGTCACTAAACCTGGGGGATTGCAGTCTTCTTACCTTTTGGGGACATGTCTTCCGTGCAGCAGTTGTGGGCTTGAAGCGCTGGGAGATGTGCTTGCAGCTGGATTTAAATATGATGCCCGGTGTGATGAAGCGGCAAGGTGATGGCATGGCGGGCGAATGAGAGACCACCTGCCATCGAAACGTCATGTTTCCTGGGAATGCACAATTAGTGCGGCGGGTTTGGGGTGATTCGACGTGAAAAGCCGCCATCACGGCCGGCAGATAAAACATCGTTTTACTGCCCGCTACCACACTTAGTGCAAATCTGGGACAATTCCGCCCTCTAACTTTGCACTTCCATCAGGGAATATCATCTGCTAAAATGCAAGTTGGAAATTCAAGCCCATGTTGCAAGCAGGCATCCCTGTGGCTGATGCAGAAATATGACATGACCATTACCCAAATTGATGTATGTGCTTTGAAAGGAGATTTAAGAGTCAGGATTTAAAATAAAAGGTCACATGCTCCTGAATTCATAATTTTCTGTTTCATAAATCTCTCTTTCCGTCCCTCCTTGCCCACTTTCTCTCCCTCCTCCTTCTCTGTTGTTAAATGTATGAAGAATTATCCCTGATTTTGAGCATTAGCACTTTGGCATCCCCTGTATGTAGAGCAATGAATTATAGGTTCCATAACAGTAATGTGCTGACCAAAGGACAATGCTTTAATGCTGAGCTAATGAGAAACCAGTCCAAGAAACCTGCAAGCCCTTCAGCTGCAGACTGCATTTCAGGAGGTTATTTTCCATCTCAATTTTGCCAAAGGCACTTCTTTCCAAGGAACAATTGTAAAACTGGTAGAGATGTCATCAGTCAGTCATTCCACAGCTGAGAACTGCATGGAGCAACTCTAAATGTTCGGTAATGATTTTATTGCAGTAATATTACAGCAAAGAGGCTGATGTAGTGATTACAGAATCACAGAATCTTACGTTACAGTGCATTTTGTCACTCATGCCTGTTTAAAAGAGCCATCTCCATGTCACACTCCTCAGCTTTCCTCACACCCAGCATATTTTCCCTTTTTAAATATACATCCAATTTCCTTTTGACAGTTGCCATTGAACCTCCTTTCATCACCTTCTCAAGCATTGTATTCCATTGTATAACAACTTGTCGCGTAAAAAACTCACCACCTGTTACAATTACAAGATGTACAAGATTGTTATATTTTGGGACTGTGTCTTTAATTTAAGGTAAAAATGAAGGGGGTTATGTGACCTGTTCCGAAGCCTGCCTGACAGCAAGCCTGAATGGCTTGATTGTAGAGATTAGAGGGGGCCCAGATGATTTTACTGGGAAGAAGGTACAAGGTGTTTACACTTGGAGACAATAGCTGGGATTTTCTGTGCCCGCTGGCGTGAGCAGACAATATGATGTTTCACGATCAGTTTCACGACGATGTGAAACCAGTTTGCGATCGTCCGCTCAGCCCGCAATTGTCAGGCCACGTTTCCTGCCATCGGATGTCGGGAACATCATTGTAATATATCTGCATATAATGATGAGGCCAGCCCGCTGGAATGTCTGACTCCTGTTTGGCCAAGGGCAGCTCGTTTCTGCCCTTTGATCAGGATCATATCATAGAGATGCAGCCATGAAACTTTAAAAGCATCTTATCCCTTGCCCACCTTCAGTACCTGACCCCTTCAGGAGCACAGTGTCACTGGTCACACATGCTGAAAAGATGGGGTCCAGACCCACCTTAAAGGTGCTGAGAGCACACAGAGAGAATGACGAACTCTGTGATGCCTGCCCACGACATTCTGGTAGCAATGCCCAGCACCATCGAGGTGCAGGCATCACTAATGTGTCTGGGAAGTGTGAGGCTGGCCATTACTTACGTCTGATGGCTGCACAGAGCACGGGGAAGGGGCCCTGGACTGAGACACCTGCCTTTTATCTTGTGCAGAAAGGTTTCACATCTGAGTGACATGAACAGTGCTCATCAGAACAAGGAGCCATAGGCAGGGAGACATTCTTGGGAGTTTATTTACAATAGTGAACATTATGCACAAGTGATTAACTATGCAACTACATCTTCTTAACTTTCCTAACCCTGCCGCTACGTCTTAGTGCTCCCTGGACCTCCACAGTGGAGGTGGAGGCAGCCTGCTGACTGCTATGCCCTGTCTGTGATGACCTTAGCAGGCCTCCTCTGGAGGGCTGAGACCTGGAGGGCCTCCGCCTGCTTTCGGGGTCCTTCTGTGTGACAGTGGCACCCTCCTTGGCCTGTGGAGTTGGAGCTGTTGAAGAGGGGATTCAGATGGGCCAGACATTCTCAGGGTCACCTAGATGGATGGCCGCTGGGATTACATCTGCTGGTCCTCCTCCCTGTGGGTGCTTGATGGGCCCTGGCTGGTTCCTTGAGGAAATGGGGTAGCTAGAGTGAGATCGGGCTGCCGCACACCCCGCTCGCATACACACTGTTGGAGGCCAACTATGGTGTCAGCGATGGAGTTAAGCCCGTGCAGCAGTGCAGGAACGACGTCCTGGACCAAGTCTCCATTGCGGCCACCATCCTACCAGTGTTGACCTTGGTGCTTTGGTATGCTGGCGCTATCACCTCAGCCTGAATGTGGACACACTCCTCCATCATGCCTTGCAATCTGAGGAGTGCAGCAGACATCCCTTCCTGATGTTCCCTAGCTTGCTTTTGCAGCTCCAGCAACTGTGACATGACCGAGTCCAGAGGCTCATCATCTGACTCAGACTCAGCAAATTTCTGGCCTCCATCAGTCCCCCAAGTACGAGACACCTGGGAAGCCCCTGCTGCTGCCTGCTGTGGATCAGACAGTGTGATGTGCTCACCAAATTGTGATCCCGAGGCTACTCTAAAGCTAGGTGTGTATTTTTGCACTGGTGGAGATTGTAGGTGAGCGCTGTGACGGGACTTCAAGGAGGGTGCCTTCAGATTCTTCTTCAGAGGTTTCTTCGAGGCTTGATTGGAGACCCTGGGTCATGGACCACGTCGGCTGTTTCCAGATGTGCCTGCAGAAGCAAGGGTAGATAATTAATGCATAGCAGTGGCCTGTGAAACAGGACACATCACCCACAGCATGGTTGCCTGATGGATGTTACACTGCTGGATCCTCACTTGGTACAGCAGCATCAGACTCACTGTCAGCACAGGGCCGGTCCAGATCCTCGCCGGCCAGCTGGGTGGCTGTGTTTTCAAAGCCCCCGAGGACTTCGATCTCAGGCATTCCTTCACCGGTCTGCGACCTCTCCCTATTCTTGTGTGTCAGCATGTTCCGCATGAAGAGAGATGGAGAGAGTGTAAGCAGGACACCTGCCAGGCCAGATGATAAGTATGTCTGGCCTGTGTGGGTGGTGAGTGGCCCCCGTGGATGGATTGAGGACAATGAAGGTGAGTGTGAGAGAGTGCATGGTGATGTCCCCTGAACACTGCAGTGAGTGAGATCCCTGTGGGTGTGTGATGCGTTTGTGAGTGTGAGTTGAGAGTGTGAGAGAAGTGACTTACCCTGGCAGAACGGAGGGGATCATTCATCAACTTGCAGCACTGGGTGGCTGTCCTCTTTTGAAGGGTGTTGTCGCTGACCACAGCTGCCATGCCTCCCAAGCCTGGTTGGTCATGCTGCTGCACGTCCTGTGGCCAGAGCAGGGGTAGGGAACATCCCAGTGGGCTTCATGTCATCCAAAAGGCATTCCAGTCACGTGTCATTAAACCTGGGGGCTGCAATCTTTTTGCCTTTCATGGACATCTTCCCTGCAGCAGTCATGGGCTGGATGCACTGAGATGTGTGCACGCGGCTGGACTTTAAATATGGCACCCAGCATGATGAAGCTGCGATGTGATGGCATGGCGGGCGAACGAGAGCCCGCTCACCATGGAAACGGGAATGCATAAGTAATGCAGTGGGTTCTGGACGACACAGCGAGAAAACCTGCCATCGCGGCCAGCGAGTAAAATGTCGTTTTACCCGCCCACTACCGCACAGTGCAAATCTGGGATGATTCTGCCCAATGGTAGCAGCCTGTGTGCTAACAGTGGATAGACTGTGAGTCTCCAAAGTCCCAGGGAAGTGTTGAGAATGCCGGGTTATAAGCAGCTGTGCTTTAAACTGTGCATTTACTTCCAAGATAAAAGAGAGTTGGGGCCTCAAGGAGAACTAATCAACATTTCTACCTGGATGCAAGGTCCACGTGATTCACATTGCCATGGAGATGGACTTTGAGAGAGAAGTGTTTCTAAGATATCCCTGAAAACTCTCAAACAAGGTTAGTCTGCCAGGATCCTGTAGAGAGAGAGCAGCTATAGGTATCAAGCCGCTGTGGTTCCCCGCACAGGAATGTGTGCAGGTTCCCCTTTTCCCTCTGAGACCCTCCCCACACCCAAGTTCGTGACACCAGACTCACATGTGTATGGCTTGAACAGAATGACCAGCGAGACAAGTTTCTTCTGATAATCCACAATTGCTTTATTGAATTACCCACAGCCCTCAGAGAAGGTTTGCATACAGCAATCATGAAATGCAGTTGCAATTATAGTTATGTTACCCAGAACTCTGTCCCATTAGAGGCTAAACCCCCACCTTGTTTCTAATACAGATACTTCTGTGATTAACTAAAATAACATGGGAAAACCACAGAATTAAAACAACCTGTTCCCAGTACCAAACACACAGTCAGCTTGACACGGTTTAAATTTACAAAACCACAGTCATAACACTACGTCTTGTCCTGAAACATTAAGAAAACCCCTCAGACCAATATCACCATAATTTGGCTAAAACCACTTACAATTGCCAACACGGCTGGCCGATCCGGTGTCGATTTTAAGTCCTGAGGCAAGGTGACAAGCCCTGACCCTTCCTCTGATTGCAGCCCTCAAAACCTCAGACCAATCTCACTACAATTTGGCTGAAACCATTTCCAATCCCAAACCCAGCTGGTCTGTCTGGTGTTGATTGTGGGCCTAAGTCAAGGTGACCATCCCTGAACCTTCTTCCAACTGCAGCCCAGATACTCTGATGTGCTCTTCTTTTATAATAATTTAACTCAGAATTGTCAAAACATATTTCCTGCTGCTTCAATGTCCATTTAGTTGATTCCATGCAAAGTCCAGACAAATGTCATCAGCTCCTGCTGGTTAAAACAATGCAGGGTTTTCCATGGCAGATATATCCAAATGAATATTATCGGTTCTTATTGTATGAGCAACTCTCCTATTGTTTGAGGTGACACAGTAACATTTAAAGTTGATGAGGGTTTGAATGACCCTATTTCCAGTACTATTGTCTATGGTGCAGACCTTAGTTGCATAATTCCTTGAGTGTATTGTATTGATGATATTTCCTTTGTGCCATTGTATTGGATAATCAGACTTCTTGATTGCATTAGTCAATGGCAGGCAATAGCATCTCCCTGGTACCATAGCAGTCAGCCAATGTCCAAACCCTTTTAATGAGTCATTTATTTTTACTAAATGTCTGAACTAACCCATTGCTGCCCAGCCCTGTACTGCTGACTGCAGCTTGGCTTTTTAAATTTATATTTCGAATCATGGGGTCAAAACATGCCCATGGGTTTGAAATTATATTCCATAAATTTCCCAGTTGGAGAGGATTCCAATCCTATAAGGAGCTCACGCTCTGGTTGAAAAGACCAAATTTGTGGGGAGTTAAAACAAAACTGGAAGATTTGCCTAGCTTTAGCTAGTGGGAGAAGCCTCCAGGAAAGCTCTATGAAAGACAGTTCTGGAGTTAAAGGCTCCCAGGCTGAGAAGAGAAAAGATTGGAAGTAAACCCTCAGGAGCTAAGAATCATTTTGGACTGATTCTAGAAAAATTGAATGTCGACTGAAAAGGCAGTATTAGGTATACCTGTGAAGAGTGTTTTTTCAATTGTGCTAGATGTAAAAAGGTAACATTTCTGTTCTCTGGTTTAAAGTATAAGTTGCCTAAAAAATTGTGTTTAGATAATAGTGCTTTTAGTCTGGTGTTGCAGTAAAAGTCTTGAAACGTGAGGTCCCTGTCCTGTCATCCTTTCAGCTATTAACTGAATGTTTGAATTTCTTTTTTTAAAAGTTACCGATCTCATTGGGGATCGTAACAACCTCCCCTGTGGTTCTTTTGCCGGTTATCTTAATTCTGTATCTCTGGTTTTGCTGAAATTTCTACAAGTAATAATCTTAAAACAGGCACAACACTAATCCGTTTATTAGAGAAGAGGTTAGACAGGCATCTGGGCCACTGCTAAATTGGTTAGGGCCTTTTTTTAGGTGGCCCCAGCAAAGCAGAGACAGAGGATGGGATTTTCTGACCCCACCCACCACGGGATCGGAAATTCCTGCCCGAAGTCAACGGACCTTTTGCTGGTCCGTCAAATTATCCGTACCGCCCGCAGCGATTCCCCCAGCAAGTGGGACTGGAAAAATTTAGGCTTTAATTTTACTATTTAATTAAGGCTCCTGCACACATTTATAACCAAGCTCCTAAATAAGTTTGCCCTAGTCGGGACTCGTGATGAGCAAGCTCTGACTGATATTTGTGGGTCTTCAGCAGCCAAGCCAAAGGGACCTCTGAAGGCCACTCAAGAAAAGGCCACAAAGCCTATAGGAATTAAGTAATTGTAGAGTTGGAAGGAACAGGAATGGTCCTCCTGTCTCAACAGAACAACCACAGATCACTACCAATCTGACCTTGCCACCTTGCAATCACCACCACTCCCCCTGCCCCCTTCCAATACCCCCAAACTTACCCAGGGGCCCTGTTATTGGTTACACCCTGATAGGTAAGGTGCATCAGGGTGTGTGATTGGCACCCTCAGCTCAACTGATGAAGCAAGCGCATCCAGATTTTTAAGTAATGCACAATGAGTACTTTCATTATCTGAATTTGGAAGAGAAATTACAAAGTAATTTGTTGAGGTGTTTCATAAATTATTCTAACTTTAGTTGATCTCCCATAGCATTGTTCATATGTAGTGTGGGGTCTGGAGCATAACTGTGATGCTAGGTCAGCGGCCTGTCACTGCTATATCACTGACTCTATTCCATTCTCCCAGTTCCTCCATAAGGCCACTGCTCAAAGTTGCTCCTTGTGAGGATGTGATCTGTGTCCTGGGGTCTATTTCAGGCTAATTGCTGAAGGACATTTCTATTTATTAACAGCTTATAAATCCCCAGGATGTGGCCATGTTACCTAGGTGAGAAAATCAATTGGAAATAACTGGATTGTTTTTAAAAGGTTGTTTTACACCTATGACAAAGTCTAATATTGATATCTACTTATGTCTGAAGCTTGACACCTGATGGACTCCATGAGACACAACTTTGACACAGAAAAATAGATAGATCAAATGGAGTGATATATCTGATAGATTGATGAATCTATCGATAGATCAATAAAAGGACAGATCTGATGGATAGATCGATTAGACAGACTGAATCCCTCACCATCAACACCCTAGGGCTTACTATTGATTAGAAACTGAACTGGACTAGCCATATAAATACTGTGGCTACAAGAGCAGGTCAGAGGCTAGGAATTCTGCAGCGAGTAACTCACCTCCTGACTCCCCAAAGCCTGTCCACCATCTACAAGGCACAAGTCAGGAGTGTGATGGAATACTCCCCGCTTGCCTGGATGAGTGCAGCTCCCACAACACTCAAGAAGCTTGACACCAGCCAAGACAAAGCAGCCTCCTTGATTGGCACCACATCCACAAACATTCACTCCCTCCACCACCGATGCACAGTAGCAGCAGCATGTACCACCTACAAGATGCACTTCAGGAATTAACCAAGGCTCCTTAGACAGCACCTTCCAAACCCATAACCACTACCATCTAGAAGGACAAGGGCAGCAGATAGATGGGAACACCACCACCTGGAAGTCCCCCTCCAAGTCACTCACCATCCTGGCTTGGAAATATATCACCTTTCCTTCACTGTCGCTGGGTCAAAAACCTGGAAACCTTTCCTAACTGTGGATGTACCTACACCACATGGGCTGCAGCAGTTCAAGAAGGCTGCCCACCACAACCTTCTCAAGGGCTACTAGGGATGGACAATAAATGCTGGCATAGGCAGCGACACCCACATCCCATGAATGAATTTTTAAAAATTATACTCCATCTGCCAAACTTTTGTCTACTCATTTAGCCTGTCTATATTCCTTTGCAGACTCTTTGTGCCCTCCTAACAAATTGCTTTCCAACATATCTTTGTATTGTCAGAAAATTTGCCTATAATATAATTGATCCCTTCATCCAAGTCATTAATATAGATCATAAATAGTTGTGGCCCCAGCATTGGTCCTTACAGCACTCCACTAGTTACAGTTTACCATCTTGAAAATGACTCATTTATCCCGACTCTCTGTTTCCTGTTAGTTAACTAATCCTCTATCCATGCTGATATGTCACCAACACTATAAGCTCTTATACTTATAGTAAACCTTTATGTGGCACCTTATCAAATGCCCTTTGGAAATCCAAATACACTATATCTACTGGTTACCCTCTAGCCACACTGCTTGTTACATCCTCAAAGAACTCGAATAAATTTGTCAAACACCTTTTCCTTTTCACAAAGTCAAATTGACCTCGCCTGGATTCTAGAATTTTCCCAGTGACAGACATTAGTCTAACTGGCCTATAGTTTCCTGTTTTCTGTCTCTCTTCTTTCTTGAACATAGTGTTATATTTTCTAAGGAACACTCCATGAAAGACCGAATGTACTCTACGAACTCATCCTCCAGGCTATCCTTGCCAACTTGATTTGTCCAATCAATGTGAAGATTAAAGCCCTGCATGGTTATTGCAGAGAACAGTATCTATCTCCTAAATATACTGTCTCTACTGTCCCAACTGCATTCCTTTTTATTCTTCCACTTGAATTGCCCTCTGCACCACCGTGCCATGGTCAGTCTGCTCATCTCCCTGCAGCCCATGCTCTCGTCCACACAAGCTGAAAGAACATCGAACCTGTGAGACGATTGTAAGTGCTGAGACTCCTCCAGTTATACCTTCTGGATCACCGTACCTCACTCACTCACAGTCATACCCTCCTGGCCCCAACCATGGACCAAATTCGAAGTACCGAGCCTAAGGGTCTGACTGCCTCCTGGATCAGTGTCCAAGTAACTTTCCCCACCCCTGATGCATCGCAGCGCCTGAAGCTCAGACTCCAGCTCATTAGGTCTTAGCCAAAGTTCTTTAAGCTGCAGACATTTACTGCAGGTGTGGCTTCTGTGGATCACACAGGTGCTCACTAGCTCCCACATACTACAGCTGCTACACATCACCTGTCCTGCCATACCTGCTGTGTTTTATTTAACAAATTAGATTTAGAAACATATTCATGATTATCTGTTGTTATATCAAGTAGTTTAACTAGTTAAGCTATAAATTTAATGCAATACTTATATCTCCCCATTACCAGTTTAAACTAGTGTCCCCAATTATAGGGAGAAAAGCAAACTTAAAAATCACCGACTACTTACCGACCTGCTCACCTAATTAATGCTTCCAGGCTTCAGCTCTCACTTCTCAATGCTGGTCTCCTGCTCCCTCTCTCACTCTACTCTTTTTTTGTAAAAGGTCAGAACAAGCACGAAGGTAGCAACTCGTGACTGAATACAGCTGTGGACAGAGTTTGTGTTTTGACATTTAGTAATTGAGGAAATTAGGTGCAGTGAGGTCAGAACAACATCTCTACCTCACTGCACCAAATTCCCTCACTTCCTAACTTTCAAAGCACACACTCTGACTTGAGATGCATTCTGTCACGAGCTGCTACCTCTGTGCATGTGATCGTTCTTTGCCATTTCAGCCACCTCCAGCGTGATGACACCACCAAACACATCTTTTCCTCTCCTTTTAACATTCCAAAGGAACAATTCCCTTCACAAAACCTGGTCCACTCATCAATCAAATCCATCGCCTCTCCCCTGCCCCTTTTCTTGCCTCTGCACTTGTTAAAATCTGTTATCTTGCTAACTTTTTCCAATTCTATAAAAGGTCATCAACCTGAAACATTGGGTGGAATTTTCCCAAATTTGCACTAAGTGCGGTAGCAGGCGGGTGAAATGATGTTTTACCCTCCAGCCGCGATGGCCAGTTTTATGCCATATTGTCCCAAACCCGCCTTATTATTTATGCACTCCTGGGAAACATGCCGTTTCCATGGTGAGCTGGCTCTCATTCGCCTGCCTGCCATCACCCCACTGCTGCATCACGCCAGGGTGTTTAAAGTCCAGCACAAGCACACATCTCAGTGCCTTCAGACCACCACTGCTGCATGGAGAACATGGCCCTGAAACTGAAGAAGACTGCAGCCCCCAGTTTCAGCGATGCATCTCTCGAGCGCCTGTTAGATGCCGTGGAGGCCTGCCTGGATGCCCTATACCCCCGTTCTGGTCACGGGATGGGCAGCAATAGCACTAAACTGGCTTGGGAGGTGATGGCAGTGGTGGCCAGTGCCATTGCCCTGCAAAAGAGGACAGCCACCCAGTGATGCAAGAGGATGAATGATCTCCTCCATTCCGCCAGGGTAAGTCACTCTTCTCATCACTCAGCTCACGCACTCACAAACCCAATACACATCCACAGGGCCCTCACTCACTGCCAGTGCAAAGGACATCACCATCCATTCTCTCACGCACACCATCATTGTTCTCATCCCATCCATGGGGCTATTCAACACCCACATATGCCGGGTGTACTTATCATCTGGCCTGGCAGGCGTCCTGCTTACAATCTCTCCATCTCTATGGAGCAGGACAAGCTGTCACACAACAAGAGGGAGAGGTTGCAGAACAGTGGCGGAATGCCCAATATTAAGGTCCTCACGGGCTTTGAAAACAGAGCCATCCAGCTGGCCGGTGAGGATCTGGACCGGTTCTGTGCTGACGGTGAGGTTGACGCTGCTCTACCAAGTGAGGGTCCAGCAGTGCAACATCCATCAGACAACCATGCTGTGAGTGATGTGTCCTGTTTCACAGGCCACTGCCATGCACTAATTATCTCTCCTTGCTTTCACAGGCACATCTGCCAAACAGACGACAGAGTCCATGACTCAGGGCCTCCAATCAAGCCCCGAAGAAACCTCTGAAGAGGAATCTGGAGTCTCCCTCCCTGAAGTCCCGTCACAGCGCTCACCCGCACCTTCCACCAGTGCAGAGACACACACCTCGGTGGGACGGAGCTTTAGAGTAGTCTTGGGATCACAATCTGGTGAGTACATCGCACTGTCTGATCCACAGCAGGTGGAGACAGGGATTTCCCAGGTGTCCGGCAATTGGAGTCAGATGAGCCTTTGGACTTGGTCATGTCACAGTTGCTGGAGCTGCAAAGGCAAGCTCGGGAACATCAGGAAGGGATGTCTGCTGCACTCCTCAGATTGCAAGGTACGATGGAGGAGTCCGCCCACATTCAGTCTGAGGTGATAGTGCCAATGCACCAAGGTCAACACTGGTAGGATGGAGTCCGCCATGGAGACCTTGGTCCAGAACTTCGCTCCTGCATGGCTGCACAGGCTCAACTCCATCACTGATGCCATAGTTGGCTGCCAACTGTGTGTACGCGAGAGGGTGTCGGCCAGCTCAATCTCACTCCAGTTACCCCTGCTCCTCAATGAGTCAGCCAGGGGCCCTCGGGCACCCATAGGGAGGAGGATCAGCAGATGCACACTCCAGGGCCATCCATCCAGGTGATTCCGAGAGTGCCTGGCCCATCCATATCCCCTCTTCCTGTGACCGCAGCAGCCCCAGCTCCACAGGCTGAGGTGGGTGCCACTGCCACACAGCAGGACCCTGAAAGCAGGCTGGGCCCTCCAGGTCTCAGCCCTCCAGAGGACGACTGCTAAGGTCATCACAGACAGGGTGTAGCAGTCAGCAGGCTGCTCCAATCTCTGTGCATGGGTGTTAATCACTTGTACATACTGTTCACTATTGTAAATAAACTCCTAAGGATGTCTCCCTGCCTATGGCTCGTTGTTCTGATGAGCAGTGTTCGTGTCATTCAGATGTGAAACTTTCTGTGCAAGATAAAGGCAGGTCTCTCGTCCAGTGCCTCTTCCCTGTGCTTTGTGCAGCTTTCAGAACACAGTGATGGTCCATCCTCACACTCACTGGAAAGATTACTGATGCCTGCACCTCAATGGTGCTGGTCATTGCTGCCAGAATGTTGTGGGCAGGCGTCACAGAGTTCTCTCATTCTCTCTGTGTGCTCTCAGCACCTTTAAGGTGGGCCTGGCCCCCATCTCTTCAGCATCTGTGACCAGTGACACTGTGCTCCTGCAGGGGTCAGATGCAGAAGGCTGACAATGGATAAGATGCTTTTAAAGTTTCATGGTTGCATCTCCATGATATGACCCTGATCACAGAGCGCAAGCGAGCTGCCTTCAACCAGGCCGGAGTCAGACATTCTCAGAGGCTATGTGAAGATCTATGGAGTGTCCTTACTGCATATCGTCATTATTCTCCTGAAACCGAGCGCCTATTAGGGCCTCCACAGCGTGTCCATGACAGGAGCATTCTCACAGAGGATATTCACGCTGTCATAAGCCAGACTGGAGTCAAATGTTCACAAATGCGATATGAGGAGCTATGGGGCCACCTCACAGCATGTTGTCATCATCCTCCCCAGACCTAGCAGTTATGCAGTTATGAGGGCCTCCTGAATGCGCCTGCCTCGTCTGGCCAGTGCGAGAGCCTCATCCCCGTCATTGTCGCCTCTGAGGACCTCCTCAGACTCATCCCCGCCAGCGCCCTCCTCATCGGAGGAGACGTGCAGCTCCCCCAACTCCTCCTCAGCCAGCTCCTCTCCCCGTTGCAGCGCTAGGTTGTAAAGGGCACAGCAGACAACGACGACAATGCGTGACACCCTCTGCGGACTGTATTGCAGGGCTCCACCAAACCGGTCCAGGCACCAGAACCTCATCCTCAGCATCCCGATGGTCTGCTCCATCAAGTTGCGAGCCTTGACCCTTTTTACCGTCGCTCTGCTGCAGTCTGAGGCCGCTGCACGGGTATCATCAACCACAGCCTCTGTGGGCAGCCCTTGTCCCTGGGTTGCCATCCCTGCAGCTTCTGTGGATGCTGGAAGGCTCCAGAGATCTGTGATCAACTGAGGATGTAGGCATCGTGCACACTCCCTGGAAACTGTGCACAGACCTGCAGGATGCGTTTCTGGTGGTCGCCCACCAGCTGCACATTCAGCTGATGTAGTTCACCGTGTGTTTTGACGGAGAACTGAGCACCACATGAATGCAGTCAATCGTGCCTGCACCTGTGGGAAACCCGAGGTCAGGGCGAATCCAATCGCTCTTGCTTTCTGGCTGTCCTGGTCTCAGGCGAAATGCACAAAGTTGTGTTCCTCGTGAAGATGGAATCCATGACCTCATGGATGCATTTGTGGGAGAATGCTTGTGACATCCCACAGAGGTCACTGGTGGAGCCCTGAAAGGAGCCACTGGCATAGAAATTGAGCGCTGTCATCACTTTCACAACTACTGGCAGTGGATGCCTTCCATGTCCCCGTGGCGCCAAATCCTGCAGTAAATGGCACATGTGACTGACCAGTTTCCTAGACAAGCACAGTCTTCGGCGACACTGGTTCTCGGTCACCTGCAGGAATGAAAGGCAGTGTCTATAGACCCTGGGTGGCACTAGGCGCAGACCACCAATGGCTCGCTGTGGCTCTTGGGTGGCATGTGCCGGAGCCCCTGCTGCCCCTTCTTCCTGAGGTTGCTGCTCCCCCCTCTGCGGAGCCAGGAGCCTCAGTCGCTCTCTCCTCCATCTTCTTCATGCTCTGTAGGCCATCAGGCACACAGCTAGTTCACCAGACACCATGATCCTGATGTACTCCTCCTGCAGGGTGAAAGAGAGAGACACGTGGTTAGTATGGGTGTACTAAGAACCTGTCCCGGTTCAGTGTGAAGGCCCCTTAACGCTTCACAGAGAGTGCTGGCCACCACTTGGATGGCCATAGATTAGTGCGCTGCAAGGCTGCACTGTTAGATTGAACCATGGGGGAGACTGGTCCAAACCGGGATGATGACATTGCAAAGGGCTGTGAGCACCTCCATGGCCAGCTTTAGCAAGGGGATTGTACAATGTGTGCAGCTCAACTGCTCTGCAGTCCACTAAAGTGCTCATGAATCTGCAGTCTGTGCTACGGGCTGCAGGGGGGGATGGTGGGGGTGCAGTCCGGGGGGGAGTAGCTCTGCAGAACTTGGTGGCACTTTGATGTCTCTGCATTGCTTGAGTGGGCAGATAAGCTAGGAGCCCAGCCCCAATCATATCAATGTGGCTGTGCCTGAACTGTCTCAGTTGCAGAGGAATGGTCACTTTATACAGGTTTACCTAATGCGTGGCCATTTCCCTCACCCACCCTACCCTCCACCCTGAATGCTTGTGCACCATATTCAATGGCAGGGCTGCCTTTGCCCATCTCCCCCACACTGTCAGCAGTCGCCTCAGAGGCAGGGCTGCCCTTAACCACCACCCCACCCTCCACCCCCACCACCAGTCACCTCAATGGCAAGGCTGCACTTGCCCCCAGCTCAGCCTCACCCTCAAATGTTGCCTCAGAGGCAGGGCTGCACTAGCCTCCTGATCCCCCACCTCCCCACCACCAGCCAGGCAGGGCGGCCCTTAACCCCAACCCCCCGGCACTCCTGAAGCCTGCAACGCAACAGGCGACCCTGGCGAGCTCTGCAGAACATTGATGTGCACTCACCTCCAGTTCCCCCAAAGTGCAGGCCGCCAAGTGCACATCGCCTCTGTGCTGTTGTGAAACACGCCAACGTGCACGGATGATCCAGCAGGGGTGTGAGTGCCTGGCAGGATGGCCTGATAAAGATATGCTGAGGTTCCAGAGGACCGATGGTGGGAAACGCGGCCCACCGTCAGCAGGCTGAGCGGACAATCGCGACCTGCCTTCCCGCCGTCAGGAAACCGATTGTGCCATGTTCTCCACCCGTGCCACTAATACGCCCGCTGCTAGCGGGCATGGAAAATTCCACCTGTTTCTCTCTCCACAGCTGCTGCCTGGCATGCTGAGCATTTCCAGCATTTTCTTTTATTTCAGATTTACAGCATCTGCAGTATTTTGCTTTTGTAGACAGACAGATGTGACAATCAAAGAGATAAATAGTTAATCAATGTCTCTTTATAAGCCAAGAAATTGAGTTTCAGCTTGAGAAATAACATAATGCTATAAAATCGATTATATCAATTATATTAGTCATACTATATCTCTAAATATGTAAACTAGAAACTCAATGAAAATTCTCTGGGTGGCAATGGTGTAGTGGTATTGTCGCTAGACTAGTAATCCAGAGGCCCAGCATAATGCCCTGGGGACCCGGGTTTAAATCCCGCCCCAGTGGGATGGTGAAATTTGAATTCAATAAAAATGATGACCATAGAACCATTGTTGATTGTTGTAAAAACCATCTGGTTCACTAATGCCCTTTAGGGAAGGAAGGAAATCTGCCACCCTTAGAACCTGGTCTGGCCTACATGTGTCTCCACAACAATGTGGCTAAATGCCCTCTGAAATGGTCTAGCAAACTACACAGTTGTATCAAACTGCTACAAAGCCTCAAAAAAGAAATGAAACCAGATGGCATCAACCTAGACACCAGAAACATCAACGTCAAACTCAGCCCTGTCGACTCTGAAAAGTCCTCCTTACTAACATCTGGAGCCGTGCCAAAACTGGGAGAGCTGTCTCACAGACATGACATGACATAGTCATCCTTACAGATTCCAGACACCACCATCACCATCCCGGTGGCAGCACAGTGGTATACAGTCAGGAGGGAGTTGCCCTGGGAGTCCGGACCCCATGAAGTTTAATGGCATCAGGTCAAACTTGGGCAAGGAAACCTCCTGCTGATTACCACGTACCACCTTCCCTCAGCTGGTAAATCAATACTCCCCCATGTTGAACACCGCTTGGAAGAAGCACTGAGGGTAGCGAGGGTGCAGAATGTACTCTGGGTGAGGGACTTCAATGTCCATCACCAAGAGTGGCTCGGTAGCACCACTACTGATTGAGCTGGCTGAGTCCTAAATGACATAACGGCTAGATTGGGTCTGCAGCAGGTGAAGAGAGAAAAACATACTTGACCTCACCAACCTGCCTGCTGCAGATGCATCTGTCCATGATAGTATCGGTAGGAATGACCACCGCACAATCACTATGGAGATGAAGACCCACCTTCACATTGAGGATACCCTCCATCGTGTTGTGTGGCACTATCACTGTGCTAAATGGGATAGATTTGGAAAAGACTAAGCAAGTCAAGGCTGGGTATCCATGACGCATTGTGGGGCAGCAGCAGAATTGTACTCAACCACAATCTGTAAACTCATGGCCCGGCATATCCCCCACTCTACCGTTACCATCAAGCCTGGGGATCATCCCTTGTTCAATGAAGAGTGCAGGAAGGCATGCCAGGAGCAGCACCAGGCATATCTAAAAATGAAGTGTCAACCTGGTGAAGCTATAACACAGGACTACTTGTGTGCCAAACAGCATAAGCAGCAAGTGATAGACAGAGCTAAGCGATCTCACAATAAACGGATTAGATCTAATCTCTGCAGTCCTGCCACATCCAGTCGTGAATGGTGGTGGACAATTAAACAGCTCACTGGAGGAGGAGGCTCCACAAATATCCCCATTCTCAATGATGGGGCAGCCTAGCACATCAGTACAAAAGATAAGGCTGATTCATTTGCTACAATCTTCAGCCAGAAGTGCCGAGTGGATGGTCCATCTCCAGCATCACAGGTGCCAGTCTTCAGCCTATTTGATTCACTCCACATGATATCAAGAAATGGCTGAAGGCACTGGATAGTACAAGGCTATGGACCCTGGCAATATTCCGGCAATAATACTGATGACTTGTGCTCCAGAACTTGCCTCGTCCCTAGCCAAGCTGTTCCAGCACAGCTACAACACTGGCATTGCAACGCTTCTGTAAAGTAGTGATTATCACATTCACCACACGAAAAGACCCCGGTTTGAAACTGGGCAGAAGCATTATCAAAGCCTGTACATTTAAGTGTGAAGAAAAGTTCGATAATTCACTTGTATTGTTAAAATGTCTGGAACATGGTCGCCTCGCGGCGCAGCTCTCCGCAGTCAGGAATGATGACTATCATCAGAGAGCCGCTGCTCAGGAATCTGCACATCCACCCTTTTGAGTGGCTGGCGGAGAGGAGGGCTGTGGCTGCCAGGGTGACCAGGATCAGGGATGTGCTGGGTGGCAGCAGAGTGGGCTAAATGATTCCACAGGAGTTGGCGCAATGTGCATCAGTGGACATCTGGCTCGCAGCCAATGCCATCCATAACTTTAGAATGGTTGTGCTCAGCCCTGACATCATTCTGGACCTTGAGGTGGCGCAGGTGCGCGGTGGTCTTCTGTCTGAGCGTGCCCCTGTTTGGATAGAATTCCACATTGGCCCCAAGCCCTGAACTCTTCCTCAGGAGCCAGTGCCCTGCAACCTGAGTCACCTCGCAGAAATGCCTTATATGTCCTTTAGCACGGTGCAGATGGGTTTTCTGTATGGGCTGCTGCTGCACACCCTTCAGCTCCTTGCCCTCACCCACTGCCCGGACACGCCCTGGCATGTGTCAAGTGGCGGAGGTCCCCAGTGGAGGTGTCCTCCCTCTTTCCACCTGGGACCTGGGATGGAGGGTGTTGCACACAGCAGTCCCATACAACCATAGGATGTGTCGGTTCACGGATTCTCAAGATGCCTGCACTTTTTGCGGCCTTGTGGAGTCCATGGACCAGGTGTATGTAAGTTATTGTAGGCTGAACCCCCTTTTTAGTTTCTTGAAAAACCTTTTGCTTCTGTTTTGTTTGCACTTCAGTCCCACATTGCTGACCTGGTTTGGAGAGGGGCCAGGAGGGAGGAGGACCTTCTCGTGAACCTGTTCCTGGGCCTGGCCAAGTTGGCCATTAACAGGTCCAAGCAGCGGACAATTGAGGGGATCATCTGACCCGACTGTTTGCCCCTTTTCTGCGGCTATGTTCAAGGCCAGGTGTCCCTGGAGAGGGAGCATGGGGTGTCTGCTGGCACTGTCGAGGCCTTCCATGCTTGGTGGACATTGTAGGGACTGGGGTGTTTTGTTGACCTTCTTAGTCACATTTTGCTTTAATGTTTGTAAGGTTCCTTTAAATTTTGTCTTTGTTTTTGCAGTTTCCCTTTAAGGGGCTGCTTTTTAATTTGTCCCCAATTTTGTTAATTTAGTTTTTTGGTTGACTCAAAAAGAGTTTACAACACTGGCATCTACCTGGCAATGTGGAAAATTGCCCAGGTACGTCCTGTACACAAAAAGCAGGACAAATCCAACCCAGCCAATTACCACCCCATCAGTCTACTCTCCATCATCAGTAAAGTAATGGAAGGGGTCATCAACAATGCTATCGAGCAGCACTCGCCTAGCAATAACCTGTTCACCGATGCCCAGTTTGGGTTCTGCCAGGGCCACTCAGCTCCTGTCCTCATTACAGCCTTGGTTCAAACATGAACAAAAGAGCTGAACTCCTGAGGTGAGGGGAGAATGACTGCCCTTGACATCAAGGCAGCATTTGACTGAGTGTGGCATCAAGAAGCCCTGGCAAAACAGGAGTCAATGGGAATCAGGGGGGAAACTCCACTGGTTGGAGTCATACCTAGCACAAAGGTTGTGGTTATTGGAGGTCAGTCATCTCAGTTCCAGGATATCACTGCAGGAGTTCCTCTGGGTAGTGTCCTAGGCCCAACCATCTTCAGCTGCTTCATCAATGACCTTCCTTCCACCATAAGGTCAGAAGTGGGGATATGCGCAGATGATTGCCCAATATTTAGCACCATTCATGACCCCTCAGATACTGAAGCAGTTCATGTCCAAATGCAGCTAGACCTGGACAATATCCAGGCTTGGGCTGGCAAGTGGCAAGTAACATTCACGTCACACCAGTGCCAGGCAATGACCATCTCCAACAAGAGAAAATCTAACCATAGCCGCTTGACATTCAATGGCATTACCATTGCTGAATCCCCCACATCCTGGGGGTTACCATTGACCAGAAACTGAACTGGACTAGCCATATAAATACTGTGGCTACAAGGGCAGGTCAGAGGCCAGGAATCCTGCGATAAGTAACTCACATCCTGACTCCCCAAAGCCTGTCCACCATCTTAAAGGCACAAGTCAGGACTGTAATAGAATAATCTCCATTTGCCTGGATGAGTGCAGCTCCCACAACACTCAAGAAGCTTGACACCATCCAAGACAAAGCAGCCCTCTTGATTGGCACCACATCCACAAACATTCACTCCCTCCACACTGATACACAGTAGCAGCAGTGTGTACCATCTACAAGATACACTGTAGGAATTCACCAAGGCTCCTTAGACAGCACCTCCCAAACCCATGATCACTGCCATCTAGAAGGACAAGGGCAGCAGATACATGGGAACACCACCACCTGGAAGTTCCCCTCCAAGTCACTCACCATCCTGACTTGGAAATATATTGCCGTTCCTTCACTCTCATTGGGTCAAAATCCTGGAACTCCCTCCCTAATAGCACTGTGGGTGTACCTACACCACATGGACTGCAGCGGTTCATGTAGGCAGCTCACCACCACCTTCTCAAGGGCAACTAGGGATGGGCAATAAATGCTGGCCCAGCCAGTGAAGCCCACATCCCATGAATGAATTTTTAAAAAATTAAATGCTTGAATTCACCCAGATTAACTTGCTTTAATGTCATATCAATTGCTCCTTAGTTAAGACACCATGGACTTTGAACCAAAAAAATCTTGTTTGATGAACTGTTAGCCAGGCATGATTATAATACTAGAATGGTTTATCACTCCTCAACTAATGAGACAAACTGACAATCTGGCCAAATGTTGCTGTCACACCATTTGCTACTAGCCTAATGTGTGAATAAAGCATTCCATGACGATGATGCTTCTCTCCAATACCACTTTCTCAAGAGATCAAAGCACCTCTGAAAAGTTAAAGTAGAATAACCTGGTAAAGCACAAGTGAGTATTTTTTCAGCAAAACTGTTGCCCAAAAAAAATGTCCATTATTTTCTTGCTAAGCTGCATCGCCCTGCTTTATGATAAGACACAGCTGCAGCTGTGGAGTGATGAAGACACAAATCGAAACAACAGAACTCAAACAGGAAAGCTCAATGCTGAAAACAAAACAGGAAGGATGGACAAACACCATATGGTCAAAAGTAACTGAATAGCTCTAGCATTAGATTAGCAACCCAAGAGCTTCTACGTTCAAAACTTGAGGTGGCAAATTATGAAACTGAATTCAATAAATCTGATGATCTGTAGGTTACTACCAGGTTAAATAACCAAGGGCAGAATATTGCGCTCATCAGGCGGGCACACGCCTGACCCGATCGAGTGTAAATTGATGTGCAGTGACGTCGGGCGAGCATCGCGATGTAATCACGCACCGGCACCATATTTCGGTCGGCGGGCGAGCACGAGAGTTGGCAGCGCAGCTGACAATTAACAGGCCTATTAAGGCCATTAATGATCTAATGAAATGAAATTTTTCGCTGCCTGTCCAACGTTATGGTTGGCGGGCAGGCGAAAAGGCCAAGTGGTTGTTGGAATTTTTGCAAACCCTCATCCACGGGCAGGTTTCGATTAGTGATTTTAAAAAAATTTTTCAAGCTAATTTCTAACATTTCCCTGCTCATGTGACAGTCACATGAGGGGACATGTTAATAACAATTGTAACGTCTTTGTTTTTATTTTCAGAATTCTTCAAACTCCCTGAGGCAGCTCTGTGCCTCAGGGAGCTTTTACTATGTGCGCCCCTGCGCATGTGCACACTTTCGCGCTCCCCCTGTCCCCACCCCAGCAGCGCTGAGCGCTGCACCATTACTGGGCCAGCCAGCGTGAAATCGCGGTCGAAGTCTGGTTGCAGGCGGCGGTTGGCTTCCTGACTGCTCCCAGGCCTGCCTGCCAAGCCTGTCCAACCACTGGAAAATCCTAGCCCAAGAAAATTGCTGGATTGTCATAAAAACCTAATTAGTTCATTAAAGTCCTTCAGCGAAGGGAACCTGCTACCTCTCCTTGGTGTACACTTAACTTCAGTGCAACAACATATGTTTACTCTTGATGCCCTCAGGATAGATAGGAATGGCCAATAAATGCAGGCCTAGCAGTGTTGTCCACGATGCAAGAACAAATAAACTTTTTGTGGCACAATTGGAATATCCATAGCAATTCTGTCTCTGAACAGGGATTTGCTATTTTATATTTCTTATGGGCAGAACTTTTAGGTTGGCATGCGGGGCACGCGCCCGGCCCGATCGAACGTGAAATCACGTGAGATGACGTCGGGTGAGCGTCCTGATATCATCCCGCGCTGGCGCAATATTTCAGTCAGCGGGTGCGTGCTAGTGTCGGAAGCGCACCCGCCGACAATTAAGAAGACAATTAAAGTTGTTAAAGCTCCAATTGTCCCCAATTTTCCGTGGCGTGTCCAAGCTTACGGGCAAATCAGCCAGGCGGACTTTGCATTTTTGATGCAACCTCATCCAAGGGCGGGATGAGGTTTCCGTTATTAAATAAAAAATAATAAAAAATGTATGGACAGAATTTTCATCTTGTTTCTGTTCAGGTGACTGATTGTGATGTGCGGACATTTCCTTCCAGATTTTAAAATCTTTATTTAATTGTTTTGAAGTCTTCAGCTCCCTGAGGCAGCTCTCTGCCTTCAGGGAGCTTTCATTCAGCGCTCGCCCACACCCGCGCTTATGTCAGCGCCCACCCTCCTCCCACCCCCACCCCGGCAGCGCTGAGCATTTCAGCGCGTGCCTCACACTGTCTGCCCGTCGATTGGCCGGAGGCTGATCACGGGCACCTGTCCATTCCCCGGCCACTCATGGGCCTGCCAATCGCACCCCCACGCCAACCTATAAATCCCACCCTGTGGGTTAGCATGGCATTTAAGGACAATTTTCCTGGAATTTTGCATTGGAGGATTCATGGGTTGTCCACTAAATTCTACTGTTTGGGTCCATCATAATAGCAGGTTGTATTTCTTACAGATTCTGCACAATTTATGGAGGAGATCATCTTTTGAAGACTTAGATACGGGGCCCAAAAACATCTCAGGAAGCAACCCTGCAGTTAAATGGAATTTTGCACCCACTGGTACCCACCCAGCATCAACCATTGTACAGTTTCAAGGGTGGGTGGAGAAACCCCCTAACCTGCAGGGGGCCAAGAGATGCAAGTGACACTGTGGCAACACCAGTAGCATGCAGCCGGAAAATCCCATGCCAGCCAGCATGGGAGTAAAGGAGATGCCAAGGTTACCCCAGGTCAAAGATTGTTGTCAACATCCAATAGACACCCTGGAACTGGTCATCCATTTCTTAGCTTAGCCGGGAAAGGAACTGTAGTTAATCGAAAACTGTTAGACTGGTTTATTCATAGACAGAAACATTAACTCCCCCTATATCTGACCCATTCTCAGGAAGAAATGCTATCTGTCTGCTCCATTCTCAGCAGCAGTGGCATGTTTCCCACGAATGCATAAATAATGTGGCGGGTTTGGGACGACACGGCATAAACACTGTTTTACCAGCCTGCTACTGCACTTATTGCAAATCTGGGACAATTCCACCCGATCCGTCTGCTCCATTCCCACACAGCAACACTGTCTGTCTGCTCCATTCCCATACAGTGACACTGTCTGTCTACTCTATTCCCAGACAGTAATACTGTCTGTCTTCTCCATTCCCAGACAGTGACACTATCTGTTTGCTCCATTCCCAGACAGTAAAAATATCCATCTGCTCCATTCCCAAGAAGTGCCAATATCCGTCTGCTCCATTCCCAAAAATTCACCATATCTGTCTGCTCCATTCCCAGACAGTCACACTCTCGGACTGCTTCATTCCTAGATAGTGACACTATCTGTCTGCTCCAATCCAGAGGGTGACACTATCTGTCTGCTCCATTCGCAGACAGTAACAGTATCTGTCTGCTCCAATCCTAGACATTTACACTATCAGTCTGCTTCATTCCCAAACTGTGACACTTTCTGTCTGCTCCATTCAGGGACAATGATGCTATCTGTCTGCTCCATTCCCAGACAGTGACACTATCTGTCTGCTCCATTCCCAGACAGTGACACTATCTGTCTGCTGCATTCTTAGAGAGCAACCCACACAGTCCCATCCATGCGCAGAAAATTATGCTTTCTGTCTGCTCCATTTCCAGGCAATGAGACTCTCTGTCTGCTCCATCCCCAGACAGTGACACTATCTGTCTGCTCCGCTTCTAGACAGTGACACTATCTGTCTGCTCCATTCACAGACAGTGACAATGTCTGCTGCTCCATCCCCAGACAATGACACTTTCTGTCTGATCCATTCACAGAAACTTATATTTTCTTTCTGCTCCATTACCAGTCAATGACGGTACCTATCTGCTCCATTCCCAGACAGTGAAATTATCTGCCAACTCCATCTCAGAGGGTGACACTTTGTGTCTGCCCCATTCCCATACAGTGACACTCTCTAACTGCTCCATTCCCAGACAGTGAAATTACCTATCTGCTCCATCTCAGAGGGTGACACTATGTGTCTGTCCCATTCACAGAATGTAACTCTATCTTTCTGCTCCATTCCCCGTCAGGGTCATTATCTGTCTGCTCAATTGCCAGGCAGTGACACTCTCTGCCGGCTCCATCCCCAGACAATGACACTACCTATCTGCTCCATTCCCAGAGAGTAGTCCTTTCTCTCTGATCCATTCCCAGAAAATTAGGCTGTCTGCTCCATTTCCAGACAATGAGACTTTTTGTCTGCTCCATTCCCAGACAGTGACACTATCATTTTGCTCCATTTCCAGACAGTGAGTCTGCCTGTCTGCTCCACTCCCAGACAGTGATGCCATCTGCCTACTCCATTCTGGGACAGTAACACGATCTGTTTACTCCTTTCCCAGACAGTGACAATAACGGTCTGCTCCATTCCCAGACAGTGACTCTGTCTGTTTGCTCCATTTCCAGACATTAACACCGTCTGACTGCTCCGTTCCCCAAGAGTGACACTGTTTGTCTGCTCAATTCCCAGACAGTGACACAATCTGTTGCTCCATCCCCAGACAGTGACAATATCTGTCTGCTCAATTCCCAGACAGTAACACAATCTGTCTGTTCCTTTCCCAGACAGCGACACTACTCCTTTCCCAGACAGTGACAGTAACGGTCTGCTCCATTCCCAGACAGTGACACTGTCTGTCTGCTCCATTCCTAGACAGCAGCACTATTTGTCTATTCCATTCCTAGACTGTAGCACTATCTGTCTGCTCCATTCACAAACAGTGACATTATCTGTCTGCTCCATTCCCAGATAGTGACACTATCTATCTCCTCCAATCCCAGATAGTAAACCACTCAGCCTCATCCATGCCCAGAAAATTAGGCTGTCTGATCTATTTCTAGACAATGAGACTCTCTGTCTGCTCCATTCTCAGACAGTGACACTACCTGTCTGCCCCATTCCCAGACTGTAAATCAATCTCTCTGCTCCATTCCCAGACGGTGACATTATGTGTCTGCTCCATTCCCACACAGCAACACTTTCTGCCTGATCAATCCCCAGACAGTAACACTATCCGTCTGCTCCAATCCCAGAAAATGACACTATCTGTCTGCTCCGTTCCCAGACAGTGACACTTTCTGTCTGCTCCATTCACAGACAGTGACACATCAGTCTGCTCAATTCCCAGACAGTGACACTGTTTGTCTGCTCCATTACAAAACCATAACCCGCTCTCTCTGATCCAT
Source organism: Cetorhinus maximus (assembly GCF_964194155.1). Classification (NCBI taxonomy): domain Eukaryota; kingdom Metazoa; phylum Chordata; class Chondrichthyes; order Lamniformes; family Cetorhinidae; genus Cetorhinus; species Cetorhinus maximus. The sequence continues at coordinate 135,796,148 of NC_135880.1, forward strand.
TCCCAGAAAATGAGAATTTCTGTATACTCCATTCACAGGCAAAGACACTTTCTGTCTGCTCCATTCCATGCCAGTGACACTACCTGTCTACTCTCTTTTTAGACTATAACAATATCTGTCTACTCCATTCCCAGACAGTAGCACTATCTCTCTGCTACCTTCCTAGACTGTGACACTATCTGCCTGTTCCATTCCCAGAAATTGAAACCTTCTCTTTGTTCCATTCCCACAGAGTTACACTACCTGTCTCCTCCATTGGCAGACAGTGACACTCTGTCTGTTCCAGTCCCAGACAGTGACACTCCCTGTTTGCTGCATTCTCAGACAGTGAAAATATCTGGCTGCTCCATTTTCAGACAGGAACAATATCCATCTGTTCCATTTCCAGACAGCAGCACTAGCTCCCTGCTCCATTCCTAGAATGTGACACTATCTGTCTGTTCCATTCCCAGACAATGAAACCTTCTCTCTGCTCCATTCCCAGACAGTGACACTACCTGTCTGCTCCATTCACAGACAGAAACACCATCTGTCTGTTCCATTCCCAGATGGTGACAACATCTGTCTGCTCAATTCCCAGACAGTGACACCGTCTGTCTGCTCCATTCCCAGAGAGCGACACCATATGTCTGTTCCATTCCCAGACAGTGACACCATCTTTCTGCTCCAGCCTCAGACAGTGAAACTATCTGTTTGCTCCATTCCCAGACAGTGACAGTATCGGTTGGCTCCATTCCCAGACAGTGACACTGTATGCCTGCTCAATTCCCAGATACACTCTCTGTCTGCTCCAATCCCAGGCAGTGACACCATCTGTCTGCTCCATTCCCAGACAATGAAAGAATCTGCCAGCTCCATTCCCAGACAATGACACTATCTGTCTGCTCCATTCCCAGACAGTGACACTATCTGTCTGCTCCATTCCCAGACAGTGAACCATTTGTCTGTTCCACTCCCAGACAGTGACAATATTCGTCTACTCAATTCCAAGGCAGTGACACCATCTGTCTGCACCATGCCAGACACAAACACTATCTCTCTGCTCCATTCCCAGACAATGACACCTTCTCTCAGCTCCATTCCCAGGCAGTGACACCATCTTTCTGCTCCATTCACAAACAGTGACACGATCTGTCTGCTCATTTCCCAGACAGTGGCACTCTCTGTCAGCTCCATTCCCAGGGAGTGACACTACCTGCCTGCTCTATTCCCAGACAATAACGCTATCTGTCTGCTCCATTCCCATGCAGTGACACTATTTGTCAGCTCCATTCACAGACAGTGACACCATATGTCTGTTCCATTCCCAGACGATGACAATATCCATCTACTCAATTCCAAGGCAGTGACACCATCTCTCTGCACCATGCCCAGACACTAACACCATCTGACTACTCCAATCACAGAGAGTGACACTACCTGTCTGCTCCATTCCCAATGACACTGTCTGCCTGCTCTGTTCCCAGAGAGCGCCACTATCTGTCCTCTCTACTCACAAACAGTGACATTATCTGTCCTTTCCATTCCCAGACAGTTGCACACTCTGTCTGCTCAATTCCCAGAGAGTGGCACTATCTGTCTGCTCCATTCCCAGAAAATGACATCGTCTCTCTGCTGTATTCCCAGATAGTTATATCATCTTTCTCCTCCATTCCCTGACAGTGGCACACTATCTGTTCACTCCATTCCCAGACAGGGAGGCTATCGGTCTGCTCGATTCCCAGACAGTGACACTGTCTGTCTGCTCCATTTCCAAACAGTAACACCATCTGTCGGCTCCATTCTCAGACAATGCCACTATCTGTCTGCTCCATTCCCAGACAGTGCCACTATCTGTCCACTCCATTCCCAGACAGTGACATTATCTGTCCACTCCATTCCAGGACAGTTGCACTCTCCTTCTGCACAATTCCCAGAGAGTGGCACTCTCTGTCTGCTCCATTCCCAGACAATGACATCTTCTCGCTACTCCATTCCCAGACAGTGACACCATCTTTCTGCTCCATTCCCAGGCAGTGACATTCTCTGTCTGCTCTATTCCCAGACAATGACATTTTCTCTCTCATCCATTCTCAGACATTGACACAGTCTGTCTGCTCCATTCCTAGACAGTGACACTACTTGTCTGCTCCATTCCCAGACATTTTAAACAATCTGTCCACTCCATTCCCAGGCAGTGACACTATCTGTCTGCTCCATTCTCAGACAGTAACACCATCTGTCTGCCCCATTCTCAGACAGTAACACCATCTGTCTGCTCCTTTCAAAGACAGTGACATTACCTGTCTGCTCCATTCACTGACAGTGATACTATCTGTCTGCTCCATTCAGAAACGATAACACTATCTGTCTGCTCCATTCCTAGACAGTGACACTATCTGTCAGTCCAATTCTCAGACACTGGCACCATCTGTCTCCTCCATTCCCAGACAGTGACAGTCTGCTCCATTCCAGACTAGTGACACTATCTGCCTGATGCGTTCCCAGACAGTAACATTATCTGGCTGTGCTATCCCCAGACAGTGACGCTATCTGTCCATTCCATTCCTAGACAGTGACCCTGTCTGTCGTTCTCCATTCTCAAACAGTGACACCGTCTGTCTGTCGCATTCCCAGACAGTAACACTATAACATCCTCAGGGGGAAATTCTGTTTGCTCCATAGCACGCTCAGTCTGTTCTTTTCCCAGTCAGCAAATCTGCTGCTTTTGCTGATGAATTTTAAAATAATACAAAGCTGTTTTGCATGGAGTGGAGGATTGAGCTGATAGGGCCTGTGGACTGATGGGGAAGGGAAGGAGTTTGAAGAGGAATGTTGTTGGTTTGCTTACACATTCGGTCACTGACCCAAAGGGTTTGGAAGACCCGGTCTCAGAGAATAGTTTCCCTGTGATTGTTAGGAACTAGAGTGTCAATGTGGGTTTGACATCTATTGGCATTTATGTTCTGATTCATATTTCTAAATTTTGAACCCTATAAAGCCAAAAATAAATCTCATGTTTTAATTAACCTGGAAGCTCATCCCTAATTGCTGATAACCAAATCAAGTAACTTCATATTAGTAGTGTCTCCAAATCATAAATAATTGGTGGAAATGGGAATAAAGACCATATGCTTCGTTCTTATTGCTTATCAGTTGAAGAAAGTTATTGATGGGGGAATAAAATGCCTCACATTTCACACTGTGTGTAATGAAGGCAGCATTCTCATGGACAGGGCTGAGTCTTCCAGATTCACCTCACATTGGACTTTTCCAGCCAGAAGAGAAAGAGGAGCCTTCAATCCCAACAATCAGGTTATAGAGATGAGAAATAAAAGATCCTAACACATCGTACTACCAAATCCCATAGGCTTGCATGCACAGACATGCAATGAGCAGCATCTTATATTCTAGATGACAGCATGTCTGTAAAAGTCCATAATGAGATGTGTCTGGGAACCTCAGTTAGTTCTTGCTGATGTGGTTCCATAACATAAAAAAGAATAAGATGGAGCTAAAATTGGTAGTGTCTTTAGAGAAATCAAAGGGCCGATTGAATGACTTTGTACTTCTGCTGGAAGCCTTGTTAGTGGCTGCAAGCATTGGGATATCATGAATGTGCAATCTTAGTAAGAGTGAAGGGCTTCATTCCCCATCACGCAAGCATTCCTTGCCCAATGAGTTCAAAGGAGGATAATTACAAAGCTTGATGTTGATACTGGATTGGAAAAGTGCCAGTATGTTCCATTTCATATCAGGGCCATGTATGTTGTATGAACTTTTAACATACCTCAGTAATTAGAGGGCCACAATCCTTATAAATACAACTGTAAAGAATGAAATACCAGTAATTTCAACCTTTAGGCCAAATCTCCTATTTTTCATTCCTGTTTCAGTTTCGTTTTTGATCTCTAATGTTTCCTAATCTCACATTTCCTTTGGCTTCCCCATTCCTTGCCTATTCCTTGTCAGCCACAGTTCAGTGGTAGTATTCTCAGTCTCAGTGGTAGTATTCTCAGTCTGAATCAGAAGAGGGTTGTGAGTTCGCTCCAAAGACTGACCACAAAGTATAAACTGGCACTGCAGCAGAGTACACAGGGAGTGCTACATTGTCAGTGGTGTTGCTTTTCAGTTGGGACATTAAACCGAGGCCCCAAATGCACTCTTGGTGTCCTGGCCAATATCTTTCCCACAATCAAAATCATTAAAGCAGATTAACTGGTCATTGTCATATTGCTATTGGAGGAGCTTGCTGTGTGCAGATTGGCTGCTGTGTTTCCATACGTTACAATAGTGACTACACTTTAAAAGATCAAGGTTGCTTTTGGATGTTTGGAGCTTGTGGAAGGCACTATGTAAATACAAGTTTTTTTTCTTTTTTGCTTTTTTCACCTTTATCTCACTCTCTCCTTTCCTTTGGGACCCCCTATATAACCCGCTTCATTGACCAACCATACGGTGATGCTTCTCATTGGGACAGATTTTGCTAGAACAGTGTTTTTTGTGGTAAGCTCCATCAGCTGGACTTGTTTGGGCACATTTTGGTTTCAACATCTTTGACAACAAAGTTAGTGGAAGTGTGAGCTGATAATGGTGCAGCGAGGGCAGCAGGCCATCTGGGACCTTGAAACATTGGGATAAACAGGACACCTCCTGAGATTAAAAATCTGAGCAGTCAAGACTGAGAACGAGTGTGAATTAAAGAAGGTGAATTCAATGTCAAATCAGGTCCAGAAAATGAAATACAGAGAGGGAAGTAAAGATTGAAGTAAGAGGAAAAGAGATTTTTAAAAAGTTTTAAAAATCATAAAATTTTAAATTTGACATTTTGAAAATCTCCAACAACAATTCAAAACCTGAAGGAATGAGTTTCTACACTTTTAATTGTTTGCTTTCTAGGCCAAAGAGGTTGATTGACAATTATCAATAATTATCATGTTGTTAAAAGGATGCTTATGCTTTTTATTACTTGACTTCACTTTGTGTGGGGACTTTAATGGGAAGTTAACGTGCAAATCCAGTAATTTAACTCACAAGAATGTTAAGGGCAGGATGCTGTTTTCGTGAAACTAGCAGCCAACTGGTGTAAATTAGCAAGCAACTTGTGGCAATTTGCAATTTATATGGTATCTCTTCCTCACTACAACTTGCTGGCCAATTTGCACATTAATGACAGAGTGTACCGCTCACATGCCTTTATCTTTGCAACCAATTCTGGCTCAATTCTTTGGCTCACTGTCCATTTTTTGATTTCTCCTCTGAAACACACCTTGGGATGTTTTTCTATATTAAAAGGGCTGTATAAATGCAAGTTGTACTAATGTTCCTCTTCAATGCTTGACTGAGATGGTCTATTACATCATTCCCTTATGATTCCTCTTTGAGATTGGCTGCTTTTTAAAATATAAACATTTTCCCTAGCCCTTTTCAGAAAGTTCCCTGACATATCTCAGTGCAAAATGCATACATTGTTTAATATGTGCCATACCCTATATTGGTCCCAGTCCCTTCTCACTGACACATTACTTCAACACTAGCTTCCCTGATGGTGTCATTAGCACTCACTTGAAGTGAAATCACACTGTGTGATATTAACATATGAACACGTGGGTATATTCAGATGAAATTCCTTTGTCTGCTTATTTTAACACAATAATTCTTAGTTACCCCTTATAAAATAACAGACAAAGGAATTTTGGGCATGCTTGCATGTTAGTATCACACAGCATGAATTCACCATAGTAGTTTGGGCAAAAATATTTTAATAGTGCTAAAAATTTTAGCTTGTCAGACAAAAAAAATTCAGAAGTACATAAAGGTTACATATAATGTAGCAACTATGTAGCAATTAAAATTTTTAACAGGAGCTCTGATGATGAAACTGCTTCCTCTATAAATATTTGTTGCCTGTGTAAATGAACCCTTTGCTTGACTGTATGTTAAACATTTTCCACCCAATTAGCATGTCTGCACCTTTTATGAATATTAATACAGTTTGTTCAACTTCTGCTAATTATTATCCTTCGACACTAGCTCAGGAAGGAAAAATAAAGATTTCAAAAAGAGTGGAATAGAGATTCCTGCAACAAAGAATTAGTGCAAAAGGGCTGATTGAAAACCACAAATTGGTTCATTATTTCTGACCTAGGTCCAGAAAATATCGGCTGCCCATCGGACAGAATTTTTAGCTCGGCGTGCGGACACGCGCCCGACCCACTCGAGCGTAAAATAGCGTGTGCTGAGATTGGGCAAGCGTCCCGACGTCATTCCGCACTCACGCGATATTTCAGTCGGTGGGTGCAGGCGAAAGTTGGGAGCATGCCCGCCGACAATTAAGAGGGCAATCGAGCCCATTAAAGTTCCAGTTGTCCCCGATTTTTTGTGGCCCGTCCCAATCTGGTGGACGGGCGAGTCTGCCAGGCAGACTTTGTGTTTTTGATGAAACCTCATCCAAGGGCGGGATGAGGTTTCCGTTATTAAATTTTTTAAAAATTAAAATCTATGGACAGAATTTTCATCATGTATATGTTCAGGTGACTGATTCTGATGCATGGACATTTTCTTCCAGATTTTAAAATCTTTCTTTATTGCTTTTAAATTCTTCAGGTCCCTGAGGCGTCTCTCTGCCTTCAGGGAGCTTTCGTTCCACACTCCCCCGCGCCCCCGGTTATATCAGCGCCTGCCCTCCTCCCACCACCACCCCGGCAGCGCTGAGCATTTCAGCGAGCGCCTCACACTGGCTGCCCGTTAATCGGCCAGCCAGCATGAAATTGCAGTCAGAGGCCGATCGCGGGCAGCAGTCCATTCCCCGGCTGCTCCCGGGCCCTCCAATCACACCCGCACTGACCTAAAAATCCTGCCCATAGGGTACATATGTCGGAAGGAGACCATTCAGCCCATTTTAATACATCCATGCAGTACAAACCTACATTCCCCTTACTGCAGCATCAGTTTCTGAATGATTCCAGGGTTTTCACCTCCCCTATTCTGTTCAACACCAAGTGTCGACTCTCGGCGTGAAGGTCCTCTTGCCATCAGTCTTAAAGTTATCTTTGACTAGTTTGAACCTGTGATACTTTGACCTACTCACACAGCTTAATGTAGCATTCCAGACTAACCTTTTACATATTGTTCACAATCTTATGCCCCCTTTAAAGATTACCTCTCAGATACCTCCTTTCCAGGCTGAAAAGCCCAAGGGGTGAATTTCAACCCCCAAAAATAGCTGGTTTGAGGTCGGATGAGGCAACATTTAGCAACTATTTAGATGAGCATACAGGGCTGAATGGATTGGTGCTTGATGGCCAGCACAGACACGATGGGACGAAGGGCCTGCTTCTGTGCTGTATAGCTCTATGGCTCTATGAGGCGTTAAAATTCTTAAAATCTCAAACCCAGCCAAAACCTGCCCACTTCCAGGTTTAATGGAGACTGAAAGGGAGGTAGGAAGGCAACTCACTCCCAGGAGGCTGATTGGCGATTTAAATATTTGAATGAAGCTGGCAACCTCAGGTTTAATCTTCTTTGCAGGTTTAACCCTGACTCGCTGGATTTCACAGGCCTAGGGGGATGCACCAGCTCAAGGAAGGTGGGGACAGCTTTCAAACACTGCTTGTGGGCCAGAAGGAGCTGGGGTACTTTCAGCTAATGCCCCCACCCCCAAGCTTACCATCTCCCCTGAGATTGGGCTCCTCCCTGTCAGTACCCTCCCCCCAACAGAAAAAGATACCTTGGTATCAAGGATCAGACGAACCCCCAAGATCAGTGAGTGGACGCCCCTCCCTGGCATCGGACTCCCCACAAGCCCCACCCCCTCCGAGATTAGGGATCAGATCCTTTCTGAAGTCAGGGATTGAAACCCCTTCCTGGTTCAGAATCCTCTTCCTCTTGGTGTCAGGGATCAGAACACCCAAGCTCCAAAAAGCAGCTTCAGGTTGCCTACCTGGGTATGCGGCCTACTCCTGGGTGCTCTATGCCCAACTGGAAGACAGCTCTGTCAATCAGACTGACCTCTGGGTGGGGACCTGCCAAGGATGAAAAGATCTACACTGCACTTGGGAAACCCTTCATGCCCAGAACGTTGCTCCACCACGGTCCCCCCAGAATCCCCTCCCCCCATAACATAAACCACCCATGTCTATAGTGAAGCCTACGTCTCTCCAGGCTTTCCCTATAACTCAGGCCTCTGATACTGGAGTTCAGCCTTGTGACTCCTCTATGCATAGCCTCCATCGTTTGAATGTCTCCCTGGTTTCCCAGTGACTAGGCATGGTCTAGAAACAGCCCGGCACAGTTCTATCCTTACCTTCTCTGACTTGTGCTGCTTTGGTTACGCAGTTCAATATTTGAGTGATTGTCATTCTGCATCGGTTGGACATGTTAGGGCGAATCATAAATCAATCTGTTGGGTGGGAACTGGGCCGCAGTGGCCTGAAAGTTGGAGTGCTACACCTCACACCTGCTGCTGAAACACCAACCATCGTGTACCTAGGGACATTACAAGGACAGTCCTGGTACCCACCTGGATTAGGTGGGAACATCATTAAATTATTCAAATCAGCAGCCATAACTCAACTGCATGTCGAGGTACAAAGGGAGAAGACATTTGGATGAGGTTTAAGGGTAGAATTTTCCACTCCCGCCAGTGGCAGGAATCGTGGCAGGTGGGTGCACTTAATATAGCAGGAGGCAAAAAATCTATTTTCCGACAGTAGGATAAACTGTGAATTTTGTTCTCTCAATTTTCAAGGTGGGTCAAAGGCTGGTCAAGTTGCCGGACAAACAAGGCCCTGCATCTCCTGCATGCCCATTAAAAGGCCACTTCACCAAAATTAAGTTCACCCTCCAAATTAAGTTCCCTGCCAGAGAGAATTTAGGATGTTCCGTTTTACCACTGTCTATAACTGGAGTGCACCTGGCGAGCTTCACGTCTTCCACGACTTTGCGATCCATAGGTGTTGCTTTCTTCTTCTTGGGGACCTCGCATAACTTCACTCGAGTGCCGTTAGCAAACTCTACACCGAGGCTGGACAAGAGGCTGTCTGTTGAAGGCTGGAAGGGGGGAAGGTAGGAGTGAAGGCTGGACAGGAGAGGCAGGCTTATGGGGGAACAGGGGGGTGCAGGGAAGAGTGTCTGGGAAAGTTGGGGGGAATGTCTGGAGAATTTGGGGGGGATGTGATGGAAGTGTCTGGGGAAAGGGGTGAGAGGGGCAATATCCAGAGAAGGGAAGGGGGGAGAATGTCCGGGGAAGAGGGTGGGAGAGTCCGGGAAGTGGGGGAGAGAGAGTGTCTCTTGGGAAAGCAAGGGGGAATATTGTCTAGGAAAGGGGGAGTTGGAGGGAGTATCTGAGAGGGTGGGGTCACGATTGTCGACGTTGGGTTCCTTGGGGATGAACTTGGGGTACTGGTGACAGGAAGGAACAGTCACATTCAGTGGGGGAGTGGGATGCGATAGGGTGGCAGGTCCAGGGTGAGAAGCTGATAAGTGAAGTTCTCATTGGGTGGGTCACAGAGGGGGACAAGACAGGTGGCTTGGATAACAGGAGGGGGCAGGGTCAGGGTGGGCATGGGGACAGTAACAGGTGGCAGCTCTGAGAGGAGGAAAGGCATGTGGAGGTGGAAAGTGATATGGTCCAGGGTAACGGGGGGGCGGTTCAAGGGCGACAGGAGGGAGAGGGATGGTGATATTGTATAGGTCTTTGGTGATGGGGCGAAGTTGGTGGGTCACAGGAGGAGGGTAGAAGGTGGTGGAATGAGTTTGAAAGGTGACACATGTCATTTCTCAGACTGACCTTGACCAAACTGTTAGTCAGTCAGTGAGATCCCTTGAGGTAGGAGGAGGTTCTTTTTGGGTGGGTGGAATTCAAGGTCACCACAAGTGGTCAAAGGGACACCCTAATAGTTATAAGGCAACTAGATGTCAAAGATGCTCATTTGTGTTCTCTTCTCTTTGCGAAGCCCACATTGCAGCAGGTTTGTTCCTGACTCATGTGTCCCATAGCATGGAGATCCCAGCGAGGTGTGGAGCTGCTGTTCGTTCTGTGCCATTTGCCATCCGCTGCAGGCAGAGGCAGGGATGAGGGGAGGGAGGGAGGCAGATGCCTCCAAGGGGCATTGCTGGTGAAGGGCAGCCAACTCGCGACTCCAAACCTCCATTCTCACGGGTGAATGGTCATGGCTGACAAGGGATCATGCGGTTAGTCTTTCTATGCTACTGAACAAATGGTCTATCTATAGAATTTTGAGGGTGGTGGAGGCAACCGGAAAAGTGTCCACATGAGGCTTCTTGCACATGGCTCCAATCATCCTGGTCAAAGAGCAACATCTCCACATGCATTCATATGTGAACGGGAGGAACACCCATCTCTGGTCCTCCAGGGTGTCCTTTACCTGGAAGAGGTGGGGTGGGGCTGCCATGTCTAGACAGAGGTCAGGTGAAGGGCTTAGAACTTGCCTGCTGGCTTTGAGATGGAGAGAAACCTGTAAAGGAGATTCTCACTTAACGTATAACTTCAATTCACTCACACACGATGATGCAGGCTGCAGGCAACTCTGCCTTGGTAATGGCTCTCATCCAGTTGGCACAGGGCTGTGAGGGGAAAGGACCTGAACAGCAAGAGGCAGAAAGGCCTCTATAAGGTCAAGAGGTTGGCAAATATGGACCGCTGCAATGGTGAGCATTGGCCCGACCATGGGTGTTTCGCAGACTGTGCTCTTATCACGAGATGAGCAAAAATCAATGCCAGAGGCACCCTCATATGTCTTGGGATGTGGGTGCCCACATCTGCCACCTTCTCCAGTAGGAGTTGCAGCCGTAAGGGCTCTGGAGGAGTAATGTGGAGCTCCTGACCTGCAGTGAGCGAATATCTATCTGGGTGCTGTTTAAATATGGTGCCAGGACCTTCAACCCCATGAGATAACAGCAGGGAGGGCAACTTCCTGACCACCCTGACACGAAATTCACCAAGCACCTTGCGGATGTATAATTAACAAGCTCAAAAGAGGAAGGTGGCGTGTATTTGCCCACCCCACTGCCAGCGGGAATCACACCGACTATCCCACCTGCGTCAGGCCAGGGTTTTCCGGCCCTGCCATAGCGGGACCTGCGAATGTGGCGGACCAGCCAAAAGTCCATTGACTTTTGACGGGACCAGAAGATCCCAGCAGCAGGCAGGGCTAGAAAATCTCGGCCTTAGTCTCCAAACTGGAAAATTCAGCCCTAAAGTTTAAAACCCATGGCCCTCTCCCTCCCATTTCTCCATTCCCCTGCTGTGGCCTGGCTTCGCAGCCTATCCACTAGACAGCCAGCCAGCCTTCCTCTCAATATACAGCCAGGACATAAGCAATGGAATTTACAGGGAAGTGGGGAGGGTGTGAAGCAATGGCTGTGGGGATGGTGGTGTTGAGGGGCAGTTTAGCAGTTGAGAAACCCAGAAGAATGTGTTTCTCTTGGGCCCTGCTGAATTTAATGGCAGAACCTGCTTACCAATTTTGAAACCTGTTTCCTGGCTGTATATTGAGAGGAAGGCTGGCTAGCTGTCCAGTGGATAGGCTGCGAAGCCAGGCCACAGCAGGGGAACAGAGAAATGGGAGGGAGAGGGCCTTGGGTCAGTGGAGGACATCAATGGGCAGGCCCAGGGAGATTGGAGGTCAGGAGGGGACGTTGATGTGAGATCCCAGAAAGACTGGGAGAAGAGGGAGAAGATCACAGGTACTCCGTGGAGAAGATCAGAGGCAGGGGGAATGGAGGAGACTGCAGGCCAGGGAATACATAGTGAGGGGTGGTACAGAGGAAGAGATTTCAGGAAGGGCCGTGAAGGGCATGGTGGGGGCAGGAAGGAGGTTCCAATCACTGGGAAGTTAACAGGTCTGCTTGCGAGGGTGGGGGTTGATATGGTAGGTGGTAGGAAGCACTTCTCCTCTTGACCCACAAGCAGTGATGGAAAAGCACTTACCTGTTCCTTGCCCCAGTCCTCTCCTCCTTTCAGCTGTTGGTTTTCCCAAGGTCTGGAAAACCCAACTGGCCATTGGAACAGTGGAAAAAATCTGAGCTTTCCAACCTCATTAAATTTTTTAAGACAATGGTCCACCTTCTGAGAGTGGCTTGGTTGCCTGTCTTCCCATCCCACTTTGTTTAAAAGCAGAAGTGGACAGCATCGAGGTGGGCTGTGTTTGGGTTTGAAATTTTTTACATTTCAACTTCCCACCCAAACCAAACCCCACCTGATAAAAACAGAAGTAGGCCATTCAGCCCCTCAAGCCTCTCCCATCTTAAATGAGATCCTGACTGAACTGATACATGTGATCAGCCTGATGAAGAAAATAATAGAGGAAAATGTATAGGTAAAATTAGTAAATAAGAAAAAAGCATTAATATAAACATAAATGAGCATGATAGTGGATCAGATAAAATTAAGAGAGCAGGATGAAATGCCAACAGGTTTACTGAGACTGAAAAGCATCGAGTAAGGAACAGACTAAGAACATTTTTGGTTTCTGGAAAGTGCCTACGTTAAAAGGCAGCACAGAAATGCAATTGGTATTGAATCAACGGTTGGAATTAAGGATGGAGATAAAGTGCGGGGTGAAGTGTTAGATACACTAGGGGCAGAATTTTCTGGCTGGCGGGAGGGTGGGGGGGCGGAGTGGGAGCGGGCGTGGGGGGGCGCAGACCCGATCACGCTCGCAATCAGGTCTGCGCTGCCATTTTACGTGGGCGGGCCAATTAAAGCCCGCCCAATGTACTTCACGACTCCCGTGCATAGCGAGAATGGGCAGGCAGCAGCGGGCACGCTCAGCCCGTCGGGTCCAATGGCGACCCAGCGGCCTATATAAAGGAAGGCCTGGCAGCCTTGGAAAGGCTGCTCGCAATGGCAGGGCGAAGGGCTCTGCACAGGGGCAATGGAGGTGATGCAAGTAGGCCATCAGGGCAAGTAGGCCATCGGGCAGGCCAGGCTGGAGGGTAGGGCGGGGGGGGCCAGTGTGTCCCTCGTTTTTCCGATGATTGCCTTGCTGCCCTCCTCGAGGAGATGGCAGCACGGCGGGAGGTGCTAGTTCCCCTGGATGGGAGGAGGAGGCCCCCCCACATGACAAAACGTGCCTGGGAGGAGGTGGCGGAGGTAGTGAGCTCCCGCAACGTGGTGCAACGCACCTGGATCCAGTGTCACAAGCGCTTCAACGACTTGTTGCGCTCTGGAAGGGTGAGGACAATGTTGGCATCGGTCACTTAACCCAGCAGGTAGGCTTTCTCCCCTGCTGCGCTCCCCCACCCCACCCACCCAACTCTGAGTGTAGTGACTACATTGAATCATTGACGGCTTGTGTCCTTCGCTGGGTGGGCCAGCAGATATTGCCCATGCCGAGGTCACCCTGAGAGGGTGGTGAAGAGATGGGTTCTGCCCCCATAGCATGAGGTACACTGAGACCCACATGACTGTTTTGGGGGCAACCTGGAGGAGCTGCACCTATGCACAGTGTTGGAACTCCAGGACATGTCAAAGTCAGGGTGAAAACATGCTGGGAGGGGAGCTTCAAGGTGGCGTTGGCACCGATCGATCTGCTGTCCTCTGCACTCCACGTGCTTGCGCCTCCTTGGTATGGAAGGTTAGACCGTGTGGTGCCTAATGTGATGTAGGCAGCATTTGGCCAAGGGGGTGAGGGAGGCGGGGGGGGCAGGCCTACCATCTTTGTGTGAGTCTTCGGCAGCAGTGGGGTGACGAGACACTGGAGCCCTGCAATGTCCCACTCTGGTTGGGGTGGGCCATGCGCGAAGAGAGCCCATGTACAATTTATACAGATCAATGCTCTTCTCTCATTTCAGGAGAAGAATGCACATAATGCCGCCGAGCTGTTGAGGATGGCAGTGGGCTGGCCCAGTTAGTGATTCTCAGCTGCTTTGAGCAGGAGGCCCTGGATTTGGAGAGACGCCATGCACCCAGGTCCACCAGTGTCGGTGAGGCCACAGGCAGGTAAATTTGCCCAGCAGTGAAGTCACCATTGTTCTCCCAGCAGCCATGGCAGTGCTGAATGTTCAGTGATTGAAATTTGCAACATGGCTTGACCATTGCTTATGGAAGGATGAGTGCATAATGATTCAGGGGACAGGGATACACATTGACATTGGGGAGGATCTTCCGGTCGGCGAGCAGAGGCAGGGCCCACTCGCTGATGCGTAAAATGACGCAGGATGACGTCAGGTGGAACTCCCAACGTCACCCGCGTCATTTCCATTTTCAGGTTGGCTGGGGCGCAGTCGAATCAGCTGTGCGCCCGCCAACCTGTCAACGGCCTATTGAGGCCATTGAAAAAGTCATTAACATCATTAATGGACCTGCCTGTCCAACCTTAAGGTTGGTGGGGAGGCCGGGAGCTCTGGCGGGCTTCAGAAAAAGCATGAAACCTCATCCACGGGTGGGGTGAGGTTTCATAAAGGTATTTAAATATTTAATAAAAGTTTCAGTAAAAGTTATGGACATGTCCCAACTCATGTGACAGTGAGGGGACATATCAGGGAAGTCTTTTTATCATTTGTTCAATAATTTTTAATTTGGAGCCAATCTCCCTGAAGCTGCACTTAGCCTCAGGGAGATCAGTGCGTCTGCACCCTCGGCTGAGGAATCCACCCCCCTGCCCGCACGCTTCCTGGCAGACGTCACATAAAATGGTGCCTGCCTGCCCGCACCTGCTACCACACTTCCCCCCCAATGGGGGGGAAAACTTTTCCCATTGTCTCCATGTTAACTGACCCAATGTCCTTGATCTTCCTTTCAGCATCAGCGGAGCAGGGCCGTGAGGAGGAGCTGCAGATGCCCCCTCTCACACCTGAGGGCCCTCAAGCCTCACCAGTGCCACACCATCTCTACCAGGCAGGCACCAGCGTAGATCCTAGCACCTCGGTGGGAGTTAGAACATCAGCTAGTGTCCCGGGGCGCAGCAGTGAGGGCACTTCGCAGTTGCTGGAGGAGCTGGCAGAGAGAGAGAGTGCCCATGGCGCCAGCAGTCAGAGGACTGCAGGGCACCAGGCACATGCTCAGTTGGTGCCTGATGATGTGCCTCTGGAGTCATCCGCAATGCAGCAAGTGCAGGAAATGCGGCCGGGTGTGTGGGAGCATCTGGTAGAGATACATGAGGCTATTCTTGGCTTGTTGGAGGAATCTATGCGGAAGATTACCGGTGCAATGAGCCTTATGTCCGAATGCCACGCGTCCTCCCTGAAGAGAGTGGCAACTCTCGTGGAGAGGCTCCTCCAGGAGACCCGTCAGGACTTCCCAGGGACCAGCAAGCCCTCACATCGGCATTGACCTCAGCTGGTCAGTGCCAGTGTGGGAGATGGTCTGGGCACCAAGTTTCCCAGCTCAGTGTCCAACCATCCACGGTGAGCTGGGAGGTCCAAAGCGACCTCACCTCGGCGCAGCAACTCCTCCGCCCCTCTGCCAGTGACCGTTGCATCCGCTGAGGCTGCGACGACTGGGGAGATGCCAGCTGTGGAACTGGCAGCTCCCTCCCAGGTGGGGCCAGCACAGGCTCCACGAGCCAGAGGACAGCCGCCAAGGTCATCAAGGCCAAAAGGGCAGCAGTCAGGAGGCTGTCCCAGATGCCACTCCCAGCGATGGCGCAGCACCAAGACATAGCACCTGGAAACAAAAACATAAGGCACCTTAGGCACACCATGGGTTTATCACTGGTGCATTTGTGTTGGCCCGAGATGAGGTCTTTGTGATTTTCTTTGAATTGGAACACCACTTTTTTTGGCTTAAGTTTCTTTGCTTGTGATATTAAATTCAGACATGTCACCATGGCTGAGGGTGCCTCTTTTCTTCTGCAGGCGGATGGTTTCCAAAACTGTTATGAGTGATTTGTGGGACATTCAGCTTTATTGACAAGGCCCTTAGTTAATGTTTCTGACAAAGCAGATTTGGCACTTATGTATCAAATATGAAGCCTACAGCCCAGGCTTGTCCTGGAAGTCCATGTGTGGTGTACTAGCTGAAGGTTCGTTGGATTAAAGCCTCCTGGGTGTCCCTGCCTCCCTGGAGTATGCCCAGGTCAGCGTCTACCCCCTCAGCGTTTCCCTGTGCGTGCTGATCCTCGGACTCACTGCTAGACTCATCGCGTGCAGCCACAGCCGCTACGTCGACGTCTTCATCGTCCACTGCGTCCCCCCTTTCCAGCGCAAGATTGTGGAGAGCACAGCATGCAACCACTATCAGCGACACACGATCCGGTGGGTATTGGAGTGCGCCCCCTGAGCGGTCCAGGCATCGGAAGTGCATCTTGAGAAGACCGATGGTTCTCTCCACCATAGTCCTTTTGGAGGCATGGCTCCTATTGTACCGCTGCTCAGCCTCTGTTCTTGGATGGCCGAGAGGCATCATGAGCCACCTTCTGAGGGGATAGCCCTTGTCACCCAGTAGCCATCCATCCAGCTGGGCTGGAGCACTGAAGAGCTCCAGCACCTGGGAGTATCTGAGGCGTCATTGGAGCTGCCTGGGTACCTGGCACACACTTGTAGAATCAGCATCCTGTGATCACACACTATCTGCACGTTCATGGAGTGGAAGCCCCTCGTGTTGACAAAGGCACTGGGCTCACCTGCTGGTGCCTTGATGGCCACATGTGTACAGTCTATTGCACCCTGGATGTGGGGGAAGCCAGCAATGGCCGCGAAGCCTCTGGCTCGCTGTGTCTGGCTTGCCTGGTCCCAACGGAAGTGGATGAAGGTCAATGCACGCCTGCAGCAGGTTAAACATAATAAAATGTTCCCAGAGCACTTTACAGGGGTCTTACAGAACAAAATTGGGCACAGAATCACACAATGAAATATTAGAGCCGATGACCAAAACTTGAT
This sequence comes from Cetorhinus maximus, assembly GCF_964194155.1. NCBI lineage: Eukaryota > Metazoa > Chordata > Chondrichthyes > Lamniformes > Cetorhinidae > Cetorhinus > Cetorhinus maximus. The sequence goes on from NC_135880.1 coordinate 135,812,972, forward strand.
CAAAGATGTGTGCTTTAGGGAGTATCTTCAGGGAGAAAAGAGAGATAGTGAAGTGGAGAGATTTAGGAAGGAAATTCCAGAGCTTAGGACTCTGCAGCTGAAGACGTAATTGCCACTGGTGGAGTGATTAAAATCGGGGATACTCAAGAGGCCAGAATTAAATGAGCGCAGATATCTGGGAGGGTTGTAGGGCTGGAGGAGTTACAGAGACAGGAAGAGGCGAGGCCATTGAGGGATTTGAAAACAATGAGAATTTTTAAAATTCACCTGAGCCGATGTTGGTCAGTGAGCATTGATAGATGAACAGGTATTGGTGCAAGTTAAGATATAAGCAACAGTTTTGGATAAACTCAAGTTTATGGAGTTTGGAAGATTAGGAGAGTGTTAAAATAGTCAAGTCTAGAGAAATAATAAAGGCATAGATGAGGGTTCAGCACCAGGTAAGTTGAGGCAGAGACAGGGTCGGGAACTGTTCTGGATGTGGAGTAGGCAGCCTTGGGGGTGAAGTGGATACATGGTCAGAAGCTCACTTTTGTGTGTGTCAAAAAAAACTGAAGGATGTAATTGGTCTATTTCTGCCTTAGACAGTTGCAAGAGTGAGGGATGAAGTTGGTGGCTAGAGAACAGAGTTTGTGGTAGGCATCGAAGACAATGGCTTCAGTCTTCCCAATATTTGGCTAGAGGAAATTTCTGCTTATCCAACACTGGGCATTTGACAAGGAGTCTGATAATCTAGAGACAGTGGAGGGGTCAAGAGAGGTAGTGGTGAGGTAAAGCTGAGTGTCCTCAGCATACATGTGGGACCTGACAATATGCATTTAGATGATGTATGTAAATAAGAAATAGGAGGGGTCCAAAGATAGATCCTTCGGGGATACCTGAGCTAACAATGTTGGAGTGGAACCAGAAGCTGGCTATACAACTAGATAGATAAGAATGGAACTAAACAAGGGTAAAACCGTCCATTTGGATGACAAAGGAGAGCTGTTTGGGGGAGGTGTGGTCAACTGTGTCAAAGGCTGCTGACAGGTCAAGAAGAATGAAGAGGGTTTCGTGGTCACACTCACATAAGATGTATTCGGTGACTTTGATTTAAAAAAAACATTTAAGTGCTGCTGCAGGGGTGGAAACATGATTTTATGATTCAAATATGAAATTCTCGGAAAGATGGATATAGATTTTGGAGGTGACAACACATTCAAGGACATTGGAGAGAAATGGGAGGTTGGCGATGGGTTGGTCATTTATAAGGATGGAGGCATCAGGGATGGTTTTTGTGAGGAGAAGTGATGATGGTAGATTTGAAGGGTTGGGGGACAGAACCTGAAGAGAAGGAACAGTTAATGATATCAATTAACATGGAGCACAGGAAGGGAAGATGGGTAGTCAGCAGTTTCGTAGAAATGGGCTGGAGGGAGTAGGAGGTGGCTCTCATGTGTGGTGGAGACGGTGCAAGCCAATCAGCTGGAGGCAGCAAGAGCGCACGTATGGTAGCAGGGGTCGGTGGGGGAGTGGGCAAGTGGCCAGAGCTTAGCCAGAGGCAGCAACAATGGCCATCTGTATCGGTCAATGTCCCAAGGCTTGACAGCACTTGCTGGGCTGCAGTTGGAGGTTATGTCCTGGGGTGGGGAGGTGGGGGGTGGGGTGGTGTTGGAGTGTGTTGGGGGATTGGGCAATCACATGAACCAGGCTGTGGGACACAAACCAGGCCCCCGTGACCCCAGCCAGTGCAAAAAACTGGCCCACGTGACTGGGTGTGCTGCAGAAGAGGTTGTGGCACAGTTGAAAAAAGACAGGATCTGGAAGCAGGAATAAGGGAAAATAAGGTTACTGTCGCTTCTTCAGTTATTTTAAAGGAACTGATTGACCAGAGCCAGCCATACAGTGCACAGGGATGTTACTGAGAGTTCAGATAAGGGTAACTCCTCACACTTCGATTGTTGGGTTGAGGATGGAGGAGACAGAGGAGAAGGGTTTAGGAAGATGATTTATAGCCAAGAAGAGATTTCCAGATGATGGGGTGGGCACGTTATCCAAAATCAGATGCAGCAGCAACCTCCACCCTTGGAATTTTAGCACCCAGCTGGACTTCAGGGAATAGGAGAGGGGCAAGTGGGCAAGGCAGAGCCCAGAAAATGGATGGATGTAGCAGAGCTGCATTGGTGGCATAGGAACAGATTAATGGTGGTGATGTGTCTCTAAAGCCACAGTGCTCAGGCAATGGCAGGTCACAACCAGGAAGCAGGATTCGCAAGTAAGTGGGTGGAGAAGACTATGGAAGCGTTTGGAAGCTGCTAGAAAGAAACTGAGCAGGAAAGAACAATGATTAATGCTTTTCAAGAAAGAAAAGGAACAGAGTGGGTCTTTCAGGTTGAAGAAGGAATTATAAAACAAAGGCAAGTGGCAATCTGTTTAATTTGTCCAATGAGCTATTGATTAAAGCGCATTCTAAATTTAATTTTGAAATTCACCATTATTCTCTTATACACTGATTAACAATTGGCCTCAAGACTCTCAGTGTATTGGTGAACCCTGTTGTTATTTTTGTGCCGACTTATTTAATAACTAGTTGCTCTGAGGGAACAGAAACATCGAGCATTATTTACATGTTGAAGGCATGTCAGTCAGTAAATTATGCGCCTATGAAATCTGGTCAGTATTTAATGATTTAACTCAATAACGTGATTAAATATTTATTTAATAACTGTCAGAAGGCTAGATGTTTATTAGAACAGAGATATAATTATTTGAATATTACATTCACTCAAGAATTTATTTACAAAGTGACTGTTACTGAGCTGAGCTCAAGAGACTGTTACCTATATGGCTTCTCATTGCACGAGGGTTACAATCTGAAGTAAATAGTTCTTGAAGTGACTGAGCTGAGCTAATAATAGGGACCAGTACCATGAACTGGATGCTTTGGTAAAGTTAAAAAATAAGAATGTGAAATAATTATTAATGGTTTACACAAAACAAAATAGCTGACAGCCACTCCAAAATTCACCTTTGAACAAAGATCTTCCATTATAGCCTCTCAGAATAGGACCGTGTACTGCCGACAGCTTTTAGAACACCCACAGGAGGTTGGTTAGTAAAATTAAAGCACATGGGATAGGAGGGTAGGAGGTAATATACTGGCATGGATTAAGGATCGGTTAACAGGCAGAAAACAGAGCGTAGAAATAAATGTGTCATTCTCGCATTGGCAGGCTGTGACTAGTGGGGTACCGCAAGGATCAGTACTTGGACCCCAGCTGTTGACAATATATATCAATGATTTGGATGTGGGGACCAAATGTAATATTTCCAAGTTTGTTGATGACACAAAGCTAGATGGGAATTTGTGTTATGAGTAAGATGCAAAGCAGTTTCAAGAGGATTTGGACAGACTTAGTGAGTGGGCAAGAACAGGGCAGATGGAATATAATGTGGAAAAATGTGAGGTTATCCACTTTGGTAAAAGGAACAGATGTGCAGAGTATTTCTTAAATGGTAAGAGATTAAAAAGTTTAGATGTACAAAAGGATCTGGGTGTCCTTGTCAATAAGTCACTGAAATCTAACATGCAGGTGCAGCAAGCAATTAGGAAGGCTAATGGTATGTTAGCCTTCATCGCAAAAGGATTTGAGTACGGTAGTGAAGTCTTGCTGCAATCGTATAGACCTTGGTTAGACCACACCTGGAATACTGTGTACAGTCTTGGTCCCCTTACCTTAGGAAGCATATTATTGCCATGGAGGGAGTGCAATGAAGATTCACCAGATTGGTTCCTGGGATGGAAGAGGTCATTGACAGTGTTATCAAGCGGCACTTGCTTAGCAATAACCTGCTCACTGATGCCTAGTTTGGGTCCGGCCAGGATCACTCAACTCCTGACCTTATTATAGCCTTAGTTCAAACATGGACAAAAGAGCTGAACTCCTGAGGTGAGGTGTGAGTGACTGCCTTTGACATCAAGGCAGCATTTGACCAACTGTGGCATCAAGGAGCACTAGCAAAACTGGAGTCAATGGGAATCAGGGGGAATACTCTCCACTGGTTGGAATTATACCTAGCACAAAGGAAGATGGTTGTGGTTGTTGAAGGTCAGTCATCTCAGTTCCAGGACGTCACTGCAGGAGTTCCTCAGGGTAGTGCCCTAGGCCCAACCATCTTCAGCTGCTTCGTCAATGACCTTCCTTTCATCACAAGGTCAGAAGTGGGGATGTTCGCTGATGATTGCACAATGTTCAGCACCATTTGAGACTCCTCAGATACTGAAGCAGTCCATGTTCAAATGCAGCAAGACCTGGTCAATATCCAGGCTTGGGTTGATAAGTGGCAACTAACATTAACACCATACAAGTGCAAGGCAATGACCAATCCATTGCCCCTTGAGATTCAATGGCATTACCACCACTGAATCCCCCACTGTCAACATCCTGGGGGGTGACTATTGACCAGAAACTAAACTGGACTAGCCATATAAATACTGTGGCTACAAGGGCAGGTCAGAGGCAAGGAACCCTGCAATGAGTAACTCGCCTCTTGACTCCCCAAAGCCTGTTCACCATCTACAAGGCAAAAGACAGGAGTGTGATGGAATACTCTCCACTTGCCTGAATGAGTGCAGCTCCCACAACACTCAAGATGTTTGACACTATCCAGGACAAAGCAGCTCCACCACCAACATTGAGTGGCAGCAGTGTGTACCATCTACAAGATGCACTGCAGAAACTCAGCAAGGCTCCTTAGACAGCGCCTTCCAAACCCATGACCACTAACATCTAGAAGGACAAGGGCAACAGATACATGGGAACGTCACCACCTGGAAGTTCCCCTCCAAGCAACATATCATCCTGACACAGAAGATCAGCCATCCAGTGCAACAAGAGGATGAATGCTGTCATCCATTCCACCAGGGTAAGTCAACCACCTCATAACTCCCAACTCACACACTCGCATCCACAGGGATTTCACACCTCAAGGGACAACACTACTAACTCTCAAACACACTCTCACATCTCCATCAGGCTCATATCCTCTCGAGCTCACATCCTCATCCCATCCATGGCTCCGGTCACCACACAAACATTCCACGCAGTGCCATGTGTCTTGCTCACACTCTCTCCATCCGTTTTCATGAAGGAGAAGCTGGTTCACAACAGCAGGGAGAGGTCCCAGACCAGGGAGGTGGAGTGGCCCACATTAGGCTCCTCGCTCACTTTGAGGAGCGTGCAATCGCTCTGACTGGTGAGGATGTGGACCCTGCCTGGGGTGATGGTGAGGTCAGTGGCAAACACCCTCATGAGGATCCTGCACCACATCATCCCTCTCTCAACACAACTGTGAGTGCTCTCTCTCCTGTTTTTGACTCTGTTGCACTAATTATCTCTACTTTCGTTCACAGGGAGCTCTGCCGAGCGACCAACACCCTCAGCCAGCCAGTTCCTCAGCTCCATCCATGCCCTCACCTGCAGCCAAAAGGACATCTCCTCAATTAAAGAACTGGAAATAAGCAGCCTGGAAGACCTGTCACAGCGCTTACCGACATCCTTCACCAGCGCAGAGACACACACCTCGGAGGGTTCTAGATCTAGGGCAGGCTCGGGTTCATAATCTGGTGGTCACCGCACGGACCTATGTCCGCAGCAGGAGGAGACAGGTTCAGCCAGCTCCCCGGCACTCGGAGGACTGCTGTGGAAGAGGCATCTGTGAGGTCTGAGTCAGATGACGAGCCTCTAGATTCGGTCTTCCAACTCATCCTGGAGAGTCAGCAGAAGGTGGGTGAACATCACGCAGAGCTGTTGGAACCCCTCAACATAGTGGCATGCGAATCGGGGGAGTGTGTGTGCCTGCTCTCTGATGAAGTGGTGCCCACATGTGCACGTTTGGAGGTCTCCATGGGAATGATGGCGGACGCCATGGAGACTCTGGTCCAGCAGAATGCGGAGATGTGCGCAGACCTGCACTCCATCGCGGGAGCCATGGGTGACTTCCTACAGTAGCAACACGAGAGGGAAACGGGGCACCTTGACGTCCCTCCAGGAGCTCCTTCCCCTCAAGGAGTCAGGCTGGGGCCCTCGGGCATCCAAAGGGCAGAGGAGCAGCAGCTGGACACTCCTGGGTCATCCACTGAGGAATCTCAGAGGCTGCCTTCTCTCTCCAAGTCCTCTTTGCCTGTGATCCCCTCAACCTCATCCTCTGTCACCACAGAGGGTGCAGCTGGCCCACAGGAGGACAGCCACAGCAAGCCGGGGTCCTCAAGGTCTTGGCTGTCCAGAGGATCCACACCAAAGACATCAGAGGCAAGAGGGCCAACCATTGCACAGGCTGTCTCCACCCCTGCTGCGGATGTCAGGGCAGCACCTAGAAGAAGTGGTAGGCCTAGACAAGTTAAGAAATTCTGATCACAGGTGGTTGCACGGGTGAATACATTTTGTCACTTTATAATCTGGAAATATATTCACTTTCACTGAACAATGCGTAATGTTGTCTTTCAGTTTCATTTACAGGCTTCATGAGTGCTCCCCCTGCATCCACCCACTAGAAGTTCAGCTACACACAGCCAGACCATGAGGGATTCTGCAGGGAGGTGTATCTGGCAGGGCCTTTCGGACCCTCGTGTAAGCATTCTCCCACGCACGCGGAGCCTTCATCCATCACACTCATCTCACTGTCCCGAGTATTTTCAATGCTGCCTGCTGGGGTTCTCTTTCTGAGCTGAGCTGCATCTCCGCCCAGCCACTGATCACACTCCCATGAAGTACCTGTGCCCGTCCAACACGAGGCTCTGCTCACTTTCAATTTTGACATGGTAGTTGTTACCTTTCTCATCCCTTCCCCTCCCCCAGTCACCCATCTCCTCATCACTGCCAATGCCGCCCCCACCCCCACCCCAGCATCATCTACCATCTCCCACCGTCACCAACCAGAACCCTTTTCTTTCCAGAATGTCCAGGTGAACATATGTATCCTCTACCTTCCTGAGAATCCCAACCCCATCCACATTAACCTCCCCGACCTCCTCCTTCCCTCCCCCAGGGCCCGTGTCTGCCTCCGAGTCCCCACCAACCACCCTCGCCGTCCCTTCTACTGCTACCGATGCACCCTCACCCTCCCACCCTTTCAGCTCACTCACCATCTTCTCATACTCACCATTCCCTCCTACCATTCCCACCCTCTATTTGCCCCCCAAGAGGCAGTCATTGACTCCACAGACCCCTACCTTGCACGTTCACCTGGACACCCCCTCCTTACCCTCTCCTCCACCCTTATCCCCTCCTCCACCCTTATCCCCTCCTCCACCCTTATCCCCTCCTCCACCCTTATCCCCTCCTCCACCTTACCCCTTTTCCACCCTTACTCCCCCCTTCAAACTTCCTCCTCCCCCCAGACTCCTTCACCCCCATGGACTCCTTCCTCCCCCCCGGACACCTTCCTCCCCCTGGACATGATCCTTCCCCACTCCAAACTCCTTCCACTCCCTCCAAACTCCTTCTCTTACACCTTCCTCCCCCCTTACACCTACCTCCCCACTTGCACATCCTCACCCATTACACTCTTCTCTCCCCATACCCCCACTTCCCCCTCCCAACCTCCCAACCTCAGCACCAAACCCCCCCCCCCCCCCCCCCCCCCCACCCCCGATATACCTCCCACTCCAAGTCAAACATAGACTTCTTCTCCCAACCCGCTAGTACACCTTCCTCTCCCACTAACAGCTGGATCTTGCTCTCCACCACCCCACTTGCCAATCATCCCTAGCGGCCTCTGGCCAAGACTGTGATCTCCCGAAGCAAATCCAGGCATCACCGGAGACCTCCCACCTTCCGTGAGCTGCTTCGCTTAGAGCCATGTCCATGAGAATCCACCCAGCATGCAATGCACGTGTTCCTCCAGGATCCAGTAGCTGTTGGGCTCCAGCATCTTCTTCTCCTCGGATGTCCTCGATGTGAGCAAGGCCCTAATGGTAATTCCTGACTTCTGCATGTCCCACTTATCCAGACATATTCTGGGATTGCGTGTTTTCCTGTTGGTATAATGGTAAATCTGGCATGGGGGGGACGATTCCAGTCAGGCCTTACTTTACATCCCATTAGCGGGGTGCAAAGCGGGTTCACACCAGCCTCCATGACGGACATCATCGGATGATTCCGCTGTGCTTTCATGCCAGCATGAAACCAATTTTTGGTCTTCTTGTCATATTGTCACCCCCACACCCATCTGCCATGACGGCCGACGCCAATGGTGCCGGAAAATTCCAGCCTATGTTTTAAAAGTAAATTGCCAAGATACTCACTACCTATTTAGAAATACCTTCATTTTAACTGTGGAGGCAGCCATTTCAGAGTCTTTACTTGAATTGCCCCAGTGAGGTGTGATAGGGGTGCTGCCTGTGAGCATTGATGAGGGATGCCACTGATTGAATGGGAGTTGGGACTTCAGACTGGGCTCAAAGCTGAGGCAGAGACAAACCAGTACCAGCTGAGCGCACAACAATAAAAGAAGGAAGAACTTGTATTAATACAGTATCTCAGCAGATCCTGGGAACACCCCAAAGCCCTTTACAGCCAATTAAATCTCTTTTGAAGTGTATTGTTGAACAGGCAAATGTGCAACGTGTAAAAAATATAATATCCCTCTCCCTCCTCCTGAGTCTATGCACTGATTTTGGAAATCCACAGCAACATGGACCCAAAGCTGCCAGGACCTCAACGGTCAACCTAGGGGTGTGGCCTGATCAAATTGCCAGCTTATCAGCTAACTCACTCGACAACCACACACTGTCAATATCCTAATAGCAATCAGTGGCTGCCATGTCTCTTCAAAGGGGGTGAAAATATATTATTGCAGAAAGTGGGGTTCGAGCTGGATTTGTAGAATTAACCCAGAGTAAACCGCTAACACCTCAAGGTGAGAAACAGGCTGGTAAGGGAATCATGACACAGCTTCAAGAGTCACACAATGCCAGGACGCATCAAAGACTGTGTCAGGCGCCATTTGACTTCAGTTCAAATCAGGTCTCCTTTTGTTAACAAAAACAGTGTCTGAAAATTCTGCCTTTGAAGAAAAAAAACAGGAAACTCATGTTAGGAAACTTGTGTCTTTGTACATCAAAGCACAGTTTTACACCATCTGCAGTTCTGTCATGAGTCAGTGAAACTGCACTGTAAACACAAGCCATTCATTTATTTTAATTTAACTGCACAATGAATGTCATTCCTCTGTCTCAATCGCCAGCGGTAAATTAATTGACACCAAACTCGCAGACAGAACTCAGATCAAAGGACCAATGTAGACAGCTGAGATGAACAGTTACTGGAAACAAAGAGTGAAAATGGCAACTAAAGATTTTTCATTATGGCCAGCTAATTATCAGGAATTCTGGACTTAACTATTCAGGCATAGAATTAAAAACCTTAATTATATTGTCACCTTTATCCCGAGCTTCTCAAACCTACAGACGAATCCATTTACTCTAATTGCTACTGATCAGGAGACGTTGATGGCAATGTCTGCGAGGGGGAAAAGCTGTACACAGTCAGAATCAGAGAGGCGACACTTTTCCCTGGTGCACAGTGTGCTAGCATCGACATTGCAAAATAATGAAAATATTTTAATGGGACAAATGCACATTGCAAGGGCTCAATAGTCTGGCACTCGTGAGAGGGCACGTTACTGTCAGCAAAGCACAAGAGGCCTTTGTTCTACAGACACAAGAGGAATGTTGAGTAAACCTTGGTTTCTCATATCTTCTTACTCAAGTTTATTGCTGGGATAACCCTGGATTACCCTTAAAGTGGAAATATCACTGTCGCGACATCAGTTTCCACAAAGCTAAAGTGAGAAAAAAAAAAACAAGCCTGAACAGATGCTCCCTGCAGTCCCCATTTTAACTGGGAGCAAGAGGCGAGTATTTGGCCAGTGGAGTAAACATCAGGATCCATAGTTTAATGACCTGAGGCCTAAACCATTTTAACCTCCAGGCCTCAGTTAATTATCCCTGCCTTAACTCCTGGGCGAGCACAGTGACATTGACGTCAGGCTGGCTGGCAGGACTCGGGCAAGCTCTTGAGGAGGCCATAGCCAGAAATGTTCAGAAACAGCCCCCAGCAGTTGATAAAGCAGTTGAGAAGGGAATCCTGGGGCCCCAGGCTGCCATGTGGGACCAGGAGAAGCACTATCCTGGAAATTGCTTATCAAATCCCTTGCAAAGTCTTTGCACTGGTGATGGACATGCAACTTCCCCACCCAAGTACTTGCCTCCAAACAACAACATAACCTCTGACTCACCATGAGCAGCAACACCTCATTTGCAGTGTTGCATCCAGCATGTGGCTGTAACACAAGGATTCCTAATTGTGTTAAATTCTCCTGAAAATAATCAGGAGACATTCACTTTACATTCCCTGAGCACATTGCTAACATATTTCTTTCCATACTTTCCATACATCAATGGGCATGTGCAGCCCCACTCCTCTGATTCATTGTAACCTACTCCAGAGGTCTGCTTGTTTAAAAAATAAATGATGCATCCAGGGTGGGTTTTATCCATTGGACTTCAATTTACAGCTTTTTATTTTGGTGCTCTTGATTACCTTAGCTTTTATATTCATAACACTCCAGCAAATCACAACTCAGAATTTGTGCATACGCCAATGAAAGTCGGAAAGCAGCAACTACTAGTCAGAGTAGTCATAAATGTAGATAAAAAAACAAATCTGTAAAGTTAACCAATAAAACTTCAACCAATTAAATCACTCAAAATATTTTTGGCAATGCTTTGGCCGCCATCTTGAACTCTTCAGCATTGGGACTGGAAATAACAAATTTAGAATAAATTTTTTACAATTAGATATGAATTGACAATACCTGTATTCAATTCAGAGGTGTCTGCCTCACTGTGAAACTTAGACTTCGAGTTCACTAGGTTCCCTGGACAGCCGAAGAGATGATGAGACTGAAGGTGATCCCCCAATTTCAGCAGGGACCAGAGAATTGCGGCTATAGCTATTCAAGTTCATTCTCAGGATGGATAGTGCTATCTCTTCCTGCTGGGCAGGCAATGAGTGGAAGATGGAACAGAGGACAGGAAAATCAAGTGGGGTTCCAACCTATTGCCTTCCCTTGCCCTGTCCAGCTGAAACAATTAAAATCGACCCTTAGTAATATTATTCACAGATTACAAGTTTCAATCCCAACTTTATAAAATGTTTGGGAAACGCATGGACTAACTGAGTGCTTTTAAATGCAACTTCACACTAGATCGGAGTTATACTCCACCGGTGCAAAGATAAAGCCATGAGTGAGGGCCATTCATGGTTTTAGGCTTTTTTTATATAAACCAATAGGGGTTACACTCATTACTCTAGTGTGAGCAAAAAAAACATAGGGCAGAATTTTAGCGTAAAATGACACGTGGGGACGTCGGGCGAGTGTCCCGACGTCACCGCGCGCCATAGCGATATTTGGGAAGGCGGACGCTATGAGTTCGGGTGTGCACCCGCCATCAATTAACAGGCTAGTTAAGGCCCATGGGGCTGCAATTGATTTTGATTTTTCGCAGCCCATGCGATCTTCAGGGCGTCACATGGGCGCAACGGGCAGGCGGGTAGGAGACATTTGTATAAGCTTCAACCGCGGGCGGGATAAGAGGGGTGAGTGGGGTCGCAAATGTGATCTTTCAGGTATTTAAGTGTAAAAGTTACTTATACTTGCTTAAGTGAGCAGGAAGACTTCAAAACTCGTACCAGCTGCTAGGACAGGAGTAAAAGCCTTGGTCAAGACTCTACAGTAAATATCATTTTTGGGGCCTGCAGCTTTCAGGAAGTCTTCCCTGAGCCTGGGAATGGGAGTTGTGCTCTCCACTGGAGGCACCTTCTCTGATGAGGAAGAGAGGGCCAGAAGGGGGAGGAGGCCAAGAGTTCACTTTAAGCATCCAGGGGAGCCACCTTTGGGAGGAGGGGCACAGGCACAAGGGGCCCAAGAGGAAGTGCAAGGCAGAAGGGACCGCAGAAGACGCCACTATCCTGCTGCCAGGATATACAGGCGGAGAAGCAGCTACCTCAATATGTCTGAGGTGTAGTGCCGAAGGAGGCGCCATCTCTCAAGGGAGACAGTCACTTTCATCTGTCAGATGATTGGGCCTGAGATCTCTGTGAACTGTGTGGGTGGACACCCCATGCCAGCGGCACTAAACATCACAGCTGCCCTCAACTTCTATGCCCCCGGCTCTTTCCAGGGATCAGTGGGTGATCTTTGCGGAGTCTCCCAATCAGCTGTCCACACTTGTGTCAAGCAGGTGACAGACGCTCTGTTCAGACGGGCATTGACTTTCATCCACTACCGCTGGGACCAGGCAAACCAGACAGGACAAGCCAGACGCTTCGCGGCCATTGCTGGCTTCCCCCATGTCCAGGGTGCAATAGACTGTACACATGTGGCCACCAAGGCGCCAGCAGGTGAGCCCGGTGCCTTCGTCAACAGGAAGGGCTTCCACTCCGTGAACATGCAGATAGTGTGTGATCACAGGATGCTGATTCTACAAGTCTGTGCAAGGTACCCAGGCAGCTCCCATAATGCCTACATCCTCAGACACTCCCAGGTGCTGGGGCTCTTCAGTGCTCCAGCTCGGCTGGATGGGTGGCTGCTGGGTGACAAGGGCTATCCCCTCAGATCGTGGCTCATGATGCCTCTCCGCCATCCAAGAACAGAAGCTGAACAGGGGTACAATAGGAGCCACGGTTCCACAAGGGCTGTGGTGGAGAGAGCCATTGGTCTTCTCAAGATGCGCTTCCGATGCCTGGACCTTTCGGAGGACACACTCCAGTACCCCCCAGATCGTGTGTCGCTGATAGTGGTTGCATGCTGCACTCTCCACAATCTGGCACTGGAAAGAGGCGACGCAGTGAACGATGAAGACGTGGACACAGTTGCTCCGGATGCACACGTGAGCCGAGCAGTGAGTCCGAGGATGAGCACACACAGGAGAATGCTGATGTAGACGCTGACCCGGGCATACTCCGGGGAGGCAGGGACACCCGGGAGGCTTTAATCCAAAGAACCTTCAGCTAGTACACCATAGATGGACCTTCAACACACGTAAGGGCTGCAGGCTTCACACTCGATACCTGAGTGCTAAATCAGCCTGGATAATAACATTAACTAAGGCCCTTGTCAATAAAGCTCAATGTCAAACAACTCACTGATAACATCATGGCTTCCCGTTCACTTACAGAAGTAAGGAATCACCCTGAGGCATGGCAACATGTCATAATTTATTGAGTGAACAAATGTAACTTCATAAAGCAAAACAAAAATGGTGTTAAACATCACACCAAGTCTTCGACTAAGTACCATGGGCCAACATAAAAGCGCCAGTGAGAAACCCGCAGTGTGCCTAAGGTGCCTTAAGTTTAGGCTTATGGGTGCTACGTCTAGGTGCTGATCCCTTGTCGGCACTGGCATCTGAAACAGCCTGCTCACTCTGCTGTCCTGTTTGCCTCGATGACCTTGGCGGACATCCTTTGGCTCTTGGAGCATTCGATGGCCCCTCCTGGGAGGGAGCTGCCAGTTCCACAGCTGGTACCTCCCCAGTTGCCGCAGTCTCATCGGTTGCCACAGTCACTGGCAGAAGGGCGGAGGAGCTGCTGTCGTCATCCAGAGCATCCTGAGAGGACCCCGCAGAGGCAACAGGCAGCTGCTGCACCGACGTGAGGCCACTTCAGACCTCCCTGCTCACCGTAGATGGAATGGCACCGAGCTGGGATACTTGGTGCCCAAACCATCTCCCACACTGACCAGCTGAGGTCAATGCCGCTGTGAGGGCTTGCAGGTCTGAGTACAACCCCAGGAAGCCCTGATTGGTCTCCTGGAGAAGCCTCTCCACGAGAGTCGTCACTCTCTCCATGGAGGAAGCATAGCGCTCAGCCATGAGGCTCATTGCATCAGTGATGCTCCGCATGGACTCCTCCAGCATAGCCTCATGTACCTCCGCCAGATCGTCCCACATAGCCTGCTGCACTTCCAGCGTTTGCTGCCTCACAGACGACTCCAGAGGCACATCATCAGCCGCCGACTGAGCAAGCACCTGGTCCCCTGCAATCCTCCGATTGCCGGCACCCTGGGCACTCTATGTCCCTGCCCGCACCTAAAGCGAATGTGCCCTCACTGCCGTCCCCTGGGACAGTAGCCAAAGATCTAATTCCCACCGAGGTGCTAGTATCTGCGCTGGTGCCTGCCTGGCTGAGATGGTGTGACGCTGGAGAGTGGATTTGCTCTGGGGCTTCAGGGGTGAGAGGTGGGCCCTCTGCCTCCTCCTTCCAGCCCTGCTCCAGTGATGTTGAAAGGAAGAGAAAGGATAATTGATCAGCTACAGTGCAGACAATGTCAACTTGCAAGACGCTCCCCCAGATCATTATGTGCTCATCCTTCCATAATCAAGGGTAAACCCATGTTGCTAAGTTCAACCATGGAGCATTCAGCAATGCCATGGCTTCTGTGACACACATGGTGACCTGAGTGCTCACCAATCATATCTCCCCATGGCACCCCAGCCTCACTGTCACCGGTGGACCTGGGGGCGTGGCACCTCTCCAGACCCATGGCCTACTACCCTCCGCCAGTCCACATTCATTCAGGGGCATTGTGTGCAGTCTTTTCCTGAAAAGGAGAGAGGAGCATCGATTAGTCCAGCCTGCACCTGAATTCCCATCACATCCCGGCCAACCCAGCCAGAGAGGGACATTTCAGGACTCCAGCTCTTCATCACCCCGCAGCTGCCGCACACTCACACAAACAAGCCAGGGCTGACCACCCCCCATCCCCTCCCATTGCCCAAATGCTGCCTCCTTCACATGTGACACCACAAGGTGCCACTTTGCTAAGCAAGGAAGCACAAGCACATGGAGCGCAAACACCAGCAGATGGATTGGTGCCCCGCCGACTGGAAGCTCCCCTCCCAGCATTTTAGCACCTTAACTTTGACATGCTTCGCAGTTCCAGCACTCTGCCTAGGTGCAGATCCTTGACTTTCTGGGTGTCAGTGTCACACATGTTGTGGATGCAGAACACATCCTAGCTCAACCCCCTAAGGTGAGCTGGGCATGGGCAATCTCTGCTGTCATACCCAGCGAGGGATCCATACCGTGAGGGATTCAATGCCGTTACTGTACTCAGAGTTGCTGGGGTGGGGGGAGCAGGGGTGGCTGGGGGGAAAGGCTGACGGCTGCATTAAGTGACTTGAGGCAACATGGTACTCACCCTTCCCAAGTGCAGGAGATTATTGAATCTTTTGTGGCACTGGAGCCATGTGCGCCGCACCACATCATGGGAGCTCACACTCTCGGCCACCTCCTCCTACGCACATTTGGTCAGGTGGGGAGTCCTCCGCCTCCTGTCCCTCGGAAGAAGGACCTCCCGCTGCGCTGCCACCTCCTCCAGGAGGGCAGCTAGGCACTCATCTGAAAAATGAGGGGCACACTGCGCCGCTGGCCTACCCTCCGGCCTGGCCTGCCCCACTGCCCTACCCTCCGGACTTGCATCACACACATTGCCCCTCTGCTGAGCCCTTCTCCCAGCCATTGCGAGCAGCCTTTCCAAGGCTGACAGGCCTTCACTTATACAGGCCGCCAGGTCGCCATAGGACCTGACGGGCTGAGCGTGCCCACCGCTGCCCGCCCATTCTCACTATGCACGGGAGTCGTGAAGTACACTGGGCGAGCCTTAATTGGCCTGCCTGCGTAAAATGGCAGCGCAGACCCGATCGCGGGCAGCGAATGGGTCCGCGTCCGTCCATGCCCGCTCCCGCACGGCCTGCCCAACATGGGGAAAATTCTCCCCATAAAATCATTATAACGCCTGTCCTGGGACACTACTAATATAATTAAATGAACAGAAGCCCAATTAAATAACATCCTGCACACAACAACAGAGCAAAAATTCAACATCTAAATCAGAATGATAATAATATCATCTATAAGACACTCTGTACGCTACGATTCCCACTGGTCACAGAAGGCCTCAAGCGCACTAGTGGGCACTACAGGCTCAGTCTCCTTCTCTTTCCTCACCCTCTCTCATCCCTGTTCCTCCCCTCTCCATACCTTCTCCCTCCTCTTCCCTCTCCCTCTCTCCCTCTCACAGCTTTAGGTTCTGACTCCAGAGTTATAAGCTGCGGTTTTGCAAGTACCTGCTCATGTAATACTTGGACAAAGCATCACAAACCCAGGGAGGACACTCAGTGCCTGCAAGGGTAGGGGATGGGGGCAGAAAAGAGTCACAAAACTGGTCATTGGCATTGGAAAACCATGGCCAGTAATGTGCCCAGAGGTGATCTCACTCCATTACTGGAACTTTGCCAGAGTTTACATAGCTAAATAGGATTGCCACCATGCTTACAGCTAAGTTATGTCAACAGAGCTGGAGCAACCCTGAGGAAATTTCCAGCTTGTTGAAGGACAGGGAAAAAAAACTTCCAGCTTTGTTGGGAGATAATTAGTAAGGGATGTATAAAAATGAGAGTAGGATATGAGGGCACTTGTCCAAACTGGCAAATGACAAGTTTAGGATTGATTTCAGGAGTTTCTTCATCACACGAAGAGTGAGTAACATGTGGAATGGGCTCTTACAGTGGAGCCAGAGAATACCCTGGAATAATTTAAGAAATAACTAGGTATTATGATGAGGCTCTTCCTCAATACAGGAGACAAAATCAGGCCAAATGGTCCCCCAAATTGTCAGCCATGGTCCAGTGGTAGATTCTCACCTCTGAGTCAGAAGGTTGTGATTTAAGTGCCACTCCATACGCTTGAGTACATAATCTCAGTTGACTCCTCGGTGCGATACTGAGGAAGTGCTGCACTGCCAGAGGTGCCATCTTTCGGGTGCAACATTAAGCCATGGCCCTGCCAGCACTCAGTTGATCAGGTTATTATCTCATTGCCGCTTGTGGGAACTTGCAGTGAGCAAATTAGCTGCTGCATTGCCTATATTACATCAGTAGTCACATTCAAAAGTATTTAATTGGTTGTGAAGCGCTTTGGGGTTTTGTGAGGCTGCGAAAGACCTTTCTTTCTTCAGCCATGTCTATTTTGTGAGCTTCAGAGAAGATCAACAAAAGAAAGTGCTAGGGTCTAGCCTCTGTGTTATCAAAAGACGCTTGCTCATCTTTGTTTGATGAAAGTCAGTAGTGAGACTTTAGCAAGGTTTAGATGCAAAGAGAATATTCAGAATTATAAGGCTGAATTTTAGGTGGGCGGGTTGAAAAATCGGAATGGGGTGTTCACCCAGAACCCCAATGTTGTGATAAAAGTGAAGAAGAGTTATATTGGACTCGAAATGTTGACTCTGTTTCTCTCTCCACAGATGCTTCCAGACCTGCTGAGCTTTTCCAGCACTTTGTTTTTGCCCCAATGTTGTGATATTGGTTCCACATTTTACCGGCTGTGCTCCAATGTTGCTGCTACAATGTGGCAGGACTGCAGTTAAGCTCTTTGAACAGGTAAATGACAGTGATCTGCATTCATCTGTCAGCGATTCTTCTGTGGAATTTGGGGTTCAATGGGTCGACGCATGGGGAGCATGTGCCTTCAGATCCCTGACCGATTAAAACTGGCAACAGCACGCTGAGGCCTCAGTTCCACCTCTGGAGGTTAGCCATATTGAGGTGATTGCTTGACTCATTGTTGAGCTAAGGTGGAGGAGAGAGGAGCAGAGGCCCTTGCTGGCCAGCAGCAACAGGCTTCTAAGAGTGGGAGCTTATTCTGCTGGTGGGCCCTCTGGAGCAATAGGAGCTTAATCTGCTTCTCAGCTCCCAGCAAATGATGCAGAAGGACATTGCTGCTGGTTCAAAGGGGAGAAACATGGGCACGGTCCCAGGGGAGGTAGACTGCATGAGGGAGGGAGAGAGCACTGACCATGAGACTTATACACTCAGCTTCTTCTACACCCATGTGGTGGAGCAGCAGTGCAGATAAATAGAGGACCAGGCACCAGAGGCTCCACTGCAGCAGTAGCAGAGCCTCAAGAGAGTAGGCCTCTGGCTGGCCATGCCACAAAAGAGTGCATTGGGAACTGGCAGCAGGCACCCACACCAAGGTGGACCTATCCATGGCTGAGAGTCTAATACAATTGCTTCAGCTACCTGCAGATGCCTGAGCAACGATATTATCAAAGACTGAGACTGTTAAGGGCGGGGTGCCTTCACTGGCTTATACTCCATGCTTCAGGATGAGCAGTGGCCATGAACCTCAGTGGACACCCAAAGTCCAGCCCCTGAAGATCACTACAGCAATGAACTTTTACCCAGTTTGGCTCTTTCCGTTGGGGACATAGTTTCCCAGGCACCAGCCCACTGTTGCCAATGCCTTGTTCAAGAGGGCTGCTGACTATGTGAGCTACCACACAGACTCTGTCAGCCAGCCAAAGGGGCCATCACTGGATTCACCCAGGTGCAAGGCGTCATCGATTGCATGCATGTGGCTATCATGGCTCTAAAAAAACAGCCAGCAGCCTTCATCAACAGGAAAGGATCCCAATCCATCAGTGTCCAACTGGTCTGTGGCCACTGAAAGTGCATCCTGCAGGCATGTGCTCAGTTCCCCAGGAGAAGCCATGGCACTGACATGCATCTGCAGTCCCAACTGACCGTATGCCTTCGGGGATGGATCCTCAGAGACCAGGGCTAGCCATTGAAGACATGGCTACTCCACCCTGTGAGGAACCCTCACATTTCAGCAGGGAGGAGGTACAACGCCCACCACAAGTCGATCCAAGTGACCATCAAGCAGGCTGTTGGTATGCTGAAGATAAGATTCCTGTGTCTAGATGGGCCTGATGGAGCCCTGCAGTGTGTCCCAGTGTGGGTCTCTCATATCAGGGTGGTCTGTTGTGCTGTGCACAAGCTAGCACTGCAGAGAGATGTGGGGGGTGGGGTGGTGGCCTTGTACCAGGAGGACTCCCCAGGATGTGGAGGTGGCTGCTGAACAGGTGGCAGAAAATGATGGGCCTCTTGCACCAGAGACGAGGGGACTTGAATGGTTCGGGTTCATTTCTCCTGAAATCAGACGGAGAGGCACCGAAGGTGAAATTTTACAGCCCCAGCGTGGAGGGGGTGGGGCCATAAAATACAGCAAGCCGTTCAAAAGTCCATTGGCTTCGGTGGCACCAGAGAATCCTGCCAACAGGAGAGGCCATAAAATTCCACCTTGTGAGTTTCCACACAAAGTCTAGCACAACACATATGCTGGAGTAGCTTCTTTGGCTCATGAAGGGGCCTCCTGACTGCATCCTTCATATGACCACTCTCAAGGGACATGGTGCAAGTAAGCAAAGATATACATCTGGTTATCTTCAAGATGTGGCCATGCCCCATGCGATAACTGGTGCTGGTGCTCCACCTGCCAGCGCTTGGTTGCTCACTCCTTCCACATGTGCACTGACCAACATTGCCACATGCAAACTCCAAAAGAAGAGCTTGGGATGGGGCTCACCCTGGCACTGCACTGCATCCAGAAACAGAAACATACAAAATTGAAGCAGAATAAACTCATTTGGCACTTCGAGCCAGCTCCGCCATTCAATATGTGCATGGCTGATCCTCTATCTCAACGCCGCACTCCCACACTCTCCCCATACCCCGTGATGCCTTTAGAATCTAGGGCCAGGAATTTTCCGTCGACATGCGGGGACAGGCCCAACACGCTGGCGCGTAA
Source organism: Cetorhinus maximus (assembly GCF_964194155.1). Taxonomy (NCBI): domain Eukaryota; kingdom Metazoa; phylum Chordata; class Chondrichthyes; order Lamniformes; family Cetorhinidae; genus Cetorhinus; species Cetorhinus maximus. The sequence continues at coordinate 135,832,669 of NC_135880.1, forward strand.
AATGACTCATGATGACATCGGGCATGCATCCGTATGTCATCGTGCTGCCTCACAATGTGCCGGAGTCGGCTGCGCACCCGCTGATAATTGATAGGCCTATTAAGACAATTAACGAAGTAATTAATGTAAAGTTTACACTGCCCATCCAACCTTACAGTTGGCGGGCAAGCGAAAAGGCCAAGCGGCCTTGATGTTTTTTAGGAAACCTCATCCACGAGCGGGATGAGGTTTCCTAAAGCTTTTACTGCTTAAATGAAAAATTCATATGAAAAATAAAAACGTGCCTCATCTCATATGACATAGCCACATGAGGGGACATGTTTCATTAAAATTTTAATGTCTGGAAAAATTTTTTTGAAAACCGCTTCAATCTCCCTGAGGCAGCTCCGTGCCTCAGGGAGATTGAAGCGTCCTTTCACGCACATGCCTCACCCTGTCCACACAAATAGCACTACCGCTATAATACTACCGCTCATGTATTACACTGGGTGGGTCTTAATTGGCCTGCCCGCATAAAATGGCGGCGTGGAGCTGATCATGGGCTGCAGCCGGTTCCACAACCACCCGTTCCCACTCCCGCCGAGCCCGCCGACGCGGGAGAAGTTCAGGACTAGGAATCTATCTATTTCCTTCATAAGTATATTCAGTGACTTGGCATCCACAGCCTTCTGTGGTAGAGAATTCCACAGGTTCACCACCCTCTGAGTGAAGAGGTTTCTCCTCATCTCAGTCCTAAATGGCCCACGCTGTATCCTAAGATTGTGACCCCTTGTTCTAGACCCCCCCAGCCAGAGGAAACATCCCTGCATCTAGTCTGTCCAGCCCTGCCAGAATTTCATGTTTCAATGAGATCCCCTCTCATTCTTCTAAACTCCAGTGAATACAGGCCTAGTCGGCCCAATCTCTCCTCAAACAACAATCCTGCCATTCCAGTAATCAGTCTGGTGAACCTTTGCTGCACTCTCTCTATGGCAAGCAAAGTATATCCTTTCTTGGGTAAGGAGACCAAAACTGCACACAATACTCCAGGTGTGGTCTCACCAAGGCCCTGTACAGCTGCAGTAAGGCATCCTTGCTCCTGTACTCAAGTCCTCTTGCAATGAAGGCCAACATACCATTTGCCTTCTTAACTGTTTGCTGTACATGCATGCTTGCTTTCAGTGATTGGTGTACAAGGACACCCAGGTCCCTTTGTACATCAACATTTCCCAATCTATCACCATTTAAATAATACTCTGCCATTCTGTTTTTCCTACCAAAGTGGATAACATCACAATCATCCACAAATGCATCTGCCATGAATTTGCCCACTCACTCACTCATCACTCTAAATCGCCTTGAAGACTCTTTAACATCCTCCTCACCATTCACATTCCCACCTAATCTTGTGTCACCAGCAAACTTGGAAATATTGCATTTGGTTGCCTCATCCAAATCATTGATATATATTGTAAACAGCCAGGGCCCAAGCACTGATCCCTGTGGTACCCCACTAGTCACAGCCTGGCATTCTGAAAAAGATTCATTTATTCCTACTCTCTGTTTCCTCTCTGCTAACCAATTCTCAATCCATGCCAATATATTACCCCCAATCGCATGTGCTTTAATTTTGCACACTAACCTCTTATGTGGGACTTTATCTAAAGCTTTCTGAAAATACAAATGCATCACATCCACTGGTTCTCCCTTATCTATCCTGCTAGTTACATCCTCAAAAAACTCCTGTAGATTTGTCAAACATGATTTCCCTTTCATAGATCCATGTTGACTTTGTCTAATCCCGTTGATATTTCTAAGTGCCCTGTTATCAAATCTTTTATATTCAGCTCTGGCATTTTCCCTACTACTGATGTTAGGCTGACCGGTCTGTAATTCACTGTTTTCTCCCTCCCTTCTTTTCGAAATAGTGGGGTTCCATTTGCCACCCTCCAATCTGTCGGGACTGTTCCAGAATCTACAGAATTTTGAAAGATGACAACCAATGCATCCACTATTTCCATGGCCACCCCCTTTAGTACTCTGGGGTGTAGGTTATCAGGCACTGGGGATTTATTGGCTTTCAGTTCCATTAATTTCTCCAGCACTGTTTTTTCAGTAATACTAATTTCCTTCAATTCCTCCTTCTCACTAGACCCTCAATTCCCTTGCATTTCTGAGAAGTTATTTGTGTCTTCCTCCATGAAGACAAAACTAAAGAAATTGTTTAATTGCTCTGCCATTTCCTCATCTTCTATTATATATTCTCCCGCTTCGGTCTGTAAGGGACCTATATTTGTCTTCACCAATCTTTTTCTCCTTACATAATTATGGAAGCTTTTACAGTCCTCTTTTGTGTTCCTTGCAAGTTTATTCTCATGCTCTATTTTTCCACCTTAATTAATCTCTTGGTCCTTCTTTTCTGAATTCGAAACTTCTCTCAAACCTCAGGCTTGCTACTTTTTCTAGCAACTTTATATGACTCATCTTTGGATCTAATACTATCATTTTGACTTGTCGTTTTTGTTAGCCATGGGTGGGCTGCTTTTCCTGTTATGCTTTTGTGCCAGAAAGGAATATATAACTGTTGCAATGCATACATTCGTTCCTTAAATATTAGCCATTTCCTATCCACCATCATGCCTTCTGATGAAGTTCCCCAATCTATCTTAGCCAACTCATACCTCATATCTTTCCTTTGTTTAGATTTAAGACCCTAATTTCGGATGGGACTACTTTACTTCCCAACCTAAGGAAGAATTCTATCATGTTATGGTCACTGTTCCCTAAAGGACCCTGCACAACAAAATTACTAATTAACCTCTTCTCATTGCACAAAACCAAATCTAGGATAGTCTGTTCCCTATTTGGTTCCTCGATGTACTGGTCTAAAGAACCATCTCGTACACATTCCAGGAATTCATCCGCCACAGTATTATTGCTAATTTGGCCCAGTCTATATGTAGTTTAAAGTCACCCATGATTACTGTAGCACCCTTGTTACATCTCTAATTTCCTGTTTAATACTGTCCCCTACCTTACCACTACTGTTTAAAGGCCTATAGACAATTCCCAATAATGTTTTCCACCCCTTGTTGCTTTTTAGCTCCACCCAGACTGATTCTACATCTAGATTTTCTGAGCCAATATCCTCTCTCACTATTGCACTGATTTCATCCTTAACTAACAACGCCATGCCATCTCCTTTTCCTTTTTGCCTGTCCTTCCTAAATATTGAATACCCTTGGATATTCAGTTCCCAGCCCTGGTCATCCTGCAACCATGTCCCTGTAATCGCAATCATATCGTACATCTATTTGCATTATTAATTCACCTACCTTATTGCGAATGCTCCGTGCATTCAAATACGGTGCCTTTAGGCTTGCTTTTTTACACATCTCTTTTGTACTACAGCCCTATTTGCTGCTAGCCCTTGTTTCCTCTGCCTTCCGCTTTTGCTTTCTACTTTTCTGTCTTTCATTCCTATCTTTCTTTCCCTCTCTGGTGTCTCCCCACTCAGGTTCCCACCCCCTGCCACTCTAGTTTAAACCCTACCCCACAGTACTAGCGAATACCCCTGTGAGGATATTGGTCCCGACCCTGCTGGGGTGCAACCCATCCAGCTTGTACAGGCCCCATCTTCCCCAGAATCGGTCCCAATGCCTCAGGAATCTAAATCCCTCCCTCCTACACCATCCCTCCAGCCACACATTCATCCAGCCTATTCTCCTATTCCTGATCTTGCTCGCTCATAGCACTGGGAGTAATCCTGAGATTACTACCTTTGAGGTCCTGCTTTTCAATTTATTTCCTAGCTCCCTATATTCTGCTTGCAGGACCTCATCCCCCTTTTTGCCTATGTTATTGGTACCGATATGGACCATGGCCTCTAGCTGTTCACCCTCCCCCTTCATTAGGTGACTTCACAGCTCCTCACCTTTGCTGCTACCTCAGCCCAGTCTTCAATAGTCAGATGGAAGGGCCTCTTGTTGCTGTTCCTTCAGAAGAGGACCTCCTATCTTTCCCTTGCAGTCTGGAGAAGAATCTGCAGGGAGATATCGCCAAACCGTGGAGCCATCCAGTGTCTTCCCTCCAGCATGTCCCCTGCACCCTCCTGGTCATCTCCTTGAATCCCTGGTTGAGCCAAGGAGAACTAGAACAGGGGCGTAACATTTGTAACTCTCCAGCTCTCTGGCACCATCCAACATAGTCAAGAAAAATTGGAAGGTTCCAGCCAGGACCTCAAGAACATCCACCCTCATTTCCCTCAGCAACCTAGGCTGCACCCCATCCAGAGTGGGGCGGATTTTCTACTTCAAGGGCTGCAAGTTTTTTTAAGTAAGTTTTCTTTATCTACTTTTATCATATTCAATAAAGTGCTTCCTCCTTTTTTGTGACATTGGTAGCATCCTCTTCTTTAGTGAAGGCAGATGTAAAGAACTCATTTAGGGTCTGAGTCAATGCCCTCTGCCTCCACAAGAAGATATCCACTTTGACCCCTATCTGGTCCCTTCCTTTGAATACATTTTTACTATTTACACATTTTTAAAAGACTTTTGGGCACTTTTTTATGTTAGCCACTAAACTATTTTCATGCTCTCCTGTTTGTCCCTCTTATTCCCTTTTTCTGATCTCCTCAGTACTTTCTATATTATGCTATATTATAAGCCTTACAATTGCCATGAGCATCCTTTTCTTGTCTCATTTCCACCTCTATATCATTAATTATCTGGGGAGCTCCAGTGGTGGATGCCCTTCATTTCCCCTTATAGAATTGTGTCCACTCTGTACCTGAACCAGCTTCTTTTTAAAGGCCTCCCATTGCTCAATTACAGTTTTGGTTCCACTTCACCCTGTGTCAGATTCTTTTCCAAATCACTGAAATTAGCCTTCCTTCAGGTAAGAATTGTTCCTTGGTCCTTTTCCATAACTATTCTAATTCTAAAAAAAACAGACATGCTATCAAAGCTTTTTGTGTTAGACTCATCAGGACACCTATGCAAGATAAACCAACAGTAAAGGGGGCAACAATTTATACTGCATGAAAAGAGAGTGCTGATGGTTGGCAAGTGGACACTAATTGGTAGAAGCATTGCCATGAAGAATGCCTTTGGTCAAATACATATAGGAGCATCTCTGCCTGTATGCCATGGTACAGAGGTGCCAACAGGTGGCACCATGGGCTAAACTGGAACCTCACCAGTCCAGTGTTGTTCCTTCTTTTCTTCCAAGATGGCGAACTGGAGGGGCATCCCCAATGGGAAGCCCATTGTGCCCAGTCTGAAAAGAGGGGGCATGAATAATATCCCCATAACAACTAATTCAGAAGCATATGGTAAAGTGGGTGGCAACATTACAAAATAAAACAAAACTAGGAGAAAAAAATAACTGTACTGTAGTAAGGTTTTCACTAAATCTGGAAATTTTAAAAGCTTGTTCCTTTAAATGGGCATCAGCATTAAGGGAGATCCTTGCAAATCCAGATGACAATTCTACCCTGGTGTGAAAAAAACTCAATGTCAACGAGACAGTTGAAATGGGATCATCTGTGTCATTACTACCTCAGTTAAATGGTCAGAAAAGTGGGCAGGCAGGTGCTGAAGTGGTCAAGGGCGTGATATCGGCTGCATTCACCCACCTAACAATCCCAAGCCTGGCCATTAGTGCCAGCAAAACAAAAGCAGCCCAGGTGGAATCAGACTGCCCCCAACCAACTGCACAATATGTAAACACATAAGTGTTAAAATGGAATGCAACCAATTACAAATCAATAATCTGAACCGCAAAAGAGAAGTTTGAGAATTTTTTTAAATCTCTTCTCTGATCACTGAGTTGGAATTACTACCTTGTTAACACTCTTGGGGATCTGTTATTCTTTATATATTTATTTTTAATCCTAGAGCAACATAACTCGCAGCTGAAGTGCTTTGCTGCAAACGGTTTGTCACAGGTGCCAGGGAAGTGAAAGTGACTGTGGCGGTTTATGCAATCAGTTTCTATCTGCTGCTTTTCTCTGGTTGCTGAAGCAACAGTGAGTAAAAGGGAAAACTGAAAGCTAGCTGATTACCATCCCCCAAGGACTGGTTTGTCGTCTGTGCTCAGATCCAGCTTCCAGAACCAATGTGAGAGGAATGGGAAAAAAAATAATAGCCTGTGAGAGACTTGCTGCAGGCAGAGGTCAGATATCACAGCGACACTGAGGGGAGGGTGGGTAGTGCTGGTGGTGACACAATTCATAGCTAGTGACAGTGGGTGAAGGTACTGCACTGAGGGACCAATCCCACTAGTCACTCTGTGTAGTAACATTGTAAACACATTCATGGAGGTACTGTTGAAGCAAAGTCAGGAATTCTTTAAAAAGAGAATTGTTTGATGAATACGAATTTGGATAGTTATGAGGAGCAAACAAGAGAATGGATACGTGAAGTGGAGAAGGAGATGAACTGCAGAGACCTGGCGGCCAGTTTCTGTGTTGCAACTGCCTGTTCTAGCACTGTATGACCTCTGTGCTCAGTATTCCTTGTAAAATTGTAAACATTCTTCTTGAACATATTGATAGTTTCAATAGCAATACTGAGCAGCCACAACCTTCTTGAACACACAACGCAAAAGCAACTTAGAGAACCCTTCTCCCACTATTAGAAACCTAGGACTAGATTTTGCCTTCACTACAGGGCATTGAACTGGTGATAGTGGATCGAACACATGATATATTACCAAACAAATTAACCTATCTGTTCTGGAAAAGGACCTAAAATTGAACTGACTTGAGATCTCAAATCTTGATACATATGCTTTCCCATATAGTTTCTTCACAAAAATCTGTATATGTGCATGTTTTTGCGTGTGTGTCTGTGTGTGTGTGTGTGCGTGTGTGTGGGGTGTGTGTGTGTGTGCGCGCGTGTGTATATGTGTATGTGTGGTGTGTGTGTGTGTTTGTGTGTGTGTGTTTATAGGTGCGTGTGTTTGTGTGTGTGTACACAAGTATGGATGTGCATGCATGTGTTCTTTTGTAGATGTGCATACATGACTGTGCATTTGTTTGCATGCAGGTATATGTATATTTATGCATGTCTGTTTGTGTGTGGGTAATGTGTGTGCGTGTGTTTGTGTGTGTGTACACAAGCATGGATGTGTGTGCATGTGTTCTTTTGTAGATGTGCACACATGACTGTGTGCATTTGTGTGTACAGGTATATGTGTATTTGTGCATGTCTGTGTGTGTGTGCACATTCATGTCTATGCGTGCGTTTGTGCATGTTTATATTTGCGTGTGCAGATGAAAAACAAACAACATTTAGTAAAATAGTTTCTGTTATCAGGGCCACAGTTATTAAAGAATATTCATATAAAAGATAGTAGGGTTGCAGAAGCTTTCCTACAGAATTCATCAAATGTACATCTATAGCCACAGGATATCTCCATCTGCATCTGTAAATAAGTCCTCAATGTTACCCTCAGCTACAGAAGCAAGACCAGTCAGCACTAAAAAGCTCTTGTTAACTGTGCCAGGCGATAGATATTGTACAACAACGAGACAGGAGGTTATGTTATTAAACAAACTCCAGAGCTCAAAGGGGCTTGACAATCTCCAGACTATTCAAAAAGCTCCTTATGAAATGACTCCATTAAAGCTATAAGGGATGCTTTCTTTTGTTCTGGGATTTGTTTTCTTATTCACAAGTAAGGTTTTCATATTTATGGCTTTTGCGTCCAACACTATCCTATCATTCTCATTCCTTGTTTATGCCCCTAAGTGTAGCATAGTAGATCAGCATCCTGCTTATTCTTACAGAAGGTTCTGAAGTTGCAGCTCTACAACTTCACCAGTAGGAGTGCTATATGCAGCATATATCAAGGGAAGAGGTGGGGTCATGGGGCTAACCTTGAATTATCTCCTCTAAATTATGAAGTTCCTGAACATCGAAATAATATTGTCCAGAATCTACCCACATCTGATTTTTTTTTTCCCCTTTCATTAGTTTTATTTATAGAATTGTACACTTTGCATTTCACAACGACAACTTGCATGTATAAAACACCTTTAACATAGTGAAATATTAAGGAGCTTTATAGGAACGTTATGAAACAAAATATGACACTAAGTTACATAAGGAGTTATTTGGGCAGATGGCCAAAAGCTTGGTCAAAGAGGGATGTGTTTAGGGGTGTATTAAGGGAGGTGGAGAGGTTAAAGGAATGAATTTCAGAGCTTAGGGCCGAGGCAGCAGAATGCATGGCAACTGTAGACACAGCAACCAATGGTGGAGTGATTAAAATAGGGGATGCTCAAGAGGCCAGAATTGGAAAAGCACAGATATCTCAGAGAGTTGTGGAAGAGATTAGAGATAGGAAGGGTTGAGGTCATTGAGGGTTTTGATAACAAGCATGAGAATTTTAAAATCGAGGCATTGCTTATCCTGATGCCCATGTAGGTCAGCGAGAACAGGCTGATGGGTGAACCGGACTTGCGAGTTGGGACATGGGTAACAGAGTTTTGGATGAACTCAACTGAAGAATTTTGAGGCTGCTGCAGTAGTGTCGATTCACAAGGATGTTGCCTGGCATGAGAAAATACAAATTCAAAGTAAAATGGAAAAATTAGTCTTATTTCACTGAAAAATGCCAATTATGATATGATATGCATGTGGCAAACAAAATATGATGCAGAATTGCCAGTTATCACCAATATTTGCTTTTATATAACTATTCACAAAGTTTTCACCTTTCTCACTGACTGGCTTTAACTTTAATATTCTCTTACTAGTTCGTTACATGATAATTGTATTGTTAATCATTTTGGATCATTGCAATGCGCCATAAAAGCGGATTATTCCAACCATTTATTATTCTTTGAGTGAAGTTTTTTTCTAATATATTGTTTAAATTTACTGATTACAGTAAACTTTGTGTTATCTGGCACTCTACAAACCAGAATTCTCTACTTATCAGAATTCCTGATGTTCTCCTTATACTAATCATCACTTTTCCAACCAGAAGTAATTATGAAGTTATCCAGAACCCGCACCTGTATACTGTACTATTTTATGCTTTAAATTATGTTTTAATGTACTGTTGGAGAGAATGCTGTTCTTTACTTCCTGAGTACTCACTTATTAGTTCATGCTACGAGTATTGTGCTGTATTCCATTGGTAAATGGAACTCTCCATTAACTGGCATTTTCGATTAACCAGCACCACCCATTGCACATGCTAGATAATAAAGATTTTACTGTATAACTTAGACATAAGATTGAGCCTTTCCCTGGAGATCTGCTGCTGTAGCTTTGCCAGAATTATGTTGAAAGCCTCGTTTCCGTGGGCTTACACCACAGCTAAGTTACGCTGGCGGAACAGGGGCAACTCTAAGGAAATTCAAGCTAATGTTTCTGTTTCTTTTTTTAGGATTTTGACCATAATTCTACAGAAGAGATTCAGACAAAATTTAACCTAAAGCAGCAGCCATAATGTTGCTCCCTTTTAGACTGTAACTAATATGCAATTCACTGACTTGCCTCCCCAAGCAGTAAATACCTCACAACCATCAAGTTGGAAAATTCTTGATTTTCTTCTGACAATGAAGTCAGCAAAAAGCAGAGTTGCAAACGCCTGAAGAATAGCCTGGAGAGTCGGCAGAAAGGCAAGAAAGGCAAAGCTCCTATAACAGAGGCATTTTATTTAAGTCAAGCAAGAGGCTCCACTGAAGTCATGAAGCCTGCAAGTTATTTGTGTATGTATATAAGTGGTATTGATTGAGCTAAACGAACCTGATGAGAAGTATTGCTCTGCACATCTATCTTACTGTGGAATAAAACATGTTAATGATTCGAACCAAGCCTTTCCTCACCTAGAGCTAACTCAGTCCTTCTTCAGAAGGATTGAAGAAAGACACAGTGATCTGGTTCCAGCATAACGGGCTATGATTGCTGCTATCGTTCAAGTAGGACAATGTGAGTCAAATCCCATACAAGTGCAACATCCAAGGGGAACAACTGAAGCCACTGAACCTAAGAAGGTATCTATGATAGGTCTTACAGGCTTGACTCACCTCAAAATAATATTTTGGGGTCACTTTATATTTGAATCTTAACACTTCACATACCTCACTGAAGCCTCCTTTTAAAACTTTCCCCTGGATAATAGAGGATGAGTTTCTTTGATCTCTCCTCACCCTCATACCCTTTACTTGTATTATTCCTACTGGCCCTCTCTGTACGCTCTCTAATGTTTATTGGCCCATTTGAAGTGTGGTGGCCAAAGCTTCACACAGAATTCCCAAATGGGCATGGCCTGTGTGTTATAAAGTCTCAATATTAATCTTTGTAGATGTAAACTGCAGTCTTCTGACAATGAACCCCGGTGTAACATAATATTTATGTTTATAATTCCTTGTCTCCAGCGGGTTGCTTGAAGAATGATAAGTTGTTACCCTCCAATTTTCTAAGTCTTCTTGGGCCAATTATCATACTCTTTATTTTATACTTTTACAAGTTAATTATTTAATTGCCTCATAGCCAATAGTTTGAATTTGTCTGGATTGGAATTAATTTGCCATTTTTCTCTCCAATAACAGTAGTGCACATTCTTCATAATTATCTAAATCTCAACAATCACAAACTCAACAAGCTTATTTCCACTAAACTGCTAACCACCCAGCTTCTTAGCCGGGCCTACATGTTTCCCAGAACTCCATGGGCTGAATTTTACAGGACAACCACGGGCAGGAAAACAGGCAAGTGGGCCTGTAAATTAGGGCGCCGTACCATTGGCAGGAAACCCACCCCCCAGTCTACCCACCCTTGCCTCACCATGATTTTATGGGCAGCGGCGGATGTGTTGGGTGGGTCGCACGCCTGGAAAAGGGGTCGCCCAATTGAGGTCCTTAAGTGGGTAATGAATGCCCAATTAGGGGCCTCATCCCGCTTTTCAGATATAACAGATGACAGTTGAGGCCTGCACCTAATGTGCAGCCCAGCAGGTTTAACCCTGCAGACTGCTAGTCAGTGAAAAGGGGGTGTGCCTCCTTTTCAGGCCCCCCACCAACAATTTTGCCTCCCCATTTCCACCCTGCCCCTGCCCTGTCCAACATACCCATATCTGCCACCCCCCACCTCCACCCCCAACCCCCACCCCCCCCAACAGGGCCTGTCAGCCTGACCCTGGAGAGACCTTGGACTTACCTCTGGGTCCCTAGCTGAATATCACCTCCTTCCCAACCTGAAGCATCAGCAATGGCCACCATTCCTGCTTGGCACTGCAGGTGTGCAGAGTTTCTAGCCTCCAATTGGCTGGTAGCTCTATGAGAGGGGGACATCCTCCTGGAGGCAGAGGGAAGTCCTGCCTCACACTAATTAAAGGGCCATCGCCCAAAAAATTAAAGCAGGATGAGTTGGCTAAGCCCCCAAAATTTACACTGTTGTGTTGGGAGCCCACATTCAGCATAAAATCCAGCCCCATGTTTAAATCCCTTCAATCGGGTTTCTGCACCTGCCACAGCACCAAAGCAGACCTCACCAAAGTCACAAATGTGACTGTGACCATAGTAAATGGAGGTTTGCAAGATCCCACACAGGTCACCTGTGGAGCCCTGGAAGAAGCCACTGGCATAAAAATTGAGCGCCATAGCCACTTTCACGGCCATTGGCATTGGATGACCTCCATGTCCCTGTGGTGCCAAATCCTGTAGCAGGTGGCACATGTGACCAACCAATCCTGCATGGACATCTGCAGTCTTCAGCAACACTGGTTCTCAGTCATCTGCAGGAATGACAGGAGTCGTCTCTAGACCCTGGGTCTAGCGAGGTGCCTACCAGCGACGGCTCTCTGTGGATCTTCAGCTGCATGTGCAGCAGGCCCTGCCACCCCTTCATCTTGAGGGAGGTGCTCCTCCCATTGCTGAGCCAGATGCCTCTGCCGCTCTCTTCTTCTTCTTCTCTGCCCCCTGTAAGCCATGAGGCATACCGTTAAATCACCAGGCTCCATGATCCTGATGTTCTCCTTCTGCAGGATCAAAGAGAGAGACACATGGGTTATCATATGTGTCCTAAGAACCTCTCTCAGTTAAGTTTAAAGGCCCCTTCACGCATGCCGGAGAGTCCCGGCCACTGCTTGGATGGCCAGTGTGTAGAGCGCTTCACCCACCTCCGCCCCACTCCACTTGACCGATTGGCAGCAGCTTCAGCCACTGGGCTGCATGCTGTGCTCTCAGCTCAGGCACAGGCATTCTCCTAACCCACACTGACAGGCTGCACTGTTAGCATGGACCATGGGGGATACTGGTCCAAACCTTAATAAAGACATTGCAAGGGGCTGTGAGCACCTCCACCAGTGACTGCTCCATGGCCACCTTTCGCAAGGGTAAACTTACGCAGTCGTCCAATTGCTCTGCTGTCCCCTAAAACACACATTAATTTGCAGTCTGCACACAAGGTGTGAAAAGTTCTGGAGCATTTGGTGGCACGTTCATGTTTTTGCGTTGCTTGAGTGGGCAGAAAAGCTTCAGATGCCCGACTCCAAGCATATCAATGGAGCTGCTGCTGAACAGTCTCAACTGCGGAAGAATGCTCACTTTTGACAAGCTTTTCCAAATGCGTGGCCGCTTCCCTCAACCTCCTTCCCCCACCCCCTCGGCATGTGCCTGTGTATTTCCTTCACTCTCTGTGCTGCCTTGCCCCCACCCTGCTTGACCCACACTGGAGACCTTGCCCCAGCACCGCACTGAAAGTCAGCTGAGAAAAAGCAGCTTGCCTGTGTCCTACTCCCTGTATGCATGTCGCCTCTTCCTGGATGTCCTAAGAGCGATGTTCATGAGCGCTGCGCAGGGTTGTGTAAACTCACCTCCAAGTTCCCCTCGATGTTCAGGTCACCAGGTGCACGTCATTTATGTACAGTTGTGAATAACCCTGACAACGTGCCCGGGTGATCCAGCATGGGGGATCATTCCGGCAAAGGAGGCTTATAATTAGTTGCAAATATATTAAAATGACATTCCCAACGGGCGGCGGGAAATGTTGCCCGCCATTGACAGGTGGAGCAGATGCTCATGAACTAGTTTCACAACAGCATAAAACCAATTTTTGGCCCTCTCACCATCATGTTACCCCCTTCACCACCATCACCCCCCCACCCCCGCCCCTTCCCACACACACCATGACACCCCATGCCGATAGGGCTGGAAAATTCCAGCCTATACTGGAAATCACAATTTCAGGTTCCACACGTACGCTGACAATGCCCAGCTCTACCTCACCACTGTCTCGCTCGACTTCTCCATTGTCTCTAAATTGTCAGACTGCTTGTTCAACATCCAGTAGCGGATTAGAAGAACTCCCCTCAACTAAATACTGGGAAGACCAAAGCCATTGTCTTCAGTCCCCATCAAAAACACCATTCCATGGCCCCCAACTCTATCCCTCTGGCTGAGGCTGAGGCTGAACTAGACTGTTCTCAACCTTTGGGTCATATTTGAACTGAAAATGAACTTCTGATCATATACTTGCCGACACTAAGTGCTTACTAAGCTACACATGTCTTCTTCCAGCTCTGCAGCATTGCCCTTGCCTCAGGTCATTTGCTGTGAAATCCTCATCCATTCCTTTATCACCTCTGGGCTTGACCATTCCAATGTATTCCTCACTAGCTTCCCATATTCCACCCTCCATAAACATAAGCACATCTAAAACTTAGTCCCATTCATCCATCTCCCCATGCCCTCTGGCTTACACTGGCTCCCAGTTAAGCAATGCCACATTTTAACAATTCCCACCCTTGACTTCAATTCTGTTCAAAGCCTTGCCCCCACACTCCCTGTCTCCTTTCTGTAACTTCATCCATCTCAATCGTCCAAGATATCTGCCTACTTCCAATTCTAGCCTCTTGATCATCCCCAATTTTAATCATTCCCTATTTTTCAGCTATTGAGTCCTTAAGCTCTGGCATGCCCTACCCTAAACTCCCTGCCTTGCTTACCTCTCTTATCTCCTTTAAGGCATTCCTTGAAGCCTTTTTCTTTGACTAAGCTTTTGGTCATTGACTCTAATATCTACCTATGTGGCTCGGTGTGAAATTTTATTTGTCAGTGCTTCCATGGGACATTTTTACTACATTAAAGGCAATATATAAATGCAAGTTTTGTTGTTGAATGACAATGGCTTGTCAATAACTGGCTGATTTTATTTCCAGTTCTTTGAGATTATTCCAGCAAAGAATAACCAAACAATACAAGAGAAGACTTTGAAATGTAATTGCTTCAATAAACTTGCTATCAGCAGGTGGTCATCTAGTGTTCAGTTAACAATGAGCAAGTACCATAAACATCAGTCACCTTTAATACTCCACAGGTAAGACCAGTGATGGAGTCAACGCCCCCCTGAAGACCACCACATGGATTTTAAAGCATCACCTGCCTTTGACGTTAGACCTTGTTTGCACAAGCACCTACATTAGTAATTTGGAGATGCATTTTGAGAGTGAGGGAGCTACTTGAAAGCAAGCCTGTCCAGGTCTCTTTCGATCTGTGGAAAAATGTTCTGTATGTCTCACTTGTGAATGCCACTAACACCTAATGTGCTCAGATTTCCAACTTGAATATTTGGCAAAGTGTGAGGTCAGGAATTAGCCACAAGTGATGCATAAGTAGAGCACGGTATCATGAACAAGATCTCGCTGTACAAACTAACCAAATTCCAATGTTAACTTAACTGCTTCAATTTCAGAATGATGAAGCCAGGTCAGAAAAGACTTCAGTCAAAGAAAACTCAGAGGACATAAGTTTGACAGAGTGAACTTCACAAGGCACAAAATATTTTTTTTAATTCGATGGCCGAAGACCGGTGACAGTTTCATATTGTGCTCAAGCTGCCACTTGCTGGCACATGGGACTAACGCACCGTCAAAAAATAAACATGTCAGGTTTGCTGAGGACAGAAGACAGGGAAGCTCAGGGCCGTGAAACTCCGTGGAGGTGCCCCTGGTCTCCCACCAGGCACTTAGGCCACTGTCCCTCAGCCTGGATGTTGGAGACCAAGAGGGGTAAAAGCCAGTCAACAGCCAGGAGGATGGGCATCTCATAAAACTGACCCTTGTCATTTCTGGAAGAAGTAAAAAACCCAGAGAAATTGGGCTGGGAATCAACATTGCAAGTTCCAACAAAGCCAGCACAGCAATCTCCAGTTAACCACATGCATTAAAGGGATAGATTTTCAGTCAATGAGAAGTTTAACTGAGGGCTTCACAGATAGAAGTGGTACTTAAAACTTCCTCATGGGTATTCATGCTCCCTTTTCTGAATGTCACCCTTTGCCATCTTGTTATCTCAGGGCCATGATAAACAGTCTCTGCTGAGCATGTCCAGCTAGACAAAAGTTGGTAACCCAGGCTGCGTACATCAATAGTCAGATAAAAGGTAGGGCTGCTGTTGAGGAAATGAGTGCAGAATCTGAAATCTCTCCCACTTGTACCCTTCATAGAAATGCATGGCTGTCACACCATAGAAACAGTCCACTCAGTCCAACCAGTCCGAGTCAGCAATAACCCTCCCTGTAAGCAAATAGTCCAATCACACTCACCCCCTGGTCCCACACCTCTGATTCATTTTATAAAGAACATGGGTAGTCTTCTTCTATAGAATAATCCCAAGATTAGTCAACTCATTTCGATGTTTTACTTTGGTAGAACAATGAAAGCCTATAGTGTGAAGGTACAAAGAGACAGGGATGGAGTCTCACCGAGGCTCCAGCAGTGTAAATCTCATCAGCTCTCCGAGGTTGATATCAAACTTCCCTTGTAATTTATAGAGACACAAGCAGTAACTTTATAATTAAAGGACACAGGCAAATGTAAGTGAGCTTCAGTGGTTTCAAAGGGCCACTGATTTGCTGAGGCCCTAATTAGAATCTGGCCAGTGCATGAGTGTCGCTGTAGGAATCACAAGAGCAGCCTTGTACCCTGATATTAACCAGGACTGCTCAGAGCTGACAGAAACTGCAGCAAAAACTTTCAGCCTTAACTTACAATGAAGGAAAATCTATGGACACTCATTCAAGCTGAAAAACAAAAACACTTTGCTGCATTAAAGACTTGGTCAATGACAGGTGAGATTTAGGAGAAAAATGAACTATTGACATTTGCTAAAATGCTCTAGTTAGTAACATTAACTATCTGATGGATCGTACACAGGCCTGGGAGTGTAAGGGGTTGAAAGTAAGAAAGCGAATGACTGTCAAATCCTAAGCAGAATGTAGGACATGTTTTATCATTAATGGGAATGTTACAGCGTTACAACAAATTTGCATATTACAATGTTATAATAATGATGATGATTTTTTTCTGTATTGTTCTAACGGGAATGTTATAATTACTATGGTGTCATGCATGTTCCATCCTATGGGAAGGCTCTAACTTAATTCTCACAAGAGATTCTTGAGCCAATTACTGGAGAAGAGTAGCTGAGCTGGTTTCCTTGTTTATGGTTTTTATCTGCTGAGTACCTTCTCCTAGGCTGGCTGCGACCTCAGCGATAGAGCCCCCACCCAACCCCCGCACAACTTTACAACAGTGGGGCCACCCACAGGACCATAAGAAATGCTTCCCCTAACTTCTGTTTACTGTGCACAGACGGCCCTGTTGCACTACATGGTCCCTTTAAGATTGACGTGCGGTCGCACTAGCGCACATCTTAAAAGGAACATAGGACACAAGTATCACTGCTGAACGTCAACACAAAATTCAGAGATCACGGGCTGGGGATTCACAGAGTCTCCCACGTTCCGCCAACCTTTAAAAATGGCGGCTGGGCCATGATTCTGGGATTCCCAGCCCTGTTCTCAGCACCTCCAACTTTCACTAGCATAGGATAAGTGTGAGAGCTGGTGCAGGTCACGAGCCTGCAACCTGCACTCCCAAACTGGCCAGCTCCATTGCGGGGATCGGCATCTCCTAGCGCTCTGCAATTTTCGTGAAGTTAGGCCAGCTTTTCAATGAGTCATGGTTCACCTCAGAGGTTCATGTCTGGATGAGGGAACCTTTTGAAAGGTATGTTCAAAAGGTCTTACCCATGGCTCTTGCCAACCTATGTGCCTCTATCGACATCCGCATGACCCCTCATGCCCTTTATGCCAACCTATGCCCCTACACCAATCCAGAATGGCCCCTCATACCCTCCATGCCAACCTATGCCCCTTCACCCAACCCCATGACCCCCTCATTCCCTCCATGCTATCCTATGCCCCTCCAACAACCCCCAATAGACCTTCATATCCTCCATGCCAACCCATGGCACTTGCATGCCCATTCACAAAGTATGCACTCTATACAGAACCATTGAACCTTATTATGTATGTGTAGAAAGGCTTTAAAAAACAGTCATTCATTCAAAATTTTCTACTTTCTTTAAAAAAGTGTTTTTCCTACAGCTCTATAAATATGTCAATCATTCAGATCTTTAAGGGATCAACAGCAGAAACTACGAGCACCTCGCCCCTTTTTATCTTGTGTAAATAAAAATTGTGCAATTGACAGAATAGATTACAGAGAAAGAGCTATCAATCAAGCAATGTTTTCCCTTGGATGCAACTGTTTCAATAGATTAACGGTGTCTGGGCTCTCAGCCATTATGTACTCTTGAAAAAAGATGACACTGGGAAACTAATGGCAACTCCTGGATTTCCCATAAACTAAAGATTGTTTACAAAAGCCTGATTCAGTAACTAGAAGCTAGCTCTGCATTTGAACTTCACCAGCTAAAGAATAGACAGCCAGACAATAGAGTGCCACAACCAGGAGGAATAGGATGTCTGCTGATGTTTATGTTCTACATCTGCTTTCCTGCATCCTTCATAAGAACACCTCATGATAAGAAAATGATCTTCACCGAACCCATTTAAGGTAGATAAGCAACAAACAGCAGCTTGCATTGATATGGTGCCTTTAATGTACCAAAACATGCCAAAGTGCAAGGAGGGGACAATTAGTTAAGTTGAGTGATGGTCTGCACTGATCCATTACCTACCAACTTTAGCCATGCAGCTCAGGGATTTTGCCAATAAACCTTCTGTGAGTCAATGGTCGGCGAACTGATGAGATTGATGAGTCAGCTTCAAATATAATCGTGATCAATATGCCACTCCTCTCAAAGGATGGGCCTCTGGGCAACCCTTGCAACCGTGCTTACTACTAAACTTCCACCTACTGCTACTCAGGTTTTACTGGCTGTGGTATCAGTCAAGGTGAATGCATCCACTGGCAGAGGAACGAAAATTAAAAATAAGAAAGAGAGGTCAAACAAAACTTGTTAAACACAGAAAGAGCTTATATTTATGTAGCATTACTTTTAATGTAGGTCAATTGTTGATTTATTGTAAATTAAAGCCACAGGAAGGCCCTATATGCAGCAACCAAATGAATGGCTAGATAATCTATTTGGTAGTGTTATTTAAGGGAGGGCTGTTAGCCAGCACAGCCGAACTATTTCCTAAATCCTATATACTTATGGTGTTGTTCGAGAGCCTTGAGGGAACAGCTCCTGCCCAATGTGATCCATGTGTCCCTTTGGGTATGCAAACCAGTGACATAGTCATTCCAAAAGGTGCTCGTATGGGTGTGTTCTTTGATTTCAACCGGGAGCCAAGTTCTGCTGGGATGGTGGTGGGTCCCATTCATCATCTTCACCCTTGCTGTTGACTTCCTGTTTCTGTTATGACTGCAGGAGAAATAGAGACACTTGGAGCTATCTATGAAAACAAGCTGTAGAAATACTTGATATTTATTCAACACTGCAGCTACTGGGAGCACTGCATAGGAGCATGGGGACAGGCAAAGGCACTAATGGAATGCACAAAGGTTGATGTTTGTATAAAATGTGGCAATGTTAGATTTATTTAGATTGGTTTGCAGTGTTTATTTAATCGTGGCTTTTACTTCTGTATTGTGGCCAAGTGGATTCTGTGATGGTTAGTAGCAGAAGGAAGGTAAATGTGGGGCTGCTAGTGAATGGGGAATTGGGGTTGTGCTCAATGGTACCAACAACGACAACAACTTATATTTATATAGTGCCTTTAACTTAATAAAGCCAAGGTGCTTCATAGGGACAATACAAAACAAAATATGATGCTGAGTAACATAAGGTGCTATTAGGTCAGATGACTGAAAACTTGGTCAAAGAGGTAAATTTTAAGAAGCGTCTTAAAGGAAGAAAGCAAGATAGAGAAGCGAAGAAATGTAGGGAGGAAACAGGCCCCAGGCAGCTGAAAGCACAGCTACCAATGGAGCAACGATTAAAATCAGGGACACTCAAGAGGTCAGAATTAGAGTAACGCAGATATCTCGGATGGTTGTTAGGCTGGAGGAGATTACAGTATTTGGGAGAGGCAAGGCCATGAAGGGATTTGAAAATAAGGATAAATAACAGTGCTTGAACTGGAGCTGATGTAGGACAAATAGGTGAATGGGACTTGGTGTGAGTTAGGATAGGGGCAACAGAGTTTTGGATAACCTCAATTTTAGAAAGGATAGAATGTGGGAGACCAATCACATGTGCATGGGATTAGTCAAGTCTGGAAGTAACAAATGGTTGAATGAGGGTTTCAGCAGCAAATGAGCTGAGACGGGGCGAAGTCAAACGATATTAACGAGATGGAAAAAGGTAGTCTTAGTGATGGCGTGGATATATGATCAGAAGTTCATCTCAGGGTCAAATATGACAGTTGCAAACAGCCTCAGATGTAATCTCACACTGTTGCCAGGAAGAGGGATGGAGCCAATAGCTAGTAAACAGAGTTTGGATTAGGGACCAAAAACAATTTCCCAATATTTAATTGGAGGAAATTTCTGCTCATCCGGCACTGGATGTTGGGCAAGCAGTTTGATAATTTAGCAACGGTGGAGGAGCCTAGGGAGGTAGTGGTGAGGTAGAACTGAATGTCATCAGCATACATGCGAAAACTAATGCTGCGTCTTCAAATGGTGTCACCGAGGGACAGAATATAGATGAGAAATAGGAGGAGGCCAAAGGTTGATCCTTGGGGACCCCAGAGGTAACGGTGCAGGAACAGGAAGAGAAGTCATTGCAAACAATTCTCTGGCTATGGTTAGATAGAGAAGAATGGAACCAGGCGAGAGCAGTCCCACCCAGCTGGATGGCAGTGGAGAGGTGTTGGGAGAAGATAGTGTATTCAACCATGTTAAAGGCTGCAGCCAAGTCGAGAAGGATGAGGAGGGAATGTTAACCTTTGTCATAGTCACATAGGATGTCATTTGTAACTTTGATAAGAACCATTTCACTATTCTGGTAGGAGCTGAAACCTGATTGGAGGAACTCAGACATGGAGTTCTGGGATAGATAAGCATGGATTTGGAAGGTGACAACACGTTCAAGAGAAGAAAGGGAAGTTGGAGATGGGGCAATAATTTGCAAGGACGGGTGGATTAAGGTTTAACCTTTTTTGAGGAGAGGGTGGTGACAGCAGATTTAAAGGAGAGAGGGACAGCACCTGAAGAGAGAGAATCATTCACAATATCAACAATATGGGAACCAGGAGGGAAAGTTGGCTTGTCAGAAGCTTAGTGGGAATAGGATCGAGGGAACAGGAGGTGAGTCTCATGGACAAGATGATCTCAGAGAGGGCATGAGGGGAGATAGGAGAGAAACTAGAGAAGGATACAAGTTCAAGGTTGGGCCGGTGGTGGCTGGGGGTACTTTACAGAAAGTTTGAGCCAGTGGGTTAATGGGAAGGAGGGACGTGGAAGCTGATCAGATGATCTCAATCTTATTGACAAAGAAATCCATGAACTCCTTGCATTTATTGTTGGCGGTGAGAGCGGAGAGACAGGGGAGAGGGATTTATGAAAGCAGTTTGTGATAAGCCAGGGGTTATCTTTGAGTGATTAGCATCTCAATGCCGGGCATGTTGGCTTGGAGCAAATGGTTCTCTCTTTAAAATGGCTTCTAGTTCTGCCTCACTTGCTGCGGTGTTGAATCAGGGCCAGACTTGGGAGCTCCAAAATTAATGAGGAGATTGCAGAGTCAGGCTCCTGCAGGGTAAGTACTGCACCTTGTATTTTTCACTCAAGCAAGCCCTGAGACAAAGAAAGCAATTTTACCTGTGTACATTGACAAATGTCTCTCTCTCACAGACTTTAAAATGGTCCCTCTGCCTCACCCAATGTAAAGCTCCACAGCAAGCACACCTGGGGCTCCAAAATTAAAGTCAGCTCGCAGTCATGAAATTGGCCTTCTCTTCACAGAAATGAGCATCCCAGGCTTCAACCTCTTCCTTGCTAGCAAAATCTTATTCTTTTTGTAAAAGTTTGTTTTGAATTTGGATGGTGCGATCAAATGCCTCTCCTTACACTATATTCAGAACGGCACCGATTCAGGTTATGGGACCTGACATCAAACCAACACAAAACAGCGACACGAAGCAGCATTGTATGAAATGGCAATATAAGACAAAGCAAAACGATACAAAACAATGACTTGCAACGACAGCACAAAATGACACAGAACCACTTAAAATCAAAACTGAAGACTTAAATTGAGAATACCAGCTCTAAAAATGGTGCAACTTTAAATCAACGTAACTTAAAACAGGGCAATGAAAGTTAATACTTACCGTAGTCAGATACTCCAATACTATAGTACTTCTCCAGTACTCCAGTGCCCCAGTACTCTAACACTGCTGCATTCCTCCAGTGCTCTAGTATTCCAATACACTAGAATTCCAGTACCCAATAGCTCAGTGACTGTTGCTGAAGTTGGTTGTTAGGATTCCATTGTGAGATTTGCAAAATCTGCAGTAATAGAGAGTTCTAATTTTGGTAATTGGGAGATTATTCTATTGTGGAAAAAATTTGAGGCCTGGCCTTTGCATGCGCCCCTCCTTATAATGTAGATCTGGAATGGAGATCGAAATCGAAAGACTTGCATTCGCACCTTTCATGACCTCATGACATCCCAAAGCCCTTTCACAGCCAACTCATTTTGAAATGTAATCACTGTGATAATCATAGAATCGTCGGAAAAATAGCAGCCAATTTATGAATAGTAAATGCCCCACAAACAGGAATATGATCATGATCAGATAATCGGTTTTTAAAAAATATTTTAGCTGAAGGAATAAATATTGGCCAATACCTTGGGGGGGAACTGCCCTGCCTTCTTCAAATAGTGCAATGGGATCATTTACATCTACCTGAGAAGGCGGGTGGGCCCTTGGTTTAACATTTCATCCATGAGACTCTACAATCGTCTGCGACATCTACAAGTGCAGCTCTCCCTCGGTACCACCCTGGATTGCCAGCCTGAGATTTTGTTCTCAAATCCCTTGAATAGGATTTGAATTCACAACCTTCTGACTTCAGAAAGTGTTGCCAAGTGAGCAACGGCTGACACTATGTACCCAAAGATCGCATCCCTGTGTCCTTGTGTCTGCCCTCCCTCCCCACTTTCTGGTGCCCAGGCTGTAGAATGTAGTGCTGTACATGGGCAGGTGCAAATCAGTGGGATATAACCTCCAATGTAATTCCTATAATCTGAAGCTATTAAACACTGAATCTTTGTTGTATCTAAACATCTAGAGCTCTCCCTCTGATGGTGGTGACCCCAGTGGGGGTTTTTGAGAGCCTATCCTGGTACAGGTCCAAGAGGAAGGCCTGGGTTTTATTCCTTGCATCAATTGGACAGAGTCGGGAGAATTCCCAACTCCGCGAATCCAACTTCTATAAATGTGGCCCCGAATGTAAGATTTTTCAATCCAGAGGGTCTACAATAGGATTTGGGGCAGGTGACCCCGGAAATAGTGTGGGATGGGAGCTGTGCCCAATGTGCAATGGGCAACTTGGGCACAGATAAAAAGCCTTCAGAAAGGCCCCTTTGAGGGGTAGGTCGTCCATGGTGAAGTCTCTGTGCTTCGGAGGAGAAGTCGTTGACTTGTCAGGCCAGTGGGAACCCTATAAATGTTATCCAACTGCTAGCTGAACTTTGTCAACTCAGATACCAGCACATCAGAGGGATGTAGAGTCAGTGGCACAGGCTGAAAGGCACCACACCTGAGTGCAGGAGGAGGTGTCAGAGTCAGAGACTTCTGTGCACTCCCCCTCAGAGGAGGGAAGGGAGTCACGATGATGCTCCAGTGGGTAGGAACGTGGAGCCTCAGAAGTCACCTTGTGAGGCACAGTATTTACCCAATCAGCAGATGTGTAGCCACCTGGTGAAGTTCCCTGAGGTTGTGGCGGCTCTAGGGTTGTGAATGGAAGAGTCGATCACCATCATGAGCTCCACATTGTCCAGGGGGCTCAGCCCCATGAACTCTGACCGTGATAGATTGGCCAATCTCATGGAGAGACACATGCAGCAACACTCGAAGTGGATGCAAGAGCAGCGTCTCGGCCAGGAAAGGGTGTAAGCCTCCCTCAGTAGCCTCGAGAAGTCTGCTCAGAGTATGGGTGCTGACATCTATGGACCACATGAGGAGCTGTGTACCCTTAACAGGAAGGTCGCACTGTTTGGCACAGTGGTTGCTGGAATGGACAACAGCTGTGCACCAGCAGTCAGCCCTGAGAACCCCGCCAGCCCAGGTCAGTGCAGGTCACCGAGGAGGTGAAGGGTGCAGAGGGTTCCTAAACACCCTCACCCTCTGTCACCTCCCCGACCCCTCCAGCAGAGCCCTCATCTGCTGCATATCTGCTAGTGACCATGGCTGCCCATGAAGAGATACAGAGGCTGCAGACTGAAGGAGGTCCCCAGTGGGTGCCTGCACAATGAGGATGGTCACTACCCTTCTCATTGCCGTATAGATCGAGAAGTGAGCAGCCTGCCTCCAACTCCTCCTCTTTAACACGGGGTAGCTTCATAGGAGTGTATGAAAGCAAAGGGCACCATCTTGCCTAAGTCACTAATGGGTTCACTGTGGTTACACTTTTCGCATGGTATATAGTATATTTGAGCGCGTTTTGAATATATATACATATACTCGTAGATGACTTGGTGCATGTTCATACACTACAGAACTCAATAAGAATGTTATATTTGTGATGCTTTGGTAGGCTTCTTCCTTCTCTGGTTTATCATATAAGATTCGAGCGTTCAAAAGTTCAAGCACTGAGATGCTCCTTGTACCTTTCATTGTCCATCCAAGCTTGACTTTAAGGGAGGCTCAATGATCAGACTCTGTGAATAGATGCTGGGCAGTAGGGTGCAACTCAAGCATGAGTGCTGGGTGCAAGGCACTCAATCGCATGGCATTGACCTCGGTGTATGCATTGCAGGTCGAGATGACATGTATGTTCCAGGGAATATTGCTCGTCCGCTGTCCCCACTGCTTTGGCTGCACTTGCATTCCAGGTGGCAGGGGATGTGCTTTGTGAGGGAAGCACAGGTTTATGGAAGGCAGGAATGTTGCATATGGCAACCATGTCAGAAACTGGACCATTGGTCAGAATGGATGGTGCGCAAGTTCGTTCAAAGAGTTGTTGCACAGTTGTGGGCTCATCCAGCACAATACACCTTGTATGTTGGCACATGCAATCATATCAGCATGTGCTGGGTGTGAAGTCTTAATGCTCAGCATTTTGGACATGGTTCGAGTATGAACAAGGTGGCAGTTTTGGCACCTCATTTACAGGCGCAGGTGTTTATGTGAAGGGGCCAGGTTTGAAGGACTTCTTACCATGTGTGTTTGCAATATGCTGAGGCCCATGGTTACGATGGTGAGGGTCGCAGCCACTTTAATGTGACTAAGTCAAACTCATTGATGTTGTTTCACTCTGTCATTGGGGATGGACATTCTCCTGAGCAATGGGGAGATGGTGGCATGGTGGTAATGTCACTGGGCTAGTAATCCAAAGCTCTAGGCTAACACCCTGGGGGCATGGGTTCAGATGGCAACTGGAGAAATTTAAATTCAATTAATAAATCTGGAATTGAAAGCTATTTTCAACAATGGTGCCCATGTCCATTGTTGATTGTTGTATAAACACATCTGGTTCAATAATGTCCTTTAGGGAAAGAAATCAGCTAGCCTGACCTACATGTGATTCTAGATCCACAGTAATGTGGTTGACTATTAACTGCCCTCTGAAGTGGCCTAGCAAGCCACTCAATTCAAGAGTAATTCAGGATGGGCAACAATTGCCTTTTCAGTGATGACCACATCTCATGAAAGAATGAAGAAAAAAAATGTGGCATCAATGTAAAATGTTTTTCAGTTGAAAGTTGCTCACCAGGGACTGGCTAATGGCCAGAACTATGAGACCAGAGGGCCCTATGTGAATCTTTTGGACAAGGACCTGTCTGGCGATGATCCCTTCTGCACAGAGTCAGCCCTGGTTACATGGCCATGCTTCCCAGCTGCTCTGCCATTGACGGCCTTCTCACCCAGTTCTGAATTGTCAGAATGGACAGAGACTTCCTCCTCCTCCTCCACATCTTCCTCATCCTCCACCTCCTCAGAGGTTGGAGCTCTGCCCACGGCACCACAGCCTTCCAGTTGTAGGCCCCTCAGCTGTGTAATGCTGTGCAGCCTGCAGCACACCACTACTATTCTTGATACCCTTGCTGAGACATACTGCAAAGTTCCACCTGAGCGATTGAGGCACCAAGAGCGCATTTTTAAAATGCCAATGGCCTACTCGACTGTACTCTTTGTAACAACATGTAGTTGCATCCTGCTTCTGTTTGTGGGCTCCTAAAGGGAGTCATTAGCCAAGTTCTCCATGGGCACCCCTTGTCCTATGGAAGCCAACCACGGATCTGCAAAGGTGGCTGAAATAGCTGAGGGAGTTGGGAACTGCTTAGAATGAAGGAGCTGTGGCTGCTGTCATGGAGCTTTACACACACTTGAAGGAAAACTTTGCGGTGGCCACAAACCAACTGTAGAGTGAGCGAGTGGAAGGGCTTTCGGTTGACAAAGGTGTCCAGATCCTGAATTGGAGCCTTTATGGTGACATGGGTGCAATCGATAACACCCTGCACCTGAGGGAATCTGCCAATTGGACCAAAGCCATGGCTCTTTACTTCTGAGACACCAAATCTACAGGGAAATCAATGTGATCCCCCATTCAAGAATCAGGGCATTAGTTATTGCTTTAATGCAACTGTGTGCTGTTGACTGGAATACACCGGACAGGTCTCCTAATGATCCCTGGAAAGAGCCCGAGGTCTAAAAATTGAGAGCGACAGTTGCCTTTACAGCCACTGGCAGGGAATGGGGGTCGATAGAGCATGGTTCAAGTCGTTGCTGGACCATGCGACATATGTCAATGACCATTTCATGATATCTTGAGCTGGCTGGAGAGGAGGAAATGGAGGGGGAAAATCCAGCTGTCATGGTCTATGTCAGAACAAAGGACTTGGTAGGAACACAGAGGATGTCCTGGTGAGAGAGTATCAGGAGTTAGGAGCTAAATTAAAAAGCAGGATCTCGAGGGTAATGATATCCGGATTATTGCCTGAACCATGTGCCAATTAGCATAGCGACAGGCGGAGCAGGAGAATTACCATGGGGCTAAAGGGCTGATGAGGGAAAGGCGGGTTCCTTGTCATGGAACACTGGCACCAATTCTGGGAAAGGTAGGGGCAACAATGCACACAGTGCCCATAAGAAAACAGCAGAACTGGAGGCAATAATGCATTATGAGGAATCAGTTTTTGTAGTGGTCACTGAGACATGGCTATAGAACATCAGGACTGGAAATTAAACATTGCAGGATAGAACATATTTAGAAAATATAGAGGAGAAAAGGGAAGGTGGAGTTGTTTTAATTAGCAAGAACGTAATGACAATAGAAAAAAGTGATGCAGCCATCAGCAAGACTGAAACATAATCCATGTGGATAGAGATAAGAGATATTAAAGGATCAATCACATGAATAGATGTCGCCTACAGACCACCTAATAATGAAAGCGAGATGGAGGAAGAAATATACAAACAAATTCAGGAAATTGTTTTAAAAAATAATAATCATAAAGCAAAATACTGGGGATGCTGGAAATCTGAAACAATAGCAGAAAGTGCTGGAAATACTCAGCAGGTCAGGCAGCATCTGTGGAGAGAGAAACAGAGTTAATGTTTCAGGTTGATGACCCTTCACTGATGAACTGGTGAAAGGTCAAGAGCTGAAACGTTAACTGCTAGACCTGCTGAATATTTTGAGCATCTTCTGTTTTTAATTCAGAATAATAATCATGGTGGATTTCAACCACCCTGAAGCTAATTGGCCAGAAGAGATAGATAAAGGGGTTAAGGGAATGGAGATCCTACAATGTATACAGTGCAGGATTCCTTCTAACCCAGTATGTAAGAAGGCTGACAATGGAGGATTCCTCACTGGATCTAGTAACAAGGAATGAACCAGAACAGATAAGACAAGTCACTTAGGGGAACGTATAGGCAATATTTTTTTTATTCATTCATGAGATGTGGGCATTGCTGGCTAGGCCAGCATTTATTGCCCATCCCTAATTGCCATTGAGAAGGTGTTGGTGAGCTGCCTTCTTGAACTGCTGCAGCCCATGTGGTGTAGGTACACCCACAGTGCTGTTAGGGAGGGAGTTCCAGGATTTTGACCCAGTGACAGTGAAGGAACGGCAATATATTTTCAAGTCAGGATGGTGAGTGGCTTGGAGGGGAACTT
Organism: Cetorhinus maximus; assembly: GCF_964194155.1. Classification (NCBI taxonomy): domain Eukaryota; kingdom Metazoa; phylum Chordata; class Chondrichthyes; order Lamniformes; family Cetorhinidae; genus Cetorhinus; species Cetorhinus maximus. Next base: position 135,860,272 of record NC_135880.1, read on the forward strand.
CCAGGTGGTGGTGTTCCCATGTCCCTGCTGCCCTTGTGCTTCTAGATGGTAGCGGTCATGGGTTTGGAAGATGCTGTCTAAGGAGGTTGGGGGAATTCCTGCAGTGCATCTTGTAGATGGTACACACTGCTGCCACTGTGCATCAGTGGTGGAGGGGGTGAATGTTAGTGGATGGGGTGCCAATCAAGCAGGCTGCTTTGTCTTGGGTGGTGTCAAGCTTCTTGTGTGTTGTTGCAGCTGCACTCATCCAGGCAAGTGGGGAGTATTCCATCACATTCCTGACTTGTGCCTTGTAGATGGCGGACAGGCTTTGGAGAATCAGGAGGTGAGTTACTCACCCGAGGATTCCTAACCTCTGACCTGTTCTTGCAGCCACAGTATTTTAATGGATAGTCTAGTTCGGTTTCTGGTCAAAGGTAACCCCCATGTTGATAGTGGGGGACTGAGCGATGGTAGTGCCATTTAATGTCAAGGGGTGATGGTTAGATTCTCTCTTGTTGGAGATGGTCATTGCCTGGCACTTGTGTGACGCGAATGACTTGCAACTTGTCAGCCCAAGCCTGGATATTGTCCAGGTCTTGCTACATTTGGACATGGACTGCTTCAGTATCCGAAGAGTCATGAAAGGTGCTGAACATTGTGCAAACATCAGTGAACATCCCCAATTCTGACTTTATGATGGAAGGAAGGTCATTGATGAAGCAGCTGAAGATGGTTGGGTCTAGGATACTTCCCAGAAGAATTATAGTGACCATAATATAATACACTTTAAGAGAATAATTAAGGGCTTATGTATGACAAAGACCAGGATAATAGATTGGAGAAAAGGGGGTTTTAAGGGGCTGAGAGTAGAACTTGGCAAAATAAAATTAATAAAATTAGCAAACAGTGATATCGAGTAGCAATGAGAAACATTTGAAATGCACAGCTTCCAACTTGATAGTCGCCCAACCTCGGACGGCCCGCTTCTACCTCCTACCCAAAATCCACAAACAGAACTGTCCTGGCAGACCGATCGTGTCAGCCTGTTCCTGCCCCACGGAACTCATTTCTCGTTATCTTGACTCCCTTCTCTCTCCCCTTGTCCAGTCCCTTCCCACCTACATCCGTGATTCCTCTGACACCTTACGTCACATCAACAATTTCCAGTTCCCTGGCCCCAACCGCTTCCTCTTCACCATGGATGTCCAATCCCTCTACACCTCCATCCCCCACCAAGATGGTCTGAGGGCCCTTAGCTTCTTCCTTGAACAGAGGCCCCAACAATCCCCATCCACCACTACTCTCCTCCGTCTGGCTGAACTTGTTCTCACACTGAACAATTTCTCCTTTAACTCCTCTCACTTCCTCCAACTAAAAGGTGTGGCTATGGGTACCCGCATGGGCCCCAGCTATGCCTGTCTCTTTATGGGGTATGTGGAACATTCCTTGTTCCAGTCCTACTCCGGCCCCCTCCCACAATTCTTTCTCCGGTACATCGATGATTACTTCGGTGCTGCTTCTTGCTCTCGTCGGGACCTGGAAAAATTTATTAATTTTGCTTCCAATCTCCACCCCTCCATCATCTTCACATGGTCCATCTCTGACACTTCTCTTCCCTTCCTTGACCTCTCTGTCTCAATTTCTGATGATAGACTGTCCACTAATATCCATTACAAGCCTACCGACTCCCACAGCTACCTCGACTACAGCTCCTCACACCCCGCTTCTTGTAAAGACTCCATCCCATTCTCTCAGTTCCTTCGCCTCCGTCGCATCTGTTCTGATGACGCTACCTTCAAAAACAGCTCCTCTGACATGTCCTCCTTCTTCCTTAACCGAGGTTTTCCATCCACGGTCGTTGACAGGGCCCTCAACCGTGTCCGGCCCATATCCCGCGCATCCTCCCTCACGCCTTCTCCTCCTTCCCAGAAACATGATAGGGTCCCCCTTGTCCTCACTTATCACCCCACCAGCCTCCGCATTCAAAGGATCATCCTCCGCCATTTCCGCCAACTCCAGCATGATGCCACCACCAAACACATCTTCCCTTCACCCCCCCTGACGGCATTCCGTAGGGATCGTTCCCTCCGGGACACCCTGGTCCACTCCTCCATCACCCCCTACTCCTCAACCCCCACTTATGGCACCTCCCCATGCCCACGCAGAAGATGCAACACCTGCCCCTTCACTTTCTCTCTCCTCACCGTCCAAGGGCCCAAACACTCCTTTCAAGTGAAGCAGCATTTCACTTGCATTTCCCCTAACTTAGTCTACTGCATTCGTTGCTCCCAATGCGGTCTCCTCTACAGTGGAGAGACCAAACGCAAACTGGGCGACCGTTTTGCGGAACACCTGCGGTCTGTCCGCAAGAAAGACCCAAACCTCCCTGTCGCTTGCCATTTTAACACTCCACCCTGTTCTCTTGCCCACATGTCTGTCCTTGGCTTGCTGCATTGTTCCAGTGAAACCCAACACAAACTGGAGGAACAGCACCTCATCTTCCGACTAGGCACTTTACAGCCTTCCGGGCTGAATATTGAATTCAACAACTTTAGATCTTAAACTCCCCCTCCCCCCATCCCCACCCCGTTTTTCCCCCCCCCAACCCCCACTTTTTTTTCAATAATTTATATAGATTCTTCTTTCCCCACCTATTTCCATTATTTTTAAATCTAAAACTAAAACCTTGTTAGCCTTTCCACCCCACCCCCACTAGAGCTGTACTTCGAATATCCTGTCTTCCATTCTTAATTAGCACTTTTCTCAGACAAAACACCTCTTTGACCCTTTTGTCTGTGACATCTTTTGATTATCTGCTCATCTCCACAATCACCACACCCTCAATGTCTCTCTCTCCACCCACCCCCCACCCCCCCACCCCCCCACCCACCTTAAACCAATTTATATTTCTCCCTTCTAACTATGCTTCAGTTCTGCCGAAGGGCCATGAAGGCTCGAAACATTAACTGATTTCTTCTCCACCGATGCTGCCAGACCTGCTGAGTTTTTCCAGGTAATTCTGTTTTTGTTTTTACATTTGAAATGTTGTTCAACAGAGTCCAGGAAGAATATATTCCAATCAAAAATTAAGAGCAAACTAAGTATTAATTTGATATCATGAATTAATTAAGACATAAAGGCAAAAATTGAGGATAAGGAAAGAGGCACACCATAGATAGGACAGCAGGGTGAAAAATGACAAAGGCATATACATGAGACAGAAGGCAGAGGGTAGAATCGTCCCAGGGTTGTACGAAGCGTGGTAGCGAGCATGAAAAACGATGTTTTACCCGCCAGCTGCAATGGCGGGTTTTTGCGCTGTATCGTCCGCTTCCTGCCTCATTAATTATGCAGCCATGGGAAACACGCCGTCTCGCTGGTGGGCAGCCTCTGAATTACCCGCCATGCTATTACCTCACCGTTTCCTCACCCCGGGTGCAATATCTAAACTGCAGCTGCGCACATAGTTCTCAATGCTTGCAGCCCAGGACAGCTCCAGTGAAGACTTGGCTCTGAAAGACAAGAAGAGTTCAGTAGTCTGTCACTGGAATGCACTCCGGCTCTGGCCGCAGGAGGTCCAGCAATCTCACCACTCCGGCTTGGGAGGCGGTGGCAGTGGCAGTCAGTGTCAACGCTGCACAGAAGAGGTTGGCCATCCAGTGCAGAAAGAGGATGAATGATTTCACCTATGCCAGGGCAAGGCAACCATCTCATCACTCTAAACTCACACATTCACAAGCCCATCACACATTCACTGGCATCTCACTCACTGCCAGCTCAAGGGGCATCACCACTCACTCTCTCACACACCCTCACATCTTCATCTGGCCTCACCTCCTCTGGAGACTGCCTCCTCAGCCCTAACCATCTTGAGGCCACTTGCACAGATCAACATGTGCCCCTACACACCCTGGGTTATCCCCTTCCCCAGTACAGCCCTCGCTCTGCAGCTTCTTCCCTTGCCTGAGGCCACTTAACCCCTTCCCCAATCAAACCCTAGCCCTGCAGCTGTTGAAAAGCCACCCCCGCCTTACGGCCGGTCTGGTAGGTAGAGACCTACCCGTGAGCCCCCCTAAAAGTGATGTGGTGCTGCCTGTGAAGCCTGGTGCTGATGACCGTGAGTGCTGCCCGAAGCAAGGTAGGCAAACAAACCTTGAAGTCCCGAGTGAAGTGCAGCTCGCCGTGTGCATGGCGTTATGTACAGTTGTGAAACACGCCAATGCGCCCGGATGACCCAACATGGGGGGAATGATTCTGGCGAGCAGGGCTTATAATGAGGTGCTAAAATATTGAAATTAGGTTCCCAATGTGCAGTGGATGGAAACACGGCCCGCCATTGACAGGTGGAGCGGACGATCGCAAATTAGTTTCACATCGTAAAACCGATTTTTGGCCTTCTCACCATATTGTCCGCTCACGCCCACCAAACACGCCTGCTGTCAACAGGAGTGGAATATTCCGGCCAGAATCTTTTGCGCTTTGAAAATTTTCAGGCATTGGGACCATTTCCGGGACCTGACCCCGCAAGGGTTGCAGGTGCGCCGACAGCTGGAATTTTCTGGAAGGCAGCCAATTAACAGGCCGCCTCCACCTGCAAAGGGTGCCCTATGCCTGATTAATATTTGAAAAAGCAGAAGGCCCACAGCTGGTAGGGCCATCACTGAGGAGGGGAAGCCGCTTCACAGGAAGGGTTACAGCCAAGGCTGTGGCCTTTGCACTTTTATGGCCCACTTATGGGGCCAGGACAAAGAACCCCAATGGCCCTCCAGCCTGCCACTGGGGGAGGGTTGCCTCTAAGCTACTGCACACCTCCTCACACAGTGGGGGGCTGGTATGATGCCCAGAAGACCCCATCAGCATCATCAACCTGCCCCACTTGGATCCTTTAATTGACTTAAATGGTTATCTGCCATTGTCGGACAAGAGGCCATTGGCCTCGCCTGCGACAAGATTGCTCCTAGGTGGCAGTGCATTGGGGAGCCGACCCAACAGTCAAGGTTCAAATTTTGCTCTCAATCCTATCAGCAAACCCACCTCTATGGGGTTGGGAAGATTCTGCCCCCGGAGAGCAATCAAAAAAAAATTGCGAAAGCAAAAAGGGCCTATGAAAATAAATGATCAAAGAATATAAAACAAAATAGTAAAAATATTCCACAGACGCTAAGGCATGGGCAGGGTAATTTGCATTGTTCTTTCTCCAGCTCCCTCCCATAAAGTGCATATCATTGGCAAATGTGAGGCATTATATTTCAGTAAGAAAACAAAGAGGTCACATATTTTTTGGAAATAAGAAGCTAAATGGGGCAGAGGAGCAAGGAATCTGGGAGTGCAAATACACAAACCACCTTGTGTAGGTAGCGGCACAGGTCAATAAGGCCATAATAAAAGCAAATCAAACACCAGGATTTATTTCTAGAGGGATAGAATTGAAAATTAGAAAGGTTATGCTAAGATTGTAACAAGCCTTGCTTAGACCACACTTAGAATACTGTGTATAGTTCTGGTCACCGTATTATAAAAAGGATATAAAGGCACTAAAAAGGGTATTCAAAAGATTTACAAGAATGATACCAGAAATGTAAGGTTATGCCTATCAGGCAAAGATGAACACGCTGGGTCTGTTTTCTCTTAAAAAGGGAAGACTGAGGTGGTGGCCTAAGAGTGGTCTTTAAAACCATGAAAGGTTTTGATGGAGTCATCACAGAGAGAGTGTTTCCACTAGTGGGGAAAAGGCTATCAATGCCAGACAGCCACCAAGGGGCTGGATTTTCAATGTGGGTTCAGGAACCTGGGTGAATTTTGGGTCCAGGCCCCATGCACTGGCCTAACTGACCAGGAGGTGAGCTCAGTGCTCAATTAAAGATGCCAGGCCCCGCCAGTAGGCAGGAGTTGCCTGCCAGATGCCTGCGGCAAAAGCAGGCATCAGCCATGTTGGGGATGCCCCTGCCTTGCCGAAGAAAGCTGGTAGCTTCCTGGAGGACCAGCAGCGTCCACGGCGATCCAAGGGGATGAGGCAGGCAGAGAGATTATGGACCAGTGCTGGAACCAGCGCAAGGAAATGTAGAAAAAGTTTCTGGTGGCCCTACACAAATGCAGCAGCTATACACTATCATGCACCAGACTGTTCGGGTTTGCTGAATTGAGCTTTAAAAACTCCAATGACAAAGTGACAAGTTCTTAAAGAGCTCCTTAATGACCAGATACATCATTAGAAAATGGCAATTCAGGGTTTGGCAACTCTACAGAGACATCGGTCATGTCTATTCCAGGTCGATCTGTCACCTCAGGGATTAATGGTTCAACGTTAATCACAGGCGGAATAGTTGGCTTTTGGAATGTCTCCCTGTTCCTAAGATGGTCCACATGTTTTCGAATAATTCAATCTTCCACTTCCACCTGGAGGGACAAGAGACTAGTTTCTGAGACAATTGTACCAGGAACCCAAAAAGGTCCACTTCCAAAACTCCGCATGAAAACTGTCTCCCACAGTGAATCTTCAGGCTTTGTTATGATTATCGTGATTCAATTTTTGATTACTCTGATTCCTCTCTACCTTCCCCTCTAAGTTTGGAAACACCAGGCTTAACCTTGTACATAGGCAGCGTTTCGTCAATAATTCAGGTGGTATTCAATCCACAGTCGAATGAGATATCATGCGATAATTGAAAAGAAAGCGGGAAAGTTGAGTTTCTAGAGTACTTTCTGATAACCTCTTCATTCCAGATTTGAAAGTTTGCACAGTTCCCTCAGCTAAACCATTTGCTGAGGGATGGTATGGTGCTGTTTTAATATGTCTGATTCCATTTAAACTCACGAATCTCTTAAACTCTGTACTTGTAAAGACTGTAACATTATCAGAAACAATGACTTCTGGTAGGCCATGTATACTAAAACTATGATGCAGCTTTTCAATATTTGCACTCAATGTCGGTGATCTAACTTCATACACATCCATCCATTTAGAATGCGCATCTACGATCAATAAATCATGACACCTAAGAATGGTCCTACATAATCAATATGTAGTCTAACCCAGGGTCAACCAAGCCACTCCCATGGATACAGTGGAACTGAAACAGGCAACCTCTGTTGTTGCTGACAATGGAGACAGTGCTTGACCATGCTTTCAATGTCACTGCCAATGCCTGGCCACCAAACATAGCTTCACGCAAACATTTTCATCTTTAATATGCATGGACGTGCACTGTGAAGCTCTGTCAAGAGTGGTTCTCTTCCTTGCAAAGGGACGACGACTCTTGATTCCCCACAACAAGATTCCATCTTGCCAACTTAACTCTGTATTTCGGGCATGGAATAGTCTCATCTCTTCAGACACTAGTGAATTTGACCACCCTTGCAATACATGGTCTCTGGCTTTTGACAAAATTGGATCTCTGTTTGTCCAATTTCGAATTTGCTTCACACACACAGGTGAAAAATCCAAGAAATTCAGTAATAGCACAACTTGTGGAACAGGAGCATGTACAATGCTATCTGGTAACGGGCGAAGACTGAGTGGTCCATATTTGCAATGTGTAAGCCAGGACGGTACATAAAGGTATACTCGTATGCAAATAATATCAAAGCCCAACGTTGAATTCTTGCTGATGCTGTTGTTGGAATGGCCTTATCCTCATTGAATAAACCCATTAATGGTTTATGGTCAAACATAATGGTGACATGTCGCCCATGCAGATACTGGTGGGATTTCTTCACTCCGAATACCATCGATAAACTTTCCTTTTCTAGTTGGGAATAACCCTTCTCGGCTGAGGAGAGGGTTCTGGAGACATAGCCAATGGGCCTTTCTGATCCATCTCCCATTCTATGTGATAACACGGCTCCTACACCATAAGGAGAGGAATCACAGGAATACCAATTCTATCGGTGGGTCATAGTGTAGCAATAAACATGATGAATTTAATAGCTTCCTAACTTTCACAAAGGCTTCTTCCTGTTGTGAATTTCACGATCAACGATGATTCTTTTTTAATAACAATTGTAATGATGGAACACTGTTGACAAGTTTGGAAAGAAGTAGCTATAATAGTTGATCATACCCAGAAAAGACTTGAGTTCGGTTACACTGGGCGGAGAGGGCACATCTTTGATTGCCCTAACTTTCCCTTCTACTAGATGTAAACCCTGTGACCCAGGTAAGTAACCTCTGGTGCTTGGAGTGTACAATTCTCTTTCGTTACTCATACTCCAGCTTCCAAGAATCTTCTTAGCACCTCTTCCAGGTTGGACAAGTGTTCCGTTTCAGTTGACCCTGTGAACAGAACATCATCTAGGTACACTACCACTCAAGGAAGTCCTTGCAAAAGACTCTTCATTGTCCTTTGGAAGATTGCACATGCGGACAATACTCCAAAGGGTCGGCGAGTATATTGATAAAGACCCTTGTGCATTTTGAAGGTTATGTATCCTCTAGAGCTAACCAGCTCTAACTGCTGGTAAGCATGGCTCATGTCCAGTATAGGATTTGCCTCCAGCTAGCTTTGTATACAAGTCGTCTATTCTTGGGATTGGATATTTATCTAGTTTGACTGCCTTGTTCACAGTCAATTTATAGTCCCCACAAATGCGTATAGTTTGGTCAGGCTTCACCACTGGGGCTATGGACACAGCCCATTCCAAAAATTGGACTGGTTGGATGATGCCCAGCTTCTCCAACTGACACAATTCTGCATCCACCTTCTCCTTTAAGGCATAAGGCACAGGTCTGGCCTTAAAGAAACAGGGTGTCACCTGAGAATCCACATATATTTTTGCTGGCAAGCCTTTTAACTTCCCTAATTCATCATGAAATACATTGTTGCATTTCCTTAGCAGTTCAGGAACTCGTCTTGTTCTCAAGTGAAATATTTCAGACCAGTTAAGCTTGGCTTTTTGTAGCCAGTCTCAGCCCAGAAGACTGAGTCCTTCACTTGTCACTGTGACCACTGGAAGTTAGGCTGTCTGTTGCCTATAAGACACAGATACTGTGGTGATACCCTTTACCTGTATAGATTATCTGGTGTATGTCTTCAATTTAGCGGTTGTCCACTCCAGATTCAGTGGCTGGGTAACTTCATTTAGGTATTTAAATGTGTGCTCTCCCACTGCTGTGGTTGAGGTTCCCGTATCCACCCCCATTATTGGTGGCTTCCCATTAACTTGGATTCCGGCAGTGATAGGTTCAGTTTTTACAGTGGTGACGTTATACAAGGAATAGATGTCGGTATCGACAGCTTCAGGTTCTGTTATATTATTCAATTCAATCATATTGGTTTGCTGCTTTAGGGGCTGTTTCGATTTCGCCCTACATTGCTTTGTTACGTGACCTTTCTTATGGTAGTATTGGCATTCTGCCTCCTTGAACCTGCAGGTGTCTGGTACGTGGTCACCCCGACATCTATAGCAGATTAACCTTGGAGTTGCTGCTGAAATGTTTCTATTCGGCCTTTTCGATTTTCTAACAGTGGACATTGCCTCTCGCTTCGCTGCTGCATCTCTGGTTTTCGCACCACGCCCAGTGATAGGTTCCCGCCCAACATGAAGAACAGCACCATGTTGTCCATGTTGGAAAGTCTGCAAGTCTCTCGCAGCACTCTTCATGGCTGGTGCTATTCCCAGGGCGCACTTCAAATTGATGTCGCCCTCTGCGAGTGAATGGCGCTGAATGGTGTCATCGTGGATTCCCCAAACTAATCGGTCCCGCAGCATATCGTTGGGCAGGATTTTTAGGTCGGCGTTCAGGCACAATCAGCATGTCCGGGAGCAGCTGGGGAACAGACCACTGCCTGCATTTGGCCCCTGACTGCGATTTCACGCTGGCCGGCCAATTAACTGGCAGCTAGCGTGAAGTGTGCGCTGAAATGCTCAGTGCTGCCAGGGTGGGGGGGTAGGAGGAGGGCAGGCACTAACGTAAGCGCGGGCGCAGGGCAGCACGGAATGAAAGCTCCCTGCCTCAGGGAGCTGAAGACTTTAAAACCAATCAAGAAAGTTTTTAAAATCCAGAAAAAAATGTCCACGCATCACAATCAGTCACCTGAACATATACATGGTGAAAATTCTGTCTATACATTTTTTTTTTCAATTTAGTAACAGAAACCTCATCCCACCCTTGGGTGAGGTTTCATGAAAAATGCAAAGTCTGCCTGGCCGATTCGCCCACCACGCCAACTGTAAGGTTGGAAGGACCATGAAATTACAATTACAACTTTAATTGTATTAATTGGCCTCTTAATTGTCGGTGGGCGCGCTTCTGACTTTTGCGCGTGCCCACTGACTGAAATATCGCGCAAGCGTGGGATGACATCGGGATGCTTGCCCAACATCATCCTGCGCTATTTGGTGTCCAATCGGGTCGGGCGTGTGCCCACATGCCAATTTAAAATTCTTCCCATTGTGTGTGGCTCCGAAGTTGCAGTGTTCTATCAATTGCTTCAACTTTGCTATATAGGTTGCGATGGGCTCTCCCGGGGCCCTAACTCTGGAATTAAACTTAAACCTCTGCATTGTTACGGGTGGCTTTGGCTGGAAATGCATTTTCACAAGGCCCATTAATTAATTAAAGGGCTTAGAATTGGGTCTGTTCGGGGCCTCAGATTGTGGATGAGATTGTATGTCTTGCTACCACATACACTTAAAAGGATTGCTTTCTGCTTCTCCTCTGCGGTAATTTCGTTTGCTACGAAATAAAAACCAAGGTGCTATACATAGTGGCTTCAGTCTTCTATAGTCACATCGTAAGTATCGATGTTGCCGAAGAGTGGCATGAATGGTGAGTAGTCTTTTCTTTTTTTCTTAAGATTCGACGTACTCATGTTAACAAGGCAAGGTGCAGCGTCGGAGTTATTTTACCCTTGTCACCAAATGTAATGACTTGACGTACCGGACAGGTTTCAACAAGGAACAGTTAACTGTATTACAGAGAGCTTTTCAGATGTTACATGCTTGAACCAGGTCCTCGACAAGAAGCCCTGCTCCCTTGGATTACCCGCGCTTAGAGCTCATTGGTCAAAGCCTCAAGAGCAATCATGTGACCCCTGATAGACTGCAGTATAGGCTATACATTCAATTACCACAAAGTGAGTATGCTAGTGGCAGTGCCATGCGAACAAATCTCTTTTACCTATATAATTCTAAGCACATCTCAGATTGACCATAGTGACGTGAGGAATTGTGGAATTGCTAGGAATTATCCAGAAACAATTAAGAGGTGCATTGTTTACCTGGGCACACATCCCAAATCACTTTGTGTATAAGGTTACTTTTTGAATCGTAGGGATTAAGGGCTCTTCTTTGGAAATGGATGAGCTTTGTGCATTATACAAAGGAAAAGTACCTTGAGTATACTTGAATGACCATTTTAAGAGTATTGCACTGTCACGGGTACAAAGTTAATCCAAGATCGTCTCAGGTGGATTACATTTATTTAGTGTCTTTCATGAGCTCAGGGTGTCCCAAAGCACTCTACAATTAATGGATATATTCGAAATGTAGACACTATTATAATGTAGCAAGCACTGCAGCCAATTTGCGTATAGCAATGACCCAAACCGCAATCTAATAATGAGCAGATTGTAGTGGTGTTGGTCAAGGCGTAAACATTTCCCAGGACACCAAGGAGATCTCCTTCATGTTCTTCAAAATAGTGCCATGGGTATCTTTTATATCCACCTGAGAGGGCAGGCAGGGCCTCAGTTTAAAATCTGCAAAAGTTGGCACCTCCCAGAGTGCAAAGTAGATCAGTAGAAACTTGTACTAACATTAAGTACAGGGCTATTCGTATAAAAAAGATACAAATTAGTATTAAGGAATCATTTTTCAACATCGGGCTTCCAGTCCAAACCTCACCCAGTGCAATGATCGAGCGACATTATAGTACTCAGATAGATGAGCATCCTTATGTGTTCATTAGGTATCATATGATGTCTTCACAGAGCAAAACCAGCCCTGGGTACCACCAGCCCCATATGAGGAACACCAAACATTGCTATTCCTACCTGAAACAGGTAACAACACAGCTACGTACTGTAGGAATGTTTATACAGATGGAAGCACTGGCATGGAAAGGCTCACAGTGATAATAGTTTATAAGGGGCTAGAAGGGACATTTTTGTTAAGAAGTGATATGTAATGGTACTTGTATATGGTTAACTGAAAATTAGATGGGAGTAAGCACATTGTAGCAATTCCACTCCAAGGCTTTCTCCTCTGTTTTGTTATTGTTTGGTGGAATCATTTTGGATGGAGTAGCTACTTATCACCACAGCAATTTAAATGTTTATTTAGTTAGAGCAATACTAATTTCAATCAGCTTTTATTAAGTGGAAGTTGCTACAGCAAAGTAAGGAGGCATTTCCAGGCAGTTGCTATTGGGTAGATTGGAGGAATCAAACAGCTGGATATTCGCTACTACCTCCCAAATAAAGGAAGTAATGTAACCTGTTATTGAGCACATTGGAACATCAGCGATACCTGCTGCTCCAATCTCCTTATGCGGGCCTTGTACAGAATAGGAGTGTCAACGTGATCATTGGGAATTAGGGGTCCCGAGGTCAACGGGCCTTAAGGGGAGTCACAAGGGAGCTTCTGTTGGAGCCCCCCCCACCCTCTACTTCCTGCTCGAGATCAAACTTACCTTATTTTTGCAATTCCCCCCTGAGCTGTCATCCGCCCGCCAGCCTAAAAATTGAGGCTGGACGGGAAAAAGCCCTTAAGTGGGCATTTAAGAGTCTTAATTGGGGCAAGGATGGGCTTCCCGTCTGAGGCCCGGCCCACCCCATCGTAAAATCGCTACCAGATCAATGGCAAACTGAAGGGAATCCCATCCATGCAATTTCATACTCCGCCCCATCTCAGAGCCAGCCAGAGGGGAGTGTAAAATTCTGGCCCTGGAGATTTGTATGTTTAAACATGAAACATTTATTGTTAACCTTTTAACAATTTACAGATCCCAGGTTACTGTCATGCATGGTGCTGTGATCTCTATGCAGGCTGGTTCCAGAGTGTTCTCTCCAGGCTATTCTCTCAGTCTATTGCCATGTGACTTTATACATCATACTCTGGATGGTGCTATTCTCTAGACCATAAGACCATAAGACCATAAGACATTGGAGCAGAAATTAGGACATTCGGCCCATTGAGTCTGCTCCGCCATTCAATCATGGCCGATAAGTTTCTCAACCCCATTCTCCCGCCTTCGCCCCGTAACCTTTGATCCCCTTATCAATCAAGAACCTATCTATCTCGGTCTTAAATACACTAAATGACCTGGCCTCCACAGCCTTCTGTGACAATGAATTCCATAGATTCACCACTCTCTGGCTAAAGAAGTTTCTCCTCATCTCTGTTCTAAAAGGTCTTCCCTTTACTCTGAGGCTGTGCCTTCGGGTCCTAGTCTCTCCTACTAATGGAAACATCTTCCCCACATCCACTCTATCCAGGCCTTTCAGTATTCTGTAAGTTTCAATCAAATCCCCCCTCATCCTTCTAAACTCCATCGAGTATAGACCCAGAGTCCTCAAACGTTCCTTATATGTTAAGCCTTTCATTCCTGGGATCATTCTCGTGAACCTCCTCAGGACCCTCTCCAGGGCCAGAACATCCTTCCTGAGGTACGGGGCCCAGAATTGCTCACAATATTCTAAATGTGGTCTGACCAGAGCCTTATAAAGCCTCAGCAGCACATCCCTGCTTTTATATTCTAGTCCCCTCAAGATAAATGCCAACATTGCATTTGCCTTCCTAACTACCAACTCAACCTGCAAGTTAACCTTAAGAGAATCCTGGACTAGGACTCCCAAGTCCCTTTGCACTCCAGATTTCTGAATTCTCTCCCCATTTAGAAAATAGTCCATGCTTCTATTCTTCCTATCAAAGTGCACACTTCCCCACGTTGTATTCCATCTGCCACTTCTTTGCCCATTCTCCTAACCTGTCCAAATCCTTCTGCAGGCTCCCCGCCTCCTCAATACTACCTGTCCCTCCACCTATCTTTGTATCATCTGCAAACTTAGCCAGAATGCCCTCAGTTCCTTCATCTAGATCATTAATGTATAAAGTGAAAAGTTTGTGGTCCCAACACTGACCCCTGCAGAACTCCACTAGTCACCGGCCGCCATCCTGAGAAGGACCCCCTTATCCCCACTCTCTGCCTCCTGCCAGACAGCCAATCTTCTATCCATGCTAGTACCTTGCCCCTAAAACCATGGGCTCTTATCTTACTAAGCAACCTCCTGTGCAGCACCTTGTCAAAGGCCTTCTGGAAGTCCAAGTAGATAACATCCAGTGGCTCTCCTTTGTCTAACCTACTCATTACCTCCTCAAAGAATTCTAACAGATTTGTCAGGCATGACCTCCCCTTGATGAAACCATGCTGACTTTGCCCTATTTTACCATGCACTTCCAAGTATTCTGAAATCTCATCCTTAATAACGGACTCTAAAATCTTACCAACGACCGAGGTTAGGCTAATCGGCCTGTAATTTCCCATCTTTTGCCTCACTCCCTTCTTAAACAGGGGTGTTACATTAGCGATTTTCCAGTCCTCTGGGACCCTCCCTGACTCGAGTGATTCCTGAAAGATCACCACTAACGCCTCCACTATCTCTTCAGCTATCTCCTTCAGAACTCTGGGGTGTAATCCATCTGGTCCAGGTGATTTATCCACCTTCAGACCTTTCAGTTTTCCAAGCACCTTCTCCTTGGTAATGGCCACCATACTCACCTCTGCCCCCCGACTCTCTTGAACTTTGGGGATGTCACTCATGTCTTCCACCGTGAAGACTGATGCAAAGTACCTATTCAGTTCCTCCGCCATTTCTTTGTTCCCCACTACTACTTCTCCAGCGTCATTTTCCAGCAGCCCAATGTCCACTTTTGCCTCTCTCTTACCCTTTATATATCTAAAAAAACTCTTGCAATCTTCTTTTATATTACTGGCTAGTTTACCCTCATTTTTAATCTTCTCCCTCCTTATTTCTATTTTAGTTGTCCTCTGTTGGTCTTTGTAGGCTTCCCAATCCCCTGGTTTCCCATTGCTCTTCACCGCATTGTATGCTTTCTCTTTAGCTTTTATGCTGTCCCTGACTTGTCAGCCATGGTTGCCTCGTCCTCCCTTTAGTATGCTTATTCTTCCTAGGGATGAAATTTTGCTGTGTCTCCCAAATTACTCCCAGAAACTCCCGCCATTGCTGTTCCACTGTCTTTCCTGCTAGGCTCATCTCCCAGTCAATTCTGGCCAGCTCCTCCCTCATGCCTCTGTAGTTGCCTTCATTCAACTGTAATACCGTTACATCTGATTCCAGCTTTTTCCTCTCAAATTGCAGGGTGAATTCTATCATATTATGGTCACTTCCTCCTAAGGGTTCCTTCACCTTAAGCTCCCTTATCAAATCTGCCTCATTACACATCACTAGATCTAGAATTGCCTGTTCCCTAGTGGGCTCCAACACAAGCTGCTCCAAAAAGCCATCTCGTAGACATTTTACAAATTCCTTTTCTTGGGATCCACTACCAACCTGATTTTCCCAGTCTATCTGCATATTGAAATCCCCCATGATCACTGTAACCATGCTTTTCTTACACGCCTTTTCCATCTCCTGGTGTATCTTGTGCACCACATCCTGACTACTGTTCGGAGGCCTGTACATAACTCCCATTTTGGTTTTTTCACCTTTGCGGTTCGTCAACTCTACCCACAGATTCTACATCATCTGACCCTACGTCATTTCTTGATATCGATTTAATTTCATTTCTTACTACAAAGCAACCCCACCCCCTCTGCCAACCTGCCTATCTTTTCGATAGGATGTATATCCTTGGATATTTAGCTCCCAGTCCTGATCCCCTTGCAGCCATGTCTCTGTGATGCCCACCACATCATACCTGCCAATTTCAATCTGCGCCACAAGCTCATTTACCTTATTTCGTATACTGCGTGCATTCAGATACAACACCTTCAGTCCTGTATTTCCCGTCCCCCTTCTCATTGTCATCCCTTTATCTGATGTGCTTGAAGTTAGATTCCTAGCCCTTTCCAAACACTCTGTCCTATTTTGTGTTCTGGGGATTTTAATAGCCTCTTCTGGGCTCTCCTTTCTTTTCAGTTTTTTCATAATTTTCTATGAAGTTGAATCCACCCCTCCACACGCTGACCTGCTGCTTTGTTTCCCATTAGTCATACTTCTTGGAGTTTTACCCTTCCCTTCCCCCCCACTTTCTAGTTTAAAGTCCTATTGACCACCCTATTTACCCTTTTCGCTAGAGCATTGGTCCCAGGTCGGTTCAGGTGGAGACTGTCCCAACGGTACAGTTCCCTTCTGTTCCAATACTGATGCCAGTGCCCCATGAAATGGAACCCCTCTTTCCCGCACCACTCCTTTATCCCACACTAACCTTTGCTCTGCTGAGCACCTTTACATTACAATGGCATGCAGGTACATCATATAATAATGGTAAGTGGGCAACAAGATGGTAAAGAGAGTATAATAAAGGGAAGTGTGAAGCTATTCACTTTAGTCATGAGAATAGAAAAGCTGACATTTTTTAAAAGATGAGAAGCTTTTAAGTGTTGTTGTTCAGCGAGAATTGGGTGTGATTGTGCAAGGTATGCAGAAAGTTAGCATGCAGATGCAGCAAGCAATTAGGAAGGCAAATGGCATGATGGCGTTTATTGCAAGGGGATTGGAGTACAAAAATAAAAAGTGTTGCCACATTTGTACAGTTTTGGTGAGGCTGCATCTAGAATACTGTGTGCAGTTTGGGTCTCCACATTTAGGAAAGGATTACAATGGAGGCTGTACAGCAAAGGTTCACTAAGTTGGTCCCTGCTGGGATGAGGGGGTTGTCCTATGATGAGAGAATGAGTGAATTGGGCTTATTTTCTCTGGAGTTTAGAATAATGAGAGGTAACCTCATTGAAACCTACAAAGTTCTGAAGGGGTTTGACAGGGTGGACACTGAGAGATTGCTTCCATTGGTCAGATAAGCTAAAACATGGGGGACACAGTCTCAGGATAAGGGTTCTATCATTTAGGACTCAGATGAGGAGAAATTTCTTTACTCAAAGGCAGGAAATTTCCGGCCCCATTGGCATTGGGCGTCATGGTGTGTGGGGTGGGGTGGGTGGGAACAACATGGCAAGAAGGCCAAAAATCGATGTTATGCCGTCATGAAGCCAGTGTGTGATCATCCGTTCTGCTCATCAATGATGGGCCGCGTTTCCCACTGCCACACGTTGGGATATCATTTGAATACATTTGCATCTAATTATAAGCCCTGCTTGCCAGAATCATACCGCCACATCAAATTTACCGCCCACGTCGCCATCACTTCAGAACGGCGTGCTTCACGACTGCCTTTAAAAGGTGTGCACCTGGCGACCAGAACTCCAAGGAGAACTCATAGGTGAGTGCACACAACCTTGCGCAGCGCTCGCAAACATCACCCGTAGGACATTAAAAAAGAGGTACCGTGCATTCGCAGGGGGCACAGGCAAGTCGCTTTGTCCAGGCTGGCTTTCAGTGCAGTCCCAGGGCATGGGCTCCAGTGCGAGTCAGACTTGCGTTGGTTGGGGGTGGTGGTGAGGTGTGGCCGGGGGTGGGGGGCAAGGCAGCACAGACTGAAGGAAATGTGCCGGGAGGATTGGGGTGAGGGGGGTGAGGGAAGCGGCCACGCATTTGGAAAAGCTTGTCAAAAGTGAACATTCTTCCGCAGCTGAGACCGTCCAGCTGCAGCTCCATTGACATGCTTGGAATTGGGCCTCTGAAGCTTTTCTGCCCACTCAAGCAATGAAAAGGCATGAAAGTGCCACCAAATGCTCCAGAACTTTTCACCCCCTCAGGCACAGACTGCAAATTAATGTGTGTTTTAGGGGGCAGCAGAGCAATTTGCAAACAGAGCACGTTATACAATTCCCGTGCGAAAGGTGGCCATGACACAGTCACTGGTGGAGGCGCTCACAGCCCCTTGCAATGTCTTTATTAAGGTTTGGACCAGTATCCCTCATGGTTCAAGTTAACAATGCAGCCTTGCAGTATGGGTTAGGAGAATGCCTGCACCTAAGCTGAGAGCACAGCACGCAGCCCAATGGCTGAAGATGCCGCCAATCAGTCAAGCGATAGGGCAAAGGTGGGTGGGGTTTCGGGCAGCCAATGAGCGCACTACACACTGACCATCCAAGTGGTGGCCAGCACTCTCCTGCATGAGGTAAGGGGCCTTGAAACTTAAATAAGAGAGGTTCTTAGGACACACATGCTAACCCATGCATCTCTCTCTTTGATCCTGCAGAAGGAGAACATCAGGATCATGGATAAAAGCAAAACGATTTGTCCACAAGCATTACCCAGACCTCCTTGTTGCTTGCCATTTCAACACTCCACCCTGCTCTCATGCCCACATGTCTGTCCTTGGTCTGCTGCATTGTTCCAGTGAAGCTCAACGCAAACTGGAGGATCAGCACCTCATCTTCCGACTAGGCACTTTACAGCCTTCCGGACTGAATATTGAGTTCAACTCAATCATGAACTCTCTCCTCCATCCCCACCCACTTTCCGATCTCCCCCTTTTTTTCCCAATAATTTATATAGATTTTTCTTTTCCCACATATTTCCATTATTTTTAAATGTATTTCCATCCATTGTTTTATCTCTACCTTTTAGCCTTTTTCGATTCCTTCACCCCACCCCACCCCCACTAGAGCTATCTGTACCTTGCTGGTCCTGCTTTCTACCCTTAATTAGCACATTCCTTAGATAATATCACCACCTCCAACACCTCTTTGTCCTTTTGTCTGTGACATCTTTTGGTTATCTCCACCTATCACTGGCCCTCTATCCAGCTCTACTTGTCCCACCCACCCCTTAAACCAGCTTATATTTCACCTCTCTTCTATTTTTACTGAGTCCTGTTGAAGGGTCATTCGGACTCGAAACGTTAACTGTGTCCCTCTCCGCAGATGCTGCCAGACCTGCTGAGTTTTTCCAGATATTTTTGTTTTTGATCAGGATCATGGAGCCTGGTGATTTAGCGGTATGCCTCATGGCTTACAGGGTGCAGAGAAGAAGAAGAGTGCGGCAAAGGCGCCTGGCTGGGCAAAGGGAGGAGCACTTCCCTCAAGATGAAGGGGCGACAGGGTCTGCTGCACATCCAGCTGAAAATACTCAGCGAGCCGTCACTCGTAGTCACCTCACTAGACCCAGGGTCTATAGACAGCACCTGTCATTCCTGCAGATGAATGAGAACCAGTGTCGCTGAAGACTGCGCATGTCTAGTGAACTGGTCAGTCACATATGCCACCTGCTGCAGGATTTGGTGTCACAGGGATATGGAGGGCATCCACTGCCAGTGGCTGTGAAAGTGACCGTGATGCTCCATTTTTACGCCAGCTTCCAGGGCTCCACAGGTGACCTGTGAGGGATCATGCAAGCCTCCATGCACAAGTGCATCCAGGAGGTCATGGACGCCATTTTTGTGAAGGCACAGAACTTTGTGCATTTTTCCCCGGATCAGGAAAGCCAGGAAGTGAGAGCACTGGGGTTTGCACAGATCTCCGGTTTTCAACAGGAGCAGGATGCCATCAAATGCACTCATGTGGCACTTAGATCTCCCTGGCAACAAGCAGCCAACCACAAGGGCTTCCACTTGCTGAATGTTCAGCTGGTGTGCAACTACCACAAACACATCCTGCAGCTCTGCGCACTATTCCCAGGGAGAGTCCATGACTCCTACATCCTTAGCAGGTCTCAGATTCCTGACGTCTTCCAGGGTCCACAGAGGCTGCAGGGTTGGCTCCTCGGGGACAAGGGCTACCTGCAGAGGACATGGCTGGTGACACCTGTGTGGCGGCCTCAGGCTGCAACAGAGCAACATTATAATGAGGCTTATGCCATGAGCTGGGCTTTGGTGGAGCAAGCAATAGGCATCTTGAAAAAGAGGCTCCGGTGCCTCTCCAGGTCCAGTGGAGCACTGCAATGCATTCCCCAGATGGAGTCGCTCATCATCCAGAAGATTGGCTGCTGGGAGAAATCAGAGAGTATGCATAAATGGGTCTTTTTCTGATTGGCAGGATATGATGAGTGGAGTCCCACAGGGGTCTGTACTGGAGCCTCAGCTTTTTACAATTTACATCAATGACTTAGATAAGGGGAGTGAAGGCATGGTAGCTAAATTTGCAGATGACCCTACAATAGGTAGGAAAGTATCTTCTGAAGAGGACATAAGGAGGTTGCAGACAGATATAGATAGGTTGACTGAGAGGGCAAAAATCTGGCAGATGGAGTTTAATGTGGGAAAATGTGAAGTTGTTCACTTTGGCAGGAAGAATAAAAAAGCAGAATATTACTTAAATGGAGAATGACTACAGAATTTCAGGGTGCAGATAGATCTAGTTGTTCTCATGCATGAGTCACAAAAAGTTAGTATGCAGGTGCAAAAAGTAATTAAGAAGGCTAATGGAATGTTATCCTTCATTATAAGAGGAATCGAACATAAAAGTAAGGATGTTATGCTTCAGTTGTACAAGGCATTGGTGAGACCACATCTTGAATGCTGTGTGTAGTTTTGGTCTCCTTGTTTAACAAACGGTGTTAATGAGACAGTTCAGAGAAGGTTTACTAGATTGATACCTGGAATGAGTGGGTTGTCTTATGAGGAAAGGTTAGACAGACTGAGCTTGTTTCCTGTGAAGTTTAGAAGAGTGTGGGGTGACTCGACTGAAGATTATAAGATCCTGAATGGTCTTGACAAGGTGGACGTGGAAATGATGTTTCCTCTTGTGGGTGAGTCCAGAACTAGAGGACACTGTTTTAAAATTAGGGTGCACCATTTTAGGACAGAGATGAGGAGAATTTTTTTCTCTCAGAGGGTTGTGCGACTTTGGAACTCTCTACCTCAGAAGGTGGTGGAAGCGGGGTCACTGAATATTTTTAAGATGGAGATAGAAAGATTCTTGTTAGACAAGGGAATCAACTGTTATCGGGGTAGATGAGAATGTGGAATTAGTGGTACAAAAAGATCAGCCATGATCTTATTGAATGACAGAGCAGGCTCAACGGGCCAAAAGGTCTACTTCTGCTCCTATTTCATATATTCGTAGGTCCCACTGAGGTGTGTGTCTCCGTGCTGGTGGAGGGTGTGGGTGAGCGCTGTGATGGGTCTTCAATTAGGTGTCATCAGATTCCTCTTGCAAGTTGCCTTCGGGGCTTGAGTCGAGGACCTGGCTCATGGGTCTCCTTGCCGGCTTCCCAGATGCCCTGTCCCACCAGCAGGACAGACCCAGCAGAGGTGGCGGCACAGCGGTATACAGTGGAGAGGGAGTTACCCTGGGAGTTCTCAACATCGATGCCGGACCCCATGAAGTCTCATGGCATCACGTCAAACATGGGCAAGGAAACCACCTGCTGATTACCACATAGCACCCTCCCTCAGCTGATGAATCAGTGCTTCTCCATGCCGAACACCACTTGAAGGAAGCAATGAAGGTGGCAAGGGCACAGAATGTACTCTGGGTGGGGGACTTCAATATCCATACCAAGAGTGGCTCGGTAGTACCACTACTGACCGAGCAGGCCAAGTCCTAATTGACATAACTGCTAGACTGGAGCTGCGGCAGATGGTGAGGGAACCAACAAAAGGGAAAAACATACTTGACCTCAGCCTCATCAACCTGCCTGCCGCAGATGCATCTGTCCATGGCAGTATCAGTAGGTGTGACCACAGTCCTTGTGGAGACGAAGTCCTGCCTTCACATTGAGGATACCCTCCATCGTGTTGTGTGGCACTACCACCGTGCTAAATGGGATAGATTTCGTACAGATCTAGCAACTCAAGACTGGGCATCCATGAGGCACTATGGGCCATCAGCAGCAGAAGAATTGCACTCAACCACAATCTGTAATTTCATGGGCCAGCATATCCCCCACTCTACCATTACCATCAAGCCAGGAGGTCAGCCATTATTTAATGAAGAGTGCAGGAGGGCATGCCAGGAGCAGCACCAGGCATACCTAAAAATGAGGTGTCAACTTGGTGAAGCTATGACACAGGGCTACTTGTGTGCCAAACAGCATAAGCAGCAAGTGATAGACAGAGCTAAGCAATCCCACAACCAACGGATCAAATCTAAGCTCTGCAGTCCTGCCACACCCAGTCGTGAATGGTGGTGGACAATTAAACAACTCACTGGAGGAGGAGGCTCCACAAATATCCCCATCCTCGATGATGGACAAGCCCAGCACAGCAGTGCAAAAGATGAGCCTTGAATTATTTGCCACAATCTTCAGCCAGAAGTGTGAGTGGATGATCCATCTCGGCCTCCTCCGGAGATCCCCAGCATCACAGATGCCAGTCTTCAGCCAATTCAACTCACTCCACGTGATATCAAGAAATGGCTGAAGGCACTGGATACTGCAAAGGATATGGGCCCTGATAATATTCTAGCAATAGTACTGAAGTCTTGTGCTCCAGAACTTGCCGCACCCCTAGCTGGAACAGGTTGGTTCCAGCACAGCTACAACACTGGCATCTACCCCGCTATGTGGAAAATTGCCGGATATATCCTGTACACAAAAAGCAGGATAAATCCAAACCTGCCAACTACCGCCCCTTCAGCCTACTCTCGACCATCAGTAAAGTAATGGAAGGGATCATCAACAGTGCTATCAAGCAGCACTTGCTTAGCAGTAACCTGCTCACTGACGCCCAGTTTGGGTTCCGCCAGGGCCACTCAGCTCCTGACCTCATTACAGCCTTGGTTCAAACATGGACAAAATAGCTGAACTCCTGAGGTGAGGTGAGAGTGACTGTCCTTGACATCAAGGCCGCATTTGACCAAGTGTGGCATCAAGGAGCCCTAGCAAAACTGGAGTCAATGGGAATCGGAGGGGAAAACTCTCCACTGGTTGGAGTCACACCTAACACAAAGGAAGATGGTTGTGGTTGTTGGAGGTCAGTCATCTCAGCTCCAGGACAACACTGCAGGAGTTCCTCAGGGTAGTGTCCACGGCCCAACCACCTTCAGCTGCTTCATCAATGACCTTCCTTCCATCATAAGGTCAGAAGTGGGGATGTTCGCTGATGAATGCACAATGTTCAGCACCATTTGTGACTCCTCAGATACTGAAGCAGTCCATGTCCAAATGCAGCAAGACCTGGATAACATCCAGGCTTGGACTGACAACTGGCAAGTAACATTCGCACCACACAAGTGTCAGGCAATGACCATCTCCAATAAGAGAGAATCCAAATATTGTCCCTTAATGTTCAATGGTATTACCATCACTGAATCCCCCACTATCAACATCCTGGGGATTACCATTGACCAGAAACTGAACTGGACTAGCCATATAAATACTGTGGCTACAAGAGCAGGTCATGGGTTATGAATCCTGTGATGAGTAACTCATCTCCTGACTCCCCAAAGCCTGTACACCATCTACAAGGCACAATTCAGCAGTGTGATGGAATACTCCCCACTTGCCTGAATGAGTGCAGCGCCCACAACACTCAGGAAGCTTAACACTGTCCAGGACAAAGCAGCTGCTTGATTGGCACCCCTTCCACAAACATTCATTCCCTTCATCACCGACACACAGTAGCAGCAGTGTGTACCATCTACAAGATGCACTGCAAGAATTCACCAAGGATCCTTCGACAGCACCTTCCAAATGCACGACCACTACCACCTAGAAGGACAAAGGCAGCAGATAGATGGGAACGTCACCACCTGGAAGTTTCCCTCCAAGTCACTCACCATCCTGACTTGGAAATATATCACCGTTCCTTCACTGTCGCTGGGTCAAAATCCTGGAACTCCCTTCCTAACAGCACTGTGGGTGTACCCACACCACATAGACTGCAGCGCTTCAAGAAGGCAGCTCACCACCACCTTCTCAAGGGCAACTAGGGATGGGCAATAAATGCTGGCCTAGCCAGCGACACCCACATCCTATGAATGAAGTTTTAAAAATCTAGCGGGTTGGGGATGCGTTTCCCGATTTTTAATTTTTCACCTATTCCACGATCCACCCTCCCCCCACCTCCCCCGCCCCACCCGCACCCCTATCCTCACTCGCCCTTCATGGGGGTGCAGTGTTCAATATCAAAACTCTGGGGCAGAATTTGTCTTCCTGCGGGCGGGCACGCACCCAACCTGAACATGAGTGAAATCGCGCGCAATGATGTCGGGCGAGCGTACCGACGTCATCGCGCATGCTCACGATCTTTCGGTCGATGGGCACGCTCGAGAGGTGGCAGCGCGCCCACCGACAACTTAAGCCCTTAAGTAATTAATTAAGTTGGATTTTCGCTGCCCACTCAACTGTTCCATTGGCAGGCGGGCGAATAGGTCAGGCAGCCTTTGCATTTTTAACGAAACCTCATCCAAGGGCGGGATGTGGTTTCCAACGCTTGCTAAAAATCAATAAAAATTTTTCAACATCCTTTTTCACATGTCCCTGTTCATGTGACAGTCACATGTGGGGACATGTTTATCTCATTTGTAAAATCTTTATTTTTCAGGTTAAAAATCTTCTGCTCCCTGAGGCACCTCTGTCTGTGCCTTCAGGGAGCTTTCACTGGGTTCACCCATGTGCATGCACACACTTCAGAGCTCGCATCCCTCCCCCCCAACCCCGGCAGCGCTGAGCGTTTCAGAGCGCCTTTCACGCTGGCTAGCCGTTAATTGGGCAGCCAGCATTAAATCGCAGTCAGGGCCCTAACGCGGGGGGTGGACCATTGCATGGCAGCTCCCGGGCACGCCCGCAGCGCCAGCCCGGCAAGGTAAAAATTCTGCCCCTGGTCTACTTTAGACATTGTCTTGAGTACAGCAGCATTGATCATTCCTCTAAGGGGACTGAGCATATCGCCACCAAAGCAGGTGGGGGAAGAAAATATCCAGAGGTGGTCCTGCCCATGGTTCTGATAGATGGACACAATGGCCTTTGTCACATGCCTGCTTTATAGTCTTATGAGCAATAGGGGCGATGTCTGACTTTGCGCTCCCAGCACGAAGGACACAACACCAGAAAGTGGGTATTGGAAATTCAGCTGCGTGCTGGACTCAATTTTTCAACAAATCAGGCCTTGCTTGAGTTTCCAACAGGCCCGAAGGCAGCAACATTCCCCATCTTGAGCACAAAATCAAAATTTTCCTCGTGAGTGCAGTTCATGGAGAATACCTCAAGCTGCTGCTGCTGTCATGAGGAAGGTGTCAGTTACTTTACTCTCTGTACAGATGATTAAAAGAAAAACACTATGGGCAGAACCCCAGACGTCATCCCATCCCATTTAAACTTTTAGGAAGGCAGGGGCACAGCAAAATCAGCTGCGGGCCCGCCTTCCTGTCAATGGCCAATTGAGGCCATTGACAGGATCATTTAAACAATTAAAGGACCTCCCGTCCAACTTTAAGGTTGGCGGACAGGCCAGGAGCCCTGGCGGCAAATAGAAAAAATATGAAATCTCATCCAGCGGCGGGATGAAGTTTCATGTAGGGTTTTAAAAAGTTTAATAAAGTTATTGTGTAAATTATGTACATGTCCCATCTCTTTTGACATTGTCACATGAGGGGGACATGTTAGGGAATTTTTTTTTTCTATTTTTAATATTTTTCAAAGTGGAAGCAATCTCCCTGAGGCAGCACTTAGCCACAGGGAGATGTGCACTCTTTTGTGCGCATGCGCGAACGAGCGCACTCTCGCTTTTGAGGAATCCCCCCCACCACCATCGCCCACACAGGAAGCGCATAGCGCTTCCCGCCGGACGTCAGGCAATTAAGGCCCACCCACGTAAAATGGCAGCGGGACCCGCTTCTCTGGCGGGGATTGGCTCCCCGCCCGCCAGAGATTGGGTCAGGCCCGCCAGCCCGACAGGCAGAAAATTCTGCCCTATGTTTTCGAGCTATTTTGGCAGTGCCACTTCCACTCACTTTTCTTCAATAACTGCTTTATAAGCTCCAGTAATTTTGTTTTACTTCACAAGTTTAGCTGAACACATTTTGACATGCTAAATTTATATTCATTGAATTCCAGGCTCAAAATCAAGCCCCACAGGTGCTTTTACAGTCTCCTGGACTGGGAAAAATGCAAGTCCCCTCAGGGTTGCACACTATGAAGCATAAGGATGTACAATATGCTTTTAATGGATGTAGCAAAATCAGAGAAACATTGCACTCCTCATTTTTTGTTATCACTCTCTGAGATGACAAGTTACAAGCCATATCTAACTAATCCACAGGGAACTTTCAAACTTGCGTTACTTATTGACTGCAATTAGCATTTTTTCAAATGTTTTTTAGCTTGAAAGTGGAAACCTAGCTCACTGCAAAACTGCTGCAAAGTTTCAAATTGAGAGAGGCAGTAGGAAGCACTTATGATGGCACGATGCAGGTTTCTGTGCTCTTGTGTTTATTTTTTTTAATTGATATTCTGTTTAATTCATATAGTACAGTGCAGAGAATCACTCTCTGATGCACAGGAGTAAAAGTCTTCAGAATAATTGTAGCTGCCCAACGCATTCTCCTGTTGGTGATAATGAAAACACATGATGGGAAACAATCAATTGTGTTGACAAGCAAACCATCGAGGATTGAGGCCTGGGTAATTTGCGAGTGGCCAATTCATGACTGAGTTCAATTGCTTGACATCATGAAGAGTATTTATTCCTGTGCTTCTGGTAAGTTTTAGAGGTTTTTCAATTTGACATTAAGTACTTTCCACAACAGAAAAACCACGAGAATAGATGGACAAACATAGAATCAACAGCAACAGTTCTGGGACAAACGGTTGGATTTTATGTGTCCCCGCAGGGCGTATTTCAGCAGGGCCACACGTAAAATAAGGCAGAGATCCAGCCCACCCCCAAGCTCACCCCCATAACATGGTACCGAAATTGGCAGCCCGCCCACCATAAGTAAATAAATAATCAAGGGTCAATTGAGCTTCTCAACAAGCCAATTGACCCCAATAATACAGTACCCGCGCCATAATACGGATGATGTGGGCAGTTGGGTGGGAGTGAGCTGGCCATTTTTGCAAAATGTTTTTTAAAGGGTAGGAAGAAAGGGAGCGCCCTTTGCGCCAAAGGGCAACTCCCCCTAAAATAGTACCCCCCTTTCTTTCTACCTGCCTTCTCTCCAAAACCCACCACTCCCAACTCTCCGCACTTCTCCCTAAGCTGGCTAAACCCTCCCCGCCTAATACCCCAGACTTACCTCACTCCAGGTTCCATTGTGCCTTCTTCTTGGGACTGGTTGCAGCCCTCGCAGTGCCCACTAATCAGTTCATGGTGCTGCCAAGGCTGCTGGAGCTTTTGGCCAATCATATTAGCCAGCAGCTCCCGAGGGCGGGACTTCCTTCCCGGTGAAGGACCAATTTAGTCTACCCGCAGCGCGTTATGGCTGTGGGGGAGTTGGCATGAGGTGAGTTGGCTTCCAGCTGACTTTCGTTCTGCGGGGTGGGGAGGGGGTGAGTGATCCGCACCCCCATAAACTGCAGCCCAATATTTTCTCATGGCCCAGGGTTGACCACTAAATGGGCAGGTACCCATACCCCACCAACCTTGGTACCTCTCAACTCCCAGAGCTGTTACCCACTGCATCAGCCTAGTGTTCAAAGAAATCTTCATGCCAGATCCTCTCGACCCCACTCTTACACTCTTACTCCCCTTTTCTTGCCCCCCCCACTCCCCCCCCCCCCCCCCCCCCACCGCCGCCCACCCCAATACTGTATGAAGATTTCCTCACAAGGAATGATCATGGCCTTCTGGATGAGTATGAAACTGACACATTCAATGTATGTCTCTGTGACTGCTATGTAACCTATAAAGCAGTATGTATTCTCTATTACATCAATATCTATAAAACCATGTCAATATTCCTACTTAACTCACTGCCTAAGTAACTCACCTCCTGTCGCCCCAAAGCCTGTCCACCATCTACAAGGCATGAGCCAAGAGATGTGTTGGAATACTCTGCACTTGCCCGGGTGAGTGCAGCTCCAACTACACTCAAGAAACTCAAGAGCATCCAACGCAAAGCAGCCCATCCGCCACTGTAAACATTCACTCCCCCCACCATCGATGCACAGTTGGAGCAGTGTGTACCATCTACATGATGTATTGCAGTAACTCACCAAGCTTCCTTTGAAAGCACCTTCCAAATTCATGACCTCTACCACCTAAAAGGGAAGCAGGCGCAGGGGGACATCAGCACTTGCAAGTTCCCCTCAAGCCACACACCATCCTGACTTGGAAATTTATTGCCGTTCCTTCACTGTCGCTGGGTCAAAATCCTGGAGCTCCCTCCCTAACAGCACTGTGGGTGTACCTACACCACATGGACTGCAGCGGTTCAAGAAGACAGTTCACCACCACCTTCTCAAGGGCAGTTAGGGATGAGCAATAAGTGCTGGCCCAGCCAGCGATACCCACACCAGGACTTTTTAAAAAAATATATACATGAATTATTTTCTGAACAGCAAAATTATTATTTATCTAGGACAGTA
The DNA here is from genome assembly GCF_964194155.1 of Cetorhinus maximus. NCBI lineage: Eukaryota > Metazoa > Chordata > Chondrichthyes > Lamniformes > Cetorhinidae > Cetorhinus > Cetorhinus maximus. The sequence goes on from NC_135880.1 coordinate 135,888,747, forward strand.
TTGGGTCTATTTACAGTTCATGTGTACAGTTTAATTTTGAAATTCCTGCTTAAGCTGATGTGTGAAGCCTTCCTGTTTTTGGTTCTGTAGCTCATGCTCAGTGTTTGCTTGTGTGTAATTAAATGAAGCAGCATTCCCCTTGACATAAGGTGAGGCACTTGCTCTATGTCTCCTTGTATTCTCCATATCAGAATGGTGTAATAGTGACTCAGCAGGATCCCAGACTCTAGCACTTTATCCCTAACTGTGAACATCTAGGAGCAACCACAAGCTAAACTGGACCAACACTATCAGCGACCTGGCTGTAAGTAGAGGAAAGGCTGTGTGTTCTACAGTGAGTGGCCTCCTGGCCCTTCAACCACCTACAAGGCTCAAGTCAGAAATGCTATGAAATATTCACCACCTACTTGGATGAGAGTACTTTGATTGGTCCCCCAGGTGTCCTTTGACACAAGGAATGCTAGGGGAATGTATGAAGGGATCAAAAAGGCAACAGGTCAATCAGCAAAGAAAATGGCTTCATTGAAAATAAAGGCAAAGAAGGTCATCACCAACTGCAATGAACAGCTGGAGAGATAGGTGGAACACGATCTTGAGGTGTACCCTAGGGAGAACACTGTCACTGAGGAAGCCCCTGACACCATAGAAAGCTAGTCTGTCATAGCAGAGCTGGATATTGAACCCACAGTAGGGCAGCTTAGCAAAGCTGTTGACTCGCTTGCCACAGACAGGTTCCGGTGCTATACCACCTAAACCCATCAAGCACAGGGAACTGGCACTCCTGCAGCATCTGCACAAACTTCTCCGTCTCTCCTGATGGGAGGGGGCAATACCCCAGGATATGTGTGATGCTAAGATTGTGATCCTGTAAAAGAGCAAGTGTGACCGAAGCGATCGCAGCAACTAGCGAGGCATCTCCCTGCTGAGCATACGGGAAAAGTCTTTGTCCATGTTGCCCTTGTCAGATTGTAGATCTTGTCTGAACGCATGCACACGGGTGCGCTCAGTGAAAACTCCCTGAAGGCACAGAGCTGCCTCAGGGAGCTGAAGATTTTTAACACGAAAAATAAAGATTTTAAAAATAAGGAAAACGTCCCCACATGCGATTCTGTCACATGAACATATGAAAAGTGAGTTTAAAAAATTTTAATTTTTTTTTAGTCACTGTTGGGAACCTCATCCCGCCATGGATGAGGTTTCGCAAAAAATGCAAAGGCCGCCTGGCCTATTCGTCCACCCGCCAACCGTAAGGTTAGACGGGCAGCGAAAATTTCATTTTAAGTAATTGATTAATGGGCTTAATAGGCCTCTTAATTGTCGGCGGGCGTGCTGCCGACCCTTGCGCGCGCCCGCTGACCGAAATATCGCACGAGTGCACGACAACATCGGGGCAGCCGCCTGACGTCACCGTGCGTTATTTCACGCTCGGGCAGGTCGGACATGTGCCCGCATGCCGAGCTGAAATTCCTGCCCATGGTCTTGAGACAAACTGTGTCCCAGAAACAACAGCCCAGGACACAGGACAATCACACCAAATACGAGACAGTCCCAGAAAATCCAAGACGGTTGGTCACCCAGAGTGTATCAGCGTTGAAGCCAGTGGAAAGGAAAATCATGTGGGATGTAAAACAGGCGTCGAATTCGCCACCGATGCATTTTACGCGGCTGATATTGACCAGTTTTGCTTTCTTTGTCTTCCACTTGTGAATTAAGCAGTGTAGTCTTCAATTGTTCAATTGTCCTGTGTCTGATTTTGTAAGTCTATTTACGCTTGATGCTCACTGTTAGTTAAGAATGGGTGAGGTCTCAGAGAAAAGTAAGCAAGCTACTAGAAGCATGGGAGAGCAGACGTTTTAAAACACTGTGAGTAAATTCTTATTACGCACATATAAGCTGGTGTACCAACTCTGCTCTGTGATATAAAATAAGCACCAAGCAGCCTAGTCGGTATTACTTGGACGCTAAGCTTGTCATATCTGATTCTTGTGTTCCGTCAGCTCATTGAATCGCACTATCTATACCATGGACAATCATCAATTACTTATGGGGCCATCATGTATCCCAGGCGTAGCTGCTTTCCCTCTACTTGCCTTGTCTTCTGGCCACCAATCCAAAGGCCCCCTTCCCTCACATTCTCTCAGTTTTAATGTCAGCTTATAAAAACTGAACAAATAAAATCTACTAACAGCCAAATGCTACAGCAGCAGACTCTGCTGCTACATGCAGCCACAGTCCCGTTTGCAGGCCTTTTCATCTGCCCTTGTGCTGCCTCCTCACACCAGGCATAGCTCGCTCCCAACATTTTTTCCTGTGTGACTAGCATAAAATGGAGAGTTTAATGAAAAACTGCAGTCGATTGGCTTTTTAACAAGCTCATTAGTTTGTTGATTGGATTTATCTAAAGGCCGGGCAGGCTTCCGATTTTGGCACCCGGTCACCTTCATTGGAGACTGGCGGGATGATGTCGGATTGCCAATCCAACGTCATCAGGCCCATATTTTACCAAAGCGCAGGGGGCGGCCTACCCCGATTTGTGGCTGTAAAATCCAGCCTCATGCCTCAGCCAACATCCTACTGTGCAACTGGAAATGAAGCCCTTTTAAAACCGTCGTGTGTACTGACTGCTAATTCCCGTATTTGTCTTTTGACAGGAATGTGTGTTGCGCTTGAGGTACAAGGTGTAATTGTTTCTCTGTCAAATCTCCAATGAAATACCAGATTAACAAAAAAACAAACCCGGGATGCTGTCAGTGGCAGGTGTTGACAGCACTTACTGAGGTATTGTGCATGCTGCAGTGTGTGTTCCACTCACTCATAGGATAAATGCCACTCAAAGCTGTAACAATATCATTGGATTAAAGACTAAACTGGCACATCACCAATCAGCTGCTTCAGATTTCTTTTATATATTTGGGTCAGGTTTGGGGGTTTGCATCTGAGGTGCAAATGACTTGAGAATAACAGAGAAATTCATTGAGGTGATCTTAGAACATTGGGCATTAACTAACTCAACTGCATGAGCTGTTTCCATTCAGAATGGTCGTTATGGAAACAATTTAAAAATGCGTTGTTAAAAATAAAATACTGCTTTGTTTTTCCCCTTTATTTCCACCTCACTGCCCTTTCTTTCTCCACCCATCCCACATGTTGACTCCCGGCCTGCACATGGCTGCCTTCCGTTAGAACGGCAGATAAGGCCACAGGCTCCATTTTGATGACAAACAGCTTCATGCTCAGCCAATGGGAACAGGTTTGCCGGAGTGAGGTGACCTCTGTCAGCTCCCTTCTCCCCACTACACCCAGAATCCACCCCAGCACCCACAGCCCCTAAGGAAAGCTATCGGAAGCATTTCTGAGACAAGGCCCCTTTTTCCTGTTGTTCGCCAGGGGACAAACAGAAGATTGAGGTGATTTACTTGAGATTTGACATGGACTTTGGAGGGTGCCCTTCAGCAATGGCAAAAAAAAAATAGGCAAACTTTAACTGTTCTTTCCCATAAAGACAGACACAAGATTCTATTTTGTAACACAAAACTTTTTCTGTTTGTCTGCAGCTGGCCTGAGTAGGTACTGACAGGAGGGGCTGCTTGACAGTGCCTGTGAGAAGCACTCCAATCCCCTGTTGTATCCGATAATTAATAAATGAAACACCCAGGGACTCCACTAAAGCTTCCTCAGATGACATATCTGTCGTGAGCTCGGCAAAGCATTAAATGGCCATTTTCTGACAGAATGACTTCACCGCCTTGGAGCTTCCTTGACTTTGTGCGGAATTTTTTCTTGTTGACGGCTCTAGTTCATTTCTGCCTGTTTAATTGGGCCCCGGATGAATTTGCTCGACAAGGCCATTTATCATGTGGCAGGAGTGCTGGACGAGTCCGGGGGGAGTCGGCTGACAGCTCTGCTAGCGCTGATGCTGAATTGCACTAGAAGTTCACATATTTGGGCATTAGTGCAGCTATTAGTTTAACAAGCTTCGTTTATCCTTGTCACTACCACTCCAGCTTCCCATGTAATCATTTGAAATGTAGATTACTAGTAGACAAATGGGACAGAGCAGGAGCAAGCAGCAAAGTGACATGGATAGCTTGTTAACCACTGGTTTTAGATGAGAACACTTTGATTAGCTTAATATTCACATTATTCCTATGGTAAGCGTTTTGTCACCTGTACACAGCCTTCTGAGAACAGTTTTCAGAGGTGTCACTGACCCACAGTACGAATTAAGGTAATTATATCAGGGGTCTGGAGGGAGCGCGGTCAGACCATGACAATCTCTGCTCAGACACCAACATAAGCGGGGAGTAGGGGGGAGGGGGTGTTGGCGGGGACAGGATGAAACCACGAGCCAGAGTGCGACTGGGCAGGGAACAGCAACACAGGGAAGCGATTAATGTCACATTGAAGAGCAGTGGAGAAAACTTCAGTCACGTGCAGGAGTCTCTCAGCTCAAGTTTCTAGAAACTTCCTCTGGAGTGCAGATGACAATGAGGATGCTGTGGAGGAGCATTAGTGGTCATTAGCTGAAGCACTCATTCTTTCATTCGTGTTATTAGCTATGATTGATATTTCCAGGATATTAAATGCTACTTTCCCGACTGAGCTCCTGAACATATAAGCAGGAGTAGACCATATGGTCCCTGGATCCTGCTCTGCCATTCAATACGATCATGGCTGCATGATCTTCTGCTTCAGCTCCACTTTCCTGCCCCCTCTCCATATCCCCTGTTTCCATGAGGGACCAAAAATCTATTTTAGTCTTAAATATATTCAGTGATGGAGTATCTCCAGCCCTCTGGGGTAGAGAATTCCAAGGATTCGCAACCCTTTGTGGGAAGAAATTTCTCTCCACCTCAGTCCTAAATGATTGAACTTTTATCCTGAGACGTGCCCCATGTTCTAGATTCCACAGCCAGGGAAAACGGCCTCTCAGTATCTATCCTGTCAATCACCTTCAGGATGTTGTATGTTTCAATGAAATCACTTCTCATTCTTCTAAACTCCAGAGAATCTAGACCCAATTTACTCAGCATCTCATCTTGGGACAACCCTCTCATCCCAGGAACCAATCTAATGGACATTTGCTTAACCACATCCCATGCAAGCATATGTTTCCTTAAATATGCAGATCAAAACTGTGCACAGTGCTCCAGGTGTGGTCTCACCAAAACCCTGTACAATTATAGAAAAACTTCCTTATTATTTTACTCCAAACCCTTTGCAATAAAGGCCAACATGCATTTGCCTTCCTAATTGCTTGCTGTACCTGCGTGCTAACTTTCTGCATTCCTCGTATGAGTACACCCAAGTACCTCGGAACATCAACATTTACAAGTTTAATGCTTTTTAAAAGATATCCTGCCTTTCTATTCATAGTCCCAAAGCAAATAACCTCACATTTCCCCACATTGTACTCCATCTGCCACCTTGTTGCCCACTCACAACCCATATCTCTTTGCAGCCTTGTGTCTCTTTGTATAAGTAAAATCCCGGATAGCTCTTTGTTAGCTCCTGATTGAAGGAGTCATGGCTCCAACCTTGTCTCCAACAAGGTTTAGCTATTCTATGAAGCCACGACAGGACTCCAACATCAGATGAACTGAAGAATCATATCTGAAAGGTCAACCTATATTTTCTCTGTCACGTGCTGACTAACTTGCCGTGTTTTTCTGACATTGGTCACTTTCAGTTGGAGGATCCAAACTGGAATCATCCAATGCTTGTGCTATATAAAATAACGCTGCTGATCTACAACATTGCACTATTGATCTACAGGCATTATATATTTGGAGTGTGTTATTGCACAATGCCCGAGGTCCTGCACTCAATCAAGGCCCATTCTGAAACCCAAGGGACAATACATAACCAATTTTATCCACGCCCAAAATAAAACCTCCGCCTTTACTTCTTTTATTATACCCATGAGCCAAATTTATTTTGAAAACAGGAAATGTTTTCACTCATTTTGGGCAGTCGTAGTGAGTGATTCTATTTGACCTCAGTAAGATCCAGCTTCTGCTATACTTCTCACTGGTTATGTTAGCCACCAATGGTGAACACTTTTCACATATGCTGATACATTGGTGATTTATTCAACCATGTCTCACATTTCAGTCACTTTGGTGTCATACATATAATCACAGAAAGGTTGGGTAGAATGTGGATTCTCTAACACAAGGCATTGTGCAAGCAAATCCCGTTCTTTCAAAAGGCTTTGGGGATGACTTTAACTTTGGGCAATGGTGTAAAATGGCCAAGATTGGATTTGCTGCCAATCGTTTGCCCTGCCTGATTTTCACTTCCATTAACTTTCATGGTAAAATAAAATCAGAAAAGATGTATAATCAGATATTGTCCACTTTACATCATTTCCTAAAGTTAAAATGAACCCCCAAAGGGAGCAATCTGTGAGTCCTTACTTCCCCATTTGCACTAAAAATGGGCGGTAGCAAGACCAAAATACCAAATGCACTGACTTACCACACCATTGATCCTTATTTCTACTTTCAGAAAATCTCATTCTAAGCAGTTGAGCCTCATGAATGCACACAATTTTTGTTGCTGTATAGAGTTCCTCCTCGAAACCACCAAACATGGACAGTAAATGTTGGGAGGTGGCCATTTTGAGCATCCATGAAAGGGATCCTCAGCCTCAGTCAGGGAAGGCTACATGTAGGGTTGTGAGGTTTTTTTAATGCCTGCAGCTTGTGTGTTTTGAGGCTTAAATATTTCCAAAATAAATGTACTCACTGCTGCAAATGTTTTGTCTGCTCCTCAAAACTAGTACCTTCTTTTACTCCTGACATCTACAGTCCTCCCCTTCAAGATGTTCCTGGTGACCTTCAAAAACAACCACTACACTGTTTTCCCTGCCTCCACATCATCGAGTATCCCCAATTGTGTAGACACGAACACACAATGACAATGAAACATAACAGCATATCACATAGCACGTGGACACAAAAAGACCTTTCAAGTCTGTGCCATTCAGTTGTGTTATAACTAAGCAACATCTTCCCCAATGTTCCCCACCCCCACCAACTCATTTAATCTCCTGGGAGAGAGAAAAAAAAATTTAAAATATGAGACCAATTCAGGGAAAAAAATAATTCTGACCCTGGAAGGCGGTCACAGTAACCACAGTAACCATCCAACAGCCCGTGTACCTTCTGTACCCAGTGGTGTCAGCCTCCTCCACAAACATGGTCTGTGAGGCCAAAATAACTAAAGCAGAAGCAGAAATGATCTCCTGGGAAAGGATAAACATCCTGCCATCTAACTTAGTTCTACATCCCTCAACCTCCTAAATTACCTAATTCAAATAATCTGCCCGCATGTACACAGTCTGGCCTCTTCATTACTTTAAATACTTCAAAGATGTTTCCACAAAGCCTACACTTGTAACCTGTTTCCATAACTCCAAATTTTGAGACTAATATCAATCAAAGTGAGGCACCTCGAAGTCTTGCTTAGGCTCCCAACAAGTGAGGGGAAAGCAAATGGACACAGAAGCCTGGATTTTCGCTCCTGGGATGTATTCCGGCTCCGCAAACCCGACCTGGAAGAAAGTGGCCCGATAGGTTGGATTTTCGTTTTGGTAGCAGGGTCCCCTGGGGTTCAGGCCGGGTGACCCTGGAATGAGCGTGGGGGATACCGGCTGGGGAGGTGAGCTGGGCGGCACAGTGTCAAAGTTTTTAAAAATCAGAAAAACATGAAACATCTCTCCAACCCTCGCCCCTCACACCCCACATGCTCCTCATACCCCATCCATGCTAATCCATACCACCTCATTGCCCACCATCCCATTCCATCCATCCATGACCCTCATACCCATCATGCCAGCCCATGCCCCCCCACCTCCCCCATGGCCCCTCATATACTCCATGAAAACCTATGCCCCCACCCACCACCATGGCCCGCTATAGCCCCTATGCCAATTTAGTGCCAACTCATGCCCCCATCACCCTTTGCCCTTACACTTACCATGACAACTCATCCAGTATCCACCATGGGCAGACCTCAGGACCCATGCTGAGGTTAAATAAAACAAAGTTCCAAATGTCTAATGCCGACTTCATTTTGAAAAACTTTCATTCATCAAAACCCATTTACTACATTTACATTCCTTCAACTATATTATCCCTCATAACAAGAAACATTTCATTCAATTGCATAATCCCTTATAAAAATAAGCATTGGGATTAATTGTCCCACTTCAAGAGTCCATATGACTTGGAGCTATCAATCAAACTGTGAAATGGCAGGCACACTACTGTGATAATGTGAAATCAGTCACACAGCTCTAATCCAGTAATGACAACCCTAAGGCTTATGTAAAGAAACAGAGTGAAATAACAAACAACCATTCTTTTAAATACTCCAGATATTTTTTCAAAGAGTTAAAGGGCAGGAGTTTTAAATGCCTTGACAGCTTGACAGTTCCCTTTGACAGTTCCTCTTGACACTTTTCACAATTGTTCTTGACAGTTCCAATGAGTTGATGCACTTTTTACATTCAATCATGCCTACTTTTAGTAAGCCCAAAGGGCACCTGACCTCCCCCAAAGGGCACCTTACCACTCCCAAAGGGCACCTGACCTTGCCTAAAGGTGTCCCAGGACCATATCCAAAGAGGTACCTTACCTCTCCAGAAGGGTACCATGGCTGTCCAAATGAATCTACAAAGTTCAGACCTGCTCTTACCAAGTGTAATCTGCACACACCGGTTTTCAGACATCTCTCACACTAAAATCACGTGAGTGAAGGCAGCCGCTGATTTCTATGGGCAGCTGGCTCCGTGAAATATGCATACATGCATCTCGACCCTATTCCCGCCCCCACAAAAATGGTAGATATCGTGTTCGGGGGCAGGTCTTCCGGATTCGGGCTTCTTCCGCCATTTTTGCAATGATGTACAGGCTCTCCATCATTGCAAAAATCCAGGCCAGAGATTAAGAGAGAGAAATAAAGAGCATGGGTGGCAAGCAGACAGATTTTAGCCTGGGTCACCCAAATTTATGATTGGAAATAGTGTGGAACAAGCTCCACTGCGACTCCACCCTGCTCTGCTGTATTCATATGAGAATGCCAGAGGCAAATCTTTTATCAATGCCCCCAAGTCAAGGAGGTGCATGGGGAGATATCTGGGTCAGCCAAGGAACAACCTCCTTTATACCCTCCTTAGGTCTCACACAGCTAGAAGCTGATAACTGTCATGAGTCCTTCTGACCTTTACTAGAGGCCTTCCCAAAGAAGCCCCCATGCACCAATGGGAGTAGAAGAGATGAAGAGGATATTGTTCTTTGCGGCTTTGTCAGACTCAGAGTTCAGTCAGGGTGCCACTGATGCATTTTTGCAGCTGCTATAAACCCACCTTGACCATACAGGTGACTCTGCCCATAGGATTTGGGAGGGCGTTTCTGATGGGAGATCTGCTGCTACTGGTGGGAGAGGTGGGGGTTCTGCTCTTGAGCACCTATGCTGGCGGAAGGGGAAAATTCCCTTAAATGGGCAAAACTTTTTGAGGCCATACATCCCCACAGAGCCTAAAATAGCAAGCAGCTTATTGTAAAATCACAGTAGTGCGTCCTTCCCAGATTCTCCAAAGACCTGCATGTTGCATATGGGGGCTCAGCCAATCTCACCCAAATGTTTAATTTATCCTGGCATCCTTATTTTTCCCAGTTCAAGCTCTTATCCCATTTTCTATCTGTTTTACTTGCCGCAGGCTCCCACACTCCACCATCTTGATCCTCCCAACATTTCTTTCCTAAGGCATAACACTTGAAAGCTTTTACCCTCCTGGTACTTTTCCTCTTTCCTTTGAACTCACATCTTCCATTTTGCAGATGAAAGCAAGTATTTAAAGAAAAAACATCAGTAAAAGCAGCCCAGACTCGGAGGAAGCTTGACATAGCTGCAAATCAAGGAAACAACTGCCTAGCAAGCTTTCAATCAGCCTCCCCTTCCACCAGGCCTAAAGAGCTGAAAACTAACCTTGAATGGAGGTGACTTTCTTGTTGGTTAAGGATGTACATTTGTCATTCAATAGAGATCAAAAGGGTCCTCTTTAGGGAGTTGTGACTTTATTCACTGTATTTACACAGTACTCAAAACTACTATGGGCTGCGCTTGAGGAAGTGAAGACTGAGGAAACACTACCTTGGCCATTAAGGAACTGAGAACCGTTGTGATGTTGATGTTTATATTGATGTCTACATCAGCTCTATCATGGATCCTTGGGGACTGCAGATAAGAGTTTCCGTCCCTGTTCTCAATAATAGGCAGATACCTCAAATTGCTGACACTGACAGATCTTGGGGTTCCGATTTAGGATTTATCAACCAATAGGGCAAAAGTATTAAGACCAGCCCTTTGCCCCACAGAATTCAAACAGGACAAGCCAGGAAGTCAGGAAAACAAACATAAAGAGGGCTGAGTTGCCTAGGTATCAAGGGCCAGATTGGCAGGTTTCAGGGACCGCATGCTCTACTAAAACCTCAGGGTGTGTTCCCAATGTGCTTCTTGACTTGTATATCAGCTTATGGACACTGGATTATAATTGACCAGAAATGAGAAGTAGTTATTTTCTCTCACAGAATAACAGAAAGATGAAGCAGTCCCATAGTTCAACTAGAGGCTGTGTTCCTTCGAAAAGGAATTATATAAATACCTAGTTGAGAAAAATACAAGAATTTGCATTTATTTGAAAACTTCCATGACCTCAGGATGTCCCAAAGCACTTCACAACCAATGAAATGTTTTTGAAATGCCATTTCTGTTGTAGTATAGGAAACACAGCAGTCAATTTGTGCACAGCACGCTCCCACAAACAATAATGAGATAACTGCACAGCATTACATAGAATGTACAGCACATAAATAGGCCATTCGTTGTTTATGTTGTGGATGAGCATCTGCCCACCCTACTTCCTCTAGCCCTATCGAATAACCTTCATTAATGACCAATTGAACTGTGTTAGTGTTGCTGGTTGAGGGATAAATATTGGCCAGGACGCTGGGGTGAACTCCCCTGCTCTTCTTCAAATTATGCCATGCGATCGTTTACATCCACCTGAGAGGGCAGAATCAAATATAACTTCAACAGGGTTTAAAATTGGGCAAGTGTAAAATAGACATCCGATCCGATCTCTTCAGTTTACTGCCAGGCAGGTTGTGTTAAAATTACACCAAGGGCTTGCCAAACACTTTTCATGAAGGCACCACCCCTTTAAATTAAGAGATAAAAACAAAAAGCTAAAAGCTACTGCGGATGCTGGAAATCCAAAACAAAAACAGAATTACCTGGAAAAACTCAGCAGGTTTGGCAGCATCGGTGGAGAAGAAATCAGTTGATTTCTTCTCCACCGATGCTGCCAGACCTGCTGAGTTTTTCCAGGTAATTCTGTTTTTGTTACCCCTTTAAATTACCTGTCTTTTAGAATCTCCTACACTCAGCATTCAACACAGCCTCTGTCCTTCCCTTATTCGCAATCATTGAGCATATTCTATTCTTAATTTACTACAGGCTAAAGACTGATCAAGCCTCCTTGTGCACACATGTGCATGGAGGTCAAACCAGGGGCCATTCTTACGTGAAGTGCCCGTCAGTTGTCTCATTCGTGACCTCAAAGCCCTGCTGCACCTCAAGTTCTTCTTATCTGAGGAGACATTTTGCATTTTCAATTTTAGGGGATTTTTTTTCTAAATTTTCTGCCCACTGTGCCTAATTCACTGTGCAGATTTGCATTTATGTTCACGATGTTTCCACCCCAACCATCTGGGCGATTGTGTCACCTCACTCGCACAGCTTCAATTCCTGGCAATAAAATAAAAAGTTCACTTCCCCAGATTTTATCTTCACTGGCAGACGTGATCGTTCCCTGGGCCCACCACTGGGCGGCTGGAACACCTGCCAGAGTTAGGTGGGAGAGCCTTTCAGAAATGTAAATCAGGGTTCTATGACATGCATAGGATCCTACCAGCCATTTTGAGAGAGCACTTTTGGATGATCCGTTTTTGGATGAGCTGTTAAACCAACGCCCTATCTGCCCTTTCAGGAGGATGTATATAATACCATGGCACTGTGTCAAAAAAGGGCAGGGGAACTCCCAATGTCTCCTGGTCAATATTTAACCTCAAATAACATCACCAAGACAGGTTGGCCATTATCACACTGCTGTTTGTGGGAGCTTGCAGTGTACAAGTTACCTGCTGAATTTTCTACATTACAACAGTGATGACACATCATAAATGATTCATTACTCTGTAGCACTTAGATATCCTGAAGTCATGAAAGGTGCTACGTATATGCATGTCTTTTTTTAAATTCATGCATGGAATGTGGACATCGCTGGTTAGTCCAGCATTTATTGCCCATCCCTAATTGCCCTTGAGAATGTGGTGGTGAGCTGCCTTCTTGAGCTGCTGCAGTCCATGTGGTGTAGGAACACCCACAGTGCTGTTAGGGAGGGAATTCCAGGATTTTGACCCAGCGACACTGAAGGATTTCTTTCCTTTACTGGGTGGAGTTCTGCCCAGTTTCAGCTGCTGACCCAGTCAATGGGGAGCCCACTATAAGGTTTGCGTGGGGCCAGGAGAAGCAAGGCTGCTTTGCTGGGCTCTAACATCAGGGATCATGTTTGGAATGGGTTGAGGGTCGGAGGGAAACACACGACCAAGTTAAACAACAGGGCGGCACTGCCACTGGGCCCTCAGAAATATGGAACCCTAGTATCTCACCCTATTAGATGGCCTTGTGTTCTGTGTCATCTCTGTTCTGAGCTCTAATACCCTGTAATATGATTTAACCACCAGCACCATTTGCAGAAGATTGTCAAGGTAGTCACTACTGAATAAAGGAAGACTGAATTATATCGTCATAACTTTAGTCAGCTACAGTGTGTTACAAAAGACAACCTTATCATTATCTTTGCCTTATTTGTTCTCAGGATGTGGATGACCTGGCAAGGCAGGCATTTATTGCCCATCCCTAGTTGCTATAAGAAGCTGTCCTTCTCCTTGAAGCACTGCAGTATTTCTGATGCTAAGGTTCCCACAATAGTGTGTAAAATACATTATGAAAATAGAATGATCATCATATGTCATATAAAAAAACCTGATCAGTAAATCTCTAGTGTAGTACTGACAGAGAGCTGTCTTTTGGTTAAGACATTAAGCCAATGTCCCATCTGTCTGCTTCTGGGTGGATGTAAGAAGTCCCATAGCACTATTTTGAAGAAGGGTAGGGAAGTTATCTCCAACGTCCTAGACAATATTCATTCCTCAACCAACATCACAAAAACAGATTATCTGGTCATTATTACATTGCTGATTGTGGGAGTTTGCTGTACACTATTGGCTGTTGCATTTCCTACATTACAACAGAGACTAAACTTCAAAAAGTACTTTATTGGCTGTAAAGCGCTTCAGACGTCCAGTTATCGTGAAAAGTGCTATATAAATAAAATTCTTTCTTTCTATTTTCTGTTATATATTTCAACTGGTAACTGAGCTCCGTCACAAAATACATTAGATATTCTATCAGGTGCTGTCTATGGCAAAATCCATTATAAAATTATCAACATTTATCCAGATTACCTATTATGCCTATGAATGGAGTTTAATAGGGCTTGTCAGTGTTAAATGTCATGTAACGTTAGCAGCCTAAACAGCAGTGCCTATGAGGAGAACTGAAAGTTCGTTCCAAAAAAGGGGTTGGGTCTGCTTGTAGTTGCAAACTCTGGCCACTGAGTGCTGCTGTGGAGCAGCCAGAAGTTTCGAGTCTATCACCTTAGCCAGCAGCCCTGTTGCTGGAAGTGAACAAAGGAGATAAAAGTTTAAGTTTTAAAAGTAAATGTAGAAGCTTCTGTAGAAACCTTCTTCTCCTTACAGGTCTCCTGGACTTGCCTCGCTGGCTGTCTTCTCTGTGATGCATTTCTGACTCCAGCCATCAATCAACCTCTAGACTTATTGGCCAATGAGAGCCCAAAATGTCCCAAACTCTTGCCCCTCATTTCAGAACCACCTTTAAAAATGCCCTGCCCCCACCCAACTGTCAAACTTTCCACCAGATTGCTGTCTATCTGCTCATCACTTCTCTGTCCTTCTGATCAAGTGCCTGTTCTACCATTCTGCTGATCTTGCTTTACATCTTGGTCACTGTCAATTTCTGTGGCATTTCCCCTGTCTCCCTCAAACCCAATTGCCATTGATGAACAAGACTATCACCACAACCCCCACCCCATCACAGAATCTAGACTGCCTTTTCCAGTTCTCCTACTGAGCGACAGTTCAGACACCAACCTCCACATACATTCAGCCATTGCACCGTAAGCCTCAAATTGGGTCTACCCCTCATCCTCTACATAAACAGCCTGATCACTATACCCTATATAAACAGCCTGATCGCTAAACCCTATATAAACAGCCCGATCGCTATACCCTATTTAAACAGCCTGATCGCTATACCCTAAATAAACAGCCTGATAACTAAGATGAAAGCAAAGAACTGCGGATGCTGGAAATCCAAAACAAAAACAGAAACAGAAACAGAAATACCTGGAAAAACTCAGCAAGTCTGGCAGCATCGGCGGAGAAGAGCACAGTTGACGTTTCGAGTCCTCATGACCCTTCAACAGAACTAAGTAAAAATAGGAAAGGGGTGAAATATAAGCTGGTTTAAGGGGGAGGGGGGTTGTTGGGACAAGAAGCCAGTAATAGGTGGAGATAACCAAAAGCTGTCACAGACAAAAGGACAAAGAGGTGTTGAAGGTGGTGATATTATCTAAAGGAATGTGCTAATTAAGAGTAGAAAGCAGAACAAACAAGGTACAGATAGGCCTAGTGGGGGTGGGGTGGGGGGAAGGAATACTAAAAAGGCTAAAAGGTAGAGATAAACAATGGGTGGAAATACATTTAAAAATAATGGAAATAGGTGGGAAAAGAAAAATCTATATAAATTATTGGAAAAAACAAAAAGGAGGCGGAAGAAACGGAAAGGGGGTGGGGGTGGAGGAGAGAGTTCATGATCTAAAATTGTTGAACTCAATATTCAGTCTGAAAGGCTGTTTTTACTTAGTTTTGTTGAAGGGTCATGAGGACTCGAAACGTCAACTGTGCTCTTCTCCGCCGATGCTGCCAGACTGCTGAGTTTTTCCAGGTATTTCTGTTTCTGTTTTTGAGCCTGATAACCATGCCCTATATAAACAGCCTGATCGCTATACCCTATATAAATGCTAGTAAGTGAATCTGGAAGGAACAGGAGACAAAGACTAGATAAGAAACAAGTGAGTTTAGCAAGGCTAAATGGAATAGATTTTAATGCAAGGAGCCTGAGGAATAAGATAGACGAGCTGAGGGCACAGATAGGCACTTGGGAGTAAGATATCATAGCTATGACCGAGACTTGGCTAAAAGAAGGGCAAGATTGGCAGCTCAACATTCCTGGTTATAAGGTATTCAGACGAGATAGAGAGGGGTAAAGAAGAGAAGGGGAGTGGTCGCAATATTGATCAAGGAATCAATGTCAGCAGCGAGGAGGGATGATATCTTGGAAGGCCATATGAGGATAGAATAAAAAAACACAAAAAGGGCAAACACGCTGTTGGTTGTGTACTAGAGGCTGCCAAACAGTCTGGGAGAGATAGAGGATCAAATATGTAATTAAATTTCAGAGAAGTATAAGAATAATAAGGCAGTAATAGTAGGGGATTTTAACTACTCAAATATTAACTGGGATAGTTTTTGTGTGCAAGGTAGGGAGGGAGCAAAATTCCTAAGTTGCATCAGGGGGAACTTTTTTAGCCAGTACATAGAAAGCCCAACAAGGGAGGGGGCAGTCCTGGACCTAATATTCAGAAATGAGCCAGGGCAGGTGGAAGGCGTATCAGCAGGGCAGCATTTTGGAGATAGTAACCATAACTCAGTTAGATTTAGGATAGTTATGGAAAAGGATAAGGTTGGGCGGGGAATAAAAGTTCTAAATTGGGGAAAGACTAATTTTACTAAGATGAGACATGATTTGGCCCAAGTGGACTGGGAGCAGCTATTTGCAGATAAATCTGTGTCAGGGCAATCAGAGGCATTCAAGGAAGAAATAGTGAGAGTACAGGGCAAATGTGTTCCCGTAAAGACAAAGTGGGGGACCAAGTCTGGAGAACCCTGGGTGTCAAGGGACATAACAGTTAGGATTAAGAAAAAAAGAGAAGCTTATGGCAGATACCAAGGGCTCAATACGGCAGAGTCCCTAGAGAATTATAAAAAGTGCAGACGGGAACTTAAAAGGAAATTAGGAAAGCTAAGAGCGTGCATGAGAAAGCATCGGTGGGTAGAATAAAAGAAAACCCAAAAGAGTTTTTTAAACACCAAGGTCCCTCTGATCTTCAGTACTTTCCAGGGTCCTACCATTCATAGTGTAATCCTTTGCCTTGTTAGCCCTCCCCAAGTGCATTACCTCACATTTTTCCAGGTTGCATTCTATTTGCTACTGCTCTGCCCACCTGACCAGACCATTGATATCCTCCTGCAGTTTATGGCTATCCTCCTCACTAGTTACCGCCCTACCAATTTTCGTGTCATCTGCAAAGTTCTTGACCATACCCCCTACATTTAAGTCCAAATCATTTATGTACATCATGAACATCAAGAGCCCCAGCACCGAGCCCTTTGGAACCCCACTGGAAACAGACTTCCAGTCACAGAAACATCCCTCTACCATCACCCTCTGCTTCCTGTCGCTCAGTCAATTTTGGATCCAATGTGCCACTTTGCCTTGGATCCCATGGGCTCTTACTTTCTCGACCTGTCTGCCATGAGGGACCTTATCAAAAGCATTGCTAAAGTCCATGTAGACCACATCAAATGCATTACCCTCATCAACACTCCTCATTACCTTCTCAAAAAACACAATCAAATTCGTCAAACATGACCTTCCTTTAACAAATCCATGCTGACTATCCTTGATTAATCTGTGTCTCTCCAAGCGCAGATATATTCTGTCCCTCAGAATTCTTTCTAGTAACTTCCCCACCACTGAGGTTAGACTGACTGGCCTGTAATTTCCTGGTTTGTCCCTTCTTCCCTTTTTTAACAGTGGGACAACATTAGCAATCCTCCTGTCCTTTGGCAACTCACCTGTGGCCAGAGAGGATTTGAAAATTACAGCCAGGGCCTCTGATATCTCTTTCCTTGCCTCCCTCAACAGCCTGGGATACATCTCATCCGGGCCTATGGATTTATCCACTTTTAAGGCCACTGAACCCGCAAGTACCTCTTCTCTCTTTATGTTAATTTCCTCTAATAATTCACAGTCCTCCACCCTGATGTCTATACCTGCATCATCCTTCTCCATTGTGAAGACTGACGCAAAGTATTCATTGAGGACTGCACTCACATCTTCTGGGTCCTCACACAGATTACCTCTATGATCCCTAATTGGCCCTACTCTTTTCCTAGTTATTCTCTTGCTTTTTATATATTTAAAAAACCCCTTTGGGTTTTCCTTTATTCTACCTACTGATGCTTTCTCATGCATGCTCTTAGCTTTCCTAATTTCCTTTTTAAGTTCCCGTCCACACTTTTTATAATTCTCTAGGGACTCTGCCATTTTGAGCCCTCAGTATCTGCCAGAAGCTTTTCTTTATTTCTTAATCCTAACTGTTATGTCCCTTGACATCCAGGGTTCTCGGTCCCCCACTTTGTCCTTATGGGAACATATTTGCACTGTACTCTTGCTATTTCCTCCTTGAATGCCTCCCACTGCTCTGACACAGTTTTATCTGCAAGTAGCTGCACCCAGTCCATTGGGCCAAATCATGTCTCATCTTAGTAAAATTAGCCTTTCCCCAGTTTAGAACTTTTATTCCTGGCCCGACCTTATTCTTTTCTATAACTGTCCTAAATCTAACTCAGTTACATAGAAACATAGAAACTAGGAGCAGGAGTAGGCGATTCGGCCCTTCGAGCCTGCTCCACCATTCATTATGATCATGGCTGATCATCCAACTCAATAGCCTGGTCCTGCTTTCTCCCCATATCCTTTGATCCTTTTTGCCTCAAGAGCTATATCTAACTCCTTCTTGAAAACATACAATGTTTTGGTCTCAACTACTTTCTGTGGTAATGAATTCCACAGGCTCACCACTCTCTGGGTGAATAAATTTCTCCTCATCTCAGTCCTAAATGGTCTACCCCATATCCTCAGACTGTGACCCCTGGTTCTGGACTCCCCCACCATCAGGAACATCCTTCCTGCATCTACCCTGTCTAGTTATGGTTACTATCTCCAAAATGCTCCCCTACTGATACGCCTTCCACCTGCCCAGGCTCATTTCCGAATATTAGGTCCAGAACTACCCCCTCCCTTGTTGGGCTTTCTATGTACTGGCTAAAAAAGTTCTCCTGGGTGCAACTTAAGAATTTGGTTTCCTCCCTACCTTGAACACTAAAACTATCCCAGTTAATATTTGGATATTAAAATCCCCTATTATTACTGCCTTATTATTCTTACACTTCTCTGGAATTTGATTACATATTCGATCCTCTATCTTTCCCTGAATGTTTGGGAGCCTCTAGTACACACCAAACACCGCGTTTGCCCCTTCTATGATTTTTACTCTACCCATATGGCCTCATTTGATGACCCTTCCAAGATATCATCCTTCCTCACTGCTATCGTTGATTCCTTGATCAATATTGCGACCCTCCCCTCCTCTTTTATCCCCCTCTCTATCTCATCTGAATACCTGAAACCAGGCATGTTCAGTTGCCAATCCTGCCCTTCTTTTAGCCAAATCTCAGTCATAGCTATGTGCCTAACTGTGCCCTCAGATCATCTGTCTTATTCCTGAGGCTCCTTGCATTTAAATATATCCCATTTAGCCTTGCTAAACTCACTTCTTTCTTATCTAGCCTATGTTTCCTCTGCCTTCCAGACTCACTCACTAGCATTTTAACTTCTAATTCCATCTCAGCTTCTCTCCCCTCTGAATTACTTTTCAGGATCCTACCCCCCTGACAACTATCTGTTCCTCCTGTCCCAAGCCACTATTGTATGCCCCCCACCAACAATCTGTTCCTCCCAGTCAATCTCTGTTCCTTCCTAACAAAAACCGGTCGTTGTCCCCAACCACCATCAAATCCCACCATGACCACCACATGCTCTCTCCGCATCCCCCCCTCCCCGACCACCATCTGCCCTCCTGTGATCCTGACACCTCCCACTGTGACCAAGGACCCTCCACCATCAGGAACCCTGTGATATCTACCACCTCTGCTTAACCCTACTTGTCTTCCTTGACTGTAGCCTTGTGCTACAGGCTTCCCGACTGACAGGCCTCTAACCTGTAAATCAGGATGCCTGTGGGTGGAAAACTGACAAAAAACGATTTAAGGAAGCCCTGCATTCAAAAACTGTAGGACTTTCAAGGAGCCCATTCTTCTGAGTTTCCCAACTTCAAAACAGAACCTGTACCCAGACCAATGAGCCAAATGGCCTCTTTCTGTGCTATGTGATTATCTGCATCTATTTAAAATGGGTTCATGGCTCCATTGGAAAGTGTACAAACAATTGACATGCTTGCACACAATTTTCATCAATACTAATCGCTATCCATATATATTATATTAAATAAGAGCCTATGAACACACAACAGAATGTGAAATTCCAAAACACATGATCAAAATATTTGCACCTGGTGTGAAATGGATTAGTTTGTGATGAGTTTCGAAGCTGGGAAGGTTTTCCGGAATGGGGATGTATTTCTTTGTTTCTCCTCTCATTCGGCACCCCCTATACTTCTGCAGGAGATCGGCGGAAACCCTACTCACACACATAAGCTGGGTTCCAGCTAAAATTACCATCATTGAGTAGAAGACCTGAGGAAATTCAACCCCCATGTATTTTAAATTGAGGTTTATGCTGAGTGGAGCAGCTGAATATAACATAAATAGAAATGTTGATCATGTTTGTGCGCTGATCTAAAAAAAATCCAGGATAAGTCTACCACTTCATCCTTCTTATGTGTAGTCAAGCATAATGAAACATTTTCTGGACTCTCGGCCCTAGTATCTCTAGAGAAGGAGCCAGGTTATGACAAGTGTAAGGAGTGCTGCACTGGTTTTCTAGTAGCAGATGAGCACTATTTATGTCTACCAGTTTGACCTCAGTATTGGATCGTTTCAGCTACAACACTTCTCTTCCATGCTGAAGGCATGGGATGTTACCACGGGATTGACTGGAAGTGAGATTGCCAGACCAAAGGAACATTACTTCAAAAGGCATATTTTTCAAATAGAAATTTCAGAACGACGTTCAATTGAAATTATTGCTTCCATTAATCTAACAATTCAAATAAAGAAAATAGAATGAAAAACAATCTTGTCGGACAACAACTCAAAAGCACAAAGCCCAAACGCTGGCTGAGTCACCAGTCTATCAATAACTTTGCTACAATTAATGTCCTGGTGAACATTTAGAAGCACAAGCCCAACTAATAGGTTTTCATGGGTCAAATTACAGAACTGAGCAGCTCTGGAAGAATAGCCCTTGTTTCTGTGTTCTCTCTTGATGGGACGCATAACTTAGTCTTAAATTCAGGCATTCTACATAATTGGGAAGGACAGGAAATAAACATGTCAACCTCAGGTAAGTTCTGTGAGTAAAAGCACCAGGCAGTGTGCGACTGAGTCAAACAGAACAGGGAAGTCCTGAGATCAGTTTTACACTTGGGGGTGGGGTGGAAGAAATGCCACACTCTCTTGGAAATCCCGCCAGTTCCTCCCACCTTCTGGCAATGACTAGTCCTCCCACCTGAATTAGCTGTCTCCACTGTAAATTAGACGTAAGTTGGGCCCGCAATGAAGTAAAAACAAAAAATGCTGGGAATACTCAGCAGGTCAGATAGCACCTGTGGAGAGAAACAAAGTTAACATTTCAGCATTCACAGTAGTTTGTTTTGTCTCACAATGAAATATTCAAACAGTAATTGATCTCGGCAGCAGGAATGTGGAAAGGGCTGCTCTGCATTTCTGATGCCTGATAGTGCAGCTCCCCATGGTGCGGGTGCCTGTTATAGATAAATGACCCTGTGCCTGGGACTTGGGGCATAGTCATTGCTGGAGCAGACAATCCGATGGATGTTGTATTCTCTTCCAGTGGTGGCATGCCCTGATAGGAAGTGATTGGGCTAAAAATTGGGTTGCCCCAGTTTTTGGATGGGAGTGCCACAACATGTGACCTGTCTGTGGCCATGCAGATTGGGACGGGGATCATGCAATTTTGATGGACCCACCTCTTCTACATAATGGTAATGTTGGCCTGAGTGGCTCCAGCACAGCCTCACTGTTCTCCAAGATAACTGCAGTCTCTGCGCACAACAGGGGGCCCAGGTTGCATGGTTGCTGAGCATGTGGTACAGCCAGTCTACTCTCCTTAAAGATGCGTTACCTCTTAAAGAGAAGCTACAGCAAACTATTGCTGCAATGTAAATTATTACAAAATGACCAGGTCAGGCAGAGGGTTCCAGAGTGACGGGTACAGCTCTGTGGACATTGTTTATACAGATGGGCAGGGAAAGAGATGTCATGGGTCAGTAGAAGCCAGGAGACCCCCAAGGACCACCCCAAGCAGATGGCCAGGGAGGTCAACACCTGGAGTCTGCATCCAAAGACTTGGCAACAGTGCCACAAGAAGACCAGTGACCTCAAGCGGGAAGTCAAGGTCAATGAATGCATCTTTACATGGCACCTCCTATCCACCAACTTCTCCATGCATCACTCACCAGCACACAAAATGCACCACTCACCAGTACACCCTCAATGCATCATTCACCAGCACACCCTCAATGCATCACTCACCAGTACACCCTCAATGCATCACTCACCAGCACACCCTCAATGCATCACTCACCAGCACAACCTCAATGCACCACTCACCAGCACACCCTCAATGCGTCACTCACCAGCACACCCTCAATGCATCGCTCACCAGCACACCCTCAATGCATCACTCACCAGCACACCCTCAATGCATCACTCACCAGCACACCCTCATACTCAGGACTCAGGGCTCACATCTAACATCCAGATACTCCACTCTACCTACCTACCAATGCTGCCAGATTCACACCCATCTCTCACTGCCTCCAAATGCCTCCAGCTATTCACCTATCACACATCACCCAAACACAGTCCTACTCAACCATTGGCATCCTACCTTCTCTCTTGCAGGACAAAGTGGCACACAATAGAAGGGAGCAGAACAGGACTGCCAGGGGGACAAGGACACCTGCATCTCCTGAACCCTACAAAAGTGATAGTCCTCAGCCTCATGGATCAGCTGTGACAGGGCCCGCAAGATCTGGCACTACATACGTCACTGCATTTGTCAGTGTTTATGAACTCCTCTCCCTGGTCTTAATCATGCAGTTTGCGTTCAAAGCCCCCAGTGGAACTTTCATCATCACCATTTATACGATGTGAGTTAAATGGCAAAAATGGCCAAGAACTAGGACAGAAAGTGTTGGAAAGGAAAAAACTCCAAAAATTGTCCATAACCCAAAACCAGCAATAAAAAATCCAGCAAAATGTTATTGCAAACAAAAAATAGAAAACATTTTGTTATCAAGTCAAACTGTTCATGTCCCTTTAAGAAGTTTACTTGAGCGATCCTGACCCCCTGCCCATTTGAGCTGTGGCTGTGGGTAGGGACTGCACCTTGAATACTGTGTTCAATTGTGGACAAATTGCACCTTGAGCACTATGTGCAGCTCTGATCATAGAGAAACAAGGAGGCAATGGAAGCTGGTACCAGATTTTGAAGGGTTAGTTAAAAAGAAAAGAAAGACTTCCATTTATATATCCAGACACCTCAAAGTGTCTTTACACCTTTACAGCAATTGTAGTACTTTTTTGAAGTGTAGTCACGGTTGTAAAGTATGGAACACAGCAGCCAATTTGTGTTCTGGAAACCGCAATGTGATAATGACAAGTTAATCTTTTTTTATGTTGATTGAGGGATAAATATTGGCCAGATCACTGGGGATAACTCCACTGCTCCTCTTCAAAATACTGCCATGGGATCTTTTACATGCAGCCAAGCAGGCAGATGGGGCCTCAGTTTAATGTCTCATCTGAAAGACAGCACCTCCAACAGTGCAGTGCTCCCTCAGTACTGGATTGGAGTGTCAGCCTTGATTTTTGTGCTTAAGCCCCAGAGTGGGACTGGAACCCAAAACATTGCAACTTAGAGGCAAGGTTACTACCTACTGAGCTAGGCTGTCAGCAGCAGGCAGAAGCCAGAGAAAACGGATCCTGGATTTCCCATTACAAGCCACATGTTATAGCAGGTTACATCAGACAGGTTGGTAGGGGAAAATGGACAGGATTTCTCTATAGTTGGAACTTCATCCACCTTGCGTTGAGGCGTTGTTTCTGGATGGTGGAGAGCAGTGATGTAGGAAGTGCCCACCTCATATGGACAAACATTCCATTTAAATATTCATTTGGGGGCATGTCCATTCTGCAGGCTATTTCCAAAATCCAGGAAATGATGTGTTCATTTCACTTTAAATTTCACTTGCACACAGTTTTCTGTTCCCACTGTCCCACTCCTGTCCAAATTTACACAATTCCATTTCGGCCTGTCTACAATCTGCTAATGGCCACCACAGTCTAAATCGCGGCAATATCAGGAAATCTAATCTTTGGCCTTTTCAACCTCAATGACTTTACAGAGGTAAAACAAATAGCAAAACAATATTGAAAAGGTTGTTCCAGAACATTACTTCAAACTAAACCATGATAGTAGGACAAAGGACATAGTCAAATTGCAAAAGGGAAAATGTAGGATTGATATCAGAAAATCCCCCTACACACAAAGAATGATCAATTTGTGGACAGGATTCCTATGTAGGTAGTGGAGGAAAGAACCCTTAAATCCTTTAAGGAACAGTTAGATGTCATGTTGTGAAGGGCTCCAGGGTCTGTCTGACTGGTGAGCTGAGATGGGCTGAATGGCCTTCATTTTCGGTGCATGTGTGATCTTATGAAATTAAGCACTGAATCTTGTAGTGTGATGAAGGAGCAGGCAGAATGACAAGTACCTTCTCCCTGATGACTGGAAGCCACGTACAAGTCAGGATGTGGTGTGATTTCTCTGAGAATCGTGTAATATCTCCAGTAGGTTGGCATATTAATTACCTGGCAGCCACTGCCCCTGTGCATCAAGATCTGAGTAAACATGATGAAAGTTCCACTGTCAGGTGGTCCATTGCTCCTGCAGTTAAGCAGAATATGCAAATCCCTTCCAGCACAAAACTGCAATTGATATTTCTTGCAGGATCAGCCAGCTTATTCAGTGCTAAGGGAACACCAGGAATGTTTAAACGTCCCATCTGCAACCTTTCAACTGATACCAAGTGTAACCATTGAGAAGCAAAGATTCTTGATGGCATCACATTATTTGTTAGCGAAAAGGTGGGTAGTTCTGAAAGGGAAAGGGAAATACTCTAGAATTTTTATCAGTGTGAACCAGCTACATAGGGAGCAAAGTTAGAGTTGAGGGGAGTGTGATTATCCATTGAAGCCCAATCATTTACATATTCAGACCATCCAACGTATCAACTAGGAACAACCAAAGGGTTTGCCATATTCCTAACTCCAATCAGTAAGGGGCGCGTGAGGAGACAGGCGACTACGCCACAGTGAGACAGAGACTGAGTGAGTAGCGAATTAGGTTCGCTTGGGAATTCAGTGCAAAGAGGAAAGAGGTGTGGTATACATCAGAATTATTCTAAGTTAATTAAGTGAGTAATTAAATTAAGTTAACTAAATAGCATAAGTAACACTGGCAGGACAGGTGCTGTGTTGCAGCTGTGGAATGTGGAAGCTTTTGGACCACAAAGCAATCCATGACAACAGCAGAAAGTGTAAGTAGCTAGAAGAATTCTGGATGATGATTATTGATCTGGAAGCCGAACTGGAGACACTGTGCAACAAAAGGGAGAGGGAGAAATACATGGACACTTTGTTCCAGAAGATGGTCACACCTCATAGAATAGAGTCGTCTGGTTTGGTCAGCAGTGAGGGACAGGAGGATGCGACCATGAGTGAGGCAGGTAATGGGACTGAGCAGACAGTAGTGGAGGAGCCTCAGACTTTCCAATTGTCAAACAGTTTTGAGGTGCTAACAACATATGTGGACAAAAGTGAGGTCTCCAAGGTGGATGAGCAGTCTGGCCATGGCACCATGGTACAGAAAGCCATTCAAGCGGGGGGAGCAAACAGGAATATCGTGGTAGTAGGAGACAGTATAGTGAGGAGGATTGACACTGTTCTCCGCAGCAAAGAGCGAGAGTCCAGACAGCTGTGGTGCCTGCCCAGTGCCAGGGTTCAGGACATCTGCTCAGGGCTGAGAGGAACTTGCAGTGGGAGGTGGAGGATCCAGTGGTCATGGTCCATGTAGGTACCAATGACATAAGCAGGACAAGGAAGGAGGTTCTACATAGTCAGTATGAGAAGCTACGTACAAAATTAAGAAACAAAACCCCAAAGGTAATAATCTCTGGCTTATTACCTGAGCCACGTGCAAATTGGCATAGGGCAAATAAGATTAGATAGATGAATGCGTGGCTCAAAAGCTGGTGTGGGAGAAGTGGGTTCAGGTTCGTGGGCACTGGCAGCAGTACTGGGGAAAGTTGGGACAGGCTACACCTGAACTGTGTTGCGACATGTGTTCTTGCAAATCACAAAACTAGGGAAGTAGAGAAGGCTTTAAACTAAAAAGGGGATGAGGGATCAAGCCTGGGTAGATGTGGCAAATCAAGGGGTAGATTCAAAACAGGAGACCATAATAGTAATATGGGAAATGAGGGTCATAGAATAGGAAGAAGGGACAGAAAGTTAAAATCTGAGAATACACGAATAGTCAAGGCTACAGAAAAGGACAAAACTAAAGGCTCTGTATCTGAATGCGCGTAGCATTTGTAACAAGGTAAATGAATTGATAGTGCACATTGAAGTAAATAAATTTGATCTGATAGCCATTACGGAGATGTGGCTGCAGGATGACAGGGATTGGGTCCTGAATATTGAGGGGTATGTGATATTTAAGAATAATAGGAAGCTAGGTAAAGGTGGAGGGGTAGCAC
Source organism: Cetorhinus maximus (assembly GCF_964194155.1). Lineage (NCBI taxonomy): Eukaryota > Metazoa > Chordata > Chondrichthyes > Lamniformes > Cetorhinidae > Cetorhinus > Cetorhinus maximus. The sequence goes on from NC_135880.1 coordinate 135,914,893, forward strand.
TGTTAATAAAGGATGGCATTGGTCCAATAGTTAGAGATGACCTTAGTTCAGGAGATCAGGATGTAGAATCGGTTTGAGTGGAGATGAGGAATAGCAGGGGAAAGAAGTCACTAGTGGGAGTGGTCTACAGAATAAATATTGGGTACTTGTGATAAAAGGATGGCAATAATTATGGGTGATTTTAATCTACATATAAACTGGAATAATCAGACTGGCAATAGGCAATATGATCGGCGCAGGCTTGGAGGGCTGAAGGGCCTGTTCCTGTGCTGTACTATTCTTTGTTCTTTGCTCTTTGTTCAATAGTAGCCTGGCTGAGGAATTCATAGAATGCTTTCGAGATAGATTTTAGAATAGCACGTTCTGGAACCAACCAGAGAGCAGGTTATATTAGACTTGGTATTGTGTAATGTGACAGGACTAATTAATGATCTCAGAGTGAAGGCACCCCTAGGTAGTCATGACCACATGATTGAATTTTATATCCAGTTTGAAAGGGAGAAGAGTGGGTCTAAGACTAGTATTTTAAACTTAAATAAGGGCAACTATGTGGAGATGAAAGCTGAGCTAACAGAGGTGAACTGGGATACTAGGCTAGGGGATAGATCAATAAAGAAGCACTGGCAGACATTTAAGGGGATATTTCAGAATACTCAGAATAAGTATAATCCAAATATAAAGAAAAATTCTAAGGGGAGGATGCACCATCGTGGTTTTGCTTCTGTCTTCACTATAGCAGATACAAAAAATATTCCAATAATAGCTGTAAATCAGGAGTTGGAGAGGAGAGAGGAACTTGGTGAAATTACAATCACTAGGAAAGCAACACTGAGCAAATTGATGGAACTGCAGGCTGGCAAGTCTCCGGGTCCCGATGGGCTTCATCCTAGGGTCTTAAACAAGTGGCTAACGAGGTAGTAGATGCATTGGTGTTAATTTTCCAACATTCACTAGATTCTGGAAGGGTTTCATCAGACTGGAAAGTAGCAAACATAACCCCGCTATTCAAGAAGAGGGGGAGGCAGAAAACAGGAAACTATAGGCCAGTTAGCTTGACATCTGTTGTGGGGAAGGTGTTATTTTCGATCAATAAGGTAGTTATAGTTGGGCACTTAAAGAAAATCAAGGTAATTGGGAAGAGTCAGTATGGTTTTGTGAAAGGGAGTTTAACCAATTTATTGGAGTTCTTTGAAGGAGTGACATGCACTGTGGATAAAGAGAAGTCTGTGGACGTACTGTACTTGGATTTCCAGAAGGCATTTGATAAGGTGCCACATCAAAGGTTATTGTGGAAAATAAAAGTGCATGGTGTAGGGGGTAACATTAATACGTTACCCCCTACACCATGCACTTTTATTTTCCACAATAACCTTTGATGCATAGAGAGAAGTTTGGCTGGCTGGCAGAAAACAGAAAGTATGCATAAATGGGTCTTTTTCTGATTGGCAGGATGAAATGAGTGGCATTCCACAAAGGACTGTGCTGGGGCCTCAACTTTTTACAATTTATATCATTGACTTAGATGAGGGGAGTGAAGACATGGTAGCTAAATTTGTAAGTGACACAAAGATAGGTAGGAAAGTATGTTGTGAAGAGGACATAAGGATGTTGCAGACAGATATAGATAGGTTGAGTGAGTGGGCAAAAATCTGGCAGATGGAGTATAATGTGGGAAAATGTGAAGTCTTTCACTTTGGCAGGAAGAATAAAAAAGCAGAGTATTACTTAAACGGAGAACAGCTGCAGAATTCCGAGGTGCAGAGGGATCTAGGTGTCCTAGTGCATGAGTCACAAAAAGTTAGTATGCAGTTACAGCATGTAATTAAGAAGGCTAATGGAATGTTATCCTTTATTACGAGAGGAATTGAATATAAAAGTAAGGAAGTTATGCTTCAGTTGTGTAGGGCATAGGTGAGACCACATCTCGAATACTGTGTGCAGTTTTGGTCTCCTTATTTAAGGAAGGATGTAAATGCGTTGGAGGCGTTTCAGAGGAGGTTTACTAGATTGATACCTGGAATGAGTGAGTTGTCTTATGAGGAAAGGTTAGACAGACTGAGCTTGTTTCCACTGGAGTTTAGAAGAGTGAAGGGTGATTTGATTGAAGTATACAAGATCCTGAGCGGTCTTGACAAGGTGGACGTGGAAATTATGTTTCCTCTTGTGGGTGAGTTCAAAACTAGGGTGCACTGTTTTAAAATTACAGGCTGCCCTTTTAGGACAGGGATGAGGAAAATATTTTTCTCTCAGAGAGTTGTGCGGCTTTGGAACTCTCTACCTCAGAAGGGAGTGGAGGCGGGGCAGGGTCACTGAATATTTTTAAGGCAGAGGTGGATAGATTCTTGTTAGACAAGGAAATCAAAGGTTATTGGGGGTAGATGGAAATTTGGAATTCAAAACACAAACAGTTATAGCCATGACCTGATTGAACAGTGGAGCAGGCTCGAAGGGCTGAAGCGCCTACTTTTGCTTCTATTTCGAATGTCCGTATGTTGGTATGTAACCAGGAACAGCTGAAGAGATTTCTGTTCTTCCAACTAGAAATAGACAAATGGATCCCCGTCTTGCCAACTAGGAATAAATGAAGGAATTCCCATGTTCCCAGCTGGAAACAGCAGTCGGGGATTCCCATCCTACCAACTAGCAACAACCAGGATTACCATTCTCCCTCTCAGAATAGAGAGAAGGGTTCTCAATTTCCCCAGTGGGAGTAGCTGGAGCGATTCCCATATTCTCAGTTTTGTTGGGTGCAACATGTAATACAGCAATGATAGCAAGACTGCAGGGCGCTGCTGTTGAAGGATTTCAGACAAACTGAAACAAGGCACAGGCAAACACTCATCATGTAAATGGAAAATGCCGAAACAAATAAACACTCACTGTGCAAGGAAAACTACACTTCACATTCATCGCCGTCAAACAGCAGCAATATCTGCTTTCAGGATTAGGCAAGGTCAGGCCTGGTGCAGTGCAACCCACCTGTTTAATATGGAGATAGTGCAGGTTAGGGGTTGAGGTTTAGGTGAACGTTGTGAAATTCAGCATGGGAGCTGATCTCAATAATTAACCTTTATAAGGCGCTGCCTCACATGGTCCAGCAAAATGATACCTCAAAATTCAGAGCGCTGTGAATCAAGCTTGAGGTCAGGGTGTCTGATTGTGTAACCTGTGCACACCCCATACTGTAGGTGGGCTCTTGTGAAAGTACAGTTTATAGTTACAGATTCATATTCGCAGGAGGTACTGTTCTACAAAACAGAGGGGAATTTTGGTTCCAGATTAAATTCTGATTACAATTACTCATTAATCAGATTCAATTTTGATTTCATTTATTTTTTGTAAATGCAGACGTCTATTTTACGTTAAGTTTCAGATGCACTTGATTTTGAAAAGAATAAACAAAGAATGTAAAATATTGTGAAATAGCCCAAAGTGAAATATCGCATGAGCGCAGGATCACACCGGGACGCTCACCTGACGTAATTTCACGCTATTTCACGTCCACTCAGGTTAGGCACGCGCCCGCCCATAGGAAGTAAAATTCTGGCCCTTATCACATGATCTCAAATGCTCCAGACCATCCCTCACCACCACCCACCACCCATAAAAATTTGATGGATGGAATATTGTTTCCATACCTAGTCTGACAATAAACGTTGGAATAAGTGACAATAGATGAGTTTGTATAGTCAGTATCTAACCAGTACATGTCTCTTGGACAACTGGGTGCCTGGATCCAGACTTCAGTGTGTTGTGTCTGGATATGAGTTTTACTATCATTTTTGAAAGTATTTTGTTCAACAATAATTCTCTTGAACACGAAAGGGTTTTGAAGATGAAACAAGATCAACATCCTGCGTCACAAGGATGTCTGGAAGACGTCTGACCTGAAACGGGTTAAATGATTTTTAAACACACCCGGGCAGCCAGGGTTACCAACTCTGGTTGGAGGCATTCCTGGAGATTTGATCATGTGAAGTTCTGACCCCATGACATCTGATCAAGTGACATCTAATCACATGACTTCTAAATCATGAGTTCTATGAATGCTACTGCTTTTACCTTCTAAAGGTTGGGTACTCTGTAGGTGAATACCTTTGGTTGAAATTTTGCACCAGCAGCTGCTGTGTCAGAAGTTCCAAGAGCCAGGAGGCCACATGTGAGCAGGCAAGAGGAAAAACCAAGGTCAGGGAGAGGGAGGTGAGCGAGGGAGTGGAGGAGAGGAAACTGAGGGCAGGGAGAGAGTGGAAACCCAAGATGGGAAGAGAGGAAAATGAGTTTGGAGAAGGAGGCTTTTCTTCTTAGTTCAACCCTTCTATGTTAGGGAGTGGCATCATGACCTTTCCTTGTACTGTTTCCTGGACTTTTCCTTTCTGTATCAATGATCTGAACCTATCTACCGCTTGGTGTTATCCAATATTGTTTATTAAAGGTACAAAGGGCACAAACTTGCCTCGCATAGTGCTTTGGAGACTTTGTGCCGCTTTTCATATGTGGCCCCCACTTCCAGATGCTTCTTGCAAGGCATGTGTAGCATTCTTTAAAAGTAAAAGCCCCAGGCAGAGGTGTCTCCTGCTGATGTGACCCCAGGATTCCAAATTTGGGCAACATATTTGATAAAGCATGTGCTTACCAGAGCATAGATTTTCTTTTTACGCGATGTCTCTTTAAGACCAAAGTGGGCTGGGGAGTATTCTGAAAGAGGGTTAATTGGTTGCCTGATTATGATATCAGTAGGTTTTAAGAAATGCTCACGTGGCCTGGGATTGCCATGGAGATGAGCAGCTAAGAAGCAAAGATAAATCGAAAGCTAATTGCAGTGGGCTTGAGTCCACCAGTGTTTTCTGTTTGGCAGTTCAGAACTTGTGTAATGAAGGAACAAAAATTTGTGTAAAGAGGGAACAAGCAGTGTTCTCACAAAATAGATGTTTTCTGTTTGGAGGATCAAAACGCACTGGGAACTCAGGTGAGAGAAAACAAGCAAGGATAAAGGAGCATGCAGGTGCATCCCTTGCTTGCACCAGAAGACGGTGATTTGGCGTTATCCTGATGTCGCACAATCTATCTGACCAACATGATGCCAGGATCCCAAATGTGGGCAATACATGCAGATAGCCTCTTTCTTCCTGACTGAAGATAAAGGAAGCATGAAGCTACAATATGGAGGCTGCATGAGCATAAATTATAGGGCTAGGCACCCTAATTGCAGGTAAAGTAATTTCTTGGAATTTTATTACTGCTATGTATCTGGAAGCATTCTAGGGTGTTTCTGGAGGCGTTTTGGTGAGTTCCTGGATTTGTCAGAGAGTATTGCTGCAATCTTATGGAGGGGAGATTGGAGGGGGGATCAATTGAGCCGGACCTGTGCACACAAAGGCTGAGCAGGTTGGGGCAGAGAGGGGTTGGGAGGAAGCAGTGGCTGTGTCTCTTGGTCCGCAGCACAGTAGGGAGATGGAACAAAGGCTGCAGAGAGGACAAGGTCTGTGCCAGTCCCTCTGCAAGTTTGGAGCTGGATTCTTCCATGCTCCCTGACAGTGACAGGAGGATGCCTGGCAGACTGGCCATTGCACCCAGCATCGGTGTGCATGCCTATCCTCACTCTTTGAATGTTGTCCCATCAAGAGGCTCATCTGAGTCCTCTGCTGCAGTACGTGTCTGTCACCTCACCCTCCAGTGAACTGTCACACAAACTATCCTTTCCCCCTGGCCTGTCTACAGCTGACTCGTGCCAGATGGCTCACCATGTGCTGATCTCTACTCTATACTTGCTTTAAGATTTCCACAGTGCCAGTATCTGAATACCTGATGAGTGTCAGATCAAGTGCTGAGGCCTCTTCATTAGTGCTGTGCTGTTACTCTTTTTCCTCCTCCTGGCTCCTGTGGCTAGCCGGGCAGCAGTTACTGGTTATCTGAAAGCAGGAACTCAGAAGGGGAAGGTTGGTGTGAGGGAAGGGTGTTGGTGGGTAGCAAGATGCACGTTGTCTTGTCATGTACAGCTTGCTCACCATACCAGATAGCAGGATGAGAGCAAGCTGGGAGTTGAGAAGGGGCATAAGACAGGAATAGAACATAATCCTCAAAGTTCTCGGTAATGCCGATGTTACGGGCCCTATCACAGCTGGTCCATGGGGTTGAGGACTAACACCTCTGTAGGGCTCAGGAGATGCAGGTGTCCTCATTCCCCATGCAGTTCTACTCTGCTCCCTTCTATTGCATGCCACTTTGTCCTGCACGAGGGAGGGCAGGGTGTCAGTGGTTGTGTAAGACTGTGTCTGGGTGATTATCTGCCTTGGCTGAAGAACTGGAGCTACTTAGAGGCAGTCAGTCTGACAGCATTGGTAGGTGTGTATGAGTGTGAGGTAGAGCATCTAGATGTGAGGCATGAGTCTTGAGTGTGAGGGAGTGCTGGTGGGTGAGTGAGGGGGATGTGGTGCATTGAGAGGCAAGAGAATTTGCTGGGACGGTGAGAAGGAAATGTCATGTAAAGGTACATTCACTGACCTTGGCAACCTGCTTCAGGTTATCAAACTTCTTGTGGCACTTTTTCCAGATCCTCAGGTCCAGCTTCCAGGAGTTGATTTCCCTGGCCACGTGCTCACACTCCTGTCTGAGGGAGGTCCTTGAGGGTCTCTTGGTGCCCAACAGGCATTCATGTTGTCTCTTCTTCTGCCCACCTGCACTACTAATGTCTCCAATTTTTCAGCCATCACACTGAAAGCCTCTGTCTGTCCTGGTGTTCAGTTTGTAATAATTTACACTGCAATAATATGTTTGTGCCTTTAAGGAGAGCAGACTGGCTGTACCAAATGATCAGCAAACAACACTGCCAGGCTCCTCTGCCTTGTGCAGAAGCCAAGGTAGCTGTGAGTTGCAGACAGCAGTGCAGGAGTTTCTCGAACCAATGCTACAATGATACAGGTGAGGCGGGTGTATGAAAATTGTAGTCCCCATCTTGATCTACATGGGTGCAGACAGGTCACAAATCATGAACTCCATCCCCAAACGTCCAGGAAACCCAATTTTCAGAATCTAATTTGGCCCCGCCCTACAAAGTTCAACTGTTCAAAAAGCTGACCCCTATCTTTGCCCCAAAAATGTCCCATTTGCCATTCAATTAAAGACAATGGGTGGGTCCCGATGACAGGAGCCCAATAGGAGGGCCCACAGCACAGGATGAACACAGCTCTGCCAGCAGGTAGGGGAGCACATAGGCACCTCAAAATGGAGGTGATCTCGGAAGCCTGCTTAAATCTTAAACACAGGGAAGGCCCACAGCTCTTAGGGCCATCAGTGTGGAGGGGAAACCACTCCATAGGAATGGTTATAGCCCAGACTGTGGCCTTTTCATTCTTGCAGCTCATTCACTGGGGCAGTGAGAGGAGGCTCCAATGGCCCTCCAGCCTACCACCAAGAGGCCACCTCCAAATTACTGCCAGCTTCCAGACTCAGTGGGAGGCAGATCATCCGACTGGTACCAGGAAAATCCCATTGGCGTCTGAAACTTGTGGGTGGGGTCTTAATTGGCCTAATTGGCTACCTGCCACAATGGGGTGGGTACCCTGTGCAGCCTTGAGCCCACTTCTGCCAAAGACACATGGAAGTGGGATTGTGCTGGGGAGCTGACCCAATGAACAACTTCCAAAATTTCCCAAAATTCCCATCTCCAAAACTGCCTCAATGAGGCTGGTAAGGTTCAGCCCGTTGTGTTTTAAAGCACAGTGCTTTTACAAAAGTTTTAAAAATGCTTTGAAACAATAGGCAGTTAAGATACTAATAAGTTAGTTTTGATATTGTTTCTCCCAGACTGTTAATGATAAATAGTGCATTAGCCTGTTCTAAGGCAATCAATAAACACTTCACACCCATTATATTGGATAGTCTTTGATCCCTTTCTGGCTGTGACCCAAAGGAGAGAAAGTAAACCAAGACAGAGGTCATTAGGTCATATTTTTGAAACAGAATGCTTTAAAGAAGTTAGGCCCAGAGAAGCCTACTAGCAAGTTAGAATGTAACAAACAGAACTAGGAATTATTCTCTTTAAGTCAAGCAAGATGAGTCACCGATGTGGGGAAGTGTAGTGAGCTCATTATTTTCTTAATATGTGAAAACAAATTATACTCATTCAACTAATTAAATCCATAGTGAAATAATGTAGCTTAACAGCTTACATACACCTGGCCTCATCTCACCAAGTGAATGTTTGGTTCTCCTCGAGAGAGATTGAAGAAGCATATATGTGTGAAACAGATGAACATGCAATGCAGGTCACAAGGGGGCCCTGTTGTTATACCCCCAGGGTATATTGCATTGTTAGATAACAGGCAGTAAGAGCATACTTCTGACTACAGTCAGACTGGCATGACTGGCACAGTGGTATCCCAGAGATTATCCAATGTAATATCCAAAATTTGTAACGCACTCCTGTACCCGACCCAGAAAGTACTTGATGTTGGAATGGGTGTTTGAAATTGGAAAATATTTTTCTCCCCAGCACTATTCCACCACCCTTACAGGCATGCATTCTAGATCAGCCTAACTTGCTGTGTTAAAAAAAAAAATCTCAACTCACCTCTGATTCTATTATAAATTATCTTAAATCTGGGTACTCTGGTTGCTGGCCTTCCTGCCAGTGGAAAGAATTCCTCTTCATATTTCATCAAGCCCACTCATAATTCTGAATCTCTCTAATAAATCTCTCTCCAACCTTCTCTCCTCTATGGAGGACAATCCCCGATTCTCTAGTCTCTCCGTATAATTGAAGACCCTCAATCGTGGTAACACTTTAGTAAATCTGCTCTAGGCCCCCTCCAATATTTTGGGATCCTTCCTGAAGTGTGGTGCCCAGAACTGGAAAGAAAAGTCATGTCTCAAAAGATGGCCAACGATAAATACATTGAACTTAAAAAAAGTTTACTTATATTTTATGTATGAACCAATAAAATTATAGTAAATATTTACAAATAATTATTCTTATATTAAGATTACATACATCGACAGGTCACAAACAATCGTCCTTGTGTACACACATACATTGAATCTACACCCCATCTTATTGCATGGTACTTTCAGCTAAATCTAATATCAGAAAACTCAGGTTGCATTCAACAGTTTACTTGGAACAGAAAGCACAAATCCCAGTATTGCAATAATGATAAAGAAAAATATCAGATATCTTTGGCAAATTGGCACTGCAGTAATTACATTCAAATGTTATTACACAAGAAAGCAACACACACAGCACAAAATAAAAACACCAAGAGTTCATTTCAATCTGTAAATTACATCCTACAAAAAACAGATAGAAAAACAGAGTTTAAAGAAGCATTTCCTGCTGGAAACAACTTTTTTTTGTCTCCACCCTTCAAAGGCAGTCATTTTCACAAGAAGTACTTAATATTTGTATATTTACTGTACAGAGTTTCTAAGTAGGCCTAGTGACCTTAGGTGAATGCATTGCTTATGCATTTCATAAACCAAGTGTTGCTTGTATGATTGCAAGCTGGTTTTACTGTTGTTTTTTTTTTGTTGCTCTTTAAAATGTATTTTACATTGGTGTTGTGAACACGTGCACCCATGCTGGTGTAGCCAGTCCAGTCTAGGACGGTGTTCTGAAGTTAATGAAGGCAGAAAGACGTTTGGAACTTAGATAAAAGGAAAGGCCATCAAAAGTGAAAGATAAGTCGAGCACCCTGGCACATTTGAATGTATCCAGTATGCCATGTGGCTCAATTAAAGGACAAAGTTTCACACTCGAGAGTCACCACTGTCAAGTTCCTGATCTCTGGCCAGTCATCGAGGGAGACTGTCCACAAGGCTGAAGGGCAACCACAGGGGAAGAGAGGGAGGGAGAATTGGAGGAGGGAGAGTCAGCCTGTGATACTGCCCTGCAGCTCCTAGTAGTCAGTCACAGAGTGGGCAATGTTAAATGCTAGTCACCATTGTCTGAGGAAACTTATATCTTCACCTTTGTTGGATTTAATTTGCAAGAACCAAATGAGGGACAGAAAAATATTTCAAAATCAATGAAGGAGTGAACAAAACTAATTGGATTTTAATAACTTCCCATATTAATGACTAATTATTGAAATGGGTACAAAGTGACTAGGACAAATGGAACGGATAGGATGCCTGGGAGGAGATGAGTAACTTATCTCTGAGGGAGAAGAAAAACTGACACGTCATCTCTACCCACAAGCGCTGAGCAAAGATCCAGACTCCAAAGGTGACAAAGCCACACTTACAGCCCATTCATATTAGCTAGGCTGCTTCAGAGGACATTAAGTGTCAATGACACAGGACTGCAGTCACTTGCCAGACAGACTGGGTCAGCGTGGCAGGTTCCCCTCCTTTAAAGACATTCGTGAACCAGCTCGGTTTTTACAACAATCCCACGGCTTTGAGTCATTTTGTTTTCCTGCTGCTAACTCTATATTTCTCAATCAATTTCAGAACTTGCTCTGTTGGGATTTGCAGTCAAGGCGTGGGCTGCTAGTCTAGTATGAGAAGTTACCTCAACATCCCCATAATCATCATTCCACATGAAAGTAGAAGTGAACAAAATAAGTAGAAGATGAGACTGTCCAGACTATCCCTCTTTCCACTGTGATAATAATGACACTGCTTAATAATTTAAAAAGTACATGCATGTTAGAAAATGTTACAATATTGTCAAATCATATGATAGTAGGTGCTTCACATTTCACTCGAAGTCTGAATATCTTTGTACTAAAGGAGGGAAGTACGAAACAGGAAATACACAACTCAACCATGCATGTCCCTTGGAACCTTCCAGAACTCAGCTTGGTGAAGGATTTCACCAAACCTATGCACTGATTCAGGAAACATTGAAATATTGTCTACCTAGTTGACCAAATGTGGTGGGTATTTTCTTATCTCAAAGTTCTGTTCAAGGAGCCCATGAGATAGGTTGGCTGTTACTCCGCTGAGATGGAGTCACAGTGGGTTAACACGTTACAGTATCACATGAGATTTGCTGATGTCATGGCAGCTTCCTTGCGACATCAGAATACAGTATGTACGTGTGTGTGTGAGAGAGAGAGAGAGAGGGCTGAACTTTCCCAGGCTTGCGAAGACAAATTAGGAGGCTGGATAGGAGGCTCCGAATACTCTTGCCAGAGGTGAGGTCAACACAGAAGAGGCTATCTATCCAGCGGCAGCACATAACCAATTAGGCCCATTAATGGGACAATTGGATAAAAATTGATGGCACTTCCAGAATCTTGCTGACAGCAAGCAGGTGTTTCACTGAAGCCAGAGCCTGGTAGCTAACTGGAGACTGCCTCCCAGCGGCAGGCCAGGGAGTCATTAATACCATCACTCAATCACCCCAGCATGAACCTGCTGGGATGTGACAGCCATAGCCCAACCACTAGCCATCCTGTGGAAGGGTTTCCCCTTCACACTGATAGGTTGACAACTGCAGCCAAGCAGGATTTTTAATTTTTCACAATGCTGCAGATAGTGCCTCCTTTTTGAGGCTCCCTCACAATCTGCAGCCTGTCTCAGCAGCACCCACCTGTCCCAGCGGGGCTGTCGGCTGGATATCAGTGGGCTCTATGATTGGGCCTGCCAGTTCCCTGATCAACCCCCCTCCCCTTTTAATTAAATGGAGCACCCAGAGACAGGTTCTTAATTGGCTACCTCTGGGAAGACTGCCATGGCCACTTCCGGGTTCATGATACAACTGGGAAAATTCTGCCCAGAATAGGAACATACATACAAACGTATGAAATAGGAACAGAAGTAGTCAATGTGACAATGTGTATTTGAGTATATGACTGTGTGTGTGTGACAGCATGTAAGAGTGTGTGTGTGGGTGTATGAGTGAGTGTATGTATGTGTGAGTAAATGTAATAATGTGTGTGAGACTGAACGAGAGGGTGAGTGTGGGTGAGAAAGTGTGTGTGGGTGTGAATGTGTGTGAGTGTTGCGGTGTATGTTAGAATGGTTAAGAGTGTATCTGGGTAAGAAAGTGTGCATGAGTGGGTCTGTCTGTGTGACAGTGTACCTGAATATGGATGAGAGAGAGCATGTGGGTGAGACAGTGTGTAAGAGAAGGGTGTGTGAGTGTAAGAGCGTGTGTGAGTGTGGAGAGATAATGTAGGGTATAATTCAGCCTTGGGCGGTAACACAGGATGGGCGATAGTGAATCCGTAGCCTATTTTACACTTCACCCAATTAATTATCATTTTCATTGAACAAGCAGCTGCTGATTAACTATCGTCCGTTTCATGCTACAGACCAAGATGAAATTTTACCCTTATATGTTTCCACATAACTAAAATTAACATTTTAATAAATGCAATGTTAGTTTATGTGCCTCTATTTTTGCCAGTGGCATTATCTGGATATATCCATAGGAGCAGGGAGATACTAAGTGTGACCAACTTGTGATGGAGCTTCACAGCCCACTGTTTACTTATCAATTGTGGACTATGGAGTCTTCAGCACACATTAATCACATATCTTACTCATCTCTCTGACTCATCTCTCTTAGCTTCCATTATGTTGGGCTAAGTATTTGGCAAGAGGGGAGAGCATACCAGCTCCTCCTGGTCAGGAGCAAGACTGCTTAAGGACACCGACGGTTCATTTTAATTTTGTTTCAGAAGCACATCTCGTGCTTCTATAGGAAATGGTGACAATTGGTGGAATTCTGCAGAGGCTATAGGGGCAATTTTAACCTAATTAGCTCATTGGGAAACTGATGGGATCAGTTTTACACCTCATCTGAGTTTATCCATTGAAATCAAAGAAGGGTCATTTCTGGCAGTGTGCAAATCAGGGACCTGACCACCAAACCTCCTGTTTCCCGCCACCAAGTTGGGTTAAAATTACTCCCTGTGCTAATGTCACTTCATCCTGAATGCTGCATGCTGATAGAAACTCCTTTTCAAGGCTTTCAGAAGTACAATCAGCTGTAGACCATGTAGACCATTGAAGAAGGCGTACGGTGGGAAACGAGCTTTAACACTAGTGAGAATTCAACAACACTGCTAACAAAAATGGAAAATAAGAGATTGTCACTCTTTGTACGACAGCACTGTGCTATTAGCAGCACAGAAACAGACGTGTGAAGAAAGTTTTGCTGCATTAACGGTGTGTACAGTATCAGTAAATAAATAATTGGCTTCACGAGCTGCCCAGGAGTTCACTGATAATACTACACACGTTTGCTAACTATTTAAATGTTACTTAGAGTTTGTTATGGTAATCTGTGATATATTTTGGCCCATTCTGTGGTTCATCAGTTTGAGCGAGAATCAGGGTGGAGTCAAATGGCCAACATTTCTGCCACAGTTGAGAGGCAATTTTCCAACCATTATCTGAGGATGTGAGAGGAAGGAGTCTGAGAACACAATGGTAACACAACCAACCTTCAAAAATGAGCTGGGCCAGCTCCTAGCCTTGGCGGAGAATGCACTTTATAAATACATTCTCCAACCACCAGGTTATATTGTTACAATTATGAGGTTTATAACATTGTTTCATTTTGGGACAGTCTGTAAATTTAGAAGTAAAATCAAGGGGGTCATGTGACCTGTTCTGAAGTCTGCCTGACAGCAAGTTTGCGTGGTTTAATTGTAAGAGATCAAAGGAAAGCTTAGACTTTTTTACTAGCAAGAAAGTGCAAGATATTTATGCTTGAAGACAATGGCAGCAGCTTATGTGTTAACAGTGGAGACGAAGAGTATCCAAAGTCCCTGAAAAATGTTGAGAATGTCAGGCAGTAAACTGTTGTGCTTTCAAGATGAAAGAGAGTTGGCTCTCAAGGATAGATAATTAGCATTTCTACCTAGACACAAGGCCCATGTAATTCATGTTGACATGGGGAATGATGCAGAGGAAACCATCGCAAATATCAGGATAAAGGCTTTCTGAGAATATCACTGAATATCACAGTTTTAAATCTGCCTGAACCCTAGGAGAGAGGCTAAAACTGTTTATATGGTTCGCCGGGTAGGAATGTGAGTGAAAGCTCACGCACGGATTGAAAAGACCAAATTTACAGAGAGTTAAAACAAGGCCGGAAGAGTTGCCTAGTTTGGGCTAGAGGAAGAATCTCAAGGGAAAAAAACTTCACTATGAAAGACAGTTCTAAGGTTGCAAGTTACCTGGCTGAGAAGAGAAAAAAACAGGAATAAACTCTCGGAATAACCTTGGGTTGATTCTGGGAAAAGTCAATGTCTACGAAAAGCACAGTGTAGGGTATACCTATGAAGTATATTTTCTCAGCTGGCTAAGAATAAGAAAGGGGCTATTCTGTTCTGTGGTTTAAAGTAAAAGTTGCCTACAATGATAGTGTTTAGTTAATAGTGTTTTTGGTCATTTGTTACAGTAAACATTTTAAAATGTGAAATCTTGACCCATCATTCTTTCAGCTATTAACTGAAAGTTCAAATTTCTTTTTAAAAAGTTTTCAGTCTCTATGGGGATTGTAACAATATAAGCATAGTCAATGTGTTCTCTGGGACTATTTCAGTTGGCTAAGGGGATCCAAATGGAATGTTCCAGATTCTTTCCCTCTAATTGCCCTTGTGTTTTTTTTTGCCTCTCCCAGGGGGTGACATAGCTGATGGGGAGTTGGTTGGGTGGGGAGGGGGGGTTGGTGGTGTGGTGTCTAGTCACGATGCTTCAGACATGATTGTGTAGAGCAGCTTTGTTGGACCAGATGATCCCCATCATTTCTTTATGCTCAGTTTTATTTGCTTATACAGCATAGCCCAGCTCAGTGAACATTGCAAGCAATGTGAATGTCTCCCAATTTCACCCAAAGTTCTTTCAACCCAAATCCAGCACATGTTTAGCAGAGGGACAGAGTGTGTTTCTCCTCAATCAGGAGCTTCAGCTTGCTCCTTTGTTCAAGACAGACCCCCTCTCACCCCACACTACATGTTATACTAAGGAGTTAATCATTTAAGGGCTATTTCTTGTAACATAACTCTCTACAAGTAAATTTTATCAACCCAAAGAACCTGTGCACAAAACAGAATGCAGGATGGTGCCAACACGTTTACCCACTGCACCAAACCATTGCCCAAGCCTGACAGACAGGGACAAAGCAACAATGTGCTCACTCAGTAACAGCGGGCTGCATTTCATGAATCTAAATGTTATGTCTCGTGCTGTGTAAAGCTCTAACGTTTATTCGGGAGAATGGGTTGCGAATGTAGATCACAGCAGGACTGCATGATAGAAATGATATGTTTTACTCATCCAGTATTTTGCAGCTTTTGCAAATAACACACATATACAGACAGCATTATGCACAATGTACAGCACAGAAGCAGGCCATTCTGCCTAACCGGTCTATACCGGTGCTTATGCCTTACAAAAGCCTCCTTCCACTCATGTTGTCTACCCCATCAGTATATTCTTCTATTGCTTTCTTCCTCATGCAATTATCCAGCTTCCATTCAAATACATTTGTGCTATTTGCCCCAACAACTCCACAAGTCCCACATTCTGATCACTCTTTGTGTAAAGAAGACACACACGAGTTCCCATCAGGGCATGCAATGGGTTTCTACTGCTGAGAATTTAACAGCATAAGAGAACATAGGAATGTCAGATTTTGAGCATTATCTGAATAAATAAACAATTAAAAAATATTCCCCTATATTCCTGAATATGAAATGCAGTGCTCACAGGGTTAAACATTCAGGCTCAAATTTCAACTGCCCCCACTTGACAAAAACTGAAAACTGATATCAGTTACCTCCACCAACCCCACATCCCTCCAACCACGTTCTCGTATTTAAACTGCAGTTTTGAGCAGAACGCCCAAAGGAAGGAACCAAGCTAAGAACCTCTGCTCTCCCCCTCACCACCAGACAACCCCTTTGCAGCAAGAACCCCACCCCGCAACCTCTCAAGATCCTCCTCACCACCCCCGATCCTGATCCCGACCTCTCACCATACCCCCAACTCCCTACAATCGTGATCCTGACCTCTCACCATCTCCCCATCCCCCCACAATCATGATCCCAACCACTCAGCATATTCCCATCTTCCCGCCAGTGTCATCCTGACCTCTCACCATTCCCCCACAATCGTGATCCCGACCACTCAGCATATTCCCACCTTCCCACAATCGTCATCCCAACATTCTACATATTCCCATCTCCACGCAATCGTCACCCTGACCCCTCACCATTGCCCCCCATCCCCCCAGCTCCCCACAATCATGATCCTGACCTCTCAGCATATTCCCATCTCCCCACAATCATGATCCCGACCTCTCACCATCTCCCAATCCTCCCATCCCACCACAACCATGATCCCGACCTCTCACCATGCCCCCATCTCCTCACAATCATCATCCTGATATCTCCCCATCCCCCCCATCTCCCCACAATCATCATCCCGACCTCACACCATCCCTTCCTTTCATGGCCCTGAACTCTCAGCAAACCCCTCAGCACCCCGATCGTGACTCAGAGCTAATGGCTTGAATGTGCTCCTATCCCACCGCTCGGGCTGTCAGGTGGGACTCTGCAGCAGGATACTTCAATGAGATCCTGCCATTAAGATCCTTACTTTGCTGGGATTTTCCCATGCTACTGCACTCCCTTGCACCTTCGTCGCCTCCCGATTAATATCAGGGTTTTCAGTCTTGGGGGATGAGAGCTCGCAAACGCACAAGACTAATTTCAAAATGCAGCTGGACTGTTACTGAGTGATTCCCAAATCCCACCAGGCTCATGGATACAATGCAAGTAAATGGCCATTTCTGGTTTACAGGGAATTCGGAGTGTTCAGAACCTGCTCGATGTACTTGGTAGTCCCGGGTATCTCGATATCAGCGCAAGATCAGCCATGATTCAGTTCCTTCTCAACCCTCTGAGCGCAGGAAGGCAGTTAAAAAAATTATATCACAATACTAATGCAACAATGATTTTTAAACCATTGCCAAACACTAAATCTGATAAACTAGAGTTCACAGACTGGATTGAGTCAAGTGCAATATTCTCTGTATCTTTAGAACATTTTCAGAAGTTGTAAATGTTCTAAGAAGCTATATTTTAGGCAGATGCTGTTTTGGTACACAAAGGGTTAAAGTCAAGGCTCCTGTGATATGATGCAGTATGTAATTGCTCTACAGGTACCTTTCTTTCTTCCCCATACCAATCTTCAAATATTCTCAAGTGCAGTGATTCAGTAATCTTAATCATGGTTTTTAAATATAGACAGCTCTGTGCTGCTTTTCAGTTTGAAATCATCTCTCAGGAAAAAAAAATCACATGGAATAAAATATTACCCTCATATTAAAATCACACTTTTCCCAATTTAAAAAAAAAACTTGAACAGTCTTTCTTCGGTACTAAATGGATGCACTCCATCGATTGCCTGGTTAACTATCCGTGTGGGTCCAAGGTCAGCAGTTTCTGTCATTCTGCAATGAAAAGAGCAAATGTTCGGCAGCAGTCGTTCAAAAGCCAGTTTGATTATCCTGCAGGAAGTTCACATTTGACCTTCTGAGCTTCACACATTTCCTGTTGTCTCAGACCTGATTGAGATTGTTGTAAGTGCACAATTTCTTCACTACCTGCAGGCCATGCCTCCCCACTACCAGCTAGTGACGATCATAGGCTGTAGCGGCAGCCGCTGGTGCCGACCCACGGGTTGCAGTGCTGTAATAATAGGGGGAACCTGAGAGAGAACAACACCAGGATTAGAAAACATTGCACATCGGAAAGAAGGAAGCAGTTCACGTTGACGGTCTATGAGTGACAAATGAGAAATTTTAGCTAACCTTAACCGCTTGGGAGTGATTGCAGTTATGGATTAACTTTGACCAATTGGCCAACAATGTCTTTAAATGTTAAGTGAATGAATGAAGTTGAAAACTTGTGGAATTGTTCAAGGGCAAGTAAAGAAAGAACATTGATGTCCAATGACATTGTTCACCGAAAGCACAAAAATGTAGGAAAGGGTGAATATTCTAAGGGCTGATTTTCCAAGCAGGCATATCCCAGCAAGGAATGGTGCTTGCAGCCAGAGCTGGATGGAAATTCATGGAACCACAGCTGCCAAATTTACCTCCACTTAAATGAATGGGTAGAACTTCAGGAACTGTGGGGCCATGATTACATAATCAGCACTGCTCCTGGCTGCTCTGCAGATTGGGGAGTCAGCTCTTATGTAACATACTATAAACTCCTACTAAGCCATTGTTCACCTGCCTGAACTATACAGAGGTATCGTCCTTTTGTAATGGGTAGAAAATACTGAGAACTCCTTTTCCAATTTTTAAGTCTGTAATCATTTATGAGTCACTGATAACAGACAAAGAGTTCATGAATAAATGTAATTAGATCAACAAATCAGTGTCTTTCATGGTCTATAGCTACAAAAGTAAATGAAAGTTCCCCTCAATCACTAATTATATCACTAAGGACAGCTTCAGAAACAAGAGCATACATTTAATGCATCACTATTACAGCTATATGTACCTACAGTTTTACATGAAACAAATTCCCCACTCCACAAATCCCCCACTGCATATCCAACAAGCTCTCAGTCCCTTTTAAGGAAAATGATCATTCTACATTTCTGCCATTAACATTAGAGTCACATTTTAGGCAGAGTTGGAGAGGGGAGTAAAGGAGGTAGGGACAGATGTGTTGGATAAACTTTACAAGGCAGAGTTTGCAATTTTCTGCTCCTGGGAAAGCACATCTCCTTGGGAACAAATGCCAAGATATAGGCTTGGCAGCCATTTGGTTTGAAAATGTCTATGGATGACGATGGGTAAATCTAAGTTATTGTTGTGATAATGTACCTTAACACCAAAGTCAAAAACATCTCCTTCTATCTTTGTGCCCTTTCTTGGTAAGTTGACAATTTCTGCTGAATTGTAAACACTTCCACACTACAAGCCCATACTCAGTTGGAATTGGAATGAATCAATCCAAACCCATTTTATGTTAGATCCGAGCAGCAAAGAGAGACATTTACCGCTTATGAAATTCAAGCCTTGGGCTCCCATTGTGGATGGACAGCATGCTCACCACTGCCCCGCACCCCCCCCAAAATGGAATTTTCCTTTCCCCCACATAAATGGCATTAAGTAATTGGAAAGTAACCACAAAAAAAGAAAAATGCAGGTAACCAAAACAGGCCTGGGTTTATCTGTATATCGATATCCTTACTACCTGGAGAATTTAAAAGATCTCCTGACACTATTTAAAGAAGAGCAGGGAGTTCTCCTGATGTCCTAATCAACATTCTCAACCAAGGTACCTGCCATTAGTTAGACCAGCCCCTGCACCTACAGCTCAAAAAAAACTTAGGTCCACAAAGCTGCTGAAAGTGTGAGCTGATAACAGCTCGGTGAGGGAGACAGGGCATCTGGGACATAAGTGAACAGGGCAACCAATGGGGTATCTCTGTTTCCAACCAGATTGAGGGAGTGGAAAACAACCCCAGGGAAGACCAGGAGAAGGGTGTATAAAAATGGTTGAATTCAATCAGGTACAGAAAGAGAAATAAAAGGAAGAAAATATTTGACTAAGAGAGGGAAAAAAAGAGACAGAAAGGAAAAGTAAGGAAAACAATTAAAATTAAAAATGTGGCAATTTTAAAGCTTTCGTAAAAAATCCAAAATTGAAGGAATGAGACTCCACATGCGTAACAGTTAATTTTCAGTACCAGAGAGGTTGACTAGCAGTAATTAGCACCTATCATCTCATCAAGCTGCTTGCACTACTAATTACTATCCCCAAGTAATGAGTTTAGTTCAGTTTGCATCTCCCTGCACAAATACAGCACTTTCACACCATTTAATACACGTCAAATATGAGGCAGACAACGAAATGTCATTTTAGCAAAACCAATGGTGAAGCGGCATAACTCGGAGAGAAACTTTTGCATATTCACACACAATCATATTTTTACACCATATCTGAAGCTAATGTATCATACACATATAAATAATGGTAGGTGGCATTTGCCTCACCATTATTTCAACAGCAAATTCTGGTTCATAAAATGTATCACTGCTGTGTGTGGAATCCTGCTGTATGCAAATTGTTTTTTATATTACAACAGTGACTATAATTTCAAACTCATGTATTGACTGAATTGCTTTTGGCCATCCTGAGGATATGAAAGGAGCTACATAAGTGCAAGTTCTGTCTTTACCCAGCAAATTAAGGAATGTCCAATAAATAGAGATAAGCACAAAGAATATAATTTGAACAGAATTACGCAAAATTACAACATTCAATAACGTTCTTCAATAAGCTTTTTCATTATAACTAATGTGTCAGTGAACCATCGAACAGCACAATAGTGAGCTGTCGTAGTCAGAGCATTTGTTGAATATTTATGGTGTTTGATGAATAACACATAAATATTGTATTTATGTCAAAAATAGTAATAAACTGAACATAATCAAGCTTTGAGAACAAAATCAGAAGTGTCTACCACTGTGGAAGAGGAGTGGGACCATTTTCAATCCTGAAACCAGTTAAAAGTTCATTCAGACATCTAAATCCATACCCCAAGTGTGATATTAGATTTAATATGTTAAGGGAATATGGCTGTGGTCCTGGGTTCAATGGCCTTTAACATGGTTTGCAAATGACATCAAGCATTTGCTAAAAGTAATAAAAACCAAAACCAGAAGCTCGGGGCCATGTTTGTGGACTGAAGGGAGGTGTTCCACAAAGCTGACACCCCCAATCTACCATTGGTCTCCCCAATGTACAGCAAACCACATTGTGAGCAGCAAATACAATATTCTAAATTGAAAGAAGTGTGCTGAATTGCTGTTTCATGTGGAAAGTGCATTTAGGGCCTTGACGGTGAGGAAAGAGGAGTTGAAAGAGCAGGTATTGCATCTCCTTTCATGCAGAGTGCCATGGGGAGAGGAAGGGGTTGTGGGGGAAGGGACCAGGGTGTCATGGAGGGAACAGTCCCTCCAGAATGCTAAAAGGGGAGAGGAAGGAAAGATGTGTTTGGTGGTGTCATCACGCTGAAGTATAGCAGTGGATGACCTATTGAATATAAAGGCTGGTAAGTTAGAAGGTGAGCACAAGGGGAACACTATTATGCATCTGGGAGGGAAGAGGATAGGTGTAAGCAGGACTGCTGGAAATGGATCAGACAGGGTCAAGGGTTCTAGCAACCATAATGGTGGAAGCAGGGGGTGGGGGGTGGGGGTTGTGGTGAGGAGGGTGTGGAATTCTCTGTTGAGAAATAGGAGAGAGATATGAGAAGCCCTGGTAAGGACGGACACATCATCAGAACAGATGCAAGGGACAAGGAGAAATTAGAAGAATGGAATGAAGTTCCTAGAGGAAGT
The DNA here is from genome assembly GCF_964194155.1 of Cetorhinus maximus. NCBI lineage: Eukaryota > Metazoa > Chordata > Chondrichthyes > Lamniformes > Cetorhinidae > Cetorhinus > Cetorhinus maximus. The sequence continues at coordinate 135,936,224 of NC_135880.1, forward strand.
GGGGTGTGAGGAAGTGTTGTTGAGGTAGCTGTGAGAGTCAATGGGCTTATAGTAAATATTCTTTGTTAGTCCAACCCCATAAATGGAGACAGAGATGTTGAGGAATGGAAAGCAAGAGTCAGAGATAGACTATATGAAGATGAGAGAAGGGTGGGAACTGAAAGCAAAATTCATGAAACTTTCCAGATCTGGGCAAGAGCATGAAATGGCACCAAGGTTTTGAAAAGAATTGAGGGAGGGGGCCTGAGTAGGACTGGAATACGGAATGTTCCATTACTAGAACCCATGCAGGTACCCAGAGCAACACTTTATGTTTGGAGGGGGCGAGTGGAGTTAAAGGAGAAGTTGTTCAATGTGAGATCAAGTTCAGTCAGGTGGAGGAGGGAGTTGTGGGGGGAGACTAGGCGGGCCTCTGTTCATGGAAGAAGCCTGCACGACCTCCAACTTCAAAGTCCACCAACTCTGACCAGCCAGCTTCTATGTCCTTCCCAAGTTCTACAAACAAGACTATGCTAGTAGAACGATCATTTCAGCCTGTTCCTACCCCACTGAAATGAGTTATTTTACCTCGACTGTTCTTTCTTTCCTTGTCCAGTCTCCTCTCACCTACATCCGTGGCTCTTCCAGTGTGCTCCGTCATTCCAGTTTCCTGGCCCTAATCATCTCCTTTTCATCGTGGACATTCAATCCCTTTACTGCTCCATCCCCACAAGGATGGCCTTGGAACCCTCCACTTCTTCCTTGAATGGAGGCCCCATCTGTCTCCATCCACGCCCAGCTTCCCCTGCCTAGCTGAATTTATGGCCAGGATTTTCTCCTCGGCGATTTGGGGGCGCGACCCACTCGCCGAGGAGAAAATGACGCGGGATGACGTCAGGAGGAATCCCTGACATCATCCCGATCCCTTTAAATTTTTAGGAAGGCGGGTGGACAGCGAAATCAGCTGTCCGCCCGCCAACCTATCAATGGCCAATTGAGGCCATTGACTGGCTAATTAAGATAATTAAATACCTGCCCGTCCAAGTTTAAGGCTGGCGGGCAGGCCAGGAGCCCCAGCAGGTTTCTGATTATTCATGAAACTTCATCCACTGGCGGGATGAAGTTTCATGTCCGTTTTTTAAAAATGCTAATAATAAACACTCAAAATTTATTACATGTTAATAATTTTCATATTTTTCTATTTTTAGACTTTACCTACCTGTCACGAATCTCCCTGAGACAGGACTTTGCCTCAGGGAGCAGTGCGCTCTTGAGGACGCATGCGCGAAAGAGCGCACTTTGACGGATGAAGATTCCCCCCACCCCCCGGAACAGGAAGTGCATAGCGCTTCCTGTCGGGCAGGCCGCTGGGCGGGCGTTAATTGGCCCGCTCACTCAAAATGGCGGCGGGCACTGTTTTGGTGGCGGGGGTCAGCTGTTCGCCCACCACCGAGCCGGTGGGGCCCGCACGCCATCCGAGGGCAAAATTCTGCCCTATGTATACAATTTAGTACACTCTATTCGCTGTTCACAATGCCACCTGCTCTATATTGGGCAGACCAAACACAGACTGAATGACTGCTTTGCTGAAAACCGCCCAACGGTTCACAAGCATGACATTGAGCTTCTAGTTTCCTGTCATTTTACTTCTCCACCTTGCACTTACACTAACCGATTTGTTCCCAGTCTCCCACAGTTTTCCAATGAAACTGAACACAACCTCAAGGAGCAGAACCTCATCTTTCAATTAGACACTTTACAGCCTTCTGGACTCAATACTGAGGTCAACAATTTCAGACCCTAACCTCTGCTCCCATTTTGTTTCCTTTATCTTTGCAAGTTTCGGTTTTACTGTCTTGTTTTTCTCTTTTTTTGCTTTCAGCTGGCAGCTGTTCATCTTTATGCCATTTACAGTTCCTCTAGACACATCTTTTCTTTCTTTACTTGTCCCATTACCGCACCCTTTGGTCTTGCACCACCAACCGTTTTGCCATTTAACCTCTCCTGTCTTCCACCCTCTCACAGACTTTCCCTTTTGCTCTTTTTTCCACCCTCCCCCTTTCACTTGGTTAGAACCTATTACATTTCTAACTTTCCCCAGTTGTGATGAAAGGTCAACCTCGGTTTCTCTCTCCACGGATGCTGCCAGCCCTGCTGAGCAGTTCTGGCATTTCCTGTTTTTATTTCAGATTTCCAACATCCACATCCAAAGTATTTTGCTTTTGATTTACTAAAAGCACTCATAGTATCTAAAGAGAGGACATCAGTACTGCACTAGCCTTATTTGTTTTAAAACTTGACAGAGGTTAGCTAAGATGTCTGGTCTTTCTTGAGCAAATACTTGAAATGGAATAATTTGCAGGACTATGTGGAAAGAGCAGGTTCATGGGACTAATTGGATAGGTCTTTCAAAGAGCTGGCACAGACACCATGAGCCAACTGGCTTTTTTCTATGTTGTTTCATTCTATGATATTATGATCTTTGATTAGAATATCAGCTGTATATTGAGAACATAGACAAATGGCTGGATGAAATTCCAGTTCGGCCATTACTACCCATCACTGTCAGTACAGAATAATTGTGGGCAGGATTTTTTAGTCGGCGTACAGGGGCAGGCCCGACACGGCGACACGTAAAATGACGCGCGATGACATCGGGACGAGTCGGCTGCACACCCACCAAAATATAAACGGCCTGTTAAGACCATTAGCAAATTATTTATTGTCATTGCTAACACTGCCCGTCCAACCTTAAGGTTGGCGGGCAGGTGAAAAGCCCAAGCGGCCTTCGCGTTTTTTAGGAAACCTCACCAACGAGCGGGATGAGGTTTCCTAAAGCTTTTATTAAATAAATTTTTAAAATTTCATACATATAAAAACATGTTCCATCTCACATGAGGGGACACGTTTAAATACATTTTTAAACCTCGACTCTCCCTCCTCCCCCCGCCCGCACCGGTAACGCTGAGCGCTACCACTTGTGTATTATGCTGGGCAGGCCTTAATTGGCCCACCCACATAAAATGGTGGCGTGGAGCCGATCACGGGCAGCGCTCGGCCCTGCAACTGCCCCCGCCCGCTCCCACCGAGTCCATCCACCATATGGAAAATTCTGCCCTGTGTGTTATTTGACATTCAGCATGTTCCAATGTCTACCTAACCTTCAAATGCACAGTGGAGGAAAAGAATATAGTTTGACCACAACAATTACTTAAAATAATACAATCCACATTCTACAATAAACACTTTCTCACTAAACAAAATCCTCAGGTAGCCTCAGACTTCAACCTAGGCTCAGGTTTGAAATTGATTTCAAACGAATCTGAAATTTGCTCGTCTGACTCAGCAAGTCAAATTTAAGGGTCATAGTACACCAGTCAAAATTACACTGGTCATTCACCTCGATCAGCAGCACAGGTGGTAATGCTGTCTGAGGTTATAAAATGAGGAGCCTCAGCAAGTATGAGCACTGTCTCATTAGAGGGCAGGAGCATAAATGAATATTTTATTGTTATGGAGGTGTGTTGATGTCAAATATTAATTTTCAATTTCATCTGCTTGCCTCACATCTGGAACTTTTTTTAAAAAAAAAAGGCAGTTTCAACTGTTAAAACAAAGACTTAAGATGGCTGCCAGAGGTCAACTAATATGTCTGCAACTGCAAGTTGGTCAAGTTTCTGGAAGTTTCCAATGTGAATTACAATTAGGACATGACCAGTAGCCCTCCTGTGGAATTTCATACTTACTAATGACAAGGATTACTTCAAAGATGGACTGAAATGTATGATGGCTGCCAGCATTTGCATCGCTATACTAGCTACATTCCATTCCATCAGGGTAGAGATGGAGAATCAACAGAAACAATGGCTACGCTTTGGAGGTGTTGATATTTTTCTTCCAAGCTCATTACATGGGAGAATGAATGAGCCATTCAGAAGTGATGGTTTGGACATTTAAAAATTAATCACCTAGGCCATAACACAATAGCCACAACTTTCTCAAGGGCAGTTAGGGATGGGGAATAAATATTGGCCTAGCCAGGGATGCCCACATTCCGTGAACGAATAATTAAAAATAAAGTTCATTGATTATAAGTCCTTCGTGCTGGGATCATGGCTGAGGCAGCTCTTAAAGCTGAAGTACTTGGTTTCTTCCTGGAAATGCTGCTGTGGAACTTGATGTCGTCTTTAGAATTTCTCTGTCTGCTGTCCACAACATGATATAAGCAAGCAGGGTTCAAGTTAGTTGAGAGATAGAGAGAGAGAGGGTGGAGAGACAGACAGCCTTCTGCTGCTAGTGTCATCTGCTTTTCAGGTGTTACTTTTCCAGACTGCTCGAAAGCAAGCAGGGTTTTGTAATAAAAGACATTTCAAAATTGTGATCCTGATCCCAAGACCTCTCTTGCCATAATGTTTGAATACTCCACAGAAGGTAATTGATTAGTTCATCCCTGGACAGACTTTGGCTATTGTGATACCTGGATGACAAAGAAGTTAGAAATTGAGATAAGGAAGAAAAAGTGTGCTTATGACAGGTGTCAGGTAGAAAATACGATTGAGAACCAAGCTGAATACAGAAGGTTCAGAGGAGATGAGAAGGAGCAAATAAGAGATGCAAAGGGGATGAAAAGAGACTGGCAGCTAATATAAAAGGGAATTCCAAAGTCTTCTATAGGCATATAAATGATAAAATAGTAGTAAAAGGAGGAGTAGGGTCTCTGGGATCAAAAGGGGGATTCACACATGGAGGTGGAGGGCATAGCTGAGGTACTAAATTAATACTTTGCATCTGTCTTTACAAAGGAGGAAGATGCTACCAGGCCATGGTAAAAAAAATGAGATAATTCAGACACTAGATGAATTCAAAATTGAAAAAGAGGAGGTATTAGCTAGGCTGTCCGTACGTAAAGTTGATAAGGCACCAGGACTGGATGAGATGCATCAAAGGATACTGAGGGAAGTGAGAGTGGAAATTGCAGAGGCAGTGGCCAGAATTTTCCGATCTTCCTTAGAGTCAGGGGTGGTCCCAGAGGTTTGGAGAATTGTAAACGTTACACCCTCATTCAAAAATGGGTTTAAAGGTATTACAGGCCAGTCAGTTTAACTTCAATGGTGAGGAAACTTCTGGAAACTTTGGCTCGTAAATTCCATGGGGTGGCAATCAGAGTCAGATTGCCACTCCGCTCCTAGTTTTTTACCTTGAAATCCAGCCACTCATTTCTCGCCTGACCTTCCTACTCCGGCTGGGCAAGATCAGTGCAGTGCAGCAGGTGCCTGAGGCCTTGTGCCGAGGGCAGGAGAGTCAGAGATAAGGAAGCCTTTTTTACTGCACCACAGAGGTGGGGGTGAGGTGGTCAGTCGGATGGGGGTGGGTTGGGGGGGGGGGGGGGGGGGGGCAGTGTCAGTACTATAGTTACCCAAAAGTTAGAAGTGGTTTTAATTCTTTTAACTTTTCCTGGGTAACTATTACTGTTAGACAATTGGAACCATAGGAAGTTTGTGATTTAAATTGTACGTTCCCACTGCAGGGCGATTGCCCAATGGAAGTTTGAGCTTCCCTGGCAATTGCTGTGCAACCCTTACTTGGGGGGTGAGGGTCCACTTGCACATCTTTAAGGCACCCCCCCCCATCCCCTGCAGTAACAACGCCCCAGAGCTCAGAAGTTACGGACCAAGAATTCAGGACAAAATGAATAGTCATATGGACAAATGCGGGTTAATTAAGGAAAGCCAGCATGGAGTTCTTAAGGGAAAATCATGCTTAACTAACTTGCTGGAGTCTTTTGAAGAGTTAACAGAGAGGGTTGATGAGAGTAATGCTATTGATGCTGGGTACCTGGACTTTCAAAAGGCATTTGATACAGTGCCACACAACAGACTTGTAAGCCAAATTATAGTTTGATAGAAGTCTTCAAAATCATGAGGGGTCATTAGAAACTAAGAAATAGGAGCAGGAGTAGACCACATGGCCTGTCGAGCCTTCTCTGCCATTCAATAAGATCACGGCTGTTCTTGAGCTTCAACTCCATTGTCCAGCCCGCTCCCTATATCCCTCAATTCCCTGAGAGATCAAAAATCTGTCTATCCCAGCCTTAAATTCATTCAACGATAGAGCATCCACAACCTTGTGGGGTACAGAATTCCAAAGATTCACAACTCTTTGAGTGAAGAAATTTCTCCTCATCACAATCCTAAATGATCAGCCCCTTATCCTGAGGCTGTGTCCCCCGTGTTTTAGATTCCTTGACCAATGGAAACAATCTCCCAGCACCTACCCGATCAAATCCCTTCAGAATTTTGTAGGTTTCAATGAGATCGTCTCTTATTCTCCTGAAGTCCAGAGAGTTTGGAGTCTGGACTGAATAGATAGAGAGAAACTGTTCCCACTTGTGAAAAGATCGAGAACAAGAGGGCACAGGTTTAAAGTAATTAGTAAAAGAAGCAAAAAAGTGATATGAGGAGAAGCTTTTTAACGCAGCAAGTGGTTAGGGTTTGGTATGCACTGCCTGAGATTGTGGAGGAGGCAGGTTCAATTAAAGCATTCAAAAGGGAATTAGACTGTTACCTGAAAAGGATGAATGTGCAAGGTTACAGGAAGATGGTGCTAGGCAAGTTACTCATTCTGAGGGCTGGTACTACACGATGGGCCAAACGGCCTCCTTCTGCACCCTAACAATTCTGTGATACTATTGCCAGAATGTTGTCAAGGCCCAAATCCTATGCAGTATCCAGTGCCTTCAGCCATTTCTTGATATCACGTGGAGTGAATTGAATTGGCTGAAGACTGGCATCTGTGATCTGGGGACCTCTGGTGGAGATGGATCATCCACTCGGCACGTCTGGCTGAAGATGGATGCAAATGCTTCAGGCTTGTCTTTTGTACTGATGTGCTGGGCACCCCCATCACTGAGGATGCGGATATTTGTGGAGCCTCTTCCTCCAGTGAGTTGTTTTATTATCCACCACCATTCACGACTGGATGTGGCAGGACTGCAGAGCTTAGATCTGATCCACTGGTTGTAGGATTACTTAGCTCTGTTTATCGCATGCTGCTTCTGCTTTTTGGTATGCAAGTAGTCCTGTGTTGTAGCTTCACCAGGTTGACACCTCGTCTTTAGGTATGCCTGGTGCTGCTCCTAGCATGCCCTCATGCACTCTTCATTGAACTCTTTATCTACTTGCCTTTTCGAATTGAATCTTAATTTGGCTAAAAGTTAACCTCGTCTAATTTGTAACTTGCATTTTTGCGTGTGCGCGTGTGTGCACATGTGCACATGCATGTGTTGCAATAGTCAGGACATGTGTTTACCTTTTTAAACATTTTAAATATCTTTATTTGAGTGGGTTTTTAGCACAATAAAAACTAACCCCTTATATGTTTAAACTCTAAAAAGCCTGTCAAACTGAGTTCTTTGCAATCAGCACGTAAACAGTTAAGTACATACACTGAATTAGCACACTGACCCTTATAAATTTATAAAAAATACCCTGTTACAGACAACTGAGGGGTGGGAAGAAAGGGTGCGGGGGGTCTTTGCATCCTTCCTCATCATCTGGTCATAACAGTGTATTCACTGTTTCTGAACATATTGGTGGCTTTACATATGCATTCACACCATACCCTGGCTCACCACTCAGCTGTCAGTAATTTTAGGTTATAAACCCAACACATGGCCACATACTACACTCCTCATTAAGGACCTGATGTATACTTATCACAGCGCCACAAAGCCCAGTACTCACGAGACCTGAGAGGAACAAAGGGATGAATTCTCACCATGTAGGCATATGCAATGGAACACCAGAGGTGTGGCATAAGGCCAGAAATCCATATACATATCTTCATCTTTAAACTATGAGATTGATCTAAAACATTAGAAACCAACATACCTCTTCCATTCTAGACCAGAAGCAACAAACAGATAGATCGCCATGCCAGAGCTTGGTAACAACCTTCCTGCTGGACTAGCAGGTGTCACACAGGCAAACATTCACTATAGTTCTTACCAAAGAATTAAAAGGCACATATCTTCCTTATTGTGGCTCCAACTACTTACTGCATGTGTTCAGCTGGCAAATTGGTATGGCAACCAGGAAGGATGGTACCTCAACACGTAGGTAATGGTTTTGCATTAAAGAGGCATATCTGAAGCCAAGTATCATGTTTGGGTCCAAAATCAGGTCACTTTGAGTTTGGGTTCTATTCTCTCACACAACCTTTATAAATTTGCCTAACTTCAGACTGATAATTTGACTCTGTCTTTGTTTGGCTCTATGAATAATGTCCCTGACTAGGGTTTGGATTTACACAATTATATTGTCAGAACTTTCTCTACAATATTGAACTCCAGTGGCTCAGTGGTTCTGTTCTGTTCTGGGCCCCAGCCAAAATTCTCTCTAATTCTCCATGCTGTGTGCAGGTTGTTTGTTGCACCATGCCATCCCTTTAAGATTGGTACGCAGTCACACATGTGCAAATCTTAAAGAGATCGCTGCTTGGGCACAGTCTGTTTGTTCCCAGTGTGGCTCACTCTCGATTTCTGCGTGGCTGTACACTCACGCAGCTTAAAGGATGTCAGCCCTGGGTTCCCCATATTATTTGGCGTAGATGTCTGCTGTGCCCAGAATTATACAATATGGCGGGGAAGTGTTTGTAATTCTGAGGCCTAGTGCACCAGTAAATGACAAGCCTCATTAGCAAGCCAGCAGCCAGCTTTCAAAGGAAAATACGTAAGAGAGCACATACTAGCATAATATGGCATTGCTGCCATAATTTCCTCTAGCGCCCATTTGCAAAAGGTGAAAAAAAGCACAGCGGCTCCAGGAGTTCTCAAAAGTGGCAGAAGCTTTGTATGTTTTATTTTTTATGCAATGCCTCTATTACTACAATTGTCCAGTATTTGATATTTCAATTGAACATTCGTGTTAGAAAATATTGATGAGCTTAAAACTTAAGTTTTTTCTCAGAAGTACCTCACATACTGTATTTTCTGGTTTAGGTGCCTAACGATGAAACAAAGATACAGGGAGGCCAGTGTGCCCTAGAACATAAATGCAAGCCAATCTGCCAATCACCAAGGATCCCCAGGGGGATCACCAGCATGCCAGCTGCAGAGCTCTGCCATCTGCAATAAGCATGCTATAGGCAAATTGCCACGCAGACACCTCAATGCCCACAGGTATGGTACTTGTCGATCACTGGGTGCCAACAATGTAACGTCAGTCAATGTGATGCTCGTGGAAAAAACAGGTGCTTCAAACAACACAGACTGTAATTTCACCTCCCTTCCCACTGAATATAGAGACACAGCTACCCAATGCTACAATACTACTACATTTCCAAAAGCACAATAGGTCACCGATGGTTGCCACGTACCCACCCTAAAGCTCATCCTGGGTAACATTAGTGGTAACCATGCTTTCCTATGTAAAGGCTATGGAGAATATGAGTGTGGCAAAGCTTCTAAATGAAAGTTGCAGCTTGAATATGTGCCCTGTTGAAGTATGGAGTTGCTTGAGACAGAAGGAGCTGCAAGGTTGTGTGAAGGTTGGGAATGGGCCAGTGGTGGATCTGAGACAGGTTGAAAGCCAGCTTTCGGTGGCAGGCACTATTTATCAGGTGCTTGGCACCTTTGAATATTCCTACCTTACCAGGGAGATTACATTACACTGTCATCTTTTGCTTCTGTTCAACCTGTCCACCATGTAATACTATCTTGTGAAGAGGTTTCCCTGGACTGTCTTCCCTGTGCACTTTGTCAGACACAAAGGGTTCAGGACAGGAGCCAAGGAGCAAGACACTTGCTTCAGACAGTTTTGTGCCCTGGCATTAGATTGCTTTATGGCCCCCTCCCTCACCCTGCAGCCTTTGCAATGTTTTTCTTAAATACAATTCTCAGTCTTTCTAAAGACCTGTCCCTCTCAGCAACTCTCAAGAGCTGGGTGCCTTCCATTCTAAAGCAAATCTCTCCATTACTCAATCCAGCTCATCTGACACTGAGCTGTGAGAATGCTACAAAATGTTAACATTAGCTGACTTTGCATCACTGGACAAAGCTGGTCCTTTGCTCCCATTCCATGCTCACAGTGTCTGGAGAGTGTCCGTGCAGAATCAGGCAGGACTCTGAAGATGAGCATCAGGCTGAACTTGGTGTGAAATATGGCAGGACTCCAATGCTAGTCTATGAAGAATCATTCATATGTCTACTTCAGGTAAACTAAAACATTATACTCAATTAGCATGTCACTTATACTGAATACAATCACAAAGGATCAAAGTAACTCAGCACTCCCATTCCTTCCAGTTATTTTTCCCCTCACATTGTATCTTATTGAGGGGCAGATAGATAAACTGTAAAGCTACTGTGACTAGCTGTCGGTAGGTACAAATTTCCCCTACTTGGAGAGGTTCCTTGCTTTGCCTCCTACCCTAGGTGACCTGGTTGCTATTAGAAACTCGACCAGCTGCTTTCCTATCGCTATGGTACAGCACGTTAACACATGTTGTGGTGCAGTGAGGCTCTTCTCAGAAGGTGCAAGGCCAGCCAGGAGCGCACTGAAATGGCTGATTCTAGAAATAGCAAAAGCATGGGTGAGAGTTTCAGCAACAGATGGGCTCAGTCAGAGCAGAGGTTGACAGGAAGTAGGCTGTCTTTGTGGTGGAGAGGATATGGGGTCAGGAGCTCAGCTCAGCATCAGGGATGCTGAACTGCAAACAGTTCTGAAGAGTCTACTTCAGTGCGAGACAGTGAGCAGGGAGTGGAATGGAGCTAGGTAACGAGTGATCAAAGCTTGTGGCAGGAACTGAAGACAATGGCCTCGATAACATCCTGGCATGATCATCGTTGGGGGTTTAAATCTGAAAAGAAAACACTAAATGCTTCTCCAACATGATTCATATGTGCCTGCTGCCATTTTTATGGCAGTGGGTGGCGAGGCGTGCAGATGTCCTGTCTTGGAGATGCAGGACACTTTGTTAGCATGCATAAATCTGGCTCCCATAGTACACCTGGGAGTCCAATTTAAATTGAATTGTTGCTGAGTGGGAATTCCCAATACTCCGCAAGCATGAGCAAGAGATGGGAGTTGCGGGATTCAGAAGATAAGTCTTTTTACAGCACTCCTAGTCGGCCAGAAGGAGAAGGAATGCTCTTCCCACCCATCCCTCAAGGGAATCTCTGGCCTCCCTTATGCCGATTGCAACCTCTCTTTCCAGCCCTTGCTGCAATTGCCAACCTCTCCCACACTGCTGGCCCCTCTCTCCCACACCCCACCTTCCATGATCACACAGTTGATCCCACCTCTCCCCACAAGCCCAAATCTCAAGCTACTCACCATCGACTACCGAGGACCTTTCCCCAAGGGCTGTTTTTCCCCACTCAGCAGCTGCCAGCCTGTCAATTTGGCTGACTGCCATGCTGGAAACGGAATTCGTTTTTAAAAAATGAGCTTTTGCTGTTAAATTCAGCAGGAGCTCTGGGTCGCCAGCTGGGAGGGAGCCAAGGAAAGATCCTTGGGAATCCAAGCAGTAATGATGCAGAAACGGAAAGAGAGCCATAGCTGTGACATATAAATAAGAATGGAATCAGGTGACAATAAACCAACAAGCCTGGTTGTGTCTTAATAGTACTGAATAGGGTTGGGCCTAAAGAAAGAAGTAAATATTGGACAGAGAAAGTCTAATCATGTTTCAGTGCAACTGAAAGCAACTGAACCAGGAGCCATCAATGGAGGTGGCCCCAATTGTCCACTCCGTTTGGGTGGGGCAGGCAGCCTGATTATGACATTTGGAAGCAGTAGGTAAAATTGTATGTGTAAATTTTTTGAGATGCTGGTACAGAGTGTGAAGATCGTTGAATAAATCCAGCAACATTTCCTCCAGAATTAATCAGTTAGAATGCATGTCGATAACATATTCATCATTCTCACCCCATCTCAAGAACTGTAATGGTCAAAGATATTTTCACATGCCAAGACATCTCTAGAGGACATGACCCCGACCCCGGAAATGCCCTAAGTATTTAACAGTTGTGGGACAAACAGCCACGTACAATGACCCCATACCCTTGTAAAAAATAAATGCTTAACTAGTTGGGTGTATTAGAGTGGGGTTTCTGTCAGCTTGAGTTAAATTCTGCAGTATACACAGATCGGTGTCAAAGAGGAGATAGCAACAATGCATCAAAAGAAATTTATCTTGATCTACGTCAAGTTAAAAGTAATGAGCTAAAATGGCACAGGAGTTATCACATTCAAAGAGCATGAAATTGGATCATTTTTCTTCATTAGATTTTGTTACTTGCATTTAGTGTTCTTTAAAGTATCAATTTGAACTCTCTTCCCCTTTATTCATTTCTACTTTGTTTTAAGCATTTTATTTGAATTTTCATCCTATCAACATCTGCTCTGTACAGAACACCCTAAACAATCACATCTCACAACAGCTAACTGATGGGACTCCTCGTCATATGACAAACTGAAAGGGGCAGCCATGTTGAGCTGTCATCGTGTGGAAAACTATGCATCACCTCACAGACCAGCCTATGCTGTAAAGAAAAGGAAACCATTGTACACATCGTCTGTGTCAATTGTATTGGAAATAGAAATGTGAATAATTAGTCATATGAAAATACAGTCTCTCTCGGTTCTTAACTGGGGTTTTAAACCATTCCATATTGAAACGATCAGTCACTGATGTTGCTGTCCAAAGACACCTCTGTCCCAACACAGGTGTCCAAAAATCTTCATGCATCTGCTGTCTGCTTGCAGACTTTTGACTAGGAACTCTTAGGTTCACAACCCTGCCCCATTGCCAATTCTCCATCACCACAGGATGTGACAGATGAACACTGGTAAAAGCTACGCGTGACTTTGTTTAATGTAGGGAACTTGGGCGCCATCACTGTCCATACAACCATCACGGATTGGTGGTCATATTTCGAGGACGCGTCAAACCACAATGACTGGGACCACCTTGAAGCTACAGCCTTCTTCCACCTTTGCAGCTGGTAAGATACGCAGTTTCTTTCACCTGTTCTGCTGTTGAGGACTTTTTTGAACTGCAGTTTGTCTGGCATCTCCCCCCGACCATGCTGCCATGGGTGGCCCTACAAGGAGCATGGAGCTACCAATAGCATTGCTCCAGGGATCATCAGAATGCACAAAGCTTCTCTACCAGGTCAAGGTGGCGATCTACGTAGAAGTGGAAAGGTAGACACTGAAGGGAAATGCTCTACTTTAGGCTTCTAGCCAAGGTATCTGATGGGGACATCAAAGGATATGTATAGGTCATGAATGAAGTGTTTGCAAACTTAGTTGAGCTTCACAAAGGCTTGACATTATATTGATGATCAACATGCAGAGTACAGTCAATCAGTTATGGAATAATGGATGTTGGAGTGAATTACAGACTTGGTTCTGAGGTAGCATATGACTAATATAGAATAGATGATTCCCTCCTGTCATGCCCCTCACTATCCCTAACACAGACACATCTGGACTTCACCCTATGACTACTTGACCCTTTTTTTAAAAAAAGAGATGACAGGACAAACGGTCATTGGCTGAATGAGAATTGACTACATAAGTGAATAGTGTCTATTTAAAGCACAACGGGCATCTGACCAGAGATTATAAAACAGGACAGGAGAATGTCTACACATTTTAACACTAGAGCGTGGAAGTCCAGAATTTTCAGAAAAACCAAAGGACACAATCTGGGTGTACAGGATCATATGAGGGCAGGACATAGAGATGAGTAAGAAAGGTGGGGAGGGGTTACAGAAATAACATCTGCTTTACACAACCTACCCTACACTTAAAAGAAAAATTCTCAAGATATGGGCATCACTGGAAAGACCAGCATTCATTGCCCAACCACAGTTGCCTTTAACTGAGCAGTTCAAAAACCCAACCTACTATACCCACTATCACACCATGTCCTACATCGCACTATTTCATTCTATTTCATTGCATTCTCTGCATATTGTATCTTATTCATATACCTTGTCATCACTCTACTGTTACATTATATAATACACCGTATAATATACTTCACACTATATTAATGGGCTCTGTATATATCATAATATCTTGTATGTAGTATATAATGTTCAATTATATAGGTGTTTCTAGTATACTTATGCAATACCACAACATTACCATTTGTTTAAACATACTAATTCATTTAAATACATACATATAGAGCACCAAATTGTAATACATTCCTAAACTTTTCATGTAAAGTTGAATCTTCAGAACTTCACTCCACCATTCCCAGGCAGTAACAGACAGCCTGGTCCGAGTCCTCTCTGAACACAATCTGTTACCTGGCATCAGGAGGTTGAAAGATCACTTGAGGTGACCTTGCACTCCTAATTACCCTTCCCCCCTCTTCCCCTACAGAGAGATGGCGCAGCCTCCTCATGATACCTCTTCAACTAACATCGCTCAAGTCGATAAAGGCAGACGTGAGGATCAAACATGCATTAGCTGATCCTCAGTCGCTAGATATGAGAGTCTAAAGCCAAGTAACAACTCTGAAACTAATGCCACGCAGAATTTTGTGGGGTGGTGAAAAAGAGAGAAAAAATAGAACACAATGTTAGTAAGGTAGACTAGAAAGGGAAATGGATTTGAAAAAAAGAGCTGCCATTACTGACAGGATCCCAGAGCAGGGTCAATGGACTATTAGATCCAGTCATGCTCCTCTACTACTTGTGTAACAGACGCACAAAAGGAACAAATCACATTTTAGGGTATAACATAAATAAGATGTAATGATATGAAATAATATACATTATATATAATATATTGTAATATAACATATTACATGCACTTCATGTACTAAACCCCCAACTCATATACACTGTATCCTGCCTATATTTTATCTTACTGTATCATTTCCCTACATATACCACACCTTATTGGCTCATATATAACTACCACACTACATCATTACACTACTCAAATATAAAGTCAGAGAGTTTTATAATAAACTACTTGATCAATACATTCCCACACACAAAGTGATATGGAAAACCGGGGATTAATTAACAATTAACTGTGGCATCTAGAGTTGGTGCCATGGAGTGACAAGATGAGGGCATTGCAATCAGAATGCTAAACATGATCTTCTGGCTCTCAGTCAGCTCACAGAAGTGATTCAGAGGGAGAAGGGGAAGGGACAGAATCAATTCCAAGAAGGCCTTCTGCACCTGCTAGTGACCAGGTCCAAAACAGCACTGATAAAGTCCTTGGAAGCTCATGATGCCTGAGACTTGGAAGTGGAAAAAGAAAATAACTTAAGTATAAACTGTCAAGGCAACTTCTTCATCAGCCTGGAGAAGAGGGATCCGTTATCTGTACATAATCACTCATTGTCACAGAACACACTGGAAAGACTAAATGATGCTGATATGTAAAAACGGCCACATGTACTCATGAAGCTCTTTATTGCACAACAAGATCTTTCAAACAGCATAATCTGAAGATGCACTTACTTAATAATCCAGCATTGGGAAATCTCCAGGAGTCATTATAAGTTGTATACTGCGGATGGGAATATGGACTCCCAGAAAAATCACTTCCTAAAACAAGAAAGAGCACAAGGAGGGTGAAATCATGTAAAGATTCTTGAGTTAATTAGTCTAGGTTGTCCTACAATTGAAGATATATGGTGAAGAAGTAGTTCAATATTATGAACCCAACCATCATTAGTCTACATCTAGTCACACTTTTCAATTAATGTGTTTCTTCACTTTCTGTGAAACTCAAACCTTCAATAATTCAACAACATCACATGTAACATCAGGGACTTATTGGTACAAGGAATATGCTGGAAAATAAGTTGAGATTTATTAACACAATCAATTAACTGGCTTCACTAATTAGTCAAAGTTTTCTGGCATTACGTCTGGTAGATATTTTCTACACCAGTTTTCTATGTCCTTCTGCCCCTTATCTGCTTTCCTCAATCCTCACTGCTTTTTCCCTCATGGATATGATGTTAGATATCGAGAACTGAGACCACATGATGATTATCACCAGATATATTTTGCGAATTCTGAACATTAACCCAATGCAAATAGCCTGGTCCTATGGCTCAGAAAATAATTAATATCAATATTTTAGCATAAACAAAGTAAATACAATAACTAGTTAAACCATTAAAATCGATTCCTTGCTTGGCTAAGTGACTTCATTAAAATATTTGTTGTCTTCTCTCAGGATTTAACCAAGTCTGCTTCCTTTGTTCCCCAAACTTTCCCCTCACACCTCAGTACTGACAGGAGTGCCTCAGCCTTCCCAGCCCTTAGCTGTGCAGATGAGGTGATGGCAATCTGTGTTGCTCTGCATATTAATCAGCAGGCGATGGGAGATTTAAACTCATCAGCTGCACTCCTGCTCAAATGATTTGAAGCAAGCCGACACTTCACGATGTGATTCCCTTCGTTCCCCCTCCTTGCTCTCAGGGGGATGCGCCAGGGCCTGACAGGCTCAGACTTCCAATTCTCTGCTTTTTATGCCTCAGTGGTCAGGGTGTCAGGCTCCTGCAGTACAGACCAGCGGAGAGCTGCAAGAGTCACTGAGCACCATCAGCTCAATGACAGAATCGCTCGCTTCATCCAGAAATATTCTGCATATCGAGTAGGAGCCAGGCTGTGCTGGAGATGTGGCAGGAGCTGAGTAAAACTATACCAGATCAATGCACGTCTAAACAGCTTGCCAGCCCCTTTATGGAAATACCACTGTCCATCAGTGGTAATTCTTGACAGCTGAACTGTTCAATCATCAGCTGTGATGAGGAGTCCCAGAGAGAAAAAACACCTTAATAAACATCAAACACAAGAATTTTAAGGGGTGCTAATTTTCTTTACATCGCAGTCCACTACCTGCCTAACAACACAAAACGTTTAATGATTACTGATTAATTAGCCTCAAGTGGACCCTTTGTGTTTCAGCTGTAAAATCTTCCCAATGGGTAACAGAGGTGCTGCAGTTTGCAACTTAATAGCAGTCTGTATGGCTCCTTGGAAAAAAGGCTTTGGCATAATCACACCAAATGAACATGATAAATAATAAACAAAGATCCCAATTAACAGTGAAATGAAAGACCGAGTTTTTAAGGGGTCCAAAGGTCTTTGAGATCCACAAATAAAGCCTCTGTGGCTGTGTACTCTGGATGAGATGTCTGTGTGGCCGACAGCAGCCCTGCAAACACCATTCATTCTCTACAGACACGAAAGGAATCGGATTTAAGACCAGCCCTAGGACATCCACTTTAAATACTGTACACCCCCATCACTTCAAAAAAACATTACAACATCAATATCTGTATTTATATAGTGCCTTTAACAAAGCAAAACATCCCAAGGCGCTTCATAGGAACGTTATCAAACTCAATTTGGAACTGAGTCACATAACGCACGATTAGAGCAGGTTACCAAAAACTTACTCGAAGAGGTAGATTCTAAGGAGCATCTTAAAGGAGGAGAGATGTTTAGGGAGGAAACT
The DNA here is from genome assembly GCF_964194155.1 of Cetorhinus maximus. Classification (NCBI taxonomy): domain Eukaryota; kingdom Metazoa; phylum Chordata; class Chondrichthyes; order Lamniformes; family Cetorhinidae; genus Cetorhinus; species Cetorhinus maximus. The sequence goes on from NC_135880.1 coordinate 135,953,716, forward strand.
CCAGAGCTTAGGGACTCGGCGGCTAAAGGCACAGTCACCAACAGTGGAGCCCTTAAAATCAGGGATGTTCAAGAGGCCAGAATTGGAGGAGCACAGGTATATTGAAGGCTGTAGGTCTGAACCAGCTTACAGAGATAGGGAGGGGTGAGGGCATGGAGGGATTTGAAAGCAAGGATGAAAATTTTAAAATTGAGAGTTGCTTAAGCGAACACCAATTTAGCTTAGTGAGCATGTGGTTACGAGTGAATTGAACCTGATGCATAGGACAAGGACAGTAGAGCTCTGGATGGCCTCAAGTTAACGGAGCGCAGAAGATAGGAGACCAGCCAAGAGTTCATTGGAACAGTCACGTCTAGGGGTAATAAAGGCTTTGATAAGGGTTTCAGCAATAGATGAGCTGAGGCAGGGGTGCAGTCAGGGAATGCCCTGGAGGTCGAAATAGTCAGTCTTAGTGATGGAGCGGATATGAGGTTAGATGCTCCTCTCAGGGCAAAATATAACATCAAGCAGTTGCGAGCAGTCTGCTTCAGCCTTGGATTTGAATCTAATCTGCCCAGGTTCAGGTTGGACATTCTGCTTACACTCCATTCAGTTTTACTCTCCATTGAAGTCAATGGCAGGTAAGTTAAAGTCAGGGCTATTCTAATAAAAAAACAGAAAATTCTAAAAATCAGCACCAAAAGCAGAAAATACTAGATAAAAGAAAAATACTGTGGATGCTGGAAATCTGAAACAAAAACAATGAATGCTGGAAAAACTCAGCAGGTCTGGCAGCATCTGTGGAGAGAGAAATAGAGTTAACGTTTCAAGTACATATGACCTTTCTTCAGAGCTAAAGGGAAGTGGAAATGGGATGAAATTTATACTGTTTAAGGGAGGTGGAGCAAGTGAAGCTGAATAGAAGGCCAGAGATAGGTGGGGTCAAAGAAGAGATTGACAAAGGTGTCATGGACAATAGAACAAAGGGAGTGTTAATGGTAATGGTAAGGGCTAAAATGGTGCTGATAGTGGCATAAAGGAAAGAAAGCAGAGTGTGATAATGGCAGAATAAGGGTAAGCATTGTGTGGGAGAACAACATGGAACAAGTAACAGATGGCCCTGTAGGGGGTGGGATGGAGGGGGGTGGTGGGGCAGTGGTGGGGAGAAAAGGATAGAAAATGGGATAAAAGCGAGGATAAAATGGGGTATAAAACAATGAATAAATGAGTAAAGTTAAAAATAAACAAAAGTAAGTGGATAAAAAATAAAAAATGATTTTTGAAGAAAGGGATTAAAAAGGGGTGAGGATAGAGGAGAGAGTTCATGGTTTGAAGTTGTTGAACTCAATGTAAGTCCGGAAGGCTGTAAAGTGCCTAATCAGAAGATGAGGTGCTGTTCCTCCAGTTTGCGTTGGGCTTCACTGGAACATTGCACTGGGAGCAGCGAATGTGGTCTCCTCTACATTGGGGAGACCAAACGCAGGCTGGGTGTCGGCTTTGCGGAACACCTTCGGTCTGTCCACAAGCATAACCCAGACCCTCCTGTCGCTTGCCATTTCAACACACCACCCTGCTCTCATGCCCACATGTCCGTCCTTGGCCTGCTGCAATGTTCCAGTGAAGCTCAATGCAAACTGGAGGAACAGCACCTCATCTTCCAGTTAGGCACTTTACAGTCTTCTGGACATAACATTGAGCTCAACAACTTCAGACCATGAATTCTCTCTTCTATCTACACCCCTTTTGTTTCCCTTTTTTCAAAATTCATTTTTATTTTTTATCCACTTATTTTTATTTATTTTTGTTTTTATTCATTTATTCATTGTTTTATCCCCTTTTTATCCCTCTTTTCTATCCTTTTTTCTCCTACCATCCTCCCGCTACACCACCCCCAAAAGGGACATCTGTTACTTGTTCATGTTGTTCTTTCACAGAGTGCTGACCCTTGTTCTGCTATTATCACATACCTTTATGCCACTATCAGCACCTTTTTTAGCACTAACCACTACCATTAACACTCCCTTTGTCCTTTTGTTCATGACATCTTTGTCAATCTCTTCTTTGCCTCCACCTATCTCTGGCCTTTTATTCACCCTGCTCCACCCCCCTTAAACGGTATAAATTTCATCACATTTCTACTTCAGTTTAGCTCTGAAGTAGGGTAATGCAGACTCGAAACGTTAACTCTGTTTCTCCCTCCACAGATGCTGTCAGACATGCTGAGTTTTTCCAGCATTTTCTGTTTTTGTTTCAGAAAATACTATAGTCAGGATCTGCAAAGAAAAAAGACAGGCTAATGTTTCCTGTGTAAGCCTTCATCAGAAAACGGTTTTCAGTCCTGGTGATCAAGCACAACTGAAGGGTCAGAACCTGCCCTTTCTCTTTGCAAATACTGACTGCCCAGCATTAACTGTTTTTATTTCAATTGACATTAACTCTGCACAGGAACAATTTCTGATTTAGAATTCTTAAATTATCATCACAGTTTTCAAGTTAGCACATATTATTTTTCCAAATGGGTTCCGATTGCTTTCCATCTAATCAATCCACGCGATCACCAGGCTGTTAGTCACATTTCTGCTATGTGCGAGATAACATTGCAATTGGGACCTCTTGGTGTCAGCCATGGTTCAATGGAAGCACTCTCACCTCAAACACAGGAGGTCTTGGGTTCATTCTCAAACTGAGATGTTAAACTAAGACCCTAGATGTAGAATACCCCACCGCACCATTTGAAGAGGAGCAGAAGGTCCTGAGGAAGCATTTCATTCTCAATCAATCACAACAAACAAAAATAAAATGGCCTGGTCATTCATCTCCAATAATGGTATCTTGCTGAATACAAACTGGTTGTTGCATTTATCTACATAACAATGGGGGCCATATTTCAAAATGAATTTGTTGGCCGTATAATGTTTTGGGTTACCTGAGGACATGATAAGATACTATATAAATGCATTACCTCTCCCTTGTGATAATTTTATTGGCCTGGTGTTTTCCTACCCTTGCCAATATCAGTGCCCAAAGGCACATCACCAAATAAACCTTATCTATACCCAAGGCCAGGCTAGCCCTTGGCCCACCACCCTTGCTCAACCCAAGCCTTTCTATCAAAGGAAGATGTTGGCTGTTATCAAGCCTCATGCCTGGTACCACTGAAATACATGCATCTATATATATACACAGGCATGTGCCTTCATTGTATGCGATTTTCACATGGGGTGTATCATGTGGTTTTTACATCATGAGGGGAATTTTCTCCCCGTTGGGGGGGTTGTGCAGGGGCGGGCAGGAGTGAGTGGGAACCCGATTGGTGTCCCCAATCAGGTGCGCACTGCCATTTTACGTGGGTGGGCCAATTAAAGTCTGCCCAGCGTGACACACACCTGGAAGCTGCTGAGTGCTCCCTGTGTGGGTGGGGGGAGTGGGGGATTCCCTGAATCACATGTGCACGAAAGAGCACAGAGATCTCCCCGAGGCACAGGGGTGCCTCAGGGAGATTGGTTTCAGTGCTAAAGTTTGAAATGAAGGTTTGTAACACTTGAGCTGGGACATGTCAAAGAGTAAAAGTATAAATTTTGATTACATTTTAAAACACTTCATGAAACCTCATCCCGCCCATGGATGAGGTTTCATGAAAAACGCGAAGACCGCCTGGGCTCTTCGCCTGCCCGCCCACCTTAAGGTTGGACGGGCAGCATTCTTAACAGCTTTAATGACTTTCTTAAGGGCCTTAATAGGCCTTTGACAGTTCGGCGGGCGCACAGCTGACACGGCTACGTGCCCGCTGAACTGAAAATCTAAATGACGCGCGGTGATGTCGGGACGCCTGCCCAACGTCACCGCGTGTCATTTTATGCGTCGGCAAGCAGGCCCTGCCCCAGCTCGCCGACGGGAAAATTCTTCCCCATGTAATCATGTGAATTTCACATGGGGGTCAAATAAATGTTTACAAAATTATGAACTTTTAAGTGGCAAACAATGAAGGATTGTTTCCACTAGTTAGCAAATCAGTAACAAGGGGACAAAAACTGAGGATTAAGACTGGAAAAATGGAATGGGAGATTAGACAGGTTTTTTCACACAAATGATTATTAAAACATGGAATTTTTCACCACAAAGGGGTTACTCAAGAGGAGACTGTAACATAATTTAGAATGGAACTGGGTAAGTGTTTGAAAATGAAAAATACAGAAGGATATGGTGAAAGGACAGGGACTTGCAAATGAAGTAGAGAGATCCAGTTTAGGAGATGTGCAGGCACAGATACGATGGTCTTCTGTGTTATAATTTCCAAAGGACCAATTTCACAATCTCACACTCCCAGCAGGACGCAAAGCTCAGAGGAAACACGACTGGGAGAACTGAGGCAACAAGTATAGCCCTGTCTCCAATCCGCACTCCCTTATAACGCAATTCCCTACTGGAAGTGTGGGATTATAGCTTCAGCCCTGATTGTATGCACCATAACCTCAGACAGTATGAAAACTTTGCTGAATTTTTAAAAATTAAAAGCCAGTGTTTTCAGCACCAACTCACAGCGAGTGTGAGATGATGCCTATTCCATTCGCCTTCCTTTTAAATTGTGATTTTGGTGCTCATCAAATTATGGGATACTGAGTTATTTCCTTGATCCATGTCAGCCCCATGCACTCACAAGTCTGATACAGTTTCATTAAATATCTGTAAATCTCCCTACATCAAGTCCCAGCAACATGTTTCAGTTCCTGCCCCAGAAGAGCATCTCTGCCCGACACCAGTGTGCAAGTTTTCCATTTCCCAATCCACCCATCCTATTGCCTCTCTGAATGAGATTGCCAATTTGATGCTAATTAGTAGCCATTAAGTACCCTGGGACCACGAGAAACTGGACTGGCATTGTCCAACTCACAGCCACAGAGTGGGGGAGACTTTCATCTCATCAAGCTGGGCTGGATTTGAGCCTAGATGAAAGACCAGTCTTTCCCACTGGATTGTAACTCCCATTCATCATTGTGTCTATAATTGAATTGTGGTTACATTTTCAGAAGCTTCCTGATTTCCCTCTGAAATAAACAACATTGCATTCAGTCAGAAGGCCCAGTGAGTTTAAAATCAAACATTATTTAAGGAATCTTCAGGATGGCCAGCACCATCCCTGGAGAGAACTGAAAGACCAGTCATCTGACACATATCTTTGTAATAATTTTGGTAAATTAAGATTAGTAAAATCCTTATACCAGGGCCTTACAAACGAAGTATACTGGATAACAAGTGGAATATTCGGTTACCCAAGGGAGAGGGGATGGGGCAGCCCGCAGGTGGATTCCAAGGGTTCCTCGTGGATTAAGCTGGTGATCTTGCATTCTCCCACTCCACATCCTGAATATAGTACTGTCATAGTGCAGAGCATACATTTTAAAATATCAGGATCATAGGTCCACAGGGGCAGAATATGTTTGAAATTAACATAAAGACTGTAGGCAATAGAATTAGTACAAGTGAGTCTGTATGAAGCAGATCAAATAGAGAGCAGAGCATCACCATGATACCTAGAAGGATTAAACTCTCAGGAGGAGAAAATAAAATAAACCTCAATTTAATTTAATTTAACTTAATTTCTTATTTTAACAATTTTGCTTTTCATATGAATTAATTAAAACCAGCTTGAATTTGTGCTTAAAAATTTTTAAATGGGGAACGCAATAAAAAAATTCTAATGTGCTTCAAACAGAATAGATTAAAAACATGAATTAGCTGTGTAAAAGTGGAAGTCTGTATATTCCATCTTTTATCATAATAGCAGTGAAACTATTTTAGTTTACAGCATTAGCAATGATTAACAGCAACAGTTTATCTTATGAAAAGAAAATGCAATCTTCTGAAAGAAATTAAGTAACACAAATGCATTTGGAGCCAGTCTTGGCACCATGGCAGCCTTCTCGCTCTGAGTCAAGAGCTGGTAGGTTCAAACTACTATCCAGAAATTTGAGTCCATAATCTAGCCTGACACTTCAGTGCACCTTTGCTGGTATTATTTTTTGACTGAGACTTTAAACCGAGTTAATCTGCCTTCTCAGGTAAAAGATTCCATGACACTATTTGAAGAAGAGCACAGGAGTTTTATTTGTGTCCTGGCCAATATTTATCCCTTAAAAAAATCACTAAAGCAGATTATCTGGCCATTATCTCATTGCTATTTGAAATGTGTGCAGATTGGCTGTTATGTTTCCCACTTTACAACAGCGACTATACTTCAAAAATATTTCATTTGTGATAAAACACTTTTGGACATCATGAGGACATAAAAGGTGGTACATAAATTCAACCCTTTCTTTCATTTATCCTGTGATATTCTTGTCCCATTAGTATGAATGGGATGGTAGGAGGGGCTGGCAGGAGAATCCCAAGTGCACATATGGGAAACACCTGCGAAGGACCCATACCAAGTCAGTGTCGGAAGATGTATCACTGATAACACTGTTTAAATCACCTGCTGCTTTGACATATCGCTGCCTCACTGCTGGTTCAAAAACTACAAATATTCTGGAAAAATATTCTAAACAGGTCATCTCTACCAATTTACAGTGGGTCCCATAGCTGACAATCTGCAGTTGCTTTCTAAAAAGATAAAGAATTTCAGCCCAGAGTCTTGCATAGCTCAGTGGAATAGTACCCTGTGTAAGGTTAGCGTGAGTTGCTCTCTGTTTTCTGAACTAAATTGTTTCTCAATATTTACATGTACTTTATTAAAAAAATGAATAAAATAGTGATTGACCAAATTATTTTCCATTAAAAAATCAATTAACATCGCTGATTTTAATCAGTAGCATTGGAAAATAATTGGTTACTTCTTATTTCAGAATCTCTAGCTGGAATATTGGGATTCAAGCAAATGAATATTTTTGTACTACTGTTTAAAGAATAATGAAGGCAAGAATATTCATGCAAAACTCCCTGTCGTAACCTTTTATGGGCTGTATTATTTTAGGATTATCATTAGGGAGCTCCCTAAATCTTTTCTGCAGCAGTAACCTATAGCTGGATTTAAACAAGATGCCTGCAGTATCTCAGAAAGCTGTACTGAGGTTTACTATGCAATTGTATTTTATTTAAAAATAATAATCTGGTAATGGCTTGTCTCGTGAAGGAACAATACCAGTCACAGATCTTGTTCAATGGAGACTTAAGCAATTTTTAAAAAATTTTTAAACAAGTCAACTAAAGGAAAGATAATTTCAAGTAGATGTCCCCAGCAGCCAGCCCAATGGAATCATGAGGGACTCCCAATAAACACTGCGAGCCTGTGCATAAGGTGGGTGAGGGAAGGAGTTTAATTTGGTATTGGGGGCATCAGTGTTTCAGGAGTTTAACATACACTCTAGCTGTAACACAGGCCTCTGGGATATGTGAGGTGAAGCTTAACAATCGCCCACAAACATTGAAATGGTAATTTCTATTTCTCCCATCCACCAAGTGGCAACCAGTATCACTGATTAAAATAAAATTTAACTAAGCAATCTGCCTTCTCCGTATTTCCACAGCAAAAAATGGAATTTAATGCTAGAGCAAACATGTGTTTAATAAACAGAAGAACCCTTGAGAAACATCCCAGGACTCCAAACCAGCTCCACAACTACAGTGTTTGTCATTAACAATCACATGACATTAATATTCCATAAATGAGTGATGAATCTTAGGTTCAGGTGGGCATACCTTGCTGTGAAGTAATTGTTCCACTCTTGGCCTGAAGTAGCATCTATGAAAATTTAATGCCCCCCCAACACATTTATGAAATATTTCAAATAGTAATTGCTAAAATAGAAAATAATTACTCCATAGAATTTATTGCTTGCAGTTTTCAATGAACTGCACTTGTAGGCAGTCAAATTAAATTTCACAAAAAATATAAAGGCTCCCATGGGGAGCAAAATGAAGGAAAGAATACAATCCTTTCCATGTTATTTTCTGCAATTTCCTCCAATCCTTTATCCAGGTTTAATATAAGAGGCAGAGAGCAACAGCGTGAAGCCAAGGTCACTTTCTTGCCATCACATTTATTTGTTTACTTCGCATGCATGAAGTTCAATTAGTTTATAACGTCATGTACACCTGAAGATCACTGTCTGGTACTTCATCGAGACTAAGATCGATAGATTTTGATTTGGTCAGGGTATCAAGGGATATGGAACAAAAACAGGTAAATGAGGACTGAGGTAGAGCCTTGATCTAAATGAATGGTGGGACAGGCTCGAGGGGCTGAATTTCCTACTCCTGTTCCTAATGCTCCTATAATGCATTATAGAATCCCCAACCCAAACTGGGCCCAAAGTGCACACTGGAGCTTTATTGCAACATATGCAAAGTCCAAAGCAAATTAAGAGTACAACCTGGGACATATCCCCAGTCCCTAAATGCTGTTGTTCACAGGTCATTGGGACTCCATTCTATATTCCGGTTTGGGAGCTAGGGTAGGGAGAAATTGGGCATTTGTTCTTTATCAGTGAATAAAGAAAGAAAACACTGAAGTCAACCAAAATGTGTCAAAAATTCATTTTCTACTGCTAACTGCCAGGGTTTATAGTCAGTATACATTAAACCAGAGAAGTGGGTAAATGGAAATAATTCCATTGCCCAGCACTAAGTTCTCTCACCTAGGTGATCAGAAAACAAAATAGGTACTATTTCAAGCCATTGGTTATAATTTTCAAGGGTGTGGCACAACTTTCAGATTAATTTGCTAGTTAAAAGCAGCTCAAGTTTTGCAGGTACTGTTTGTGGTCCTATTTGAACCCAAAAATGAGAAGTAGACAAAATTCAAATCCACGGGTCACTTTTGCTGCCTGTTAGATACCATGATAATATAACCTAGGCTGTCAGTTGTTTCCTGTTAACACCAATGATAACACATTTAAAAAATGCCAATAGAAAAAGTGAGGCTTACAAAATGAAAAAATTATCACCTTGGTGTGACTCCACACTGAGGTCTGATACTGGCTCCGTTACATATAAGGTGCGACTGAGCGATAGACTAGCTCTAGTCATTGTCAGGCTCTTCTTAAATTAAGCAATTTTTGCATATGTAAAAGATCAGTATATTCCATGAGCTAGATGTGCAATGATATCCAAACACAGCAACTAGTAACTAGTGAAATCACTGCAGTCTAGTCAGAAACAAACTGTCAGGGATCACCAGGAAACTCTACATCCAGGTTGTATTACACATTCACATTATAGTAATTTTGCTTAACAGTAACTACCACCTTCAATGTAGCCTCAAATCCTATACAGATTCAGCGTACCCTCTCTTTGTATATCCACTGTACCAACTTACTGTATACCTGTTTAGGTAATTCTTCATTGTATATGTTCACGGTGTCCTCCCATTGTATAAACATTCAAGGTACCCCACGCACCCCCCCGCCATTGTATACCAAGCGCAATGTTTCATTGTTTACTGGATCCCCATAACCTTTCACTTACACCCACTGTATCGCGCCATTGTAAATCCATTCACTGTACCCTCTCATTTTATACCCATTCACTGTACCCTCTCATTTTATACCCATTCACTGTACCCTCTCATTTTATACCCATTCTCTGTACTGTCTCACTGTATACCCATTCACTGTACCTTCTCACTGTATACCGATTCACCTTACACTCTCATTGTATACCCATTCACTGTACCCTCTCATTCTATACCCATTCACTGTACCCTCTAATTTTATAGCCATTCACTGTACCTTCTCATTTTATACCCATTCACTGTACCCTCTCATTTTATACCCATTCACTGTACCCTCTCATTTTATAGCAATTCACTGTACCCTCTCATTTTATATCCATTCACTGCACCCTCTCATTTTATACCCATTCTCTGTACCGTCTCACTGTATACCCATTCACTGTACCTTCTCACTGTATACCGATTCACCTTACACTCTCATTGTATACCCATTCACTGTGCCCTCTCATTTTATACCCATTCACTGTCCCTTCTATTTGTTCAGACAGTGTACCCTCTTGTTGTATATGTTCACTGCACCTGCTCATTTTATATCAGTTCACTGTCACCTCTCATTGTACACCCATTGTACCCTCACATTGCATTTCCACTGTACACTCTCATTGTTTACCCATTCACTATACCCTCTCATTGTATGCCCATTCACTCTATTCCCTCATTTTATGCCCATTGTATCCTCTAATTGTATATCCACTAGATCCTCTCATTGTATACACTTTTATGGTATCTTCTCATTGTATACCCTTCATTCTACATGCTCATTTCATACTCATCCACTGTACCCTCTAATTGTATGCCCATTTATTCCACATGCTCATTGTATGCCTAGTCACTGTACCCTCTTGTTGTATGCCTACTGCACCCTCACGATGTATATCTGTTCACTGTACCCTCACATTGTGTAACCATTCAATGCACCTGTACATTGTATATCCACTGTAGTCTCTCATTGCATACCCACTCACTACACCCTCTTATTGTATATCTGTTTGTTGTCTACCCATTAACGATACCCTCTCATTGTATGTCTGCTGTACCCTCTCATTGTTTACACACTCACTGTACCTTCTTGTTGTATACCCACTGTACCCTCTCAATGTATATCCATTGTACCATTTCACTATATATCCATTCACTGTACATTTCCAATGTATACATACTGTACCATCTCATTGTTTACTCATTCACTGTATTCTTTCATTGTATACCCATTCACTGTATGTTCTGATTGTATACCCACAGTATCCTCTCATTGTATGCCTGTTTATGAAATTCTGTCATTATCCACTGTGCTCTCTCACTCTATACCCAGTGTGACCTCTCATTCTATACCCATAGTAACTTCTCATTATATACCCATAGTACCTCATCATTATATACCTATTGTACTCTCTTATTGTACACTTGTTCACTGTATGCTCTCATTGTATACCCAATGCACCCTCATTGCATATCCAAAGTATACCCTCTCCTTGTATACAAATTGTACCATCTCATTGTATACCGGCAGTCTATTCCCTCATGTTATATACATACTGTACTCTCCCATTGTATACACACTGTACCCTCTCACTGTATAACTGTTGACAACTATGACTGTTGTCCTGCTATTGCATACCCTTTCACTGTGCCCTCTCATTGTCCCACCCTCACTGTATACCCTTTGTACCCTCATTGCACATCTGTTCACTGTACCCTCTCACTGTTTATCTGTTCACTGTTTCCTATCATTGTGTACCCATTCACTGTGCCCACTCATTGTCTACTCACCATACCCTCTCCTTGTCTACCCACTGTATCCTCTCATTGTACACCAATTCATTGTATCTTCTCATTGTATACCATTTCACTACATCACCCACTCTCTGTCTGTATCTGTCTGGCTGTCTATCTTTCCCTCACTGCATATGATTCTCCTTTTGTCTCCGCCTCTCTCTGCCTGCTATCCTTTTTCTCTCCCACCATCATTCTCTCCCTTTTCTCTTCCTTGTCTGTCTCTCTCCTTTTCCTGCTGTCAATCTCTTTCACCTGTCTGTTCGTCTCTCTCTGTGGTTGTCTATCTTTTCGTTTCTTCCTGTCTGTCTCTCCCACTCTGTTTTTCTTTCTCCCCTCCCCCTCCCACTCTCACACACAAGCTTGGAGTCTCCTAGCTGAGCAGTGCCACCCATCAATTTCAAATCAATTTTCCCAATTCAGGTTATCAGCAGTGTGATATCAACACATTCGATAGTTTACTGGTGATAATATTTAAGACATTTAGACTGTCGAAAAGTGCCAGCATTTAATAATTATCGATCCATTGAATTTTATAAATAAAGTATTAAAAAGCAGCACAAGAACACATTGATTTTAGTAGGGAAAGCAGAGCATTCCCAAGCATTGCCCTGTACCTGCATCATTGCTCTGTTAAATTTCTGTTCCCTGTCATTAATTAGTCTCTTGAATTTGCAAAATGATTTTTCCTCCTCAGCATTGCCCTGATTTTCTATAATGAGATTACTCTCCATAACTCTAGATAGATCCTCTATGTCCTGCAATTTCTGCCTTTGCTAACTGAGGCGTCCTAGAACACAGTGTGAACGGGTCAAAAACATTATGAAATCCTAATGATTGAATCAGAAAAAAATTGCCTGATCTGATGGAATAAGAATTTAAAGCAGCAATCCTTCTCATTACACTGGTCCATCAGCATGGAGAAAAATACTTTAAAAGATTTTTCCTTCTGCCATTTGACTCAGCCAGAAATCTGTGGTCTTTTTAGATAACTTGTTTCAATCTTAAAAAAAAAATTAAACAATGCAGACTTCTACCCCCATGGCACCAAACCCCCTCCCCCCAACCCCACCCCCACCCCCACCCCATCCCTGGCTTCCAAGTAGCTAAATGCATCTCTAACCTTTGCAACGCAGATTTTGCTCCAAAAGAGGGAGAGTGATGAGCCGTATTTTACGGGTGCGATAAACTTTATTATACTTCACCTCATTGACACATTTGTGCAATTAATAAGGTCTGTTATCAAATGGTACTGTACATAAGCTTAGTGATGAAAAGCCTTAATTTACATATATTATTGGAATGTTGTTAAGAGGTCTTTAAGTTGGCATCTCTTTAAGTGCCAAAGTGCTGTAATGTAGCTTCAAGGAGATAAAAAAAAGTGAACTGAAGTTGTAGTTGGGATATGTTTGCACATTTGCAGTAAACAGAAGCCAAAACTGATTGGCTAGAAGAATGGCCTGAGGGCTGGAATTGTAAGTGAAAGGCACAGGTTAAAGGTCATTTGTTGTAGGGAAGCCAGAAGCACCCTTCTCACTGGTCAAGAATTGTAAATATATGAGTAGAAGTTATTAGTTGTGTTGACACAGGTGCATAACTTGGGCAGAGTGTTGCAAAAGCTACCTGCAAAAGAGGGAGAGCGTCACTGGGGTCTTTGCACTTGCCAGGGGATAGCATTCCTCTCAGGACATGTGCTAAGGGGGCTTTTGCCAGGAGATAAATTTAGGAGTTAGTAGTAGGGCATTTGCTAGGAAGTTCGCATTTGTGCAGGAGATTGCCAGTCGACAGGTAATCGTCATAAGCTAGCGATTGCTGCAAGAATCCAGAATTGACTAACATAATTGCCACTGGGTTTGGGGTTTGCTGTAAGAAATCTAGATCAGTATTAGAATCCATATTAGGATTAAGATAACAGCCTTAAGAAAAAGTGAAGAGGAAGCTACTCTCAGCGAGAGAGTGAGAGAGAGAGAAAAGCCCTCAGCAGCAGCTGTGAACCGTGCAGCTACAGCAGTTAAGGTAGACTGGGGAAATTAGAGTTGAAGTCTTAAAGCTACAAAAGGGATATTGCAGGGATGTTAGAGTTAAGTTGAATGAGTTCAAATCTCGAAGAACATCGTGAGTCAAGAGACCAGGTTCAAGGAACCAAGAAGAGAAGACCCCAGAAATCCCAGGATCCATGGGAAAGACAGCGTATCATGCCATGCCTCGACTAGTGGAATAAGTATTAATCTTTGCTGTCCAATAAGCCTTGTTAGTTTGCATTCTAAATTAGTGATTGTCCTTTTTGTCAATCAGGTTATTCCCCAACAAGAATTTTCTTACTCTGGGGTTTAATATAGAGTCCAAACCCCTACACCTTGGAGGCCAGTGAAACAGCTATTATAAAGATTTTATTTCAGGTTCTCCTGCTCTTGGCCTGTGCTGTCAGCTGATTTCCCAGTTGCTGATATGGAGTAACTCAAAGTAACAACAAAGTTGGGGATGGGATGATTTGGGGATCTCTTTTGTTTTCCTTTCAAGTTACTGAGCTAATATCTCTCCAGGTTCAATAAAGATCCCCAGTAAGGTGTTTCAAATAGGATGCACAAACAGGGCCCAACTGTTAAATTAAAAGAAATTGTTCAAACTGGGCAGCTCCACACCAGGCAGATTCTCTGGATCATTCTGTAATTCATCAGGAAGACACACTTACATTAAAAAGGTTGCTTTCATTTAGAAAATATTTCATGAATTTCCCAATGACAGTGAGCAGTGCAATATTCCCTGATGAATTTTAAAGTGGCATCACTTCTCTCAGAGAGGTACAAACAAACGCACAACCATTAAACTTCAACCCCTTCACTTTTAGATTGCATTGCACTGTCTATCACAACAAAGAAATTAAACATCTCTGAATGTATAAGAGCAAAATACTGCAGATGCTGGAAATCGGAAACAAAAACAGAAAATGCTGGAAAAACTCAGCAGGTCTGGCAACGTCTGCGGAGAGAAGAACAGAGTTAACGTTTCACGTCCGTATGACCATTCTTCAGAGCTCTGAAGGAGAGTCATGCGGACTCGAAACGTTAACTCTGTTCTTCTCTCCACAGATGCTGCGTTTTTCCAGCATTTTCTGTTTTTATCTCTGAATGTATCTTTGTTGGTGAGAAATACACCAAGGTCAGAATTTTTAGATTGGTGGGCCCGCGACCAGCTGGGGAATGGACCGTCGACCACGATCGGCCCCCCGACTGCAATTTCGCGCTGGCTGGCCAATTACCGGCCAGCAAACAAGGAGCACGTGCTGAAATGCTCAAAGCTGCCAGGATGGGGGCGAGCGCTGATGTAAGCGAGCACTGAATGAAAGCTCCTTGAAGGCAGAGAGCTGCCTCAGGGAGCTGAAGACTTGAAAACAGTTAAATAAAGTTTGTAAAATCAGGAAAAAAAATGTCCAAGCATCACAATCAGCCACCTGAACATATACATGATAAAAATGCTGTCCATAGATTTTTATTTTCTTAAATTTAATAACGGAAACCTCATCCCTCCCTTGGATGAGGTTTCATGAAAAATGCAAAGTCTGCCTGGCCGATTCACCCGGCCGCCAACCCTAAGGTTGGAAGGACCGCAAAAAACCGGAGACAATTACAACTTTAATGACCTTAATAAGCCTCTTAATTGTCGGCAGGCGCACTTCCAACTTTTGCGCGTGCCCGCCAACCGAAATATCGTGTGAGCACAAGGTGACATCGGGACGCTCACCCGACATCACCCCGCGCGATTCCGTGTCTGACCGGTCGGGCGCATGCCCGCACACCGATCTAAAAATCCTACCCCAAGTGACCATAGCACCTTGTGTGAAAGTCAGACACAATGTCAATACTGTTCACGCTCTGACTCCTAGCAGCAAAGAACTCAGTTGAACCACCAGATCGCCTCTGCCCTACTGCACTACAGTGGATTTTGTTAAGTGGGAAATTTAACAATCTCTGAAGAAACTCTAGTTCCAATTATTGCATTTTTAAAAAGTTTTTTACTTACTGCAGTCTGAGGCTTACCTGCCGCTCTTTCCTTCGGTTTGCAATGCTTTCTGCCTGACATTAAAGGCTCATCAAAACCGTGAACTCCCAGAATTCACCAGCATCACTCTGTGCATTTCACACTGATAGTCTACAACTACCAGAAGGCACTAATGCCACTCTATGCAGCACTCTGGTGGTTTAACTCCCCTACAATTCAATTCGAGGTTGCCAGATAACAATAAATCAAATTCTGAGTGGAGAAGTGGGCCTTACTGGTGGGAAGTCATGAATCCCCAGTCTTGATGTCAGTCATCAAAAAAGTTTGATATTTAAAATTCACGTTTCCTTTTTCTAATCGAACAGTTGAAAATTTTTTCCAGACATAGCCCTCTGATTGGAAATTAGATCCAAGAGATGGATTCACTTGTAAATGCAAAGAGCCAACTTCTCTTGAAAGCCTTTGGCATTAATTTTTTACTTTGTTTCTACCCTGCTGCCTAGACCATCTGTAGCCAATTGGTGCTACCACTGAGCCAAGCTGATACATGTTTGAAAATAGCTTCACTCCCTTCCCCAGATTCACAAACTCACTCACAAGCATTAACCAGTCACACACCTTTAACTGATAAATATACAAACCAATGGACAAGTCACAATGAAACTCAGCTTGTTCATAACGAAATACAAGGGCCATAACACATGCCATGCCATTAAGTTCTAATACATAGCTTCCTGCTCAAACGCAATGGTCTGAAATTTGTTCAACAGTGCTCCTGCTACATTTGAAAAAGTGCACTCCACTACACTTCCAGCAAAGGTACGCCAGCCAAACAGGAACAAATTTGAGAAAATTCCAGACTATTATGAAGTAAAATGTTATTAAAGGTGAAGTTCTCACTGAGATTCTGATAAAACCAAAGTGAGTAATTTTTACTCAAAGGAGTCATCAGGCAACAAAATCCAGGCAGCACTTTCCCCCCATCAGGGGGGTTGTGCGGACGCGGGTGGGCGGGTTCCCGATCGGCACCCCCAGTCGGGGACATGTTGCCATTTTACGTGGGTGGGGTTAAGGCCCGCCCAGCATGAGTCCGCTCAGAAGCGCTGAGCGCCCCCTGTGCAGGCAGGAGGGGATTCCCTGAGCCGGGAGTGCACTCTTTCGCGCATGCACGTGGAAGAGCGCACAGATCTCCCTGAGGCAAAGTGCTGCCTCAGGGAGATCGGTTGAAGTTATAAAAAATTTTAAAGGTTAAAAAAAATGCTCCTGACATGTCCCCTCATGTGACACTGTCACATGAGCTGGGACACACCCATTACTTTTATTTAAAAATATTCAGAAAATTTTAAATCCCTCATGAAACCTCACCCCGCCCGTGGATGAGGTTTCATGCTTTTTCTGAAGCCCGCCAGGGCTCCCGGCCTCCCCACCAACCTTAAGGTTGGACAGGCAGGTCCATTAATCATTTCAATTACTTTTTTAATGGCCTCAATAGGCCGTTGACAGATCAGCAAACTGAAAATCTAAATGACATGGGGAGACGTGGGGACGCACGCCCGACGTCACCCTGTGTCATTTTACACGTCGGCGAGCGGGCCCCGCCCCCTAGGGTTAAAAATTGTTTCCTCCCATTTTTGTGCACAGAGCTGGCGATTCGCAATCTATCCATTCCCGCTCCCCCTCAGGTAGGCACATGTAAACTTTGTATGATTTTAGCAATGAGTTAAGTGGGACCGCGTTGTTGACTGGCTGAATGTTCATCAGCGGGCTGAACAATGTACATGTGTAGCACGTGTTCCAGCTAGCCTGCGCCTCTTAAAGGCAGCTTATCCCTCTTAAAGGAGAGCTGCACTTAGTAGAAGGGAACTGTTACTGACTGCATTTAGTGCAATTGGCTACAAGAAGAAGCTGAACAAATGGAGTACCAGGGAAGAGAGAGGGCTCCAAGGTACACAAATATGGCTCTGGAGGCCTTGGTAATAGAGATCGACAGAAGGAGACAGGCCATGTTTACAAAGGGGCCAGGAAGCCCTGAAGCAACACCCTTCGAAAGGACTGGGAGCAGGTGATCAGTGAGGTGAACTCCTGCAAATTGACCCCAAAGATTTGGCAGCAGTGCCACAAGTTCAATGATCTCACAGAGGTGGTGAAGCTCAGTGTATGCATCTTCACATGACATATACCCATTGAGCCACCAACATCTCCTGTTGCTTGATGCACCACACCCCCATTACTCAGTCATCAGCAGTCCCTAGCAGTCAGGACTCAGGCTAACATTCACATGCTCCACTTTACCCTCATACACCTTCCAATGATGCAAGCCTCACACACACCACTCGCAGCTGCCACAAATATTATAGCTATGACGGGCACATCACGCACACATAGTGCAACACAATCACTAACATTCTTCCCTCTCTATTCTACTGCAAGGTCATGCACAGTTAGACAGAGCAGAGCAGAATCAGCAGGGGCCAGACATGCCTGCATTTCCCCAGCCCTATGGAGGAGATGATGGACTGCATCATGCTCAATTTGGGTTCCTCCAGGACCTCTCAGCTCCTGACCTCATTAAGCTTTGGTCCATACATGGACAAATGAGCTGAACTCAAGAAGTAAGGTGAGAGTAACTGCCCTTGACATCAAGGCAGCATTTGATCGAGTGTGGCATCAAGAAGCCCTGGCGAAACTGGAGTGAATAAGAATCTGTGGGAAAACTCTCCACTGGTTGGAGCTATTTCTAACACAAAGGAAGATGGTTGTGGTTTTGGAGGACAATCTTCTCAGTCCCAAGACATCACTGCAGGAGTTCCTCAGGCCCAACCATCTTCAGCTGCTTCATCAATGACCTTCCTTCCATCATAAGGTCAGAAGTGGGGATGTTCGCTGATGAATGCACAATGTTTAGCATCATTCACAACTCCTCAGATACTGAAGCAGTCCATGCCCTTATGCAGCAAGACCTGGATAATATTCAGTCTCGGGCTGATAAGTGGCAGGAATATTTGTGCCATACAAGTGCCAGGCAATGATCATCTACATCAGAAGAGAATCCAACCATCTCCCCTTTACAATGTCATTACCATCGCTGAATCCCCTACTATCAACATCCTGGGGGTTACTATTGATCAGGAACTGAACTGAGGCTCCATGAGCAGGTTTGAGGTTGGGAATTCTGCGGCAAGTAACTCACCTGATTCCCCAAGCCTGTCCACCATCTACAAGGTACAAGTCAGGAGTGTGATGGAATACTCTCCACTTGCCTGGATGAGTGCAGCTCCAACAACACTCAAGAAGCTTGACACCATCCAAGACAAAGCAGACCGCTTGATTGACCCTAACCCCATCCACCATCTTCAACATTCACTCCCTCCACTACCAACGCACAGTAGCAGCAGAATGTGCCATCTACTAAATGCACTGCAGCAACTTGCCAAGGCTCCTTCAATAGCACCTTCCAAACCAGCAACCTCTGCCACCTAGAAGGACAAGGCAACAGATACATGGGAACACCACCACGTGCAAGTTGCCCTCCAAGCCACACACCATCCTGACTCGGGAATATATCACCGTTCCTTCACTGTCGCTGGCTCAAAATCCTGGAACTCCCTTCCTAACAGCACTGTGGGTGTACCTACACCACATGAGCCTCAGCAGTTCAAGGAGGCGGCTCACCACTACCTTCTCAAGGGCAATTAGGGATGGGCAATAAATGCTGGCCCAGCCAATGATGCCCACACCCTATGAAATAATTTTTAAAAATAGGGGTCAGCAATGTCACCAAGAACATTGAGGATGACAGTATGTTCCTGCTTATGCTCTTTCTCAACTACTACCCTCAACTTCATCCTGCTATCTGGCATGATGAGCAAGCTGCTGATGGTGTGATCATGGACCTTTTGCTTCCCACCCTTCCCCCTTCCCTCACAGCAATCCTCCCCTTCTGACTTTCTGCTTTCAGACACCGAAGATCTGTCACTTTCCCAGCAACAGCAGCCTCAGGGAGGAGAGAAGGAGGAACAGCACAGCACTGGTGAAGGAGCTCCATCGCTTGATCAGACATCCGCAGCCACCAGCTCAGATATTGACACTGTGTGAACTTTAGAGAGTGACAGAGGGCAGGATCTTCAGGTTGTCGGGCGGGTGCACTGGGCAACCCACAATCAGACCCCGACCGCGATTTCATACCGGCTGGCCAATTAAAGGGCAGCCTGCGCAAAACGCACGCTGAAAGGTTCAACCCTGCCGGGGTGGGGGCAGGAGGGGAGCGAGCACTGAAATCTGCGCAGGCGTGGGAGAACGCACGCTGAAGGCAGGGAGCTGAAGAATTTTAAAATCAAAAATAAGGATTTTGAAAATCTGAAAAAAACAAGCGCACATAGGACTCATTCACATGAACATAAACATAATAAAAATTATGTCAAAACACTTCTTTTAATTAATGTCGGAAACCTCATCCCGTCCGTGGATGAGGTTTCCTCAAAAATGCAAAGACCGCCTGGCCAATTCGCCCGCCTGCCAACTGTAACGTTGGACGGGCAGCGACAAGTCTCTCTCAATTATACTTTAATGGCCTTAACAGGACTCTTCATTGTTGGCGGGCGTGCTGCCGACTCTTGCGCATGCCTGCCGACTGAAATATCGCGCAAGTGCCTGCGATGACGTCGGGACGCTTGCCCAACATCATCAAACGCTATTTTGCGCCCAATCAGGTCGGGCTTACGCGACATAAAATTCTGCTCAGAGAATCTGGGTCTGCATGAGGTAGGAGTGGGCTGCAGGGGAAAAGCACTGTTCACTTTAATGGCCAGATGTAGCACTGTTCTCACTCTGGTATGAGGCTGTAGGTCCTCTTGAAGGACATGAACAGTTCGACAATTAACCCTTTGTTGAATCTGATTCACCTCAGGCATTGCTCCTGCCTGAGTGGAGGTAGCAATGCTCCCTGTTTAGTGGTAGGGAGTTCTGTGGAGAACGCACCTCCTCCTCCCTGTGCACAAAGCTTCCTCTCTCTTCAGCTTCTGCTGCATTTATCTGTCATGTTGCTGACCAAGGGGCATTGCAACTACAGCCCTCACATCTGTTACAGCCTCTCTGTGGAGAGGTCACCAAATCCTGGACCCTCCCTGCAAGGATGCAACACTCCTGCCAAATCCAGCAACTCACCACAAAACCTCCAGAAACATTCCACAGTGCCTCTACAAACTTTTCACTAGCACAGGTAAGTCAAAAGCATCTCACCTGCAAGTTGGATGCCTGGCCCTTTAAATAATGCTAGTGGGGAGCTCATCGTGTAGTGGGTGTTCAGTGGACCCGCAAAGTCCATGTTTCAGAAACATGCATCAAATCAGCCCAGGAAGGCTGTTTGACATCACGATCTTTCCAATCCGAAAGCTGCCAGCCTGAGCTAATGCCTTTCCCAGCATAGAGTGCGGGAAATGGCCAGAAGCACTGTGCGCACTTTGGGGTTTCCAATGGCTCACTGGAACCCAACTTTGCAGCCCTCAATCTGTAAATTTTAAGAAATGAATTCTCAGTGTGTGAGCATCACTGACAAGGCCACATTTAGTGCCCATCCCTGAGAAGACCAGGTGAGAATTCCAGGATTTTGACCCAGTGATGATGAAAGAACGGCAATATATGTTCGAGGACTTTAGGTGATGGTGTTCTCATACAATTGCTGCTCTTGACCCTCTCGGTGGTAGAGGTCAAAGGGGAGGAAGGTTCTGTTGAAGTCACTGTGAGTTGCTGCAGTACATCCTATAGATCATATACACCGCAGCCACATGAAAAAGGTAGATGTTGAGTTCAGTGGCAGGGGCAATGATCAAGTGAACAGTTCTGTTCCGGATGGTATCGAGCTGCTTGACTGTTGTTGTAGCTGCACCCATCCAGACAAGTGGTGAGTGTTTTATCAGATTCCTGATTTGAGCCCTGTAGATACTAAATGAGGATCGAAAAATGAGCCGTTCATCGCAGAGTAATCAACTTCTGTTCTGCTCTTGTAGCCTTGGCATGGAATTGACTGTTCCAGTTCAGCTTCTGCTCAATGGTAGCTCTAGGTGTTATGGGAAGGGAACTTGGTGATAGTTGAACTTGGTCATTGAAGGTCAAAAGGAGGGGGCTAGGCTTCTTCTTGTTCACAGTTGTCATTACCTGGCACGAATGTAGTGCGAATGTTACCTGTCACTTGTCAGCTAAGTCTGCATGTTTTCCAGGTCCTATTGTAAACTGACATAGGCTGCTTCATTATCACAAGAGTTGTGAAAGGAGCAGATTCAACAGCAAACGTACCCAATGCTGACCTTGTGATGCAGGAAAGGTCATTAATGAAACAGCCAAGGACATTTCCCTGAGGAACTCCTGCAGCGATGTCTTGGAATTGTGATGATTGGCCTCCAAAAACCACAGTCACCGTCCTCTGCATCAGCTATGACTTTACCTATTGGAAAGTTTTCCCCCATTGACTTCAGTTTTTCTAAGGCTCTTTTTTTATTCATTCATGGGATGTTAGCTTTGCTGGCTGGGCCAGCATTTATTGCCCATCCCTAGTTGCCCTTGAGAAGGTGGTAGTGAGCTGCCTTCTTGAACCGCTACAGTCCATATGGTGTAGGTACACCCACAGTGCTGTTAGGAAGCAGTTCCAGGATTTTGACCCAGCAACAGTGAAGGAACGGTGATATATTTCCAAGTCAGGATGGTGAGTGACTTGGAGGGCAACTTCCAGGTGATGGTGTTCCCATCTATCTGCTGTCCTCATCCTTCTAGGTGGTAGTGGTTGTGGGTTTGGAAGGTGCTGTCTAAGGAGCCTTGGTGAATTCCTGCAGTGCATCTTGTAGATGGTACACACTGCTGCTACTGTGTGTTGGTGATGGAGGAAATGAATGTTTGTAGTTGTGGTGCCAATTAAGCGGACTGCTTTGTCCTGGACAGTGTCCAGCTTCTTCTGCGTTGTAGGAGCTGCACTCATCCAGGCAAGTGGGGAGTATTCCACCACACTCTTGACTTGTGCCTTGTAGATGGTGGATAGGCTTTGGGGAGTCAGGAGGCAAGTTACTCATTGCACGATTCCCAGCCTCTGACCTGCTCTTGTAGCCACAGTATTTATATGGTTAGTCCAGTTCAGTTTCTGGTCAATGGTAACCCCAGGATGTTGATAGATGGGGATTCAGTGATGGTAATGCCATTGAACATCAAGGGGATTCTCTCTTGTTGGAGATGGTCATTGCCTGACACTTGTGTGGTGCGAATGTTACTTGCCACTTGTCAGCCCAAGCCTGGATATTGTCCAGGTCTTGCTGCATTTGGACATGGACTGCTTCAGTATCTGAGCAGTCGCAAATGGTGCTGAACATTGTGCAATCATCAGCGAACATCCCCACTTCTGACCTTATGATGAAAGGAAGGTCATTGATGAAGCAGCTGAAGATGGTTGGGCCTAGGACACTACCCTGAGGAACTCCTGCAGTGATGTCCTGGAGCTGAGATGACTGACATCCAACAACCACAACCATCTTCCTTTGTGCTAGGTATGGCTCCAACCAGCGGAGAGTTTCCCCCTTGATTTCCAGTTTTGCTAGGGCTCCTTGATGCCACACTCGTTCAAATGCTGCCTTGACGTCAAGGGCAGTCACTCTCACCTCACCTCGGGAGTTCAGTTCTTTTGTCCATGTTTGAACCAAGGCTGTAACGAGGTCAGGAGCTGAGTGGCCCTGGCGGAACCCAGACTGGGCATCAGTGAGAAGGTTATTGCTAAGCAAGTGCCACTTGATGGCACTGTTGATGATCCCTTCCATTACTTTACTGATGATCAAGAGTAGACTGATGGGGCGGCAATTGGCCGGGTTGGATTTGTCCTGCTTTTTGTGTACAGGGCATACCTGGGCAATTTTCCACATAGCTAGATGTTAGTGTTGTAGATATACTGGAACAGCGTGGCTAGGGGTGCAGCAAATTCTAGAGCACAAGTCTTCAGTATTATTGTCGGAATATCGTCAGGGCCCATAGCCTTTGCAGTATCCAGTGTCTTCAGTCGTTTCTTGATATTACGTAGAGTGAATCGAATTGGCTGAAGACTGGCATCTGTGATGCTGGGGACCTCCAGAGGAGGCCAAGGTGGATCATCCACTCGGCACTTCTGGCTGAAGATTGTTGCAAACGCTTCAGCCTTATCTTTTGCACTGATGTGCTGGGATCTCCCACCATTGAGGATGGGGATATTTGTGGAGCCTCCTCCTCCCACTGAGTTGTTTAATTGTCCACCACCATTCACAACTGGATGTGGCAGGACAGCAGAGCTTAGTTCTGCTCCATTGCTTGTGCCTGTCTATCACTTGCTGCTTATGCTGTTTGGCATGCAAGCAGTCCTGTTTTATAGCTTCACTTTTTTTCACTTATACCTCATTTTTAGGTATGCCTAGTGCTGCTCCTGGCATGCCCACCTGCACTCTTCATTGAACCAGGGTTGATCCCCTGGCTTGATGGTAATGGTAGAGTGAGGGAAATGCCAAGTCTTGAGGCTACAGATTGTGTTCGAGTACAATTCTGTTGCTGCTGATGGCCCACAGCGCCTCATGGATGCCCAGTCTTGAGCTGCTAGATCTGTTCGAAATCTATTCCATTTAGCACGGTGGTCGTGCCGCACAACACAGTGGAGGGTATCCTCAATGTGAAGGCAGGACTTCGTCTCCACAACGACTGTGCGGTGGTCACTCCTACTGATACTGCCATGGACAGATGCATCTGCGGCAGGCAGGTTGGTGAGGATGAGATCAAGTATGTTTTTCCCTCCTGTTTGTTCCCTCACCGCCACAGACCCAGTCTAGCAGCTATGTCATTTAGGACTCAGCCAGCTCGGTCAGTAGTGGTGCTACTGAGCCACTCTTGGTGATGGACATTGAAGCCCCCACTCTGAGTACATTCTGCGCCCTTGCCACTCAAGTGATGTTCAACATGGAGGAGCACTGATTCATTAGCTGAGGGAAGGTGGTACATGGTGATCAGCAAGAGACTTCCTTGCCCATGTCTGACCTGATGCCATGAGACTTCATGGGGGTCCAGATGTTGAGGACTCCCAGGGTAACTCCCTCCCACTGTGCTGCCACCTCTGCTGGGTCTGTCCTGCCTGTGGGATGGTGATGGTGGTGTCTGGGACATTATCTGTTAGGTATGATTCCGTGAGGATGACTAGATGTTAGTAAGGAGGACTTTGCAGGGTGAACTGGGCTGCGGTTGCTGTTGCTGTTGCTGTTTCTGGTGCCTAGGTTGATGCCTGATGGTCCATCCAGTTTTGTAGCGGTTTGTTACAACTAAGTGGCTTGTTCAAAGGGTATTTAAGAGTCAACCACATTGCTGTGGGTCTGGAGTCACATGTAGACCAGACCAGGTAAGGAAAGCAGATTTCCTTCCCTAAGGGACATTAGTGAACAATCGACAATGGTTTCATGGTCATCATTGGGCTTTTAATTCCAGATTTTTATTGAATTCAAATTCCACCATCTGCTGTGGTGGGATTCGAACCTGGGTCCCCAGAGCATTACTCTGCGTCTCTGGATTACTAGTCCAGCAACAATACCAAATCATGCCTCCCCTTATGGGTACCATACTTGGCCAAAGGCCACCTTGATTTTGAGGGCTGTTGCCTCTGGCACTCAGTTCTTGCATCCATTCTGGAACTAGGCTATGATGAGGATTAGAAGAGAATTATTCTGGTGGAACTTAAATTGTGCATCAGTGTACAGGTCATAGCTGAGCAGACCTTGCTTGATGGCACTATTCATAACTCCTTTCATCACTTTATTGATGATTGGGAGTGGCTGATAGGAAGGAATTTGCTGGGTTCAACTCATCCTGTTTTTTGTGAATAGGACAATAACTGAGCAACCTTCTGCATTGATGCGTATATAACAATTTCAAAGCTGTACTGTAACAGCTAGACCAGGAGAGTACTTGGGTCTGCACTACTGCAACTCAGATGCTGTTAGGGTGAATAGTCTTTGCTGTGTCCAATGCACTCAGTCACTCCTTAACGTAATTTGAAATGAATAAAATTGACTTGATACTGGTAGCTATGATAGCTGGTATTACAGGACAAGAGCAAGTAGGATCATACACTCGACATTTGTGGCTGAAGATACTAAAAGCAGCTCAGCCTTGTTTCTTGCACTTATAATTGAGCTGCACCATAGCTAAAGATGGGAATGTTCATGGAGCCTCCTTTTATCATTCTCAACATCGATTAGCACTGTCAATTGTCTGCTAATTTTGGTCTTTAGCATACAGTAGCCCTGTATAGTAGCTTCATTTCTTTCATACCTCATTCTAAAGTATGCCTGTTGCTGCTCTTGGTACATCCTTCTTCACTTTCCATTGAACCAGGGTTGGTCTCCTGGGTTAATACTGACCATGGAGTGAGGGATTTGCTGGGCCACAAAGTTACATATTGTGGTGCTATACAATTAAGTTGCTGCTGTTGGCCCCAGTGGATCTCCAGTTTTCAGTTGCTAGATCCATCTATATTCTGTCCCAGTTAGCATGGTGATAGTGCCCCATTGTATAATGGAGGTAAGACTTTATTTTCAGAGGACTGTGCGGTGGTCACTTGTGCCAATTCTATTGTGGACTGACGTGTCCATGATAGGTAGGTTGGTGGTGATGAGGTCAAGTAGATTATTCCTTCTTGTTGGTTTTCTTAACAAACTGCTTTAAGCACAGTTTGATAGCTTCGCCCATCGAAATTCAGCCAGCTTGGTTAGTGGTCATACCACCAAGGTATTCCTGGTATCAGAACTGCTCTTCATGGGGTCTGAAGACAAGATTGAGAGCTCCCAGCTCCCACTCCTCCCTGACTGTATACCTCTGTGCCCAACCTCTGGTGGGTCTGTCCTGCTGATGGCACAGGACATGCCCAGGGACGGTGATGGGGGAGTCTGGGACATTGGCTGAAAAATTCTGAGTGTGGCTCTGTCAGGCTGTTGTGTAATAATTCTGTGGGTCAGCTCTCTCAACTAGGGTACCAAATCCCAGATGTTGTGAGGAGAACTTTGCAGGACCGACCAGGCTGAGACTGCCTTAGTCTTATCTTGATATGATGTTTTGCCATTGCTGATATAAACATCCAATTTTCATCTTACTGAAGTTTGTAGTATTTGTTTATTAAACTCGATGGCTTGCTAGGTCACTTCAGAGGACATTAAAAGTCAACCACATAAGACGGGAGTTACATATACGCCAGATCAGGACGGAGAGGCAATCTCCCTTCTCTGATGAATGTCATCATCATCACTATTGGCAGTCACTTGATTCAAGGGTGATGTCTACTCAGGGTTTTAAGTTTCTGCCATGGGTTTTCATGTGACAGAACAGACTGATTCTCGACCCACAGTTGTTTGGGCACATGGGGTAGGCTGTCTCACAAGGTAGTGGGATCCAGAGTGCAGGATTTGCTTCCTTTCCTTTCCTCCTCTGCCGCCGCTCTGCCTCGTCATCACGACGCTGGGGCTCAAAGCATGATGCAGCTTGATGGACATGTCGTTGCCATTTTGAACGACTGGTAGCAAGCTCCTTCTGGTCATTAAGGTCAATGCTGCAGCGCTGCAAGGAGAGTTTCAGAGTATCTTTGAAACAATTTTTTGGTCCTCCTCTGGAATGTTAGTCACTTGAGAGTTGAGAAAACAGGACCTGGCAGAAGAGATGCTTGTTGGCCATCCGGACCCAGTGTCCAGTCCATCGAAGTTGATTTTGAAGGAGTTTTGCCTGAATGCTTATGGAGGTGGTCTGAAGAAGGACACTAGGGTTCCTGCGATGGTCCTCCCATTGAATTTGGAGGATGTGGCAGAGGCATTGCTGATGGAATTTCTCCTGCACTTTTATGTGTCACTGATACACAGTCCAGGTCTCACTGCAGAACAGGGGTGTGGTGATGACAACTGCTCTGTACACCAGGACTTTTGTTGACTTAGGAAGGTCTTTATTGTCAAACACTCACTGTTCTGGTTTGTAGAAGGCTGAGCTGGCACTGCTGATCCAGTGCCCAGACCATTGGGTTTGAACATAGTCCTCACCAGGACCGGTCAACGAAAACAATGCTCCTGGAACAAAAACAACTAGCCTTCATAGCCTGGCAGAACAACCCAAGGTCACAAGTGAAGAAGAGCATTCCAACAGTTCAAGGCTGACACCCAAAGACAAATCCAGAAGATAAAGGGCAAGTGGTGGGAAAAGGGAACCCAAGTGATCCAACATTATGCTGACTGTTATGACATGTGAAGCTTTTTTGAAGCCACCAGTGCCATCTACATACCAAGGTCAAATAGCCAAAATCCCCTTTGCTCACAAGATGGTGTTTCTCTTCTTAAGGATGACAATGCCATTTGTCAACACTGGAAAAAATTCTTTGAACAACTCTTCAATCATGAATCTGCAGTGGCAGCTGGTACTCTCCAGGCTACCCCTCAGTGCCCTGTGGTAGAATCCATGGGTGAGCCACCATCGATGGGAGAGCTGCAACAAGCAATCAAGCAAACAACGAAGCCCGCGGCCCCAATGGTGTTCCAGCTGAGGTCTTCAAAGCTGGTGGACTTTTGTCCACATCAAGATTCCATACACTCATCCTAAGGATTTAGGAGGAAAAAGAACTCTCCCTGATTTCAGAATACGACAATTGTAACTATTTTCGAGAAAGGAGATAAATCATACTGTGGGAACAATCAAGGTATTTCCCTCTTGTCCATAGCATTCTCCTGAATCACCTACTAACTCGGCTGAGGAAATCCTCCCAAGGGCACAATGTGACTTTAGACCTTTCAGAGGGACCTCCGATAGTGTCTTTGTTGCCAGAAAAACCCAAGAAAAATGCCGAGAACACCACCAGGAGCTCCTCATTGCATTCATCAACCTGGTAAAGCATCAGATTTGCCAGCCTCAGACCTGCTTCTCGCTGGCTCACCCTCCTCCAGCTAACCAGCTGTGGCAAGCACCACCAATCAGATTGGCCGGCAGCTTTTGAGGGCAGATCATCCTTCCACTGAGGGGCAGAGGTCCCACTCTCAGCTTGGTAAGGCCACCCACAATGATAAAGTCAGTTGGTTTGTTACTGTTCTAACGGCGGGCGGGGTGAGGCGGGGGATGTTGAGCAATATGCCCCCCCTTGTAAAATTCAACCCACTGTGCTAAATTCAGGCTATGTTTCTTTTTTTATATTGTTGCTTATATATTATCATTGATCTCACCACCTTCTCATCCCTCACTTCCACCCTCCTGATGGCAGGTATAAAAGAGCAGGCCTGAGAGAGAGCACAGAGAGCCTGGTGGCAGAGAGGGCCTGAGAGAGAGCACAGAGAGACTGGTGGCAGAAAGGGCCTGAGAGAGAGCACAGAGAGCCTGGTGGCAGACATAAAAGGTCTGTGTGGTGGGTGTGTGTCTTCAAAACTGTCCAACTGCATTCTAAAGAAAATCAAAGTTTGACATTAACTGGGAAGAAGGTAAATGATTCATTGGTGAATATTTTTCTCTTTTTACTCTCTGAACTGGAAACTAAAAATTTCAATCAGGGTTGAATTAATATGAGCATAAGCATAGAGCAGGTCTAGAGGTATTCATTAAAATTAATAGTTTAAACAGGGTACTAACTAGATCAGGCTTGTCAAAGCTTTTCACTTTCACTTAGTGGGGGCCAATGAGCAATTTCGGAAAAATGAGGTTTAGCACAACATTAAACATGAATTCCAAAAAAAAAGGTTGAGGTGTGAAAAGAAACAACTTGCTGAGCAAAAAAAAAATGTCAAAGCAATAAATTGAGAGTTTTAAAAAATGAGTAATTAATAAAGCTGACCATTAGAGTGTAAGTGCGTGTGAGTATGTGTTGGGGTGCGGGGGTGAGGGTGAGTGAGAATCCTGAGACTGGGAGTTAGCCAGACACACTCATTCACACATTCACTCTCACTCTCACACACGCACACAGTCTCTCTCTCTCTTCACCATCCCCCTACCCCCCCACCCCCACTCCCTGGACAGTCTCTAACACCCCCAACACCGCCACCACCACCCCACCCCCCCCCATCCCATCAGCCAGCCAGTCTCTCCTTTCTCTCTCTCTCTCTCTGTTTGAGCGGCAGCTGGAGTTACTCCAGAGCATCAGGGAGGATGAGAGTTTTCTGGGTCGTACATTCCAGGAGGTGGCCACCCCACAGAAAGGGAGAGTTTGGGATAGTTGGTGGGTAGCCACCTGGGAGGATAGGAAGAGGCAAGAAGTGCAGGAGTCTTCAGAATGTGGGCCACTCTCAAACAGATACTCAGTATTAAAAGCTGCTGGGAGTGACTATTACTCTGAAGGAGTGCAGCCCAGACCATTGCACCAATGGACAAGGGACTACACGGAAAGGAACAGCAAAGAGTGCAAATGTAGTGGTTATAGCAGATTCCATAGTCGGGGGACAGACAGGCACTTCTGTAACAATCATCATGAGTCCTCCATGGTCTATTGCCTCGCTGGTGGCAGGACACAGAACATAATGGAGAAGGTGCAGAATATTCTGCAGGGGGAAGGGAGTGAGTCAGAAGTTGTGGTACACGTTTGTACCAACAACAGAGAGAGCAGATGTTGAGGCCCTGTGGTCAGATTTTTAGGAGCTAGGGGGGACCTTGAGGGTAGTAATCTCTGGATTATTCCTGGTGCCACCAGCTAGCCAGAGTAGAAATAGAAAGATAGGGAAGATGACTGCGTGGCTTAAAGCATGGTGCGAGGGGGAGGGCTTCAGATTCTTGAGCATTGGGACTAGTTCTGTGGCAGAAGTCACCTATTCAAACAGGATAGGTTGTCCCTCAATTTAAGTGGGACCGCCACGAACGTCAGGAGGGGAACTTCCCAACCTGATTTCCTGACATCGGAAAATCGATTATTTTGCTTTCTGCCATATCTTCCTCCCCTGTCCACCATGAATCACACTAATGGCAGGAGGGGACGATTCCGCCCATCGATTGGGATAACATTAGAGTAAAGGATAAGGAGGAGGAGGAATTTCAGAAATGTGTTCAGGAGAACCTCCTTGACAAATATGTTCTCATCTGGATCTGGTGCTGGGAAATGAGAAGGGAAGTTGGGCTAAGTACCTGTGGGGGAGCACTTGTGTAAGAGTGATCATCATATCATAAGGTTAGTTTAGTAATTGAGAAAAGCAAGGAACAATACAAAGTAGAATGTCTAGATTGGAAAGGGCCAATTTCAATGCAATGAGATCTAGTCCAGGTAAAATGGAACCAAACACTGACAGGAAAACAGAACAATGGGTGATCATGAAAGAAGAGATGCCTCAGGTACAATACAAGCTAGGTATATTCCATCAAGGGCGAAAGTAAGAAGAACCAAAAACAGAGCTCTTTACATGACAAGGGAGATAGAGATGATGATGAAACAAAAAAAGAGGGTGTAAGACACATGTCAGGTGAATTCTTCAAGTGAGAACCAGTTCCAGTATGACAGGAGGTTGAGAGGAGATGTGAAGAGAAAAGACTGGCAAAAAGAGAATATGAGAATAGAATGGCCTTCCACATAAAATGGGACCCCAAAATTCTTCTACTAGCATATGGTAATTGCAATACAAGTACTAGCAATAGAAATTGGGTAGTTAAGAGTTGGAATGATATATGGTGGTGCAGGACAAAGCTACAATACGTAACACGTACTTTGTATCAGTGTTTACTTTTTAAAAATCAATATAGCCATAGACAATCTTCTTCACTGAGAATCTCCCTATTGTAGTGCAGCTCTGATAAGTCAGTGACCAGTCTCCTTTTCCTAAACTCCACCTTTGCTAGTCCAGTGAGGGGTTCAGAGACTATTTCCCTCCACCCCTGCCAAGGAGCCATGCCTCAGAAGAATCAGAAATTGACTGATTATTTGACTAAAAATAACCAAACTGTCTTTTACAAAGTGCCCCAAGGTGCCTCTTCTGGATGTAAGTACTTCAGGATGGGAAATCTGACAAGGATTTCAGATGAACCAGGCTGGTGTATGTGGAACTGACAGCTCAGCCATTTGCATGCTAATTTTCACATTGCTTAACTTGCCAGCAGACTGTAGCAGTGAGCAGCTCTTGCCTGTTTTGAAAAATGCTTGACTGATCTGGTTGTGTTAACGAGCAAATTATGGTAATTTTGTTATTACAAATGCACAGAAATTTCTAAAACAATTTATTCCTAGTTTGATATTACACCGACTGCCATTGGTTGTAGTGTTTTTCCTGCCTAAGGCATTCCTTAGAGAGGCTTCTTTGGTAAAATCTCACAGTTAAATGGCAGCAGCCAGTGCAAGGTTTTGGACCAAGTGAAGGCAAAACTGGTCTTGGTCAGTGACTCGAGATAGACTCACATCAAACTGAGCGCCCATTTTGCTCCGCCTGCAATTTCCTTTTCCAATTGAAGTCAATGAACGAAAAAATTGAGCACAGTTTTAAAACAGGCTGCGAGTCACTGTGCGTACTTTCACCTCCAGTCTCTATACCTTTGCACTTGGCACACGTGCTCTGCCAGTGAAGAATCTCATTCACAGGTGGCACAGACTGGGAATCACTAGCAGGGGGCCACCGTAACGTACTGAAAATTATCGGCAAAATGGCCTCTTGGTACATGTGGGTGAGACTCCACACAGGGAGAGTGCATATGTAAGACCTGCCCTTATATCAGAGTAAGGTACACAGAGAAAGGACTGCAGGATTGAAACAAAAGATTTAATAAAGAATTTCTGCCTGGACTTAAGTGGGAATGCAATGTGAATTCTGCAGTGTGATTAAGAGAAATAGCAGGTCTATTTAATTTCAATCACACTGTTTCAACGCGTACAAAAAGTAAATATTGGTTTGGAAGGAGTATAATCATCATGTTAACACAAATTACCAGTCTTCTCAAGGGCAATTAGGAATGGGCAACAAATGCTGGCCTCGCCAGTGATGCCCACATCGCATAAAAGAGCAGAAAAAATAGACCCCAACTGAAAGCATCATGAAAACAAAAAGCTCGTGAAGTGTTGATGATCTTCACTGCAATTGCATCCACTCCCCCGGGGTCAATGGGATTTATTTGGGATGAATTTTCAAGATTGGTATATGTCACAAACTTTTGTGACATTTCTAATTTTTTCTTGTTTGTTGATCATTATTTTCTATCACTATTAATTCTGTGCCTGTCAACAGGGTGGTTAAATACGTGAGTGAGAGATAGACAGACACAGGGGACAGAAGTAAAGGACGAAAAAAAGGAAAACAAAGAAAGAAATACAAAGGAGAGATGTGCAGAGTGAGATTTAGAGAGACAGGAAAATAGAATGTCAGGTATAGAATTACATAGAATATCCAACACAGAGACAATCCATTCAGCCCAACCAGTCCACACCAGAATTTATGCTCTACTTATATTTCCTCCCATCTTTCCTCATCTAACACTTATCAGCATTTCTCTCCTCTCTCATATACCTATTCAGCTTCCCTTAAATGCATCTATACTATTTGCCTCAACCACTCCCTGCGGTAGCGGGTTCTGCATGCGTAAGGAGGTTTCTGTTGAATCCCCGATTTGATTTCCTGGAGACTATCCTATATTGACGGCCTCTAGTTTTGCTCCTCCCCTCAAATGGAGACATTCTCTCTGTGTATCAGAACCTTTCATAATTTTAAATGCCTCTATTAGGTCACCCCTCAGCCATATCATTTGAAGAGAAAAGAGATACAACCTGTTCGTCCTTTCCTGCTAGGTATAACATTTCTAGTGTCACCTTTGTTAAAGAAATCTTCTCAGCAGCCTCTCCAATGCCTTTACATCCTTTTAAGAATATGACAACCAGAAGTGTGCGCAGTATCCAGATGTGAGGTAACCAACAGTGTTAGCATAACCTCTCTACTTCTCAATTCTATCCCTCTAGAAATAAATGTCTGTGTGCAATTTGCTTTTTTATGGCTTTATTAACCACGTAATTTTAGTAATTTGTGTATTTGTGCTCCCACATTCCTTTGTTCCTC
Source organism: Cetorhinus maximus (assembly GCF_964194155.1). Taxonomy (NCBI): domain Eukaryota; kingdom Metazoa; phylum Chordata; class Chondrichthyes; order Lamniformes; family Cetorhinidae; genus Cetorhinus; species Cetorhinus maximus. Next base: position 135,986,980 of record NC_135880.1, read on the forward strand.
TACCCCATTTAAGTTCTTATTTTCTAATATGTGACCTCCTTATTTTTCTTGGCTGCAGTCGATGGTTTTGCAGTCAGTCAGTAAACTAATGTTTGGCTTATTATTGTTCATGTAACACTGAGTCACATCATTAATAAATAGCACTGAAAACTAATTTGTTAAGGGTCATTTAAAAATAAAATGCATGTTTTCATTAAAAACAAATTACCGGTCTTCTTAAAGGACAGCTGGGCTTCTGAGTCCTGTTTAATGACTAGATTTTCTACCCACATCACTATCTTGAACATCAAACCCTTTTTCTGTCGCTGAATGTTGAACATCCCAGGAGATTAGTAAATCTGACAGTTAAGTGAAAGAAGAAATATTAGAGATGTATCTAAGTGTTTTATCCCTGTGGAGAAGTGTCTAACTGTATAGAGGTTAATGAGACCAGTGTCTTCACTCCTTCTCCCAGAGCTTTTTCAGCCAGTAACTGTAAAAGAGATCCTTCTCTCCAGTGAAACACACAAAAACTGATACATTTCAGAGAGTTCTCCTAAACCCAGCACTCTGGTCCAAATGCTGGATCTCACACTCACCAGGCACCATCCCTGTCAGTGTTGGGGCTGGGTAGCTGCCCTGTGCAGCAGGGGGCACGTGGGGAGGGTAGCCAGGAAGAGTCGTGCTGGCCAAATCGCGACCTGGAAAACAAAACAAAATGTATGAGGCTGAGACAAGGTCTTAGATATGGCTCTGACATTAATGCCTGCGGCTGCTGCTGAGATCAGGTCACCCACACCACCAGAACTGTGAAAGCTGCCTGTAATGACAACCTCTGGGACTGACGTCAGGTGGTCTTTCTAGGTAGATGGTCTCTTAATGCAGGTTCACCCATTGACTTGTCATTGAGGCTGACACCAAGTAAAATGAGGCAAGCATTACTAAATGTGTTGCCATGATGAGGGGATATAGTGAGACTACAGACTAAGGGAACACAGTGGGATTATAGAGTGGGTACAATGTGACTATAAACATAGGTATTATAGTTAGACGTTGGACAGAGGGATACAGTGAAATTATAAACAAAGGGGATAGAGGAAAAGGCAGTATAGCTAGGCATGCCTGTGACTATAAAGGCCGACACACCTAAGCCACCAGTTGTCATCAAGGGATACCCACCTGAGATATGTTGTGTGAAGAGTTTAATGCTCGAGATTTATGTTGCCATGATGGGGCACACACCTGAAAAATCTTTACTTTGAAGGGGTACACACTGATATGTCTGTTTTGGTGAAAAGGTACACATCCAAAATGCCTGTTATTTTCAAGGGGTACACACCCCAAATGCCTGTTATTTTAAAGGGGTACAAACCCCAAATGCCTGCTGTTTTCAAAGGGTACATGCCCCAATTGCCTGTTAATTTCAAGGAATACACACCCAAAATGCCTGTTATTTTCAAGGGATACACACCCCAAATGCCTGTTTCTTTCAAAGGGTACACACGCCAATTACTTGTTATTTTAAGGGGGTACATATCGAAAATGCCTGCTGTTTTCAAGTGGTACACAATTAAGATACCTATTGGTATCAAGGGATCATAGCCAAAATACCTGTTGTTATGAAGGGCAGATACCCAAGCCACCTGTTGCTACAAAGAGGTATATATCAAGATGGATATCATTAACAAGGGATGCACATCCAAATGCCTGCTGTCATGAAGAGGCACAAACACGAGATGCCAGATTTGAAGTGATGTACACCCAAGATGTCTGCTATTATGAAGAGATATGCACCCAATACATCTGTTGTTACCAAGAGGCACTCATGTGAGACTCCTGCTGCTATGAAAGGGTATGCACTGCAGATGCCTGTTGTTATGATACACCTCATATGCCTGTTGTTACAAAGGGGTATACCCTTAAAATACCTGTCGTTATAAAGAGATGCACACCCAAAATATCTCTTCACATGAAGAGGTGCACAGCAAAATGTCATAAACTGTCTTTTTCTACGGAGTCTGTCAGGTTCCAGTATTTACTGTTTGTATAAAAGCAAAATACTGCAGATGCTGGAAATTTGAAATAAAAACAGAAAACGTTGGAAAAACTCAGCAGGTCTGGCAGCATCTGTGGAGAGTGAAATAGAGTTAACGTTTCGAGTCCATATGACTCTTCTTCAGAGCCCTGAAACTCGAAACGTTAACTCTGTTTCTCTCTCCACAGATGCTGTCAGGCCTGCAGAGTTTTTCCACCATTTTCTGTTTACTGTTTGTTTCATTTTTATTTCACAAAAGCCTAAGGCAGGCTTGGGATTCTGGGAACAATAGCAACCTTGGCCCAGGCTGGGTGTGTCTTCATATAAACGTGGGTTTCCAGTAGTGCTGGGACTGTGTGCTGGCATCTCACAGCTGTGTTTGGCATTGATTTGAATTGCCAGATACCAGGCTACACCACCAGTGTCTGCATGACACGGTACAATGAACAATCCACTTGCCAAGTTAATAGGATGGCAAGTGAAGCAATTACTAATGTGATGACTAGTAATGATTGCCTGGGCTGCTGGAAGCTTTGCTGAGGCTTGTTGTTGAAGTGCTAGCTAGGACAATATATGCATGATGACTAAATTGTTAATATACCATGGGCATTTTTTCCTGCTTAGTCTCTCATACAGCTATTAGAAGAATCCAAACTCTGGTTTCTATTACGACCTACAGGCACAAAAGCCGATAAATATTGGTTCCAAATATTAACAGCTTCAGTAAAGCAGATCCTTTAGTTGAATATTGACGTGTATCTGGTGCTAGGACTAAAGTTGTGATTGCTCTTTTTATCCCACTCTTTGAATTAAATAGTTCACATTCCTAGCAGAGATTTGAGCCCCATCATTTGGTTTTCAGTCCAATTTTTTTTAGCCTATTTCAGTAAAAAAAATGATTCACCAGAATCATGTCACAAGTGCCCTTAAACTGATAACAGCTTAGGAGAATTAACCATTCAGACTTAACTGAGTGCAACAAAAGGAGATTTCTTTTTTTATCCTTTGTTGTTGGCAAGGCCAACATTTATTGCCCTTCCCTAATTGCCCTTGAGAAGGTGGTGGTGAGCCGCCTTCTTGAACCACTGCAGTACATTCAAATATCCGATTAGAGCCACTTTGAGTTTGATCACTGGTTTTATTTGCCCATTGTTACATCATGAAAGGAGGACAGAAAATTTGCTCTGTTCTGTCTATGGAGAAAGCTTAAAGGACTGATTGTTATGACCCCAGGATTCAATTTTGCCCTCTTCTGGCAGCTTAATCAAGGATTCTCTGCAAAGATCTCAGAGGATTTAGTATAGCAGAAATTCACAGGAGACAGTTTAAGAGTGGCACCGACAAATTGGAATGGACACTGACAATCGGCACAAGGAAATATGCTTCTGCAGACTCAAATTTCAAATGCCATTCACTGATTCCACCCGATTAACTCATTGAGCTAAAAACAAGCAAAAGGAGTGTCTCGGGAACAGAAAACTCTACAGATCTGCAGAAGTCCACAGATAGCTCTTCTACACTATGAACATAGCTGCTTACAGACCAAAAGGGCAATGGTGTAGTACACAGGCAGACAGGCACATATATTCACACAGAAAGAGATTTACAACAGTTATCTCAGTTCTCACATTAGCAACGCCTCAGCAAATATACAACATATGACTAACTTTTCATTCAGGTCGACAGTTAAAGCCCCATAATATCTAAGCAGAAAGGAGAACAACTGGGATTATCCCACATTGACAGTGTCGATGATAAATGCCTCTCCAGGATATGTTGAGGGGAAAAACAACAGCATTTGGTTCATTGGCATTTTCTCCCCTCTCCTGTGTAGAAAATAACAGCATCTGCTGATCCATATTGTTTTTCATCATGTTGACCACCTTGCCTACCTCAGATGGTTCAACAAATGCTTTTATCATGTGTAGTGATACTGAATCATAAAACTCCCAGCTTCTATCGCTGATCTGCGCTCAGATGACAGAACTTCACATTCTGCTGCAGCAAATGTTACAACATTTCCTACATTACAATAGTGACTACACTTCAACAGTGCTTCATTGATTGTAAATGTTTTGGGATGTCCTGAAGTCATGAAAGGTGCTCTATAAATACAAGACTTTCGTTTCCCCTTTCTAACAAGGAGCAGATTTCACAGGCAATGTATCTTGGAGAATTACTGGCATCCAGATCACGACATTTGATAGATTAAATAATGAGAAACTGTTTCCACTGGCAGGAGGGCCGGGTAACCCGAAAACGCAGCTTTAAGATAATTGGCAGAAGAACCAATGGCAAATGGGGAGAATTTTCTTATGCAGCTTTCTATTACAATGTGAAATATACTACCTGAAAGGGTGGTAGAAGGAGATTCAATAGTGACTTTCAAAAGGGAATTGGATAAACACTTGAAAAGGAAAGCTTTACTGGGCTATGGGAAAAGAGCCCGAGATTAATTGGATTGCTCTTTCAAAGAGGCAGCACTGTCGGAATGGGCTGAATGGCCTCCTTCAGCGCTGTCTGGAAAAGAATAGAGTAGTTACAATTCAAAGGGAGCCATTCAGGCCATCGAGTCCATTCTGGCTCGATGCAAGAATAATTTAGCTAGTCCCACTCCCCTGCATCCCTACAAATGTTTCCCCTTCAGGCAAAGCCTTCACATCCTTCCTAAAGTGTGGTGTTCAGCGTTGGACACAATATTCCAGTCGAGGCCAGACCAATGTTTTATAAAGGTTCATCAATATTCTCTTGTTTTTGTATTCCATGCCTCTATTTATAAAGCTCAGGATCCCGTATGCCTTTTCAACCGCTTTTTCAACCCGCCCTGCTACCTACAATACTTGGTGCACATGTGCCCATTTATATTCCCCCTCCTCATTCTTCCTACCAAAAGATAAATTTCATCTGTTGCCAGTCTGCCCACCTGCCCATTCCACCAGTCTATGTCCTCTACCATGACTTCAAATTCATTCATTTTGATGGACTGAGAATCATAGGCCTGGCCAGGAATTTTCCCTCATCAGGCGGGCTCAGTTGGGGCGGGCGGGAGCAGTCGGGAAGCTGACTGCGGCCCATGATCGGGGCCAGACCACAATTTCACGCTGGCGGGCCAATTAAGGCATGAAATGTGCACGGCAGCGCTCAGCACTGCCTGTGTGGGGGGAGGAGGAGGGCAAGCACCCAACTTCACGATGCGCATGGGTGCACACTGGGAAAGCTCCCTGAGGCACAGAGCTGCCTCAAGGAGATGAAGAATTCCAGAATTAAAAATGAACAATGTCACATGAGCAGGGGCCTGTTCTTGATGAAATGTTAAAATTTTTATTTTATTTTTAATTGCTGTTGGGAACCTCATCCCGCCTGTGGATATCCCGCCATAAGGTTGGATGGGCAATGAAAAATGTCATTTAATTACATTGTTAATGGTCTTAATAGGCCTTTTGATTGTCGGCAGGCGCGCTGCCAACTCCCACTTGCCCCCGCCAACCGAAATGTCGCGCGTCATTTTACACTCAAGCGGATCGGGCGTGCGCCCGCCTGCTCAGCGAAAAATCCTGCCCCTGGATTTTCGCCCACGAGTTGGGCACAGAGAGTCAGAACAATTCCCGGCTCTGCGAACTCAACTTTTAAAAATGGCTGCCCAAATGGTAGGTTTTCAGTCCGGGGACGCAGGCTATATTAGAAGTCTGGGTGGGTGACCCCGAAAGTAGTGATGAGGATGCTGGGTGCGGAGGTTGGGCAGAAGGCCTGCCACGAGGCTCTGTCACTGTGTCCAAAACCTTTTTAAAAAAGAACATGAAACATCCCTCCAGCCCTCCCCCCGCACACTCCCCATGCCCCATACATGCCAACCCCTGCCACCTCATGCACTGTACCCACCCCCAAGGCTCCTTATACCCTCCATGCCAACCTAAGTCCCTATACCCACACTCCGTGGCCCTTTATAACACCTTTGCTAACTTAGTGCCAACTCCCGCTCTCCACCCACCACCCTTTACCCTTACACCTATCGTACCAACTTAGCCAGTATCCACCATGGGCAGACCTCAGAACCCATGCAAAGATGAGATAAAAATAAAGTTTTATAAAATAAAGTTTTAAGTGTCTATTGCAGACCACACCATATTGAAAAAAACACTCATTCATAAAAAAGCCATTTACCACATTTACATTCTTTCAATTACATAAAGCCTTATAACAATAAACATTTCATTCAAGTGCACAATCCCTTATAAAAACAAGCATTGTAATTCATAGTTCCACTTCGAAAAGTCTATAACCACCTGTAGCTGTGAATCAAACTGTGAAATGGCAGGCCCCTACTGTGGTAATGGATGGTTGTGAAATCAGTCATGCAGCACTAATCCAGAAATGGAAGCCCTCAGTCTTATGTCAACAGACTGAGTGAAATAGCAAACAATGATTTTTTTTAAAATGCGCCAGAGATTTTTAAAAAATATTTAAAGGGCCAGACTTTTAAGTGCCTCAATAGATTGACAGCTCCCTTTGACAGGTGCTTTTGACAGTCCCTCTTGATACTTTTGAAAGATCCTCTTGACAGATCCCCTTGACAGTATTGATAGCCGATTTTGAAAAGTATATTGACAGTTCCAATGAGTTTGACAGTTAATGAGTTTATGCACTTTTTATGCATATTCATGCCTATTTTTTACAATTCCAAAGGCACGTGACCTCCCCCAAAGGGCACCTGATCTCCTCCAAAAGTGTCATGGGACCAGGTCCAAAGGGGTACCTTACCTCTCCAGGGGGATACCCTGGCCATCCAAAGAAATGCAGAAAGTTCAAACCTGATCTCACACTCCTGGGCTACCAAAATCCGACTTCAGTGGAGGCAGTTGTTGATTTAAATGGCAGCTGCCTTTGTGAACCATGCATGTGCAAAAATGTGAACTGCCCCAATTCTCAATCCTGCAAAAATGGGAAATGCCATGTTCGATGGTGGGCCTTACGATTTTTGGGCACTTCTGCCATTTTCCCCACAACAGAGGGGCTCTCTGTCATGGCAGAAATCCATGCCATGGTCTCTGAGCCTGAAAATTCCCAGAATGCACTCACTAGGACCAGCAGATCATTGCATCACCGTAATTGGCTTCAACATTACTGGATTCTGGTGGGTCAAGAAAATCAAATTTCATTGCTATTCATGTTCATCTTCATTGCTATTCACCTGTTCTGCAGGGAAATGCAGGTGAGGATAGGCTCAGCTGTGGTACCCCTCATGGTTAAACAGTTAAATATCTGGGCTTCCATGTGAATGAGGTACCATAGATCTACTGTCAGCCATTGAACTAAGTCCTACTGTGAGTCATCACCTTTAAAGGAGGAAGAAAGAGAAATGCATGTACTGATGGGCCTGATTAAGCTATCAATCTGCTGGAATATGATTGGTTAACATTGGGCCAGCTTCCCAGCCAAGTGCCCAATCTTTATTTCAATACTCATGTGAATAAAGAGCGCTGGAACCATATCAGAATCTATACTTTTGGGTGCATTGATCATGATTCATACTCCTGTCCATTGGGAAGGGAGTGGGCGACATCCTCATCACATTCAGCTGAGCCTTCTGCTAACCAAGCCTCCTCCCTAGGGGCTTTGAGTCAGGCTAACGATCTGTCTGCATAAAAGGGCCTTTGTTACAGAAAAAAGCTAGAGCTCAACCTGCTGGATGTAAAACAGTGGGAGGAAGGTGACACCTCGTGTGCTGCAAGCAGGAAAGAGACAGAAGAAGCACGTCCTGAAAATTCTAGTACGATAGAAGATGCCATTGATAAAAGTCTTCAGCAAGGCTCTCCATCAGTGTGTGGGAGCTCAGTTGCTCAGCAACTCTGCTGCTGCTTCTACATTTTCAGTGTTCATGTTGAGTTCCTCCACACATTATCTCATTAGTGTTGGATAAAACAACATTAACATACATTCAACTGGACTGCTTTCGATGGTTGGATTACTCTTTCTGACAAGAGGTCTGCACTTTATCTGCACTGGATGGCACTATAAGTACTAAATGAAATCAGTAGTGAGAATAGTGCTGACCCAAGGACTGAAAGGGCAAAACTAATACCTATCTACATTAAATGTTGATAAGGTAGACACAATTATCGATCACATAACTTGGTGCCTGGAATTACCTGCTGAAGATGGGGGGATGTTAACATTAACTATGAACATTACAGTGGCGATGTTATGACCTAGACAGGAGGTATGTAATAATGAGTATTCCAGCAGATTACTGTCATTGCATAGAAGTAGTGCAACAAATGAAAGGAAGGCATTTAGTATTCATCAGTCATACCCAGCACGGTGAATGAGAGCCAAGGAAAGGCTTCCTTAAAACAATAAGGCTGCACAGTTAATAATAAATATAATGGTGATGATATGTTGCAAACTTTAAAATGATGAATCAGCCCAATATATTTAACCAATTCCTTTTCACCTTCGTCATTCATGTTTTGGCCCTCCAATTGGCTTGCCGCATTTAATTTTATCAGTCTGTTACCAATGCCACGTGCTATCTTGGAATTCTGTGAACATAGTCAGCCTTGGAACTTTACCCATTTCAGGGCATAACTAAGTAAATGGTCCAGGGCGATTATTCAATTAAGGTTAAATAGCACTGACCTTTCCTCTCCTCAGCCCCGCAACTTCTCCTCTAATTTTCTATCCAATCCCATTTCTCTTCTCAAGGATTAATGGGCCAGACCAGCTTTCCAGGGCTTTCCCAAGTCACCATTCTTCATGGCTTGAATTTTCCCGTCGGTGATTTGTGGTCGGGGCCCGCTCGCCAACAGGAAAATGACACTGGATGACGTCGGGAGGAACCCCCAACGTCATTCCGGCCCCTTTAAATTTTTAGCAAGGCGGGCGGACAGCGAAATCAGCTGTCCGCCCGCCGACCTGTCAATGGCCAATTAAGGCCATTGACAGGGTAATTAAGATAATTAAAGACCCTGCCCGTCCAACCTTAAGGCTGGCGGGCAGGCCAGGAGCCCCGGTGGGCTTCTGATAACACATGAAACCTCATCCACTGGTGGGATGAGGTTTCATGTCCGTTTTTAAAAACTTTAATACATTTTATGTGATATTTATTAACATGTCACATCTCGTGTGACATTGTCACATGAGGGGGACATGTTAATAATTTTTTAATTCTTCTATTTTTAAAGTTTTTTGGACGGTCACTAATCTCCCTGAGACAGCACTTTGTCTCAGGGAGCAGTGCACGCTTGTGCGAAAGAACGCACTTTGACAGATGGGGATTCCCTCCACCCCTGCACAGGAAGTGAATAGCTTTTCCTGTTGGGCAGGCCGCTGGGCGGGCCAACGCAAAATGGCGGTAGGCCCCGTTTCGGTGGCGGGGGTCGGCTGACCGCCCGCCGCTGAGCCAGTGGGGCCCGCACGCCCACCAAGGGCAAAATTCTGCCCCATGTGTGGGCCTGGCTGGTGAGTCTAAAACCAAGGGGCATAATCTCAGAATAAGGGGTAGGCCACAGATTGAGATGAGGAGGAATTTCTTCACACAGAGGGTGGTGAATCGTTGGATTCTCTACTCCAGGGAGCTCTAAAAGCTCAATCATTGAGCATGTTCCAAACAGAAATGGATAGATTTCTGGAGACCAACGACATCAAGGGATATGGAGATAGTGTGGGAATGTGGCATTGAGATAGATGATCAGCCATGATCAAATTGAATGACAGAGCAGGCTTGATGGGCCAAATGGCCTACTCCTGTTCATTTGTTCCATAGTTAAAGGGCTGGATCTTCATCTTTGAGGCAATTAGCAGGAGTCGATTATTTTCCTGGTTCGGTGTGCTGCCTTGGGCAATAGTACTTGCAAAGGTGGGGTTTTGTTCTGGGAGGACGAGTGAACGCCTTGCAGAACCCCTCCATTCAATCTGCAAGCATGACCCCAAGCTTCCAGTCGCCCGTCATTTTAACTCTCTAGCTTGCTCTACTCTGACCTTTCTGTCTTCAGCCTCCTGTAGTGTTCCAATGAATCCCAATGTACGCTCAAGGAACGGCACCTCATCTTTCAATGAGGCACTTTACAGTCTTCTGGACTCAATATCGTGTTCAACAATGTTAAATCATAACTTCTGCCCCTATTTTGTTTCTTTTATCTCTGTTGGTTTGTTTTTTTTTTTCTCTTTTCTGTCTTGTTATTTTTTGTTTTTGGACAGTTGCATATGATCCTGCAGATCTTCCCTTTTTTCCCTACAACGCCTTTCATTTTCCCAAAACATACTACAATCTGAACTTTTCCCAGTTCTGAAAGGTCAGAGACCTAACACTTTGGGCTGGATTTTCATGGACTCAGGGAGACTCCTTAGAGGCATAAAAATGCTAGCCAGGACCTGATTCCGGGATTCCTGGCCCCATTCCTGGGGCTTCCAATTTCCAACAGTGCCATTTAAGGGTGCATGCTGGTGTGGGTTGCGAGTCTGGACCCAGCACTCCCGATCTGGCCGGCTCCATTGTGGGGATGGGCATGTCCCAGACCTCCGCAATTTTCATGAAGTCAGGCCAGCTTTTAAAAGACTCATAGTTCATGGCCCCTCAGAGATGTCGGGAACCATAGTCTGGATGAGGGAACTTTTTCAAAGGTAAGTTTAAAAAGTCTTACCTGTGCTCCATGCCAACTTATGCCCCCCACCCCCATGGTCCTTCATACACTCCATGCCAAGCTACACCTATCCACCCACCCCCGTGGCCCCTCATACTCTCCACGCCAAGCTGTGGCACTTCCATGCCCATTCACCCACTATACACTCTGTATAGAACCAATGAACCTTTTTGTGATAATAGGATGTGTTACAAATACTTTTTAAAAAAGTTATTCATAAAATATGCTTTTACTACAGCCTAATAAAATTTCTTTATCTTGTGTAACTAGACATGTAAAATTGACAGAATAGATCAGGGAGCAACAGCTGACAATCAAGTAATGTTTTCCCTGGAGGCGCAGCTTTATCAGCACTCTAATGAATGCCTGGGCTCTTAGCCTCACGATAATAAAGGTCTGACAGCATCTATGGAGAGGAAGACAGAGTTAACGTTTCGAGTCCATATGACTCTTCATCAGAACTAAAGAGAAATAGAAATGAGGTGAAATATAAGCTGTTTGTGCGGGGTGGGACAGGTGGAGCTGGATAGAAGGCCAGTGATAGGTGGAGGCAAAGGAGAGATTGCCAAAGATGCCATAAACAAAAGGTCAAAGGGGTATTGATGGTGGTGATATTAGCTAAAGGATGTGCTCATGGCGACATTGAGGGTAGAAAGCTGGATGAGCAAGTGACAGATGGTCCTAGTGAGGGTAGGGTGGGGGGAAGGGATCAAAATAGGCTAAAAGGTGGAGATAAAACAATGGATGGAAATAAATTTTCGAAATAATAATAGAAATAGGTGGGAAAAGAAAAAAATATATATATAAATATATATAATATATCCCACACCCCAACACTCCTTTCAAGTGAAGCAGCACTTCCCTCAATTTAGTCTACTGCATTCGCTGCTCCCAATGCAGTTTCCTCTACATTGGAGAGACCAAACGCAAACTGGGTGACCGCTTTGCAGAACACCTTCGGTCTGTCCGCAAGCATGACCCAGACCTCCCTGTCGCTTGCCATTTCAACACACCACCCTGCTCTCATGCCCACATGTCCGTTCTTGGCCTGCTGCAATGTTCCAGTGAAGCTCAACGCAAACTGGAGGAACAGCACCTCATCTTCCGACTAGGCACTTTATAGCCTTCTGGACTTAACACTGAGTTCAACAACTTCAGATCATGAACTCTCTCCTCCATCTTCACCCCCTTTTTGATCCCCTTTTTTCTAATAATTACTATTTTTTTTAACTTATTTTTTTCTTTTCCCACCTATTTCTATTATTACTTTTAAAATATATTTCCATCCATTGTTTTATCTCCACCTTTTAGCCTATTTCAATCCCTTCCCCCCCTCCCCCCACCCCCCCACCTCACCCCTACTAAGGTCATCTGTCACTTGCTCATCCTGCTTTCTACCCTTAATGTCACCATTAGCACATCCTTTAGTTAATATCACCACCGTCAACACCCCTTTGACCTTTTGTTTATGACATCTTTGGCAATCTCTCCTTTGCCTCCACCTATCACTGGCCCTCTATCCAGCTCCATCTGTCCCACCTCCCTTAAACATCTTATATTTCACCACATTTCTATTTCTCTTTAGTTCTGATGAAGAGTCATACAGACTTGAAATGTTAACTCTGTCTTCCTCTCCACAGATGCTGTCAGACCTGCTGAGTTTTTCCAGCAATTTTTGTTTTTGTCGCTATAGGGTTCATTGGTTCTATACAGAGTGTATACTGGTGAAAAGGCATGGAAGTGCCATTACTTGGCATGGAGAGTATGAGGGACCATAGGGGTTGGGCAAGTGGGCATAGGTTGGCATGGATAGGTTGAGGGGCCACGGGGGTGTATGGGGGAGCATGAGGTGGCATGGGGAGTGTGCGGGGTTTGAGGGGTGAGGGCTGGAGGGCCTTACTGTTTTTATTGTAAATGGGATGAAGTCCCAAAGTGCCAACACGGATCTTTTACACAGCCTGCCTCAACACCCAGCAAATCCTGTGGCTGCCTCCGAATTCTTTCCGAGAGGCAATGGGCCTGACTCCTGTTAGCACTCGCCCTCCCAGAACGAAATCTCACTTTTGTAGGTGCTTTTGCCCGAGGTGACGCACCGAGCTGGGAAATTAGTCGACTCCTGCTAATCGCCTCAAAGATGAAGGTCCAGCCCTTTAACTATGGAACATAGGAGCAGAAGTAGGCCATTTGGCCCATCGAGCCTGCTCTGCCATTCAATTTTATCATGGCTGATCATCTACCTCAATGTCACCTTTCCGCACTATCTCCATATCCCTTGAGGTCATTGGCCTCCAGAAACCTATTGATTTCTGTTTGGAACATGCTCAATGATTGAGCTTCCAGAGCTCCCTGGAGTAGAGAATTCCAACGATTCACCACCCTCTATGTGAAAAAATTCCTCCTCATCTCAATCTTAAATGGCCTGATCCTGAGATTATGTCCCCTGGTTTTAGGCTCACAAGCCAGGAGAAACATCTTATCCACACCCACCCTGTCACGTACTGCAAGAATTTTGTAAATTTCAATGAGGTTCCCCCTCATTCTTCGAAACTCTAGGGAATATAGACCCAGTCTCCTCAATATCCCCTCATAAAACAATCCCGCCATCCCAGGGATTAATCTGGTGAACCTCTGTTGCACTCCCTCTATGGCAAGTATATCCCTCCTTAGATAAGGAGACCAAAACTGTACATAATCCTCAAGATGAGGTCTAACCAAGGCTCTATATAACTGCGGCAAAACATACGACTATAGAGCCATAGAAAAGTTACGGCATAGAAAGAGGCAATTCAGCCCATCGTGTCTGTGCTGGCCGAAAAAGCAAAAAAAAGCCGCCCATTCTATTCTCACCTTCCAGCACCTGGTCCGCAGCCATACAGGTTACAGCACTTCAGGTGCTGATCCAGGTACCTCCACCACCAAACCAGACAGCAAATTCCAGGCACCCACCACCCTCCAGGTGAAGAGATTTTTCCTCATGTCCCCTCTAATCCTTCTACCTTAAATCTGTGCCCCTCGGTAACTGACCTCTCCAACAGGGGAAACAGGTCTTTCCTGTCCACCCTATCTAGGCCCCTCCTAATTTTGTACACTTCAATTAAGTCACTGCTCAGCCTCCTCTGTTCTAGGGAAAACAGCTCCAGCCTATCCAAACTTTCCTCAAAGCTACAATTCTCAAGCCCTGGCAACATTCTTGTAAATCTCCTCTGTACTCTCTCAAGAGTAATTATGGTTGGAATCGTCCCAGATTTGCACAAAGTGCGGCAGCAGGCGTGAAAAGAGATGTTTTACCTCTCGGCCACAATGGCTGGTTTTGTGCCAAATTGTCCCCTTCCTGCCTCACTAATTATGCGCCACAGAAAACATGCTGGGGGCAGCCTCCGATTTGCCCACCACGCCGTTACCTCGCCGCTTCCTCACGCAGGACACCATATTTAAACTGCAGCCGCACGCACACTTCTCAATGCTTGCAGCTCAAGTGGAGACATGACCCCAAAAGCCAAGAAGAGGGCAGTCCCCCGATTCATTGATACATCACTGGAATGCCTTCTGGATGTGGTAGAGGCCCGCTGTGATGTCCTCTACCCCCGCTCTGGCTGCAGGAGGCCCATCAGTCTCACCACTCCGGCTTGGGAGGTGGTGGCAGATGTGGTCAGTGCCAACGCTGCACACTAGAGATCAGCCATCTAGCGCAGTAAATGGATGAATAATCTCATCCGTGCCACCAGGGTAAAGCAACCATCTCATCGCTCTAAACTCACACACTCATAAGGCCATCACACATTCACTGCCAGCTCCAGGGACATCCACTGACTCTCTCACACACACCCTCACATCTCCACCTGGCCTCATCTTCTCTGGAGACTGCCTCCGCAGCCCTCTTGACGGCACTTGCACAGATCAACTTGCCCCCCCCCCCCCCCCCCCCCCCTCCCCCCCACACACCCTCCCCAGTACAGCCCTCACCCAGCAGCCTCTTCCCTTGCCTGAGGCCACTTAACCCCTTCTCCAAGCAAGCCCTAGCCCTGCACCCGTTGAAAAGCCACCCCCCCACCTTACAGCCAATCTGGTAGGTAGAGACCTGCCCATGAGCCCCCCTAAAAGTGATGTGATGCTGCCTGTGTAGACTGGTGCCAATGACCGTAAGTGCTGCCCGAAGCAAGGTAGGCAAACAACCCACAAAATCCTGAGCAAAGTGCAGCTTGTCAGGTGCACGTTGCTTATGTACAGTTGTGAAACACGTCAGCATGATTGCCCAGATGATCCAGCGTGGGGGATGATTCCAGTGAGCAGGGCTCATGATGAGATGCTAAAGTATTGAAATTAGGTTCCCGACGTGCGGTGGTGGAAAACACGGCCCACGTTGATGGGTGGAGCGGACAATCGCAAATGGCATTTTCACAATTTCACAATGGCATAAAACCAATTTTTGGCCTTCTCGCCATATTGTCCGCCCACACCCGCCAGGACACCCAGTGCCAATGGGACCAGATAATTCTGCCCTATGTCCTCCCTGTAATGTAGCAACCAGAACTGTAAACAAAATTCCAGCTACGGCTTAACCAGCATTTTATACAGTTCCAACTTTACATCCCTGCCCTTATGTTCAATACCTCGTTCAATAAAGGAAAGCATTCCACATGCTTTCTCCACCACCTTACCCACCTGCCCTGCCACCTTCACGAACCTGTGGACATGCACTCCAAGGTCTCTCATTTCCTCTACCCTCTCAATATCCTCCTGTTTATTATGAATTCCCTAGCTTTGTTTGCTCTCTCCAAATGCATTTCGCACTTCCCTGAGTTGAATTCCATTGGCCACTTTTCCACCCACTCAACCAAATCACTGATATCATTCTGGAGACAACTATCCCCTTCACTACCAACTACACGGCCAATTTTCGTATCATCTGCAAACCTGCCAATCATGCCTCCCACATTTAAGTCCAAATCATTACTATGTACAACAAACAACAAGGGACCCAACACTGAGCCCTTTGGAACACCACAGAAAATCGTTTTCCATTTGCAAAAAACATTCGACCATTACCCTTTGTTTCCTGTTGCTGAGCCAATTTTGGATACAACTTGCCACATTTCACTTTTCTGACCAGTCTGCCATGTGGGACCTTGTCAAACGCCTTACTAAGATCCATGTAGACAACATCCACTATACTACCCTCACCAATTTTCCTTGTTACTTCTTCAAAAAATTCCATTAAATTAGTAAGACATGACCTTCCCCTAACAAAACCATAAGAACATAAGAAATAGGAACAGGAGTAGACCATTCGGCCCCTTGAGCCTGCTCCGCCATTCAATAAGATCTTGGCTGATCTTCTTGTGTTTCAATTTCCACATCACCATCTAACCCCAATAACCTTTGATTCCCTTGCCGAACAAGAATCTATCCACCTCTGCCTTAAAAATACTCAATGACCCCACCTCCAACACCTTCTGAAGCAGAGAATTCCAAGTCACCAACCCTCAGAGAGAAAAAATTTCTCCTCATCTCTGTCCTAAAAGGGCGACCCCTAATTTTAAAACAGTGCCCCCTAGTTCTGGACCCACCCACAAGAGGAAATGTCCTTTTGACGTCCACATTGTCAAGGCCGTTCAGGACAATCAAGTCACCCCTCACTCTTCTAAACTCCAGTGGAAACAAGCCCAGTCTATCCAACCTTTCCTCATAAGACAACCCATTCATTCGAGGTATCAATCTAGTAAACCTCCTTTGAAGCTCCTCCAATGCATTTACATCCTTCCTTAAATAAGGAGACCAAAACTGCACACAGTATTCGAGGTGCAGTCTCACCAATGAAGAATAACACCCTTACTTTTATGTTCAATCCCTCTCGTAATAAAGGATAGCATTCCATTAGCCTTCTTAATTACTTGCTGTAATGCTGACTATCACTGATTAATCTGTTCTTTTCTAAGTCACAGTTTATCCTGTCTCTCAGAATTGATCCTAGTAATTTGGCCACCATGATGTCAGTCTGACCTGCCTGTAATTACCTAGCCTATCTCTCACACCCTTTTTAAATAACGGTACAATGTTCACAGACCTCCAATCCTCTGGATTCCAATCCTGAGGATTGGAAAATGATCCTCAGAGCAAACGCTATTTCATCCCTGGCTTCCTTTAACAGCCAGGTATGCAATCCATCCAGCCCTGGTGATTTATCCACTTTCAAGGATGTCAGTTCCTCCAGTACTTCCTCTCTCATTATGCTTATTGTATCTAATATTTCACAATCCTCCTCTTTAACTAGAATGTCTGCATCATCCCTCTCCTTTGTGAAGACAGAGACAAAGTACTCATTAAGAACCCTGCCCACATCTTCTGCATTCACGCATAAGTTACCTTGTGTATCCCTGATAGGCCTGGCTCCTTCCTTAGTTACCATCTGGCTCTTAATGTACTAGTCAAACATCTTTGGGTTTTCCTTGATTTTACCTGCCAATATTTTTTCATATCCTCTCTTTGCTTTCCTAATTTCAATTTTTACTTCACCCCTGTACTCTCTATACTCCTCTAGGATTTCTATAGTATTAATTTTTTTTTAGTACGTCATAAGCTTTCATCCTTACTCCTGTACTCAAATCCCCTCACGTAGAAGGCCAACATTGCCTTTTGCCTTCCAATCGCTTGCTGCACCTGCATGCTAGCTTCTAGTGATGCATGGACAAGGACACCTGGGTTCCTTTGGTCATCCGCACTTCCCAACCTCTCACCATTTAGGAAATACTCCGCCTTCTTGTTATTCTCACTTCTCACTTATTCACATTATATTCCATCTGCCATGTTGTAGCCCATTCACTTAGCCTGTTCCAAGTCCACTTGCTGCCTCCTTGCATCCTCCTCACAACTGACATTCCCACCCAGTTTGGTGTCATCAGCAAATTTGGAAATATTACAATTGGCCCTCACATCCAAATCGTTTATATACATTGCGCAGATCCTGTGTTACCCCACTAGAAACAGCTCGCCATCCTGTGAATGATCAGTTTATTCCTACTCTCTGCTTTCTGTCTGTTAGCCAATTCTTAACCCATACTAGTATATTTCCCCCAATCCCATGCGCTCTAATTTTATTTACTAACCTCCTGTGTGGGACCTTATCAAAGCCTTCTGATAATCCAAATATACCACATCCATTGGTTCTCCTTTATCTATGCTACAAGTAACATCATAGACATAAGACCATAAGACGTAGGAGCAGAAGTAGGCTATTGGGCCCATTGAGTCTGCTCCGCCATTCAATGAGATCATGGCTGATCTCATAATCCTCAACTCCGCTTTCCTGCCTTTTCACTGATAACAAAACAGGTAAGAGCCCATGGGATCCAAGGCAATTTGGCCGATTGGATCCAGAATTGGCTGAGTGGCAGGAAGCAGATGGTGATGGTCGAGGGGTGTTTTTGGGCCTGGATGCCTGTGTCCAGTGGGGTTCCACAGGGAGTGGTGCTGGGTCCCTTGCTGTTTGTGGTATATATAAATGATTTAGACTTGAATGTAGGAGGGTTGATCAGTAAGTTCGCGGATGACACGAAAATTGGTGGGGTGGTTAATAGAGAGGAGGAAAGCCTTAGATTACAGGAAGATATAGATGGGCTGATCAGTGGCAACTGAAATTTAATCCAGATAAGTGTGAGGTGATGCACTTGGGCAGGACAAACAAAGCACGGGAATACACAATGCATCATAGGACCCTGGGAAGTACAAAGGATCAGAAGAACCTTGGTGTGCATGTCCACTGGTTCCTTAAGGTAGCGTGACAGGTAGATAAGGTGGTTAAGAAGGCATATGCGATACTTGCCTTTATTAGCAGAGACATAGAATATAAGGGCAGGGAAGTTATGTTGGAACTGTATAAAACGCTGGTTAGGCCACAGCTAGAGTATTGCATGCAGTTCTGGAATCCGCATTATAGGAAGGAGGAGATTGAGGGGGGCATGATTGAGGTGTATAAAATTATGAGGGGCATAGATAGGGCAGACAGGAAGGAACTTTTCCCCTTGGTGGAGGGATCAAAAACCAGGGGGCATAGATTTAAGGTAAGGGTCAGGAGGTTTAGAGGGGATGTGAGGAAGAGTTTTTTCACCCAGACGGTGGTGGGAATCTGGAACTCACTGCCTGAAAGGGTAGTAGAGGCAGAAACCCTCATAACATTTAAGAAATATTTGGATGTGCACTTGCGATGCCATGGCATACAAGGCTATGGGCCTAGCGCTGGAAAATGGGGTTGGAATAGTTAGGTACTTGTTTGACCAGTGCAGACTTGATGGGCCAAAGGGCCTTTTTCTGTGCTGTAGACCTCTATGGCTATGACTCTATGATTCTATTCCCCATAACCCTCGATTTCCTTACTGATTAAAAAGCTATCATAACCATAAGACATAGGATCCTCAAAAACTCCAACAAGTTTGTCAAACATGACTTCCCTTTCATAAAAACATGTTGACTCTGCCCAATTTTATCATTCTTTTCTAAATGCCCAGTTATCACATCCTTAATAATAGATTCTAACATTTTCCCTACTACTGATGTCAAACTAACAGGTCCGTAGTTCTCCATTCTCCCTCTTTCTCCATTTTTAAATAGTGGGTTTACATTTGCTACTATCCAGTCCACAGAAAGTTTTGCAGGATCTAAAGGATTTTGAAAGATAACCACCAATGCATCCACCATCTCTCTAGCCACCTCCTTCAACGCTCCGGGATGTAGCTCATCTGGTCCAGGGGATTTATCAGCCTTCAATCCAGTTAATTTTTCAAATACTATCTCTTTACTAATACTAATTTCTTTTAGTTCCTCAGTTTCACAAGTCCCTTGGTTGGTTAGCATTTCTGGGAGATTTTCTGTATCTTCTTCCGTGAAGACAGACACAAAGTAAAGTTTCTGCCATTTCCCTGTTCTCCACTATAAATTCTCCTGTCCGCACCTGTAATGGGCCCCCATTTGTCCTATAGCTAATCTTTTCCTTTTCACATACCTAAAGAAGCTTTTACAGTTCACCTTTATGTTCCTCACTAATTTGCATTCGTGTTCTCTTTACCCTTTCTTAATCAATTTCTTGGTCCTCCTTTGCGAGGTTCTAAATTACTCCCACATCCTCAGGCTGACCACTTTTTCTGGCATCTTTATAAGCTATTCCTTTAAATGCAATGCAATCTTTAACTTCTTTTGTTAACCATTTCACTTTGTGTGTTTGTGCCTTAGAGGAATGTATATCTGTTGTAGACTGTGAAGTATTTCATTAAATACTAGCCACTGCCCATTTACTGTCAAATCCTTTAGTGTATTTTCCCAATCCACCATAGCCAATTTGCCCCTCAAACATTCATAATTTCCTTTCTTCAGATTTAAGACCCTGGTTTCAGAATGAACTATACTGCATTCAAATTTAAGGTAAAATTCTTTATATTATGGTCACTATTTCCCAAAGGGTCCTTTACAGCAAGGTTATTAATTCGCCCTTTCTCATTACCCATCCACTAAATCCAAGAAAGCATGATCCCTAGTTAGATCCTCAACATACTGCCCCAGAAACTCATCTCGTATAAACTCCAGGAATTCCTCTTCCAATGCTGATTTGGTTAACCCAGTCTATGTGTAAATTGAAGTCGCACATTATTATTCTATTACCCACATTACATGCACCTCTAACTTCCTGGTTTATACCGTGCCCAACATTAGCACTACCGTTTGGTGGCCTATAAACAACTCCCACCAATGTTTGCTGCCCCTTGCTGTTTCTTAGCTCCACCCAAACTGATCCTACATCTTGATGCTTCAATCTGAGATCCTCTCTTACTAATGTACTGCTTTTGTCCCTTATTAAGACTGCTACACCACCTCCTTTTCCTTTTTATCTGTCCCTCATAAATGCCAAATATCCTTGGGTACTTAGTTCCTAATCTTGGTCACCTTGTAACCACATTGCTGTAATGGCAATTAAATCATACCCAACTGCTTCAATTTGTGCATTCAAATCATCAACCTTTTTGCGAATGCTCCCCCTCAGGTTCCCATCCTCCTGCCAATCTAGTTTAAACTCTCCCCAACAGCACTGGTGAATCTCCCCACGAGGATGTTAGTCCTAGTCCTGCTGAGATGCAGCCCGTCCATCTTGTACTTTACAAGGTGCAATAAACCTTACTTAAAGTGCCTCTTTCCCCCATGTACCAAATTCTCACGTGAACCTAATTCGCTACTCACTTGTTCTCCATCTCCCTCAGGCATATCTCCTGTCTCCTTGTGCACCCCTTACTGTGTTTCTCTATCAACACAGCTGCTGAGTATTTCCAACATTTCCTGATTTTATTCCCAGCTCCACAATCCTAATGGGTTGCATGGATCACATAAGCAGTGGCAGGAAATAGGAGTTGCCAAGTTTCATCTACCTCCATAGCCAGTATTCAATTTGCTTCTTATCCTGGTTGATGGCAATTTATTCCATAGGATGGAAACCATTCAATTAATTTCCTTTGTCCTGGTCCTTTCAAGCTTACGTAGAAATAAATTCGCTTTTTAAATTTAAATTTTTGCGACATCAAAGCAAGATCCCAGCCATGGAAAATCAAACATTAATCCATTTGGGGCACCAGTATAAAGCACCCCTAGTTACCATCCACTTTTCCGTCAATCTGCTTCAGAATTACATTCCACAGCACTAGACCGCAAATTACATAACCAAACCAGGCCACCCACATGACAATTCAGACTGAATCCAGCAATTTTGTGCAAATTGGGACTAAATTGATGTTGTATTGTTCTCTTCCCCCCTCTTTCCACCCCCACAATGTCCACTTGGAACTGAATTGAGGTGGTACAAGCTCATTCCTACAACATGCTCATTGCTAAGAGAAAGAGGGAGTTCTTACTTTATACTGGATTCAATCCAGCTCCCACTGCTGAAGGGAAAAATACAGTTTGTGAACTCACTGCTCCATTCAGTTCCCTCTACCTTAACTTTTAGAACCATTTTTATACGCACCTGATTCAAGTTATAAAGAGTCATGAGCGTTCTTGTTAGGATCACTTTGTGCTTGAACAGTTCTATACAAATGCCTGTCCAGTGTAAATAACGTTGATATGCAACTGACGAGAGCAATTTTTGCTTAAGATAGTTTTTTCCTTAGTAAATTTCAGCTGACCCAACTAACTGTGGCACCTAGGATAAATTCTCTGATCCCACAATCCTTCAGGGAGCACTGCTTAAAGGGAGATGAAGTTAAGGCTGAAATGTAAGCGCCTCAGATTTTGCTCCTGACTAAATTGGAGGTAGAAGTAGTGCTCCTTAAAGACCCTGGGTAATTACGGCTATCTATTGAGATCTCTCTTCCTCTTCCTGCTGAGCACAGCTTCCCCTCTCCGCTCCCTGTTGCTCCATGTCCCATGCTTGTGCTGTAAACCCAAGAGAGACTGCAACCATAGCCCCCGTTAGTGAAAGCAGGCTTTCTGCTGACAAGCCTTCAAACTTCTCTAGTCCCTTTGTCAAAGTCCAGTAACGTTCATTTCTGAATCCTAAAACTTTTCTAAACTCCTCCATCAATACTCAACACAATGTTTTCATTCATTCTGCAGCAGCAAAGAAAGTCAAAAGCACCTCACCTAAAAATGATCCTTTCAAATAGTGCTAGTGAGGGAGAGGGGGGCGGGGTCCCTCATGCAGATAAATGCATGTACTGCTTGGAACATTTAAGACAGAGCGTTAACAGGACCTGCGAGGTCCAATCAGCTTTAGTTGCTGTTTCACATCGCACTGTCCCCACTCTGCATGCTTCCCATGCGCACATGGCACAAACGCACTAGCGTGCCAAGTGGGGTGTGCAGAGGTGGCCGGAAGGAGTTCAGCCACCATTTTACAAGCGCCAGGCTTCCTTCATACTGACACCAAAAGGAAAATCTATGCATTTATATAGCACTTTTGATAACCACCGGACATCTCAAAGCACTTTACAGCCAATCAAGTACTCTTGAAGTGTAGTCACTGCTGTAATGAATGAAACGCAGCAGCAAGTGTACAACAGCCTTCCACAAACACAATGTGATAATGACCAGATAATCTGTTTTGTGATGTTGATTAAGGAATAAATATTGGCCAGGACACCAGAGATAACTCCTCTAATATTCTTCAAGTGCCAAGGGATCCACCTAAACTGGCAGATGGAGCCTTAGTTTAACAGCTCATCCAAGAAACAACACCTCCACAGCACAGTAGCCACCTCAGCACTGAAGTGTCAGCCTGAACCCAGTGCCTTGTGAGTTAAGGGCAAACGTGTTACCAACTGAGCCACAGCTGACACTTGTGGCACTGCTGAATTGAATTTTGCAGCCACAATGTACAATGGGTATAAATAAACTTACAATCACACTTCCTGGGTTAACTGCAATTCTCGAATCTAATTTAATTGTCCATAAAGTTAAACTTTGGTTCAATACTTAGGATTTTTTTTTCTATTTGTGATAGATACAAATCCAAACCCTTGAATTGTGGGCTCCTCCTTCAAGCAAGAACAGATTATCTATATAGTCATCTCAGTCGCAGCTTTTGAAACCTTACAAAAAAGTAGTGTTTTTTCCATAAAAATGTTCTTGGGACATGGGAAACACTGACAAGCTAATATATTTTGCACATCCTAGTTGCCCTTAGGGCACTGAGAGTCAACCCAGATAGCATGGTATTGGAGTCAGATGTAAACTAGAGTGGGGAGGCGTGACAGCTGCCTTCCTGAAGGGGAAGAACATTTGTGAATCAGTTGATTTTTTAATGATAATTCAAGAGCTTTCACAGTCATTTTCTGGTGACAGTCCACACATTATCAGATTTATTAGATTCAGTTTCACAACTTGCCATGGTGGGATTCCATGCATTTGAAAAAGTAATTCATTGTCTGTAAGATGTGCAATGTTCAGGGACATAGCAAATTCTTGTTTTATTCCACCATCACCCTCTGTATATAACTAGATAGAGGTATTGCGAAGAGGAATTTTTTTTCAGGTGGCATGGGAATTATTTCAAAATCAGCAATGAACAAAATCAAAACAAAAACAGAAACAGAAATATCTGGAAAAACTCAGCAGGTCTGGCAGCATCGGCAGAGGAGAGCACAGTTGACGTTTTGAGTCCTCATGACCCTTCTGTTCTGTTGAAGGGTCATGAGGACTCGAAACGTCAACTGTGCTCTCCTCCGCCGATGCTGCCAGACCTGCTGAGTTTTTCCAGGTATTTCTGTTTCTGTTTTTGTTTTGGATTTCCAGCATCCTTACTTTTTTGCTTTTATCTCAATGAACAAAACCAATCTGGACATTTGCGCTTTCAAATAAATATCGTAAATAGTTCAGTTTTCATAACAACAACAACTTGCGTTTATATAGCATCTTTAACATAGTGAAATATCTCAAGGCACTTCACCTTACTGGCACCTCCAACATTGTATTACTCCCTCAGTGCTACACTGAAGTGGCAGCCTAGTTTACACTGTTGGAGGAATTGCCTTTTGTCATGAACACTTTAATCGCAGAAAATGGTTCATCTTCAAGGACTTAGGACATTCTGGAAGAATTTGTGTTTTAAAAGACACTGTCCTTTAAAGAGTTAATGCAGGACTCTGATTGCTATTCCTGGAAAAAGCATCCTCTTACAAGAAAGGGTAATTAAGCAGTTGAAAAAAAACTGTCAACCTCTTGACCCGGCTGAACTGTGCACAAAGGAGTCACATGGGTTTTCTAGCTCTGAAAAAAAACATGCCTGGAAGGCTGTGTTTTTAAAGTAGGTTTTCGTTTTGCTTTGAGAAGAGAAGGACCAACTGCTCGAGAAGGAAGACAGCAGGCTTTTACAGTCCAGAGTCAGTCCACAGCTGGAAGTAGATATAAGCTACTCCTGAGATGCTCTACATGCTAGAATAGAGTACCCTCGAGTATTCCATGAGTCCGCCTGGAAAGCCAGAGTCATTGATTGTTTCATGGATCAGTGCTGAGAGACCAATCGCATAACCTGGACACCATTTCAAGAACTCCACCGTCTATCTTTTGCCTTTGAGCCATTGACTTTTTCCCTTTCGCCAAATTCCTCCATTTCTATTTTTATTGCATTGTTTTGTGTGTCTGTGTCTGTGTCTGTGTGTGTGTGTGTGTGTATGTGCGCGTGTGTCTGTGTGTATAAGTGAGACAGAGACTTAGGGAATCTCGAAAGAGCAATTAGCATAATTTCATATTCCACACTGTATTTGATAAACTTTGCCTTTCTATTTGACAAGACTGGTTTTATAATAAACTAATAACTTTGTAGTTTATTGAAAGAAGCCTGTTTAAAGTATTTTATTCTGGGTACCATTAGTTAAGGTGAAGAATTGGCCACATTGGTGAGTAAATTAAACTTTTAAACTAATGGTACAAACTGTACAGTAATAGGGCTAGATCAACTGCGCGCTCCTCCCAACCCAGTCATAATACTTTTCGATCCGACGTTAAATCGAGACCTCACTTTCACTCTCAGGTAAACATAAAAGATCCCAAGTCACTATTCAAAGAAGATCAGGGAGCTCTCCCTAGGGTCCTGGTCAATATTTATTTTTCAACATTTCATTCAATAGGTGACAGAGTGGAGATTACATCAAGAAAACTCCTCTGGGTTTTTCCACTCGATAATGGTGGTGTCAGTGGAAATCAGACTCCAGTACTGATTGGAGACTTTAACAATACAGATAACCTGCAATTTCTCTAATATTTTCACGAATATTTATCCTAGTTTCAACTGATATCCTTTGGGTTTTGCAATGTAAATATAATACACAATGGGATAGAATAGAAAGTCCAGAATAGGGAAGACATTTTAAAGTCACATTTGTGCAACAAATGAAACATTCTCCTGATCCTTCTGCAAGCCCAAATTGCTTTACACAACACAAAACGAGCCATTCCAAAAAGAAATAGCTGCAGTTTATGACCCGGCTCACTAACTGTGCCTACTGCACTTATTTAATACATTGGGCTCTGGAAAGCATTCCCCCAATTTTTATAATATTTGTATTTCCCTGTTACCTTTCGCATCTCAAACTCTCTATTGCATTACAAGATTACAAAGTATGTCACCACAGAATAAGTGAAGTGAAAGGAGAGGTGCCCTGGTTTAATAGGAGCTAAACTTAGCCCTCCGTGGGTTAAATTCACAAGACAGCAAGGTTGGAAAATGTAGCTGGGGTGCTCAGAGATCTCTTTAAAGATATCATATTGAGAATGTAAAAATACCCATTTTGCACAAAAATTGTATTAACTTACATTAAAATTATATTGAACAATATTCTCAATAAATGACTGCAGGAGGATATTTCCTATGCCATTTATCAACCTTCAATTAAAAAGCAGATATAATAAATATATAGTTTTATTTTGCTGTTTTTCACTCTCTCCTATTTATTCATATCCTTGCTATCTTAGTATTCTGCTTTCTCAAAGGATACTTTCAAACAAACCTGTACACAAAGGCAATTCTAGTTGGTAAATTCTAAAACTGAATGCTGTTCATTTGCGGAGAAAAAAATTCCATGGTTTAAAAAACTCATGAATTGTTTTCATATTAGAGGGGGAAAATGATTACTTCTGTCTGTGCATGATAAATGACCTTATTTACAAAAGACATCAGTCATACAGGCACACACACACACAGGCAGGCTATGGTCATTAATTCCACTCAAAACTGTAATTAAATGCATATCACAAGTCTTCCCACTTGTTAGGCAGAATTAGATTTAGCAAGCACAAGTACTCAGCTGAGGTTCTCATATGGAGTGGTGTTTTCGACAAGCTAGGGGCCAAGGCCAAGCATCACCTTCAATGTACACTACAACATTAATAGATAAAGACTAAAAGTGCTCAGGACTTGTAACTTCATTTACTTAACTCAGCTGTAAAACATGAGGGTACATGAGCACAACACTGGACAGTGAGGGGAAAATTAGAGGGATTAGTACCTACTTGATAATTTATTCATATTGTAAGGTTTTATTAATAATAAGATTTACTAGCAATAGTAAAACTTATTAGTATTAAGGTCTATTAATTATAGATTAAGAGAAATAAAAAATTAACACATAATAAGGATGGTAGGTTAGGTGATGTGTTGGGGCTGCAGTATGTGGGGTATGGTGGATTTCAGTGTGATCCAAGGCAACCATATCTGCAGTAAATATCTATGGTTCGAGGAGCTTCAGATCAGAGTCAATAAACTGGAGGCCAAGCCATAGATAGTGCGATGCATCAAGGGGGAGAACGGTTACATGGACACTTCGTTCCTGAAGGCAGTCACATCACTTAGGATAGGGTCTTCTGATTTGGTCAATGGTCAGGGACTGGAGGTTGTGATTGCAAGTGAGGCAAGTAAGGAGATCGAGGAGATAGGATTGGAGGAGCCTCAGCCCTTTCAATTGTCCAATAGTTGTGAGGTTCTTGCAGCTTGTGTGGATAAGAGTGGGGCTACAAGGTGGTTGAGCATCATAAACATGGCACCATAGTATAGGAAACCAATCACTTGGGAGAAAATAGGAATGTTGTGCTAGTAGGGGACAATATAGTCATGGGGGTAGACACAGTTCACTGTAGCCAAGTGCAAGAGTCCAGAAGCCTGCCAGTGCTAGGATTCAGGGCGTTTGTTCGGAGCTGGAGAGGAACTTCCAGTGGGAGGGGGAGGATCTAGTTGGCATGGTCGATGTGGGTACCAATGACATTGTAGATAGGACCAGGAAATGGATTCTGCTTAGGGATTATGAGCAGCTAGGGGCTAAATTAAAAAGCAGAAGTTCAAAGGTAATGATCTCAATTATTACGTGAGCCACAAGCAAATTGGTCACATGCTGCAGACGCAACACATCACTTAACCTGGCATCCTGCGATTAGAGAGACGGAAGTGTGGCTCAAAGACTGGTGTGGGAGAAATGGGTTTCGATTCATGGGGCACTGGCACCAGTAAGGGGTAAGTGCGAGCTGTACCGTTGGGGCAGTCTTCACCTAAACTCGGCTGGGAGCAATGTTTAGGCAAATCATATAATTAGAACGGTAGACTAGGCTTCAAACTAAATAGCAGGGGGAAGGGCTCATGTGAGGGGAGATGTGGTAAATTAAAGGGAAACAAGGGACAAGATACTACAGCACAGTAGCAATTTGGGTAATGATAACCAGCGTGTAGCAGGAACAGACAGAGCATACAAATTTATGAGTACACCAGTGGGTAAGGCCAGAAATTGCAAATATGGTAAAAAAGACAATGTTAAAGACTCTGGCCGGGATTTTCCGGCCCTGTCATGGGCAGGACCTGTCGTAGGCGAGGCAGCGCCCCAGCCAGAAGTCCATTGACTTGCGACGGGACCGGAAGATCCCAGTGGCGGGCTGGTGTGGATAAACCTGCCCTTTGAATCTGAATGCATGCAGCACTCATAACAAAATGGATAAATTCTTAGCACACATAGAAATAATTATGTGCGACCTGATAGCCATTACAGAGACATGGTTGCGAGGTGACCAAGGCTGGGACCTGAATATTGAAGGGTATTTAACTTTTCAAAAAGTCAGGAAGCTAGGAAAATGTGATGGGATAGCTCTGTTAACTAAGGATGTCATTAGTACGGTAGTGATAGATGACCGCAGCTCAAAAGCACAAGATGTAAAATCAGTTTGGTTAGAGATAAGAAATAGGAAAGGTAAGATGTCACTTGCAGGATTAGTTTATAGGCCCCCGAACAGTGGCTACACTGTAGGACAGTGTGTACAGGAAGAAATAAATGGGACTTGTAAGAAAGATACTGCAACAATCATGGGTAACTTTAATCTACATGGAGGATGGGCGAATCAGGTTGGCAAAGGTAGCCTGGAAAATTAGTTCACAATTTCTTAGGGCAGAATTTTGAGTTCAGTGGTTGGTCGCAGTTGGCGGGACCAGGATTGGCCAGGTAGCCATTGGAAGGCTACCACAGAAGAACATCTGTCCTGCGTTAGCAAACTCAAGTGATGGAGTCAAGTGCAGCTGGAGACGCCAGGCGCGAGGGCAGGTCAGGTGGGCACTCGGCCCCCCTGCTTTTCAGATGAGTGCCTCGCGGTCCTCCTGGAGGAGGTGGCTGCCAAGAGGGGCACCCTTGTCCCCAGAGATGGGAGGAGGAGGCTACCACACCTCACAAAGAGAGTATGGGAGAAAGTTGCAGCGCTGGTTAGCAGCCATGACGTGGTGCGGCGTACCTGGGTGTGGTGCCAGAAGCGGTTCAATGACCTGCTGCGCTCAGGAAGGGTGAGTACCTTGTTGGCATGGGTCAATGTGAGGAAGTGTTAAGGTGTGGCCATCCCCCCATTGACCTCAGGGGTGCTAGAGTCTGAGTGCCAACTGTCAATGACGCCAGAGCTGGCCAAGGGGGTGAGCCTTGGACTGAGTGCCTTGCAGCTTAAGGGCCATGACTCGGATGTGCCCTGCAAGGTGTTCCTCAGGTGGGGTTGTCCAGGCTGCAATGGTGCTGCAGGTGGAGAGTGGACTAATCAATGCTCCTCTGTCCTTTCAGGAAAAGACAAACCATAACCAATCAGAGAGATCACATACAGGTGGAGACCTGGCCAACCTCCTGCTGCTCACCAGGTTCGAGCAGGATGCCCTTGAGCTGGAGAGCCAGCACACTCCATGTGCAACTGGGTAAGATGAAGGTAAGAGCACAGTGCACAGAGGTGAGAGTTTCAGGTTGTGCAACCATTCTAGTGCAGTCTCTTCATTGATGGGAAACTCGAACCTGGAGTCCCCATTGATCATTGGACGACGATGGCACCATGATGGAGATCTCCATTATCTCACCAGGGTACTTGGCATGCACAGTGACAGTGTGATGACTTTAACTAATAACATGTCCTTTTTCTCCCTTAGAATCGCTAGCACGCAGTCGCTCTCTGGACCCCGAAGGGCCACCCCTGACACCAGAGGACCACTGGGTTTCATTTCTACGTGCGTCACACCCGCTCTCTGAACCAGGCACCAGTGCAGATACCAGCACCTCGGTGGACATTAGATCGGCAGCAAAAATGTTGGTGCACATTGGTGAGGGCACCTCACACTTGCTTGAGGTGTAGGTGGAGGCAGAGATTGTCCAGGATGTTGGCAGGTGGAGGACTGGTGGGGACCAGGATGATGCTGAGTCTGAGGAAGGTGACAAGCCTCTGGGGTCGTCCATTAGGCAGCAGATGCTGGATGTCCAGCAGGATATGCAGGAGGATCTGGTGGAGATCCATGAGGGTATGCGTACCATGGTCTCCTTTGTGGAGGAGTCCATGCGGAGCTTGAACACTGCATTGATCCTCAAAGCCGAGGGCACTACCCCCTCTATTGGGGGTGGGTGGCGACTCTCATGGAGATGCAGCTCCAGGGGTGGAATCAGGGGCTTCTGGGGCTGTGCTCGGACCTGCAAACCCTCAAACAGGCAATGACCTCAAGTGGTCAGTGTCAGTGGGGGAGATGAATGAGGCAGTATCCCAGCTAGGTGCCTGTCCATCAATGGTGAGCAGGGAGGTCCAGAGCGACCTCACATTGGCACACGAGCTGCTTGTCATCTCTGTGGGCTTATCTCAGGGCACCCTGGATGATGGCAACAGCTCTCCGCTCCTCTGCCAGTGACCGTGGCATGTGATGAGGGTGCGATGACTGGAGGGACACTGGCCGCTCTCTCTCAGGCGGGGCCAACACTGGCTCCACTGGCCAGAGGATGACCGCCAAGGTCATCAAGGCCAACAAGAGCAGGGTCAGCAGGCTGTCTCCAATGCCACTGCCAGCGAGGGGGGGGTGGGGACACCAAGGCGTGGCACTCGGAAACACAAGCTAAAGGCACCATGAGCACAAGAGGGACAGTTCACGGGTGATTTTCTGTTCATTTATTTTTGGTTTATATGCCTACTGGTGTGGACATCAACACCAGTAATGATAATGTCATTACGCGTTCAATGTGACAATAACATTAAATCTGCTTTGGTTCTGACAGCCTGAGTTTGCTTCACTTTTTTCTTTCTGGTGCAGGTATGCTAGTGTGTAATGCTGGATATGAGTGGCTGGATACTTTATTGCACAGGCATTGAGTGAACTTTGGGTGAAAATGAAGGGGTCACTTCAGACATCCAGGATGAAGGCAGTAGCCCTGGCATGAGGTAGGAGCAGATCTTTGATAGTCTAGTTGAAGGAGCGTTGGATCAAGGCCTCCCTGGTGTCCCTGCCTCCCTGGAGGTTACCGAGTGCTGCATCCACGCCCTCAGCGTTCTCCTCAGCATTCTCCTCTCCTGACTCACTACTGGATACGTCCTCTGTGGCCTGTGGAGCTGCGTCAAGATCCTCTTCCCCTAGTGGATCTGCCCTTGCCAGTGCCAGAATGTGGAGAGCGCAGCATTCAACCACTATCAGTGACACCCACTCTGGAGGGTATTGTAGTGCTCCCCCTGAATCGTCCAGGCATCAGAAGCGCATTTTTAGAAGACCTATGGTCCCCTCTACCACCGCCCTTGTGGAGGCATGACTCGTATTGTAATGCTTCTCTGTCTCTGTTCTTGGGTGGTGGAGAGGTGTCATAAGCCACCTTTTCAACGGATAGCCCTTGTCACCCAGCAACATCCTTCCAGTCGGGCTGGAGCACTAAAGAGCCTCGGCACCTGGGAGTGTCTCAGGGTATAAGCGTCATTGGAGCTGCCTGGGTACCTTGCACAGACTTGTAGAATCAGCATCCTGTGGTCACACACTATTTGCACGTTCATGGAGTGGAAGCCCTTCCTGTTGGCGAAGGCACCGGGCTCACCTGCTGGCGCCTTGGTGGCCACATGTGTGCAGTCTATTGCACCCTGGATGCGGGGGAAGCCAGCAATGGCTGCAAAGCCTCTGGCTCGCTCAGCCTGGCTGGCCTAGTCCATGTGGTAAAGAATAAAGGTCAGTACCCGCCTGAACAGAGCTTCTATCACCAGCTTCACACAACTGTGGACAGCTGATCGGGAGGCTTCACACAAACCCCCTACTGACCCCTGGAAAAAGCCGGAGACATAGAAGTTGAGGGCTGCTGTGACCTTCATAGCCACTGGCATGGGGTGTCCACCCATACAGTCGGAGCTGATCTCAGGCCCAATCACCTGACAAATGGAGGTCACAGTCTCCCTTGAGAGGCGGAGCCTCCTGCAGCCAAATTGAGGTAGCTGCAGGATAGTGGTGTCTTCTACAGCCCCTTCAGCTTTGGACATCCGGCTGGCCTTGCGCCCCTTGTGCCTATGCCTCTCCTCCCACAGGTCACTCTCCTGGAAGCTGCATTAGGACACCTGGCCTCCTCTCCCTTCTGCCCCTCTCTGCCTCCTCAGAGGAGGTGCCACCAGAGGAGACCACAATCACCATTACCAGGGTGAGGGAAGGCTGTCTGATACCTGGAAGGGTCCAAACGGTCTGAATCCTCCGGGGGCCTTAGAGACACTAATAAGTCCTGAAATGAAGCCTGGAAATGCTAAGAATGAAGCTCTGAACAGAGATGAAGCTGCCAAGTACTAATAAGCAACCAACAGCAACAATCTCCAAAACCCCTCACTATTCACCATGGCAATGCTGCTGACCCTTTTGATCCTGCCCTTGGATGAGGTTTAGCAAATTGTCAGCTGCCTATCTGCCCATTTTGGCTGTGCGACAAGCGCGAAATTGCACGGGCAATGTAAAATCTACCTTAATTACCTTTTTAGTGGCCTTAACCAGCCTCGTGATTGATAGCGGGCACAGCTTCGACTCCAGCGCGCACCCGCCGACCAAAATATCACGCGAGTGTGCGATGGCGTCGGGACGCTCGCCCAAGCCGGGTGCCAAAAATTCTGCCCTTAGAGTAGTACATTCTAGTGCCAGAAAGCAGGTGATTCTGGACCTGGTAGTGTGCAATGAGACAGGATTAATCAATAACCTCATAGTGAAAAGGCCTCTAGGTGACAGTGATCATAGCATGATAGAGTTTCACGTTCAGTTTGAAGATGTAAAGTATGGGTCTAAGGCTAGAGTTTTAAATCTAAATGAAGGTAACTATAAGGATATGAAGGCAGAGTTGACAGAAGTGAGCTGGTAAAACTAGGTTATAAGGTAAGGCAGTAGAGACATGTTAAACCAAAGTCCTGCCTGGTCCACATGGGCTCCTGGGCTCACAATGCTTCAGATTTGATGCTGAGACAGGCTTTTAAGGAGATATTTAATAACTCTCAGCAAAGATTTATCCAAGTGAGATAGACTCTTTGAGAAGGATGCATCATCCGTGGCTAAATAAGAAAGTTAAGGATAGTACCAAATTGAAAGAAACACTGTACAATTCTGCGAAGATTAGTGGCAGGTAGGAAGATTGATAGATTTTAAGAACCAGTGTACAAATAAAGTGGGTGGAATTAGAGCAGATGAGAAAGCTAGCTAGAAATATAAAAACAGTTAGTAAGAGTTTGTACAAGTATTTAAAGAGTAACTGAAGTGAGTGTTGGTCCTCTAGAGAGTAAGTCTGGGGAATTAATAATGGAAAACAAGTAAATGGCACAAGCATGGAACAGGTATTTTGTGTCTGTCTTCACTGTAGAAGACATAGGCATGAATCTTTCAAGGCGGGATCTCTTACCGCTGATTCCAAGTGCCTCTCAGCCATTTCACACTCAAATGAGCATTAAATGGTTGCAGGCCGGACTTCCACCCCTCTCTCGGGAGGAAGTCCCACCTTAGAGTTCCGGCAGACACAGCTACAGTGGACAGAAGGAGAAATGCAGGAAGACACCTGAGGCTAAGTCCAGGCACCGGAGGCCCAGGTAAGTTTAAGGGGCCGCAGGATGGGGGGGGTAGGCCAGGGAAGGAGGGGGGTGGGGTGGCTCGAGGGGGGCAATCGGGGTCTCAGGGGGAAGTTGGGAAGGGAGGAAGGGAGGTCCAGAGGCCACCGGACTTTAAGGGGGGCATCCCCCTCCACCCACCCATTCCCGCCCGAGATGTAGCTCTGTTGATTTTTGGCCTTCCCGCACATCAGGTAAATCCTCCCGCCAGCCTAAAAATCAAGGCTAGGCATGAAACAGCCCTTAAGTGGCCAATAATTAGCCACTTAAGGGCCTCAATTGGGGCAAGGGCAGGCTTCCCAGCCAAGGACTTACCCACCCCATTGTAAAATCACTGTGTGGTCAGGGCAGGTGACATGAAACTAACACTTTTTCATAATATTTTTCTGGTTTATTGTGAAGTAGGTTTATGGGGGTAAGTATAGTTGGGTCTGTGTGTGATTTAATTACATTTTGTAGTCAATCAGACTGCAAGCTTTAACTCATCAAAACAAGCTAGGTGCTTGACAGGCTAATGAGTAAACATGGATGCTGGCTTAGCACGTAAGGTGTGAAGAGAATTTGCATTTTTAGATAAATAAAGGGGGATCTGGATTTCAAAGGGATCTTAGTCTGTTTACAATTAGCCAGATAAGCAAGCCTAAGGAATGTATTTATTTTTCCCAAAGGTTACTGGCAATAGTGGCAACATTAAATTTTTTATATTTTTTATATTTTTATATTGTGAGGAAGGTACAGTTTCAAAGACATATAGAACAATAGAATTTACATATTAAAAAGAGAGAAACATATATAAAGGAAATGAGAGGCTATGTGGAAAGAGAAGGCCATGTAACATGTGAAAGCAGTGTGTGAGGTAGCCTTAATGAGCATTTGTGCATAAGTCTGCTGTCTAACAAAACAGAAGCACAGAAGCTGGAGAAAAGCTATTTGGAATTCCACTGTCCAGGGTATTGTGTTAACTTGCTGAGTTTGTTTTAAATCTAAAATCTATTTGTGGACCGTTGCCTTAAAGGGAGTGTAACTGTTGGGGGGTGGGGGGGGGGTGTCAGGTTAATTAGGAATTTTAGGTGTTACTATTACAGTAGTAATTGTAATCTTATGTATGTGCTTGAAATCTTTTATTTTGTTAATAAATATTTTAATTTAATTTTTTTAAATCTCTAAAGGTCTTGGTGGACTTACTATTTATGAATTCAGTGCAAGCATCTTGTAATAAATATAAATAGCAAAACCGTTGTGATAGAGCAACCAAGTTTCCCTCATGGATTTGGTCCACCTGGCAAACATCATCTGCCACGCCATAACAGCGGGCGGGAACCCAGAGGGAACCACATCCCTTCAATTTCACACCTCACTCCTCCTAAAACCCCGCCAGTAGGGGAGCGTAAAATTCTGGCCTTACAAAACTTCCCAAAGATACTTGAAAATCAGGATTGAAAGGGGAGGAAGAACTTTTAAAAATCACCATCGTCAGGGAAAAGGTACTGGGAAAACTATTAGACCTAATGGCTGACAATTACTTGGACCTGATGGTCTGCATCCTAAGGTCTTAAAAGAAGTGGCTGAATTGATAATCGAGGCCTTTGTTGTATTCCTTCAAAATTCCTTAGATCCTGGAAAGATCCCAATGGATTGGAAAATAGCAAATGCAACACCTTTATTCAAGAAAGGAGAAAGACAGAAAGCAGGAAACTATAGGACGGTTAGCCTAACATATGTCATAGAGAAATTGCTATAACTCATTATTAAAGAGGTTATAGCAGGCTACTTAGCAAATCATAATGGAATCAGACAGAGTCAACATGGTTTTGTGAAAGGGAAATCATGTTTAACTAATTTACTGGAGTTCTTTAAGTAACAAGCAAGGTGGATAAAGGGGAACCTATAGATGTGGTGTCCTTGGATTTCCAAAAGGAATTTTATAAGGTTCCACATCAAAGGTTAACACACAAGACAAGAGCTTACGGTGTTGGGGGAAACATATTAGCATGGTTAAAGAATTGGTTAGCTAACAGGAAGCAGAGAGTAGGGATAAGTGGGTCATTTGCAGGTTGGCAAGCTGTAACTAGTGGACTGCCACAGGGATCAGTGCTGGAATCTCAACTATTTACAATCTAAATCAATGATTTAGATGAGGGACCGAATGTATGGTAGTTAAATTTGCTGATGAAACCAAGATACGCAGGAAAGTAAGTTGTCAAGAGGAAGTAAAGAGTCTGCAAAGGGACACAGATAGGTTAAGTGAGTGGGCAAAAATTTGACAGATGTTATATAATGTGGGAAAATGTGAACTTGTCTACTTTGGCAGGAAGAATAGAAAAGCAGCATATTATTTAAATGGAGAGAGATTGTAGAACTTGGTAGTACAGAAGGGTGTCCTGGTACAAGAATCACAAAAAAGTTAGTGATTGGGAGGGGAAATGGAAAGTTGTTGTTTATTGAAAGGAAAATGGAATATAAAAGTAGGAAAGTTTTACTGTACAGGGCCTTGGTGAGACCACATTTTTGAAAAAGGATACAATTGCATTAGAAGCAGCTCAGAGAAGGCTCACTCAACTCATTCCTGGCAGGAATGGCTCATCTTATGAAGAAAGATTGGTTGGGCATATACTCATAGGAGTTTAGAGGAATGAGAGGTGATCTTATCGAAACATGCAAGATTCTGAAGGGGCTTGATTGGGTGGATACCAGGAGAATGGTTTCCTTCTGTGGGGAAGACTAGAGCTAGGAGACATAATTTAAAAATAAGAGGTCTCCCTTTTAAGATGGCGATGAGGAGAACCTTTTTCTCTCAGAGGGTTGTTAGTCTGTGGAATTCTCTTCCCAAAGAGCTATGGAGGCCAGGTCACTGAATTTATTCAAGGCTGAGTTAGATAGATTTTTGATAGACAAGGGAGTCAAGGGTTATGGGGGGGTGCAGATAGGAAAGTGGAGTTGAGACCAGAATCAGACCAGCCATGATCTTATCAAATGGTGGAGCAGGCTCAAAGGGCCGAATGGCCTATTCCTGCTCCTATGTCCTATGAGCGGGATTTTCTGGCCCTGCCTACTGCCAGGATCATCCACTCCCACTGAAAGTCAGTGGACTTTTGGCTGGGCCACCAAATCTGGATCCCGCCATGACTAGGCCAGAAAATCCCAATCTTTGTTCCTATGTTCTGATCCCTAGGGCAACTGAGATAGCCAATAGCGGAGAAGTTTGGGATTATCCATCTGCCCAACTGACCAATTAGTGCTAGGCTGTCCAACTCTTGTTGGACATATTCCTGGAGATTTCATCGCATGAACTCCCACCTCCAATGGCCCTGCTTACTCTACTCAGACAACCATTTACCCCATCTCCAATTTATTATTACCAATAATGGAAGGGTTTGAAGAAAATGAAAAAAAATTATTTTAATGTCCCTGTCATTTTTCTCCTGGATTGTTCACATTATTCAGATTAATATTTAATTCCTGGAGACTCCAAAGTTGGCAACCTGAACTAGTGCTCACAGGGAGAGGCAGCTCTTACTGGTACCTCTGTTGTTGCTGATTGCTGAAATCCATTAATAAAGCAGGCTAAAGGAAAAGCGCCTGTTAAGTCAGCAGAGGTGTGTGACCAAGGCAACGTTGCACTACAGTAAGGAAATCATAAATGAGCAGCGAATTCATCAGAAATAAAAGCAGAGAATGCTGGAAATACTCAGCAGACCTGGCAGCATTTATGGAGAGAGAAATACACAGTGAACATTTCAAGTCAATGTGCTGAAAAAAGATCATCAGCCTGATATGTTAACTCTGTTTCTCCCTCCACAGATGCTGTCAGACCTGCTGAGCATTTCCAGCATTTTCTATTCATATTTCTAGCATCTGCAGTATTTTGCATTCAGACTAGTTAAACAGGATATTTTGAGCCTAACATGGAGCCTTTATATGCAAATTGGAGTCCTACGCTGGTTGTGCGCAAGAACATAGGAGCTGAAGTTGGCCATTCAGCCACTGTTCCTTCTAACTTTTCTTTGCTGTACGCAACCTGTCTGTTGAACTGCGCAGTCCCTTCAAGATTACTGCGCAGGCAGTCTTCATAAAGGGAACATTAGTTGTGTGAGGCCTGTTTGCACTGCGCGGTACACTCCATGCTGCGCAGCAATGCACTTTAGAGGTAATTTTACAATCATCCTCTCAAGCCTGAACTGTCATTCTATTAGATCATAGCTGATCACTATTTCAACCACATAAAGCTGCCTTTGTTCCATGTCCCTTGATGCCCTCATCGAACAAAAATCAACTGATTTCAGTCTTGCATGAATCCACTCAAATTTGGTTTGCAAATAGGCAGAGCTTGCATTGCACTTGCTCTGCCCAGTTGATCTGGATCCTGATGGCCAAGCCAGCAACCCTTAAAAGGACCACTGGAGGCCATTCTAAAAATGGCCAGGAGGAGGAGCTTCTCTCCTGGCTCCACAAAACTACTGTGGGCAACTGCAGGCCCAAGACTGTCTCCACGACGCCACCTCTACCCTTCCCCCAAAACCTGTGGGTCAGCTCAACATTGAAGCCAGGCAAATTCCTCCATCTCTGTTCAGCGACCCATATTTGGATGTCCAATTGACATCCACGGCTCAACTCTTTAATGCAGCTTGAGATCCGTAGCCCAATTTTGATCGGGCCTTGATCTGTCAACTTCAGAAGCACACTCCAATTGCACTGCCCAATGCATAGAATCGTAGAATCAACAACAGAGGAAACCAATCGGCCCATCGTGCATGTGCCAAATCTTTGAAAGAGCAATCCGATTAGTCCCATTCCTCTGCTCTTTCCTGATAGCCATGCATTTTCTTCTCTTTTCAGGTATTTATCTAATTTGCTTTTGAAAGTCACTATTGAATCTGTTTCCACCACCTTTTCAGGCAGTGCAATCCAGATCGGAGTCAAAAATTTCTTCTCATTTCCCCTTAGGTTCTATTTCCAGTTACCTTAAATCTGTATCCATTGGTTACCAATCCACCCACCTGTAGAGGCAGGTGTTGAACGAATTCTTCCCCAGTGGAACTTGTGCAGGCTGCACCTTCTGGCACTGCTCAATTTGTACAAGTGTCACTTTAATGCACCCTAACTCCATGCCAGCACAACTGATATTAACATAGAGTCATCAAGGAGAATGAAAGCCTAAATTCACAAAGAAAAAGATATTCCAATCTTAACTCATTTATCTTCAGCAATCTAATCCATGGTTTTCCTGATAGACTCTCCATCAGGTCTTTCTTCTGCACAGTTCCAACATTCTCCAATTTCTCCCATGCTGTCTCCCAGTTCACTGCCTTTCCTGTTGACAAGGCTTTAAGGACTTAACTCAATTCCTTAATTGGCACGCACATACTCCCTTCTGAAAGTAGCAATGGCAATAATTCAGACATCATCTCTAATAATATATAATACCTGACTATAATCTACATACTGAGAACCACCAGAATCCAACCACATCCTGTCAGTGCCAATACTTACAACATGTAGAACCATTCTGAACATGCCCAGCAATTCACTAATGAGAGCATGTTCCAGGAGACTGGCTGAAAAACACTCACTCCTCATCAGCTACTACAGTCAGTTCCATTTGTGCCCAGGGTCTGCACTGTCAGCAGATTAAAGGGAAACAAATATGATGAGGAGACTATTCTAGGCATTGAAGAGGGACTTGGGGAAAATCTGTTTTGCTGATGGAAACTTTTGAAGTTGCACATTCCCTTATCTCCTCTGCTCAACACATGTTGGATTATCTAGCCCACTTTAAATTCCTTCATGACCTTGTCCCTCCCTACCTCTGTCACATTGTCCAGCCCCAGACTCTGCAAACTCAATTACTCTGACACTGATCTCTTGTGTATTCTGCCCTTCCCTCCCTCCAGCTCATCACAGGCAGCATGCCTTCAGCCCACATTCTGGAATCCTCTTCCCAATGGCCCATGGTCTCGCCACCTGTCTCTCTCTTTCATTTCCCACTCCCCCTTAAAGCCTAACTCTGTGACCAAATTTTTGGCCACGCCTCCTAATATTGCCCTATTTGACTCGACATTCTTTTTAATTATGTCTGTTGTTGGGATTAAATCTAGCGACCTAAAAGCTAATTTTACTGCATTACCAATCTTAAGAAATTCAAGGCATCAAAAGCACCTCTTTGTGATCAACTTTGGTACAACATTGGAAGTAATCACTTACACTGTTGAGTTACAGAGCATGGCCTTAGAGAGCCAAAGAAAGGCATAAAGGAACAAAGAGGCTGATTCTACACTTCTAATTTATTTGTACTACAATGTACTACCCTTTGGTTTTGAAACGTCTCAGGATGTGGGTGACAGTGACAAGACCACATTTATTACCCATCCCTGAGCACCCTGAGATGGTCCTCCTTGTATTTATTGAGGTTGTGGTGTTCATTCTGTTCAACCAAGAGCTTGCTTCCAAAGGTGCTACGGGGGCAATGATGTAGAGTGAGACTGGAGTTACACATTGGCCAAGAGCAGGTGTAAGTAACATGTCCCTTTCTCTGAAGAACACTGATTAAGCAGTTGGGTTTTCTAACAATCATACAGCTTTTGTGGGCACAAATTACCAGATTTATAGGATTCAGTTTCATAACTTGCCATAGTGGGATTTGGAACCAAGGACCTCTGGGTTGCTAGTTTAATATCAGAACACAAGGCTATGACACCTGAGTACATAAAATGCACCAGACATGAGATCCCTTCCATAATAAGTACCCTGCTGTAATACATAACTCACCCAGCTCCTTTCTGCACTGTGCATTATTCATGTGGCTCCTCTCTAACATCCACCCTGCATTTTTTACCTCAAATTCACCCCACAATACAACACCAACACAGGGATCTTATCCCAAACGGGCTTCCTGTAGCGAAAGGAAATTGTACCGCATTACTCTTAGTGTAGTTTATGATAATGGGTTTGAATCATTACAATGAAATTTTCTGCAGTGTGCTTTCACTCTAACCATCACTCTTTATATCTCCCGAGTCAACGCCATTCTCGATTGAGAAGGTGGTGAGGCGATTTATCCCTAAGACGGTTAGTAATGTTCTCTGGTTCATCAGTTTTCTCGAAAAGCATTGTAAAAAATCACCAATAAAGATTGTTAGCAAATCCGTTGTCTGTCTTTGACAGAAACCAAAGTTAGAAGTGTTGTCCCAATAAAGTGCATGCAACATCTTGCCCCCTAATATGTTACTTCAAAGCTACTGAAAAGGAAGAGTGAGAGCAGATTTCCTCCATTCATCAGGCTTAGTGAAACGATACACCCATTCTTCATAAATCAACCTGTACTTTCACCACAATTAACAAAGAAAGTGAGGGGGCAATTGGATAGCCCCCGAAATCAGGCAGAGGATTGCGATGTACAATTGCCCCATGCCCAAAGTGATGCAGGCAGTGCACAAACCTCATATTGCCTGCCTATTTCCATGATTGTGGCATGCAGGCCTCCGTAAAGGGCCTATCTTCATGTGAGGCTAGCACCACTAATTTGCACGACTTAAAACCAGACTGCACTTCTTAAAGGTGAGGTGCATTCTGGCTGTAGCAAGGGCTGAATCTACTTGGGTAACATTTGAAGACCTCAATGAAGGTCAAGGAAGGACCCGAAATGGCGCAATAGATAAGAATGCGATCCCACCACGCCTGAGGTTTTCAGTTGCCGCACCAGATGGCAGAGCAGAGAGGAGTTCTCTTCCCTCACATGTCAGGAAGCCCTCCAGACAATTGTTCAGGAGGCGGTGGGAGCAAGTGGTCGTGGTGAGCCAATACTGCCAGTATGGTGCTGAGGACCTGGATGTGGTGTCACAAGGTGTTTGATGACTCACAGGTATGGTTAAGGTTAGCGAAAGCATCCTTACATGCCAATTCCTACCAAGTGCACCACTAGCCTCACATACTGTTTGATTCAGCACAGCCCCTTCACTCAACAACCAACAATTTATATATCAACCACGATTCAAACCTCACAGTGTAAATGCTTCACCTCACCTCACTCTCAGACGTTTAGCAGTGCTGCAAGTCACGTGCACAAGTTTCAGATTATGCACACTGCCAGCCATTCGATTGGGGCAGGAAAATCACCCAAGCGCATTACAACATAGTCACTGATACATTTGCTTCTCCTTTGCAGGGCCAGGTGGTCCGTAGTAGATGACAGCAGCAGCAAATCGGCGAGGGGCAGGGACTGCTGCATATGCTGACTTGCATGGAAGAGACAGTGCTGGACATGACTGTGTGTCAGCTGTGGCTCAGTCTATAGTACTCTTGCCTCTGAGTCTGAAAGTTCTGAGTTTAATTCCTGCTCTAGGATTTGAACACAAAAATTGAGGCTGACACTCCAGTGCAGTACTAAGGGAATGCTTCACAGTTGGAGGTGCTGTCTGTTGGATGAGATATCAAATCAAGACCTCAACTGCTCTTTCAGGTGAACATAACAGATCCCAGGGCACTATTTTGAAGAAGAGTGGGGAAGTTATCCCCGGTATCCTGGCTAACATATATACCTCAATCAACATCACAAAAACAGATTATCTGGTCATTAATGCATTGCTGTTTCTAGGCGCTTATCTCACACAAATTGCCTGTCACGTTTCTTGCATTACAGGACATCATTGGCTGTAAAGCATTTTGAGACTTCCGGTGGTCGTGAAAGGCGCAATATAAATGTAAGTCTTTTTTTCTTTTAATTGAGGGAGTGGCCAGTGGCAACACTGAAGTCATCCAAGATGACTGCATCTTCCTGCCTATTGCATCTTCTCAAATCCCAAATCACCCTTATCCCGCAATCTGTTATGATGTACAAGCTGCAAATGTTGGCATGTAACTCTTGCTTTCCCTAATCTCCTTCCAAGCCTTCCCTTGTGCATTTATGCTTTCAGATACCACCTGGCCAGCCAGTGGTGTCTGAGGTTGAAGGCCTAGATGGAGACTCACAGAGGATGAAGAAACACCATCATTTGATCTGACACTTGCAGCCACCAGTCAGATGCTGGCACTGTACGTACTTTAGAAGGATCTGCATGTGGTGAGTCACTGGACATGAGTGGCCTGCAGCCAGGCCAGTGGGAAATGATAACTCATATGCCTCCTCTCCAGAGGACAAGGTTGCACATAAGTTCTGCTGCAGAAAAATTAGATGAAGACTTTGATAGGGCAGCATACAGGAAAAGGTTGATGGGCATGCATACAGGAATGTTTAGTGCAATGGCAGGTGCATGGAGAAGTCTGGCTCCAATTTGACACAAGGCTTCACCCAGAGCTAAAGTCCATCGTTTCCAGCATGTAAGTGGTTGCCAACTCCATGAGAATACATGCAGACCTAACCATCATGCAGTGCCTGATGGCTGATGCCACAGCTTCCATTGTAGCACAAGCAGAAGCTACCCAATGTCTGAATGCAGTGGAAGCTCAGGCCAAGGTAATGAAATCTCTGCCTGTTGCCATGCAAACCCAGCACGGTGCCAGGCAGGATCAGATGGCTACCATCACAGCTGTGGGTACCACTGCTCAAAGGGCATGCAAGCTCTCACAACAGTCCAGCAAATTACCAGTACTGCTGAGGTGCCATCCCAGGGGGGTGGTAATAACTGCATTAATCACAAACCTGCTGTCCTCTCTCAGGATGACAACATTTATCCTCCGACCACTGCCAATCCCTTGCTGCTGCCTCTCAGCCGGCCAGTCCAAACCCCCCATGCCAAGCTGGGCCCTCAAGGCCCAGAGCTGCTCAAGGACATCCTGCAAGTTCATCAGCAGTCTCCCCCAATGGAAATCAGCAGCTTTCCACCAGCAAGGTTGCACTCACTGGGGAAGTTTATTCAATCCCTTATGAGCCATTGGTGCCTTGTGTGTTGCACAGTAAATAAGCCCAAGGTATAATATCATTATAATAACACGACACGGTGATCCGCAGTGGTCAAACAGCCTGGCAGCAAGATTAAGTATGGGTACAACATGGTGAACAGCCTTAGGTTATGCTACATGGCATGAGAAGACCCTTTATGTTCTGGTCAGACTACGATGAAGTCACAGCATCGGAGAGAGTTGAAACCGCAGCGTGGTGAGTGTGAAGACACAGCGCTGAGATA
Organism: Cetorhinus maximus; assembly: GCF_964194155.1. Taxonomy (NCBI): domain Eukaryota; kingdom Metazoa; phylum Chordata; class Chondrichthyes; order Lamniformes; family Cetorhinidae; genus Cetorhinus; species Cetorhinus maximus. The sequence continues at coordinate 136,030,575 of NC_135880.1, forward strand.
GTGCTCAAGCAAAGAGCTGTTAAGCAGACAGATCCCTCGTGGTCATAGCCTGTCAATTCAGTGAGTGGGACAGTGTGTCGCGAGGACCAGCACTGGGTTAGTTCAGTCGGGAGAGGTGAGTCACCAGGATGCGGGCCGGATCGAAAGTGAGCTAGCGAGAGTCAAACAAAAAAAAAAAGAAAAAAAAGGGTCATAAAAATCGGGCCAGAGAAGGTTGTGATGATAACGGGCGGCTTTGGGAGTTGCTGAACAACAAATTGAATAAAAATCAAATATGCCATTACTCCGTGGTGTTTTCCCACCATAACTCGTCCTCGTGGGCGAAGCTTTAGAAAAGCACGTGAAAGCAGCTACAGCAGCACTCATCCCAGGGACTACAGAGGAAGGAAGATCAAAAGGATATTTCCAGAATGTCCATAAAATTCCCCACTTTAAATTGGGATGCAGCTGACCTCCTATCCCAATTCACAATATCCCAAGGGTACAGAGCTATGGTTTCTTGATTTAGGTGTGCCTGAACCAGACAAGCAAGACATAAAAGTTCGCCTAGCAACTGGGAACTAAGGTCTGGTCTGGAACAGCTTGAACACATCAGGATTAACAGCAGAAGAGCAAAAGGATCCCCAAAAGATATGGACTACATTGGAAGACTAGTTCACAATCAGGTTAAAATTCTGTATTCTTCGACTAGAGTTCATGTCATTTCGACAATGGCCTTCAGAATCCATAGACCACTTTGTCAGCAGATGAGGAGAAAAGGGAACCTACTGTGATTTTTCAGATGCAGAGCTAGAAGACAGAATTGTTGAGTGGGTGACTGCATCCACTCCTATGGAAGCATTCCAGAAAAATCTGCTAGACAAGCCCAAAACATATAGCATTGAAGAGCTACTCAAGGATGGATGTAAGTATGAAGTGATTCTCACAGGTGAAAAAGCTTACAGGTCCTAAGTACAACCCCAATTGATGACACACTCAATAGAACACCCAAACCTAGCAAGACATGTGAAAGGTGTGAACTTCTGCATGCACCAAGGAAATGCCCAGCTTTCCATCAATTCTGCAAGCCATGTGGCAGAAAAGGCCATTGGTAGCAGCAGTGCACTAGAGCAAAAGCTGATGCAAATACAAAGAGCTGTGCACTGATCCAAACAAACCATGCACAATGGGTACCTTCCAACAATAAGAATGACCATCTGATGTCCCGTCAGAAATGTATACATTAGGTGATTGACAAACCAGAAAATGACAATGATGTGCACAACAAGACGAAGAGTGATGAACACACGTTTCAAACCATCAATCTCATGGAAAACATAGGAGCCATTACACCGTCCGAGCTGTTGCCAAGATTCAAATTATCTGCCCTATGAAAGTTGGTAAATATTCACTTTTGGCCAAGATTTACACAGGAACAATTGCCAACATATTGCCCCTGCGAATTCTAGAAGACATGTATCCACAGACATGGAAGGTCATGGTGAAACCTACTACTGTGAGACTTTAAGCATGCAACAGTTCACTAATTCCATGTGCAGGATTCATAGTCCTGGAGTGCAAGTATAATCGATCCTCCTGGGTGTCACAGATTTTCTACATCGTGGAAACTAAAGTCCCAGTGATTGTAGGTCTACTGGCATGTTGTGTCCTCACGCTAGTCACAATCCATGGAATCAGTCAGACGTCACAAGGCAGATCAACCTCAAGAACTACTCCTATCACCTCAGTACACGACCTAACATCAATATATCCAGAATATTTTGACAAAATTGGCAGTTTCAAGGGAACTGCAACATCACACTTGCAGGAGAATGCAACTCCGTCAATTGATCCACCATGTAAGTGCAGCATCCACATACAGACAAATTGAAGGCTGAATTAGACAAAATGGAGAAAGAAGGAATCATTAGAAGCATACAAGAGCACACAGATTGGTCAACTCATTCATGTGTCAGAAAGAGGGACAGATCATTGAAAGTATACCTTAATCCACGACATTTAAATGCAGCTTTGAAATGTTGGTCTTACAAGATACCCACATTACAAGAGTTAAATTTGAGATTTGCAGGTGCAAAATTCTTCTCTAAGCTTGATAACAAGCATGGTTACTGGTCAGTACATCTCATGGAGAAGTCCCAAGAGCTTACTACATTTCGTACCCTATTCGGGTGATACTGTTTTCAATGACTTCCTTTTGGGCTATCTGTTGGCCAGGATCTATTTCAAGCTCACATGGGCCGCATTACATGCACTGTGTCAGGATACATCTGTATCACCGATGACATTGCTGTTGTAGGGAGAACAAAGCAAGAACATGACCATAATCTGCACTTTTGATACAAGTGGCACATAATGAAGGATTGGTGTTCAACAGCCTGAAATGCGACAACCACGTGCAGCAGATCAATTTCTTCAGTTCTATTTATTCCAGCAATGACATATGTCCCAATCCAAGTAAAATAGAGGATATTAAGGCGATGCCAACTCTTCAAGATAAGGAGGATTTTCGAAGGTGTCTAGTTCTCTCTGATTTCTTGTCTCCAAACATTCCCAATTTTGCTCAACAATCTTCATCACTAAGGGAATTGTTGAGGAAGGATGTGCCTTTCGTGTGGCATGAAGACCACCTATACCTCTTCAAAGCACTGAAACAGTCATTATCAGAAGCATCAACATTGCAATTTTATGGCCCTAGGGAGACAACTACCCTAGAGGTAGATGCCTCACAGAAAGGTCTGGGAGTATGCATACACCAAAAGGCAAACCAATTGCATTTCCTTTAAAATCTCTGCCTGTAACGCAATCCAACTGCTCTAACATCGAGCAGGAAACATTATCTTTAGTGTTTGGAATCATGCGTTTTCATACCTATCTATGTGTCAAGAGATTTGTGGTGGCGACCAACCACAAGCCACTGGAGATGATTTGGTGAAAACCATTGGCCAGTACACCACCAAGATTGCAATGTCTCTTGATAAAGATTCAAGGTTACGACTGTGAGATTAGATGTAAGCCAGGTAATTTGATGGTCACATCAGGTGCACTTAGCAGGTTGCCTAACTCAGCAAAAGCAGAGCATATATCCTTAGATCTGCAAGTTGACTTAATTGACATCGAACTTGAAGATGTTCTCTGGAATGATCTGGTACATTTTGCGCAACACAGCTCCAAGAAGAGAAACAGTGAAAGATTCTACACTGTGGAAAAACATGATTGAAGGATGACCTGATACAATCCAACATGTCCACGAACATGTGAGACCATTTTGGCCTTATCAGGACGAGCTAGGCATCTCCCGGAGGGTCATTTTTAAAAGCAGGAATCTTTGCAACCTGATATTCTTCAACAACCTCATCAATCACACATGGGCATAGATCAGACAAAAAGACTTGCAAGAGAGACAGTCTATTGGCCGCGTATGAACAATGACATTGAAATCATCGTCAAGAAGTGCGAGCCATGTCAAGAGTATATGCCTAGTCAGCACAAAGTACCATTTTGACATGAAGCTCCCACCCATCCCTGGTCCAGAATCGTATCTGACCTCTTTCATGTCCATGCCACTGACTTCACACTCATCATTGACTACCTTACTAAGTACCCCATTATTCAACAATTGCACAATATGTCAAGCACAACTGTCGTACACACTCTAAGTGCTATTTTCAATTTATTTGGTGTGCCTAGAGAGATCATTATGGATAATGGTCCACAATTTATTGGTTAGCCATTTCAGGGTATGTGTGAGAAGCGGAATATCAATCACACTACTTCTGTTCCTCATTACCCTAGAACTAACGGCCTAGCTGAACAAATGATTCGCATGGTGAAATCCCTAATTCTCAAATGTAGACAGACCAAGCAAGATCTATACATTACAATGTTACATCTGAGAGCAATATCTTTAAGTGTAACTATTCCATCATCAGCAGAGCTCATGTTTGACAGACCAGTGCGTACCAATCTACCTACTCTTACCCATTCTACTCTCTCAGAAACTAGAGAGCAACTTTTAAAACAGAAAGAGAGGATGACCAACATGCATGATAAAGATGTGGGTACAGATGTGCCAAGTTTACAGTTGGGACAAGTTTGCATCCAGGATCCCACAGAAGGTAGATGGCAACAAGCCAAAGCAACAAGGATTTGTTCAGAACCAAGGTCCTATGAAGTCATTACACACAAAGGCACAAAAGTGAGGTGTAACCAAGGACAAAGGAGATCCATTCCAGCTCTTCCACAATTGTACGGACCTATTGCACCTAGGACAAGAACCCAAATGCAACCAGAAACAACATCCAAGAATGACAATCCCACAGATCACTGTGACCAATTAAAGAAAGCTCTACACAAGGTTACCATAACAAGATCTGGGCATACCAGCAGATTACCTTTATGCTTTAGAGACTTATAGACTCATCAGTTCTATACACTTATGCAATGGTAACTGAACATGAACATGCATTGTATATATTTATGCTTCTTTGTAAGTGGGGGGAGTATCTTTAAGAAGGGGGATGTTGTAATGTGCCTTTAAGGGTTAGCAGCATAACATCACTAGAAGGGAAACATGTCATGTGATCCAGGCTTAGTTTCACTTTTGCTTTGAGCAGAGCACACACACAGCTCTGATGCCTTCATGCTTTATACCTATGTATAACTGTTTCCCTGTGCCTAGTCTTAATAAATGAACCCACAACGTGTTTACCCAATCCCTTATTAGAGATTGGTGCCTTGTGTCTTTTACAGTAAATAAGCCCATGGCATTACATCATTACAATAACACAACAGCTCTAGACCTCTTCAGCCAGGGGAAAGTTCTTTCCTGCATCTACCCTGCCAAGCCCTGTAAGAATTTTGTATGCTTTTGCATGCTAGAGAAAATAGGCCCAGTCTCTTCAATCTCTCCTCATAGGACATTACCACCATCCCAGGGATCAGTCTGATGAACCTTTATTGCACTCCCTCTATTATAAAACATTATAGCACAGAAGGGAGCCACTCAGCCCTTCATGTCTGTGTCAGGCGAAAAATACCTATCCAGCCTAATCGCACTTAAAGCCCTTGGTTTGTAGCCTTTGTAGGTTACAACACTTAAAGTTTATTGAAGTATGTTTTAAATATAATGAGGTTTTCTGCCTCTACCACCCTTTCAGGCAGTAAATTCCAAGCCCCAACTACCATCTGGATGAAAACATTTCTCCTCATCTCTCCCCTAATTTCCCTACCAATTACTTTAAATCTATGACCTGTGCTAAGTGAAATAGGTCTTTTATGTCCACTCAAATTAGGCCCTCAATGTTATACCCCTCAATTAAAGCCTGGATTTTCGCAAGAGGAGGCTCTGCGCCCTATCCAAAATGGTGTCGGGATTCTGGAAGCAGAAGTCCTTCCCCCATTTCCAACAGACCCTATTTTCGCCGAGGGCATGGGGGGAGGTGTGATTCATGCAAGGGGAAAACCGAAACCCAACAGGGCCATTTGACCTCAGTGCTGAGTTCAAACAGGCCCCATTTTCACTAGAGCAAGGTCTGTTTCCTGAAATGTGTGACTTACAATTTTTTAAGAGTAGACATGACTGCCCTTAACAGCCAGATAAGGCCTATGGAACTATCAAGCTATCAAGTTATTTAAATCCCCTGCCCTTTAAATTTTGGGGGAAAAACAGCCTGCTGTGTCTCCAAGTTAAAAAAAATCTGTGCTTTCAGTTTTAATAGCTGTTTGTTGACATCCTAAGGGCTATCATAATAGTATTATTACAGCTTGACTACTTCCACAAACCATCATTATCACAGTTGGGAGGAGGGGGGGCCTGTAAGTTCACAGTTTGATTGACAGCTCCAAGTAGTTATTAAGCTGCCTTTGATGTGGAACTATGAATACAAATGTTTACTTTTATAAAGGAATAAAATATTTGAGCGGAGTTAAATGTATTAAATGGGCTTTCATCAATAACAGTCTTTTTTAATATAGTGAAATCTGTAATAAGATACCTGGAACTTAATTATATTTCACCTCAGCATTGCTCCTGAGTTCTGCCCATGGTGGATACTGGGTGAGTTGGCATAGAGGGTGCAAGGGCAAAGGGTGGTGGGTGGGGGGGCATGGGGTGGCACTAAGTTGACATAGGCGCTATAAGTGGTCATGTAGATGCATGGAGGGGTCATGTGTTGGCATGAGTTAGCACTACATTGGCATAGTGAAGTGTTCCTACTTGATTTGTATCAGTACATATGTTGTACTAGAGGCCAATGCAACATTAAACCAGGCAGACCAGAAGACCAAGATTTTTCTGGACTCAGTTTGTCAATCTCAGTTAAAGTTCTACAATTAATTTCATTGCTCCCGAGCCACAGAGTTAAAGATCAGCTAGAATTCTTGTTAACCAGGTAATTTCAAAAATTGCACATTCTAGAAAACAGGACTGGGCTTGGTAGTAATTCTCTCCATGGTTAAATAGGCTGACATGAAAACAAGATACTATAAGGATGTCTGGAGAATCTTAAATCACCAATTATCACCAACATCACTAAAACAGATTATCTGATCATTATCTCGTAGCTGATTGTGAGATCTTGCTGTGCACAAACTGCCACAATTCCTACACTACAACGGGGACTACAAATAAACAAATATTTCAATAGCTGTAAAGCACTTTGGGACATCCTCAGATGGGGGAAAGTGCTCTTCTGATCATCTCTTCCGGTTTCTTTCACCTTCCCATTTTCTTTACTGATTTTCACATATATTTCCAAGTACACAGATGACTGCAAGTGCACTAACAGAAAGCACAGAAACATTGAATCTTTCCATACATCTCTTGGCATGGCCTTATTCTTTGACTGGTTATATCATAACACTTAGCACATACTGTTTCTCTGTCCCTTCCAACTGCTTTTTCTTTGCCTTCTCTTTCTCCCTCTCTCATAAAAAATGAAACACAATATCTTCTATTGCTGAAAAAAGACATTTTGTTGAAGCTTGTTGAAAATTTGAGCAATAGGTGAAGCTAGCTGTTTCACGCTGCTACTATGCAGTAGCAACACAAGTGGTATTCGCCACTAACTGGATGCTGCTGTCAAGCCAAAAAGACGTTCTACCTTTTAATGAGTAATGTGGTATATGAATTTCAGTACCAGTGTAATGCTAGGTATGTAGGCCGTACGTCCCAAAGACTGGACAGATCGTATCAAACAGCATGTCCCTTCCGCTGTTTGCAACAGGCAAGGTATAGACTGTACCCAACCAACCTGTGCTTGCAAAACTCAAAACACAATGTCCAACATTAGATGTGATTCCACGATTAGACAACATTTGCTAAATAATAAGTCCTCCTTCTTCCTTAACCGAGGTTTTCCACCCACGGTGGTTGACAGGGCCCTCAACTGTGTCTGGCCCATCTCCCGCGCATCTGCCCTCACACCTTCCTCTCCCTCCCAGAAACATGATAGGGTCCCCCATGTCCTCACTTATCACCCCACCAGCCTCCGCATTCAAAGGATCATCCTCCGCCATTTCTGCCAACTCCAGCATGATGCCACCACCAAACACACCTTCACCCCCCCGGCAGCATTCCGTAGGGATCGTTCCCTCCATGACACCCTGGTCCACTCCTCCATCACCCCCTACTCCTGAACCTCCTCCCACGGCACCTTCCCATGCAACCACAGAAGTTGCAACACCTGCCCCTTCACTTTCCGTCTCCTCACCGTCCAAGGGCCCAAACACTCTTTTCAAGTGAAGCAGCATTTCACTTGCACTTCCCTCAACTTAGTCTACTGCATTCGTTGCTCCCAATGCGGTCTCCTCTACATTGGAGAGACCAAACGTAGACTGGGTGACCGCTTTGCAGAACACCTTCGGTCTGTCCGCAAGCATTACCCAGACCTCCCTGTCGCTTGCCATTTCAACACTCCACCCTGCTCTCATGCCCACATGTCCATCCTTGGCTTACTGCATTGTTCCAGTGAAGCTCAACGCAAACTGGAGGAACAGCACCTCATCTTCCGACTAGGCACTTTACAGCCTTCCGGACTGAATATTGAGTTCAATAATTTTAGATCATGAACTCTCTCCTCCATCCCCACCCCCTTTCTGCTTTTTCCCCCTCCTTTTTGTTTTTTCCAATAATTTATATAGATTTTTCTTTTCCCACCTATTTCCATTATTTTTAAATGTATTTCCATCCATTGTTTTATCTCCACATTTTAGCCTTTTTAGTATTCCTTCACCCCACCCCCACTAGAGCTATCTGTACCTTGCTTGTCCTGCTTTCTACCCTTAATTAGCACATTTCTTTAGATAATATCAACACCTTCAACACCTCTTTGTCCTTTTGTCTGTGACATCTTTTGGTTATCTCCACCTATCACTGGCCCTTTACCTAGCTCTTCTTGTCCCAACACCCCACCCCCCCCCCCCCTCCTTAAACCAGCTTATATTTCACCCCATTCCTATTTTTACTTAGTTCTGTTGAAGGGTCATGAGGACTCGAAACATCAACTGTGCTCTTCTCCACCGATGCTGCCAGACCTGCTGAGTTTTTCCAGGTATTTCTGTTTTTGTTTTTGCTAAATAATCCTCAGTGTGTTAAAAATTATGCTGACAACCAATTTAAGATTGTCAGTCAGGCTCACAATGTGGCGCATTTGCGTGTACTGGAAGCTACATATATTAATACACAGGGCCCTGTTCTTTGCAGACAAAAAGAACATGTACGCACATTGTGCTTGTTTCAGCTAAACAAAATAAGTAGCCATTCGGTAGTTCATTCCTCAGGGTATGGCCTTGACCAATCAGAGTCAAGCTGCCTGGTTTAAAATTTCAAACAATGATTGGCAGTTAATTGTCAGTCACCATTAACTGACGTATTCTCCATGACAACAACTCTACCAATCAGTGTCCGCCTGCCAACCAATCAGCACTCTCTTCTCATACAGTATAAAGTTGTTGCTTCCCCTGACACTGGTATTCTTGCGTTTGTTCTGATGAGTGAAAAACGAAAAGCTTCAACAAAATGTCTTTTTCCAGAAACACTTAAGTTCTGTACTACCAAACAACTATTAATATCATCTATAGTCGTGGCACTGTGACAGTTTATGTTGTTAGTATTATACAAATTAATCTGTTTCAAGCATCACAGGCTGCGCCAATGTTACCAGTTCATTATCTATACTGTTAATTCTCCACATGTCCTCTAACAATTTTTTCACTTGACCAGCGATGGTGAGGCAATGAGGAGGATCTTTGAGTTGTCACTAGTGATTGCCATAGAAACCATTTCAGACGGTTAAAAACATAATGAAATAACATTCACAAAACAGGACATTTGGAGGGCACAGTTTTTTGAAATGCCCCAACATACAACATTCCTTCTACTGAAAATATTTCATGTAGTGCTTCTTTTTAATTTATATATATATATCCACATTTCCTCTTAAAAACCAGAAAACGTGTGAAAATGAAAACTTTCTAATGAAGCTGAAAAGGACGTTGGAGGAACCGAGCAAAGGGCCAGTGGGAATAGCAGATGAAGTTCATTGGATAAAGCATGTTGAAGGAGAAATGGGTCAAAAGGTAGGTCATTGGAGGAGTTATTGCTTTGAGATAAATGGTCTCATTGCAACCATGTTGGCATGGATCCCAGATGGAAAGCCAGCTCTAAGCACAGTAACTTTCTGAGTATAATTACATTTTTATCTGGTTTTAACTTTTCACAGGTTAGCAAAAGGTATTTTTGTTGCTATTTTTTAAATAGTAAAGGGTGTGACATTTTGCAGAAGGTGACTTTGGATCAAGGAATGATTACAGAAAATATACAGAGTGACGGGCAGTTAGTTTGAGAAAATATCTCTTTCTGTTTTGTTAATTAAATATTGAAGGTCAAGCTTTTAATCAAAGTGCAGTAGAGGTTACTGCTGAAAGCACATTGGACAATTGGAATTTATCGTTGTTGCATTAAGAAGCAACTAGTAATGAAGACAATTCAGAAGTTCATCTGCTTTGTTATTTTTGTTGTCAGGTTATAATGATCTGCAATACATTTTAAAGAAACCATTTAATGCTGTTCTCTTATAAAGATTACAGACATTTGTTAATTGCCTGTGGTGTTGACTGTGGTTAGCTAATAAATATGTCTTTTTTACATTCAAGGTGCTGGCAGAGTTGGGAAAAGAGGCTTCAGAAACCTGCTCTATAGTGCTACTTAGTGGCCAAGGCCTGTAACTACACTGTGACAGTTGACATGGCAGAATTGAATGGGCAACCTTGATAGAACAACCTGGCAAAAAGTCATGACAACAGGAAGCAAGGCTTGTGACAAGAAAATTCAGCCATAGGTAAAGTTTATAAGCATTTACAGATTTACACTGTACAGACTCCTGCTTGGGATGAGAGAAACCCAATAAGCCTGCGGCCCTCCACACATTATGGGGCACATTTTACCAATATGATGCACAGCCTCCTACCCCAAAGGTACATATCGGCAATTTGGATTAGGAGATTAGTAGGCTCTACAGGTTGTAGTCCATTAATAAACAGAAGGTCCTGTGCAGCCAGCTGGACTCAGAGCCGGAATTCTCAATACACAAGCCCAGTGTATGAGTTTGCATATGCTCAAAGAATCCCTGAAGAGGTCAAACATACCCACCGGCTCATGGGAGACCCAGGCTTGTGACCAACCAAAGTGGAGAAGGCCCATTCTGGAAGGCACTGAACACATTGAGAGACTTTGTTGGGAACGTGCAGACGTGGAGTCATGGTGTCAGACGGAGCACCCGAACCTCCAAGCAGAATCACAGAATTGTTACAGTGCAGAAGGAGGCCATTCGGCTCATCATATCTGTACCAGCTCTCCAAATGAGCAATTCGCTCAGTACCATTCTCCCTATAACCCTGCACATTCTTCCTTTTCCAATAACAGTCTAATTCCCATTTGAATGCTTCAATTGAATCTGCATCCAACACACTGTCAGGCAGTGCATTCCAGACCTTAACCACTCGCTGCATGAGAAAGTTTTTCCTCAGGTCGCTTTTGCTTCTTTTACCAATTACCTTAAATCTGAGCCCTCTTGTTCTCAACTCTTTCTCTAGTGAGCACAGTTTCTCCCTATCTACTATCCACACTCCTCATGATTTTGAATACACTATCAAATCTCCTCTCAGCTTTCTTTCTTCTAAGGAAAACAGTTCTAACTTCTCCAATCTATCTTCATAGCTGAAGTTCCTCATCCCTGGAAACATTGTTATGGATCTTTTCTGCACTCTCTCAAGTGCCTTCACATCCTTCCTAAAGTGCAGCACCCAGAACTGGACACAATACTCCTGTTGAGGTCAAATTACTGCCTTATTAAACTTCAACATAATCTCCTTGCTCTTATACTCTATGCCCCTATTAATAAAACCTAGGATACTGTATGCTTTATTAACTGCTCTCTCAACCTGTCCTGTCACCTTCAATGACATGTGCACATATACACCCAGGTCCCTCTGATCCTGTACACTCTTTGGAAACAACCCATCCACCCAATCCTTCAAGCACCACCTTCCCCACATGTGGCAGGGGCTCCTGATCACACATTGGACTTATCAGCTATCTCAGAACACATCAAACCAGAGTGGAAGCAAGTCATCTTCCATCCCAAGGGACTGCCTCAGAAGAGGAGAGAAGATGAAGTTGTATGCCAAGAGTATGCATACATAATAGCTATGGTCATGTACAGCCTGCCCCATTGTGGACAATAGCTCCTTCTCAACTTCCTGAGATACTCACAGACGAAGCTCCTCCTGCTTCAAAATGTTCGGTAGAAACATGTCAAACAATCATCTAATCACACATTGATGTATCTTTGCTGCCCAAAATTTTGATTGAATGTAAAACCAGCCTTCAGAGCCTGTTTTCAATCAACAAAATCCCTTTTGCTTAAAAAAGAGTACATTCATAACATATGACAGTAGCCAGGAAAGAGGGAAACGGGAAGTAAAACATTTTAAAGGTGAATCTGTTTTAAAGTTGGGGGGGGGGATTAGATTGGATTAGAGCATTGCCTCATCTATTTATCCAGTGAGTAATTGAGTCACAAGGACGATGTAGGTCCCAGGATTGAGCCTCAGTCAATGCTGAGTGTTAGCTGAGCGGAGCTGGGTCTGTGCTGGAAGCTGTACAGCTGACCTCAGCATTCCTGGCTAGGGCAGGAAACATCACTTTCAATCGCTCTTCCTGCTCAAGAACCAGATTCCCTGTTGGCCAACATTGGTTTGGGGCAGTGTTGGGCCTGCCTGTGATGACTCTTGCAGCCTACCAACACTCGCTGTTATACATAAATATCAGCCACTTGGACAAGGTATCTGGGCGTGTGGAACCATATTCAGCAAAAAGCAACTGAGAGAGCAGGGTCGATTCTAGAAGTGGGGATGCAGCAAATTATGTATGATAGTGATCTCTAGAGGGGTCTGGGGATGTGTGCCCAAAGAAAGGATTGATCTTGACACTTCATGTGGTGCATTTTCCAACATTTTGGAGCAGCTATTTATTAAATAAATAAACATTTGGCATGTTTACACTACTACACGTGAAAGGACATATCCCACTGAGTTGAACTGAAAACCACAAACACCATTGACAATGTATCTGCTTCTCAACTTTCACTTTAAGGAGAAAATCCACCACCACATTCTCAGGGCAGCTGGAGATGGGCAATAAATGCCAGCGATGCCCACATTCTGAGAGCAGAGTGAACCTAGAAATGACTTTCGGTGACACTAGGGGCTGGATTTTACCAGCCCTCTGGAGACGGGCGGTGAGGCAGGAGGGCTTGTAAGATGGTGGTGGAAGGCATCAGGAGGGAAAAGCAACATCTTCCCATTGCTACAGGATACTCCCAGATGCGCGAATAGCAGCAGCACAGCTGCCCACTGACAGGAGGGAACGGCCAATTAATTCAATCAAGCAGTCAATTAATGACAACTTTCTGCCCCCATCAGCATTTTATCGGCATCGGGTCCCCGCAACATGAGGTAACTGCCAAGTAAACCGTGGCAGCCTTCCAATGGGGACCAGGGGTGGGGCCTTTCTTTCTCGGTGCTCCATGGCCCAGGCCACCTCCGCAGCTCTAACGCCGCCCCTAGAGTGTTCACCCAGCAGCTGAACTTCACTCTTGCTAGTTAAATTCAGGTCTAGGAGAGAACTCATCCACACCTTCACCTTGTCTGCTATTTGGTGTGGATAATCTGTCGATGTTGAAAATAATTAACAGGCTTATGATACAGTGCTCCCACAGGGAGAGACTCTCAGGGGGGATTACATTCTGGGATCACATGGCACTGCAGCCAAAGACTTCATATCCATTCATCATCTCCCTGCATTTTCCAGAGATCAATTCTTTGGGAGCAATAAATCATAGAATCATCCCCCTATATGCAATCACCTCTACTGGCATGGTCCCAAAAATGAATAGAGGGTACACTGTAACATATCGTCTACATACCCCCTCCCAAAGCAAAATGTGGGTATACTGCACATATCCTCTCTCCATTACATTCCTCCAAATTAGCAATAAGAAATACTTCACATACACTCTCTACTCTAGCCCTCCTAAAAATAAAAAGTAGGCGTATTCCATATTCTGTGGTATACCTTCTGCTGCAGCCCCACCAGAAATAAAAGACTCTACTCCACAGGTCGTAGTATACCGCCCAAAAATAAAAAGATAGCATCCACTATTCTCTCTACATACACTGGCCTACCTTCAGCTACATCCTGGGGAAAATGTCTTGACCCACCCACATGAAATCGTGGTGCGGAGCCGATCACGGGTGGCGGTCAGCTCCCGGTGACTGCGCCCGTCCGCTCTCGCCAAGCCCGCCCAACCAATGTAAAATTCTGGCCAAAGTATTATTCTGCTGTGAAGGTGGACCTGTGTATAACTAGCCTATTATTTTAAAGCGATGAAGTTTAACAGCACCAACTTGCTTTTAACACAGCAAAGCCATGTAACCAGATAAAATTTAACACCAAGCCAAAGAGACATTAGGAGAGGTGGCTCAAAGCTTTCTCAGAGGTAGGTAAGTAGCATGTTGAAAGAGGAGACAGTGGAAGGAGAGGAAAAGATTTTTGTGGAGGGAATTACAGAGATCGGGACCTATATAACTGAAGGCACATATTTAGCATGTCATCATGTCTGGACGATGGTAAAGATTCCTCTGTCAATTGGCAGCTGCTTGTAAAATCCTGGCTACTACACAAATTCTGGAAAAAAAGTATGATTGACTTTCTTTCCTCTTCTTAAATACTACTAATAGTTTGACGCACGATATCCTGAAGTGCCAATTACATAGAATCTGCACCACAGAAACAGGCCATTTGGCCCAACTGGGCTATGTCAATGTTTATACTTCACATGAGCATCCTCCCACTCTAAATACCCCATCCTACACCATTTCAGTATCCCTTCTCCCTCAGATATTCATCAAGCCCCCACAACTCCCTGCCTTAAAAGTGTCAATGTGATATGCTTTAGCTACTCCAAGCAGCAACAAGTTCCACATTCCACAGTATCTATGCAAAGAAACTAACTGGAGCAGATAAATTAATGATTCTGTCAACCAATCCATTCTGCCATGGTGAAAAAACAGCTGGAACCTTAGCCAATGGTGGAGTGAGCCTTTGGCTCAACAGTAGCGTTCGCACTTCCGAGTAAGAAGATGAAAGATTTGAGCCCCACCCTAGACAGTCCCGGGAGGCAGACTAGAATATGATCTCTAAACATTGGACTGAGTCTAGTGTACCACTCACAACTGATGGGAGTGCCACTGGCTCAAGGGTAGTGTTCCTGGATGAGTCAGAAGGGCTGGGTTCCAGTCCTATTCCAGCCAGCTCCAGCAAGCAAAGGCTTGAGTACTGGCTCAGAGATTGGGTTGATGTCCAGTGGAGGTACTTGCCTCAAATAGTTGCAAGCGGCAACCCCACCCTCAATGTAAAGGATGGGTGGGACTCTTAAATCTCAGTAGCAAATCGCCGAGTGGAAGATACTCTTGAGGAGCAAAACCATGAGGAAAACACTGGGAAATCACCTCAACTACTCTTCATTAGTAACTGGCACAAGAATCTCACATGAGAGACTTGAATTAGCACCTGATTAAGAGGCAGAACACAACTTAGCAGATACATGACTCCCCTTTATAATTTCATACCAACAACTAATAATAACCAGCTTCACTTAAATGTCATTATGCAAATTGTGTATAAAAAAACCAACAGAGGGAAATGTAGTTCGATTAGAGTTACGTAATCCTGAGCACCTATGTTGCAAATTAATTGTGCCCAAAAACAAGACAGGGAGGCCACTTTTTCTTGTTCATTTATGTCATTTGTTGTAACAATGAGTTAATGTCTAGGCAGGTGAATTCTGAAGACCCAGTTGACTCTGACATACTGTTTCCCTCAGTAAGTCAATAGAAAGAGTTCAGAAGATCGAACAACTATCAACAAACTACGCCTCTTTTTTCCCAAAGCCATACAGCTATTATGTCAGATTTCACTAAGCTCAGAAGTTTCTTCTGCGTGACTCTGAGCAGCCAGTCGACAGTTTGATCTGGTTGGTCCCTGCTTCTTAATGCAAACTGACTCCTAGGCCAGTTAAACTCCGAGCTGGCTGTGGGGTTGTCAATTTCCCTGGCGCTGTATTGGAGAACACTGCTGAAGTGTCAATTTCATTGTCACTTTGTCCTTTCAAACTGACGGGACGAAGCTGAAGTCAGCACACTGAGCCAGGGAACTGTATCTGGCAGTAATTAGTAACAATCAAGAGGCTGCGAGAGTGCTGACTGCAGCATTTACACAGCCTGCAAGTGTCATTGGCTTGCAAATGGAAGCAAAGCTTATGGGTGCAGCAAAATCTAAGAGTTGTTGTGATTCAACCAATTGCCCATTTCTTTCATTCATACATAACAGCACAAGTTCAGACATTTGGTCATATACAGAGGACACTTTGAAGTCAATAATGTAAAATCGTTCGATTTTGAAGATTTTTCATCCTGTACTAAAGCATGGCGTAAATTAAATTTTACAGACCAAATATTAACTACTATCAC
This sequence comes from Cetorhinus maximus, assembly GCF_964194155.1. Lineage (NCBI taxonomy): Eukaryota > Metazoa > Chordata > Chondrichthyes > Lamniformes > Cetorhinidae > Cetorhinus > Cetorhinus maximus. Next base: position 136,046,664 of record NC_135880.1, read on the forward strand.
AACTTTCATGCTGGCTGAGTCCTTAAGCTCAAAGTTTTGAGTCTTTTATCTACATTTCTGTGCATCCTTTGCAAGTTACCACACTACTCATCGGGGAGAACTTTCTGTTCAGCGTGTGGGGGCGGGCCCCACACACTGACACGTAAAATGGCACGCGGTGACGTCGGGCGTGTGTCCCAATGTCACCACACATCATTCCGATCTTCCGTTCGACGGTCACACACCGGAGTCGGCTGAGTGCCCGCCAAGCTGTCAAAGACCTATTAAGGCCATTAATAAACCAATTAAAGATATTGACAGGGCTGCCCATCCAACCTTAAGGTTGGCGGGCAGGCGAAGAGCCCAAGCGGCCTTCACATTTTTCATGAAACCTCATCCATGTGTAAATGATTTTTTACCTTCTTTATTTAATATCCTCATTGTGAAATTAATCTCCTTGAGGCAGCTCCATGCCTCAGGAAGATTGCTGTGCTCTTTCACGCGCATGCGTGAAAGGCCCCGACTCCCCCTCCCCCCCCCCACCTGCACAGAGAGCGCTGAGCGCTACCAGGCATGCGTCACGATGGGCGGGCCTTAACTGGCCCGCCCACGTAAAATGGCGGTGCGCAGCCGATCGCGGGCGGCGATTGGCTCCGGGGCCCGCCCTAGCCCGCTCCCAACCGGCCCACCCGACAGGGAGAAAATTCTCCCCATGTTTGTGATTAACTGAGCAGGACTCTGTTTACCATATTACAGCATTACATTTTGATATTATGTGGTCCATTTTAACTGTTAACAGCCTCAAAATGGGATCAGGAGAGATATCGCCCCATTAGTGTCAACACTGTGTGCAATGCCAGGCGTATCAGGTCTGTGCCAATTATACACCCTGCCCAATTTTCTTTTCTATTGAGAATGGATGAGAGAATCACGGCAAGCTGGAGAATAGATGATCGATCTATGCTGACTGTTTTAAACCCCTGCTGAAATTGAAAGTTTGCCCTCCATTGACATGCCCACCTGCTTCAGGCAGTAAGCCCCCTTTAATATGCAATTTGAGGTCTATGACTTACGTAGAACCCCAATGGACATTTTAGAACAGGACTGGTGTGACCATGCAGCATGCACTCTCTAATCAGTTTCAGTGGCAATACAGCCAAAGAGACAATCCGGACCACTTCTGTCCAGTTTGCACATGCACAGCGACAACATTCTGAAGCTCTAAACTCACTCCATGTGCCCAAAAAGCAGGTACGCGTGAGTCCAATTTCTCACCCTTTATCTCTTGGACAACTGCCACTATTTTACTTGTACGATGATAAAACAAAACGACACAACAATACATATTAAAAGTCAATTAATTTCATTGAGTTTCCAATGCTCACAGTATAATGCTCAATGAGTTTTTATTATTCATTCACAGGATGTGGGCGACACTGGCTAAACCAGCATTTGTTGCCCATCCCTAATTGCCCTTGAGAAGGTGATAGTGAGCTGCCTTCTTGAACCACTGCAGCCCGTGTGGTGCAGGTACACATGTGTTCCAATAGCATGGGAGTTCCAGTTTCTTCACTGTGAAGAAACCGAAATATAGTTCCAAGTCAGGGTGGTGTGTGGCTTGGAGGGGAACTTCCAGATGGTGGTGTTCCCATGCATCTACTCCACTTGTTCTTCTAGGTGGTAGGGGTCACGGGTTTTGAAGGTGCTGTCAAAGGAGCCTTGGTGAGTTCCTGCAGTCATCTTGTAGATGGTACACACTGCTGCCACTGTGCGTCAGTGGTGGAGGGAGTGGATGTTTAAGGTGGTGGATGGGGTGCCAATCAAGCTGGCTGCTTTGTCCTGGATGGTGTTGAGCTTCTTGAGTGTTGTTGGAGTTGCACTCATCCAGGCAAGTGGAGAGTATTCCATCACACTCCTGACTTGTGCCTTGTAGATGCTGGACAGGCTTTGGGGAGTCAGAACAAGTTACTTGCTGCAGAATTCTCAGCCTCTGACCTGAATGTTGACAATGGGAGATTTAGCAATGGTAATGCCATTGAATGTCAATAGGTATTTTTTATTATCTTTGCCCCTGGCGTCTCTGTGTTCCTGCTGCTGATTCCAGCTCACCTGAGAAAGTAGCACTGGTGGATGACTGAAGAACCAAGTACAGTGCTACAGGGATGCTGTTGTGCACAGTTTGCATCTGTGATCACTCCTGATCTAGCATCAGTATTGGAGGTTTTGTTGCAAGGGCAATGGGCTCACTGCTTTCAGAGGTTATGCCTTCTGGCACTTGTGCACAACTAAGTGATGAATCGTAACTGCCACTAGCATGAATGCCACCTTGTCAATGTCCCTTTGCTGCTCCACATATACCACAGCTGGAAGGTATTCCCTCAAGATGCCCATTGATCTTTGTGGGCTAAGAACACTGGAGCATCGAGCAACTGCTGACTCATTGCCTGAAGCCTGCCAATGAATGCTGAACCCAGCCCTGGCCGCCTGTTGTAGCGTGGATTCAAAACCACTCATAGGAGTGGTGACATCATTCATCAGAATGCAAAATTAAGTGTTCACTGCAGAATTCACAGATGTTGCCAAGTGCTTAGCTATAGATTGGAGACAATAGTTTGTCCAATCTTAACCTCCCAGTGATGTGGATGCAGATCAGGCGTTGGCTTGATGTTCAACCATATTGATTGGAAATCCATCTCAGTAAAAAAAAGACTCCGCATGGTTCAGGAGGTGCCCTGTACCAGGTGATCCCACTATTTCCCCAGTAGCATTCAGTGGCTTATTCATATTTCCTCTACACTATGGTATTCTGCTGCAGTGTGTGTGTGTGTATCTATGCTCCAAGTTTGTGTGGTGGCAGTTGGTGCTCAGTAAGTGGCACTCTGGATGTGCGCTTTTTGAACAAGGCAGCTTCTTGTTCTATGATGAGAGCAAAACAGATACCATGAGCGCATAGGCACACTGATTCATTAGGATACTGTAAATACATAATGAACTTATTTGTACACTTATGCACTGATACATTCATATGGTCTGGACCAATCCGAAAATAAAAAGCTGGTATCAGTAAACGTGACCATGAAGCTGTTGGATTATCGTGAAAACCCAACTAGTTTATCGCTGTCCTTTAGGGAAGGAAACCTGCCACACTTACTTGGTCTGGCCCATATGTGATTCCAGTCCCACAACAACATGGTTGGACCTGAAATGCCCTAGTAAAAATCTCCTCTTTATGCCAAACGTTTTGTACCAGATGCGGTTTACTGCATTAAAATACAGCAGTGAATGAGGCTCTCAATATATCGCAGATAACCTCACAAGTGGCATTTTCTATGCATTTTTACGTATTGTGTCAGTGATTCTTAATGAGCTGTCTGTCAGTTTGACATCTGCAACAACAAGCCTACTGTTAGCACAGTCCATAATCATTGTAACCAGCCAATCAGACAAGGCACAGGTAACAGCCACTTATTAATCCCCGTGAATAGATTGTGGTTTTTGCAGAAACACAAAAAGGGCCAAGGACCTGAGGCCTTCATCCTTACATCTGTCCTGAGTTTTCTCCCTTCCAATTGGAATCAGAAGTAAATGCAGCATGTCTGAACTGATCAGGGATCAGAAACGAAAACTTACATTTATATAGCGCCTTTAACTGTAACATGTCCCAAGGTGCCACATGGAAGAGTAATCAGATAAAAACTGACACCGGGCCAAGGGAGGAAACATTAGAACAGTTGGCCAAAGTTTGGTCTAAGAGGGAACAGCAAAGGAGAGATTTAGGGAGGGAATTTCAAAGCCTGGGATGTAGACACCTGAATGTGTGGCCGTTAATGTTGGGGCAAAGAGAATGTGGGATAAACAAGAGGCTGGAATTGGAGGAACACCGAGTTTCCCAGATACTGAGAGTGCAACATAGAGACTCCAGCCAATGCCAGCACAATCTGATTGGACTGTTCAATCTGAATAATTTAAAGGTGCAAAATGCGCAAAATATTTTAACCTACTTATATTCTTAAAACCCAACAGTTCCATCCTTACTTCATTCTAACACACTGAACCTGCTGCACATGCAATATAGTTTTAACTAGACGGTAAACTTTTTGAAAACACACTATAAATCTACTTTGAATCACTACAGCGTATTGTCTTAGTCCAGTTTATGGACTGTCTCCTTATTACACAAACGTTTAGATTCTCTTTGTACTGATCAAATTTTAATCAGGCTGAAAGTATCATACTCCTGGGTATATTATTCTCATGTGTCACTTGCCACTGGGTCTATTAGAAGTTTTGTGGTTGTGATTTGATAAGGTAATTCTATGTTCTGTAAAGTGATATTTGGCTGACTATCACAAGGTGTGAGAGCAGTTGCCAGCTCTTCATATACTTTGCACTTTCCCTTTTCCACATGCTGGAAAGATTGTGGCCCAGATTTTCACCGAGTCATGAAGCCCATAAAAATGGCAGACAGGACCCAATTTTGGGGATTTCTGTCCCATTCCAGTTTCTGGCAAGTTTTGCTAGTATGGGATAAGGATATGGGAAGGCCACCCTCACACAGCACTCCTGCCCTTGTTGGCTCTATTGCACAGGTGGGCAGTTCAAACTCCCCAACCAACCCCCCCACCCCCAACCGCACCGCCCCCTGCAATTTTTGTGGAGCCGGGCCTCTTCCATAAGTATATATGGTTCATGGCACCTCAAAAGAGTCATGAACCACGGGGTAACCCCAGTCCCAAGTGGCGAATCAAAAAAATAGCCACCTGCTCCTGAAATTCTTTCATTGACAGGCCTAGAAATACAAAAAAAAAATGTTCTTTCAGCTTCAGTAGTTAGATGCTATATCAAAACTTATGTGTGATTTTACTCCAATTATTGATTATAGGGCTTTGTCTTGCAAAGATAAGTTGACCAGTGCATTGATCAGCATTGTGTAAGTACTGAGATGCATTGGAATACTTTTTCCATTCGGAAAATGTTGTAATGTACTCAAAACTGAAGGAAACACTGCTTGGAACTCTACTATCATGATCTGAAAGTATTTAAATGTCACAGCCCTTTCAATTTGAAAGAAAAATGGTCTGCAGCTTTGTTTAAAAAAAAGACCTGTTCCTGGACTGCATTGATTGACAGGTGCAGCTTCGAAAAAACCATAGCCATTTGTTTTTGCAGTTTCAATAGGCTCCATTGTTTCCATTTGGAAGAGTTTGTTTTGACAGCTTGGAGTCATTATGAATACTTGGCTGAGTATCAAAAGCTACATAACCACTTATCTCAGTAGGGGGCTATTTAGACAGCTCAACTGACAGTTTTAATAAATTAAAGGATTATCTGTCTTTAATATGGTTAAGAGAATAGAGTTTTTACAACAGATTGACCACTTGAGGGGATTTAACTTTTTGAATGGCTGCTTTGACTAATTGTTCTTTTTCGGTGTGAAGTGTGTTTGAGTGAGAGCTTTAGTAGATTGCTAGAAGTTTACTTTTTTTCATGTCCATTTCAAAGACATGGTTCCTGAGCCTGCTCTTTGTGGAAACTCAGTGAGTTGCTATGGAGGATACATGGAGGACATGGAGGGTACATGGGGGAGTATGAGGAGTATGGAGGAAGCAAGGATGGCATGGAATGGGCACGGAGGACACACTGAAGTACAGACGGTGTCTGAAGGGGCATGAGAGGGCTAGAGGGGACAAGAGGGGTTATGGAGGGTGAATTGAGTGAGGGTGTGAGGGTTTGAGGGTCTGACATTCGACACTACTACTGGGCCATTGCCCCAGTAACTGAGGCAGTTCTAGCGTGGTGGCCTTGTCATCCACCACCTCCTTTGCTACCTTGGGCCTGTCTTGATCTCCCTGCTTCCTCCACCAAAATCCAGCTCTGGCTGTCTGTGTATAAGTATGTGTCGTTATCTGCACGCGCGTGTGCATATGTGTGTGTGTGTGTGTATGTGTGTGTGTTTAGCTGCCTGAACATGAGTGTCTTTCTGTGTCTTGATGTACATGCCTCTGTGTGTGTACGTTAGTGTCTATCTGTGTCTTTCTGTGTCTGTGTGTCTGTATAAATACCTATATGATTTTGTCTATCTGTGTGTGGATGTATATTTCTGCGTCTTGGCATAAGTGTGTGTGTCTGTGTATGTGGTGAGCAGTGTCTGTGAGTGTGTCTATCTGACTTTGTGTGTGTCTATCTACCTGTGTTTGTGTGTGTCTATCTACCTGTACGTTTTTTTTTATTCATTCACGGGATGTGGGCTTCGCTGGCTGGGCCAGCGTTAATTGCCTATTCCTAGCTGCCCTTGAGAAGATGGTGGTGAGCTGCCTTCACAAACTGCTGCAGTCCATGTGGTGTAGGTACACCTCACAGTGCTGTTAGGGCGTGTGCATGAGTGTGTCTATCTGCCAGGGTGTCTGTGCATGAGTGCCTTTCTGCGTCCCTGTGTTACGTGTGTGTTTTTGTAGCTATCCCAGTGTCTTTCCGTGCGTGTGTGTGTGTTTTTCTCTGTGTATACATGTGTGCAGGGGTGCCTGTATGTGTATGTCACTCATGTCTATGTCGGTGTGTCAGGGTGCCTGTGTGTATGCATCTTGGTGTGTGTATCTCTTTGTGTCTATGGCCGTAATTTTCCAGACCCACCTCAGCGGCGGGTTCTGCAGTGACGGGGCCAGTGAGCCATTGAAATCTCTGTTCACGTCAGCGGGACTGGAAGATCCTGCCGGCATGAGGGGCTGGAAAATTCCGGCCTGTGTGTGGAGTGGTGTTTGAGTGTGTCTCTCTGTGCATGAGGAGGATGTCTGTATGTGTGTGAGTGCGTGTATGTATCCTGATATGTGTGTGTATGTGTGTGTGAGTGCGCGCATCTGTGTGTCTTGCTGTGTGTGCTGGGGGTGTCTGTATGTCTATCTGTGTCTAAGTATGTGCATCCCTCATTCAAAGGCACTCAGTGCCTGAACAAGTGATCTACCACTGGGAAGGGGGTCCCTGCTGAAAGCCGTCCCTATGCCCTTCCTTCCGACACCTCAGCCAGCAACATCCTCCCCCGCAACCCCCATCTTGCCCTCACTCATCTGTGGCCTAAGCCCATCGCTGATCCTGGGCCTCTGGTCGGTGCACTGCCACCAGCTACCACCACTCTCCCGGTGGCTCTGACAGCAATGAGGAGCTGTCAGCCTCTGATTGGTGCTTAATTCAGTGGAACTTTCCCAAAGGAGATGACTTGGAACTCTTGCTGGCTCTCCAGCTGGCAAGTGAGGCCTCCGTCGCCTGGATGAAATTCCGCCCTATCTGTGTGTGACTATGCGTAACCATTTCCAACTCTAGTTGTACACAACCTGAGAGATGTCATCACATGACTTCCTATTTCCAACCGCCCAGCCCAGTCAGACAGCCTATTTTCCCAACTCCAATGTTTTTATAACTACTAAACAATACCATTCAAAGAATTTTTTTTTAAAATACATTTTTTTAATGTCTGAGTGATTTTTCTCTTAGGTTGCTCACAGCAGTGTCCAGGAGATTAATCTGTAATTCCAGGAGATTCCTGGACAATCCTGGAGGTTTGGCAATCTGAGTATGTCTTTGTCTCTGTGCATGTGTGTATGCATGTGTGTACTAATCCCATTTCCAGGAAATGTAAGGAACACTGCTTTGTAGTTTTAAATTCTATTTGTCAAAAGCCCCTCATAAGATCATAAGAAATAGGAGCAGGAGTAGGCCATTCAGCCCATCAAGCCTGTTCCACCATTCAATAAGGTCATGGCTGATCTGATTGTGGCCTTAACTCCACTTTCCTGCCTGCATCCCCATAAACTTTGATTCCCTTGTAGATCAAAAATCTGTCTAACTCGACCTTGAATTTATTCAATGACCCAGCTGCGCTCTGGGGAAGAGAATGCCAAAGAATAACAACCCTCTGAGAGAAGATATTCCTCCTCACCTCAGACTTTAATGGGCGACCCCTTATTTTTAAATTGTGTTCCCTAGTTCTAGAATTCCCCACAGGGGGAATTCCCCCACGGTTCCCCTCACTCTTCCTCCCCTTCAAGCAGCAGCAGAATAACCAGGATAAATATCAATCACTAGTGTCCACCCATGCACGGGTTATCATGGCAAGCGTTACTGCATTGACCTCATTTAAATATTGACATGAAGAAATGTTGCACTCTGGGGTGGACAATAGCAGATGAGACTTGTCTGTACCTGTACACAGTTCAGTACACACAGCTGGACAGGTGCAGCATATGGGGTGAACAGAGTCAAAATTTTAGTTCTGAAATAATTCTTGCAAACAGAGCAACTTTTTCAAAAGTCTGCAGTGACAGGTCAGTAGTGTTTCAATATCTTTCTTAGAAAGTCAGTAATATTCTAAAAGCAACACTGTGCAATCACCTGTAAACAAAGGCATGCTTCATACCAAGACCAAACCCCGTTACCTGTTATAATGGGGTAAGACTGAGGTCCTGGGACGCTGGCCCCTATGTCAGCTGAATTTGTTAGACTTGACTTCATATCTTCCAGTCCCCCAGCCAGTGACGCCATGGTGGAATATTCCGCATTCTGGAAAGACAAAAACAGCTTGGTTTGTAACATCTCATGCAAGCATTTTATTCTTCGGCATACTCCCAGTAACACTATTCCTTTAACTGTTAACAGTTCAGCAATCTTAGACTACAATAATATGGGAACCTGTGAAACATAATGGTAAAATGCAAATCATGGGTAAAATGCAATCAAAGAAATAGCTGTGGGTTTTGACTAATGTCAACGAACTCAGCACAGGCGAGTTCCCTGGTCTCAGTACCACATTGTGCAAAGTGGGAGGGGGCTACATTTAGCCACAGAACAACCAGGCACATGTATGATTTTTAATCAGTTAACTTTACTGGTGTGATGGTGCAGCATGTTACCTCATAGCTGTGGGCACCAAGGAAAAGAAAAAAAATTGCATTTATATGGCGCCCTTCGTGACCTCCGGGTGTCCTAAAGCGCTTTATTGCCAATGAAGCACTTTTGACACGTAGTCACTGGTGTAATGTATGCAAACTCAGCAACCTAACTGCACTAAGCAGCCCATTAAAAATAACACGCAGAGGTACTTTGGCTCCCCACCAATGTTTGGTGTCTGATTATATTCCCGCTCTTCAATCACCACCCCGCCACAACCCTCCTCCATTCCAAACCCTGGAGCTGACTCTGCAGCAAGGATGGTGTAGAACGTCCAGGTCAGGAGGAACACAGGAACCGAGAGGATCCTCCCAATTCTGCATGCATATCCAAAGTACAATGGGCATAGGTACTCCGGGATGAGGCTGCAATAGATTAGCTCAGGAGGAGGTAGATCAACAGATAGAAACTGGGAACCACAGCAAATGGAGAATCAACTACTTTCAGGGCCCAACATCCAAATGAAAATATAATTCATAGATAGAAAGAAAGAAAGACTAGTATTCATATAACACTTTTCATGACCGCCAGACAAGTGTTTGTCTTGTGAAGTACTTTGAAGTATAGTTACTGTTGTAATATAGGAAATATGGCAGACAATTCACACACAACAAGCTCCCACAAACAACAATAATATTAATAACCAGATAACCTGTTTGTGCAATGTTGATTAGGGGGTAAATATTGTTCAAAACACCAGGGGTAATTCTCTTGCTTTTCTTCAAAATAGTGCCATGGTATTTCTTACATTCACCTGACAGCACAGACAGGGCCTGAGTTTAACATCTCAGCCAAAAGATGACATCTCCGACAGTGCAGCACTCCTTCAGTACTGCACTGAAGTGTCAGTCTTGATTTTTGTGTTCCAGTCCTGAGTGGGATTTGAACCTCCAACCTACTGGCTTAGAGGAAAGAGTGTTACCAACTGAGGCACAACAAATAAACCAAATCGAGGGAATAAATCTGACCATTACCAAGGAAGGCCATTGCTTATTTATCTGACAGCAGGCTGACACCAAAGGAATGTCCATCCAGGTGGCCAAGGTCAAGTGGTAGGCCTCAAAAAATCATTTACAAAGTCCTGTATAAACTGGCCAAGCCACAGGAGTGGAACATAATGCACATACAGGCCCAGGACAGAGACAGCCTTTGCAGACTGAAACTGTAGAAGACAATTACAGTCTATGGGTACGTCAAAGGGTAAATTAGTTATTTAACTGATTTGTTAAGGCTTAAACCTTCTCTGTAAAGATGATGATTGGGCAGTTAAGGAAAAAAATAGTAATTTGTTTTGTTGCTTTGAGTGGCAGGTAGCCTTTTTCTTCTACCTGTCTTTTTTTGATTGACTTAATTATCCGATTGACTGATAAGCTGATCAGCAGGATCAACTTTACAGGTGGTGGTTATTTCAGCCAGTCACAATTTTTCTCTCCATGGACATTTGACATCAGAGAGGTGAGACATTATAGGAATACACTAGATATGAACTTTTTAATTGTACTGAAGGATGAAGCTTATCTCTCTCTCCTGGTCCAAGAGCTGAGCCCCTGAACTTGCTGTCAGGCCTCGCTTATGTAAAGGAGATGCTAGGGGAACATCCAGGCTGAAAGAAGAGAAATTTTGGGGTATCTTGGGTCCTTAGAAGCTACCAGCACCTTTAAAGGGGAAGGTGCTGTCAAAATCCCAAGAGAAAAAGTGAGAGAATATTTTTCCAGGTAATCATATTATCTTACAGCATGGAAAGAGGCCACTCGACCCATCATGCCTGTGCCAGCTCTTTGGAAGAGCTGTCTAATTTGGTCCCACCGCCCAGCCTTTTCCCCAAAACGCTACAAATTAGTCCTCTTCAAGCACAAATCCAATTGTCTTTTAAAGGTTCCTATGAAATCTGAATCCACCACTTTGTTCCAGATCTTAACAACTCTCCGTATGAAGAAGTTTCACTCATTTCCACTCCAATTCTTTTGTCAAATATTTTAAATCTACGTCTTCTGGTTACTGACCCATTTGCCAGAGGAAGAAGGTTCTCTCTTCTTGTTCTATCAAAACCTTTCATCATTTAGAATATCTACACAGGTCCTTCCTCAATTTTCTTTGCTCCAAGAACAATCCAAGCTTCTCCAATCTCGCCATATAACTGAAGTCCCTCATCCCTGATATCTTACTGGTAAATCTCCTTCACATCCTCTCCACAGCCTTGACATTCTTTCTATATTGTGGTGCTCGAAATGTACACAGTCAGCCAGCTGAGGCCTAACCAGAGATTTGTAAATGTAATGGAAGTGTATCATTATCTGAACAGAGCCTGGTGAAAAATGCTAAGATTTTAAATTAATTGAAGTGTGCCAGATGCTGTGAATTGTTTGCCCAAGGTCTCTATCTAATGGTTCCATCTTCCATGAATGACTGTGTGGAGCTATACCATGACTCAATTGACAAATGCAACTCAAGCAGCAGTTCAGATCCCAAAGTCTGCCATAGAGGGAGCTGGTAAAAGGATGGTATCATGATGCCAAGAGGTAGACGGAGAAATATAGTGGAAACAAGAGTGGGTATGAAGAATGATGGCCTGGGAATAGGAGGAGGGAGTTGAATTGACTGAAGCTTACGTTTTTATTTCAGGTGGAAAAAAGTTGGGAGTGGGGTCAGGATCCCTACTCCATGGGAAAAAAACATTTGTGGCTCAGGAGATAGCCCGGCAAGCTGATCAGCAGCTGTCAAGGCGGCTTCTCGAAACGTGGAATTTAATGTTCCCGATTCAGGTCCCGCCCACCAGTTGGAGAACCAGTGGGAAACCCGCATTGCTTCCATGGGGGAGGCCCAACAAAATTAAGTGCCTCTCAGGTGAGCAAGAGTGAAATGAGTTCACGGAAGGCCAGTGGGGGCGGGGTTGGGTGTAGGGGAGTTGAGTCAAGGACAGGAAGGTGGTTTTCAGCACCCCTCCACCTTGCCAAGGCTAGATGCCTGATAACAGGAGCCCACCCAAACCAACAGGGTTTGCTGGTTGACATTCGGGAGGCACAGGAAAGACATGCGACTCCCATTTAATTCTTGAACCACCACTAAATTCCAGTGGGTTCAGGGATAATTGGTGTCAATTGGCTCATTAATGAGCCTAATTAACAGCCCGCAGCAACTGGCTGAGTTTCCCACAAGGGCCCCTTCGTGCCTCCGACTCAGTTGTGGAATGTTTTCCCGTCACCGAGAGACTGACGCGCGGCCTCTCCTCCGATTAAGTACACCCAGCCACCACGTTGCCTGCTGCAATATGGGCTGGATTAAATTCCATTCAAGGTTCCTACCTCGTCTACCTCCAAGTAAGCCACACAATGGAGTGGCCCACCACACTAAGCACAGCCACCTCCCTAAGTGTAAAGGATTGGTTATATTCTGCAGTAAGTGCAGAAGCCACAAAACCATTTTATATTTAGAGTGTCAAGATCCTGAACTGTCCCTGATCCTATTAAAAGAGGTTAGAGTGCAGAGGTCCATGACATTTATTTGCTCGTGATTTACTTCAAAGCATCCTCTTCAGGGACAGTGATGTACAGGACGTAGAGGGAGTTTGTTGAGGAGCAAAATAGAAGCAAAGGATTGGCACCCATTCTTCCGCCATATTGCACTCGTTATATGGCACCATTTAGAGGCTGGACAAAGGAAAATCATCACCCTGGTTTTTAAATCCCTTTACAGTGAATCAATTCACCCATTAGTAGTTAATGATGAGAACAAACCACGAGGTCACTTTCAATTTCTCCTCGAATGGTAATCTGGTGGAACGGATTGTCTGCCTTTTATAGGACTCATACAAAGGAACTGCAATCGGATGGTTTCTACAATGTATGGAAACCCTCTCTTGTTGCTTACCACCAAAAAGCAAAGCTCAAAATTACCCCAACCCCACCATTCTAAATTTGCGCTCAAATTGGGCTTCATATTTGTACTATGTGGGGATTAGCTCTGAATAGCTTTTAATCTGTCAAATGTGTCCACCATTTGATTGATGCAACAAAGTCCAGTTGAAGTTAGTAGAATACATATGTTCTTAAAAAAACTAGTTATCAATATTAGTTTAACTGGAATAACCAGCAAACAGAAAACCTTGCACCAGTAAGTTAGTGGTAATCGTTTAAGTAGCAATCATGCCTGCTCTATAATGAATTAAGTGTGTCTTGGACAATGGAAATTCTTCATAAATTGCAACGGTTGATTACTGCTTAATAGAGACAACTCCATTGACACCTGTCCCTTTAAGACAGGTCACAAAATTAACGGGAGCCTGCAAGATTAACTCAAGAACCTTCATTTAGTTCCTGCTCAGATCAGATTGTAAAATGTGTTATTGCACATTTTTTCCCTGTAAACATTTCTGCCACTTCCTCGAGCGCCAGCTCCTGCTGGAAGCTCACAGTGGAAGAGCCCCTGGGAACGAAGCTTAGATTTTCATGTCAAACATCTCCACATTGAAGTGATGCTTCAAGGAGCTGTTGTCAAATTATGATTGGCCTGAGGCACATGTCTAATCACCCCCATGGCATCATTAGTTTCACTTTTAAACGCCATTGAAACATTCACTCAAACTTTTCCCTGCAAGATTATTTCATCTGTGATGTCCCTGATCATTTAATAAGTCAGGAACAAAGAGGGAGAGGGGACTGAAATTCTTGGACCCCTGTTCCCATTGTGAATTTCTGCCCACTTGGCTGCCCACCAACTTCTAACTTCTTTTGTAGCACGCTGGTGATTTGTTTAAGTGCGCAGGCCCTTTAAGGTTTTCCTGACTGACCAAGCACGCATAGTAACTTGAAGAAGCCAACTCGTGTGTGGACTGCACAGAAACCTTCGGGTTGCTCGACTTAGAGGGAACATGGTTGCCCACTCGAAAGGCTAATGATCCTGTTTCAAATTCCAAGCAAAGGGTAATTTGAATAATGGGGGCGACAAACCTGTGCCTAGAGAAATGGCAAATTATCAGAGCGTCCCTTAAAAGTCTGAATATATCATTTAATAAACATCTCCCAATAGGAGATAGGAATTTTGGCACAGCAAAATAACTGATCGCATCTGGGATTGAAGGCCTTACTCCCCCTGATATCCGGAGCCTTTTGAAGACCCAGTTCAGAACCTATCCTTTCCCTGGCTTCCCTTAGCACTGACTAGGGTGTGCTGGCTGGGATTTGTGTGTTAGCTCAGCACATTCGCTCCCAGAGCTCAATGAGGAACTAGAGCGACAGAAGCATCTCTCTTCACAGTCTAAATGGGGTGAAATTCTGGGTGATCAGTGTTCCACCCACAATTTCTGCACCCTCCCAGGCAGAAGACACTCCAGTCCTAGGACATTGACCAGTTAGACTTAACACATTTTTATTATGTTTTGGAAAGATAACATTGAAGAGTAGATGTCTGATAGATTTCCTGGACAACTAGATTATGCAGATTTATGGTTTTCGACAGTCTTTAGCATCAGCTTCATTGGGTAGGGGCAGCCAATTAATGAGGAATGTCTCCCAGTCACTATAGCTTTGTAATAAACCTCTCCACCATGGTTCAGACCATTCACTCCATATCTTTTTTGTTTCCTTTTGTTGGTAAATTAGAGTTTGGGAATGGTCATCAATAGGATGATAAGACATTGTCCCTCTCTCCATTTATTCTTCTTAGTGAGATTAGTCTGGAGTGAGGCTGGTTAAGAAGGAATGTAAACCTAGTGCTGTTAATAAGGGTGGGGGTGGTGAAGGCCAAAATGGATCTCCCTGTGCCATTATTTTTGTTAGTGTTAGTGGGAAGGGGGCTGGATATGCGGTGGGGGGTGGTGGAAAGAGGGTACCAGGTCCTACTTGCCTTCTGTTCATGTAGAAGCCTGGGCTGGTATTACTTCACTGGAGCTACTGACTGATTAATCAAACTCGTTAGCACAGATTACAGGCGTGTGCTCCAGTGTCAGGGCAGAGTTTTGCCGCGGGGTGGCCTAGCTCGATCAGCAACCGGCTTTGAAGCAACCAAACTCATCACACAGGTGACTGCAGGCTGACCCTGGCCTGCACAATTTATACCAATCTCTGCTCCCTGATGTGTGAGCAGAGTGATTTACTGCCACACCATCCCACTGCACGGTACACTCTCCGAGAGGTATGTCTATATAACCCTTATGTCAAGATCACAGCATAATAATCTCCGATATTTATCTGTGGCAACCAATAGAGAAATCGGTTAAAACTAAAGGACACACACCAATATATTCTTCTGCTTAAGAGCAATGGAGCAGAAAAAAAGTAGTTTTTTTTTTCTCTCTGTCTCTCTCAAGGCTTCTAAGCCTCAACCTGGTATGCTTTTTCTCCTTTATTCTCTGCCACGTAAACAGCTGTATTTTTTTCTGTAGCCTTCTCCCTTTCTTTTCTCATTTCCACATCTCTGTAATGCCGACATGTAAATGTCTGAAAATAGCAGCGGTAATTGAAGATTATGAAGTATGACCAGGTTTTGACAGGCCACTAAGGAAGATGGATTATCCTCATTTTTCTGTAAATTCTGTCAATTTTGGAATTCATAAGCTATCAACACTGATACAAATGTGACTCCCCAGCTGCGTAAGGGATGACGCGCAACTTATCCTGGAGTCTATTGGCTTCCAATCCCCTTTGATAGTATCTGAAATCTTGCCAATTTATTTCTGATAAGATTGAGCTAATTTCAAGCAAACTGATTCAAATAGGCCTCTACGAGAGAATATATTTCTCTTATTTACTTCTCACTGCTGTACAAGATGGCTATCTGGACCTTTGTAAGATAAATTTCCACAGGACAATCACAGTCTAGTTGCAGCAATTGTTTTGCCTTTTCCTTTCCCATTTTCCTATTACTGGGAGTAAATACTGCTGGGACTGTTTAATAGCCCACTGCAGCCCATACCGATAACAGATGAGGTTTAATCGTCCAATACAAAAATTATTTAGCCTCAGTAAGGACATTCAATGTCATTTGCATAATGACATTTCCATCTCACGCACCAAACATGGTTGCACATAAACAAGTCGTGGGACCATAAATAATAATAAATCGCAATGTCTGTGTTCTCCTCTCAGTAATAGGAGTTGCTCTTGTAGAAATTATTTCATTGGAAAATGGGGCTATAACTCTAAAGATGCCTGTCCCAGTTTATTCCACTGGACTCGACACCACAACCCGAGTGTATTATTTCCGGCATTCATTAATAGATCAGAAAAAAATGTATATAAAAATTCAATAATAAAATGTTACGTACAATAAAACATAATGCAAAGGCATCAACTCTTGTTTTAGGATTATGCAATTATCTTTTAATAAGATCATTTCTAGATTTGGAAATGAGGTTAAAAAATATTTCCAATGAAAGATAAACAGTGAAAGCTGTTTGGTGCTCCCTATACCTCAGGTTCCTTCATACTTTGCTGGCTGCATTTCGGTGTCCTGAGGAGGTCAGCGTTGGGCTGCAATCATATGCGTGATGAGTCTGTCAGTTCCTCGATAATTGCTTTTTGAGAGGGGACCTACCTGTGATAAACTAACATCCCTGGCCCCCTGACAGGGAGAAATCTCTCACCCCCAAGCCCCCCACCCCTCCCCACCCCCCTGCCACCCATATACAACACCCTCTTTATTTTAATTCTAGGCTTTGAGGAGATCTACCGTCCACTTGAAAATATGTTACCCACCACAGACACCAGGGTAGGCAGTGTGCGTTTTGTTGATGAAATATCCGCTGACATACATTCCAAACAGAAATGCTGCTGATTCCCCCTGCAGTTCTCAAGCTGAAAGCCTTTGTGTGAGAATGTAGAGATTCTATGAAAATAGATGTACTTAATTTCTGCATGAGCCTACAAGTAATTGCCTTTTAATTTATTTTGTTTTTCTATGACATGAAAAGCTCTCTATCATACTAGATGCACAAAATGGTGCTGAGAACAGACTGAAGCTTAAGAAAGTTTTGTGTTTCTGAAGATAAATTTGAGAGATATAATCACTTCTTGTGGAATTTCTCACAGTCCATGCACCCAGTGTGATAAACAGTTGCAGCACTGATAATGTGCCTCTGACCCAGTTGTAATTAAAAAAAAATGTAAATGTTTTTAGCTTTGAAAAAAATTACCTTTTACACCTAAAAGAAATTTTGAAATGATGAATTATATTTGATTGCTGTAAGAATGTAATCAATTACAATTCTTTAAGGAAGGCAGTTCCTATTGAGGGCAACTTTCCTCTTGAATGACCTTCACTGGGGTTAACGCTCTCACATGCCCTCTGAACTCTGAGCATGGACACAGTAAATAGTGCCTGCTTTTATCACGCTCCCGGAGCTCAGTTTCCCCAGCCCCGAGTCTGGATTTCCAGGCCTTTTCATTTTGTTTTGGTATTGATCTTTTGGCAGCAATGGGCTGGGTAATTAGCCAGAAATTAGGGTTTCTATTACACAGGGATGACTGGCCCAGCTGATTTATCACCTGAATAATTTACTGTGATTGAAAGGAAATTAAAATGAACTCTATTTGACAACTGTGTGATTTTATGGGTTTTAGTGAAGAGTCAGAAACCAAATTAATAGCCTCATGTTGTTTAATAGTCTGCTGAAGGTAAATATGGGGCAGGCTTCTCCTGCTGGAAGCCATTCTGCATGCTCCGGTGCTTGGTTTAGATTTCTACCTCACTTAATAAATCTACCTCACATCAGACTAGATTCAAGGATGGTATTAGCTAGTGGATAAAGTCCAAGTCTGACTATAACAAATCTTCAGATCCTAAAATTAATCTAGGGAAATATGGACATATGATACATACCCAGACAGATATGGCAGATGGGTGAACAGGGACAGCATTTGGATAAATCCAACCGATAGGAAGATTATAGGCGACAAAATAATAAATTGCCGATAAATGTATAATTAGAGAAATACCTTAGGTGGATGGATGAAATGGACAAAGCGATATGTTGTATATGGACGGATTGTTAGAGATAGATAGATATTAAGTGTAAAAGATCAAAACATGAAATACATTTTATCCCCATAAGCATAGTAATTATATGTAATACATGTAAATAATGTATAGAAAGCTACATAACTATATCTTTACCTACAAAGATTGGAGACATGGCAGTATGGAGCACTGACAGATATCATATACAGAGGGGAGTGGGGAGAAAATGGACAGTTGGATACAGTAGCCAGACATACAGACATATAAGTGGAGGCAGAAACCAAAGGACAGACACAAGCTAGAGAATAGACTAAACATAAACAAAAATAGAAAAATAAAGAGAAAGCAGGTAACTCATAAATGAAATCAATAGTAGATAGATAAAATAGCTGAAGGGATAAGCAGCTAGCTCAACAAAATATCTTGGGTTACCCTGATAGGTAAATAAATAGGTCAATAGAGGTATAGAGATAGGCAGAAATACAGGAGAAAAGGTGAACAGATAGAGATATAGATAAGTAGAAAAAATACAAAGTAGAAGGGCACATGGGACAGATAGCTATGGTAGGAATATAGACAAGTAGACATATCTGGTAGATAAACTCGTTTAGATTAAGAAGATAATATAAAATTGGATTTTCAATTATATTGTTCAATTATTAGCTCTTAACTAAGCATTTGTCTTATGTTACAGCTGAGAGGAGGAGCTCAATTAACCCTATTGCTGGTGGACGACTTTATGTTTAAATGAAAGTGAAGTCAGTGTCCATGGTTGATACCGAACAAGGGCACAGGAAGCACATACATTCCTGCCCAATAACTGACCTTTACTGTAACTACACAGATTGTCCTGGTAGTTTTTAGCCTTTGGCACCCCTCGTGAGTCAAATCCACAGTCTATCTGAAAGCTACATTGGTATTATTTCCTGCCTTTCCTCACGGATCTATCTACTATTAATTTCATTCATGAGTTACTGTTTCCTCCATATTTTTCTATTTTTATTTATGTGGGATATTTTAGAAAGAAATGGGAGCAACTCAATCTCTTCTCTGCTGAATTGATGGTTTCTGATGGGTGAACTGTATGGATTAACCTTTTAATGTTTACACCCTTGGGCTGAAGGCTAGTTAAAGATGGGCGGGGAAGTTAGATTTTAACTCTCCACAGTGGCAAAAAGTGCATGGTAGGAGATCAACTGCGCAAATAAGCCCTGAAGAGACATTCCAGGAATGGATGTATAATAGGCAGCCAATCCACCACTGCCAAAATGGATGTCCAAATGGTCACACGCTCTGGCAGGCAGGCCCATGAATCTAACAATTCAGTTCCAGATGCACTCATAAAGGTATATTCACTGATCCCACACACCCAGTGGAAAGGGTCCCTCAAAGTACACATAGGTCAGGCATGTATTTTCTAATGAATGCTGTCTTTGTGTGCTCCCACTGGGAGTGTAACATCGGTGAGTTTCCTCCCTTACAGGTTTTGGCCTATTTGAATTCTCTGGACCTAAAGGTTTGAAAAGGGATTGTCATCTCCAGAGTGGATAAATGATAAATCGGATCTGTTAGCGTCCACAACTTGGCATAGATGCAGATTAATGGAGATGTGGATCTCAAGTTTATATGTAGGCACCAAGACTCTGGATTCACCAAAGAAGGAACCCACAAAGGCAAAAAAAGCTTCGAGTCCTCCTATCCAAAAACACTGCACTACTCTTATCAATTCCCTCCTACTGGTATCTTGGCTGACCATTAATGAGCAATAAGAGGATCAATAGAATAGAAACTGCTATCTTCAGGTGTCACAAAGGTAGATCTTGTCAGGAGAAAGATAATTTAACATGATAGATCACTGCTCTCCTAGGGTAGACCATTGGGCTGGGGAATCCTTCCCATTTCAGCTGTGGCTCGGTAGCATTTTTGAGTCTGAATCTCAAAGTTCTGCATTCAAATCCCACTCCAGGACTTGAGCACAAAAATCAAGACTAGCACTCCAGTGCAGTACTGAGGGAGTGCTGCTTGAGGTGCCGTCTTTCAGATGAGACATTAAACCATGCCCCAGTTGCCTACTTGGATGGATATAAAAGAGCCCGTGGCACTATTTCAAAGAAGAGCAGGGGGAATGTTGTGGCCAATGTTTATCCTTCAATCAACATCACAACATCTGGTCATTATCACATTGTGTTTTGCAGGAGTTTGCTGTGCACAAAGTGGCTGTTATGTTTCCAACATTACAACAGCATTCACTTCAAAAAGGACTTCATTGGCTGTAAAGCACTTTGAGATGTCTGGTTGTCATGAATAGTGCTATATAAATGTAAGTATTTCTTTTTTTTAATCTGTGTTCCTGCTATTACTGATAGTGGGATCACAGGATCTGCAGAAATGCTTTTTTCAGTTTCCCTCATTGTCAGTACTCATTCTTGATTGTATTTTTTCTGTAAGCAAATTTTAATCAAAGAACCTGCAATAAAAGTTGAACTGCAATGTTCAGATTCTAATGTGAATGGTTGACTGTGGTCTATTTATCAGTTTCAAGTTTGTTATCATCAATGCAAGCCTCTCATTGTGAAATGGCATAAGCTGAAGCATGCCTGGGATATTATTGTGCGAGTGTTTTACACTTGTGATATTCTTCTATCTGCTCTCTTAATGGAAGCCATTAACCAATTTATTTAAAAGGTATCAACTATTCATATGAAATATCGCTAACTCTAATTTCTTGACTATTTGTGACTAAACTGCTAACACGCACTCTTACTTTAATTGAAAACACATCAAAATATTTAATCAATCTTTGATCTAGACAGACAGTAAATAGTTAATGCCTCAGCACACTTTGCCCTTCAGGGAAACTGTTTTAATATTCCCAATTGTCTTGTGGCTCCTAAAATGCCATTTTTCCCTCAGTTTGCTAATACTGATTTGAGCATGAAGTCAGGGGGGCACAATGCTCAACACCTCGCAGCCATCAGTTAGTTAAGGTTAGTTAAGCGAGAAAGATTTCTCTCAAAGTGTTAAACACTCATAATTTGAAGGATAAGAAGGGTTGGTCACCCCTTGGAGCCTGAACAGTCAGAGGGTGGGATGCAGAGGGCAAAATGGGTTGACCTCAGGCAGGCCTGTGATGTTTACTGCAATGTAAGGTGGTATACTTAATGCCGGCGAGAAATTGTGTTTGAGCTGCAACCTCACACTGCATTAACCGGAAGATAATTAACAAGAAGTTCAGCAAGATCAAAACTAAAACTAACACCTTTTGGTAATAAAAGCAAAATGTTTGACCTCATAATTTGTTTGATTTCTCCCAGTGCTTGACTAATTTTAGAACCTAGGTCCCACAGTATGCCAGATTCTGTCCATACGGAACTGCATCATTTACCATTTTAGTCCCTTTGGATAAGAACAATTATTTTGGGTTATGTATATTGTAACAACTTAAAGTTCATCACAAAAAATAAATAAGTTGAATTTCATTCAGTGATTTTTCTTTCTTGTTTAACAGGACCATGGGCTTTGAGAAAAACAGTAAGAGAAGTGGTATGGCAATCAATTGGCCAATCGATACAGACAGATAATCAAGGGTGAGGAATGAAGCCGAGCTCACTGATAATGGACACTTCCTCCCTTATCAATACTTGTAATAAAATAATAGAAAGGCAACAACTTACCAAAAACCAATCAATCCAGAAAATCTTTCAGTCTTAGAGTTTCTTAATCTTACTGTACAATCTCCATTTTACTGTACAATCACTATCGTCTGACAGTACAATCATCCACACATTATCACGTTGTACACTCACCTACATCAAACAGTACAATCACTAGAATTACACTGTAACAATCATTCAGAACTTACAAATACTCAGATGTATTCAGTGTATAATCACCTACAGTTTACTATACAATTGCCTACAACTTATAGGGCTGAATTTTCCCCCCGTTGGGGGGGGAAGTTGATGGGCGGACACGTACAGGCACACTTCCGATCGGTGCCCCCGATCAGAGGCGCGGAGCCATTTTACGTGGGCGAGCCAATTAAGGCCCGCCCAGCATGGCGTCCGCACAAAAGCGCTATGTGTTACCTGTGCGGGCAGGGGGGGGGGGGATCCCTAAACCCAATAGTGCGCTCTTTCGCGCATGCGCAAGAAAGAGCGCATTCATCTCCTTGAGGCTAAGTGCTGCCTCAGGGAGATCGGCTGTAAATGTGAAAAACCTAAAAATAGAAAAATAAAATTTCCCTTACATGTACCCTCGTGTGACAATGTCACATGAGTTGGGACATGTCCATAATTTTCACAAAAACTTTATTAAAAATTTTTAAACCCTACATGAAACCTCATCCCGCCCGTGGATGAGGTTTCATGCTTTTTCTCATTCGCACCAGGGCTCCTGCCCTGCCCACCAACCCAGTCCTTTAATTACATATTTGACTCTGTCATTGGCCATTGACAGGTCGGCGGGCGCGCAGCTGATTTCGCTGCACCCCCGTCTTCCTGAAAATTTAAATGGAGCGAGGTGACGTCGGGAGCTCCCCCCAACGTCACCGCGCGTCATTTTACACGTTGGCGAGCAGGTCCCGCCCCCCCCCTCACCAACACGCAAAATCCTGCCCATAGTTATTCTGGTCCCCTCCACAAACTCTGACTCGATCCTGACGCTGACTCCACAGTCCACTGATTCCATCCCTCTCCCTGGCCACTGTCTCAGGCTGGAATAGACTGTCTGCAACCTCAACGTTTTATTTGACTTCAAGATGTGCTTCCGGCCCCATATTCTCTCTATCACCAAGACTACCTACTCCACCTCTGTAACAGTGCCTGCCTCTGCCTTGCCTCAGCTCACCTAAAACTAGAATTCCCATCCATGCCATGCCTTTGTTACTTCCTGACTTGAATATTCCAATGCAGCCCTGGCCAACCTCCCACTCTGCACCCTCTGTAAACTTGAGCCTATCTAAAACTCTGCTGCCTCTGTCCTAACTTGCATCAGGTTCTGTTCACTCATCACCCCTGTGCTCACTGGTTTACATTGGTTCCCAGACTGGCAACACTTGGATTTTAAAATAGTGTTCAAATCTCTCAAAGGCCTTATCCTTCCCTATCCCAGTAAGCTCCTCCAGCCCTACAACCCTCCAATACATCTGTGCTCCTCCAATTCTGGCTTCTTACGTATCCCTGATTTTTAATGCTCCACCATTGGCAGCTGTGCCTTACTGTACAATCACCTAAATCATCACCCTTAGACGATCACTGTCCCTTACTGTAATGTTACTTTATAACTGCCATCATCCCACTGCACAATTACCCCCACCTTACTGTTTCAGGAAATATATAATCTTTATAGTATATGATCCCATACAAATTTTTTACTGTAAAATCATCACCTTCACTGTAATGTACCATTGACAGCTTACTGTATAAACACATTTTAAAACATATCATTGTACATACACATCATCTAACCTTGCAATGGCAAATTGTACAAGCATCAATATCTTACTGCACAAACATGTATGTTCTGCAGTAAATTACACATCATATTGCTCATAGATCGTACTATGACCATTCGAACATACAAATTAGGAGGAAAGGCCATTTGGCCCCTCAAGCCTGCTCCACTATTTGATAAGATCATGGCTGATCTGATTGTGGCCTCAACTCTACTTTCCTGTCTACCCCTTATAACCTTTGACTCCTTGTTAATCGCGTCATGGTATAATTGTCTGCAATTACTTTACAATTACTGATATTATGTTACTGTGGTCATCATCTTACAATACAATCTGCCACATTTTACTGCACAATCATTCAGATCAAGTCCCAGTATAGGGCCGATCATTTTTCTACAATCATCCAGCTGTACAAGCAGCTACATCCTACTGTATGGTCACTCACATCCTCATATTTTGTTTTATTTTGCTCCTGTGTGAAACTCCTTGGGAGTTATTATGTTAAGAGTGTTACATAAATATAAGTTGATGTTGTTCTGAACAGTCACTGCAATCCAATTCTAAAGTCACTCACATCTCTGTACAATCACATCTTACTGTACAATTATTTACATCATGACATACAGGTCAGAGTTTTACCAGCAAGAATGAAGTCCCGACGTCAGGACAAAATGGTTGGTGGGCAGCAGGACCCGCAGAGACTATTTTACCAGCAGCAGCCAATTCAGAGGCCACCACTGGACCTGCTATCCAATTAAGAACATCGGCCCACCTCTTTGAACTGCCAGGCCAAACAGAGGGCCTGGCAACTCTACAGGCTCAGCAGTGCCATTGAGGAAGGTGGCTGCTGTTAAGGCTGCAAGTGTAAAGAGGTGGCTCCTCCATGTTGAGGCACCCTCACGGGTAAGCTGAAACTTATTTTTGTGCTGAGGCCAGGAAGGCAGGGTCTGACTATCGGAGGGGTAACCCCTCCAGTGACAATATTGGAGGCGGCCACTGCCACCAATGGGGCCCTCGATGGGCCATGGAACGGCCAGAAAGGAAGGCCTCCCCCCCCCCCGCCCCCCACCCACTGGGAAGCTACTGGGAGGCCACCTCAATGTAGCTGACAGTCTCCCCAGAGGTTGTGGTCCATATTGGTACCAATGTCGTAGGTAGAAAAAGGAATGAGGTCCTACAGGCAGATTTTAGGGAGCTAGGAAGGAGCCTAGCAAGCAGGACTTCAAAGGCTTTAATCTCCAGATTATTCTTGGTGCCATGTATTAGTGAGTATAGACATGCAGGAGAGAGCATTTTAGATTCCTGGGGCATTTTAACTGTTTCTGGGGCTGGTGGGTCCTGTACTGGCCAGATGGACTGCACCTCAACAGTGCTGGGACAACTGTGTTGAGCGGAGCATTTTGCTGGTGCTGTTGGAAAAGTTTTAAACTAACTGGGCAGGAGGATAAGAACCAGGATGCGGCATTAGGAAGGAGAAACAAGGTGCACAAAGAATTGGGAAACACAGATAGCACTAGAGTAATAAATAGTTTTTCCCCACCTAATAACTTACTAAGAGGGAATTCAATAAAGTATCAGTTAGGTTTACAGTGCATACATACAAATGCATGAGGCGTGATAAATAAGGTTGGTGAGATGCAGGCACAGAGAGCCACATGGGGATATGATGTTGTGACGATAATGGAGACGTAGCTCACAAAAATGGGCAGGGTTAGTACTTGGGTACTAAATGTTCCTGGATAGAAGGTGTTCAGGAAAGATAAGGAAGGAAGTAAGAGGAGTATTGATTAAGGAGAATGTTACAGTGTTTGAAATAGTGGAGGTCATAGAGCAATCAAGGACAGAATCAAATTAGTTAGAGTTAAGAAACAATAGAGGTTTACTCAACATTACTCTGCTGGGTGTATTCTATAGTTCAGCGACATGTGCAATAGGTATAGAGGAGCAAATTTGCAGGGAAATTACAGAGAGGTGCAAAAACAATAGAGTAGTAATATTGGGAGATTTTAATTCTCTTAATATGGCTGAGATAGTAATAAAGAGCAGAGTTGGGGAAGAGTTAAGAAAGTATGTTCTGGATCATTTTCTTGATCAGTATGTTTATGGCCAAACAAGGAAAGAGGCATTGCTGAATCTGGTTTTGGGGAATGAGTTGGATCAAGTGGAAGTGTCAGTATGGAAACATTTAGGGAACAGTGATCATCGTGTCATAAGGTTTAGGTTGTTAATTAGGTTTAATTATATGCAGATGGTGCGTATTAACATGTGCCCCTATGAATAGACACAGACTAAAACTGGGGCTGTTGGGTTAGGACTCCATGCTTGTAATGTGTAACTCTGTAAATATTTTCTTATAAAAGTGTGCAAAGATTGACTCCAGTTCCATCCTGCACCAATTAATTTTCTGGGGTACAAGAAGATAACAGAATGATTGCCTAAAGGAAGGTTGGAAACCAAGGAAAACAATTTTCAGACAGATAAATGAAACCCTAGTGGTCATTGTGGAAAACGGCAGAGAGTAATTGTAAATTATTGGGGTATGATTACCCTCTGATGTTCTTGGGAGTCTGAACCATATGACCAGTAGAACAATGAAGTTGATATGTGGACACAGGTTACGCTCCTACCAAAAATGAAACAAGGTATGGCCTTGCTGTTATCATTTCCTACAAGTGGTTAAATCAGAAGTAATGTTTTTTTGTGAAGTGGATGCCCATTGGTTGGGAAAAGTTTGGACCTCCAATTAGGAGTTCTTGGCTGAAATCTACAAGAAAGATGATTGTTAAATATCTATGAGGCATAATCAGACCTTGAGATTTTGGAAACGGACGCGCATTCCATGGAAGATTATATCATGGAATTTAACAGATTGACAAAATTCAATTTGGGGATCCCTAGATCAGTGCTAGTGTTTTAATTGCTGGATTATGCTAGGTGTCTCATATGGTCAGGCTACAGGTTCTAACTGGTGTACAGTTCTCGGAGAGGGAAGCTCTGTTATATTAGATGTCCGCTGCCTTAAAAGAATTCCTGGGGAAAAATTAATTTCCTTCAGCCTTTATGGAACAAATGAGACATTCTGCAATGAATAGGAGACTCAGTAATTGCCAGATTTCAAAATGCTCTAGAAACTGGACACAGGTGTCAATACAATGGAAAGAATGAGGATGAAAGCACCTTTAGCAAATCTGGCTATTTCAGCAGAAGACAAAATTGGAACATCAATAATAGGCAAATGAATCCTAGGAATGCTTAAGGAACAGTTGGTAGGTGTTTTGAAGTAATATTACACAATGAACTGCCCAAAGCAAAGTGGCAGGACTCTCAAAATGACACATGATGAAGAGAAAGGAAGACAATGAAGATAATGATGAATCTAAACAAATCACATTGGTCACAAGGAGTTTTAGTCCTGTGGTGAATGTGTTAGCGGCAGACTCATTTAACCATGTAGGATTAGATAGTGCTTCCACTTCCACAATATGTGGAACAGATTGGGTAAAATGGTATCCTGATTCACTAAATAGTGAGAATCGAGCAAGGGTAAGGAATATAAGGTACTATTTGTTTTAAGTGTGGTGATGACAACACATTGAGGTCACTAAGAGAGCTGTAATTTCACGTGAAATAGCTGGAGTAAGCCATTTTATATGTACTGATGTAGTCTCTAGTTAGATACCTATGCAGTTGCGTCAACCTTCTATGAAGAAGGCATAAATGACACTTGACATGGAGTGTGATGAGGTAAGTAGTCTTGCAAAGTCAGTGATCTACAGTTTAGCAGATCAGTTGCATGCCCTTAACAAAACCTGATGTTTCTCATCAGAATATTAAACAAGTATTAATGGCATCAGGTGAAAAGAATCAGAGAAAAAACAAATTGTCTGACTGCCATTTAGACAATTTGCTCATCAAAGGTTAAAAGTCCTGCTAAAAGATGCAGATGTGGTCGATGAAGAGTATACACGGCCAATTGAAGAGATTAGTGAGAAGTATGAAATCTGTAAAAAGTATCAGAGGAAGCAACCGTGTTCTATGTAAGCCTTCGAAATGTACATGACCAACAGGGTAGTTGCCATGAATTTAAAGGTATAGGACTCAAAACATGGAGAAATTAACAGGGACTGGACTTGGAACACCGAAGTTTCTTACTGATAATGGAGGGAAATTTGCCAATGACAAGTTCAGAGACATCCATGAAAACATATACATCATGATCATGAATACCGCAGATGAAAGTCCATTCAACAATGCACTCTGCAAGGGATCATGTGGTGACCGATGAAATGCTGAATGAAATTTTGGATGATCAACCAGGCTGCAAGTTGACAGCCACCCTGGAATTGGTGGGTGGCTCATGCTCAGAATTCACCCCAGATGATTGCAGGGTGTTGACCATAATTACAAAATCTCAGGGTCTAAACAAGTGATAGAAGTAAACAAGGCACCTTGTACCTCAAATGCTCATATGTTTGGAAATGAAGGTCTGGAGGAGCAGAATGTGGTGGACCAAGGACTGGGTAGTGGTAACGTGAGTGTTCATGACACAGAAAACAGAGCCGTCGCATCCACAAGCCAATTACTCAGAGGATGTTACTCAGGTGGCATGTTCCAGAGGAGTCTAGTAAATTGCATCAAAATTGAATCTAGTGATGTAACAATTGTGGGACATGCAGGAAAAGCTATTAAGAAGTTTAAATATTGGTTGAATGTTCAGGATGATGGTTAAGAAGTGGGCTCCATGGACTAGCAAAATGGGCGGAAAGAATGGAAAATAAAAAAGTGCAGTGCAAGTACTGATAGTGACTCCAGAAGTGACTCTTGCATCAGAAAACGATCATGTACCAGAGAAAGAGCCTCCAATAGTATAAGAGGGGAAGCTCACAGAAGTAGTCCTGACAGATATAAAAGGGGAAGCACAGGCTATAGTTTGAATAGAATAGATAATGAAAGAAAGGCCACAGAACAGTCTTGGGACAGAACTAGAAACACAAACCCACACAATCTAGAAGTTTTGGTGACTGTCAATAAACCAGAGGATAAACTAATAAGAGAGGCAAAACAAAAAAGGAGTTAGGTAGTTGCAAAGAATGTTTGAAGTTTATTTGGAGGTACAGATAAGGAACAGCCAGCTTTTTCACATGGGTGAATTTATACCGACAAAGTCCTCGCAAATGGTACTTATAAGACTAAAACAGGGCTGGTTGCTAGGTGCTTTGAAGAGCAACTGGGATGTTTGTGATTTCTGCCACAGTTGGAAAAGTAATTTTGAAAACCCTTTTAGCTTCTTTTGCCACATATTCATGGAAGTGTAGATCAATTTGTAGGGCAATACACTTCAGAGGAAAAAAATGTTTCTAAAACTGGCCAAAGAGCCAGCAGATGCAGAAGGTAAACTACGAAAACTAAACAAATGTCTGAATGATACTTCCAGGGTATGGTATTTTTCAGGGAGATCTGTTTTTGCTGAAAATAGGTTTTGTTCAACTAAGGGCAGGTCCCACAATGTTATATTGGTATCATAATGGAAAACTTTCAGACATCTTCCTGATGCATGTTGATGATATCACATGGGATGGTACTGCAGGATTTGAGAAATGTGTTAATAACAAGATTGGAGTAGCAATTAAAATTGTGGGTCAGGTTTGTGGACTTGTTAAAATATATTGGTTTAGGTATTGAGCGGCGTTGGTCTGGAATAACTTTAAATCAACAATCATGTTTAGTGAATGTTATTCCCATTGCAGTTAATTGTAATGTCATCACACAAAGAGAGGAGACAGAGTAATTGTAAAGCTTGATTGGTCAGTTGAATTGGTTGGGCACTCAGGCTAGACCAGATGCTAGTTCAATGTGTTGAAGTTAAGTACTACATGGAACATCCTAAAATTGAGAGTGTTTTAAGGGCAAATAAAACATTAAAAAATAAATCTGAAGTTTTTTTTTACTTAACTTCCCACCCTTCGGTAACCCAAAGAACATGCCACTAGTCATTTTTAGTGATGCTTCACATATTTATCTTCTTGATGGTTCTAGTGCAGCTTATTTCATAACATTTCTTAGGGATTACAATGGGAAATGTTGTCTTCTAGCTTGGGAAGCAAAGAAAATAAAAAGAGCTGTTAAAAGTACTTTGGCTGCTGAAACACTGGGTCTTGTGGAGCCAGCGGATATGGGATTCCATTTGTTAAGAAGTTTTAGTGAGATTCTGTTTGTCTATTTTTGTTGATGTATGATTGTTTCATGCTTGCATGTTTTTAACCTGATTATTTAGCCTTAATATGTGTTTCATGAATAAAATACCATTATTATAAATGCATAAATGAAGAAATTGTTAGGTGTCCTGGAAAAGGAACATCTAACAATTTAATGCTTTATAAAAAATATGGAGGTTTTTGATTTAATTTGTTTTGAAAGTTTGATTCTGCATATAAACTATATTTTTTATTTCTAAAGAGAGGAAGGAATCTTATAATTATATAACTGTTTAATTGTATGCAGGTGGTAGGAACTAACTTATATCTCTATAAATAAACACAGATTAAAACTATGCAGTTGGGTT
Source organism: Cetorhinus maximus (assembly GCF_964194155.1). NCBI lineage: Eukaryota > Metazoa > Chordata > Chondrichthyes > Lamniformes > Cetorhinidae > Cetorhinus > Cetorhinus maximus. The sequence goes on from NC_135880.1 coordinate 136,076,549, forward strand.
CAGAACTGCATGCTTCTAATGTGTAATTCTGTAAACAAATGCTTATAAATGTGTGAAAAGATTGGCTCCAGTTCTTTCCTTTACCAACTTGCTTTCTGCAAGTATAAAAACAGAAAATACAGCAAATAACATTTGCACCCTTGTTCCGATGAAAGATCATCAAACTGAAATGTTAACTTTGTTTCTGCTTTCACTGATGCTGCCAGACCTGCTGAGTATTTCCAGCATTTTCTGTTTTTATTTCAGATTTCCAGCATCCACAGCATTTTGCTTTCATGTTTATGGAATATAATGTTATCTGGTTATGGTAATGAACAGGGAGCAATTTAGAGTAAAAATACTTAGAGGAAGGCCAATTTCAACAAAATTGGAACAAATCTGTCCCAGGTAAATTCGAATCAAAGGTTGGCCGGCAAAAATGTAATGAAACAATGGGCTGCCTTTAAAGAGGAGATGGTTCGGATACAGTCAAGCTGCATTCCCACAAAGGGGGAAGGTAGAGTAACCAAAGCCAGGGCCCCCTGGATGATGAAAGAGATAGAGAGTAAGATGAAGCAGAAAAGAGCATGTATGACAGATGTATGGTTGATAATGTAAATGAGAACCATAGACAGTTCAGGGCAGGGGCCAGGGGTGGGGGAAGTGTAAAAGGAAATGGAAAAAAAGAGTATGAGAAGAGACTGGCAGCTAACATAAAAAGGGAATCCAAAACATCATCTATAGACATATAAATACTAAAAAGCTAGTAAGAGGAGAGGTGGGGTCATATAGAGATTTAAAAAAGGGAATCTATGCATGGAAGCAATGGGCATGGCTGAAGTACTAAAAAAGAGTATTTTGCAACTGTGTTTACCAAGGAAGAAGATGCTGCCAAAGTCATCATGAAAGAGAAAGCAATTGAGATGCTGGATAGGCTAAAAATTGATAAAGAGGAATTATCAGAAAGGCTGGCTGTACTTAAAGTTGATAAGTCACCAGGACCAGATGGGATGCATCCAAGGATGCTGAGAAAAGTAAGAGTGGAATTTGCGGAGTTACTAGCTATAATCTTTCAATCCTCCTTAGATACAGGGAGATGGTGCCAGAGGACTGAAGAAATGCAAATGTTACACTCCTGTTCAAATAAAGGGGTGTAATGATATGCCCAGCAACTACAAGACAGTCAGTTTAACCTCAGTTGGGCAGAGAGGTTTTAGAAATGATAATCCAGGACAAAATTGATAATCATTTGGACAAGTGTGGATTAATTAAGGAAAGCCAGCACAGATTTGTTCAAGACAAATCATGTTTAACTAGCTTGATTGAGTTTTGTTGATAAGGCAGAGGGGGCTGATAAAAGTAATGCGATTGATGTGGTATATATGGACTTCCAAAAAGAGTTTGATAAAGTGTCACATAATTTGCCTGCTAGCAAATAAAATAGATAAAAAGAGACAGTAGCAACATGGATACAAAATTGGCTGAGTGAACAGGAACAGTAGTGAGGAATAGTTGTTTTGCAGACTACAGGGCACAATTTCAAAACTTGCAGATGACATAAAACTTGGAAGAATTGTGAGCTGTGATGAAAATTGTGATAGGCTTCAAGAGGAGATAGACAGGCTGGTGGAAAGGGCTGATGAAATTTAAAGCAGAGAACTGTGAAGTGATACATTTTGGTAGGAAGAACGAGAGGCAACATAAAATAAAGGGTACAATTCTAAAGCGAATGCAGGAACAGAAGCCTCGGGCGGGGTACATGTGCATAAATCATTGAAGGTAGCAGGGAAGGTTGAGAAAGTGGTTAAAAAGGCATATGGAATCCTGGACATTATAAGAAGAGGCATGGAGTACTAAAGCAAGGAAATTATGGATGAACCTTTATTCAGGTTCAAGCTTCAACTGGAATATTGTGTCCAATTCTGGGCACCACATTTTAGAAAAGATATGAAGGCTTTAGAGAGGCTGCAGAAAGGATTGACTGAAATGGTTCCAGGAAGAAGGAGATCAGTTGCACAGTTAGATTGGAGAAGCTGGGGCTGTTCTCCTCAGAAGAGAAGGTTAACAGCAGATTTCAAAGAGGTGTTGAAAATCATGAGGGGGTTAGACGGGGTAGGCATGAGATAAACTGTTCCCATTGGTGGAAATGAGGAGAACCAGAGGTCACAGACTTAAGGGGCAGGATTTTCCCTTCATCAGGCAGGCACGACAGGCGGTTCCGGGAAAGGGCACGAAATGGACAGCCGCCCAAAATCAGGCCCCGACCGCAGTTTTACGCTGGGCGGGCCAATTAAGATGCGCCCAGCGTGAAACGCAGCTCCGCACTGGCTGGGAAAGGCTGTGCAGGGGGGGAGGGGCTTGTCGGCTACCAGGTCCAATGGCGACCCGGCGGCTGGTTTAAAAGTGGACCAGGCAGGCTGCCGCAGAGGTCAGTCCCTGGGCCGGCACAATCGACCCAAGTGCAGCTGGACACAGCAGGCAGAAGGGCAGGTCAGGTGGGCACTCGGCCTCCCAATTCTCGGAGTGCCTCACCGTCCTCCTGGAGGAGGTGGCTGCCAGGAGGGATACTCTTGTCCCCTGAGATGGGAGGAGGAGACTACCGCACCTCACTAAGAGGGCATGAGAGGAGGTGGCAGCGCTGGTCAGCAGCCATGACATGGTGCGGGGCTCCTGGGTGCAGTGCCAGAAGCATTTCAATAACCTGCTGCGCTCAGGAAGGGTGAGTACCATGTTGGCATGGGTCAGTGTGCAGATGTGTTAAGGTCTGACCGTCCCTCTGTGGACCTCATGGGTGCTAGGGTCTGAGTGCTAACTGTCAATCACGCCAGAGCTGACCAAGGAGGTGAGCCCTGGCTGACTGGACTGAATGCCTTGTGACTCGAGGGCCATGACTCAGAAGTGCCCTGCCAGGCGCTCCTCAACTGGGATTGGCCGCAATGGCGCTACAGGTAGAGAGTGGACTAATCAATGCTCCTCTGTTCTTTCAGGAGAAGATTGCCCACAACAAAATAGAAAGGTCGCGGACTGGTGGAGGCCCCATTAGCCTCCTAATCCTCTCGAGGTTTGAGATGCCGTGGAGCATGGGCGTCAGCACGCCCTGCATGCAACCAGGCATGGAGAGGCGGGGGTGCCAGACGAAGGTAAGAGTCCAATGCATTGAGGTGAGAATTTCGGATTGTGCAACCATTTCTAGTGCAGTCTCTTCATTGATGTGAGCCTCGAACCTGGAGTCCCCATTGATCATTGGAAGACGATGGCACCATGATGCAGATCTCCATTGTCTCACAAGAGTGCCTGGCATGCACAGTGACAGTGTGATGGCTTTAGCTAATGACGTGTCCTTCTTCTCCCTTTTAGGTTTGCCAGCAGGCGTTCAATCTCTGGACCCGAAGGGCCACCTCTGACACCAGAGGACCACTGAGCTCCTGTTGCACCCGCTCTATGAAGTGGGCACCAGCGTAGATACCAGCACCTCAGTGAACATTAGAGTGGCAGCTAGTATCTCAGTGCACATTGGTGAGGGCACTTCACAATCACTTGAGGTGCAGGCGGAGGCAGAGAGTTCCCAGGGCGCTGGCAGTCGAAGGACTGCTGAGGGCCAGGACGATGCTCAGTTGAAGGCTGATGATGAGCCTCTGGAGTCGACCATTAGGTGGCAGATGCTGGATGTCCAGCAAGATGTGTGGGAGGATCTGGCAGAAATCAATGAGGGCATGCATGCCATGGTCTCCGTGATGCAGGAGTCCATGCAGAGCATGAGCACTGTGTTGACCCTCATGGCCGAGCGCACTGCCTCCTCCATTGAGAGAGTGGCGACTCTCATGGAGAGGCAGCTCCAGGGACAGAATCAGGGGTTCCTGGGGTTGCGCTCGGACCTGCAAGCCCTTACACAGGCAATGACCTCAGGTGGTCAGTGTCAGTGTGGGAGATGGATGGGGCACCCAGTATCCCAGCTAGGTGCCCGTCCATCAGTGGTGAGCAGGGAGGTCCACAGCAGCCTTATGTTGGCGCACAAGCTGCCTGTTGTCTCTGTGGGCTCCTCTCAGGGCACCCTAGATGACAGCAGCAGCTCCCCCGCCCCTCCACCAGTGACCGTGGCATCTGATGAGGCTGCGGTGTTTGGGGAGATGCCAGGCATGGCACTGGCTGCTCCCTCCTAGGCAGGGCCAGCACAGTCTCTACTGGCCAGAGGACGACCGCCAAGGTCATCAAGGCCAACAAAACAGCAGAGTCAGCAGGCTGTCCCCAATACTGGTGCCAGCGAGGGGGGAGCACCTAGACGTAGCCATCACAAACGTAGGTTAAAGACACCATGAACACAAGAGGGACAGGTCACAGGTGATTTTAAGTTCATTTTTGTTAACTTTATGTATACTGGTCCGATGTTGAATGCCAGAATCGTTTCTGTTAAGATTATTGAATTGTCAGAGTGACATAAATAAATGAGTATGCTTCACCTTTTTATTTCATTGGTGAGGGGAATGCCAGTACGTAATGCTGAACGTAGGTGGCTCTGAACTTTATTGCACAGGCACTGAGTGTTCTTTGTGTTCAAGTCAAAGGATCCAGGATGGAAGCGGCAGCCCTGGCATGCGTTTGAAGCAGACCCTTGGTAACCTAGCTGAAGGAGTGTTGTATCAAGGCATCCCCGGTGTCCCTGCCTCCCTGTAGGTTACCGACGTCTGCCTCCACACCCTCAGCGTTCTCCTCACCGTGCTCCGCTTCTGACTCACTACTGGACTCATCCGCTGTGGCCTGTGCAGCTGCCTCAAGATCCTCTTCCTCCAGTGGGTCCCCCCTTGCCAGTGCCAGATTGTGGAGAGCACAGCATGCTACCATTATCAGCGACACTTGCTCTGGGGGGTATTGTAGTGCACCCCCTGAATGGTCCAGGCATCGGAAGCACATCTTGAGAAGACCGATGTTCCTCTCTACCACGGCCCTTGTAAAGGCGTGACTCGTATTGTAACGCTTCTCTGCCTCTGTTCTTGGGTGGCGGAGAGGCGTCATAAGCCTCCTCTTCAACGGATAGCCCTTGTCACCCAGCAGCCATCCATCCAGTTGGGCTGGAGCACTGAAGAGCCCCGGCACATGAGTGTCTCAGGATGTAAGCGTCATGGGAGCTGCCAGGGTACCTTGCACAGACTTGTAGAATCAGCATCCTGTGATCACACACTATCTGCACGTTCATGGAGTGGAAGCTTTTCCTGTTGACAAAGGCACCAGGCTCACCTGCTGGCACCTTGGTGGCCACATGTGTACAGTCTATTGCACCCTGGACGCGGGGGAAGCCAGCAATCGCTGCAAAGCCGCTGGCTCACTCAACCTGGCTGGCATCACCCGTATGACAAAGAATAAAGGTCAGTACCCGCCTGAACAGAGCTTCTGTCACCAGTTTGATGCAACTGTGGACAGCTGATTGGGACACTTCACACAGACCCCCCACTGACTGCTGGAAAGAGCCGGAGACATAGAAGTTGAGGGCCACTGTGACCTTCAGAGCCACTGGCATGGGGTGTCCACCCACACAGTTGGAGCTGATCTCAGGCCCAATCATATGGGAAACGGAGGTCACTGTCTCCCTTGAGAGGCGGAGCCTCCTTCGGCACTGCACCTCAGACATATTGAGGTAGCTGCATCACTGCCTGTAAACCCTGGCAGCAGGATAGTGGCATCTTCTGCGGCCACTTCCGCCTTGGATTATCTGCTGGCCCTGCGCCCCTTGTGCCTGTGCCTTTCCCTTCCCTGGAAGCTGCATTGGAACACCTGGCCTCCTCTCCCTTCTGCTCCTCTCTTGCTCCTCAGAGGACATTCCTCCAGCGGAGACCACAATCCCCATTACCAGGGTAACGGAAGGCTGTCTGATACCTGGAAGGGCCTACACGGTCTGAATCCTCCAGGGGCCTGGAAGTCAGCAATGAGTCTAGAAATGAGGCTGGGAAATGCTAAAAATGCAGCCCCGAACAGAGCTGAATCTGCCAAGTACCAATAAGCAACCAGCTGCAAACTATCTCCAAAACCCCTCACTGCTCACACTGGCAATGCTACTGGCCCTTTTTATCCCACCCTTGGATGAGGTTTGTGAAAATGTTGGCTGTCTGCCTGCCCGTTTTGCCCGTGCAATGAGTAGAAAGTCACATGGGGAAAGAAAAATCACAGTCAATTGGACTATTAAAGGACTTAAGTGGCCGCTTAATTAGTGGCGGGCGCCGCTCTGTCACCCGCATGCGCCTGCCGAGCGAAATATCACGCAGGTGCATGATGACATCGGGACGCTCACCCAACATCATCGCGCACTATTTTACTCTCATTCGGGTTGGGCCTGTGCCCACCCGCGGGACAAAAAATTCTGCCCAAGGTATTTTGCAAAGGAACCAAAAGTAATACGAGGGAACACTTTTTTTACGCAGCGAGTGGTTAGGGTCTGGAATGGACTACCTGAGAGTGTGGCGGAGATATGTTCAATCGTGGCTTTGAAAGTGGAACTGCATAAGCACCTGAAGGACAAAACTTTGCAGGGCCATGGAGAGCTGGCAAGAGACTGGAATTAGCTGAGATGCACTCGCAGAAAGTCAGCATGGACAAGATGGGCTGTAAAGCCTCCTTTGATGCTGTGATCACTGTGTGATTCTATAATTCTATAATCAGCATCACTTTAGTATAAAATCACCAGCATTCTGGCGTATAAACAGCATTATCTTACAATAAAATTAGCATTACCTTACTTTATGACCAGCATAACGTAAAATCCTCCGTATCAGCTCACTGTAAAATCAGCATCGTGTAAAATCACCACAATCGTACTGAACAATTGGTATCATTGTGCTCCGTATTCACGAGCATGCCACTGTAAAATTGCCAATATCCTTCTGTACAATCAGCATTATCTTTATCAGCATGTTAGTATAAAATCACCAGCATCCTATTCTAAAATGAGTACCATTTTGCTATACAATCACCAGCATCCTAATGTACAATTCTAATCATACTGTAAAATCACAAGCATCTTACTGCAAAATCAGCATCATCGTACTGTAAAACCCTCAGCATGCTATAGTATAATTGCCAGCATCCCACTGTAAAATCAGCATCATCCTACTGTAATGCTAGTGAATGCTAGAGTGTGTCCAAAATAGTTTTCCGTGAAAATACATCTTCGAACCAACACACAGGGATAGGCCATATTAGATTTAAAAATTAGTAATGGACTAGATTTAGTTAACAGTCTAACAGTGCGTGAACATTAATCCAATAGCGAACATAATATGGTTGAGTTCAAGGTAGCATTTGAAAGGAAGAAACATGAAACAGTTACTAAGATTCTAGATTTAGGCAAGGCTGACTTCAATAAGATGAGACAAAGATTGTCCACAGTAAACTGGGCAAATCTGTTAATGGATAAAACAACAGAAGTTCAGTGGGAGATGTTCTAAAGGGAACTTAATGTGATCAGGAACCAGTTTCTACCCTGAAAACGCAAGAGTTCTATTTGCCGAAAAAGATAGGCAAGGACAAGTAAAGTGGTCAGCAACATCATAAACCTAAAAGAAAAAGCTTAGAAAAATGCGAAAAAGCAGCTTAGATCCTTGTGAACGGAAAGAAGCCAATGAGCAGCTGAGGGTGACAAAGCAGATATTAATAATTACAAAAAGGGTCATGAAACTTGCAAGGGATATCAACACAAAAAAACTTACAATTACATTAGAAAAAAGAGGGTGGTTAGAAGAAACGTGGGCCCCTTGAAAACTGATAATGGTGAAGGTGTCAACGAAATTAAGAAAATGACAAACATGCTGAACAATTACTTTGCTTCAATATTCATAATGGAGGAAAGATATCCCAAGATATCCCTTTGAATCTGGGACAGGGACTCAACAAAATTAACATGAGCGACATAACAGTAATGAAGAAATTGATGGCACCAAAATGTGTCAAATCCCCAGGACTTGATGGTTTCCTCCTAAGGATTTTTAAAAAGTCAGCGAGAGCATTGCCAAAGCCAGAACGATAATCTTCCAACGGTCTCTTGATTCAAGAACTGCTCCTTTAGATTGGAAAATTGTGCATGTCACTTCCCTATTTAAGAAAGGTGACAGAGGGAAACCAGGGAATTATAGAGCAGTTAGCCTAACATTTGTTGTCAAAAAATTGCTAGTGTCTATGAATAAGGATAAGATGACTGAGTATCTTGAAATTCTTCAGCTGATCAGAGACAGCCAGCATGGGTTTGTAAAGGGTTGGTGATGCCTGACAAATCTGATTAACTTTTTTGGAGAGGTGACTATTGTAGTGGATAAGGGAGATTGGAAGGAACCATTTCCACAAGTTGGGGAGTCTAAGACTAGGGGCAGTCAAAAAATTAGAGCCAGGTCTTTCAGAAGTAAAATTAGGAAATATTTCTTCACCCAAAGAGCGGCAGAAGTTTGGAATTCTCTTCCTTAAATGGCAAATGATGTTAAACTGATTGTTAATTCTAAAACTAAGATTGATAGATTTTTCTTAACCAAAGATATGAAAGGATATTGGGCAAAGATGGGTGAAAGGAGTTAGGTCACTGATCAGCCCTAATCTCACTGGTGGCGGAGCAAGTTCGGGGGGTTAAAAGGCCTATTTCTGTTCCTATGGTCCCATCATCCCATGTTCCTATTGTACAATCACCAACATCCTACTAATAAAATCACCAGTATTCAAGAGTATAATCACCAACATCCTACTAATAAAATCACCAGCATTCAAGAGTATAATCACCAGCATCCTACTAATAAAATCACCAGCATTCAAGAGTATAATCACCAGCATCCTACTGCCTCAAAAGCATAATTTTTCTGTAAAATGAACAGTATCCTACTCTAAATTTCATCTTACTGTATAACAGGTATTTTACTGTACAATCAGCATAATCTTATTGTCCTATCATCAGCAGCTTACTGTATAATCACCAACATCCTTCTGTATAATCAACATCTTTCAACTGTATAGTGAGCATCATCTTACTATAAAATCAGCAGCATCTTACTCTATCACCAACAGCTGTATAATCACTAGCATCCTACTGTAAAATTATCAGCATTCTACTGTATAATCACCAGTATCGTTATATAATCAGCAACATCTTACTGTATACTCACTAGAATCCTACCGTATAATCAATATAATCTTATCGTAAAATCAACAGCATCCTACTCTACAGTAGCACCATCTTACTGAAAAATCACTGTGTAATCAGTATCATCTTATTATACAATCACCAGCATTTTAACATAATATCACAAGCATTGTATTCTACAATCAGAATCATCATACTGCACAATCACCAGCATCTTACAATGCAATCAGCATGTTATTGCACAGCATCATCCTGGTGTATAGATGCCAGCATCTTACAGTAAAATCAGCATCTAATGTATAATCACCAGCATCCTACTACATAATTAGAATAATCTTACTGTATAATCATCAGCATCTTGTTATATACTCACCATTCATCATCTTTCTGTATAATCAGCATCTTATTGCAAAATCGCTAACATCCAACTGTTTAATCAGCATCAAAGGGAATAGTAGCATAGTGATAATGTTAGTGGAAAGTAATCCAGAGACCTGGAATAATGCTTAAAAGACATGTGTTCAAATCCCACCACGCTAGCCAGGGGATTTTAAATTCAATTAAATAAAATCTGGAATAAAACGTTACTCTCAGTAATCATGGCCATGAAATTACAGTTTGTTGTAAAAACACATCTGGTTCACTAATGCCCTTTAGGGAAGGAAATATGCCATATTTACCCAGTCCAGCCTCCATGTGACTCCAGACCCACAGCAATGTGGTTGGCTCTTAACTGTCCCCTGAAATGGCCTAGCAAACTGCCCAGTTGTATCAAACCACGACAGAAAGGTTGAATAAGAATAAGACCAGATGAACCAGCCAACACCAACCTAGCCACTGCACCCGCCACACCCAGCCCGGTTCTCCTCACTAAAATCGGGGGACTTGTGCCAAAATTGGGGGAGCTGTCAAACAGAAGAGTCAAGCAACAGCCTAACATAGTCAAACTTACAGAATCATGCCTTAGTGTCAATGTCCCAGATTCCTCCATTGCCAGAGATGGTGACACAGTGGGTGTGCAGGTCGGTGGAAGTGGCCTCAACATTGAGTCTGGACTCCATTAGCATCAGGATAAACGTGGGCAAGGAAAGTGCTGCTGATTATCACCAATCACCCTCTCTCAACTGATGATTTCAGTGCTCCACTATGTTGAGTGCCATTTGGAGGAAGCACTGAGGGTAGCAGGAGCACAGAATATACTCTGTGTACGGAACTTCAATGTTGATCCCTCGATTCCGAGTGGCTCGGTATTGACCATGGGAATGATTTTGAGGTCGTCGGGCCAGGATGGGGTGGGGGGAAAGGGGCCAGGAGTGGCTGGGAAACGGTCCACTGCCCGCGATTGGCCCCTGACTGCGATATCACGCTGGCGGGCCAATTAAGGCCTGCCCAGCATGAAACACGGCTCCGCACTGGTCAGGAAGGGCCGTGCATGGGTGGGGGCCTGTCAGCCACCGGGTCCAATGGCAAACCCGGCGGCTGGTTTAAAGGTGGCCCAGGCAGCCCCTGGAGAGCTGCCATGGAAGAATGACTCCTCTGCACTTCCAAACCGAAGTTATGGAGTCGAGTGCGGCTGGACACAGCAGGCAGAAGGGCAAGTCAAGTCGGCACTTGGCCCCCGGCTTTTCTGATGAGTGCCTCACTGTCCTCCTGGAGGTGGCGGCTGCCAGGAGGGACACCCTTGTCCCCAGAGATGGGAGGAGGAGGCCACCACACCTCACCAAAAGGGCATGGGAGGAGGTGGCAGCAATGGTGAGCAGCCTTGATGCAGTGCTTGGGTGCAGTGCCGGAAGCGGTTCAATGACCTGCTGCGCTCAAGAAGGGCGAGTAGCATGTTGGCATGGGTCAGTGTGCAGAAGTGTTAAGGTGTGGCCATCCCCCCGTGGACCACAGGGGTACTAGAGCCTGAGTGCCAACTGTCAATGACGCCGGAGATGGCCAAGGGCGTGAGCCTTGGCTGCTTGGACTGAGTGTCTTGCAGCTCGAGGGCCACAACTCAGATGTGCTCTGGGATGTGTTCCTCAGCTGGCGTTGTCCAGGCTGCAATGGCGCTGCAGGTACAGAGTGGACTAATCAATGCTCCTTTGTCCTTACAGGAGAAGACAAGGCCATAACCAGGCAGAGAGGTCACACACATGCGGAGGCCTGTCCAACCTCCTGCTGCTGACCAGATTTGAGCAAGATGCCCCAGAGCTCAAGAGCCAGCACACTCCCCATGCAACCGGGCATGGAGAGGCAGGGGTGCCAGACAAAGGTAAGGGCACAGTGCACAGAGATGAGAGTTTCAGATTGTGTAACCATTCTAGTGCAGTCTCTTCATTGATGGGAGCCCTGAACCTGGAGTCCCCATTGATCATTGGAAGACAATAGCACCATGATGCAGATCTCCATTGTCTCACAAGAGTGCCTGGCATGCACAGTGACAGTGTGATGGCTTTAGCTAATGACACGTTCTTGTTCTCCCTTTTAGGTTCACTAGCAGGCATTCACTCTGCGGACCCCGAAGGCCACCCCTGATGCTGGAGGACCACCGGGCTTCTGTTGCACCTGAGTCACACCTGATCTCTGAAGCAGGCACCAGCGCAAATACCAGCACATCGGTGGGCATTAGAGCGGTGGCTAGTAACTCAGTGCACATTGGTGAGGCCGCTTCACACTCGCTTGAGGTACAGGTGGAGGCAGAGAGTGCCCAGGGCGTCGGCAGTCGCAGGACTGCTGGAGACCAGAACAATCCTGAGTCGAAGGCTAATGATGAGCCTCTGGGTTCATCCATTAGGCGGCAGATGCTGGATGTCCAGCGGGATGTGCGGGAGGATCTGGCGGAGATTCATGAGGGTACGCGTGCAATGGTCTCCGTTATGGAGGAGTCTATGTGGAACGTGCGCACTCCATTGACCGTCATAGACAAGCGCAATGCCTCCTCCATTGAGAGAGTTGCAACTCTCATGGATAGGCAGCTCCAGGGACAGAATCAGGGGTTCCTGGGGCTGCGCTCAGACCTGCAAGCCCTCACACAGGCACTGACCTCAGGTGGTCAGTGTCAGTGTGGGAGATGGATGAGGCGCCCAGTATCCCAGCTAGGCGCCTATCCATCTATGGTGAACAGGGAGGTCCACAGCGAACTCACATTGGCGCACAAGCTGCCTGTCATTTCTTCGGGCTCCTCTCAGGGCACTCTGGATGATGGCAGCAGCTCCTCCACCCATCTGCCAATGACCACGGCATCTGATGAGGCTGCGATGACTGGGGAGATGCCAGCCATAGCACTGGCCGCACCCTCCAAGGTCATCAAGGCCAACAGGACAGTAGAATCAGCAGGCTGCCTCCAATGCCGGTGCCAGCGAGGGTAAGGCACCACAACACAGCACTCACAAGCATAAGTTAAAGGCACCATGAGCACAAGAGGGACAGGTCACGGGTGATTTTATGTTCATTTATGTTTACTTTATCTAAACTGGTCTGGGAATGAAAACCAGAGAAGCTTATGTAAATAGTTTGGAATTGTCAAAATGAGATAAATTTTATTTTTGTCATCATGACATGAGTAGGCTTCATCTTTTTGTTTTATTGGTGCAGGGTACACCAGGATCTAATGCTGGACGTATGTGGCTCTGAACTTTATTGCACAGACACTGAGAGTTCTTTGTGTTCAAATGAAAGTGTCCTTTCAAACATCTGGGCTGGAGGCGGCAGCCCTAGCATGCAGTTGAAGCTCATCTTTGGTAGCCTAGCTGAAGGAGCGTTGGATCAAGGCGTCCCTGGTGCCGCTGCCTCCCTGGAGGTTACCAAGGTCTGCCCACACCCTCAGCATTCTCCTCACCGTGCTCCGCTTCTGACTCACTACTGGACTCATCATCTGTGGCCTGTGCAGCTGTGTCAAGTTCCTCTTCCTCCAGTGGGACCCCCCTTGCCAGTGCTAGATTGTGGAGAGCACAGCATATAACTACTACCAGTGACACCTTCTCTGGGGCGTATTGTAGTACACCCCCTGAACGGTCCAGGCATCGGAAGCGCATCTTAAGAAGACCTATGGTCCTCTCTACCATTGCCCTTGTGGAGGTATGACTCATATTGTAACGCTTCTCTGCCTCTGTTCGTGGGTGGCAGAGAGGCGAAATGAGCCACCTCTTTAACGGATAGCTCTTGTCACCCAGAAGCCAACCACCCAGTCGAGCTAGAGCATTGAAGAGCCTCAGCACTTGGGAGTGTCTCAGGATGTAAGCTGCCTGGGTACCTTGCACAGACATGTAGAATCAGCATCCTGTGATCACACACTATCCGCACGTTCATGGAGTGGAAGCCCTTCCTGTTTGAAAAAGGCACCGGGCTCACCTGCTGGCGCCTTGATGGCCACACGTGTGCAGTTGAAGGCATCCTGGATGCAGGGGAACCCAGCAATCGCTGCAAAGCTTCTGGCTCACTCAGCCTGGCTGGCCTCGTCCATACGGTAAAGAATAAAAGGTCAGTACCCGCCTGAACAGAGCCCCTGTCACCAGCTTGGTGCAACTGTGGACAGCTGATTGGGATACTCCACACAGACCCCCCACTGACCCCTGGAAAGAGCCGGAGGCATAGAAGTTGAGGGCCACTGTGACCTTCAGAGCCACTGGCATGTGGTGTCCACCCACACAGTCGGAGCTGATCTCAGGCCCAATCATCTGACAAATGGAGGTCACGGTCTCCCTTGAGAAGCGGAGCCTCCTTCGGCACTGCACCTCAGACATATTGAGGTAACTGCATCACTGCCTGTAAACCCTGGCAGCAGGATAGTGACGTCTTCTGCGGTCCCTTCCGCCTTAGACTTCCTGCTGGCCCTGCACCCCCTGTGCCTGCGCCTCTCCTCGCACAGGTCCCTCCCCTGGAAGCTGCATTGGGACACCTGGCTTCCTCTCCCTTCTGCCCCTCTCTTCCTCCTCGGGGAAGGTGCCACCAGCAGAGACCACAATCCCCATTACCAGGGTAAGGGAAGGCTGTCTGACATCTGGAAGAATCCATCGGTCTGAATCCTCCGGGGGCCTTGCAGACACCAAGGAGCCCTGAAATGAAGCCAGGAAATACTAAGAATGAAGCCCCAAACAGAAATGAACCTGACAAGTACCAATAAGTCACCAGCAGCAAACTATCTACCAAACTCCTCACTACTCACACTGGCAATGCTGCTGACCCTTTATATCCCGCTCTTGGATAAGGCTTTTGAAAATGTCGGCTGGCTGCCTGCCCATTTTGCGACGAGTGCGAAATCACACAGGCAACGAAAAATCACTGTCAATTGGATTGTTAATGGCCTTAAGTGGCCTGTTAATTAATGGCAGGCGCAGCTCCAGCACACTCACGCGCCTGCCGTTCTATTGTATGCCCGACTGGGTCGGGCACGCGCCCGTCCACGGGATGTAAAATTCTGTCCCGTGTCTTGAAGGGTATATCTGCCAGACTAGACCTGTAGTTGAAGGCCAGAGGACCAACAGGTGGGCGAAACAACCTACATCTTATGTACAGTCATCGTCTAACTGTACAATGACCTTAACTTTGTACAACCACAATCACCTTAATGTAGAATCACTCACATAACCTTACTTGTATGATGGCCATAATCTTGCTGTCCAATCACCATCATCTTAGTGTGCAATCACACGCATTTTAATGTACACTCATTTACAACTTACTGTATAATGACCATTATCCTACTGTACAATAAAAATCACACTGAGCAATTACCCACATTATCACATACAGTGTTAACTGTGGCTCAATTTTGCTATGAAACCATGCTTTATAAAAAATGACTTTGGGGAGGATTTTTCTCTCGTTGGGCAGGCGTGGCGGGAAATGGCCACAACACCGACCGCCATCCGCAATTTTGCACCAACCACAATTTCACGCTGGCTGGCCAATGAACAGCCATCCAGTATGAAAAGCATGATAAGAGCCTAGGCGCTGCCGGGCTGGGGGCAGGAGCAGCGTGAGTGCTGAAGTTTGAGCCTGCGCGGGGAGCACACGCTGACAGCTCCCTGAAGGCACAGAGCTTCCTTAGGGAGCTGAAGGATTTTAAAATGAAAAATAAACTTTTTACAGATGATATAAACATGTCCCCACATGGGACTCAGTCACATGAAGAGGGACATTGCAAAAAACGGATGTTAAAAATTTTTTATTGTTTTTTCAGAAACCGTTGGAAACTTCATCCCGTCTGTGGATGAGGCCCATTTGCCCACCCACCAACTGAATGGTTGCACAGGCAGCAAAAAAATGCAACTTAATTATTTACCTAAGGACCTTAATAGGCCTCTCAATTGGTGGCGGGTGCACTGCCGCCTCTTGCACGCACCCGCCTACGAAAAGATCGCGAGAGTGCGCGATGAAGTCGGGACGCTCACCCGACATCATCGCGCACAATTTTACTCCCAATTGGGTTGGGCTTGCGCCTGCCCACGGGATGAAAATTTCTGTCCTTTATGTGTTCACGAGCTGAAAATCACTAACTAAGTTTTGAAAGGACTAAAACAGCAAGCTGTTAAGCTGCCTACCGAAAGTCAGGTGACTTTAATTTCTGCACAGGCTCAGAATTACCTCAAGCCTCCGGAAAGTTCTTAATTAAATGAACCTGGGTGGGGTTTCCGAGGACATGCCGAGACAAAACCAGTTGTACAATTCACACCCCCTATTGTCTGTGCACTTATCCAAAACTCAAAATCCAGATTCCATGTCTCTTAGCGATACTTAAGGAGGTCTGCTGAGGAACCAGATCATCATAAGTAGGTGTGAACAGCCACCATTCATCCCCCATTGTGTAGCAATGGCGTCTAACTTTGAATAATTCATGTAGACAATGGAAGCATTGATCAGGAGGTCACATGAATGAAGCTGACTTCAGATAACAAATATTACTTTACTTCAAGAACCTGAGATAAACAAGCCAGTCTTGAAATGAGCAGAACAGAAGACCCCCCAATGTGGACCTTCCACACTCTCTCTCCACCTATCTTTACAAGTTCAAACCCAAACTCCACAGGCAGAGATTGTTTGAGAACTCAACCTAGCAGCTGCTGTCTCCAGAAGAACAGGAAAAACGTCCGTCTACATCTTTAAACTGCCTAAATGTGGATTGGTGTTACTGGCTGGGCCAGCATTTGTTGCCCATCCTAATTGCCCTTGAGAGGGTGGTGGTGAGCCTCCATTTTGAACAATGGTAATGCCATTGAACATCAAGGAAAGTTGTTTAGATTCTCTCTTGATAGAGATGGTCATTGCTTGGCAAGTATGCAATGCAAATGTTACTTGCCACTTATCAGCCCAAGCCTGTGTAGGTTTTTCTGCGTATGGACACATAGGAACATGGGGACAGAGAAGGCCATTCAGCCCGTCGAGCCTGCTCTGCCATTCAATACGGTCATGGCTGATCGAACATTTCAATGCCTTTTACCCACACTATCCCCATAACCCTTTACATTATTGTTAATCAGAAATCTATCAATCTCTACCTTAAACGTATTTAATGACTGAGCTTCCACAGCCCTCTGGGGTAGAGAATTCCAAAGATTCACAACCCTCTGAGTAAAGAAATTTCTCCTCATCTCGGTCCCAAGTGGCGTCCCCCTTATTTTGAAATTGTGTCCCCTGTTTCCAGACTCCACAGCCAGGGGAAGCATCTTACCTGTATTTACCCTGTCTATTCCTTTAAGTATTTTGTAGGTTTCAAAGAGATCACCTCTCATTCTTTGAAACTCTAGGCTCAGTTTCCCCAATCTCTCTTCAGAAGACAGTCCCACCATCCCCGTGACAAGTCTGGTGAACCTTCATTGCACTCCCACTATAGCAATAATATCCTTTCTGAGGTAAGGGGACCAAAACTGCACACAGTACTCCAGGCGCGTTCTAACCAAGCTGCTATACAATTGAAGCAACACTTCGCTACTCCTGCACTCGAATCCTCTTGCAATAAAAGCTAACATTCCATTAGCCTTCCTAATTACCTGCTGCACCTGCATGTTAGCTTTCAGTGGCTTATGGACAAGGGCACCCAGGTCCCTTTGTACAACTACATATTCTAATCCCTTACCATTTAGGAAATACTCTGCACATCTGTTCCTTCTACCAAAGTGTATAACTTCACATTTTTCCACATTATATTCCATCTGCCCTGTTCTTGCCAACTCACTAAGGCTGTCCAAATCCTTCTGCAGCCAATTTACATCTTCCTCACAACATACATTCCAGCCTAGCTTTGTATCATCCGCGAACTTGGAAATATTACATTTGGTCCCCGCATCCAAATCATTGATATATATTATGAACAGCTGGGGTCCAAGTACTGATCCTTGTGGTACCCCACTAGTCACAGCCTGCCAATGCGAGAATGACCCATTTATTCCTACTCTCTGTTTTCTGCCTGTTAGCCAGTCCTTAATCCATGCCAGTATATTACCTCCTATCCCATGTGCTTTTATTTTGCTAATCAACCTCCTGTGGGAGACTTTATCAAAAACCTTCCGAAAATCCAAGTATACTACATCCAGCGACTCTCCTTTATCAACTTTGTTAGTAACATCCACAAAAAACTCCAACAAGTTCATCAAACATGATTTCCCATTTGCAAATCCATCCAATCAAATCATGATTATCCAAGTATCCATTTATCACATCCTTTATAATAGATTCTAGCACTTTCCCTACTATTGATGTAAGGCTAACAGGTCTATAGTTTCCTGTTTTCTCTCTCCCTCCCTTCTTAAATAGTGGGGTGACATTTGCTACCTTCCAATCTTCAGGAACCATTCCAGAATCTATAAATTTTGGAAAATGATCTCCAATGCATGCAGTATCTCTATAGCAACGTCTTTCAACACGCTGGGATGCAGGATATCAGGTCCCAGGGACTTATCAACTTTCAGTCCCATTAATTTCTCCAATACAGCTTCTTACTTATACTAATTTCCTTCAACTCCTCATTCCCCCTGGTCCCTTGGATCTCTAATCTGGGAGATTTCCTGTATCTTCCTCAGTGAAAACAGACACTCAGTAAACACTTAGCTTCTCTGCCATTTCTCTGTTCCCATTATGAATTCTCCCGACTCTGCCTGTAATGGACCCACATTTGTCTTGGCCAAACTCTTCCTTATAACATACCTATAGAAGCTTTTACAGTCTGTTTTTATGTTTTTTGCTAGATTGCATTCATATTCTATTCTCTCTTTCTTTACCAGTTCCTTGATCTTCCTTTGCTGTATTCGAAAAACCTCCCAATCCTCAGGTGTACTACTATTTCTGGCAACTTTATAAGCCTTTTCTTTTAATCTTATACAATCCCTACCTTCCTTTGTCAGCCACGATTGACTGACTTTTTGAGGTCTTTGCACCGACTGCTTCAGTATCTGAGGAGTCAAAAATGGTACTGAACACTGTGAAATCATCAGCAAACATCCCCACTTCTGACGTTATGCTGGTGGGAAGGTCATTGATGAAGCTTGGGTTGGGCCTAGGACAGTACCTTGAAGAACTCCTGTGGCAATGTCCTGGGGCTGAGATGATTGGTCTCCAACAACTATGATCATCTTCCTTTGTGCTAATTATGACTCCAACTGGTAGAGAGCTTTGCTCCTGATTCTCACTGACGTCAATTTTGCTACACTAAAGCTGGGATGTTGTCAGTGCCTGAGCCTTTTCTGTATCCAGTACACTCAGCTGTTTCTTGCTATCATGTGGAGTGAATCTAACTGGTTGAAGACTGGCATTGCAATACTGAGAACCTCAAGGAAGAGGCCAAGATGGATCATCCACTCAGCAATTCTGGCTGAAAATGGTTGCTAATGCTTCAGCCTTGTCTTGTTGGGCTCCGCCATAGCTGAGATGGGGATGTTCACGGAATCTCCTCGCCGTTCATTGCTTAATCGTCCACCATCATTCACGACTGCAGAACTTTTGAGCTGATCCATTGGTTGTGAGTTCACTTCGCTCTATCTCTAGCATGTTACTTCCTCTGTCTAATATGTATGTAGTCTGGTGTTGCAGCTTCACCAGATTGGCAACCCATTTTCAGATACACCTGATGCCGCTCCTGTTATGGTCTTCTACACTCCTCATTGAACAAGGGTTGGTCACCTGGCTCAATGGTAATGGATGAATGAAGGACCTGCCTGGCCATGAGTGGAATACAATTAATTCTGCTAATTTTGATGGCCTTCCTGTACAATCATGATCTTACAAGACCATCGACATTTTATTGCACAATCGCCATCTTATGTATCATCTCACTATACAATCACCTACATCTTACTGTGCAATCACTACAATCAGACTCCACAGTTACTTAAATCATGTGCAATGATTACAATCATTACATATCACATGTAATCACATATGATATAATCATCACATATCATCTCACTGTACAACTGCAACAACATCAGCTTGCAGAGCACCTTTAATGTAGTAAAATCCAATGCACTTCACAGGATCATCAGCAAACAAAAAATGGCAGCAAGGCACATAAGAGGATATTAGGGCAAATGGTCAAAAGCTTGGTCAAAGGGGTAGGTTTTAAAGGACGGTCTTAAAGGAGCAAAGAGAGAGGTGGAGAGGCAGAGAAGTATAGGGACAAAATTACAGAGGTTAGCATCTCAGCATCTGCTGATACGGTTGCCAATGATGGAACAATTAAAATCAGACTGTGTGGGAGGCCAGAATTGGCAAAGCATAGATATCTCAGAGGGCCATAGGGAGGTTACAGACATAGAAGGGGCAAGGCCATTGAGGGATTTGAAAATGTAGATGAGAATTTTAAAATTGAGGTGTTGCCAGGCTGAAAGGCAATGTAGGTACAATCAACATCCTCTTACATTGTAATAACCATTATCATGTACAACCACCATCTGACTGTGTATATTCTTAGTATGCAATCACTTACATCATCCCACTGTACAATCACTAGCTTACAGTACAGCCATCATACTGTACAATCACTTACACCACATTACTCTACAGTCACACCACTTACTGTAAAATCACCCATATTTGGTTATACAATTATCTTACAGCACAATCATACTGTAAAATCATTTCAGCCTCTTGCCATACATTTACACCACCTTACAGTACAATACTGTACAATCATCATCTTATTGTACAGTAAACAGATGCAATTGATTGTACTATGATCACCAGCTTACAGTGCAATATTGTGAAATCATTATTATATAGTACATCACTTTATATTACAATCACTTGCCTCAGCTCAATGTACAATCACCGGCATCATACAGCATGTCCTAACTCACACCAAGTCCCATTCACACATTACCCCTGTGCCCGTGGACCTATGCTGCCACCTGGTCCAGCAACACCTTGGCTTTAAAATTCCCATCCTCATTTTCACCCTTGTCCTCATCCAATCCATATCTCTTCAATCACTTCCAGCACTATAACCCACCAAGATCTCCGTGCTCCTCTAATACCAGCTACTTGCACATCTCCAAGTTTAATCATTCCACCACTGGTGGCCATCCCTTCAGCTACCTAAGCTCTGGAATTCTCTCACTAAAACCCCCCCCACCTCTCTTCTTTAAAACCCTCCTTAAAACCTACCTGTTTGACCAAGCACCCTAATACTCTCTCATGTCGCTCAGTGTCAACATTTTTTTCATATTTACTCCTGTGAAACACCTCAGGCTGTTTTACATTAAAAGCGCTATAGAAATACACCTTGGTCTTGTTCTAAAATCATCTCATCATCTTACTATGTAATCTCTATCTTATTTGTAAAAATCAGTATTTAACAGTGCAATCTTCATCTTACACTATAATCACCCTATAACACATTTATTTGCATCATTTTATTCTCCAATCACTTGCATCATCTTTCTTTGCAATCACACCATCATCATAATTTACAATGCATTTGGCATCATCTTCCTGTACAATCACCATTACTTCAATATACAATCTCCACCATACTATATAACCAATTACATTTTAATTATACAATCATCATCATCCTCCAGTACAATTACTGTCATTATTTTAATGTAAAATCACTTCCAGCAACTTATTGGATAATCACTATCTTTTGGTATGATCACTTATATAATCTTATTCTACAATCACAACATCCTCTTACTACAATCTTACTAGTACAATGACCATCTTACAGTATAATCACTTACATAATCATGCTAAATATTTATCCCTCAGCCAACATCACTTAATCAAATCATCTTGTCATTGTCACATTGCTGTTTGTGGGGCCTTGCTGTGCAGAAATCGCTTGCTGCAATTTTAGTGACTCACTTCAAAAATATTTGGGGCAGAATTTTTAGGTCGGTGTACGGGCGCACGCCCAACCCGATCGGATGCAAAATCGCACAAGATGATGTCAGGCAAGCGTCCTGACATTATCCCGCGCTCACACGATATTTTAGTCGGCCGGCACACTCAAATGTCGGAAGCACGCTTGCCAACAACTAAGAAGACAATTAAAGTTGTTAAGGTTCCAAATGTCCCCGATTTTTTGTGGTACATCCAACCTTATGATTGGCGGATAGGCGAATCTGCCAGGTGGACTTTGCATTTTTGATGAAACCTCATCCAAGGGCGGGTTGAGGTTTCTGTTATTAAATTTTAAAAATAAAAATGTATGGATAGAATTTTCATCATGCATATGTTCAGGTGACTGATTCTGATCTGTGGACATTTTTTTTCGGTTTTAAAATCTTTATTTATTGGTTTTAAATTCTTCAGCTTCCTGAGGCAGCTCTCTGCTTTCAGGGAGCTTTCAGTCAGCGCTTCCCCGCGCCTGTGCTTATGTCAGCGCCCGCCCTCCTCCCACACCTACCCTGGCAGCTCTGAGTATTTCAGCGCCTGCTTCAAGTTGGCTTGCTGTTGATTGACCACACCCACACGTCAACCTAAAATCCTGCCCTTAATTGTTTTTAAAGTGCCTTGGAGCATCCTGAAGTGTGAAAGGCAAGTTATTCCTTTCTTACTTTACAGTCACTAATTACTAAACAATCATTTAACTGTACAAACACTTAGAACATGGAAAGACTTGCATTGATATAGCACCTTTCATGGTCTCATGCTGTCCCAAGGTTCTTCACACTTCATTAAAAATTTTTGAAGTGAAGTCATTGTTGTAACGTAAGTGGCAGCCAATTTGTGCACAGCAAGCTCCCACAACATGCAATTAAATAGTGACCAGATAATCTGATTTTTTCATGATGTTGTTTAGATATAAATATTTTGTCAGGACGCTGGAGAAGACTCCCCTGTTCATCTTCAAAATAGTGCCAAGGGGTCTTTCAGGCCCACCTGCGAGGGCAGAAAGGGCCTTGTTTTAAAGTCTCATCCAAAAGCCGACAACACTACCTCAGTGCTGCACTAAAGTGTCAGCCTGGATTATGTGCTCAAGTCTCTGGAGTGGGCCTTAAACCCAAAGCCTTGAAAGTCAAAGGCAAGAATGTAACCCACTGAGCCAAGGCTGACTCTATACAGTAAGATGGTGTAAGCGATTGTACAAAAGGATGAACAATTACTTACTTAAGTGCCAATGTGGTTGAAACTTTGATTAAGTAAAATTGAAGGCATAATCTATTTGCCTCTCTTCTCACCTGATTTCCGATTCCCTTCCTGCCTTTCTTGATGACTGGACTTATCGTATCTGGAGTTACCAAAGTCTGCCGCGCCGCATGTTTAATGAGCCCACTTTGATTGCCTTTGCCTTGCTCATGGTAAGGTTTTTTACCCCATTAACCTGCTGATTAGTGGCCTGGTGTCCTAAGCAGCCAGTAAATCCAGCCCATTTAAATCACCCCAACACAGGAAATCCTTCCATCAGCTCTGCCTGGAAGAGGGAAAATTTGGGATTGGCTGCATTCAATGGCTGCATGGGCCAAGCAGGCTGCTGATCGGCAAGCTTTGGAACAAGCCCACCTAGATCAAGCTAAAGGAAATCATCTCAAATCGGGGAACATTGCACCTTAATGAGGGAAGTCATTTGCTGCTCCTGCTCCATCCCTCCATTCACCATTGAAGAGAATGAATAACCTGCTAAAATGTCCACGGAGAGGTTTATTCTACTTCCTAGTGTGTCTCTTACTGCATGAGCTACGATTTAAAATTATTTTTTGGAAGCCACCTAGGAACTGACATCTTTAAGTTTAAACCCTCCTCCCCTCTGATAGGAGTAGAGGGGTCGGTGAGAGGATAAAGTATCGGGGTCAATCAACCTGCCAACCTATAAAAACAAAAAACTGCAGATGCTGGAAATCCAGAACAAAAACAGAAATACCTGGAAAAACTCAGCAGGTCTGGCAGCATCGGCGGAGAAGAACAAAGTTCTGTTGAAAGGTCATGAGGACTCGAAACGTCAACTTTGTTCTTCTCCGCCGATGCTGCCAGACCTGCTGAGTTTTTCCAGGTATTTCTGTTTTTGTTTTGAACCTGCCAACTTCTAGCTTTTGAAACTTTTACTGCCCCAAATCAGGCCATCGGTGAGTCTTCCTCAAGGGGCAGACGGGTGCCTAGTTACACAATGGGCCCTGGTATTAAGATGATAGCCTCAGCGCCATGATGTAAATTCACCGAACATCAGGATTGGTCCCTCACTGGTGGGTGCCCAGCAGCAGACCCAAGGCTGGTGATACCATTAGCTTGAGGTAACATTTAAAGGTTTGCTGCTTTTAGAAGTCTGTGTGTGTGAAAGAGGAGCAAGAGCACTCAGGGCCCCACAAGGAGTCCTTGGATGTTCCCCAGCCCAGTCCTTCCCTGATATCCAATCATCCATCCTCCTCCCAATCTGCACTAATGCTTGACTGAACCAGTCTAAAAGTAGAGGTGAAAAGAAGCAGCATTAAGAGTTCTCCTCCTCCTCCCCCTCCCAATTGCTGTCTGAGCTATTCCTTCTCCCAGAATCGCTGCCTGAATTATTTCTCCTCTTGCCTCCTAAAAGCTGCCCAGGTTATTCCTTCTCCCCCTTGTCCTGATCACTCCTAGAGGTTCCCCACCAACTCAATGCCAGGGATCAATCGCACAGGACCTCGGCTGCACCTTGCTAAAGTTCTAATTCCACCCACCAGCCAGGAATTGGGCAGGAGCCTGCACATAATTATTTAACTAAGGTCCCACCATTATGGTAGGTACAGCCTTCATGTCCCTGACCTTTCAGGGCTCTTCGCCTATAATTCGGCTCCCCCCACATCCTTTCCAGCTCCCCCTTAATATCAGGGTTTTGGTATGGGATGGCTCCCCTTGTGACTTCCTGTATTAGAATAATGTACTGTGGCCAGCATCTCCAGTTCATGGTATTGCTTTGAAGAATAAAAGATGATAACAGTAAGGTGACTATATCAATCATTACAACATGGCAATTCAATTCCTCTTTAATTCAAATTACTGGTGTTCTGCATTTCTATTGATTGGTGTGCTTAGACCCTTAGGGAAAATACAAATTCCTTTTCTAGGTTTCTTGTCTTGCAGACTATTTGTGCCAGGTTTGATGCATTACTTCCAAGTGAAAAGTGAAACTGCTCATATTATAGATCAAAAGAATTTAAAAGATAGCTTATTTTTTTAAGAGAGACACATATGACAGTGCTAATTGCCATGATGATACCAGGGCTTAAAGGCTTAAATTATGAAGACACATTCTATGAACTTGGCTTGTATTCACTCTTGAGTTTATAAGGTTGAGAGATGGTCTATTCAAGGTCTTGAAAATGATAAAAGAATTTGATAGGATAGATGGAGAGAAACTATTTCCTCTGATGAGGAAATTTAGAACCAGGATGCCAAATCTTAAAATTCGAGCTAGGTCATTTGGGAAAGGGAGTGGAAATCTAGAACTCTCTTCCACAAAAGGCAATGGATACTGGGTCAACTGAAGTCTTCAAGACTGAGATTTGCTGTTTTTTGCTGGGTTACTTTATCAAGGCATACGAGCAGAAGCAGGTAAATGAAGTTGAAGAACAGATCAGCCATGATCTTATTGAATAGCTCAAAGGGCTGAATAGCCTGCTGCTGTTCCTTTCTTTCTACTTAACCTAATTCTCACTCAATTAGTTCTAATACAGTCTCTCCTTGGTCCTGCATTGTTCCAATTTTTATATTGTGTCTCCATCTCAAGGACAAAACTGTCCTTTTCTGCATTGTGTCCATCTCCTTATCCATTCACTCCTTAAGGAATTCAACCTCCTAAGTAACTGGGATACACAAGCCCACGGTTTTTCATTGTCTGACACTTTGTTTAGAGTTTTTATCCCACATATAATCCAAACTGAACTACTGACAAATTCATTTCACTTGAGATCCTTGGTTTTTCCTGGCTATTTAGTTGGCATCACTGTCTTTGATAGAAGAGAGTTTCAAACTTCTAGCCTCCAAGGTCCATTGCAGAGAGGCTCATCTCAGGTTATTAATGAGAAGGTTATGTGAAAGTGTTTGTTCTCACCTGCTCTGATTTGATCTGTTCTGTAGTTGTGAAGATGTCTGAATAGTGCTGTCTTTCAAAGACTCTGTCTAACACTTCTAGCTGCTGCTGTGTGAAGAGCTCGCCACGCATCTGTTTCCGCAGAAAATCCCGGCTCGGGTGGGAGTGTCCGTTGTGCATTGGGTTTTCCTGAGCACCTTAACAAAAGAGAGACAGAAAGACGTTTAGCATCGTGTGTTAAAGGTACATGAGAGAAAACTGAACTGGACACATTGATGGACTATTTCATAGGTTTCTTCTTTAGACATCTCCAAAAAAATCTTTTGGAGCCTCACGCAATAGAATGGATTAACTTAAGCTGCGAGAAGTAGGTAGTAAAACATTTAAAGGCACGTGTATACCACATCTGTTAAACATCAAAATGAATCTTCTATCCAGCAGATTTAATTTTCAGCTATCAAATATGCAAATACTTGCAAGCATTTAGCAGCTGGAAAGATCATTTCTATTGCTAAATATTATACAGCGCAGTTAGAGAAATATGAGGAACAACAGGAGACTTCAACACTGACAGTGAATGAATTAAAGGCACTACATTACTGTTATTTCTTTTTATGCAAGTATAAAAATTGTCAGCAGAACTCTATGAGGCTTTCATTTTCAGGTTTCCAGTTTTTTATTCTTAATTTCTCTCATATGTAGAAACTCACATCACAATTCTTTTTCTTTAGCCTCCAAATACAGCTAAAGATATTACTTTGTGTTCAAATGCCTTCAGGCACAAAAGCAAAACCAATGATCTAATTTTGTAAATTCTGTAATATCAAACAAAACAGCATTCTCTTCCCTCCCACACACCTCCCCCCTCCCCACTGATCAAAAAAAATCATTTATTTTTCTAAAGGCAAAAGAAAGAAAAATCAAAGTTTTATGATTATATTTTAGCAATATATTTATTGCACAAATTTTAAAGCGAGATCATTATATTTCCTCAAAGATGGTTACAGTTTTCTGTAAATCAACCTGAGTAAAAGATAAATCAACAGAGTTCCAAAAATACTTTTCATTTGTCCAAGATATCAGCCCATTTCAGTCATACTGATGAAGTTTCAGCTCTGTCTCCATTATAGTGAAGGCAGCTGGAGTCAGGGGCTGCCTGGAGTAGATTATATTCCCTATAAGATGGTCACCGATATATGATCTTCAACCTCTATTGATTGACCAATTTCACAAGCAAAGACTGGTGAAATGAAGCTGAAATGAACATCATGCTTTAACTCATTGAACCTATCAGCCCTGACTTAATCTGGCTGTCCACTCTCTTTGATAGAATTCAATTGATCAATCATGTTTTGGTGATAGTACCATTTCACTGGCTTATTGCTTCTTCATTTCAAAGCTTGACCTGTAAGATACATTTGGACGAGCTCCATACTCCTTGGATATACAGAGATCAGCTACTTCAATACTCACCTTTAATGATACACGTGCCCGTTTACAGTACAGCAGCTGGATGTGCCTGATCCTTAGACACTACCCCCACACTTTTTACTTTAATAAAATAATGAGTTAGTTTTCATTTCTCTTCAGATTTGTTTTCTAAGAAGCCCTGTAGTCAGGTGATCACAGTCAGCAGTGTACATCCCAATAACCATGAGCTCAACTCCAAATAGTAGCTGTCTTTCAAATCTGCCTCCAAAAACGTGTGCTAGATTTTTCTGCTCCCTCTGTAGTGCCACTATATCAAGTATTTGGTTATAGGCAACATCTATGTCCAGGGCCAAGGTTACATAGGTCTATGGCATGAGGCACGCAACCCACTGATTAGCTCAGCCATGAAGCTCATACATGTGACTTTCCATATCTCCATTCACTTCAATCACGTTGACTACTTCATGAAATATTCCACACCTCTGGTGAGCTCAGACCCAGAACTTCAAAAACCGTAGGGAGTCTACAGTTTCTATCACACCTTCATTGAAGCAGAAAGCTTATGATGGCACAAGGGCAATAAAATGGGACAAAACAGTTAACTTTTTCAATTTGTAATTCACGCAGTTATCATCTTTAGAAAGTTTATTAATCATAATTTAACATGGCACATTGCAGCAGTATATTGGTGTAACATATTGCTGTGTTAGAATCTGGTAGGACACAAGGTTGTGCCCTTGATTTGTCAGAGTGATGGGTTCATGTCTAAACCAAATAATTGGATGAAGGCAACCAGTGGAAGCAAAATGTTCTCCTAATTTTAAAAGAGGCAAAAACATAAGACCTAGCTAACAAAACTCTTAGCCCTAGTTAGGAAGCAGCGGTTATCTATTCAGCCTGTCAGCCAAATAATGAAATCTAAACATTACGACCTCAGGACATCCCAAAACACTTCACAGGCAATTGGGTACTATTTAAGTGCAGTCACTGTTGTAATGTAGGGACATTTGTTCAATTAGTCATGATTTTACTTGCTTTCTTTTTGGTACACATTTTGCTGCAGGAACAGGCAAGAACAACGATGAGGCAAATACGTTCAATTATCGTCAGCCAAATAACAGCAGAGGGAAGATTTCCTCCGACCACCATGTGTTAGCACCATCATGAACATAGTGGAAAGATTGTCTACGTTTGTTACTCCCAGTAAAATCATAAAAGTTTTCTAACAGTATGTGTTTCAGGACAGCTTCACTCAAAATAATCAACAGAACTATGATTAACTATATCATGACCATATAACAGCCAAAGGAGTCTTGGCCCAGATGTGAAATAGTCCCAGTTCCTATTACCATATTGGAACATACAGGAGTAATAATAATGCGTGGTGAAGATTTTGGATGAGCTGTTAAATCAAGGCCCCACATGCCCTCTCACGTAGATGTAATGGGAGGTGGAAGCAGTGGCATTGTGATAGTGTCACTGGACTAGTATTCCAGAGACCTGGGGTATCAGTCCAGGGGGCTGGGTTCAAACCACACCATGGCAGATAATGAAATTTGAATTCAATAAAAATCTGGAATTAAAAATCTGATGATCCATGGTCAATTGTTGTAAAAAAAAAATCCATCTGGTTCACTAACATCCTTTAGGGAAGGAAATCTGCTGTCCTTGCCTGGCCTACATGTGACTCCAGGCCCACAGCAATGTAGTTGACTCTTAAATGCCCTCTGAACAAGGGTAATAGTCCAGTGACACCCACATCCCATGAACAAATTTTTAAAAAGGATCCCATTGCACTATTCAAAGAAGGACAAAAGAGTTCTCCCAGTGTCCCGGCCAACAATTATCCCTCAACCAACATCGCTAAAGCAGATCCCTCCTGCGAAGAGAACATTGGCAGCCATGGATGTCCATTGGATTGGTCCATAATTATGCTTGGCAGAGTTATGGCTGACCAAGAAACTCTCCCACCTGCATCTAGAAGGATTTACAACAGGCTGATAGTCAACCTGTTTGGTCACATTATGAACACTTCTTCTGTTGCCATCAAGTCCTGAAGTGGGACTTAAACCCAGAGCTTCTGGCCTAGAGGTCAGGTTACTACCACTGTGCCACAAGGCCTTCCATATTCTAAAGCAGATTACCTATTCACGTGTCTCATTGCTATGTTATGGGATCTTGCTGTGCACTTGTTGGCTGCCATATTTCCTATGTTACAGTGACTACACTTCAAAAGTACTCCTTTCATTGTAAAGCACCCTGATGTCATGGAAGGCATTATATAAATGCAAATATTTCTTGATTTCTTTACTTAGTGAATAGATTCTAATGTCCTAAAGCACCTACCTTCTATATATGTGGAACAGCACATCTTTTATAGTCAAAGTCCTACCATATTATGATCTTTCATTGTTTATTTCATAAGGACCCATGGAATGTATCCCACATAGCAACGAAAATCCAGTCCTGGAGTCCCAAAATCTCTGTCTAGACACTAACTGATTTCTTTGATTTAAAGAATTAATTCCATTTAATGATAGGGGGCTCTATTGGGAGGAGTATGTCACATGTTTCTACCGGGACAGCTTTAAAATGAAAAGCAGGGACTCTATCACGTTCCATGTACTAGACAGCCTTCCCATCAATTTTAAGAAGAAAGTAAATTTCAAGCTAAGCTGACTGTTTGCTAAACTCCACTTGCTGCTTTCTCCATTTCATGAGCCTGTCGTCAGTTAGTAAGGTTAGTGTTATTACAAAACTCTAGACTGAATTTATGTGGTTGTAACAAAGGTTTCACTATTTATAGAAAAGCTGTTTAAGGTGAATTTGTTCATCTTTCTACAATATGAATTTATTATTATGCCACCTCAGTCTGCAATTAAAATCATTGCAATATGCATCATAGTTCCTGAGGACACTACAACCTCAACAATACTACTTTTCTCATTTAAAAGGTTGCGTTTTTCCAATCTCTATGCGCTGCTCACTTATTGTACCCTGCTTTCTACAGGCCCAGTTGTGGACAGGTCAAATACTGTTCGTGAGGGCTGTTACACAGGCGATCCATCAAATCACTCCACCTCCTCATCTACTCCAGTTTAAAAAATGTAGGACTGAATCACTTAGCTTTATTGACACTTCATTTGCCAAACACTCCCAGTGCATGAGGATAATCTGGTGCTCTGCCCAGCTGTAGTTGCAGACTTAACACATCCCTTGAGCCCAGAGAAGCTGGCATCAGTTGTTGCCATAACAAACTCAATTGTTCTCGGCCGTGCTCGAGCAAATAGAGTCATTAATTACATTCTCTCAACTGCTGTTGGCTGAAACAGCAATCAGTGTGAGACTGTTCATTGCCTTCTCTCAGGGAGCACAGACACATCAGGAAAATAAACTGCAACATGAACAGAACCCCACTGACTCGACAGTGCTGTGGTGTGCACAATAACTGCTGTCACGCTGATCCTGGGGGTTCAGCCACATTTATTTGCACTGAAACTGCGATGTGGGGAAGGGATCACATTAAGAGATCATTTTTATCTCATAACGTCAATTTACTTATACTGATTGACTTCCTACCTTCAAAAATCAATTAAATTGCAAATGTCTTCAGAGGGTCAACCCCTTCCTCTCTCCTTACCGCTGTTCCAACATAATTTGATTTATTTTCCTTTCCATACCATAAAGAAAAATCTATATCTTTGTGGAGGCCTTTGCTGCAGATATTCATGTACTTAGACTTTACTAACTTACAATATCAGACCATCAGTGTTGATTGGATTGGACAGAAATGTTCCTTCAGCACATTGTGATGACTCTTTGCTTTGTTTCAGGGGATCTTTCTGCATTTAATTATTGTCCTTTTCCTCTCTCTTTTGCTCCTAATTTGAACAGGCTCACCAACTGGTTTAAAATCAGGAGGGCTTTTTTTTCATTTCCCCTCCGTTTTGGCCTCAGGATTTTTATCAAATTGTGATGGTACAAATCAGTGTCCACTAAAGGAAAATTTGTGCTATTTCCTTTTTTTAATTATTGACATTCTTTTCTAGAACTAATTTCTTGCCTGTGATTTGTTTCTTTGCAAAAGCCCTCAGAACCCGAGTGATAGCCTTCGACCGTGCAAGTTGAAATGGTCTTGGCACAGTTGACTTCAATCTAGTCTGCTCCATGGGTCGTTGAAGATGCAGTTATGACAGTGTGAGGACCACTGTCCATTCTCATAGCCCCTGGGGGCAGAGTGTCCTATGGCCCAATGTGCTATCTAGTCTGTATCAGAAAAGAGTTGGAAATAGTGCCCTTGAATGATAACCCTAGGACTCCAAACTGAAAGTGATAAGCTGTCAGTGCAGGCTGGTATTCTGGGGCTTGGGAAGTGAAAGTGCCTCTGAGGATTGATCTTGTGTTGTTTTCACTTTGAGATGACTGCCTGTTGTAGGGTGGCCGAGTTGTAGAATAGTGATAATGTTGACCTGCAGACACTTCTTGGGTGGAAACATTAAGTTTATTTACAATGTACTCAGCAGCAACTAAACGCGTGCTTTCAACTCCAACTCTATCTCTACACTGACTGCTGAGGTAGCCCACGCTATTCTCCAATTGGTTACTACAGATCATGTGATTTTCCTTAACAAGTATTATTCTTAAAGGTACATTACACACTAAATAAAACTATAATTACTACATTCCTGTATTACATTTACAAGTACATATTTTTCCACACAACATAATATTTACACTGGGTAAGGAATTTACAAGTTCAGTCTTTCAGGTGGTTTCCTGGTACGTGTGGAACGTCGCAGCTCCACAACTTCAGATTCTTTGTCAGGAACCTCCTTTTCCGGAGTTGCCTGAACATCAGGTGCTTCAGTGGGCACTTGCAGTTCTGTATCCTCAACTCTTACAGGAACATCAGACATGTCAGTCCTGGGCTGAGTATCCTCAACAGGAAACGCAGACCCGGTCATGGTCACTGGTGGAACCAAATCTTGGTGATTTGTCTCTCTCTTCCTTAACTGGTCCTCATGTTTTTGGATGATCCGGCCTTCCACCTCCACATGGTGAGATCGAGGTCCAGTCACCACATTTATTTTACCCGGCAACCACTTTGGTCCTTGCCCGAAGTTTTTCACGTATACCGGCTCTCACACGGTAAATTTCCTTTCACGACTATGCCAGTCGTGTCTAATTTTCTGGCTTCCCTGACTCCTTTCCACCTTCCCCTCTAAATTCGGCATTATTAAGCTCAATCTCGTCCTGAGACGGTGTTTCAACAATAACTCCGCAGGTGTGACACCTGTTGTTCTATGAAAAGAAAGCGTGCTAGCTTGGTTGCCAAGGAATCACCAGTTAGCTTTTTCATACCTGTCTTGAACGTTTGAACCACCCTTTCGGCCAGTCCGTTTGAGGAAGGGAGGTACGGTGCAGTTTTCACATGAGTGATAACGTAAATGCCGTGCCATTATCAGAAACGATTACTTCCGGTAGTCCGTGAATGGCAAAACTCTGACTTGGTTTCTCAATTGTAGCGACCGATGTTGGTGACTTCACCACATATACATCCAACCATTTCCAATGGGCATCGACAATGAGCAGAAACATTGTTCCCAGGAAAGATCCAACGTAGCCAATGTGGAACTGCACCCAGGGTCTACATGGCCACTCCCATGGGTGTAATGGAGCTGTCACTGGCAACTTTTGCAGTTGCTGACATTGCACACAGTGCTTTACTAAACTCTTTATTTCGCCATCCATCCCAGGCCACCATAGATAGCTGCATGCTATGGCCTTCATGCAGGAAATTCCTGGATGGGCACTGTGTAGCTCAATTAAAAGTGGTTCCCTTCCCTTTGGAGGAACTATCACTCATGCTCCCCACAATAAGATGCCATCCTGGCTGGTTATTTCATGTCTTCTGTTGAAGTACAGTTTCATTTCATCAGATACGGGTTCCTGTGACCAACCATGTAGCACTTGTTCTCATACCTGAGATAGGACTGTGTCCCAACTTGTCCAGTCTCAGATCTGTTGATCACATACCGGTGAGGAACCTAAGAAATTTAACAGTAAAAGAAGTTCCTGTGGAACTGGGACACGCTCATCATTTTCTTGTAAAGGCAAACGACTAAGGGCATCGGCGTTTGCGATTTGATTGCCGGGCCTATGTACAAAAGTGTATTCGTATGCTGCCAGAATTAAGGCCCATCACTGTATTCTTGCTGAGGCTACGGGTGGTAGAGCCTTGTCCTCACTAAACAAACCTAGCAATGGGTTGTAGCCTGAAACAATTGTAAACTGGTGGCCATGTATACACTGGTGAAATTTCTTGACATCAAAGATGATGGACAGGCCTCCTTTTTCAATCTGAGAGTATCCCTTTTCCACTGAGGTGAGTGTTCTTGATATGTATCCTATTGGCCGTTCCTTGCAGTCGTCCATCCGATGAGAGAGCACTGCTCCCACTCCATAGGGAGATGCGTCACATGTCAACAATAATTCTTTCGTCTGGTCATAATACACTAATAGATTGGACGAGTGCAACAATTGTTTCACCTTTATGAAAGTTTCTTTCTGGGGCACCTCGCAAGACAACCAAGTTGGTTCTTTTTGAGTAGAGAATGCAGGGGGGCCAACATTGTAGGCAAATTGGGTAAGAACCGCCTATAATAGTTGATCATTCCTAGGAATGATTTGAGCTCTGAGGCGTTCTTTGGCGTAGGTACCTCTCTTATGACTCTCACTTTCTCCTCAGCCAGGTGGAGATCCTGTGAGTCTACCCAGTGGCCCAAATAGATTGGCTTCCTCGCTTGGAATGTACAATTTTCTTTTTTCTAGCACAGTCTTTAATCTCAGCCTTCTTTTTGACTTTACTATTGGCCAGACATATCTCAGATGCAAGCTCAGCTTGTCTGAGCTCAGTGGCTGAGTCTCCCAAAATTTCATTATCTGTCTGTCTGCTTCTTGGAAAATTCTGTGACTTTTGCTTCCAAAGCCTCTTTGGTTTCATTTAGCTGATTGTTCAGCTCTTCCATCTCTTTTTAGGACAGCCTGCATTTCTTCAGGTTGTTGCGTCCTTACACACTCCTTTTTCAAAACAAGAATGCTTCCAGCTTCCTTTTGGAATCCCAGTGGCCAATCAAGGTTGATTACCCTTAGCCAATTTCACCCTAGAAGGCTTGGTCCTTTGCCTCTCAATGCCAACACTGGTAGCTTCCATAATGGACAGTTACTCTGTTTATGCCTTTTACTTGAATGTCTTCAACCGTATATGTTTTTAGCTTGGCAGCTGTTTCTTCTAAACGTAATTGATGTTCACTATTATTCAAATATCTGAAGGTCTGTTCACCAATTACTGTAGTGGAAGCTCCTGTGTCCACTTCCATTCTAACAGGTTTGCCATTTACTTTCACTCTGACAAATATTGGTTCTGTCTTTCCAACTTTCAGATTAAACAATGAGTAAATGTCTGAATTTGTTGTTTCAGGCTTTTCTACATTGTAGATTTCATTGAGCTGCTTCTTTTGTTTACAAGCCTGCTTGAATCTTTCCTTGCATTGTCCCATCATATGTCCATTTCTATGACAATAGTGAGGCATTCGATTTTTTTAAACTGCCAATCTTTTGAAGGCTGCTTGTTTCGATCTCAATTAAAATTATTCTTTGATTTCGCTGCTAAGTTATTTTTCTTTATTCTTTGGCTAGCAGGGGCTGCTTCTCACTTCTCAGCAGAGTCTTGCTTTTTCGCGCCTCTTTCGGCTGAGGTTTCCTGCCCAATGTGGAGGACGGCACAATTTTGCGCATCCTGTATTGCTTTTGAATCTCTTACTGCGCTTTCCATGGCCAGCGCTATCTCTAGCAGCTTCTTGAAATCCAGATTCACTTTGGACAAGAATCTTTTCTGAACAGAGTCCTCTTTCACACCACACACTGAGAAATCTCTGAGCATGTCGTTCAGAGTCATACCGAATTCACAATTTTCCATTAGCTGCTTCAACTTTGCCATGTAGCTTACAATTGTCTCACCCGGGGCTCTATTTCGCAAATTAAACCTGAACCTCTGCACCGTGACTGAGGGCTTGCGTTGAAAGTGACCCTTCACAAGGTCCACCACTTCATCAAAATTCTTCGAATCTGGGGCACTGGGTGTCGTCCAACTTTGAATCAAACCATACGTTTTGCTTCCACAAGTACTCAAGAGGATCACTCGCCTCTTCTTTTCCCCCATAATCTCATTCACTTGAAAAAGGAAAGTGAGGCATTCTATGTATTGAGACCAATTGTCTGTGGCAGGTTCAAAAGGATCAATTCTCCCAAATTGCAGCATTTTGAGAGAGGATAAGTTCTTCAATTCAAACAGAACTTGCTACTTACAGTCACTGGGTGAGGTACAGTGCCGATTTCTTTCTAACTTGATTTCATCTGTTCAATCCTGTTTTATCCTCATCACCAGTTTGTTGTAGGGTGGCTGAGTTGTACTATTAGTGATAGAGTTGATCTGCAGACACTTCTTCGGTGGAAACATTAAGTTTATTTACAACATACTCAGCAGCAACTACACGCGTGCTTTCAACTCCAACTCTACCTCTACACTGACTGCTGAGGTAGCCCGCGCTACTCTCCCATTGGTTACTACAGATCATGTGATCTTCCTTAACAAGTATTATTCTTAAAGGCACATTACTCACTAAATAAAACCATAATTACTACACTGCCATTTGTAACCTGTTTATAAAGTAGAATGCCCTTAAATTTCAAACAAATTGGTAGAAGTGAGCAGCGCCGCTAATGCAATGGCAGTGCAGAGCATAAACACCGGCATAGACCACTTGGACAGAATGTCCTGTTTTTGAGTTGTAATTTCTATGCAACTGCACTGGTTGCTGCTGCACACCTTTACACTGTCTGTTCTTCTGAGCTATTTAAAGTGGCATTTTCAACATATATTTGTTTTAATATTATATAAGCAAATAATTCTTCATATTTTTAAATAATATTTAAGAATGTACTTAATGTTTGTATACCCTTGTTTAACTAAACAATTTCCAGGACCTCACTAATGATAAAGAGACCTTGCAGCTGGAACATCTTTGGAGTTCTTCATGTTGTTATTGTACTTGTACCTATCAATGCAGAGGAGCACAGGCAGTGGGCCATGATTAGACTGCCCACTCACATCACTGCAGAGTGAGGACAGAGAGCTACACATTCTGCACTGGCATTGCACTAGCAACACTGCTCACTCTCTACCAATTAACTAGCGACAGAAAACCCAGTTCTTTTCAATTGGTAAAAAACTAAGGGCATTCTACTTCAAAAATAAACAGGTTACAAAGGGTAGCCACGTCAAAGTGATAACAATACAAGATCAATCCTCACAGGCACTTTCACTTCCCAAGCCCCAGAATACTAGCCTACGCTGACAGCTTTACTGCAATGTGGAAAATGTCCGATCAAAGCATAGGGCACGTTTTTGTTTTAGCACAGTTTGTTATTAACAGAACCTATTCCAATAGCGCTGCCTCCATTTACATTTTAGCAATGTCACTACACATGCTCGGTGTGTATTTTAAACATATTGTGGTTTCACTTGGTGCTTCTCCCCACTCTCTCTCATTCAGCACGTCCCTCCCCCGCTCACCACTTCCCCCTCCCAACCCTCTCGCTCACCACCTCCCCCTCCTGCTCACCACTTCCCCCCCCAACCCTCCCACTCACTACTTCCCCCCCCCAACCCTCCCGCTCACCACTTCCCCCCTCAACCCACCCGCTCACCACTTCCCCCTCCCAACCCTCCCCCTTCCCCTTCCCAATCCACCCACTCACCACTTCCTCCTCCTGAGCCTCCCGCTCACCACTTCCGGCCCAACCCTCTTGTTCACCACTTCCTCCTCCCAACCCTCCCCCTTCCCCTTCCCAACCCTCCCACTCACCACTTCCCCCTCCCAGCCCTCCTACTTGCTGCTCCCCCTCTCGACCCTCCCGCTTCCTCCTCTCGACCCTCCCGCTTCCCCCTCTTGACCCTCCCACTTCCCCCTCCCGACACTCCCACTCGCCAATTCCCCCTCCTGATCCCTCCAATCCCTCCCATTCAGCACTTCCCTCTCCCGCTTGATGTTTCCCTTTCCTGACCCTCACGCTCATTGCTTCCCTCCCCGACACTCCCGCTCAACACTTCTCTCCCCTGACCCATCCTCTCACCGCTTCTCTCCCCGACACTCCCGCTCGCCACTTCTCTCCCCCGACCTTCCCGCTCACTCCTTCTCTCCCCTGACTCTCCCACTTGCTGCTACCCTCCCCGACTCTCCCACGCGCTGCTTCCCTCCCCCAACCCTCCCACTCTCCGTTTCCCTCCCCTCACCCTCCCACTTGCCGCTTCGCCCCTTACCCAACCACACACCACTTCCCTCCCTTGACCCTCCCACTCACCGCTTCCCTCTCCCAACCATCCTGCTCACTGCTTCCCTTCCCAACCCTCCCGCTTGCTGCTTCCATCTCATAACCCACCCACTCGCTGGTTCCCTCTCCCAACACTCCTGCTCGCCGCCTCACTTACCAGAGAGCTCAGGAGAGGGGCAGCAAGCTGGAGGGCACGAGGAGGTCAGGAGAGGGAAACAACAAGTGGGAGGGATAAGGAAGCAGCGGGGGAGGGAGCAAGTGGGGTGTCGAGGTGGTGGGAAGCAGCGGCGAGCAGCAAGCAAATCGAAAAAGTAGTAAGTTATTAAGCATACTAAGCTGGCAAGAGTAGTAAGTAAAAAGAAGATTCTTGAGCCACCTAGGTTTAAGGCAGCCAATGGATTTTTAATGTAAAAATTACATGCCAGGAACATAACTCACTTTTATCACATGCTTTCTTATGTGATTTTAAGTGATTTTAACACTCCATTTTTTGGAACACATTCCGAGTGCTGAAGTATTGCATTAAGATTGTCCTTTGCCCCTCAACCTAGGGTAAACATCCTGGTTCAGCTGTCACACTGATGCCACATCATCATGTCACCTTCATATAATCACACAGGTATCACAGTAAATCCGCAAACTTTAAACAGCACATTTGCTTGATACCAACTAATTGGTGTGGACTTTTTAATATATTTCTTCAAAAATGGTCAAAAGCAGCACATTAAATTAGCTTCACAATTTACCAAGCCCTAAACAAGTCTGTCACCTTATCAACTTCCTGCCGGTCCTTGCCCTGACCTATGAAAACCTTCCCTCCTTTGCAAAAGGGAAAACCATCCCATGAGGTTGTATTAATTAGACACAAAGAATCCAATGCTAAAAGGATGGGATCTAATACTCAAGAATTTCAGCCCATTATTGTACTTCAGCAAATACTTTTGCTGTTTTACTTGATTTGTAGCCACTCATCTTCATTAAAAAGTCTGGAAGAGGGGAGAGGACCTGGAGCTTTCCTAAGGTTGCAGGTATGCCCATGGAGATGATGGCTAGACATTGGGTCTAGTCCCTCTTTGTTATTACTTTAAACCCTTAGAGAATGTACGTGATGGATGAAGTGGGAAACAAGGGGGTGTTTCATGGAATAAGAACAGAAAATGCTCGAAATACTCAGCATCTCTGGAGAGAGAAGCAGAGTTAACGTTTCAGGCCATGACCTTTCATCAGAGCTAGGAAAAATTAGAAATGTAACAGCTTTTAAGGAGGTGAAATGGGGGAGGATGGAAAACAAGCAAAGGGGAGGTTGCTTGGGAGTACAGAATTTGAGTATTGCTGACAAAAGTCATGCTGTTGAAGCTTTTTGTCTTGCACTCATCAGGACAAACACAAGAATGCCAAATTTCAAAGGGAACAACAATTTATCCTGCAATTTAATAAAAAATATGGCACTGATTGGTTGGCAAGTCAACTGATTGGTCGAGGTGTTGCCATGGAGAATGCACCAGGGAATTCTTGTCCCCCATGCTTCTGTTTAATTCAAAAAAGGCACAATGCCTGGACATGATCCTTGTAGGGACCAAGCCATTTTCTCACCATGCAAGGTTGATGCTGAAATAGGACGCAACAAGGCATCCTGAGGGATAATGGCTACCCTGATCGGATCATTGCTCACTGTGTATCGCATGCACTCACAGGCCCGCCACTTTCAGACCTGAAAAGTGCCCAGTCTACCTCAAATTACCCTGGAAGGTTAAGGTATCTCAAAAATTTGAATGACAGGTGAAGCTAACCATTTCACATTGCTACTATGCAGTAGCATCACAAGTGGTATTTTTCACTATCATGATGCTGCTGTTAAGCCAAAAAGACATTTCACCCACCAAACAAATGAGTAGTGTGTTATATGAATTTCAGTGCTAATGCATTGCCAGGTGCTTAGGCTGTACGCCCTAACAACTGGTGCATTATATCAAACAGCATGTCCCTTCAGGTGTTTGCAAAATATAGATTACTGACTGTATTCAACCAGCCTGTATTTACAAAAATCAGAGCACAATGTCTAACGTTAGATGTGATTCAGTGATTGGACAACACTTGCTGAACAATCTCAAGTGTGCTAAGAAATACACTAACAGCCAATTTAAGATTATCAGTCATGCTCACAATGTGGTTTACTTATGCTTGCTAGAAGCTACATATATTCATACACAGGGACCTGTCCTCTGCAGGCAAAAGGAATATTTATAAGCATTGTACTTTTTTTGAAATAAAATGGAGGACAATACTTCCCTGGTGCATTCTCCATGACAACAGCTCAAGATATTAGAGTTGATTTGCTAACCAATCAGCAGGTCTTTTCTCATACAATATAAATTATTGCTCCCTTTGAAATTTGGCAGAAATGAGAAAAGAATTGGTGGGAAATACATTCCGTAAGCATAACCCTGAGCTTCCAGTGGCTTGTCATTTTAATGCTCCACCATGCTCTCCCACTGACATCTCTGTCCTTGGCCTATTGCACTGTTCCAGTGAAACTCAATGCAAGCTCTTTCAATGAGGTACTTTACGTCCTCCTGGACTCAACACTGTGTTCAACAATTTCAGACCATAATGTTTGTCCCCCTGACCCCCTGCATTTTGTCTCCTTTTCTTTGCATGTTTTGGTCTTAACCTTGTTTTCTCATTTTCTTTCGGATGGCAACTGTTCGTTATTCTGCCATTTACACCTCCTCTGCATCCATTTGTTGTTTCTTTATTTGTACCATTACCACTTCCTATTGGCTATTCCCACCAACTCTTTTGTCATTTAATGTCTCCCATCTTCCGCCCTATCGTAGACCCACCTTCTTGTTTATTTTCTACCCTCCCCCATTCCATTTCCTTCAAAGCCAGTTTTTTTTTATTCATTCATGGGATGTGGGCTTCGCTGGCATTTATTGCCCATCCCTAGTTGCCATTGAGAAGGCGGTGGTGAGCTGCCTTCTTGAATCACTGCAGTCCATGTGGTGTGGGTACACCCACAGTGCTGTTAGGGAGGGAGTTCCAGGATTTTGACCCAGTGGCAGTGAAGAAACAGCAATATATTTCCAAGTCAGGATGGTGAGTGGCTTGGAGGGGAACTTGCAGGTGGTGGTGTTCCCATGTGTCTGCTGCCCATGTCCTTCTAGGTGGTAGTGATCGTGGATTTGGAAGGTGCTGCCTAAGGAGCCTTGGTGAGTTTCTCCAGTGCATTTGTAGATGGTGCACACTGCTGCCACTGTCCGTTGGTGGTGCAGGGAGTCAATGTTTGTGGATGTGATGCCAATCAAACAGGCTGTTTTGTCCTGGATGGTGTCACGCTTCTTGAGTGTTGTTGAAGCCACACTCATCCAGGCAAGTGGAGAGCATTCCATCGCACGACTGACTTGTGCCTTGTAGACGGTGGACAGGCTTTGGGGAATCAGGAGGTGAGTTATTCGCCGCAGGATTCCTAGCCTCTGACCTTTTGTAGCCACAGTATTTATATGGCTAGTCCAGTTCAATTTCTGGTCAATGATCATCCCCAGGATGTTGATAGTGAGGGATTCAGCAATAGTAATGCCATTGGATGTCAAGATGCAATGATTAGATTGTCTCTTGTTGGAAATGGTCATTGCTTGACACTTGTGTGGCATGAATGTTACTCACCACTTGTCAGCCCAAGCCTGGATATTGCCCAGGCCTTGCTGCATTTGGACATCAACTGCTTCAGTCTCTGAGGAGTCGTGCATAGTGCTGAACATTGTGCAATCCGATAAAAAGTCATGACCTGAAACATTAACTCTGTTTCCCTCTCCAAAGATGCTGTCAGACCTGCTGAGTATTTCCAGCAGCTTCTGCTTATATTTCAGATTCCCAGTATCCACAGAATTTTGCTTTGGGGTATTTTATGAACTGATTTCTTTTAGATGAGAAGATTTTTTCTCTCTCTTAGAGGGTCATGTGTCTTTGGAATTCTCTTCCCCAGAGAGTGGTGGAGGCAGGGTCATTGAATATTTTTAAGGCAGAGGTAGATGGGTTCTTGACTAACAAGGAAGTTAAAGGATATCGGGGATAGGCAGGAACATGGAGTTGAAGCCACAATCAGATCAGCCATGACTTTATTGAATGGCGGAGCCGGCTCGAGGGGCTGAATGGCCT
This sequence comes from Cetorhinus maximus, assembly GCF_964194155.1. Classification (NCBI taxonomy): domain Eukaryota; kingdom Metazoa; phylum Chordata; class Chondrichthyes; order Lamniformes; family Cetorhinidae; genus Cetorhinus; species Cetorhinus maximus. Next base: position 136,118,029 of record NC_135880.1, read on the forward strand.
ACTTCTGCTCCTGATTCATATGTTCATATGCTTATAATTTGATGGCGTAGTTAGGGACTCCTACCCTAAAACCTGGATTTTATTTAATTTGTTAAGGCAATGCTTTAAGAAGACAAACTAATCCAGAGGAAGACCAATATCAAAATCTATCTGAAGTATCAAATTAAGCAGTTCCCTTTTTTTAAGAAAGAAGGTCACTGCTGGGAGAGCAAATTGCAGGATTGTATCCAAATCAGAATCATCCGTTTAAATAAAGTATCACTCTAGGCATGAAAAATCTACACCTACACAAAGAAACTGTAGAAACTAGACCTATAGGATTATCCACAAGGGAAAATCCTAATTTACAGTGCATCACTTAATTCTCGCTATGGTCTAATACAGCAACAGTGGAGAAAGTAGTTATGTCCATGTATATGAGACCATGTTTGACAGTGACACATTCAACCACAATGAGACTGAGGGGCACCTTGCAAGCCAAAACTGATTTGGAGGGATCAATGTCTCTTAAGGAATCTCAGTGTAGCACCATTGATTCTCAGACTATCTGTTTTCCAGCCAGTGGTTCTGCAGAATAGTCTATCAAAGAAAACACTGCCCATTATGAGCAAAGGTCCATGAGTATCTTGGACTAGCAGAAGTGCCAAAGAAGTTGTCAGTGGCAGTGGCAGCTATCCCTCAATTTGAGGATGACATCTTCTCAGGGTTGTAAATTTCTGCCATGGGTCTTCATGTGACTGAACAGGCCAACACTCCACCCACAGATCTTTGGGCATATGGGGCAGGGAGTCCCATGAGATAGTGGGATCCAGAATGCAGGATTTGCTTCCTTTTCTTTTCTTCTCTGCTGCCGCTCTGCCTCAACATTAAGGCGTTTGGACTCAAAACATGATTCAGCTTGATGGATAAGTTGTGGCCATTTTGAGCGATTGGCAGCAAACTCCTCCCAGTCATTAATGTTAAAGCTGCCGCACGAGGACTTTTGTTGGTTTGCGAAGGTCTTTGTTGTCAAACACTTGTTGTTATGGTTTGTAGAAGAATGGGCTAGTGCAGCTGATCCTGCATTGGATCTCCTCATCAATGCTGACCTTTTGAGAGACGTTGCAGCCAAGGTATGAGAAGTGCTCAACATATTCCAGAGTCTCTCCTTCAACATAAATGAGAGGTGGAATATTTGGCTGACCAGGTGCGGAATGAAATATGAGTTTTGTTCTGGCAACATTCAAGGATAGGTCGAGTCTCTTGTATGCAGAATTGAAGAGATCAAGATTGACTTGAAAACCTGGCGCAGTGTGGGCACTGCAGTCATCCGCAAACTGTAGATCATGCATACCTGAGGTGGTCAGTTTAGTTTTGGCACGGAGGCAACTGAGGTTAAAGAGTTTCCATCTAGGCGGTATTTAATACTCACACCAGAGTCAGTTGATCTTATGAGGCGAATAGTCACTGTCAGGTAGATTGTAAATAGTGTGAAGGCTATCACACAGCCTAGCTTGGCCCCGGTCCAGATTTTGAAGGCATCTATTTCAGATCTTCCACTCAAGACAGTTGCAGTCACATCATCATGAAGCAGTTGCAGGATTGTGATCAAGTTTCTTGGACATCCAAATCTTTGGAGCACAATCTGCAGAGCCTCATGGTGACTGAGTCAAATGTTTTGGTCAGGTCGATGGATGCAATGAAGAGTCCTGGTGTGTTGTCGACATTTAACTTGGATTTGTCTAGCAACAAAGACTATGGACAGAATTGTCCCAGAAGTGCAGGAGCAGGCGGGAAAAAGGACATTTTACCCGCCAGCCACAACAGCGCTTTTCGCACCGGATCGTCCCTTTCCCACCTCATTAATTATGCAGACACAGAAAACATGCCCTCTCCAATTTGCCCGCCATGCCATTACCTCATGCTTCCTCTCGCAGCGCGCCATATTTAAACTGTAGCTGCACGCACACTTCTCAGTGCTTGCAGCCAGGAGGGCACCAGAGTTCAGCCCCATGATTCAATGATGCATCCCTGGAATGCCTTCTGGACACTATGGAGGCCCACTGTAATGTCCTCTACCTCCGTTCTGGCCACAGGAGGCCCATCGGTCTCACCACTCCAGCTGGGGAGGCAGTGGCAGAGGTGGTCAGTGCCAATGCTGCACACAAGAGGTCGGCCATCCAGTGCAGAAAGAGGATGAATGATCTAATCTGTGCCTCCAGGGCAAGGCAACAATCACATCACTCTAAACGCACACATTCACAAGGCCATCACACATTCACTGGCAACTCACTCACTGCCAGCTCAAGGGACATCAGCACTCACTCTTTCACACACACCTTCACATCTCCACCTGGCCTCACCTCCTCTGGAGACTGCCTCCTCAGCCCTCACCGTCTTGAGGCCACTTGCACAGATCAACATGTGCCCCCACACACACCCTGGGATACACACCTTCCCTCCGCAAGCCCTAGCCCTGCAGCCATTGAAAATCCACCCCCACCTTATGACTGGCCTGGTAGGTAGAAACCTGCCTGTGAGTCCCCCTAAAAGTGATGTGGTGCTGCCTGTGAAGCCTGGCACTGATGATCGTAAGTGCTGCCCGAAGCAAGGTAGGCAAACAAACCTCAAAGTCCCGAGTGAAGCGCAGTTCGCAGATGCACTTTGCTTATGTACAGTTGTGAAACACCTTGGCATGTGGCCGGATGATCCAGCGTAGGGAGCAATTCCGGCGAGCAGGGCTTATAATTAGATACAGATATATTAAAATGACATTCCCAACTTGCGGAGGCAGGAAACACAGCCTGCCATTGACAGGCGGAGCGGACAATCACAAATTGATTTCATGAGGCTCTGGAAGGTCTAAAGCCACACTGTGTCTTTGGGAGGATTTCTTCAGTCACACAAAGTTTGCAATTCAGGAGAATGTGTGTCAGGATTTTCTCTGCAATGGAGAAGAGGGAAATACCTCGATAGATTCCACAGCTTGATTTATCTCCCTTCTTGAAGTTAGTTACAACTGTCGCCTTCCTGAATTCGTGGGGAGTTCTTTTTCCTCCAAAGTCAGTAGGATGAGTGTATGAAATCTTGAAGCGAGCCAAAGTCATTCTAGCTTTGAAGACCTCAGCCGGAATACCATCAGGAATGCAGGCTTTGTTGTTTCTTGTCTGTTTGATTGCTTATTGCAGCTCTCCCATTGATGGTGGTTCACCCATGGATTCTACCAAAGGGTGCTGGGGGATGGCCCTGAATGTATCAGCTGCCACTGTGGATTCACGGTTGAAGAGTTGTTGAAAATGTTCTTTCCGGTCTTGACGAATGTTATTGTCATCCTTAAGAAGAGAGACACCATCCTGTGGATGAAGGGTGTTTTGTCCATTTGACCTTGGTCTATAAATGGCCCTGGTTGCTTCAAAAACACATCAGTCTCCCAAACAATAACATAATGCAGGAGGTGCCAATGCTTTGATCTAGAATGCCCCCATGTGGTTTTGTATTTGTGCTTCTGGTAGAAGAGGGTGTTTGTTATAATGAGACCATGCTGAGCACACTTTGTCAGCAGGAGGACACCGTACTGTCTTTTTAAAAGCATTGGCTTTTCCCACCCTGTTTTTCCCAATGGTTCCTCTCCAGACATCAGAGTCACAGACAACCATGGCACTAAAGTGCCCCAGAAGGATGCTCCTTTCTTCTTTTAGGTTGGCAATGAGGACCTCATCAAGGTCAGAGTAGAACTTGTCCTTAACATCTTCATCGGTGTCAAGGGTCAGGGCATAAGCTCTGATGACGGTGACATATTGATTACGGCTGATCTGTGGGTGAAGTGTTATGAGTCATTCATTTATACAACTGGAGAGTTCTGACAGTGCATCCAAGATCCTATTCTGGATGGCAAACCCAGCTCCAGAGATACGAGGGTCACTGTCAACTTTTCCTTTCCAGTAGAAGACATATTTCACTGCTTGTTCCTTCAGCTTCCCTTCCCTAGAAAGGCGGGTCTCAACGAGGGCAGTGATGGCAATTTGGAGTCTTAATAGCTCACATGATACAATTACGATACTTTCCAGGTGGTCATTCTTGAGTTTATCCATGAGTGTTGTAACATTCCAAATTGCAAAATTTAAAGGTTTCTTTCTTTGACCAAGAAGATGGTGATCCCACAGGATGTGGTTCCCCAGCCAAGAGAAAGTGGGACCGCCTAATTTTAGGGGTGAGCAGAGGGTTTCCTGAAGAGGACTGCTCAGTCACAGGTGCTGCTGCCCAGAGACACCTCTGCCCCAACACAAGTGTGCAATGACCTTTATGCATCTGTCGCCTGTGTGCAGATTCATGACTAGGGACTCTCAGGTTTACAGCCCTGTCCCTATGTCCAAATCTCCATCACTACAAGACTTGGAAAATAGTGAATGGTGAAAGCCTGCATGTGACTTCATTTAACTTGGGTCCTTGGGAAGCTGTTATTGTCCACACAGGGTTGGTGGTCAGATTTCAGTGATGCGTTGAACTACGAAGACTGGGACCATGTTGCCACTGCAGCCTGAGGTGCACAGTCTTCCTTTGCCTGTTTGGCCATTGAAGACATTTTGGGCCGTGCTTTGTCTGGCACCTCTCCTGACCTTACCGCCATGGGTGGCCCTACCAGGAGCAAGGAGCTCCGGTCAGCATTGCTCAAGGGATCATCGGAGCAAATAAGCCTCTCATCACGTCAAGGTGGAGATCTACAGAGGGGCCAAAGAGTAAACCTTTTGGAATATAGGACAAACAGTTCTCCTTTATGGCTCAATGTTCCTAGGCAGAAAGTGGAAGGGCTGGCTTCAGCTAATGTAGCACCAAATTGAGAGAATTTTTGGCAGAAATGGGAAACAATTGCTGGGAGAGAGAGCTTAATCCTCCAGCAACTTCTCATTCAACTTTTTGGTGAGGGGAAATATTTAAGAACGTCTCTTTGCTAAAGCTCCTTTCATGAGGCCTTGGTTAAGTTTCCAATGATAAATATATGCTTCTGTGTTTGAACATCCATCATTTTGAAGGCAAATCTACCTTAAATAACCCATGGAAAACTTATGAACAAGGCTTGGGACAACAATGCTCGATGACTTTCTCGGGCGTATGTCTAACTCCAATGTGATTTTCCTGGTGATGATAGATTGGAACACAGCTGAAGTTCTCAGATAGATTCAGTGATTAGATCCCTGAGCCAGGCAAGTACACAGCATTCCAGGGAATTGTTGATGATTGACCATTCAGCCTGGCTTGTTGATCCAACCCAGGGCAAGGGGACACACCGGTCATTGGAGCCTTGGATATATTCCCAGTCAGCTCCAGATTACAAACTAGGGCATTGCATTTGCAAGGTTAAGTAGCACTAACTAGACAAGGTGCAGGAAGCTCACCAGTGCCTTGTGTTGGTAAGTTAGGCAAATTTATCTGGTTAAACTCCAGCAGCATTCAGGACACTCTAAGGTCTCCAAGGCCTGGCTGCTGTCAATCTGTACCTCTGTTCTGGATAAGTCGGGTATGTTTCTATGGCGAGGTCTTAGGAACTCCACACTGAGTGAAACTGTACCTGAGGAGCCATGCTCAAAGGGAGTGTGGATTGGAGAATGTGAGCTGCACTGTGGTTGATGCAGATTTCTTTCAAGTGGTTCATAACGTTAGCATGCAGGTGCAGCAAGCACTTGGGAAGGCAAATGGCATGTTGGCCTTTATAACAAGGGGATTGGAGTACAAGAATGAAGAAGTCTTGCTACAATTGTATAGGGCTTTGGCGAGACCACATCTGGAATAATCTATGCAATTTTGGTATTCACATTTAAGACAGGACATATTCTCAATTGGAGGTGGTACAGAGAAGATTCACTAAATTGGTCCCTGGAATCAGAGAGTTGTCCTATGATGAGAGGCTGAGTAAATTGGGCTTATATTTTTCGGAGTTTAGAAGAATGAGAGGTGATCTCATTGAAACCTATAAAATTCTGAAGGGGCTTGATAGGATGGATGCTGAGAGATTGTTTCCGCTGGTCTGGGAATCTAAAACACATGAGCACAGTCTCAGGATAAGGGACCAATCATTTCGGACTGAGATGTGGAGAAATTTCATCACTCAAAGGGCTTTGAATCTTTGGAATTCTCTACCCCAGAGGGCTGTGGATGCTCCATCGCTGAATACATTTAAGGCTGGGATAGACAGGTTTTTGATGCCTCAGGAAATTAAAGAATATGGGGAGCAGGCGGGAAAATGGTATTGAAGCCCAGGATCAGCATGATCATATTGAGTGGCAGGGCAGGCTCAATGGGCCATTTTTAAAAATATTCATTTATGGGATGTGGGCATCGCGGGCTGGGCCAGCATTTATTGCCCATCCCTAGTTGCCTTTGAGAAGGTGGTGGTGAGCTGCCTTCTTGAATCACTGCAGTCCATGTGGTGTAGATACATCCATAGTGCTCTTGGGGAAGGAGTTCCAGGATTTTTACCCAGCGAAAGTGAAGGAACAGTGATTTGCAAGTCAGGATGGTGAGTGGCTTGGAGGGGAACTTCCAGGTGGTGGTGTTCCCATGTATCTGCTGCCCTTGTCCTTCTAGATGGTAGTGGGTTTTGAAGGTGCTGTCTAAGGAGCTTTGGTGAATTCCTGCAGTGCATCTTGTAGATGGTACACACTGCTTCTACTGTGCGACAGCGGTGGAGGTAGTGAATGTTTGTGGATGTGGTGCCAATCAAACGGGCTGCTTTTTCCTGGATGGTATCAAGCTTCTTGAGTGCTGTTGGAACTGCAACTCATCCAGGCAAATGGAGAGTATTCATTCACACTTCTGACTTGTGCCTTGTAGATGGTGGACAAGTTTTGGGAAGTCAGGAGGTGGGTTACTCGTCGCAGGATTCTAAGCCTCTGACCTGCTCTTGTAGCCACAGTATTTATATGGCTAGTTCAGTTCAGTTTCTGATCAATGGTAACCCCGAAGATGTTGATAGTGGGGGATTCAGTGATGGCAATGCCATTGAATGACAAGGGGAGATGGTTAGATTCTCTCTTGTTGGAGATTGTCATTGCCTGACACTTGTGTGGTGCGAATGTTATTTGCCACTTGTCAGCCCCAAACCTGGATATTGTCCAAGGGGAGGATTTTCCCCTCATTGGGCAGGCATGGCAGATGAACCAGGGAGTGGCCACAATCGGGCCCTGACCACGATTTCACGCTGGCTGGCCAACTAAAGGCCAGAGTGAAATATTGCAAGAGTCGGACGCTTGCCCGACATCATCAGGCTCTATTTTATTCCCGTTCGGGTCAGGCACATGCTCGCCCCACGAGGGAAAAATTCTGCCCCAGGTCTTGCTGTATTTGGACATGGACTGCTTCAGCATCTGAGGAGTGGTGCTGAATATTGTGCAATCATCAGCGCATATCCCCACTTCTAATCTTATGGTGGAAGGAAGGTCATTGATGAAGCAGCTGAAGATTGTTGGGCCTAGGACACTACCCTGAGAAACTCCTGCAGTGATGTCCTGGAGCTGAGATGACTGACCTCCAACAACCACAACCATCTTCCTTTGTGCTAGTTATGACTCCAAAGAGTGGAGAGTTTCCCCCCTGATTCCCATTGACTCCAGTTTTGCTAGGGCTCCTTGGTGCCACACTTGGTCAAATGCTGCCCTGATGTCAAAGGCAGTCAGTCACAACTCACCTTGGGAGTTCAGCTCTTTTATCCTTGTTTGGACCAGTGACCCTGATGGGACTCAAATTGAGTATCAGTGAGCAGGTTATTTTTCTCATTCGTTCATGGCATAGGGGCATTGCTGGTTAAGCCAGCATTTATTGCCCATCCTTAATAGGTTTGCTAGGCCATTTCGGAGTCATTGCTGTGGTCCTGGAGTCACATGTAGGCCAGACCAGGTAAAGACGGCAGATTTTCTTCCCTAAAGGGCATTAGTGAACCAGATGGGTTTTTACAACAATCAACAATGGTTTCATTGTTAGACTTTTAATTCCAGTTTCTTTTTTAATCAAAATTTCACCATCTACCGTGGTGGGATTCAAACCCAGGTGCTCTGGATTACTTAACCAGTGTCAATACCACTACACTACCACCTCCTATGCCACTTGATACCACCTCCTATGCCACTTGATACCACCTCCAATGCCGCTTGATAGCACTGTTGATGACCGCTTCCATCACTTTACTGATGATCGAGAGTAGACTGATGGGGCGGTAATTGGCCGGGTAACATTTATCCTGCTTTTTGTGTACAAGACATTCTTGGGCAATTTTCCACATTGCCAGGTAGATGCCAATGTTGTGGCTGTACTGGAACATCTTGGGTAGGGGTGTGGCAAGTTCTGGTCTATTCCTGCTCCTATTCCTTGTGTTCTTGTGTTCACTGCTGGGAACCTGGAGCCAAGGAATTTTACCATTCTAAATTGTTGCTTTGTTTCATATATTGTTGTATAAAACATAGATCATGAAAACTTAATGGCTACTTGTGTTAATATTCCTAGATCATGGAAAATATAAATAATGGCAGAGCTTAACCTATAAAATATATTTTGGAAATAATTCTCTTTGAGAAACACACATGCTAATAATTCAACAGAACTATTTCAAAGATTAAAGCACAATGTAATATACCACAAAATTTCTGTGTCTGTATTCCCTTTAAGTCTGCCTGAACACAACAGATTTGAAACTCTTTCTTATATAAAGGACACTTCTGAGTTCATCTTTGAAAGCTCCTTCTGTGACCTTAGCTGGAAATGGCACTCTAGGCAGTTCTAGTAAGACGCAGGCCTTCTACTCCAGTCCAGTGCTATTGCACATCTCTGTCAGAATCACCTTCAGAGGCTGACAGTAAACAAATTCAGGTATCAGAATGATTTTTTACTTGTGCACTGTAAAGTCATTCTCTGACTGAACACCATCAGTAACCCATTAAATCCTCAGCTCAGCGCCAGTTTCTGGAGAGTGTTATATGTGCAGCTCATCTCTATCATTTAGCCGCTGGTCTATATCATTGCTAAAATCTCAAGTATGAGATTTTTTTTTGTATAAGGATGAAGTCATGCTGTAACATACCACACACGTGCACCAGTTCAGTCACAATTGCAGGCCTACCAACTTGGTGTAAGTGCTTCCCTCTCCTGTTGAGAAAGGAAGTTCTCGAATGAAATGTTACCCTTGCCGAAGGTGCTACCACAATGGACATCATCGAACCCTTTATGTAACCCATGCCTACATGTTTGAGAGACTTCAATCACTGGAGAAAATTCCTCACTGCGAAATTCCCTTGGAAGACACTTCCTCTGACAGAAAATGAAGTTTGTGTATTCAAATCATGAGAAAGGGAAAATAAAACTGCAAATCTGAAATAAAAAAGAAAATGATAGAAATTCGCAGAATGTCAGCCAGCATCTGTAAAGAAAAGGTTAGTTTTGGATGTGAATTTTTCATCAGAGATGGTCTCTTTAAATGCAGTCCCAATGCTGTGGACAGTAAACCAGACACAGAGGGCAGAATTCTCCCATCCCGCCCATGGTGGGTTTCATGGTGGGCAGGAGCGGAGAATCCAGCGGGAGGCAAAAAATTGGAAAACCCGCCGTCGTAGAAACAAGTCACAATTCTCCCGATGGTGTGTTCATGGCGGGTCGATTATCCCGCCGACCAGAGGCGTGAATGTCATTTGCATTCATTAACATGTCAGGAATGCTCATTAAAACAGCTGCTCGCCAGAATCTTGTTAGGCCTTCCAAGCTTCCGTCACGCCAGCGGGAAATTACATCGGTGTCAAATCCGTTTGAAAAGGGGGGGCGTGCACAAGGCGGACCTCAGTTTGCTGGTAACTTCGAGGTGAGTGGAACATACTTGCCATAGCACTGCACAGGTCTTGTTGTGATGAATGCCACTCTGCTGGGGCTGCAGGGTTGGACTGTTCCTTCCCTTTGCTTTCATTGTCCCGAGGAACACCACTGTGCTGTGGTACTCATGCAGGCCTCCACATTCAGGTGGGCTATGAGGCAAGGGGTCGGGCTGACAACTACGAGGGGGGCAACGGGGAGGGAAGGCTGTAGAATGACAGTCAGGGGAATGGTGAACACGAGGGGGGCCTTTCTGGGGTCACCCTCTAACCTCTTGTTGCCTCAGGAGTGAGCAGGAGTCTGCTTAGAAAGAAAGGAATAAGATCTCCTTGTGATGAAAGCCACAGAAAGCCAATGGCTTCATTAGCACTGTTAAAGGGCTACTCAGAACTCAGTGAATTCACATCACTGTCGCTGCATCTCAAGAGTAACACATAGAAATGTAGAATTTGGGAATGCAGGTTTTAATGAGGGAGGCACAGCTCTATCACATATGGCATTCCATCAATGAAGGCCTGTCACATGTTCACCAGAATTGATACTCCTAATGGGCCAAAGGGCATCCACTCATTGACCATGAGCAACTGATTGGTCATTAATATGCCAGATCAGAGATTGGAGCACAGAGCTAGGTTGGGTCAATCATCTCACTTAAACTTTAGCATCCCACGCAGGGCTCAAGATGTTACATATCTGTGATGCCATCTCGGTCACCAAGATGTGCATGCTAGTGTCTCAGGGACAAGGCGGCATCAGCTACCATGCAAGTAGGGCAGAAAAAACTATGGACCCTTACAGTTTCCAAACGCATCATCTTCTGAGCTTAATTTTCTTGCCCCTTGAATCATTATTGTCTTCAATATTTCCTTTCAGAGAGAAGGTAAAAGCAGACATGGATCCAGGGCTCAATGCTGCCTTTCTCAGGGTCCTAATGCAATGGAGGCGACAAAGGAGGGAGAGGCAACTCCGCGCGCAGCTCCAGCAGGAGGGACATGGTCAAGCAGAACCACAGCATGAACAGGAGGGTCAGGAGGAGAGCCCCAGACAACGGGGACGACTCGCCAGACCTAGGGTTTATTGTAGAAGAGTCTCCCATTTACAAATGAGCAAGAGGCAATGCCATGCACATCTGCACATGTCCCAATCTCTGGTATATCATGTATGCCATATTCTTCGTGAAGACCTGATGCCACGTGGAGTTGGAGGGTTTCCCCTGCCAGTGGCTTTGAAGGTGACCTCGGTACTCAATTTCTTTGCCTCTGGTTCTTTCCAAGGATCAACAGGGGACTTGTGTGGCATCTCTCAGTCCACAACACATTGATGCATAAAGGACATCACAGATGCCTTTTACAGGAAGGCCCATCATTATGTCAGGTTTGCTCTGGATGAAAATAGCCAGGCTGCAAGATTCACCAGCTTCGCCGCCATCTCAGGCTTCTCAAGAGTGCAGGGTGCAATAGACTGCACACATGTGGCTATACAGGCTCCATGGTAGCAGCCCCTAATGTTTACAAACTGCAAGGGCTATCCTTCCATCAATGTACGACTGGTGTGTGATCACCGGAAGCACATACTACATGTTTGTGCACGGTACCCTGGGAGTTGCCATGACTCCTACATCCTGAGTCACTCCCAGGTGCCTAGATTTTCGAGGGGCATTAGGTCTGCAGGGATGGTTGCTTCAGGATAAGGGGTACCCACTGAAACACTGGCTGATGATACAGTTGCGTCACCCTCAGAGTCATTCCAAGGAGAGGTAGAATGCTGCTCATAGCTCCACATGCTCCCTTATAGAGCAGACCATAAGGCTTCTGAAGATGAGCTTCAGATGTTTGGACCGCTCAGGTGGCTCACTCCAATACAGGATTTCCCACATCATCGCAGTGTGTTGCACCCTTCACAATCTGACAATGCAAAGAGGTGAACCCCTGCCAGAGGATGAACTGGAGGCAGATGAGAGCTCATCATAGGATGATGATCCAGAGGCCCAGAAACCTCAGAAGGCTGTTGAGGGTCAGCATGAGCGCAATCACACCATGGAGAATGGCAGACATGGGAGATGAATCTGTGATACATTAATTGCTGACAGGTTCCAGGAAGAGTAAAGTCATGTGAGGGAAGATGGCCACATCTCTCCTAGCCCTTAATGCCATTTTCTTTCAACTCAGGGGATGTCCACCCACTTGCTGCGAGAATGAGTCCCGCATTCACACTTACTTCATGAATCGCCAGGCAATGATTTTTGCTTTGGTTCCTGGGGCCCTGTGAGTGAGCTCATTCCGGGAACTGAGAGTCAACTTAGGAACAAGATCAATGCAGGAGAAGACTTGAAGTCTTCGCCGCCATCTAATGATGCAAACACTGCTGCGACTGAGATGTGGACAGGCCGAGGGATCTCCACCTCCCATGCATGTCTTTTCATCTGCCACTGCCACTGAGGAGATACACATGCCGCTAGATTATCAATGCTGATGAGCTGCCCTCACTCAATGCTGTTCTTTGAGGAAGAAGAGTTAGAAATGCTTACATCTCACACTTCTAATAAAGACTTAAACACATTTCCCTGACAAGGGGTGCGGATACGAGTTCAGCTGAGGTTAACATCACAGAATCACAGAATCACATAGTGCAGAAGAGGCCCTTCGGCCCATCGAGTCTGCACCAACACATGAGAGACACCTGACTTAATCCCATTTACAAGCACTTGGCCCATAGCCTTGAATGTTATGACGTGCCAAGTGCTCATCCAGGTACTTCTTAAAGGATGTGAGGCAACCCATCTCCACCACCCTCCCAGGCAGCGCATTCCAGACCGTCACCACCCTCTGGGTAAAAAAGTTTTTCCTCACATCCCCCCTAAACCTCCTGCCCCTCACCTTGAACTAATGCCCCCTTGTGACAGACCCTTCAACTAAGGGGAATAGCTGCTCCCTATCCACCCTGTCCATGCCCCTCATAATCTTGTACACCTTGATCAGGCCACCCCTCAGTCTTCTCTGCTCCAACGAAAACAAACCAAGTCTATCCAACCTCTCTTCATAACTTAAATGTTTCATCCCAGGCAACATCCTGGTGAATCTCCTCTGCACCCCCTCCAGTGCAATCACATCCTTCCTATAATGTGGCGACCAGAACTGCACACAGTACTCCAGCTGTGGCCTCACCAAGGTTCTATACAATTCCAACATGACTTCCGTACTTGTGTAATCTATGCCTCAATTGATAAAGTGTCCCATATGCCTTTTTCACCACCCCACTAACATGCCCCTCTGCCTTCAGAGATCTATGGACACACACGCCAAGGTCCCTTTGTTCCTCAGAACTTCCTAGTGCCATGCCGTTCATTGAATACTTCCTTGTCAAATTATTCCTTCCAAAGTGTATCACCTCACACTTTTCAGGGTTAAATTCCATCTGCCACTTATCTGCCCATTTGACCATCCCGTCTATATCTTCCTGTAGCCCAAGACACTCAACCTCACTGTTAACCACCCAGCCAATCTTTGTGTCATCCGCAAACTTACTAATCCTACCCCCCACATAGTCAACTATATCGTTTATATAAATGACAAATAGTAGGGGACCGAGCACAGATTCCTCTAGTATGCCACTGGGGTAGAACAAGAGCCTCTCCTGGTTAAGTCTGAAGGCCCCTTAATGCATTCCGGAGAGTGCTGGCCACCACTTGTATGGCCAGAGTTTAGTGCGCTGCATGGCTGCCCGAAACCCCACCCACTTCCAGTCACTAAAGCATCCTTCTGTCATCACCCTCTGCCTCCTACAACTAAGCCAATTTTGAATCCACCTTATCAAATTACCCTGTATCCCATGTGCACTTGCCTTCTTTATAAGTCTCCCATGTGGGTCCTTGTCAAAGGCTTTGCTGAAACCCATATAAACTACATCAACTGCACTACCCTCATCTACACACCTGGTCACCTCCTCAAAAAATTCAATCAAATTTGTTAGGCATGACCTCCCTCTGACAAAGCCATGCTGACTATCCCTGATCAAACCTTGCCTCTCCAAGTGGAGATAGAAACTCTCCTTCAGAAATTTCTCCAATAGTTTCCCTACCACTGACATGAGACTCACTGGCCTGTAGTTCCCTGGCTTATCTCTACAACCCTTCTTAAATAGCGGAACCACATTAGCTGTTCTCCAGTCCTCTGGCACCTCCCCTGTGGCCTGAAAGGAATTAAAAATTCGTGTCAGAGCTCCTGCGATCTCCTCCCTTACCTCCCTCAGCAGTCTGGGACACAAATCATCCGGACCTGGAGATTTGTCCACTTTTAAGCCTACCAACACCTTCAATACCTTGTCACTCCCTATATCAATTTGCTTAAAAACCTCGCAGTCTCTCTCCCCGAGTTCAATACCTTCATCCTCATTCTCTTGGGTGAAGACGGACGTGAAGTATTCATTCAACACTCTAGCGATGTCCTCTGGCTCCACCCATAGATTGCCCCCTTGGTCCCTAATGGGCCCTATTCTTTCCCTGGTTATCCTCTTCCCATTGATATACTTATAGAATATCTTGGGGTTTTCTCTACTTTTACCAGCCACAGCTTTCTCATATCCCCTCTTCGCTCTCCTAATTGCTTTCTTAAGCTCCACCCTGCACTGTCTGTACTCCACTAATGCCTCTGCTGATTTGCTTCCCTTGCACCTGCTAAAAGCCTCTCTTTTCCTTCTCATTGTAACCTGAATATCTCCGGTCATCCATGGTTCTCTGGGTTTGTTACTCCTTCCTATCACCCTAGAGGGAACATGTTGAGCCTGTACCCTCCCCATTTCCTTTTTGAACACCCCCCACTGTTCCTCTGTAGATTTCCCCACAAGTAACTGTTCCCAGTCTACCTTGGCCAGATCCTGCCTAATTTTACTAAAATCCACTCTCCCCCAATCCAAAACAGGAATGTGAATCTCCTAGTGGCACACTATCACTGAGTGGGAGGAAGGCTAAACACTCAAAAAAATAGGACACCAAAGTACAAAATCACAACGCCTTCAGTTGACAGAAACACTTACATAACCATCAAGTGCATTAACAAAAGTGCAATTTAGTTACATGTCGAGCACACCTATGACCCAAAAGTGACATCAATTTTTCTTAACTTTCCTAACTCTAGCACTACGCCTGGGTGCAGCCCCGACATCCGCAGCAGAGGTGGAGGCAGCCTGCTGACTGCTACATCCTGATGTCTGTGATGACCTTGGCGGACATCCTCTGGTGGCCTGAGACCTGGAGGACCCCAGCCTGATAAGCGTCACCTGCTCAAGGGCAGAAGCACCCTCTGCGGCCTGAGAAGCTGGAGTGGATGGGGTCACAGGCAGAGGGGGGCTGTGAGCGGCTACACACCCTTAGAGTGTCCTGAGAGGAGGCCCCTGGGGTGTCCAGCTGACGCTCATCCTCCCTGTGGGTGTCTGCAGGCCCCGCCCTGACTCCTGCAGGAGATGGTGCACCCAGAGGGAGGCCATGGTGCCTCGTTCCCATGTCGCCTACATCCTGATGGTGCCCACCAGGGTGTGTGGCCATGGAGTGCAGGGCCAAGTGCAAATCTGGCAAGACTCGCTGGACCAAAGTTTCATGGTGGTCACCAGCCTTCCCATGGTGACCTCTAGGCGCTCGCATGTCAGAGCCACGACATTAGGCAGAACGCAGACGGACTCCTCCATTGTTCACTGTAGTCTGCTGAGTGACTGCTGAATGAATCTCTGCCTGATGTTGCACCGCGTCATTGCATCTCCAGCATAGATTTGAGTTTCGGGGGGTGCGGGAGTTTCGGGGGGTGCGGGAGTTTCGGGGGGTGCGGGAGTTTCGGGGGGTGGGGGAGTTTCGGGGGGTGGGGGAGTTTCGGGGGGTCTGGGGTCGTGCGTATGGGGGAGTTTCGGGGGGGGCATGACCAACATGAGTGTTGGTATGATTCCCCTGCTAATGGTTGTGTGATACCCCTGAAGAGAGTAGCCATTTGAGTGCATGATGCCATGATGAGAGTTTGATATTGGAGGGTGATGAAGGATGACTTACCCTGGCGGAGTGGGTGAGATCATTCATCCTCTTCCTGCACTGGGTGACACTTCGGGCATGGGCATCAGCTGCGCTGACCTGCTCCGCTACGGTGTCCCAGGCCCAAGAGGTGAGGCTGCTGTGCTTCCTGCAGCCATCCATAGGGTAGAGCACGTGCCATTGTTCCTGCACCCCTCTGACCAAGACCTGGTGTGTGAAACAGAGTGCAGACTTCGTCCTGAGGTTCTCGATCTTTCTCTTATGGGTTGCAGACATCTCTGGCGGGCTGGAGAGAGTGAGATTGTGTGTTGGACTGGCATTTAAATATGGCATCCAGACCTTCAAACCTGCCAGCTGACGGCAGGCGGGTGAATCAGCTCCCGACCCGCCAGGTAATTCAGAGCAAAACACGTCTCTGCATAATTAATAAGGCTCCAAGTGCAGAATGGGGCATGAGTTGCCGCCATTATGGATGATGGGCTGGGCGCTGACGAAAGCACCCACCACCACACTTAGTTTCATTTTGGGAGAATTCCACCCAGAGAATCCCACTGACAATCAGAATTCATCAGGAGTTCCCCTCACACGTTATACATCAATTGAGTATAACATATAAATGCCTGCACAAGCTGCTGTGTAACTTTGCAAATGCTTAGCAAGCTTGACTGTTAAAAGCTCCCAACCATGTGCTTATAGAACCCTAAAATTTTACAGCACAGCAAGTAGCCGTTCCTCCCATCATGCCTTTGCTGGCTCTCTGAAAGAGCAGTTCCCACAGGTCCATTTGTCTGTCCTTTCCAGATACCTATTATTCACATCCTTTAAAAACCTATTATTGATTCTATTTCCAGAAGGTTTCTACAAAAGCATTTCATGTCCCCATGATCTGTATAAAAATATTTCTCCTTACTTTGCCATTTATTTTTCTGGTGATGATCTTACATTTATTTTTGCTAATTACCAGCTCACCGACCAGCCGAAACAGATCTACCTCACGGAAAAAGCCTCAATTTTGAGCCAACCTTAAATTCAGGCTCAGCCTCACTGATCTGTCCTGCATATCCCTCAGAACCCCCATGTCCCTTAAAAGAAGTCTTTTACCTTCACACCCAATATCTATTCGTACAATGTTGTGAATCAGGCAGTAAAAACAATGAAATTACTCATTGTAACAGCTGGATGCTATGATCTTGACACCCCCATTAACACCCCCATGATAGATGGGAGTGGGTTAGGGACTCTAAAATATGCAAAAAAAGGAACACAGCCGCAACCCATTGCATTCCTGCGTGCTGCCATTTTCATAGTATGCAAATGCCCCACTACGGTGAGGTGGAAGACTTAATTAACATTGGAATTTGCAATTGGAAGCCCGATTTAAATTTAACAATTGCCATGCAGGTTTCCGCTTTTGCCCTTCCCTGCACCCTTCCCACCTCCTCACAAGTGTTGGAACCAATGCACCCTCTATTATTTTTTATAGTGTGCAGCTGATTCGCTTAAGTGCATGGGCCCTTTAAATTTTTTGAATGGCCACACACAGGCGATATCTTAAAGGAACCAACTCGTGCATGGCCTACGCGTGAACATTTGCAGCTGCGCAGATTAGAAGTAACATTGATTAGAACCCATCACTTTGCAAATGTCTCCACTTGTATTTCTCCTGCCTATTGCAAAGTGAACTGATAAGCATTTAGTGAGATGAAGCCAATATATGTAAATAAGTAAGTATCTAGGGGGCAATTTTCCCTGGATACTTTAGGTGCTAAAGGGCCACTGAGGTGGGGCCTTAAGCTGAAAGGCTGGTATAGCCCATGTTTGCACAAGATGCTATCTTTCTAGGGCCCACTAAGGAGGCTGCACAGCATTTTGGTGTCTCGTGCTTGACCTAATGCACCCACCACACCTCCCCCACCCCACCCTTATTAGCAACCAGTTGATTGGGAGTAATCACATTATTGTAGAGGAATTCGAGTGCTACTTCAAGGCTTGATCTGCAGGAGGGCATGGGGTCAGGTAGAATAGCAACAGCTGCTGCAGGAGAGAGAGAGAGAGAGAGAGAGACAGGAGAAGAGAGAGAGACAGGAGGACAAGAAGGGTGATGTGGCATTCTTCCCCCTAAAATGTAGGACATCTTTCCTGTTCCGAGTCTCTTCCACCAGAACCTCCAGTGCCGCATCCGAGAATGGGCACCCTCTCACTTGTCCGAGTCATCCTGAAGCGTCCTTCTCTGTATCAGCCAGCACATTTTAAACCTTCAGTGGAAGTGGATGTAAGAAGCTGACATATATTGCTCCACAGGAATTGTGTCCAAGTAGTGTTTGAATGCTTAATGTGCAGGACACTGATTTAATACTTCCAGGCCTGTCTTATTAATCCATTTAGCACCTGTTTTAGCCTTTCACCAAAACAACTTCCTCCAGTATATGAATGAACAAAATAAAGTGAATTTCAATTCAATTCAAACTAAAATAGTAGATAGCAAAGCATACCCCACAATATCACTGTCTATTGGAGAGTGTCATTTTGTGGAAGTTTCATTACAGATTGACATGTACCTTTAAATTACTAATTGTATTGAAGCACCTCAGAGTGCAACATGATGTATGTTGATAACTCCAATACCATTGTCTGATTGTCTGCATTGACCATATTGAAATTATTGTAATATTCATTGATTGTATTGATGCACCTTGTGATCCATGTGTAAAAGCTGAATCTGATTGTACTTTTGTGATGGTGATTTTGAAATGTTTTGGAATGTTCTTCCAGATATTTTATGAATAAAGTATATTTTTCCAAAAAAAAATGTACCTTTAAATTTACAGCTCCTCCCGATGTCAGAGGAAACCAGTGGAAAATGATAGGCTGTCTTTCACTTTTGTTATTTTTTGATTTAAGCGTGACATAAGAAATTTGCATATGCAATGTCCAACGTGTGAAGTCTGAAGTGTGACAAATGCATCTCAAACCTTTTACATTTAAAAATACCCCCATTGACTTTACCTTTAAAGTATTTATCTGTATCTTTAAAAATACACATTCTTGTTAAGCCCAGTTTCTGCTTTGTAATATGCTAAAGTCCAGTACTCAATCGATTAATTAAAAAAACAAAGAGTATTTGCATCATTGCTACACATAGAAATCCACAGTGCCACTGATTTCTTATCCTGAAATGGCACACCTCTCAAATGCTCCAATTAAAGAAATAGGAAGAAATAGTTTTCCCATTTGACTTGTATTCTGTACATAATGCATTTTAATGCAGTCATTTCTTGTGATGTTCAAAGCATTGCCCTGATATTGGATTCTAGACATATGGCAAGAATATGTTGTAAGCAAAGCTCTCTGTCAATTACGGTGACGTCTGTGACATGCTGATGTCACTTGCTTTCATCCTGGCTCAGCCTTTGCGTTCACGAGAGAAAAATGTTTTCTTCTTGAGTGACAAGAAAGGGTGGCAAATGGATAAAATAAGTCAAAAGTAAGACTTGGTATCTTTTTGCCTGTTTTTGTAAACAAGCTTGAAGCTTTTTCCAGATGTTATATAGATTTTTTTGATGGTGTCATTTTTATTTTGGACTGGGATAGAGTCAAATTTTTTAAATGTAAGCCTCTATCAACTTCAGTTGTTTCAAGCAGTATAGCAAATATCATAGAACCCACAATTTATCACCAACATACAGTTACCAATGTACTAGTAACTATCCATGTTCAATATGCCACTACAGTCAAAGATACCAACATGCCAGCAATGTCACCCTTCTACCACCATCATATAGCAGTTGCCAGTGAACCAGCATATACAGTCATTAGTCACCAATATACTGTTATTATTGTATCATATACATTCACCAATATACTCATATACAGTTACTACTGTATCATATATAGTCACTAATGCACCATCACATATAGTCACAAATGTACCATCATATACAGTCATTACACTATCATATGTAGATACCAATGTATCATATAGAAGCATCACTGTACAATCATATACAGTCATTACTATATCTTCATAAACAGTCATTACTCTACCATCAGGCACAGTCACTTTTGTACCTTCAGGCACAATCACCAATGTACCATATGTAGATACCAATGTATCATATAGAAGCATCACTGTACCATCATATGCAGTCATTACTATATGTCACATAGATCAGTAATCTTCAAACATTTTAGCAGGCGAGACAGACTTTAGTTCTTTTTCCTATATTCTCCTATATGCTAATATAGAATATATCCTAATATGCTATTCTCCTACATTCCTTTATGTCTAAGATATAAGATTTGATATTCAGTCATTAAACTTCTGCCACCATATGTCACCAATGTAACAATATATAATCACCAAACATAAAATGAAAGACATGCTAATTATATACTGTCACCAGATGATACCCATGATCAAAATACAGAGTCATCAGTGTTTGGTTATCCTCTACAATCACAAAGATGCTACCTCCATATGTACACAATGTGCCACAATTATATCTAATCCTGAACGGACCAGTCCATGTTAATGTACTAATTATAATAACTAATCAGGCGTCAGCTCTGGTTCAGTGGTGGCATGAGCTCTGAGTCAGAAAGTTGTGGGTTCAAGCCCCACTCCAGAGACTTGGGCACACAAACTAGGCTAACACTCTAGTGCACGACTGAGGGAGCGCTGCACAGTTGGAGCTGCCATCATCAAGATGATATCTTCAACCGAGGCCCTTTCTGCCTCTCAGTTGGACATAAAAGATCCCATAGCTCTTTTAAGAAGATCAGTGGAGTTCTCTGGGTGAGATAAAACCAGAAAGTGCTGGAAAAACTCAATAGGCCTGGCAGCATCTGTGGAGAGAACAACAGAGGTAACATTTCGAGTTCAAAATAACTCTTCTTTGGAACCCCGAAGTTCTGAAGGAGTCATATGGGCTCAAAACATTAACTCTGTTTCTCTCTCCACAGATGCTGCCAAACCTGCTGCAATTTTCCAGCACTTTCTGTCTTTATTTCAGATCTCCAGCATCTGCAGTATTTTGCTTTTATTTTAGAGTCCTCCCAGTGTCCTGGCCAATATTTATTCCTCAACCACATCATTAAAATAGCTTATCTAGTCATTTATCTCTTTGTTGTTTTTGGAATATTGTAGCGTTTAACTTGGCTGCTGCATTTTTCTACAATATAACAGTGATGGTGAAGTACTTCACTGAATGTCCTAAGGTCATGAAAGAGAATGCAACTTTTTTCTTTAACCATTGACATGGAGTCATGACAGCACCTTTTTAACCATATCCATTCACCCAAATACATCATCATTGTGAATCATAATGTATCACCATCCTGTAATCATATATCTCAAATGAAAAGCCAATGACCTTACCCATCAGTCACCAATTCATGTTATACATACAGTTAAGGGTCAGCCCCGATTAGAAAAGTTGGTAACGTATCAACACAGTGTTTAGTAATTTCACTAAAATAAAACTGGACCACTAAGTTCAATCAAAAGTCAACAAATGTGACTATTGACAACCAAGAGCACAAACATATAGCATGTCACTAAGCCATAACTTCAAACATCAGAGTAACACCATCACCATAATGTACAGGCACAAATGAGCAGTAAGTACTGCAGACTCTTCCAAAGTGGTAATGCAACATTATACTGTTGGCATTTTTAAAAATTACAGTCACAGTGCTGACATAAAGCTTTTACTAATTGGTTTGTAGTGTGCTACCAGTTTATTGACATTACCTAGTGGAACTGAATTCCCACTGGAAGCAAATGTCAACTTAAAAAAAGCCATTTCTATCTTGTCAAGTTGCTTAGGGTATTGTAGTCAATATAATAGTAAATTTAATTTCCCATTCATTACATCAAACATTATCTCACTTTTTGTTCTGAAACTTGGTTGTTTGATTTTTTATCAATTCCTGAAGTTATTTTAAAATTTTCATTGATCCCAAAAATTGAAGTATGTGATTATAAGTAGCTTAACCTTATTTCAATACATTATTTGAATACTTGCTAAGAAATACAGACAAATCTATTTACAATCACATAATTCTGAGGTCATATTAGACTGTATAGGGATAAGTTTTCAAAGATTCACAGGCTTGGAGATCCACCAGTTGGGAATATGGGGCAATCAAGACTGTAAAGCGATAGTTACATGTCCAGCCTGTGCTCTAGCAAGGCACCTTGTTAAATTACCCTTAAATTTTTATAATAACACTTCTTGTATCTGTTGTTCGTGTTGAGTTGTCAGTAAATATCGTTTTTCTATTTCTTCGTTGATTAAGCATTGCACTGCTTTATAATTGGTTACGATCCACTTTTGTTCTCCAGTCTCATTATTGGAAACCTTTCTCTCAATATTTACATTTTCCAATCAAATTCCAGCAAAAGAATTAAGTAATGGTTTTCCATTAAATTTAAAGTCTGTTGTGCAATCCCACATATTTAGAAAGCGCAGGAGGTGGCCATTCAGTCCCTTGAGCCAGTGCCAGCACTTTGAAAGAGTTATCTAATTACAGCCACGCTCTTGCTCTTTCCTCACCGTCCTGAATTTTCTTCTTTTTCAAGTATATAATCAGTTCTCTTTGGAAAGTTACAATTGAATCTGTTTGCACCACCCGTTCAGGCTGTGTATTCCAGATCATAAACATTTGCTATATTATGAAAATTCTCCTCATTTACCCCCTAGTTCTTTAGCCAATTATCTTAAATAATCATTGGCAGCCCTCTGTCTCCCCCCAGCACACACATAGACACACATCCCAATGTATTCTGTCAGATCTTAAGGGCAGTCTGACCCAGGTGACCCTCTCCCCATACGCAATGGCTCAGCTATAACCTAGCATTTAGAGCCACAATCCAGCTCCTACAAGCCACTGCATTATTGTGCAAACAAACACTATTACTCTGTGAAGCTCGTGTGTGATAAGCAACCACACTCCACCTTCAGGCAGCCATCGCCCCATGAAGTAGCAAAAACCATAGGCTTTTCTGGTCCCTCCCTCCCTTTCCGCAGCAGACCCCTCACCAACCCTCCCAGCTTCATCCTTCATCTGGCTGTTGCTCTCCCCATTTATAGTACACCTCCAACTCAATCTGGTCTCACTACCCATATAAGCGCCACTTCGCACTGATCACCAATATTCTCAAAGCTGTTGGGAAATAAAAGTGAGTTGAGTATAAGACAGGCTGTCAATTATCTATTGTCCATTTTGCACCACCACCTACAAGAATTTCACCTTCATCGTCATTTAAGTGTCATATGTGGATTATGTAAGTGACCTCTCAAAACAACAGCTTCTGCACTCTGACTACTCGACCAGTGTCTTCTGACTATTTATATAGAGACAGTTTTCCTTGGTCTGTGCCTCGGAACAGCAAATATCTGAAATCAGGCTGTTTAAGCATTGGTGCACAGGGGAACCATCTCAGTTTTGGAATATTCAATGCACCCTGGCAATCCTGCACATCTGGGCACAGACCCATGGGACTCCGCCCCCCTCCCCGCCCCATACAATGTGCTCTATGTATCAAAAATGTTATATGATCTATAAGAGACCCTTCAAATACAAACACAGTCTTTACTTTTCAGGGCAAGAATTAATTTGACTTTAATTTCAAAGAGCTGCATAATTTTTTTTGGCAACAGTCGTCCAATTAAAACAGAATATGACAAATAAAAATGGCCTACTCATCCTGAAACTGGAAACATCATTAGTTGGCTTTAGGATTCTGGTTCCATCACAATTCTCTGGAAAAAGAATTCTTCCTTTGGCTTGGTTTAACATTTTGCAATGGGGAGGGAGCAGCAGAGAAGATACAATTAAGTGAACTGACGGTGAAATCAAAATGTTCAAAATGATAATAGCCTATCCTTTAAATAATCAGTATTAGCAAGCTCTTGTATCAATTAATTGAAGATTATGGATTAAAGATTATCCATACTACACAATGTTGCTGCAGGCGTTTTCCTAGAACTTGCCTTTGCTATTAAGGAAATCTGTGGCTTTAAAATAGTACAATGCAAGAAAGTGGCTGAAGAACCTGGTGGGAGATGAAGAGAATTTCTTTTGCATAGTCAGATGTTATAATTTGGAATACATTGCCTGAAAGAGTGGTGGAAGCAGATTCAATAGTAACTTCAAAAAGGAATTGATATATAAAAGCAAAATACTGAGGATGCTGGAAATCTGAAATAAAAACAGAAAATGCTGGTAAAACTCAGCAGGTCTGGCAGCATCTGTGAAGAGAGAAACAGAGTTAACGTTTCGAGTCCATATGACTCTTCTTCAGAGCTAAAGAAGAAGAGTCATGTGGACTTGAAACATTAAAAAATAAACACGCATATAGAGGAATTTTGAAATTTAACCAAAGCAAAACATGCAATTACAAGCAGGAACTATAGCAACAAATAGTCTTTCAATGGAGATGGAGGCTGATGCTGACTTGCAATTGGTGATTGGTGCCTGACTAAAAGGTGTTTCAGGTGTTTCTATTGCTGTTTGTTTCTTTGGAGACTGTGGACTCTCAGAAAACCAGTGGGAACCTGCATTTTAGGAAAGTCCTCACTCTCAGGAGTTTTGCTTACAGGTAACTCATCAGCATAAATCAACTGACAGCAGTTGATTTGGTATGATGACTCTCTGATTTGCACATCGTAAATTCTAGGACTCACCACATGTGTGCCTGTTCCAGCACTCCAAGTACTCTGGCCCAAGTAATTTCATCTGTACCATACCATACCATTTCTTGAAGTGGTTTAGCACCCCTGTTATTGTAATACTGTTGACATTGCTTCATGCTGACAAGTGCCCAAGTGTCTTCCTCAGTTGAATTGCTAGGCTGTAGGAGTATTCCTGCTAAAGGAAATAGTGTCTTACACCTCTGACTCATAAGTTTCTGTGATGGACTTCCACACATTCACTCGGCATGTTGCACCAAACTTCCAGAGCTAGAAACTTTGACCAGATTCCTTGCAGTTTGTGAGGAGTCATTTGACAGTTGTGATGACATTCTCAACTTTGCCATTAGACTGCAGGTAGTGAGATAATAGAACCATAGAACCATAGAACACTACAGCACAGAAAACAGGCCATTCGGCCCTTCTAGTCTGTGCCGAAATATTATTCCTGTAATCCCATTGACCTGCACTCAGTCCATAACCCTCCAGACCTCTCCCATCCATGTATCTATCCAATTTATTCTTAAAACTTAAGAGTGAGCCCGCATTTACCACGTCACATGTCTCAATCCCCATCTCTTGACAAACACTGCAAGTTCTGTGGCTACGAATTCTGAACCTTCATCAGTTACTACCATGACTGGTATTCCAAATCTTGCAAACATCCCTTGAAGTTCTCTCAGAACACTGCACTAGTAACAGAAGTAAGGTTGGCTACTTCTATAAAGTTACTGTAATAGTCACATACAATAAGCAGAGTACTTACATGTAATTCACAAAGATCAGCCCAATCTTTGACCAAGGCCTAGTCATAATCTTGTGTCATTGTAATGGTTCCTTACTTGGAGATCTCCAACAAGCCAAACAGATATCACACTTTGCAATGTGTTGTTTACATGCTGTTGACATTCTGGGCCAATAGAGGCAGTCACAGACTCTACAGGTCGAACCTTCTGTGTCAATGTGTGCTGAATGAGCTACTGACATTAGTTCCTTTTGCATTGCAGCTTGTACCATTAAGTGCTGTCCTTTGAATATCAAATCCTCTCAGACAGTTAGTTTAACTTGAAAGACAAAGTAAAGGTGTAAGAATTTAGGCACCTCCGGTCTGATCCCAGACCAGCTTTGCCAAATGGAATTACTTCAGAACTGAGTCACCCATTTCAGTATGATTAAATTGTTGCCAGCATGAATCTCCAACTGGAAATAATTTGTGATAATCAATAACTTCTAGCTCAGAAGTAAAATCACATATGTTAACATCTGGCAGATATTGTCAATGTATCTGCTAGGATCATCTTCTTGAATAAAGGCAAAATACTGTGGATGCTGGAAATCTGAAACAAAAACAAAAAAATGTTGGAAAAACTCAGCAGGTCTGACAGCATCTGTGGAGAGAAAGACAGAGTTAATGTTTCGAGTCCATATAACTCTGTCTTTCTCTCCATAGATGCTGTCAGACCTGCTGAGTTTTTCCAGGGTCATCTTCTCCCCTTTCTTATAACTTACTTTCCAACAAGAGTTTTGAAGTTTTAACATGATTCTTTGAAGTCTCTTAGGTGCACTATTTAACAGCTTGATAGTATTGATTCTAACGGGCAATGATCCTTTTCAATATTCACGACATTCCAGCCATAGATGTTATCTTCAAATTTAACAGAATGAACACGATCACTAGAAGTTCTTTCTAGATCCATACGTTTGTTCTCTTTACTGCGTTGTCCTTGATGCATACATGACTGGCTGTCCATTTTGCATCAATGCTACTCCAAGTCCACATTAAGATGCACCGCATTGTAAAGTAACTTCTACCTTGAGATTATAATACAATTATATTGATGACCACTATATATTGCAATGCCAATTCATGCAACTCGCCCTGAAACTATTCTTTATCCTATGTTAAGTCTCGGAGTTGCTTCGTTATGTCTAACAGATGCAGGAGAAACTTACTCAGATATTAAGCAAGTCCAAACAGTCGCTGCTGGGTCCCTGCTATATCAGGCAGTATCAATATCTCCAAAACCACTTTAACTTTAGCTGGATCCACACAGTTTTCCATCCTGTAGCAATGTGGCCTATAAAGGGAACTTCCTCCCTACAAAGTTTCACGTTGTCAGTATGTAACACCACACCATGATCGTTGCATCCATATAGGGAAGCTTTTAGATTTTTATCATGGTCTTGGCTCACTAATCCAAGCATTTCTCTCAAACCAACTGTCTCAAAATCATCTGCACTAACCTCTATCCCTTGTAGTCTTTCCACCAGCTAATGCATCTTTCATTGGGAAACTTCTGTCGCTGAGCTGATCCCTAATGGCATATACATACTTCCAGCAGTATCATCCAAAGGTGTGTGGAATCTTGTAAGATACAACAACTGTTCATCTCTGCACACATGCCAAAACCCATTTTGGACATCAAGAATCATGAAGACTTTAGCACCATGTAGGCAGGTAGCTACTTCTTCAATTGCTGGTCAAGGATATTGGTTCTCACTTGATAACTTTGTTTAAGTCTTTAGAATCTAAGGAGATGTGCAGTGTGCCATCCTTCTTAGGTACAGCTACCACTGAGCTGACTCATGCAATTGGTCTTGTTCCGGAAGCAATGATCTCCTGTCTGGCCAGACCACCCAAGGTTTCATTCACCTTATCCCTTAAAACCACTGTACACATCATAAGACCAAGCTAGCTCAGAATGCAAGCTGGAGGACAGAAAGAGGTTACAAAGCAATATAGACAGGTTAAGTGAGTGGGCAATAAGGTGGTAGTTGGAGTATCATGTGGGGAAGTTTAAGTGTTAAGAGTAGAAAAGCAGAATAGTTTTTAAAAGGTGTGAAACTTGTAAATGTTGATGGTCAGAGAGAAGGGGTGAAATACAAGGAACAAGACGAGTTAGCATGCAGATACAGCAAGAAATTAGGAAAGCAAATGGCATGCTGGCCTTTATTGCAAGAGGTCTTGCTACAATTGTACGGGGCTTTGGTGAGACCACATCGGGAATATTGTGTGCGATTTTGGTCTTCATATTTAAGGAAGGATATACTTGCCTTGGAGACAATACAGCAAAGGTTCATTAGATTGGTCCCGGGGATGAGAGGGTTGTCCTATCATGAGAGGCTGGATAAGTTGTGTCTGTATTCTCTGGAGTTTAGCAGAATGAGAGGAGATCTCATTAAAACATTCAAGATTATGAAGGGGCGTGGCAGGGTAGACACTAAGAAATTGGGCGGACTCGTCCCAGACTTGTACTAAGCGCAGTAGCAGCAGGTAAAACAACTTTTTACCCGCCAGCCGCAATGGCGGCTTTTCATGCCGTATAGTCCCAAGTCCGCCGCATTAATTATGCATTCCCGGAAACACGCCGTTTCTATGCCGAGCGGGCTTTCATTCACCCGCCAGGCTATCACCTCGCCACCTCATCACACTGGCACCCGACTTTAAGTCCAGCCACGCGCACACCTCTCAGTGCTCCTAGCCCACGACTGCTGCACGGAGGACAGAATGGCCCCGAAAGGCAAAAAGACTGCAGCCCCAGGTTTTGGGACACATCCCATGGAGGCCCACCGTGATGTTCTCTACCCTCACACTGGCCGCAGGATGGGCAGCTGCATCACCGATCCAGCATGGGAGGCGGTGGCAGCGGTGGTCAGCACCAAAGTCCTGCAAAAGAGGACAGCCACCCAGTGCCACTACAGAATGAATGGTCTCATCCGTTGTGCCAGGGCAAGTCACTCTTCTCACCACTCTCAACTCACACACTCACAAGCCCATCACACGTCCACAGGGATCTCACACCTCAAGGGATGCCACCACTAACTCTCACACACACCCTCACATTTCTATCAGGCTCATATCCTCTCGAGCTCACATCCTCATCGTGTCCATGTCTCTGCTCACCACACAAACATTCCACGCAGTGCCATGTGTCATGCTCACACTCTCTCCATCTGTTTTCATGAAGGAGAAGTTGGCTCACAACAGCAGGGAGTGGTCCCAGGCCAGGCGTGGAGTGGACCACATTAGACCCCTCACTCACTTTGGGGAGCGTGCCATCACACTGGCTGGTGAGGATATGGACCCTGCCTGCGGCGACAGTGATGGCAGTGGCTAACACCCACCTGAGGATCCTGCACCACATCATTCCTCTCTCAACACAACTAAGAGTGCTCTCTCTCCTGCTTTTGACCCTGCTGACATGCACTAATTATCTCTACTTTGGTTCACAGGGACCTCTGCCAAGCGACCGACACCATCAGCCAGCCAGTCCTCAGCTCCATCCACATCCTCACCTCCAGCCAAGAGGACACATCCTTCATTGAAGAGTTGGAAATAAGCAGCCTGGAAGACCCATCACAGCGCTTACCCACACCCTCCACCAGTGCAGAGACACACCTCGGTGGGACCTAGATCGAGAGGTACACAGGGGTCACCACATGGACATGCATCTGCAGCAGGAGGAGACAGGTTCGGCCAAGCTCCCCAGCACTCGGAGGACTGCTGGGGAATGGGCGTCGGTGAGGTCCGAGTCAGATGATGAGCCTCTGGATTTGTCCTTCCAACTCATCCTGGAGAGTCAGCAGAAGGCGGGGGAACAGCACACAGAGCGAAGCCCTCAACAGAGTGGCTCACGAGTCGGAGGAGAGCATCTGCCTGCTCTCTGATGAAGTGGTGCCCATAGGTGCACGTCTGGAGGGCCCCATGGGGAGGATGGCGGATGCCATGGAGACCCTGGTCCAGCAGAACATGGAGATGTGTGCAGACCTGCACTCCATAGCGGGAGCCATGGGTGAGTTCCTGCAGTGGCAACGTAAGAGGGAAACGGGGCATCTCAATGTCCCTCCAGGTGCTCCTTCCCCTCAACAAGTGAGGCTGGGGCCCTTGGGCACCTAAAGGGAGAAGAAGCGACAGCTGGACACCACTGGATCATCCACTCAGGAAACTCAGAGCCTATCTTCTCCCTCTGAGTCTCCTTTGCCTATGAGCCCCTCAACCTCATCCTCTGTCACTGCAGAGGGAGCAGCTGGTCAATGAGTGACTGTGGAGGAAGAACTGTGTGTGTGTGGCAGGACCTTTTGGAGCCTCGTGCCAGCACTTCCCACACACACGGATCCTCCATGTGTCACACTCACCTCACTATCCTGAGCATTTTCAATGCTGCCTGCTGGGGTTCGCTTTCAGTTCTCCATCTGAGCTGAGCTGCATCTCCGCCCACCCATTGATCACACTCCCACGCAGCACCTGATCTCGCCCAACACGACTCTCGTTTGACTTTCGATTTGGACAGCATGGCACTAATTTGATTTTACTTCTGCTCCCCCGTCCTTTATCCTCTCCAAGTCACCCATTTCCTTTGCCCCATCACTGTTGATCCCCCTGGCATCACCTTTTACCTCCCCTCCTTGACCAACCTTGCCTTCAGAGATGTCCATGTGAATATGCACGTTCCCATCCTTCCCAAAAATCCCACCCCCTTCCACATTCACCTCCCCAACCTTCTCCTTCACACCCCCAGGGACCATGTCTGCTTCCAAGTCCCCACCAACCACCCAGTTGTCCCTTCTACCACTACTGTCAAACCCTCACCATCCCACCCTACCTTCTCACTCTGCCCTCGGTCATTCTCGCCATTCCCTCATGCCACGTCCACCCTCAGTTCACTCCCCAGAAGGCAGTCATGGACTCATCAGACCCCACATGTTCACCTAGGCATCCTCCCCTCCAGACACCTACCCCCTTGGAACCCCTTCCCCAACTGGAACCCCTTCCCCCCTCAGGACCCCTCCCCACTCCAGAATCCCTTCCCCCACTTAGTTCTCCCAACCCCCAGGACTCCCCCGCCCCCACTTAGTCCATCCCGTCTTTCGACTCCTTCCTCCAGCTTTAGCTCTTCCTCCAGCCTTGCTTCTTCCTCCAGCCTTACTCCTTTCTCCTTCCCCCTTCCTGACTCCCTCACATGCCCTCACTTCTTCCTCTAGCTTTACTCCTTCCCCCTTCCCGACTCCTCCCTCCACTCTTACTTCTTTCTCCACCCTTACTCCCTCCACTCTCTGCACCCCTTCCTCCCCCCAGGATCCCACCACTCCCTGCACCCCTTCCTCTCCTTGGACTCCCCCCCTCCCCTCACACTCCTTCCTCCCCTCTCCGCATTCCTTCCTTACCCTGGACTCCTTCCCCCCATTGCACTCCTTCCCCCCATTGCACTCCTTCCCCCCCTCTGAACTCGTTCCCTTACACCTTCCACCCCCCCTTACACCATCTCCCCAGTTGCCATCTTCTCCCTTATTTTCCTCCCCTCCCCAACCCTCCCTCCCCCCCTCCCAACCTCCCGCTGACACCTTCATTCCCCCCTCCCAACTTCACCTCCCCGACACCTTCATTTCCCCCCACAACCTCATCCCCATGACATGCCTTCCTCTCCCAATCGACCCTAGGCCTTTCTTTCCCACCCCTTCGACCATCATCCGTTGTGAGCGTCAATGGTGATTTTCCAACTTCAGTGAGCTGCTTCACAGCAGAGCCATGTCCATGAGAATCCACCCAGCATGCCATGGACGTTCCTCCAGTGTGCCGTTGTTGTTGGGCTCCAGCATCTTCTGCTGCTCGGATGTCCGCAGTGTGAGCAAGGTAAGTCCCGACTTCTGCACGTCATAGTTGTTGAGACGTGTTCCACACCAGCTTGTTTTCCATGGTGTGGTTGGATGATCCAATGGTGGGGGTATGAGTCCGGAGGGCTGGCCTTATAATGACATGCTGATGTGTTACAATGAGGTTCCCGACATCCGATGGTGGGAACGCGGCCCTCCATCGACAGGCTGAGCAGACGATTGCAAACTGGCTTCACAATGTCGTGAAACCAATTTTTGGCCTTCTCAACATATTGTCTGCTCATGCCACCGAACATGTCAGACCCCAGCGGCACACAAAATTCCACCCATTGTTTCCCCTGCCTGGGAATCTAAAACAAGGGGACATAGTTTCAGAATAAGAGGCTGATCATTTAGAACTAAGGTGAAGAGAAATTTCTTCACTCAAAAGGTTGTGAATCTTTGGAATTCTTAATCCTATAGGATGATGGGTGCACCATCACTGAATATATTTAAGGCTGAGATAGACAGGTTTTGGTCTCAGGGAACGCTGGGATATGGGGAGCAGGCAGGAAAGTGGAATTGAAGCCCAAGATCAGCCATGATCATATTGAATAGCGGAGCCAGCTTGAAGGGCCATATGGTCTTCTCTTGTTACTATTTCTTATGTTCTCATGGGGTATGTTGGACTGGATCTACTGCCTTATCAAGCCTAGTTCAGTACTTTCATTCAGTTTGTCCTACCCAATCACTGAATACCCAAGGGTGTTTCAGTATTAAACACTCTTCAGTTTGTGGCTTGTGGTCATGGATTACATATACCATTACTCCAGTAGACAATCAAATAATTGATTTCATCATTATTATTGTGTTTAATGATGTTCATGCCCAGGCAGGCCTTCCCACCCAGAAGAAGCCTTATAGTTGTGTTATTAATGAACTTACAGCCCAGCCTGTTCCTACAGTCAACATGTTGAACCAGAATTCATATTTGTCCTAAAATGAGAGACTTGTTCCTTCATATTCTACAATCGATGACTTAAGTGGTTCCATCTTTGCAAGCTTAAAATCTCTTGTTGCCTTTTAATATAGATGGAGCAGTATTATGTTACATTGTGCACCCAGATATATTTGAAATCTTAGGTAGTTTCCAGGCTTAATTGTAACACACTCTGAGTCATCCAAGCCAACAGGATACAGTAATGATAAAGAATTCTTTTGTCCTTGGTTCTTCATCTATTGCTGTAGCTCTGTGTGCAAATGACACCTTTCCGTGGCATTTTTCTGAGAAGTGATTGTTCTTTAACACTTGTTGCACACCTCCGAAACAGTTGGGTACAGCTCTCTTTCGTAGAACTCATGTTTCTTCTCACAGCTGTAGCACTCACATGTCTTTGGGGTTTCTTTAGCGTTGACCCAAAGCTTGCCTCTCTCACATCCTGAGGTTTCCTTGGCTTTAAGTATCACACTCACATTATGTCCTTTCAACTCCCCAGTAATTTTAAGGTGCTCCAACATGTGTGTGAATCTCATCTGTCTTCGACATGGTTAGATTGGCCTCTCGAAGCAGTCTCTCTCACACCCGCAAATCCACAATTCCGAACACGAGTCTGTCTCTAAATATCTCAACAGCATTATGCCCTTTGGTGAGTCTTAGCAGAGCTATGTGCTATACAATACTGGTCACATATTTCACCAACTTAGGCCTCTGAATACAAGCAATGCATTATCTGCAAGCTTTTAAACACACACTTGCAATTACCTAATCACAGTCTCTTAGCCTACTTCATCTTCTCTCCTCTGCTTTTTCAACTTTGCTGATGGCCTTCACTAGGCCTGGCACCTACCTTCTGTTAAATAATTCATCCTGTATCTTGTGAAAATGGACTCATTATAATATACACCACATTGGACACAAACTTCTGTAAGTCTACAAGGCAGCAATGTTGTAATCACACAGAGTACCTTCAGTTGAAGTCAAAGGCTTGCTTTTGCCCCTCCATCACGTGACCTCAGCCTCGCAAGCATCCAATAACATAAAACCTTAAGTAAACTCACTGTACGCATTTCAAACATTAGTAAATGTATAATTCAGAAACACCAACACACGACAGGTCAAGACTGTAATCCAATCCGCAGGTGTAGATTATGTTCATGAATTGGCCTTACTTAATACTAGTAGTTTATTTGATCCTGTGATTAGATTATTGCTTGTAATTCCCTTGCTCATATCCCTTATTCTATAGTGTGATCAATAGTCACTGAGATAGCTTTATGTCAAAGCATATTACAAGGTGAATAAACCACATTTGCTGACATTATTGTTCACATACAATGAAATCAGGCCAGAAACATGCACTGTTTCTATTAAACTGCAGTGAAACACTTCTGCATCATCCTATGTTAAACACCTTGAGGACTACATGGCTCATCTCTCTCTATATAAACTGGATTTAACATGCTCTCCTAATTCAGAGAATTCCATCAATTCAGAGAGTTCATGTCTTTATCCATTTCCCTGGCCTCCCCTGCACATTTGTCTCTTTCCCCATTCCCTGGGATGAAGTGTTGCTGGAACAAGCGTTCCCAGATTTTCAAGGTACAATTTTGAATGATCTTGACCAAAATCAGACTCAAAAAGTAGCCAAATATTTTTGTTATTTGCACCTGGCCAAGAAAACATTTATAAATCAAATGTCATTATCAGCATCACCAACATCAGTCGACACTGTCAAAGCTCCTATGGCTCTTTAAGGCAAGGAACCCTGGTGTGGTGTGTTAGACTGTCCAGTCTCTCTTTCATTGACTTGTACCGTACTATGACTGCATCATGGCTTGCAGCTAATTCAAGGATTAGCCCATCCATCTTTTGATGGTGTTTCCTCCAATGAGTTCCTAATTCACCCTCCTCTGGGAGTTCATCCACCCAAAGCTGTTGACACTTTCTGGAGGAGGCGGGTTACTCACCCGCCACAGCATTTAGTGTTCACCAGTCTCAGGTAGCACCATCTATGGTCATTATGATAACATGTTTTAAGCCTACAAACTGACAAGCTTAACACCTCTTGTGTAACATAACTTCATCTAATACTGTTTAGTCAAATACTGGAAAACGGCCCTTGAAGAGTTTTTCTCTCCAGTTAATATATTCTTTTTCTCCAGTCTCTACAATATATCTATGATTTGTGTATTCCATATTTTTGTTTTTCTATTGCTCCAGATTCTTCATATGTTCCCATTTTTCTTGTCTGGTTTTGCTATATATTTTACAATGCCTTCAATCTCCATTTCTTGTTTCTCCAAACCCTATTAGCCTCTATGCTCACTCCCAGGATCTCTCATCCTGCCAGTCACAACTTTTTTGCTAAGTTTTGTCATTTTTTATTCCCTTGTAGACTTTTTCTCACCAGCTCCACCACTCCAAAATTTAACTTTAATTACATTAAAAACAAACAAGTCAATCTTTCTGATACCCGCCCATCATTTTGTTCTGATGCAACGAAAGCAACATATTATACAAACAGCTCTTTGGTATTCCCAGCCTTCACCTGAAAGCACTTCTTTTTCCCCACTGAGCATGAATATCCAGACCATTGCTGGTTACATCAGCTGTCTGCAGTGTTTTGAACAGAGCTGCACAGTTACAGTGGCCTAGGCTTCACTCTTGCTCCATTATTCAAGATAACAGGAAATGGCTTTTTTTCACTTCTATTTTCCAATCTCCTTCCTTTGTTTGTTTTTGTGGTACTCCATCAATTATATTTATGTCTTTTGTTCATCCTTCATTTCTAGTCACATTTCCTTCACCTCCCTGCTCTTCTTGCATCGTCTCAATTTCGCTCCACCTCATTTCCCTCTTCTTATTTGAGGTCCTTCATTTTTCTCTCTTGCCTTTCAACTCTTTTTAATTTTCCACTCCTATACTTTGCCACCCTTCTGTATTACTTCTCTTGTCTGTTGGCCTTCTCTCTCTCCCTCTGTGCTCTGTTTTTATTTTTATTCTCCTAATTTTTTTTTCCTTTTTGGCTTCAGCAGGCATACCACAGAGCAACAACACAATAGAGCATGAAACACAGTAACAATTGGAGACGGCATTAGGGGAACAGCCCAGCAGAATGGACAAAGGATCAACAGGCCAAGAGCTTAGGCAACGGAGCAAACAATTAGATGGTGGGCAATGGATCAACAATCAGAGAGCACAGGCAATGGAGCAACAATCAGAGAGCACAGGCAATGGAGCAACAATCAGAGAGAGCAGGCAATGGTCAACAATCAGAGAGCGCAGGCAATAGAGCAACAATCAGAGAGCGCAGGCAATGGTCAACAATCAGAGAGAGCAGGCAATGGTCAACAATCAGAGAGCGCAGGCAATAGAGCAACAATCAGAAAGAGCAGGCAATGGAGCAACAATCAGAGAGCAGGCAACAGAATAACAACACACAATTTGCATTTGTTTAGCACTTTAACATACTAAATCTGCCAAAGGTGCTTCTCAGGAGCATTATCAAATAAAATTTAACAGTGAGGCCACATAAAGAGATATTAGCACAGATATTTGGTCAATGGGGTAGGTCTAAAGGAGGGTCTTAAAGGAGGAGAGAGCAGCAGAGAGACTGAGCAATTTAGGAAGGGAATTCCAGGCCTTAAGATCTTAGCAGCTAAACACCAAGTCAAGAGATTGCACAATTGAGTACCAATCCAAGAGCACAGATGGGAAGACTGCATGTCAACTCATTAGAATTGTAATGCTTTACATAAGTGCCAGGTTTTCACGCATGCAGCATTTTTAGCTTACATCAGAAGGTTTACAAATGTAGGGGTTCAACTAGCCTGATACAGAGGAAGGGGAGCACAGATTCAGAAGGTTAAAGATTTTCCGAGCTGGTGTACGGTGCTGTTGAGAAGAGGTAGGTCAAGGAGGCTGATGGAACTAAGTTCATGGACAAATGTGCTGCTGATTGTTTTCATGTGTTTCTTCTGCAGATTGTAGCGGAGTACCTCAATCTTGGAAACTACTTCCTGTTGAAATGTGACTGGAATATTTTTGGTGATGTGCAATGCGGAAAGAAAATATAATAAGGGAGAAAGTTTTGCACAAAATAATGGGTGAATGAGAAAGCAGGAAATGAGCAGTTAAAAAAGGTAAAAATGAGACTGGAATATTTAACTAATGTGGAAGAAAATTGACATTGACTTACAGCCTTGATAAAGATAATAGATCATACACAAAAAAAACTTATAAATTTATGCGTACATACATTGGAAAATTTGTATTTTTTGCAGTATGGTTCTCAGCGAAAGAAACCAAAAGGACACTTGTCACACACAATTGCAAACTATATATTTTTACAAACTAGAGAAGATTTGTGCAAGCAAATAACAAACAAAAATGCTTCTGTCATTTTTCTTATGACTAGTCATTTTCTGAACTTTTAGATAAAGGATTTGTTTTTATATCTTTTTATTTCTGGCATTTACATGAAGTATGATAAGAGGGGCTGACAAACAGCAAACCCAATGATGTGATTCATCCAGAAAGTGCTTGGTTTACATAGAGATATAAAATTGAACAGATGCCCCAGTTTGAGCACACTCAGCAGTACCGCAGGCATATGGAACTGAAGCAACTCAAGAATAAAATGGTACCAAATGTCTTATATTCCACTTAAGCCTGCAGTTTTAGTAAAGCCAATTTAATGCTCACAGCATTTTTGAAATTTATATTTCAAATGATATGCTAACAAGTGCTGAAAGAAGAGACAGATCAGCCCCTAATGGACATTTCTTTGCTTCCCATGTTCAGTCTACAATAGATTACCAGTATCTGTTGATTTATTTCATTGAAGGCAAAATGATTCAGCTTCTTTCTAATTATTAAATCCATTATATTAAAGTAACCAGAGAAACATAGGGCTAGATTTCCAGATTCAACATTGAAATCAACGCTAGTGATGTTTGTAAAAGCATCTGTGAACAGCAGAAGACTTGCACTGAATGTTAGACATGAATTGGAAACAAGCACCATTGTGTGAATGCTCAGATGATACTAATGCTGAAGGCCTTTAGTTTAAGTGTCTCAGTGACATATTTTTTGTTGCATGCTTGGTTGGAATTGCCACATGTGGCACAGGGAGTTTAAGAAGGCATCCCCTCATGTGAGCAATTCCAAAATATACTTTTAAAGCTTTTAATGGAATAGACTATTCAGCTTCCCGACATCTCAGGAACAGAAGTGCACGCTTTAGTAAAATAATCTGTGAAGTGTGGTATCATGCCATTACTACACCGTCTCTAGAGTGGAGTTATTGGCTGCCGACCACAGTGCCAATTCAGATGGAGCTGAATGCCAATTACTTTTTTTAATTTGCTGCCACTTGACATAACCGATTAATGGAACTGGTCCTGTACCCCCCCAACTTCAGTGTTACTGCACAGTGTGCCACAGTTGTGATTCCAGATCTGCAGCTTTGTACATTGCCATGATTGTGTTGTCAATGTGGAGATGGTGGTAAAATAATACTGCCTGAAACGCTTACGTTAGTTTGTGGCATCTGATGTGCTAAGGCCCCATCGCATTGAGGAACCAGTAGCATCACAAATAGAACTATCACTGACAACACCAGGAAAGGGGGCCCACAGCTCGATCCATACTTTCCCTTGTTCCTGATCCTGACCATCAGCAGTCGGAAGCTGGTCATCAAGGGGCCCAGTAACCCAACATTTTCCTTTCTTTGTTTTATTTTGTTGCTATCAGAGATGATCACCTTCCCTGCATCGCCATCCATAGCACAGCGCTCCCTGGGAACCCAGAAAACCAGTTATGGCCATGGTGGGGTGGGCCCACTGAAATCTGTTGTGAACCCCAAACAAGAAGAAAGGTGATTGTACAAATGGCACAACTTATAGGGAAAGAGGAGGGGAGTGGGACTCTTTCAAAGAGCAAGCAAAAGTGCGATGGACCAAGTGGCCTCCTTCTGTACTGTTTGACTATGGCCTATTGCCTCAACTAACGTGTCATATACCCCCAAACTCTTATTCCTCCAGAAATGTATCCAATTGCCTCTTGAGCCTGTAAATATTTGCACTTTAATGGTCATCCCTACAACCAAGAGTGAAAAATTCCCCCTGAATTCCAAATGCCCCATTCTTAACTCTTGTCTCTTAGCATTTTGCATCTTTCACCACCGTGAGCAGTTTTGTTACTTCCTTTTATAATCTTGAAGTGTCTTCATTTCTAACAAGGAAACGGTCAATTTTCTTCCCATTCCTTGGCTCAGTGGTAGCTCTCTCGCCTCTGGGTCAGAAGGGTTCAAGACCAGCTCCAGAGACTTGAGTTCATAATCTAGCCTGGCACTTCAAAGCATTAGAGGGAGTACTGTATTGTCATGTGTGCTATTGTTCAGCTCTCGGGGCAATGTAAAAGCTTTGATGGCACTCTTTGAAGAACTGGGGAATTCTCCTTGCTACCCTGACCAATATATATCGCTCCACCACCATCACTTTCGCCATCATTATCTCATTTGCTGTTTGTGGGGCATTCCTTTGCACAAACTGGCTGTGACAGTTCCCTACATTACAACAGCAACTACACTTCAATGAAGTATTTAATTGGATGTAAAGCGCTTTGGGACATGCTGAGGTTATAATGTCCTTTCCTTTTGCTCATAAAATTCCAAGTGTCCAATATGATCTTTATTACACTC
Organism: Cetorhinus maximus; assembly: GCF_964194155.1. Lineage (NCBI taxonomy): Eukaryota > Metazoa > Chordata > Chondrichthyes > Lamniformes > Cetorhinidae > Cetorhinus > Cetorhinus maximus. The sequence goes on from NC_135880.1 coordinate 136,156,854, forward strand.
ATACCTTTACAGAGCAATTTCCATCAATTCTACCTTCCTATCAATAAGTGGCCAAAATAACACTCGGTGTTTAGAGATGAGGCTTCATATTTGCTCCAGTAAAAAGCATGAATTGTATTGTGAACACTTGCAGGGTAGGGTTTTAGTAAACCCTAGAAGAAATATTGAGCACAGCGAGACTCTACAGTTAAATATGTCAAATGCTGGTTCATAATAGATTGTGCCTCAAACATACGGTTTTGCCAATTCCTCAGGGTAGACAGAGGTTTCAATTGGTCTCTCAGGAAAGTATTCACTGGACGGATCTTCATTGTCTAAGTATCCCGGCAGCGTCAATGAGCGGAAACACTCGGGGAGATCAAAGCAGCGACGTGGGAGAGCTTGGTCTACCAGCCGGTTGTTCCTGCAGCATCCACCGTCCTTTAACAATAAATGAATCTCCAACACGGTTGATCTCACCGAAATTTCACTAGGTGATTAACGACAAAGAAAGGCTTCACCACGAGCCCTTCAGTGACTGAAACTGAAACAATGTTAGAAACGGCGGACACCAGGGGGTGTGGGGCTGTGTGACAGCTTCGCCCGTGCCGCAGGGATCCTCCTTTTCTCAGTCAAAGGCACTTTGCATCTGTTTTGCAAAAAATAAACTTTCAGTCGGGTGCACAGCCTCCGTTGACAGACTGTGCAAGTCAGGCTGCTTTATTGAAGCAAAGTGTTTCTAGCCCTGCTGCTATATTAATGACAGTGAAATGTAGAAGAGAGAACTCCTATGGTCACTCAGATTGTCAGGGGTAAATTGGCCTGCATTAATCAGCAGATAACTCCCATCAAGTCCCTTCCAAAGTCCCTCCTCCCTTTAAACTGAGACGAGGAGTGAAGGCCCCCTCTTTTGTATAACAATCCACGACAGATGTCCTTGTGCTGAGACTCAGCAACAGATCTCCCACCAAGGCACAACATCTGCTCGAAGTCCATTTACTCCAGGAAACAGAGGAGGGAAAATTGCTCTTTAATTCATGCAAAAAGCCCTACAGACATTGCCTTCCGTTTATCCCTGTCAACCAATATTCTGTGACCCACTGGGTTAAGCGTGAAGCTAATCTGATAACAATCAAGTGCAAGTAAATACAGAAAGAGTAACAATGGATTTTTTAATCATTTCAGTTCCTCCAGGTCAATTGCCACATGGGGCAGGAACAAACTGAGATTCTGCAGGTCAAATGGAACTGGTGGATATGAATATTCTGGGAATAAGGGACCAGCACTACTGCAGGTGACAGTGAAAGAGCCGCACTATTAAAGGGGTCAAAAGTACAAAGTCCAGAATCAAGACAACTGCTGTCCTGTTGCAAGACATATTAATTCCTGCACAATAGCTCAGGTCTGTAATAGAAAGACCTTCCATTTACACCATTCACCTTCACATTCACAAGTCCTTCACAGGCAAAGAATTGCTGCTTTTTTTTAAAGAGTGTTTTGTAGACAAATGTAGCAGTCAATTGCACACAGCAAGATCTGACAAACAACAGATAAATGACCAGTTAATCAGTTAGGGGTCGAAATAATGCCACGGGATCTCTTACGCCCATCTGAAAGAGCAGACGGGGCTTCACTTTAACATCTCATTGAAAAAGGGTCCTTGCATTTATATGTTGCCTTTTACGACCTTTGGATTTCTCAAATGTTTTAGTCAATTATGTCCAGAATCTTCCATTCTGGACGGGTGCCTTGCCCACTGCCTGAAAAAGCGGCGAGATGCCCGGGCTGAATCTGAGGAGCAAGGCCCGCTGTACCTTATGCCCATGGCTGCTGCCAGAACACCATCCCCCTGAAGTCCCAGGATCGAGGGGCGACCCAGGAAAAAGGTAAGTGCTGGTGGGGAGGGGTTTAACGGAGAGAGGGTCCCTGGGAGTCGATAGCAAGGGCAGGGGGAGGTGGTTGTCAGTGGCCATCCCCTGCCCCATGTCCATGCCCTTGATCATGTATAGGTTAGTGCAGATCGAGGGGCCTTCCCCTCCAGCCAACATGCAGCCGCACAGTTCTCCCAGGCCTGCAAGCTGCATGTCAACAGGCCCAACGGTTCCACCTGGAAGATTGCACCAGAGGCAGGAAGAGGCCCTTAAGTGTTTATTAATTGGCCACTTGAGGGATTCAAGTGGAGGTGGGGTGGGCCTCCTCACCCAGAACTTCATTCCAGTGGAGGCGGGGAGGCTTTGGTTATCAGAGGATTGTGATGCCAACCCACCAAATTTTCAGGCCCTCCCACCTCCTTCCTCACCTCCTGCAGGGGCACAAGATTCTAGCCATAGTAACTGTTATAATGTAGGAAGCCAATATGTGCATAAACAACAATGAGATAATGACCAGGTAATTTGACTTAGTGATGCAGTATTGGTTAAAGGGCAAATATTGTCCAGGATACCGAAAAGAAATGATCTGCCCTTCTTCAAATACTACCATGAGATCTTTTCCCTTCACTGAAAGGAAAGGTGGAGCCATGGTTTAATATCTCATCTGAAAGTCAGCACTTCTAACACTGTAGCACTCCCTCAGTACTGCACTGAACTAGCAGCCTTGATTATGTGCTCAAATCCTGGAATGGAAATTGAATTCACAATCTTCTGATTCACAGATGAGTGTGCTATCACTGAGCCTAGCTAATTAAAATTGTTACAGGTCTAAGACTATTCTGCACTAAATGTAAAATGTGAAAAATCAAACTGGCACACACACTTACAAGTATATCACTACAAAATGTTCACTTCCTTTGACATTCAAGCAAATGATCAGGATTCTAGTCTCTACATTTTTGTTTTTTTGCAGTGCAGAGCAAACGAACATCTACAAGGGATGTTGAATTTCTTTGCAGTCAGCTGCAGATTATTCCTTGATAAATCTACAGTACTGGCATCACAAGACATTATTAACCTTTTGTGAATGTCACTACACATCAAGGATATGGTGTGCACACTGACAGCTGCTGCAAGCACACAGGGAAAGCAGGGCTAATATTAAACAATAAACATGTACATATGCTGGGTGTCCAAGAAAGAATGAAAAACCAAGGAGTTTCCAACAGTAACCTAAGAGTTTCAGGCATCATCAAACTCTAAACCAAAACCTAAATCACAGGCATCCATTCACTCTCCTCCTGCCTTTCTTCCCTCTCCTGAAAATGGTGACTTCTGCTGAGCTATTGTTTCGCTTCACCAGTGGCTCTCTCAGGCAGCTTTCCTCATGGGAGTGCTAGCAGCCTATTTGACCATGGGAGCATCACAGCCCCAGTCCCCCCTCCTCCATCCCACCTGCCCGCAATCCCCCGCAACCCTCACCTCACCAGCCTGTCTTCATATGATGTCTATATGATATCTGCAAGTGTGCAGTTTCCAGGGGGAGTCACTGGAAAGTGAACTGAGAGTGGAAATACAAGTGAATGCTTCCCATTCCCAGCTGGGTTAACATAGAGCATTTGGCCCTCCATTTAGTGTCCAACTGTGAGGCTTCTTCTACATTACAATGAAAATACAATTCAGAAATATTTAATTGTCTGTGAAACATTTTGTGAAGTCCTAAGGCTATGCAAGGAGGCATTACATAAATGCATGTCTTTCAAGTTTTTCTTTTTTAACTATCTGTATTCATAAAGTAAGCTTTTATTTTGTACATTCATTCGCTTCTTTAATATATCCATTTTACTGGCTTGTATAGATTAGTATATGGTTCATAACCGCTTGGAATAAATGAAAGGGCATGAATTGAAGGTGGCCTTTTTTACATAGGTTAGAAATTATTTGGGAGGTTGGAGACAGAGAGTGGGGATAAAGAGGTAGGTATTCTGACTGGCAGGCTGTGACAAGTATTCTGGGGCCTCATTTCACCATATTTATTAATTACTTGAATGAAGGAATAGAGAGTTGTATATCCATGTGGCATAAAAAGGGCACCTGGGTGTCCTTGGGCTGGCATGGACAAGATGGGCTGAATGGCCTCCTTCTGTGCTGTAACTTTTCTATGGTTCAATGGTTCTAAGTTAGGAGGCACAATGAGAAATGCAGATGGGAGCAGGAAGTTGCGAAACAACATAGGCAGATTAAGTGAGTCGGCAAAACTATGACAGATGGCGTTTAATATTGGCAAGTGAGAGGTCATTCACTTTGGACCTCAAAGATAAATCAGGATATTTTCTAAATATGAGAGATTAGGGACTTCAGAAGAGCAAAGAGGTTTGGAAGTCCAAGTACACAAATCATTTAAAGCTAGAAGACAGGTACAAAAAGGCAGCCAAACAGTCTAATGGAATGTTGGCCTCTATCTCAAGGTGGCTGGAATACAAAAGAGTGAAAGTTATGCTTCAGGGGCATATAGGCTTCATCAGGTTCCATCTAGAATTCAGTTCAGTTTTAGGCACCATATCTAAGGAAGTATATATTGGCAAAGGAGGAGTTGCTGCGCACATTCACCGGAATGATACCGGAACTCAAAGACATGTTTCCTTTAAGGATATTGAGGTGTTTAAAATGTTAAAAGGAAACTGTAGGGGAGACAAAGGTAGCTTATTTCCTCTGATGAAGGAGCCAAAGACAAACAGGCATAACTTTAAAATGTGAGCTAGACTAGGAAAATCTGGAAGCACTTTTTCATACAATAGAGACAGTAGACATCTGGAATTCTCTGCTCTAAAAGGTTTTGGACACGAAGCAATTGGAACTTATAAGACTGAGATTGATAGATTTTTGTTGGGTAAAGGTTATCAAGGGACATGGAATGAGGTACATATCAGCAATGATCTAATTGAATGAAGAAATGGGCCCAAGGGGCTGAATGGCCTACTCCTGTCCCTGTGCTCACTCTTTCGAAAATAGGCACTTGGAGTCCACATTTAACAAATTTAAGAAAAGATTTTATATGTGGTGGTTAATGAGCTATGAGCTCATTAGATTGTACAGGAGTTTCAGAGTCCCTGAGGTTATTTAGATTACAGCCTGCTTTTACAATACCCTGGACTCAGAACGCCTGCACTGTTTGTAAATGTTACTTACTGATATTGTAAAGCTGTCTCAGCCAGTGATAACAAAGTTCATTAAAATCATACGCTCCCTCTGATAAAGTCGAGTGCGTATGAGGAAAGTTGTTGGTAAGAAATCCTCATATGAAAAGCAGAGTTAGAATAAATCGAGACCGTCTCGTTTGGTCAAACATGAGCTTTAATTCTCATTGCTCATCAACCAGAATCCACTGAAACTTCCAACCAGCAAGCTAGTTATTCTATTTCAACCTCTGATTTTTCTTTCCCACTCTGCTAAGGTGCTGAATCCCTCCCTCCTCCCTTGAAGATGCTGAATTTCTCTCTCCTCCCCTGAAAGAACTAATTCTGTATCCTTCCTTGAAGCTGCTGACCCAACACACTCCTCTGAGAGTGCTGACTCTCTCACCCCTCCCTGAGAGTGCCGACTCTCTCACCCCTCCCTGAGAGTGCCGACTCTCTCACCCCTCCCTGAGAGTGCCGACTCTCTCACCCCTCCCTGAAGGCGCTAACTCTCTCACCCCTCCCTGAAAGTGCTGACTCTCTCACTCTCTCTCTCTCTCTCTCCCCTGAAGGTGCTGATTCTCTCTCTCTCACTCTCCTGAAGGTGCTGACTCTCTCTTTCCTGAAGGTGCTGACTCTCTCTCCCCTGAAGGTGCTGACTCTCTCTCTCTCTTCCTCTGAAGGTGCCGATTCTCTCTCTCTCCTGAAGGTGCTGACTCTCTCTTCTCTGAAGGTGCTGACTCTCTCTCTCTCTCTCCTGAAGGTGCTGACTCTCTCTTCTCTGAAGGTGCTGACTCTTTCTTTCTCTCCTGAAGGTGCTGACTCTCCCTCTACCCTGAAGGTGCCGACTCTCTCCCTCCCCTGAAGGTACCAACTCTTTCTCTCTCTCTTCCCCCTGCCACCCCTCCAAAGGTGCTGACTCTCTCTCTCTCTCTCTCTCTCTCCCCCTAAAAGTACTGACTCTCTATCTCTTCCTCTGAAGGTGCTGACTCTCTCTCTCCCCCTGAAGGTGCTGACTCTCTCTCTCTCTCTCTCCGCTGAAGGTGCTGACTCTCTCTCTCTCCTGAAGATGCTGATTCTCTCTCTCTCTCTTCCTCAGAAGGTGCTGACTCTCTCTCTCTCCCCTGAAGGTGCTGACTCTCTCTCTCTCTCTCTCCCCTGAAGCTGTTGACTCTCTCTCTCTCCCCCCGAAGGTGCTAACTCTCCCTCCCCTGAAGGTACTGACTCTTTCTCTCTCTCTCCCCCTGAAGGTGCTGACTCTCTCTCTCTCCCCTGAAGGTGCTGACTCTCCCTCTCCCCTGAAGGTGCTGACTCTCTCTCTCTCCCCTGAAGTGCTGACTCTCTCTCTCTCTCTCTCTCCTGAAGGTGCTGACTCTCTCTCTCTCCTGAAGGTGTTGACTCTCCCTCCCCTGAAGGTGCTGACTCTCTCTCTCTCTCTCTCTCTTCCTCTGAAGGTGCTGACTCTCACTCTCTCCTGAAGGTGCTGACTCTCTCTCTCTCCACTGAAGGTGCTGACTCCCACTCTCTCCCCTGAAAATGCTGACTTTCTCCCCACTCTGCCTGATTCTCTTTCTCCATTCCTGGAGGTGCAGGGAGCAACTCCAAAGGGGGCCATCATCTAGCAATCATGCAGTCAACCATCTTTCAAATATCACAAAAGAAAGTAGGCGTTTTCAGGCAATTTGTCTGCATGCAGCATCATAACCGAGCCCTATTTCAACCTCTCCCAATACCCATGTACATGCACACACGCGCGCGCACACACGCACACAGACATAAATGCACATATACAGACAGACATACACACACCCACACACAGACATAAACACACACATGCACACACACACACACACAGACATAAACACACACACACGCACACAGACATAAACACACACACACAGACATAAATACACACGCACACACACACACACACACACACAGACATAAACACACCCACACACGCACACATACACACACGGGAGAGGTGGTGACATAGTGGTATTGTCACTGGACTAATAGGGATGTGCAATAAATGCTGGCCTAGCCAGCGATGGCCACATCCCATGAACGAATAAAAAAAAGCATACACACACACACACACACGAGCTTTATTTACCAAACTAAGCTCAGTCTAAGAGCATAACCCTTAATCACATAATCTGTTTTATTGTAAAGAATGTCTTGCATTTTTATAGCATTTTAGATGACCTCATTCCATCCCAAAGCATTTTGCAGACAAGGAATCATTTATGAAGTATAATCACTGTTGTAGTGTAGGAAGAATTCATAGTCTTAATTTGTGTGCTATCATTTTCGCGGGGAAATATGTATTTAACTGTGCATGTACATACACCAGAATTGCTGTCATTTTTAGTTGCCATCAGTTGTAGTGACAGCGAACACTGACAGTTTCACCATCATTACAACCTCAAAATCTGGACCATAGTGTCTTTCCTCTGGGTCAAAATGTTGTAGGTTTGAGTCCCAGAGCAGAACTTAGACAGTTAGGCTGACATCCAATGCAGTACTGAGGATGTGTTGGATTGCTAGAGGTGTTGTTTTTCAGGGAGATCCCACCTAGAGCGTTGGATATCCAAGTTTGCAGATGATGCTAAGTTAGGAAATACAGTAGGGTGTGTTTAAGGGAACAGTGGGCAGAACTATTGTAGATGGAGTTTATTATGGGGAAGGGTGAGATTTTTCATTTTGGATCCAAGAAAGCCAAATTAGAGTATGTCCTCTATGACTATGACTCTATATTAAATTGCACTTGTTTATATGCATAATAAACACAAAGTTCAGCTAGTAAATGCAGGGCCTAGCTGAATTTTAGAAAAGGTTCCAGGATTAGTCCTAAATGAGCTGATCCCAGCCTGAATGGGATATTTCTAGCAAAAGTAGAAAATGCTTTGCATAGAATCGTTCTGTAAATGAAATTACAGCTAACAGATTGGTTAGAATCCTAATCACTGGTGAAAATAGAAAGGATACAGGGGATGGAGCTAAGCTCCTGGCCCACACAGCAACATGATGTGAACTGAACATTAGTGAAGGATTATAGACCCCCTTCCCTTTAAATCATTCAAAAACTGAATGTTTCCATCTTGCTAACATGCCACTTGGAGCTGCATTTTTTAAACAATGTGCTTGTGACATACTGTAGTTTAAATGTTTAAGCAAACCATTGCATTTTCTCTCTATAAGACAGCAAATCGAAGTTAGCTAAATCAGTTGGAAGAGGAAATATTGTTAAGCAGGCTCGTGGGGTATAGTTGAAATGTTATTAGCAATAATGTACCAAGCTTTGTTACAGATCTTGGGCTGGACCGTACTTCATATTCATTAGGATCTTCATTGAGGGTACAGGGCACATTACACAACCCAAATAAAGTTCCACAGCACAGAAAACTGCAAAAGCAGCACTTCAGAAAAACACCATACACAACAAGCTCGTATAAAACGTGAAGCCCTCCAATATTGCTTGGAATTGAACTGCGTATCATCATCCTTTTCCCAGTATTCATATTTCAGTAAATAGGACCACAGCTGGAGATCTCTGTCCTGCGATCACTGTCACCCTATTAACTCCTGCCTACAGCAGTCTTTCAATTAACTGGCAGTGCAAACAATGTCTCATTGAATATGCCTGGACATACACCTCTGTTCCAGCACAATACTTTCCAAACTTTACAAGTTATAAAAGCTTACACAGCACAACCAGGGACAGTAAAAGTTAGAGGGCCTGGAAAAGCATTTGGTTTTGTACATAGGTAATAAAACAAAGACAATGAAAAACTGTTACATTTCCTCTGCCTCCTATATACAACCAAACATAGAGTTATCAAGAAAAACAGCAAACTTTCATTCAGGGTAATTTGTGCAACACGCAGTTCTACTTTAACACTATGCAAGTAGATCACTAAAAATATATAAAACAGTGAGGCAATTTCATTAGCTTGCAAGATATTGATTAGCAGAAGCTTTTTTAAACTTCAAACAGCTATTAATTTCAGCATAAGTCACATAACAGCCTAACCCTTTTCCCTCAACTGAAAAACATACTCTTGCACAATGTGCTTGCTTATATAAATTATAATCAATTTGAATTTATTTATTTCCACTTGAAATTATACTTTTGTAATATCACACAGATCATGCTCCATCATTCACAGTGCTAACCAGTTCCAGGCATTATTGTTTGAATTCTGAATATTCCCCTTTACTTCACACCTGTGAAGAGTTTGGATTTAATGGCAAAAGCACAACTTTCTTCTTGTACAAGGGGAAAGTATTTGCATTTCTCTCACTGATATGGTAACATTCTACTTAGTTCCCCAAAAGAGAGTTTTTATTTCAATCTGGTGTTCTTGCACTTACCTTCATCGCGTTTTCTCTTGTTCTCAGCGCTGGAAGGTGTAATCCCCAGAATGCCACTGATGGAGTAGGAAGATCCCGCAGGGTCCGTGGCGGCAGAAGGAACTGGAGTTACTGCCACTGTGCTTGGTGCTGTGCAGAAGCAACAACAGCAAGCTTTAGTCAGTATAGACAAATAGCACACCAAGATCTGGAATGTCCTCCTATGTAAAGCCAATCCAGCACACTCAATGATGACTTCCCAACCAAGGTTGAGTTTCAAGAATGATAAACACACAAAGCCACCTGCCACACTTAGGATGAAAGTAATTAATTCTTGATTAGGTTTGCAGACATCCAATACCTGGGAGAGAATAAGTAAACCTAATTTGCAGCTATGGAGGCAATTTTAGCTCTAACCAAAATTTGCACTGGTTCGTCAAAGCCATTCAACTCTACATATCTGGTCTTCCTTATACTTTAGACAAATAGACAATAATAAGGGTAATGTTTTCTCCAAGATCATCGCCAGAGATCACAGGTGGATTCCAGTCCTTATGACAGAACTGATGGCCCATGGATTTTTAGAGCCCAGTTTTCTCACCTCAGTGAAAGAGCAGCAGACTACACATGTGAAAACACCTCAAAGTCAAACAATCAGCATAACTGGCTCTACAGTCCCTGTACAATTGTTTTTGGAGCCAAAGCCTGAAGCTGTCTTCCTGTAGCTCCAATAGTTCTGCTTGGCCAGTGCAACACTCTCCATGTTACATTATCTCAATTATTTGTACACTCAACTCCCAACTTAAAGATCTTGATTTGAAGGCATACAGGTATTAGTCCATTGAACCCAATAGAAACCGATATATATTCATCTACTGAACCCATTAGAAGCCTATGGATATTGGTCTATTGAATCTATTAGAAGGCAATAGATATTGACCTATTGAAACCATGGAAACCTATGGATATTAGTCCATAGAATTCACTAGAAGTCAATGGATATTGATCAATTTAACCAACTTCCTCGCTTGGGTTGGTCTTGACAGTCTTTAACAGGTCACTAGATAAAGTACCAAGTAGATCAAAGCTATTCTATTGAAAGAAATGGACTACACTTTATTACTGACTGAGGGTAAATTATTAAGTTTGATACTGCCTATAGGCAAATTGAATGCTAAAGCTCACTGTCCAAGCTGGCACATGAAGGCACTCAGTTAAGGTACTGGGAATTTAATTACCTGTGGAACTGTACCCCAGAATGAGATACTGTCTTCAGGTAAAGCAGTGAGAATGGAGCAATGGGCGGATGGGAGTTTGGTTAAACACAAGCAGGAGAGCAAGAAGGGATAGAACAAAATGAATAAGAATGAACGTCCACACGTCTTTACTAAAGAGGCTGCAAACACTGCGTTTGTATTGTGTATCGTTAGTAACCCAACTACGAAGAAAAAAACCTTCAATGAAAACTTCAGTCTCAGTTTTTGAAAAGTGCTATAGTGCCTAAAATCCCCACTTTTGCAGCACAGTCAGCCCTGAGTCTGGCCATCGATGGTCCACCAATGCTGTAAATCACAAACATACAGAAGCACAGAGGGTTATGCTTAAAAATTACGAATTTTAAAAAAGCTCCATTTTAATAGAAACCTGAATCTCATGCTGCAAACTGCAAAGGCACAATCAACACAGGAGAAACCGAGGAACGGGAATTAAAAGAAAAGAAAAAAACTTACATAACTCCTTAGTGCCTAATGATGCAGAAAATGTAATGAATTGCCCCCTTTGTGGATTTATTACTTTAATTACATCACATTCAATGGCCATTCTATTGCCACTTTAAATTTTAGATTTCAATTTTGTATTACAATGTGAAATCTTTTTATCATAATAATCTTCAGACTTCAGAACCCAAGTTATATTGGTGAATTTCATTTGAAATATTAAGTTGCTTAGAAATACAGATGCAGTGGTGAATTTGAGCATTCTGACTGTTAAACAGAAAAACCCAACCATAATAACAATCAGGTTACGTTTCAGTTATTACTCAAATGAGTAGTAACTAATTAGAGGTTAATCTTCCTATCATGTTTTGAGATCAGCTGCAATCTGATCAAGGGTGAAATCAATAGTGACCTGATGTATATTCATATCAAGGCTAGACATGGCCAGGTCCAGGAGATGAGTTTTCCATGAGATACTGTAGATTAGCAGTAGCAGAATTGTATTCCACCACAATCTGTAAACTGATGGCCCAGCATATTCCTCACTCTAGCAGTACCATCAACTCAGGGCTCTTCCCAGGAATGCACATTGAGATAAATATCAACTGCTACTGGAGGAGAATCAACTCAATGGAAGACATTCTGTAGTCTGTCAGAAACTTACTGGTCTTCCAGTACAAAGAGCTGGCGATGATCAAATGTTTCAGACTGGCATATTCCAAGGTCAAGGACCACATGCTGAGGGACACACCAAAACTTTGGGGCAGCTTCTGCAAAGGTTAAATGGGGAAAAGACACTAAGGCCTTCCCACCATAATATACCAAGGGGTTGGAAACCATGGAAAACCCAACAGGCTGTACACACCAGTGAAAGTTTGACATGAAATGTAAATGTACATTGTAAACAAAAACTTTAATGGCAAGGGTAGTGAGACACCCTATGTAGAGTGTTGAAAGAAACTTAGCTGTATTGCACTTCATGTAATGTCAAATTTGAACTGTTATGTAATGAACATTTACAAATATTATGAATAAAGTATATTTTTGGAAAAGAAAATTACCATTAACCCAAGGAACCAACTGTGGTTCAATGAGCAGTGTAGAAGAACATGCCAGGAACAGTACTAGGCATATCTAAAAACCTAGCAAAGCTACAGCAAAGGAGTATATGCATGGGGAATAGCAGAAGCAGCATGCTATGGACAGAGCTAAGTGATTTTACAACCAACGGAACAGATCAAAGCTCTGCAGTCCTGCCACATCCAATTGTGAGTGGTGATGGACAATTCATTAACCAGAAGAGGGGCCTCCATGAAGGTCCACATCCACCATGATGGGCAGAGTCCTGCAACTGAGTGCAAAAGATAAGGCTGAAGAATTTGCAACAACCTTCAGCCAGAAGTGCCATGGGTGATCCATCTCAGCCTCTTCCTGAGGCCGCCACCATTAATCAAAGCCAGTCTTCAGACAATTCGATTCACTCCATGTGATACCAAGAAGTGGCTGAGTGCAGTGGTTACAGCAAAGGCTTTGGGCCCTGACAAAATAACAGCTGCATTGCTGAAGACTTGTGCTGTAGAACTAGCCATGTCTCTAGCCAAGTTGTTTCAGTAGTTACAACACTAGTGTCTACCTGAGAATATGGAAAATTGCGCGTATGCCCACAAAAAGCTGGGAAAATCCAATCCAGCCAATTACTAGTCCATCAGTCCACTCTCAATCATTAGTGAAGTGATAGAAGATGTTATCAACAGTGCTATTGCGAAGCCCTTACTCAGCAATAACCTTCTCACTGGTGCTGAGTTTGGATTCTCCAAACATGGGCAGAAGAGCTGAATTCCAGAGGTGAGGTGAGAGTTACTGCCCTTGATATTAAGACAGCATTTGACTGAGTGCGGCATCAAGGAGCCCTAGCAAAATTAAAGCCAATGGGAATCAGGGGGAAAACTCATCACTGACTGGAGTCAAATCTAGCACAAAGGAAGATAGTTCTGATTGTTGGAGGCCAGTGACTGAAGTGTGTACCATCCATAAGATGTGCTGCAGAAACTCGCCAAAGCTTCTTCAACAACATCACCCAAACCCCCAGCCTCTACCATGAGAAGACCAAGGACAACAGGTACTTGGGAACACCACCACCTGCAAGTTCCCCTCCAAGTCACACACCATCCTGACCTGAGAATATATTACCATTCATTCACTGTCACTGGGTCAAAACAGGGACTCCCCACCTCACTGTGGATATACCTTCACCAAATGGGCTGCAATGGTTCAAGCAGGCAGTTCATCACCACCTTCTCAAGGACTGCTAGGGATGGGAAATAAATTGTGACAGTGACATTCACATCCCATGAACGAATTAAAGAAATAATTTTAACCAAATTAATTCTTACTCTTTTTGTTCAGTAAATACATTAAAAGATGTGACCATTTGATATATGGACATATTCAAAATTAGTAAACTTCAAAAAGGAGTCTGAGTAATGTCTAGATACAGTGAAATAATTATGATTTTAGCCCACCTAATTCTCGGATCATACATAAAGTAGAGAGAATAAGATGCTAAGATCAATTCACTAAAAATCAATTATATTCAGTATACTTTCCATCCAACTGAAAGAAGAGCACAAAGTCTGTCAGATGCACAACAAATGTCAGCGTTTGGGGGCATATTTGCAAATTCTGAGTGCAGAATTGTTATCAGTGTTCCCAGAACAGCTCCTTATCCTGAAGCACTGGCCTAGGTCACATGTGAACAATAGGTACTCTCCATGGAACCTTACTCCAGCATGAGTTGTTGTCATCAGGCATGCAGGGAGAATTTGGGGCTAAGTGGAGGGTGGTCACAAAAGAACGACACAGGAAGGGATTGGGCAGAGAGCAAGACTGAATTCCTACAGAGATAAGGAGTTGTTGTAGATATAATTTACTCCTGAGTTAGAACATCAGATGTTTCCAAGATTGAGAGCAATATCTCTCTATCAGAGGTGAAGTGACACAGTAGCAATGACTCTCACCTATAGTGTGGGATGTGACCGGCGATTGCTGGTTTGGAGGCTGCTGCACCTTTGTTCGAATAATCCTGAATAAAAGTAAAATTAACGAAACAAAATCAATTTTCAAGACCACATAGTTATAAGAAAAATAAATCAATGTCCCGTAATTAGGCATTTTCTACTAACTTTCTCGATACCATATTTCTCTTGTAAATTACATGTGAGAGACCTAACACATAGACATATCTGCAAAATAAATAGCCTATGTCTGTGTTTCAAGGAGTTAAGTTATTTTATGTTTCCCTCCCCTTCCCTTGTGTCATGTGTCATGTCCCAGTCAAGAGAAATGGAGCCCACTAGCTCCCAGGCTGCTGGCTACAGGATCGTGGAGCTAGACATTAGGACATGTATGAAAATTAATTGCCCACTAAGCAAGAACCTTTCACATCATTAGGGTGACATAAAGCGCTTTGCAACCAATCAAGAACTTTTAAAATGTTGCCACTGTTGTAATGTAGGCAAACATGGCAACCAATTTGCACACAGTTTACACAAACAACAAATGAGTTGAATGAATAGATAATTTGTTTTCGGTAGTGTTGAGATATGAATGCTAGCCACGACACCAGGATGACTCCTGTTTTTCTTCTGAAAAAATACTGTGGATTTCTTTAGTCCATCTGAAAGGCAGACCAGCCTCTTTTTGGTTGTCTCATCCAAAGGACCACATCTCTGACACAAAGTAATGAAGTGCTAGAGTTAAGTGTCAACAGAGATAACGTGCTCAAACCTTGGGGTGGATGTTTGAACCTCCAACTTTCTGTTTCAGGGGCAACAGCACTACCATTGCACCAAGACTGGTACTAGACTTTCCCCCACTCATCTTGGAGTATGTAACTGTTATTCTTTGTCTGTCTCTTAGAGCAGATAACTGTTTGCAAAACTACAGCATACTCGTGAGACAGTCATATCCCTGCTCTCCGAATCTACTCTTTCCAGGGGTTTTGGGAATACTCTGCTCCAAACACAGGATTACAAAAGGTACACTTCATCTTTTATTTAGAGTTGCTTTCTGATGTTACCTTTAAATAGTTGTTTGATAGTACAGAACTTGAGTATTGCTGAAAAAGCTTTTTGTCTTGCACGCATCAAGAAAGTATCAATGTCGGGGAAACAACATATTTATACTGTATGAGAAGTGAATGCTAATTGGTTGACAAGTGGACTCTAATTGGTCGAGGTGTTGCCATGGAGAATGCACCAGTTGATGGTGACTGAACTTAACTGCCAAGTTTTCTCATGCAGTATAAATATGTTGTTTCCCCTGACATTGGTATTTTCTTGCGAATGGTTCTGTTGAGTGCAAGATGAAAAGCTTCAACAAAAAATGCCTCCTTTTTCAGCAATGTTACTTTTCTTTAATAGTAAGGTTTTTAATTCTAAAAAATAAGTTGCATTTATATAGTGTCTTTCAAGACCACAGTACATCCCAAAGCACTTTAAAAGCAATGAAAAGCTTTTTAAGGAAAGCTTTTTTAGGAAATGTGACAGCCAATGTGTGCACAGCAAGGTCCCACAAACAGTAGATAATCTGTTTTAGTGATATTGATTGAGCGATAAATATTGGCTAGTACACCAGGGATAACTCCTTACTCTCCTTTTACTTCTACCTTAGAGAGCAAATAGGGCCTTGGCTTAATGACTCATCCAAAAGACAGCATCTCCAACAATGCAGCTCTCCTCAGTATTGCACTGCAGTGTCAGCCTAGATTTTTGTGCTCAAGAATAGGAATGGGGTTTGAATCACACAGCTACAATTGCACAGTTTGATATTTTTTAAAACTGTTACAGCAGAATCACAATGGTGAATTCCATTCCTGCCTTCATCAGTGGTCCAAGTATGGGGCTCAGATTCAATGTGTATTCTACCTCTTTGTATTCAACTGTTTCAACATTGGATTTTTTTTCTATTGACACTCAACTGATACAATTTTTCTTGTAGTTTAATCATTTCTACCTCTGTTTCTTAGTCAATAAAATGTGCTGAGCCTGGTGCATTTCTAGTGGCTGAGATTTCTATACCAAGTATATGATAATACAAATGTAAAACTTTCAGTTATGTTTCCATATTAGGGCAAATCATGATTTTATTTAAAATGGATCTGTTTCTGGGGAATGAGATAGGTCAAGTGGAGCAAATGTCAGTCGAGGAACACCTATAAAACAGTGATCATAAGGTTTAAATTAACTATAGAAAAGCACAAGGGGCAATCTAGAATAAAATACTTAATTGGAGAGAAGGGCCAACTACAGTGAGTTGCGAAGGGATCTGACTCAGGTAAATTCAAATCAAAGATTAGCAAACAAAACTGTAATCAAACAATGGGCAGAATTTAAGGAGAAGATGGTTCAGGCACAGTCTAGGTATATTCCCGCGAGGGAGAAAGGCAAGCAAGAAAAATCAGAGCTCTCTGGACGGCAAAACTGATAGAGAGTAAAATGAAAAGAAAACAAATGTCAGGTTTATAACATGAGTGAGAACTAGGCTAAATATAGAAAATTCAGAGGGGAAGTGAAAAGTTAAATAAGAGGTGTAAAGTATGATAAAGAGACAGGCAGCTAACATAACAGGGAATCCAAATGTTCTCTATAGGCGTATAAATAATAGATAGGGAGGAAGATGAGGGGTGGGGCATTTGGAGGTCAAAAAGGAGACCTATGCATAGAGGAAAAGACATGGTTGAGGTACTAAAAAAGTACTTTGCATCTGTCTTTACCAAGGAAGAAGACACTGCTAAAGTCACGATAAAGAGGGGGTGGCTGAGATACTGGATGGGCTAAAAACTGATAAAGAGAAGGTACTGGAAAGGCTGGCTATACTGAAAGTAGATAAGTCACCAATTCCAGACGGAATGCATCCTGGGTTTCTGGAGGAAGGAAGGGTAGACTTTGGAGGGTTACTGGCCACAATCTTCCAATCCTTCTTGCATACTGGGTGGGGTTTGGGGGGGAGGGAGGAATGGGTGGTGTCAGAGGGCTGAAGAATTGCAAATGTTACACCCTTGTTCTAAAAAGAGTGTAAGGATAAGCATCAATTATAGGCTAGTTAGTTTAACCTTGGTGGCGGGGAAGTTTTTATAAACAATAATCCAGCCAAAATTAACGGTCATTTAGAAAAGTGTGGATTAATTGAGGAAAACTAACACAGATGTGTTAAAGGAAAATCATGTTTAATCACTTGATTGAGTTTTTTGATGAGGTAACAGAGGGGGTTGATAAGGGTAATATGGTTGATGCGGTGCACATGGACTTCCAAAAGGCATTTGGAAAAGTGCTACATAGCAGGTTTGTCAACAAAGTTGAAGCTCATGAAATAAAAGGGGCAGTGACAGCATGGATGTGGAATTGGTTAAAGGACAAGAAACAGAGAGTTGCTTTTCAGACTGGAGGACGGTATCCAGCAGAGTTCCTCAGGGACCAGTACTAGAATCACTACTTTTCATGATATAGAAATATTAATGAGTTGGACTTGAGTATACAGGGCATAATTTCAAAATTTGAAGGTGACACAAAACTTGGAAGTGAACAGTGAGGAGGATGGTGATAGAATTCAAGAGCACTTACATAGGGTGGTGGAATGGGCAGGCACATGGCAGGTGAAATTTAATGCATAGAAGTAGAAAATGATGCATTTTGGTAAGAAGAACATGGAGAGGCAATATAACCAAAAGGGTACAATTCTAAAGGGGATGCAGGAACAGAGAGACTTGAGGGCATATGTGCACAAATCATTGAAGTTGGCAGGCCAGGTTGAAAAAGCGGTTTAAAACTGGGATACTGGACATTATAAATAGAGGAATAGGGTACAAAGGCAAGAGAGTTAATGAACCTTTATAAGACAGTGGTTCGGCCAGAACTGAAGTATTGTGTCCAATTCTGGGCATTACACTTTAAGGCAATGTGAGGCCTTACAAGGGGGGCAGTAAAGATTGATGAAAATGGTTCCAGGGATGAAGGGTTTCAGTTACATAGACAAATTGGAGTAGCAAGGTCTGTTCTCCTTAGAGTAGAGGAAGTTGAAAGGAGATCTGATAGAGGCATTCAAAATCATGAAGAGCCAAAGGTGACATCAGGGAAAACTTTTTTACACAGGGAGTGATTATGATCTGGAGTGCACTGGCAGCAAGGGTGGTGGAGTCAAATTCAATCATGGCTTTCAAAGTGAAATTAAATTAAAAGGAAAAATATTTCAGAGATATAAGGAAAGGGTGGAGGTGTGGAACTACTGGATTGTGATGGACTAAATAGCCTCCTTCCATAACGTAACCATTCTATGATTCTATTTCACAGTTTGGAGGACTCAAACAGGTTCATTTAGAGAAGTAGATTCTGTAGAATCAATTGTAGAAGTAAGATATGTAATATGTCTTTAATTTTAATGCAGTGCAGATATAAACAGGTGGAAGAGCATTTAAAATGGTCCATTTGTACCTTAGAAAAAAAGTAGAGAAGAAAGCTCACAGGAGAAAGGGCATAGCAATACAGATAAAATAGAGAGAGGTTGAAAGCTAAAGGCCAGAGAGGGATTGTACCCTATCAAGGAGTGCAAGGAAGAGGCTTTTGGAGCGGTATTTAAGTCTTTAAACAGACTTGGATAGCTGAAAGTAAAAAATTGTTGATCATTGGCTGTTTGTTATGAAAGGAAAACCTAGGCTTCTGGAAGGCAATATCAGTCATGGAGAAGTAAGTGTTACATCTGAGGCCATGGCAGATAACTTGGCCATAAATATGAAGAACTGTGAAAGGAATCAAAGCTTGGAACTGCTACATAAATTTGTGACAGTTATGAAGAACCTACCTTAGAAGAATTAAAAGAAATTTTATTTTAAGGGCCCATAAAGAAAGGCCGGAGAAAGATTAAGCTATAATGACCCAGATGTTGTTCAATGAAGGGAAAACAGCTGTTAATGATGAGAGTGATCAATCAGAAGGAGGCAGATGAATGTAGAAAGAAAAGAGCCAACAAGATTGCAAGATGAGAGAAAGAAGTTACTGATATGAAGAAGGAACAGAGTAGGAGAGAAGACGGGGCCATGGAAAGCCACTGCATAAAATGACAGAGTTGCAGGATGAGGAATAACCACTTGGGTGAGATAGCAGAATGGTCCAGCACCTATAGAGCTGTGCCTCACGTTAGGATCTAATTCTTCAGAAGATGAGATGGGGACCCGCGAAAATTAAATATAGCTTTGAAAATTATATACATATATATTTCATCGACCAAATCTGAACAAAGAGTTGTTGCTATGAGCTTTTTTTTCCTGTTTCTCTTGTCAATCCATTCCAGATACTATTTACAAACTGCAAAAACAGATTGAAGCTGCTGTATAGGCTGAGGATCATAATGTAGGTTAATGTTGGACAGTGCACCCCCTATGGGTCAGTACCTGTTAATAGAACTGACACTAGGCACTGTATCATTGTCACAGACTCTCTCTGCCAACAGTCTATCTCGAATCTCCCAGGCAAACATGGTGGGGTTTTGGCGCTTGTAGTCCGCAATTTTATCTACCACTTTGGGTGTAGCGACCTTTGGTTTGGATCCTCCAATAACTCCTGGCTTAATACTTCCAGTCTCATAATACCTTTAAAAAGAAAAGAGAGAGGTTGCAAGGCATTACTTGAGATTTGACACAATCCTGGTAAAACAAAATTAATCTGCAAACAGAATTCACTTAAAGGGTTAATGTCAGTCATTTCTGTCTGGTATGTGTGACTGGCACATGTCCCATTAGTGATGAAGCAGTATGATAACTTATTTAATTCTAACAGTAATAAAACATTTGCTGTCTTTGGTCATCTTTAAAAGGAATGTTCAGATGAGCAGAACTGATTTATATGTATGTGTGATATATGCATGTGATTGAATGTTTAAACGTTTGTGTGTTTGTGTACATCTGTGTGTTTGTTGATACCCGTATGTGTGTATAATATGTGTGTAAATGTATGCTTATACCTGTGTGTACGTATGCATACATGTTGCATGAGAGAGAAAATGTTTGAACTCAGTGATTTTCTTACTAACGAAATTAGAAATCAACCACTTACAAAGTGGCCACTTCCAGCATACAGCGGGTTTCTTCAGGGTGAAAAAGGGCTTATTATTTAACACATTGCCAAACAGCTCAAGACTCGTGATAATACAGGATGGTCTATGATCTTAACTTTAACATATCATTTTTCCTCTGAATTTTCACCACAAAGGTTCAATAGCAACAAAATGCAGTTTTCAGTTATTTTGGTAGCAGGTTTTTGTGTCTTATGAAATTATGGAGGCAGATAGTCAAAGGGATGAACATTCAGACGCAGTTTATCATGAAATGCTTTGCCTGGAGTGCCATAAATAAATTATAGGCATTACAATAATCTTCGTGCTGTATTTTGACTTAGCTTCTACTTTTCAATCAAGCATCAATTATTTTCAGTTTCCTTTGTTTTACATTATTTTTGTTTGCTGTTATTTCTACTTGGTAATCATTCTGTACTTCATATTTTACTTAAAGTTTTACTTTTAAGCTGTCTGATGCATATATTTATTTTGTTTGTAGCCAACTTTTTCAGATATTTTAATCTTTGCTTGCACATCTCTAATGCAACAAATATCAGAAACCAAAAAGAATGAGAAAAGGGAATACAGCATTCTGTGCTGTCAGGAGAAACTAAGCTGCAAGTGCAACAAAGGGAGAGAAAAAGAGAAAGAAAGCAGCTAGGACAGAAGTCAGTGGAGATGAAGAAAGAAGATACAATAAAGGCTGCAGGAAAGGGAAAAGCAGCTTATACTAAGATTGAATGGAGAGGGAGAATGAGGCCATGAAAGAGGGACAAGGCACAAATATGTTCCAGGGAAGAGTGCGGGAAAATATTCAGAATGCCATACAGTTGCAGGCAGTAAAGTTTTAATAAACTTCCTGCATTAGTACACCAAAACAGTAATAGATGGGCCGGCTCAGAGAGATATTAATATTTCTAATATCATTAACTCAGGTGCATTAAACTTATCTCCGTAACAACAGTAAATATACTTCAAAGTAATTTTCAGTCTTTGAAGTATTTTGGAGTATTTTGAGAGATATGATAAGATGCTTTATAAATGCAAGTCTTCATTTCAATTTCTCCTGTAGATTTGTAGGAAACACTGTCTATGCCAATTGACTCTCAGGAGGTCATTTGCCTGGCCTCAATTTCAGTGAATGTGGTGCAGTTTTTGCCTGTCAGTTTATTTTTAAAAATTGAAAATATCAAAAATAATATTACTATAATCCCTCGGGTCAATGTGCATAGTCTAATTCTGACAATTAACCCCAGTAGCATCAGTGTGTTCCTCTCTAAACTCCAACTTAGTCTTAAAAAGGAAGGGTCTACACAAGCCTTTAGCTGTTAAAATTTGTTTTCGTATATTTCAATTAATTGCTTAATTAAAATTGTGAAAATTAATCGCCCATTTCAGGTGCTCTAGACAGACTGTAACATCCATCAAATGCATGGAGCACTGTGTCTTTGAGAAGCCATTGCTATTCTATTGCTTGTATACTTTCTGTTTTAACTTTTTGTGTCAAATTATCTACATCCTGGAGAGGGACAGAAGGAGATGAACTTTATTCTATTTTTTAAAATTTATAACGTTCACATTAATTATTGTTATAGCTTCAAATCACCAGAGAAATTAATCCTATTGTGAGCATTGTCAGCTCGGTATAATGTAATTCGTAGAAAGTATGGAAACAAGGTATATGAAGGTTTACCCCATGGTGCCACTGGTTGATTAACCATCCAGCCTAAATTCCACATATGGGCAGATTGCAGTTAGAGAAATCGCTGCAAACACAGCCCTCCATTGTCAAGGTGAATGGGAGAAAGCGAGGCCGGCTTTTCATACTATTTAGTTTTACACACTGATATTTTAAATGGTAGTTAGGAGGAGGGGAAACAAAGGATACAGAGAACACAAAAGGAGACACAGAATTTGAGACACCCTGCTATTCTAATCCAAGGATCCAAAATTGGGGCAGGAGCTGCAATTTAAACGTTGTTCATCGGGGATCAAACAGCCGTCAAAATAGGGTATGTGGACATTTCTGGCAAACTCCAAAAACTTTCTGTTACACATGTCCAAGAAGATCAGAGGTCAATTCTTATTCGCAATGAAAAGCAAAGAAAGTTTTAACTCCCTACTTATCTTCTGCTCGTCCCTTGCCACCCTCTTCTCATTGTGTGGATGCACTAAGGGTTTTTTTTTTAGATAACCTATTAGTGAGGTTTGAGAGTTGTCTTACACTTAAGATTTATATAAATGGAAGCTGTTGTTTTAGATTTTCCCTCCCCACCATATCTTAAGCCCACTCCCTGTCCGATCCCGAACACTGACTGAAAGAGTCAAAGGTAAAGGATTGGAATCAAATGGAAAATCTGGTGAATAAGGAAGTGGGAGGCAATTCACTGAAGACACTAAATGGGTGGAAAGAGAAAATAAAGAAACGGAAAATGAGAAACAGACAGCAGCAGTAAAACATGGACAAATCCTTTCTGTGCAGTATTTACATCGGAGAGGCGAGATTACTATGATCAGTACCAATCTTTTCGGCTCACTTTTTTTTCTATTTTGGGAAAGCTAATTAGTTTCATGGTTACACACTCCTCCCTTTCTGGTTCCTTCTCTCTAGTTATGTTTCTCGCTCGCATTTTCATCAGATATCCCGACCTGCCGGATCCGGTCGGCCCTGGTCAGTGTAGTCTCTGTATATGATTGAATTTTAAATCTACTTTTTGAATCCAGCGTGTTCTACAAGGTTTGGAGGCGCTGTTGACAGCGATGTGACGCCAATCTCGGCGACCGTCCGGAAGATCCTGTTGCTTTCGCTCCTTTGCCCGTTGGTGTGCACTCGACATTCTCTCAGCTTTAGGGCCAATTGCCCCAGACCGCAAAATCAGCAACAACGACCCAAAATGAGAAGAGTCTCTGTCCTTGGTCCTGAACGTGGTGGGCTAGATTGCAGTTAGAACAAAAAGAGAGGAGAGTGGTGTAGGGGGAAAAAAATTCAGGCGCAGACCCAGAAACTCACATAAAAGACAGAGAACGGAATAGAGAGAGAGGCCGAAAGGTCAAAAAAAGAGAAAGAGAGAGGGAGAGCGAAAGAGACAGAGAAAGTGAGCGAAAAGGAGACAGAGGGAGACAAAGAGAGGCACACAGACAGAGGGAGACAGGGAAAGCGAGGCAGGGATATAGACAGGGAGGGGGAGATAAAGGTGAAAATGAATCAATGAAGAATGCACCTTCCCATTCAGAACTAGGGGTTAAACATGGTGGGGGCGGGCAATGGGTCGGAAATATATTATTTGGTATCCTTTAGTCAAAAATACAACATGTAGAGTTATCAATACCATTGTACCTAAGATTGCATGGGAGTTACTTTGGCGCCGAAAAAACCTGTTTTTCCCTGGGTTTTTGTTTATTGCTGACGGTGGAAACAGCTGAACCTCCACAAGGGGCTGGAACATCTCCAGACTCTTAAAGCTGCCTGAAGAGACAACTCACCAAACAGAGACACCTTCAGGATGCTCTTATAACTGACTTGCTGCTTCTCAAAAGCAAGCCAGGTGTCTGTTAGAAACACGGGCCTTAGCATACAGACCAGCAGGAGCCGCGTCAGTGCTGTGGAGCAGCGCAGGACAGCCATCCAGTCACTTCCTCAGAAAATCCTTTCCCCTTCCAAACCGGGATGGGATAAGTTGGCTAAGTGTTTTCTCGCCATATTTTTCTCTCTGTCTCACTCTTTCAGTCTCTTTTTCTCTCTCCACCTCTTTCCACCTCTTTTCCTCTATCTCTGTCTTCCTTTCCAAGTCTCTTTCCGTCTCCCTCTTTCTCTTTTACTTCAAGGTCAGGCATATTCTCTATGAAGCAGTGTTACAAGGATTGTATTAAAACAGAAAATGCTGGAAATATTCAGCAGGTCTGGCAGCATCGTTGGAGAGAGAGAAACAGAATTAATCTTTCAGCGTCTGTAACCTTTCCTCAGAATCTGAAACGTTAACTCTGTTTCTCTCTCCACAGATGCTGCCAGACCTGCTGAGTGTTTCCAGCATTTTCTGTTTTTATTTCAGATTTCCAGCATCGGTGGTATTTTGCTTTTGTGTACGAGTTTCAGTATTACTGGCTGTAATACGTCGACAGTGGAGAGTCTTTCACCGAGACCCGGGGCTGTGTAACAGGAGGGGGGCGGGGAACGAGATCCTTTGAAACTCCCCAGCCTGCTGAGAGTCCAAAATGAAACAAATTAGCTCTGAATGAGTGACCTAGAGATGGCAAGCAAGATAATCCGGAATAAAATCATCTTTAAGAAGCCCTCTCCTTGAAACGCCAGCAACATAAATAAAAAGAAAACAGGTTAGACACTAAACGATGCCGCAGCCAAAATTGCTGCCTGAATCAAAACAAAGTGAAAACTTTTTGGAGTGAGTCTTTAAACGGCGAGAACGGGTTTGCGTTATTAAACCGATTACCTACAGTGCCCTTCATACGGGATAATGCACCTACACTGGGAGGTAGATCAATAAATCACCAGAGATTTCAGACCAAAGAACAAATACTGTTTAATTCCGAATGATGCATCCCGCCTAAACAGACACCAAAAGCACTTACATCTGAACTGCTCTTGCTTCTGTAAGATACCATTGGAGTGGATTTTCAGAACTGTTTTAAGTGGAGTGGAATTGGATGCAGTAGCATCATGAATCTCTCTGTTAAACAAGCCTTGCAGGGAATAAATGCGAGTATTACAGAAGGTGGAGAGGCGGACTGGTGGCAACCGTGGAATGGCTGCTGGATGTGTTTAAAGCTCAGTCAGTGGGGAGCTGAATGTTAATCCCTGCTTCACTGCGCTCCGACCGCCCTTCCCTTCATACGCTTCTCCCCTTAACATTTCTTTCCTTTCTTCCCCTGAACGTGCGGCTGCCGCGGAGACTGATCTGAACCCCACATTACTGCTCAGAGTCCGATTGGTATAAGTTAGTGGCGGCGACGGGCCGGAAAATGAGTGAATTGGCCGACGTTTTGTCCAAACGGATTATTTTTGCTTGCAGATGAACCGTGAAATTTGGCTACGAACATGTCAGGTTTTTATTAACACGGAAGGCAATCGGTGACTCTTAGTTAATTATTAAATTAATTAGTAAATGACAGCCTTTCTAAAGTCGTGTCGGATTCATTGAAATTAATAACTTAAATGAAGCCGATAGGAAAGGCAAGGGAAGTCATAACTATTGCGATGTTGTAAAGATGTGTCAATGTAATTGGAGTTCATTCTAGCTTCTGTGTGTTTAAACGCTCCCCGACACCAAGCCTACACTGCTCTGCTCTGACTTCTTATCTTGCTTAGAAGGTGTTTCGTTATTCGTTTGCCCAACTTTCAAGCTGGCATAGGGTTCAAATGAAGCATCTGAAATGTAACTACTGATGGCTCTGTCGTAAATGAATGAAAAGATCCAAAAAGGCACAAAGGTATAATGGACACTGCAACTTGGTTTGATGCGCGCAGAAACTATCGCATTCACCAAGTGTGATAACTCAGCCAGGGTCTGGTCTGCAATCATAGTTTGGACCCAACGGGATTTATCAACTCCCATAACTTCCAATAACGACTGGCGCAGGTTTCGCCAAGATTTCGTTAATTTTGTCTGAATTTTGGCCATTTTATGACCCAAAATATTGTGCCTTTAAACCCAAACTCCCAGCTGTTGAATCTCCAGTGTACCCATTAATTTTAAAACCTAATGTTTCTCCGCCGCGGGACTGAGATGGCTCATCCCGGCTTGTTTTTTAGGAGGCCCCTTTAAGTGGTGGGCTACAGGTTTTAAATGTAGCGAACGGCTATTCGAACAGGCCTGGTTTCCTTACTCTGGTGGACCAGGCGCGTTACGCCTGATGAGCCAAATCCGAACACAGCTCGCGACACCTCACTATTTAGCATTGAGTCCTCCTCTGTAGAATAGGGACATGGAGAATCCTCTAAAATAACACGGAGCGTCTCCAGGTGTATAAGAGAAATAAGAATTCACTAAACAAATGAAACGTTTTTAGATGTTCAATGGCCCGAGCGCTGGCAAAGTATCAATAAAAAGTTCATTTCCTGCCTGTGTTTTGATAAATATATCTGACACGAGTAATAGTACCCCTGTACCCCAGACCCAATGTTCGTGTGCATATAATTGCTATCATAAATCTTGCTGTTATATTCTAATAGAAGGGTTTAATCTATCCAAATCTCACCGTCTCGCGCAGCTCCTGCAATAATCATATAGCTTAACTCCACCTCTCCCATCCCAGGAGGATGAACTATAAATTCTGCCAATTTGATTTTCTAACATTAATAGTGAGGCAATTCAATTTCCGAAATCAAGTCACCTTAATGTGGAATGTTGCACGATTTTCGGTGACAAAATGCGACATCGCAAAAACAAATGACATATGGATGTAAATATATCTAATCAAACCGAGTGCCAAGGGTGTAAGAGAATTTTTTTTAAATCCCTCGTTTAGACAGATCCCTTTCAGTTGTGAATTTGTATGCATAAATTCCCTTTCTGCCCTGTGTAAATATGCAGCCTTTAGCTTGTTCACGTGGGGTTGGGTGCCGCCTGTACATGTATGTGCACATGTGCACATGTTTGGCATAGTTTCGTTTGAGTATAGTTGGCAATGCACTGCATAGAGCCCAGTTAAAAAATATCTGTGTCTGTGCATATGTGCAATGTTACATCTTAGTGTACCCCGGTGCCCCTCTAGATCCACGGCTCTATACGCTCAGACACCTGTATTCTTTGCGCTCGTCCGTATTACCAGGCTGTGTGGGTGTCGGACATTGTAAGGACAGGGCAACGGTCAGGGCTGACGTTAGAGGTAAAAGGGCAGGATGCCCAGTGAGTGTGAAAGTGCCCAGACTACCTCTCTGTCCCTAAATAGAACACTGCCTCTGCTAAAAAAGAAGCTGACGGTGACACTGACGCTGGAACAGCAGCCGTGCCTACAGTCACTGCCTTTCTGAGTGTTTATCTAGGTACCTACCAGGTGCTCACTGACTGTACCGGAAGGGTTCACATACATTAAAGGATTATTTTGCTTTCTTATAACCTAAGGGTGTTTTCTGCATTCTGCGTGGCTTTTATGAGCTGGGGTTTTGTTGAATCGTTTTCTGCTATTCTCTGATATCTGATTCTCTTAATTTAAGGATTACCTTGTTGTCATATCCTTTCTGATGGATTACCTGCAGGAAAGGCTTTGTCTGGGATATGTCGCTCTTGGATTATTTCTGCTCCTCATATCTGTAATATTAGGTTTGAATTACTTCCGATTCTCTTGCCTCTAACACTATTTCCCATCATTACCCTCTTGCCTATAAGATTGTTTCCATTATTACTATTCGGCTGAAGCACACAGCCCAACATCAACGTATTTCTGATTGCCCTATAATTCCTGTTTTGTTTTGGCTTTTTGATACCTGCTCGGGATTTGGTTTTGCAACTCATTCTGTGTCATGTTACTTTCTGTTACTCCATCCAATGTCTTTTAGCCGGGTGAACGTTTAACTAAAAGATGATAGTTGCAGATATGTAAAGTGTCCGTTTAGACTCCACTTGGTTCCAGGCAGTTACCCTGTGTGATATTTCTCTCTCCTTGCTTCTTACCTGCCCAGAATCTTGCTAACGCAGCCGTGGCTCACCCTGAGCTGCCTGGAGATGTCACAGGGTCGCACCCCTTGGTGGGCCAGCTCTACGATCCGCTGTCGGACAACATCGGGGAGGGGGCGACCATTCACAAAGACCCCTCCGAGCTGATTCACCCCGCCATGCCCTGTATACAACATACAAAACAGAGAGAGAGAGAAAAGAAACACTGCAGCTATACAATAGAATTCCAATACTAAGCCTGCATCTCCGAGCTAGGGTTTATTGGCAACACACAGGGCCAGCTGAAATATGGGGAAGAGGAGGACAGACACAAACCCCCCTCCCCCACCCCCAACCCTCCTTTGCACTAAGTGGCTGTCCACAGGCATGGGAAGATGGGGGTGGGGTGGGGGGTACAAGGGGGTGGGAATATATCGCAGCACGTTGGACAATGAGGAGAAAACCAGGAGAATGAGGGGCAATGTGTTAAAGAGGGGAACACTTTTCAAACATGGGCTCCCGCATCAGCATGTCCAAGAACACAGGGATACAGCAGCTTCCTGGAACACTCCTCATATCAGTCGATCACAGCCACACGCTCTCCGCCAGCAACTGGACCCTCCGGCTAGGAACAGGGATATGTCCCCCAGTGCATTATAACATTGATAATATGGACCAACACTAGCTTTAGTTCGCAGCTTCAAAAAAAAAATGAATGTTTATGGTGCGGTACAGAGGCACATGAGTGGTTCGCTGAAAGCGAAAGTGACCCATTGAATTCGGAACAGAAAATTGGCCCCTTTCGGTGAAACTTCAGCTTCCTGTGTGTAAAATAAAAAGTGGTCACTCGGAGAATTGAGGACGGATTTTAGTCGCACTCACAACCTTCTGGGACCAGGATGTGTTCCTTTTGAGTAATCGGCCGCAGAATCACAAGCGGTTCCATTCTCACACTGATTGGAACAGAATTTATAAATGTTTACTACACTTTTCCACACAGCTCGTGGGTTATCTTACGAAAACAAGAGTGCATCTTTTTTTCTGTCTTAATGTGCTAGTAAATCTCTACAAGTCTTTCAAGAAAACCAATGGGAAAGTGAATGATAAATCCCAATTCAAAACGATAATAAGGTTATTTTTTCTAACATGATTCAAAGTGAAATCAAAAGTAATGGAATCCATATTCAGATCTATATTCAGAAATAAAATAAAGCTCCTCAATATAAGTGTTTAATGAATGCAGGTCGGTTCCAAAATGCTAATACTGCAAAACCTGGGAGTGTTTGAGATAAATCGCCCTATTTAAATCTCCGTTTTTGTTTATTAGGCTGCATCTCAGCCAGAGGGAAAGAAAGTTAAAACGGGAACGGATTAATACCTGCACAGAGGGGTAATCGGCGCCGCGAGGTACTTGGCTCCTTCGTTGCTACTTTTACTGGTTTTAGCAATAAGCGAAATTAACGTTTTGTTAATGAGTCAAAAACGACGCATTACTTCCTTTTTTTGCAGTGAATTGGTATCAGTAATTGGTATCTCATTTCAGCCTATGGAGCAGAAAATTACTAACTGGAAGATTATTTGTTTTTTTTTAAATACGTGTCATCAGATTTCACCCCGGATCTGTTTAAATTCTTTCATTTCCAAGTACCTTTTGAGATTTCGGTCCACTTTTTAAAAAAAATATATAAAGCAGCGATTATTCATTATTTCGAATGAACACTATTAAGCGTACGTACAATTCAAAATGGGAATGGATAAATATGGAATAGGGTTATAAAAAAGCATGACTTCGATAACAAGAAGCGTTTTTCCAAAAAAAAAATCGATAATGTTTGTTTCGATCTGGAAGTTCGTGTGCGCGCCTTTACTCCACATCACTGTGTGGTAGCAATCTTAAATCGATACATGCTTTTGGAGGCGGAAGGAAGACTCCAAGCTGATTTACACTCAGTAAACCTGGTCAACGAGGTGCGATTCCTAAAGTGTGTTTAGACCCCACTACAATATGATTAGTTCGAGTTGATAAAGCATCTGTTTACAAGCTGTAGGTATAATAACTCTTAATACACCGTGATAGATGTGTCATTTCATATAACACCGACCAAATGGACAAGCCCCAGCCAACTCTGTCAAGCAAAACTAACGTGTTGGAGATTTCTGCGTGGTTTAAAGCCACCAGGACGGACTTCACACTGCTTTACATCAACTTCACCCTCGCCCGTTTACCACTCAAAACTAAATGCAATCGGAGAAAGTCAAAACAAACACTTACACATCGACCTTATTGAATCCGCTCTCTCTTGTAATTTACTGCCAAATAGGTTGTTTTTGTTTTGTTCACGAATTTTAATAATTAACCTATTAATGCAACTGACTTTTACCAACAAACGATGCTCGTCACAGAATGCAGGAATATCACATCTCATTTCGTAGTAAAAGTATTAGTAATTAACAATATTGCAACTGCGTCCGAGAATGTTGTCGCTCTCGGTTTAATTGTGGGAATTAAGTAATATTTGCATTAAGTCGTTTTTTTTTAATTCGGGGAAATCAGGGATGATATTAAAAATAGCCGTGCACGTGTGACTCGGTCGTGCCTTTATGCAGGAAGGGCTCCCTTTCAAAGACTTCGCATTTCTCCGGGTCTAGGGGTATCTGATCATCAGCTTCTGGATCCGGGTGCCCCAGAACTCCTTACACACTATCACTCACTAGGAACCGCCAGACAAGCCAGGGAAGGAGCTGCCTACTTACTATGCATTGCTGCAAACGGGTCGTGCTTACAGTGGATTTCCATGAAAAGGCGCAGCCGGTCTTCAACTCGGAGAAAACCTCGATTTCCTGGTCTGGATTTAACCCCTTCACCTATACTCCCAAAAACAAAAGAGGGGCGAGCAGCACCCCACGCAAACCCAGAAGAAGATCTCGATGCCAGCCACTAATTGCAGGTCCTACGTCTTTGTGATCCACAAGGTTTCGGACGGATTGCACAAGGAACGTAAAAGTTAAGTTTGACAAATGCAATGCATTGCCCCCAAAAAAAGATCCAATTGCTACCTAGTGACAGCAGTGAATTTTAACTTCGAAATCGTTCGAAACCGGAAAAAAAATCCTTTTATGAATTCCAGCTTCTTTTTTTGGCGTTTTCCTATGCAATTTGTCCGCTGTGTGTGTGTGAAGGCGGGTTCCCGTTTCCCCGGAGTGCGCTGGCCCCCTGCTCTGTATTCAGTCGCGCTCAGTCTCCTCCATAGTGTTTAAATGTGGCTGAGCCCGCGGTGATTCGGCGCTGATTCGCCCGAGGCTCAGCCCTGCTGGGACGGCGCTCGGCCCCAGTCTCTGTCAATCACAACATCACCAGCCAATCAAGGAGCGGTCTTCGTTCCTGCTAACCAATCGCGCTCAGCAGCCGAGCTTCTTGACCAATCACCGCGCGAGCTACTAACTTATTCACCAATGACACTCCCGTCTAAAAGAACTGGCCAATCGCGCGGACTGCATTTTTAACATCCGCCAATGATTTGCAGGTCTTATAGAGATAAGAGGCGGTCTCTTTGATAATTGGTTATCTCACACAGTATCTTGATTGGTTCACGCTGCTAAACTCTAGAGGCGGGCCTCTTTATTAAAGAGAATTCATTCACATGTTCAAAATGAATTTAATTTTTCATTTGAATAATTTTAAACAATAATTTTCTTCCACAGAAAATCCTGTGGATTTTTGAATATCTAAATAAATCTTTCACTTTCGCACTAACTTTAAGAACCTGTATAAAATTCTAGTGTTTGACTTTAGTTCAAATACTAGTTTTAGATGCAGATGTTGACACTAACCAATGCATGATATTAGTTGGTTCGAACATACATTACAGTACAGCAAAATTAAGACATTGCTGGAAATTTTACTTACAAAACAGTTCTTTGGGACGGACTAAATACAAAGCTGTTAATAACGAAGAGTCGATTTGTATGTCAGTTTATATTGACTATACAGAAAGGATCTTGAGGGTTTTTTTAACCTTATTTTAGGAGTGGTCAGCTGCAGAGTTAAATAATCCTGAAGCCAGGGACCGATCATCTTTTATGCAGTTAACAGGTGTCAAATGTTCACAACTTGCTGACCGTTAAATTTGATTTTATATTTTTATTTAACTTAGCTGTCGAGGAAAGTGGATTAAATAGTATGCTAAATGTCTGAATAATTGAGCTTAAATACTTTTCGTACGAAGGGAAAACGTTAACATTTCAACCCAGTCGATTTTGAAATGATGAAAGACAAAATCAGCCCACCGCGATGTCACCCTTCAACTAATGGATCTCTCATTGTTAATTTAAAATAATCTTAGTGATCACTTACACAAGTTGAAATGTAACCATGTTCAAACCTACTTTAAAGGGCAAGTCGTTTTGTCTCAGTTACATTGCTAAATCTCCATCTGCTATTGGAGTCCATCCGGGTGCTGGAAACTACTTTTTCTACATGACTTCAAAGTGCTCGCACACACATATACAAGGGTATTTGCGCGCTCACACACACACACACACACGTTTAGGTTTTTGTGTCCATACTGTATTTGCACAGGAACTACCTATCAACCTTCAAGGACAATCCCGTTTTAAGCAATAACACAGTAAACCTCCACGACTATTTAAAACTGGGTATGTATTATTTTCAACAATTCAAATAGACAACCGCAATAACACAACGATACATAGGTAGCATGCTATTTAATTGCGTAGCTCGCCTCCCACAATTGTGGAAACAAAACGTTCCGCTGTTTTATTCGGAATATCAGTAAAGAGTTGGAAATAAGTTTTAAAAGTGAAATTCACCAAACATCACAACTAAAACACATTCGAAAATCCAAATCAGAATTTAATTTGGATTTCAAATGCCACTAATTACAATTGTATCTTTTTTGACATTCAAGATATTTAATGTCTATATTGAAATATCCACAGATGCAGCTTAATATAGAGTTCAGCTATTGTTTGAATTGCATAATAATGTTACAATATTAGTGTAACAGAAATAAAATGTCACTATCAATTTTCATGGACAATCGTGTTTTAATCAGAAGCTCAATAAAATTTCACCCTTTAGTCTTTGTTATTTATGGTAACCTGTTTGATAACTTACTGTTTAAATCATTTTTTCCACCATTCTAAAAAACTTGGGGTAATATCTTAATAAAGGAGAATCCAAGTCTGAATTTTAATATTTCAACGTAAGGCTCTGGTTAGAGGTATTATTAAAGGAGCAGAGGCTTGGACAGAGGGCTGAATTTCATAGCGTTTTGGAAATGTCTAACTGGAATTATTTGGGATGTGAATTTTCGAAGCTGCGTGTTGCTGGACTGGGAACTGGCCGTACTTTTCAAATGTGAATAAAATGCCTTTGGTGAGACATTACCAACAACTCCCCAGTTACTGCAACCCTACTGATGCAATTCAATGTCTTTCCCTCAATCTAACCCAGCGTTTCCGAGCCTAGGTTTTAAAAAATTTCAATCCCCTTGTACCGCCCTCCCCCATCTCAGAGCTGTCTCTGAACCCGGCTGTTTATAGTTATCACCTGCGGCTGCGCCTAAATGATTTCCAAGATTCGAATGTGTTTTCACATCAGCAAGCTCACAGTTTCCTGTCTCGGAGTTATCTGACATCGATGGTGCGTTACCTCTTGGGGTAAAATTTTGCGACAGTCGCTGATAATTTGAACTTCTCTAAAGTTATACTTTTAGGATAGCAGAATCCTTCTCCACCTGCGGGTGCAGGTTTACCAATTCAAATAATTATTTCTGGAAATGAAATGCAGTTTTCCAATTCTTCCAACTAGCCCACGATGGAACTAAATGAGGTTTAAGCTGGGGTCTTGCCCGCGAAGCCAGTTCTCAAATGCATCTAATTGGCTCTATGAAAGGGTACCTTTTCATTTTTTTTACATTTACGCCCCGGAGGTGCTTGCTATCATATTGCAAGCTCTTCATGTAAGGACACTGCAGAGACCTGCTCACAGCGGCCCACACCTCTCCGCAATTGGGGGTGTCCTCATACTGCAAGCCCAGTCGGCGAGATATCCCTATCCAAATATAGTGGGTAAGATTCTCTATAAAATCCTGCATGGTAGCAAAAAAAAAACAAATAACCAAGGTCTGCCTTTCCTGTCTTGATTTCCCTTGTCGATGGCCCCCAACAGAGAAAAAGGCAGCTCCTCACTTTCTGACTATGCTCGTGTTCTTTGGTCAACCGGTGCAGAGTGGGAAGAGGGTCAGGATAGAGGATAATTTCCTGGGGCTACCCTTGGGTCAGGCCAAAGCCACCATCCATAGGTCCAAAATACGTCGGATCCACGGGGAGGGTCGCCCTGCCTCTTGCCGCTGTATTGTGATGACCCTGAAGAGTGACCACGCGGTGTCAGTAGGTAACTCAAGTGTTCCACGACCTGTGGGCAACTGTGTAATTGATGGGGAGACCAAATTATGATTCAGTTTTACTTCTGATTTGTATATTTCAATTGTTGAGGGCATGACATCATTGGCGATCTCCTCATTGCAATGATGCAGCTTTAGAAAGCTCTAGAAATTCCTTGCCATTCTACTGATCCAACTTCTGACTCCTGAGCAGATTGCCTCTCTATAAAATGCAAGGACGTCAAAAATAATGTTTTATGATATTCTTGATCCTCTCACATGTTGAAGATATTTAAGTATCAAAACATTTCTAAAAGTGCCCTTTAGCTAATTGAACTAATCCCTATGTTTATTATGTATTTAAACAATCTGCTTAAAGTTTGGTTGTGTTTCCCCTCACCTACCCCATCAAACGCAATGAACACACCTTCCAAACAAGGACCATTAATTGGGAACGTTCATTAACTACACGCTAACCCATAATTCCCGATGTATAAACATCTCAAACAATAAGCCACGGATGTTGGATCATTGTGGGGAGTCGTGTTAAAGGGCAATGGATCATTCCGCCTCTTTACTGCCCGTCACAGCCTCAACAGAAGAGAAAGTTACTCTCCAACTCGAGCCTACTTTTCTTTACCACCTGCCCCAATACAATATCTGATTCACTGTAAAACTCGAGCAGAGAACTTTCACAAAACTTAATTTATCGAAACTGTGCTTGGAATATTGATTCTGAAGGCGCGCCAGAGGGGGTTAGAGAAAAGGGAGAGGTAGCGCTAAATCCAGGTGTACACAGAAATCTGCGGGACGACATTCAACACGAGCCACCATACCGGTTTTGCAAAAAGATGGTGGTGGCGAATACTCACCGCGAAGGATAGATAAGCAAGAAGGGAGTAGGCAGAAAGCACAGACAGGACTCTCAGTGTGACATTCCGGTCTATAAACATATGTACTTGGGATGTGGGATTAGATCTGTTCCTGAAAGCTCACTGCATGAATCACGTGTTAAGATATCTGCTTTTGGGAAGTTAGGTTTTTATTCATTCTCATGTGGGTGTTGCTGACAAGGCCGGAATTCATTGCTCATCCGTTACAACAGTGGCTTGCTCGGCCACTTCAGGCAACAATTAAGAGTCAACCATTTTGATGTGGGACTGCAGTCTTATTATACCGGTAAGGCTCAACAACATTAGCAAACCAGTTATGATTTTATGACAATCCAAGAGCTTTTTGATCAACTTTTACTGATCTTTATTTTATTTCAAACCGAATTCAAACGCTCAACTGCCATGATTTCTGGATTATTACCCCGGCCCTCTGCCTAATGACTCTATTCGCTTAGCCACCACACTACCGACTATCACCCATAACCCTAGAGCAATTCTTAACGCTCACAATCAAAGGCTACAGTTTTACTGCGTCCAAGCAAAATTGTTTCTTTATGGTTTAGCTCCACAAAGGTACGGTATAATTGAGAAGACCCAGCCCCAACGAGACAGCGCCAGGCCCATTTGTGGTTCCAAAGGTGTAGCATAAATCCAAACGAGAGTTATTCTGTTCGGCGCAATTAACTGTCTTGGCTTAACAAATGGATAGAACTATTTCTGTCATCTTCCACATTAACTTCCTTCCAATAATGGCTCAGTGCACATGCATCGCCAGATTAAGAATGAAATCAGAGAACCCGAGGCCGCAGTTATGCTGTCACTTTGGGGAGTCGTGTCAGCTGCGCATGGTCCAAAGGATAGCAGAGCTCAGGAGTCGGATCGACTATCTGACTCCCAAAAAGTGCTAAAGCAAGACAAAAGCAAAATACTTTAAAACGCTGCAATAACACCAGAAAATGCTGGAAACGCTGAGCCGGCCTGGCAGCATCTGTGGAGAAAGAAACAGAGTTAAAATTCCAGGGCGATGACCTGGGCAAACGGAAAACGCTTTCAGTGTAATAGGGAGGGAGGGAGGACAAAGAAGCAAAGGGAAGGTCAAGAGATCGAGTGGAAGGTGGGAGGGGGGTGGGGGGGAGAGAGATTAAATTATGTTGCTAGGTCGAAGGGAGTGGTAATGGGACAAGTAAATAAACATAAAATGTACCTAGAAAGCAGAATAATGAACAGCTGAAAGGTCAACTCGGTTTCTCTCTCCATAGGTGCTGCCCGACCAGCTGAGCATTTCCTGCATTTTGTGTATTATACAGGATTACGCAGGGTGTCTGGTACAGAAACAGGCCATTCGGCCCAACCAGTCCATGTCGGTGTTTAGGCTCCACTTGAGTCTCCTCCCCTCTTTTCTCATCCCAATCTACTATGGTAACCATCTATTCCATTCTCCCTCATGTGCTTGTCTAGTTTTCCTGAAATGTACCCATGCCTTCGCATCCACTACTCTCTCCGGCAGTGTGTCCCACATTCTCATCACTCTTTGGTAAAGAGGTTCCTTCAGGATTCCCATTGGAATTCTTGGTGACTGCCTTATATCGATGTCCTCTAGTTATGCTGTACCAGACAAGTGGATCCACTCCACTAAACCTTTCATAATTTTAAGTGCCTCTGTTAGGTCACCCCTCAGCCTTCTTTTCTCAAGAGAGGAAACCCAGTCTCTTTTTTGATATGTAAACCCACACATTTCTACTAAAGAGTTGTGAGATCCTCTCAAGTAGATCAGGCACAGCGGAAGTATAACTCCAGCTCAATGGCAAGCCGCATTTTCAAAATTCGTGCGGCCAAGTGAAGTCATTGTTAACTTTGCAAAGTGAAGGTCCATGTATGTGTCCAAACACCCATACACGCCTTTTGTTCCTAAACTCGCCACCAGCTGCAATATAACCGGGGTCGGAAATCTGGAAGTTGTACTGTAAACATGCCGGTGTGAGGAGGTGCCTGTAGTATAACTGCAACCTCAAATTATAATCCAGGCCGTATAGACAGAATTTCTGTGTGCGGCGCTTTAGAAATATAAAGCGCTTTAAATGCACTATGTTCATGTAAGGAAACTGCAGCCACTCTCCCCACGGCATTGGACCTGTTTCGGTACAAGTGCCCCCTTGGGTGTCAGTATCCCGCAGGATGCGAGGGGCGGTTCTTGCGCCACTTCCGCTTCCAGTCTGGATCCATGGATCGAACTCGAATTTTCCTTTAAAATCTCGGGCAATCGCCCACAATGGAGGGAGGGAGCAGAGTGAGATCGTTGTGAAGGTTACAACGTTTGTGTAGAGCTGTACATTGGAACCTTCGACAGAGGGCACTAACTCTCGCAAACTATTGCTTGTCACTTACTCGTCTTCCAGCAATACTTCCTGCTCTCCTTATTTCCCCGGACACCTCTCCCTATTCTTCGAAGTCCATTTTTCACGATTTTCTTAAATTTCCATTCGCCTATTGCCTGTATGATTTCACATTTCCTCAATATATTCACTCCCTCGTCTATAATATTTGCTTTTATTAAATGTGTTTTTTAACTGTTTTTGAGGTATTGTTCGGCCGCGTTAGTATCTTGGGGTGGATTCTTAACCCCTAAAGGAGCAAACTAATCCCTTCTTACACCTCTACTTAACGGTCCAAAGATTAGTGATGGTAACACTCGGACTAAACTGTTATGAGTACTGTCAACTCATTAGAGTCACAATAATTTTGAAATAGTTTACGTCTACGAAAAGTTTTCAATCCAAGGATTGGGACGAGTAATAGCCAAATGTAAATACTGTGCAGAAGTAATATGTTAAATTTTAGTAATTAGCGTCTTAGTAATTAGCGTCGCTAAATTCATTGTTCACAGAGAGACCGCAAATGTAAACTACTAGGTTTAAATGTGATGCCTATAGGCATTTGCACATGAGCACGTACTGACACGGCACTAGAACTTAAATGAAAGCACAGAGTGTTTCAGTAGTATAATTCCCAGGTGGGTAGTGAGTCTAACTGGCCAATGTAACCAATACTGTCCAATGAGCATGTGTCCTTCCTTTCTGAAACTCTCTTTAACTGGAACATAAACTATGAAATTAATGGAGATGCTTTATTTTCACTGTAAGAATCCCAATGTCAAAGTAGGGATCGGGTGCTGCCGGCAAAATATACCCCAAAATAAACGCGCCCTAGTAATTAAGTATTACTGGCAATTCCAGAACTCTGGACGAGGCTTGGAGTGATGCCCGAGAACATTGGTTTCACTTGTTATTTGATTTCCGACACGATTTTTTACCGAACAAATTTATACTGTTGCGTTGCGACGGAATCATCATCAAATAGTAACTCTTCCGGCTTTATCAGTGTAAATGACAAAAGTCCTTTTGCAAGTGACTGGCTGTTCTGATCTGACAATGCGACTT
Organism: Cetorhinus maximus; assembly: GCF_964194155.1. NCBI lineage: Eukaryota > Metazoa > Chordata > Chondrichthyes > Lamniformes > Cetorhinidae > Cetorhinus > Cetorhinus maximus. Next base: position 136,195,406 of record NC_135880.1, read on the forward strand.
GGCCCTAGTAGTCCTGTAACTCACCCAAATTTACACGGGATACACGATGTGAGGGATGGGTTGTATCAATCACCAATGTGTTTCTTTGCACGCCGCTATAATCACTGCACTGTATGGGTCTGATGTTAGACCTCTGATCTACTGGTGGTGTCAGTCACCTACTATTTACAATATTTCAAATTGGGATTCAGTGGAACAGACACAGAGGATGAATTATGGAAAGAATTGTGACGGAAGATAATACATCTATCGATTCTCCTTGTATAATACACAGCGTACTTCTAAAGGTCTAGCTTACTCTTGTGTTTTCCTGTAGCCTGACAGGTGACTGACACTTGTGACCTGGCAAATCTAATCTTTCTACACCATGAAACATATAAGGCCATTGATTTAAGGGAGACATTTCAGAAATTATCTGTGAATGTGAAGCTGGGTAAAAATATGATCGTTGTCAAGTCAGGAAGAGCAGGGAGGCTGGGCCGTACTGGAAACCCCAACTTTCAAGACACTTGTGCCTTCCACAAGTCTGACTTTATTCTCTCGCGATCCTTCACCACAGTCCACAATATCCGAATCTTCATATGATTAAAATAACAATCTGGAATGCTAGAGAACAATTTAAGATTTGCTCCATAATTTCCACTTGAAGGACACTGCTCTGCTCCCTGCATTCCTCCCCTCCGTTCCTCCCTCCGTCCTGCTCTGATGGTTTGAGACTTGCAGGTGCAGAAAGTGAAATCGCACTCTTCGATGGGGTGAGGGGAAGTTCAGTACGTTCCTATCTTAAGAAACTGCTGCTAGTTTCTTTTCTACTGTTTGGGCGGCCTCTTTTGTGCTAAGCTTCGGTGAATAGCTTTTCTCCTTACAGCCTCTGGAGGACTTTCCTGCTGCAAGTTTCCTGAACCGGAAACGGGCCAGTCGGCAGCCCAGTGAGTCTGGTCTGACAGAGATGTGAGCTCTGTTTTTTTCCCCCAAACCTTCAAATAGGAATTGATCTCCAATGGGTCTTGTGGGGCTCTCAATCACGCAGCAACACTTGCCCGTATATTTAAAATGTATCAGTGGAAAACTAAACTGGGTCCATTCAAAAGGCATTTGCACTGTTAATTGGACACTTTCAAAAGTTGCTCCTTAGGCGCGAACGTTTGGAAATGTTGGTCTTTATTTTATAAAAGTTTTAAGTAAAGACCAGGATGCACCAACGGAATGCGGTGACTGTAAATTGCAGCTGTGCTAAATTGCTTTCAAGTGTTATTATTTTGACTGAGGAAGCGGCTGTGCTGTTTAAATTGTGTGTGTGTATATATATAAATAGTGCGTGGCACAGTGTCGGGAAGGTTTATTTAACATGAATATACACGCAGACAATGTAAAGTTCATCACCAGAAGACTAACTAATTAACAAAGTGGCAGCACTTTAAAACAGGCCCGACCATACCGAAGAAGCGTGGCTCGCACGTGCTGATACAAAGGATTTCGACACTGTCATCTGTCAGCTCGGAAGCTGAAAGTAAACAATGATATAGATTATTTCACGGGTCACAGACAGGAAAAGCAGTTAATGTCCCAGAATGGCACAAATTCATTCTGGTGTCAAGCTCGGCAACTGGAGCCCTTTATGATCAATAACTGGGCAGGATCCTTTCGGAAGCTGAACTGGGGAAGGATGGAGGGGTCAGTTAATCTGTCAGGGACTGAAGGGCACAGGAACCCACTCTTTGTGTCTTGTGATTCCACATGAATTATGTGACGGATTTCAAATTAATACGATGAAGAATACTTGAGGCCAAATGCGGCCTGTTCTCCTTTTAACTAAACCTATTCGAAGTCCTATTCGTTTACTTGCTGCTTTCATTTTTAACACGTTGCCATTGAAAAGAAGAGCAAAGCGCCCTGGTTAAAGGGCGCCCGGTGAATGGAACCGGGCTGCAGACGGCCCTGTGTTATTCTAAATAGGAAAAGAGGTAACGGGCGAAGCCGCAATCTATAAAATGCCGAGCTGTGCGGTTATTAGGCTTTGTACTTTTGGAAGCTCACGATTGAGTTTGATTGAATGACTCCTTTCTTGCGATATAAACCATTATGCATAACCGGATTTAATTTTTTAAGAGAGCCGCGGGGAGTGGGGAGGCACTGAGGGCAGAGCTGGGGACATTAAACATAGTCCGCCGACCTGAACCACCACAACAGAAGCCCTGGGCTGTTCACTTGGTATTGGCGAACAGACTGCTGAGCAGACCTGTTGAATTAATTTCCAAATAAGAAAATAACAATGTCTTGAAATTCCCAGAAAAATAAATCACATGGGCATTTCGCAGGGTGAAGCATCTCCGGTATTCACCGTTCACTCTGTAAAACCTGTCATGTCCTCCGCACCCCCCCCCCCCCCCCCCTCTCTCTCTCTCTCTCTCTTCTGTCCTCAAAAGCAAGGTCTCAGTGCCTGGTTCCACCATGTTGGGTGAGTGACGGCGATTGGTGTCCTACAGTTTAGAAAAATGAGCCGAAGCTCATCAATGGAGATGGTGTTGTTTATAATCAGCTGATACACAGGTATTGTGATAAGAAGTGCAGGAAGATATAAAACACTATTGAACCACATTTCACACTGCAAGCACAGAAGGAAGATAGAACTGAAGTTTATTTCTTATTTAAAGACTTTTTTCCCAGTCCCTAGACTGCATCCTGACACCTGATTAAACATCACTTTGAAATTGCTCTTTTCAAACTAATGGTTCGTCACCTTTGCCTCTTGAATTGCTTTTTAATCTGGAATATGGACCAGCGAAATCGTGTGTATTTATCGGAGGGGGCCTGGATTGCCTGGGTCTTGAGTTGACAAACCGATTAGAGAGCCTTTAAGGAGCGTTTCTTGTCTCCGAAGGTTCAGTTCGTGTGGCGAAAGTTACCGTCAAACCCAATCAGAGACATTTCTGTTGCAGTTTCCAACGCACGATTAACACCACCCCCAACCCCAGCCCTCGCATCTAAATTCAACGTGTATTCACAAATGAATATGTGTATAAATTGTTTTAATGTGCCGATGAAATGTATTGTTCAATTATTTTTGTCAGAATTAGTCAAACAGCAGGTGTTCGAGAATAGGGACAAGTGAAAACCCAAAAGAGATTTTAACTTAATTCCGTTTGACCATGGCGGCACCTGTCCCGTACAAAAAGGGCACAAAACGGTCAAAAGGTTCCGAGGAGCCGGGCCCGCAGATCCCCAAAGCCGGAGTCGGTAGGGTCATTTTACTGCTTCTCGTTTTTTATTTTGCTCTTCGAAGTTTCATTTGCAAGTTTTAAATCAATGTTTATCAACAAAGTGAACAGCGTGGGTTAATGTCTGTTTATTATAGAGGCCCCGCACTCTGATTTCACGTCTGGTGTTTCTGTTTCAGCAGTAGCTGGAGACGGTTATTTTAAAACAGTTCGGGGTGGGGGAGGGGGGGCAGATTTTCACCAGCAACACATACACAAACATTTTCTATTACGCTCCAAACCCGAAACCAGAATATGAAGTGCCCAGTATCGCCCACACTGCAGCGCGTCTATCGAACCATCTAGATACTTAAAAAATAAACAAACGACATGCACAAAGCAAAGAAAACAAATAGAGGACACCGAATTTAGCCACTGAAGACATTTTAGCTATTTTTAGCTTTGCAAAACTGCAAAAGAGAACTCTAAACAACCCCAGCCAACTCTCTCTCGCTCTCTCATACACACACAAGCATGAGCGATGTCCAACCTCACCCTCTCTCGTACATGAAAGCAGAGGTTTGTGGCGAACTGCAGTTTTTTTTTGTCGTTTCCCCTCCTTCCGCCCAGGACTTTCAGCTGCAGACCTGATTTCAGCAGTTTCGCGTTGTGCAAACTGATGACAATTGTCACATTGTAAATAGTAAATGAAAAAAAAAACGACTTTGGGGCTTAAACATGAGCTAAAAGTATGTTTTTAATTATTGAAACTGTTGAACCTCAGAAACGACCACTGATTACCTTATAGATCGGTGATCGCTGGAGGGGGTTTTACTGCAGCCCGAATTTACCACAACGCATGAAAAAGTTATCACGCTCAGTTCTGATGGGGAAGCTACTCTCAAATCAGCACCAAGATGTCTTCCGCCAACCTGCTCATTTTAGACAGACAGCTCAAGCACCGATATTCACGCACGGAGATACATCTCCCCTTTGTTTATGCTCAGCATTCATTTTAAGTTTTCAAAGTGCACGGAATTTGCTTTACATATTCCCCAAGACTTGAACGGCAGTGAACCCCAGTTAGCTATTTAAAATCCTTTGTTTTTTTTTAAACAAGTGTCTGAATTCCTCCTATATATTTTTACACGAGTGAATTCTGTTTAATTGTACAAATAAATACGAGGCTGTCGCCAATGCAGCCGCTTCATGCCTTCTAATTATTGACATTTTTTTCCCCCCGCAGAAACGTTTTAAAACTTACCTGATCGGACACTCCTGAGCGCGCTGCCGTTTTTTTCCATGCTAGTTCTGGGATTTCGAGCCCTTTGTGAAAAGATTGGAAGAAAAGTTTCCCCCTTTTCGGTGTGTGTGCGTGTTTTGTCGGCTCCGAATAATTTGACTCTTCCGCTACCCCGTCGCGTCTTTGGTGCTGCCCATTGATCCGAAACTAAACGTTTTAGGTGGAGAAAAGGCTCTGAACAAACCGTGAAATGATTAAGGAACTAAAAGAGCTCGCTACATGTGAGATCATGTCCTGTTCGCCTTTAGAAAAAAAATCACAAAGTCCCTCGACACAGCGAAAAGAAAGTGAAACTCTTACATCTGGTGGACAAATCACCCGCACCTACGGCTCTTGGTAACTTTGGCGTTGTCTCTCTCGTCTCCTATTCTCCTGATTTCAGCTTGCGAATCTGCCCGACTACAATGCTTGGCATCTGCAAATATTTTTGCACGGTGTGAGGATGGGGATTGTGAAACACTGCATCACACGCCGACCAAAGCATTACTCTCTAACATTCTGAATAATTAAAGCCTTTTCTCGTCGCTTCACTCTCTGTCTACCCCTCCCTCCTCAGTTTGCCTCGAGAAATGTACCAAATAGTTTTACCTACAGCCCAGGAGCAGGAATGAAAAAAAAAATAATCATAGCCCTCCCCCCGAGAAGAGTAAGTTCTGTGTACACATTTGCCTGCTTTCGGTTTATTCCTCAAACATAGCGCGAAGGTTGTTTACAAATTGTATCGAATTGATTCTCCTTTCATTGGAGGGGAGCTATATTATAAACTGAATGCCCCTCCCCCTCCCCTTTCTCACACAAGTAGTGTAATGTGCACACATGCTACTTAATGTAAAAATAAAAGCTTTTCTGGATATAATCACATTCTAGGAGGAAATTCCTGTTTACTGTACTTACAAATAGAAAGAGAAATAATTCGCCGTGTTTCTCCAGCCTTTTCTGAAATTGTGCCAATATTGAGGTACAGGGGATGTGAGAGGGCTGCAGTGGTTGCTCGGACAGGTAATCACGCTGGTACCATATTTGTACAGCTCCCCCCGCACTTTACCGATGACCACCGTCCGACACAGCCCCTGTCTCAGTTATATAACAAATCTGGATTTCTTTGCGGGGGTTGGGGGGGGGGGGGGTGGGAATGTTTACATAGCAGTGATTTGAATAAAAGAAAGACTCAAATTACTGGAACTTGGATCAGATTGGCACTGCTTACAACTTTCCTGTGCTTGCTATATTTCACATATTTAACCCACAGCACCACGCAAAAGCAAACTCGCTATATATGGACAATATCTAGATCAAACCTCTTAGCTGGATATAGTCTCATGGGAAAGCTGAACGCATATTTTATAACTAAATCCACCAATCTTCTTCAATTCATATTACTCTGACACTTTACGTATCCATGTTTACTTTATGTTGAAAAGGGCCGGACAGCCCGCCAGGAATGTTTATGTACAAAAATGGCTTTTTTAAAAATGTGCACGAGCCTAAAGGACTGTAGTTCAGAATATGGACTATGTTTAATGCAAAGATTTGCCGGCAGGCTCTTTCCCCGATTCAACGAGTCTCTGAAGTGCAATCGGTTTACAGGTGAAATCCAATAAACCCTCGTTCTGAAGTAGCCAAGCTCAAGAGCAAGCTATAGGAAGGGCCGTACCTCCTGTATTCCCGCGGTTATAAATATTGTTATTCTAGTTTAAAATGCTCCAGGTGATGCGTCCTCGTTGTGAATTTAAATGTTCGCGTTCATCGATAAACTGAAACAGGTGGGGTTGGACAGGGTCGCCGCTTAAACCTGGGTCATCCAACACGATTTGTTTTATTTTAAATAAAATTATTACACTTTTCATCGAATAATCGAAAACAATTATTAGGCAATTGCCACAGAATCACGGTGTTTGCAAGTTTCAGAATCAATTAGATATTAACTGTAAAACGTAGGCAACACACCAAATCCAACTCTCAGACTCTGGCCGCTGCTTGTTTTATAACAATCTGATCAGGAAATGCTGTCAAATGGGAAGTGCGGCTAAACTTTATTAAGCTTACACTGTTAAAAGTTGAAAATAATCCTTCCTAAAAGATTTAAAAGGAGATACATGCCCTTTATCTTGGGGCCATTCACGTTTAACAATGCTATTAATTGCATAAAATCAACATAACTGCTGAAGACCACCGATAGTTTACTTCCTGACAAGTGAAGGAGCAATTTAGTGAAGGGTAAAAATACAAGTTGAATTGTAACCTTCCTAGCTAACTCCCAACATGAGAAAGAAATGACTAGGCCTGCTGTCATTTTATTTGTGAATCAATTGTAAATTTTCTCCACTCTTTGACATTCTCACAAAGTACAAATCCTGGTCCCAAACGGCTTCTAGATTTTTGGTTCTGCCTAAGATCACAAAATGTGGAAATTGCCTCGACTTAGTGAGCACATAAAACATATTCTGTACACACAAATCATACGAATATAGTTAAAATTAGGGTTTTACGAAGTTACTCAACCCCAAGATCCTAGCAGTCCATTTGTATTTTGAAACCAATGTGCAAGTACAATGTCACCCGCTATAAGCTTTTCAAACAAGTATTCAAAATATTTAAATGGTTTATAAATATCTGGAATATGATTAATAGTGAGATGTGCATCATTAGCACACGCCACATTAAAATGTACTCTGTTTAGTCTCCTCACTGAAATCGGCCCACAGTAATTACATGAACCCACTCCCCTCGCTGCTTCTTTTTATTCCTTTACAAGCAATTGTATGAAGCGGGACAAAACGGTTAACATACTTTACTGTGCCCAGAACTAACCTTTACAATCAACATTTACCAGTAGTTCAATGACCCTGAAATAAAACACACGACGTCTCTGTCTCACATATCAATTGTTCTGCTATCAATATATATATATAAAAATAACTTTTTGTTTTTAGTTAACCAGCGTTTCTCCAGTGCACCACGCCGTTTACAGTTTTTATAGCCTTAAATGTTTACTCAAAACTTTAAACGGGCATCGTTAATAACAATGATCCAACTCACAAATTGGCCAGATTAGGGTTTTCACAAGTGGTCATCCGACAAATTATAATTCTCAACAAACTGTTTAAATTTGAGAAGAATTTGGCACCAGTCAGGCCGTCGGTTTTAATCAGCTGTCCAGAACATTCTCTCAGCCGTGTGGGTTTGGCCATCAGTTCCTCTATAATAGCCCAGCTAACAGCGCAGGGATATAGAAATGCACTTATCTCGTATTCCTTTTCAAAATGTGGGATTACTCACATTTTGCCCGTTGTGTCGTTGATAAAACTAAATCAGCCCAAGTGTCACCAAATTTCACGTTTACCTGATGGAGTTCGTTAATCCAAATGCTGATGACTCAATGGTCTCGTTGGGAGGTTTGGGAAAGGTAACCGGGGCTGAAAAATGTCAGTTTGGAGCCGTGGAGGCAATTGAAGGGAAAATGTGGCCGACTTGTGTGGGTGTGCGAAGTCCTAAATTCAAGGCTTGACAACCGAAGTTGTTCACTTGGAATTGCCCCGAATGCGCACCTATCACACAAACCTCCCACTGTTTTCACAAGATCGCACCGACCTCTATCCCGCTCGCTTTAGTGAAACTTTTAGGAGAAAACCCCGTTTCTGGGGGAAAAAACTGGACCACTGATTTAGGCGCTAATGTGACTTTTGACCTGCTGCAGTGTTTCCATTGGGATTTCTCTTGACAGGGGACTAGGAACAGAATCAGAGGCGATGATTGTAACTGAGAGATATAGATTTACATCGCCTTGAAAAAGAAGAATAATGAACCAGAGTCACCTGGAGAGCATGGTTGGAATAACCTCTTACACCTAGTCAATAAATAGCAAGATAAACACGGTAGCCACATTCTTCGTGGTAATTTCTAGTAGCGTGAAGGCAAAACTGCCGGGATACCCTGTTCAGTTTGTTTTAATTACGCATCCTACATTTGTAGGTCTTGGAATGTCTTCATTTTATTCCGTCAGCAAGCAGTGCTAGATATTTACACTCCTCATAGTTCCAATATTTCTGATTCACAATGTAATGTATGGGCATATGCAATTGATGGTTTAAAAGTTGTATTTTGGCCAGGTTAAATATGTGGAAAATTGTTAAAATTCATTTTTCTACATATGATATCTGCAACCCTGCTGTCTCACAGATTTCAGTGCTGTTGTATCTACAGTAAGAAATATTTAGTTATTCTTACTTTCTCTCATTTTTTATTCATTTCATATATAGCTGGCCTATACTAGCTGTGGACCTGCCAATGCCTCAATTATCCTCGTCCCTGTTTTCAAATTCGTCCATGGTCTCCTCTTTATCTCTTCAACCTCCTCCAGTGCTTCAAGCCTTTGAGAGTTTTGTGTTCCTCCACTGCTGGCCTCTATTTTTAACCGATTTTTATCGCTTCACTATTGACATCGATACTTGGGCCCTAAACTCTGGAATTCCTTTCCTAACCCATTCCTCCTCTCTACCCTTTCTCCTCATTTAATTTGCTCCTTACCAGCTACTTTGGTCAATTTTTGGTCATCCTGAAAACTCATATGTCTGATATCTCTTGATATGTATTGACATTCCTCCTATTAAGCAACTAGGATGTTTGCTATGTTAAATGTGCTATATAAATGTAAGTTGTTTCATTTTTGATCATGACAGTTGCGCCAAGCAATCATTGACCTGCACACTTTTTGGGGCCAGAATTGAAATGGAGTTCCAAAGACTAACAATTAAGCTCAGAACATCTCAGTGCTCCCCAATAAGTAGCAGGTCCAAGATCAATTATATTTATTTACGATTTCATCAGCAGCTGAATATATTTTCAAACACAAAGTAAAATTAAATTTTAAGCCTTTGGTTCCAGTACATATATTATAAGTTACATCCTCTCCATATTAAAATGGAGGCCATTTAGATATCCTATGGTGTCCTTTGCTGATTCAAGGCTGGAGATGGCTTTCAAGAGATATGCATCATTCAGTTAGCCTAACTGAAGCTAGTAACTCATTGGGTGGAATTTTATGGCCTCGGCGCAGCAGGGGCAGGGACGTAAAATGCGGCAAGCTGTTCAAATGTCCATTGACTTTGGCGGGACTTTAAAATCCCGCCAACGTAAAATTCCACCCATTATGTGGGAATCAATGGAGAAGAGTCAAATCACATATTATTGTTTGAATTTCTTGCTTTACCATGGTAACGCTAATTAACATACATACATTGGCTAGTCACTAACTTCCTGGACATGTCATGATGTAACAGTATGAATGAGTGAAATGACCTTCCATAAATGACTCTGAAATCTTGCACTGTGTAGTGGGACAACAAATGGAACCAATTTGTTCTCTGACAAGAACTATTAGTTCAGATTCAAATACAATGTTTAAAAAAAGGTTTTGGCTGTCCATCACAGTCAAAAAAAGGCTATCTGACAGGAGATTAAATATGCAACAAACATAATTGGGGTGTAAAATGTAGGGTAAGTGTCATTCACTCTTAAACGACATTCCTATAAAACATTAAAGGAAATGACATATAAATAAAGTAAATGGACAAATAATAAAATTAAACATAAATATGAATAAACAGACTAGCACAAGAATGTTCAAATTAAGATTTTGGGCTGGGAGGTGTCCAGCTGCCATCAAAGAGCATAATGCCATAGGCTAGAAAAAAAACATAGCTTTGAAGCAATAGATAAGATGATGGAAGAGGAGTTTTAATTTTGTCATGTAAATCTGCAGATAGGAAAATGAACCTGTCTAGTCAAAATATCATGAAAAACATGAACATCTTTAACACAAAAATTTGAATCTCCTTCACTGTGGAAAGTAAGACCATACTAAGGAGTTACCTGAATCTGTCCCATAATGACCCTTTCTTTCATTTACTCCTTCTTTGTGCAGAATCACTTGAACTCTGCTCAGTATCTCCCTGCATTTACATGGCTAAGATTTATTGTGAGAGCAAGCATAGGGCCTTCTCCTATTTCTTGGAGCAGTGCAATAGTTACACTATAAAACTATCCTAAATAAATTATAATATTTTTCCTTCTTGTTTACTATTGCTGAAAAAATGGATTTTTTGTTGCAGCTTTTCATCTTGCACTCATCAGGACAATTCACAAGAAAATGTCAATGTCAGGAGAAACAACAAATTTATGCTGATGAGAAGAGAGTGCTGATTGGTTGGCAAGTGGACTCTGGCATTGGCATTTTCTTATGAATTTTCCCGATGAGTGCCAGATGAAAAGCTCCAACAAAAAAGTATCTTTTTTTCAGCAATATTCAAGTTCTGAAATATCAAATGACTATTTGTGTACTACGTTTCATAATGTGAGTCCCCAAAGCTCTCCCTCACAGAATGCTCACGTTGCTGCTGAATTTATGATCAATATCTTTTACATGTTCAAGTACATTTGACACCACAGAAACAGGTGCAATATCTGGACAGCTGAAACAAGCAGAGTACAGAAGACATTTTCTACCTTGAAAATTGTATACAGAACAACTTGTTAGTCTTTCTTGGAGACTTAGTCTAAATTATATGTAATTAGCAATTTGTTGGAATAATGACCAGCACAATATACAGTGCGTTTATGACTGCAGCAGTATCAAATAAATCATATAGTGCACCTTTACTATAGCATATTTCATATAATGATCATGTACACAGCACACAAGAACAGTATAAGGTCTATTTACATCATGTGACAATAACTCTGTCTTTTCAGTTATTTTCTCTCCTTCCATGACTTCCCTACCTAACCCATTACTAAGGCCAAAAAGCCAAGGCAATTCTTTTCCAGACAAATCTCAATGCCATTCTAAACCAGCCAGTAGGAGATGGACAAGACTCCCCAAAGCTGGCCTCCCTCTGATTTTTGTCTCCTTTCATGCATGAAGTAGCCTACCACCTCCACTGTATTGTGGCAAGACAGTGCATTGAGGATGGTGGGCTCAAACTGACAGACCACCACTTCTTTGCATTGGTATTGGTGCTCCATCATGCTGCCTGCAGTTTCAATATGATAACATCTTAATAAAAAAAAGTAACGAGAAATGAACAAAGCTAACATTTTTTGAGTTCAGCAGTAAAGTCATTAATATTCGCACATGTACGCACAAGATCATCCTGTATGACCAGTGTCTCTGCCCTTTACAAAAAGTCCAATAAATAAACATTTTGAAATCTTACCGACCAAGGAATTTCAGTGGAGTGTGCTATGAATTCATCCCAAGCCTATAAGCTTCAATGAGCACAGAAAGTATATTCCACAAATATTTATTATGTAACCGATTTGAATTTATTTTGGGAAAAGTATTTTGTTAACTTCACAGCATATTCTGTACACGATTTGGTTTATGTCACAATTGGCTGGAAAACTAAATCAAAATAGTTCCAGTGGTTGACTTTTGACCTGTGAGTGAAACACAGATTTTTTTTTGCACTATACAGGCAGCCATTTATAAACCTCATACTACTATTGACTGTTAAACAAATTACCAACCAAGGCTGGTCATCCCTGTTTTTCACATTTGAAGACAAAGAACAATTCATACTGGGTGTGATAACAATGGGGTAATCTTATCAAAGGGGTTATGTTGTTGTTTTAATTTTTTAACATTCTTGCCTTGAAGAATAACCTGATGTAGTAGAAGCATTCACAGGATGATTAACAGTCTGACAGGCTGCAATATGAACGCTCCTTCCATCACTGTAACCATCTTTATATCAGTTAACAGGGTGATTAGCCATATGTGGTTGAAGGTTTTTGTGGGTACTCACAACCCATACAATGAGGTTGCAATGAGGGGGACACCCACCCCCACCAGATGCAATGTCAGCACAGAATTCAGAATCAGAGCTCCGGTCTCTGTTCATCAGGTCTGGACTGTCTGCACCTTCTACTCAAAGTGGAAAGGGTGTTAAGCTAAAGGCTCCCTCTAAGTTCAGTTGATGCCACAAATAACAGCAGCCAAACATGAGCAGTTCATAAACACAAACTGACACCTAAAGTGAGGTTATGTTTAAATATCTATATACTGTGGAGTTAGTGGATGAAGCTTTGTTTAATTTTTGTTCCTTCTTTGTTGCCAAACAAGATGTTGATGACCAAGGACTTTCCTTACAGTTCCATGAAGGTGTCTTCAATGAATGTTGAACAAACATAACAGTATGAAGTTTGTCAAAGTACAAACCAGCTCATAAGCTTGATAGAATTTATTAGGGAAATTGAAACCAAACATGAACACTTGATATTGACTTTACTATCTGTATCAAGTCCAATTCACCCATTTGAGGTATAATTTGGTAAAAATGGAATGGAGGCAGCTCCTTGTAGATAAATCTGTCAGAGCAGTGGGAGGCATTCAAGAAAGAGCTAAAGAGGGTTCAATAAAAATCTGTTCCCTCAAAGCAAAAGGTTCTGTTTTCAAGAAGTTTAGTTTAGAACAAGCAGCTGACAGAAGTAAGTAAGGCACCTAGTACCTCAAATGTAATTCATGTGTCTTATGATGAAGTTTTTCAGGAACAAAATACAATCAATCAAGGGCTGGATAGTGGTAATATGAGTGATCATGACATACCGGACAGAGGAAAAGACACTGGTAAGATTAAATATTTGTCAAATGCTCAGGATGATAGCCAAGAAATGAGGTTCATGGACTGGCAGAATGGGATAGAAGATTGGAAAGTAAGGGAATGCAGTGCAGCTGGTGACGGTGAATCCAAAAAATGACTCTCGCATCAGAAAACAGTCACGAACTGGAGGAAGAATCTTTAATATTGCAAGAGGGAGATCTCTCAGCCATAGTTCTGACAGAAATAAAATTGGAAGTACAGGTCATTGCTTGAATAGAATAGGCAATGAAACAAAGGCCACAGTATACAATAGAATTAGAAATAGAAGTCCTCATGACCGTGAAGTCTTGGTGACTGCTAGTAAGCTAGAGCATAAACTAGTAAAAAAGGCAAAACAAAGGAAGTCAGATAGTTGGAGAGAGTTTGGATCTTCTTCTGAGGTACCACATAAGAGGCAACCAACTTTGTCACAAAGGTGGATTTATACTGAAAACATCCTTACAGATGGGATTTTTAAGGCTAAAGCAAGGCTAATTGCTAGGGGTTTAGAAGAAAGACTGGGTGTATCAGATGTTAGAGTGAATTCTTCCATAGCTGGAAAAGTAACATTAAAACATCTTTTTAGTTCTTTTGGCCACATATTCATGGAAGTCTAGGTCAATCGCATAAAAAACATATTTCTGCAGGGCGATACTTTTCAGAGACAAGTGTTTCTGAAACCACCCAAAAAGAGCAAAGATGCAAGAGGCAAGCTATAGAAACTTAACAAATGTGCCTATGGTTTTGCTGAAGCCCCCAAGTATGGTCTTTTTTAGTGTTGCCTATTGCTGAAAATAGGTTTTAAGGTAAAATAAAACATCAGGAAAGTTAAATCTGGAAAATGCATACTTAAGTTGCCATTCTTAAATGACCAAAAGAGCATGAATCTGATCATTTTTATCAACCCTTCACATGCTACTCTTCCTGATGGGTATTCTAATGCTGCTGACTTCTTAATGTTTCTGATCAGTGAGAATGGGAAATGATGTCTTTTAGCTTGGGAATCTAAGAATACTGATTGTTATGTATATAATCATTTTTTGTAGGATAATGTGCACTCTAGGAAAAGAGTGAGTGAGAAAAGGTTATGGACCGACCTTGCTGGTTTTAAACAAACGCTGGAGAGAAAGTAAATCTATCAATTTAAATGGGTGAATGCAAGTCATTCACTGTCAGATTGTTTTACAGAAAGAAATGCATGTATGAAGAAATTGTTAGTGTCCTAGAGGAGGGGAATTTTGCAATGCAATGCATTGTACAGAAAATAGAGGGCCCAAATCATCTGTCTCTGGATCGTCTGAGATGGAACATATGTCAGGAGATGCATTTCAGGACCCTACGGAAGTCCTGGCCCATGGAATTACATTGGAATTGCCAGGGAAGTTTAAATTTCTAATGGGCTAATTACCTGCTGCCCCGGACACTCCACAAATGTCTGACCCTGAGCTCAGGGTGGGGACCTGGGCTAAGCACATGGGACCTACCTGTGTGCTTACCCTGAAAATGTTAGACAGTTTAAAACTTGGTCTAACAGCTGGGTAACTCCATAACTGAGCAGCCCAATCACCACTTGCCCCCACACCACCCAACCACCCCTCAACCTGATGTAACTACACCCCGACAACCTAATTACCCTCAAGCACTCCCCTGAGCACCCAACTACCCCTCTGAGCACCCAACTAACCCCTGACCTGACTACTCCCCTAGCAACCCTATTACCCCTTGAGCACCCAAATAACCCTCTGAGCACCCGGCTAGCCCCCGAGCACCCGACTACCGCTCGAGCACCCAACTACCACTCAACCACCCGGCTACCATTGTAACCACCTCGACCACCCAACTACCCCCCGAGCCAACTAGCCACTCACTCACCTACCCACCTACCCACCTCACCCAGCTACCCACCTCACCCACTATCCCACCTCACCCACTCATTCATCTCACTCATTCACTCAATCGCCATTCATTCATTTATCCATTTACCTATTCACTTACCTATTCATTAACCCACATATTCATTAAAAGACTGTACTTTTAAAAACTTAACTGAATATGGCAGCTAGTGCCATAAAAAGGGGTATATCCTCTCCTTCTCCCAGCTCTACTCCAATCGATGGACTTAGATGGGAGATGCTGCACTGCACATTTTTTGTGTCAGCTGGGATTTGAAGATCTGTGGTTTTTAATTTAATTTGCTTTGTAAGTTTGGTTGAACATATGGACCTTTTTTTAATTTAAAGAGGTAATCTGTTAATTCTGTAATAATTGTATGTAATTGTATGCAGGTGTGGGCATTAACTGGAGTTTCACTTGTACTCCTACAAATAGGAATAGACTGAAACTGTGGTTGTTAGATTAGGAGGTACCAATTTGTATTGCGTATTGTTATAAATGTTTATAAAAGTGTGTAAAGATTGGCTCCAGTTCTATCCTCCAACACCTGGTTTGTTGGATTATAAAAAAAGGACCTTGCAACATGTGTCTACAGGTTCCTGAAGATAGCAGGGCAAATAGATAAGGTGAACAAGAAAGCGTATGGGATATTTCCCCCTTATGGCTGAGGCCTAGTACATAAGAGCAGAGAGGTTATGCTAGAACTATATGAAACACTAGTTAGTGTGATGGCCTTTATACTTTTGGAGAAAAAAAACTATATTTTCTTTTAGGGTGATGGTCCCTTCAAGGAATATGTTTCACTAGAAGATAATTTTTTGCAAAAAAAAAACTTGCTTCCAGTAACTGATAATGTGACCAAGCTGCCAGGGAGATAAACAATAGTTTAAAAAAAGGTAAGCAAGGAGTTAGCTACAGGGGTTGTTAGATTACTGTATGTGACTCTGTTTTCAAGCAGTTTAGTTTAGACCAAGCTGGCTGCAAGGAGCATTTCTTTCAAGACAAAGTCAGTTGAAATTCTATGTGCTGACTAAAAGGATTAAAACCCTTTGATAACTGAATGATTCTACTAACAGTGAGTTGGACTTCTGGGTTAACCAAGCTGAGGAGAGAGGGAAAAAGAGAGAATTCCTAGATGCAAGTCTCCAGAGTTAAAGAACATTAGAACAGGAAAGTTCTGACCCAAGATAACTACATTTAAGATGCTAGCAACACCTATGTTGAACTAGGAATCTACGACCATGGGACAGTTGGAGGAGATTTGAAGGGACGACCTTACCGGAAATAAGTGGAAGGCTCAAGACAACTCAACCCTTAGACAAAGCTTTGAAATATCACTCAGGTCAGGTGGTTAATCTTCCAATTTTTGATAAGTATCTAACTTGAGTTTTTAGAGGGTATAAGTCAAATGGATGTAGAAGGAAATTTGAGTTAAGAAATTCAGCTTAGAGTATAGGCAATTGTGTTCATTGTAATTTTAACATCCATAATGTAACTGGCTATTTAAGATAGAGTGTAGTTATTAGCATTCATATTCTTTGATTTTTGTATAGTGAAATTCTTTTGTTTTAAACAGTGAACCTTGTGGCTTCAGTCTTTTAGTAAATACCCAGGTTTTCGGATTTCCAAAATATAATAATGAAAACGTTACTGCTGTCTACTGAGATCATAACATTAGACCATAGCTAGTGTGTGTACAGTTCTGGTCACTGCATTACAGGAAGCACATAATCACACTGGAGAGGGTAAAGAAGAGTTTTATGAAGATACTGCTGCGAATGGAGAATTTTAGCATTGAGGAAAGACTTAATGGGCTGGTGCTGTTTTCTTTGAAACAGGCTGATGAAAGATTTAATTGAGGTGTCTACAATTTTAAGGGCCTAGATAGAGTGGAGAGGAAGAACATATTTCTGTTAGCAGAGAGGTCAATAGCTAGAGGAATAGATTGAAAGTAATTGGTAGAAGGGTTAGAGGGAAGTTGAGAAGAGCTTTTTTCATCCAGAGAGTGGTGAAGGTCTGGAACTTATTCCCTGAAAGAGTGGTAGAGGTAGAAACACCCATCACATTCATAAAAAAATTTGGATATACGTTTATGGTGCAGTAGCCTACAGGGCTACAGACCAAGAGCTGAAATGTGGGACTGAGCTAGATAGCCCTTTGTTGGCTAGCACAGACATGCTGAGCTAAATGGCTTCCTTCTATGCTGCAAATCTTTTAATATTTCTATCAGCCCCGTACATACTCACTGAAGAACTTTGCCTCTGGGTCCAGCAGCCACAGTGGTTAAAAAATTGTATGTTTTAAATTTATTGGAGTAAAAACTGAAAATGATGGGAAGCATCAGCAAGAAAGGTTGCATTTGTGGAGAAAGAAACAGAATTAATGTTCCAGAACAATGACCTTTCATCAAAACCCAAATTTATTGCAGTTGTTTGAGGAAATGTTGGTAAAGGAAATGCAGTTGAGGTTGTGCATATGGATTTTCAAAAGACATTTGATAAAGTCCCTTGTGAAGGGCTTGTTAATAACATTAAGGCACAAGTTATTTAAGGGAATGAGATTTCAGAGTTTTGGAAGTCAGCTAAAGGACGGAAAACAGGTAGTTGTCATTACTGAATGCTTTTTGGACTGGAAGGATGCAAGCAATTATGTCATTTATAAATAGGGCATGAGAGAAACAGCCTAGTTAATGCTAAATCTGGTATAGATGATTGTTTAGACCCCAGATTTTAAAGCAAATTCTTGATATGGGAGGGAATCTGTTAAGAGGTAGAAGACAGCGAGTAGGGATAATGGGTAGGTACTCAAATTGGCAGGACCATAAGGTTGGACGGGCAGTGAAAAATTCAATTTAATTAATTGATTAATGGGCTTAATAGCCCTCTTAATTGTCGGCAGGCGCACTGCCAACTCTCGCACACGCTGGCCAACCAAAATATCGCTTGAGTGCATGATGAAGTTGAGACACTCACCCGACATCATCGCATGCTATTTCACACTCGTACATTTCAGGCCCGCGCTCACACGCCAGACTGAAAATCCTACTCAATTAGACAGAGTAAAGTGTGTGGATGAGCTGAAGGTTACAAAGGGGCAATTGACCAGATTAAGTAAGAGGGCAAAACTGTAGCAGATAGAAATTATTAAGGGGAAGCATGAGTCATTACCTTTGGACTTAAGAAAGATAGACCAAAGCATTTTCTAAACAGTGAGAAGTTGGGAACTGTGGAAGAGCAGAGTGATTTATATATCCATATATATATATACTGAAATCGCTAAAAGCAGATACAAAAAATAATCTAAAAGGCTAGTGGAATGTTGGCCTTTATCTCAAGGAGGTTGAAATATAAAACAAGGAACTAATATTACAGCTGTATACAATGCTGGTTAGACTATATTTAGATTACTACCTTCAGTTCTGGGGACCACACCTGAGGAAGGATAATCTGGCCTTGGAGAGGGTGCAGTGCAGATTCACTAGAATGATACGGGGCTAAAGGAATTAAATTATGAGGGCAGGTTGCACAAACAAGGCTTGTATTACCTCGAACATAGCAGATTAAGAAATTACCTATTTGAACTGCTTAGGGGGAGAAATTTCTCCCCGTCGGGTGAGCCTTTTGGGAGCCGGCGCGGGCGGGTGCGGAGCCAATCGCCACCCGCAATCATCTCCGCGCTGCCATTTTACATGGGTGGACCTTAATTGGCCCGCCCAGCATGAAATGTGGCTCCCAAGGATAGCAGGAGTGGGCGGGCGGCCATGTGAGTGCAATGACCACTGGGTCCGATGGCATACTCTTCAAATAGCGTGCAGGCAGCCTTGCAAAGGCTGTTCATCATGGCCAATAGAAGGGCTCCCAGAGCGTTGCTGGTGAGCAGGCCACGTAGGAGGGTAGGGAAGCGGTGCACTGTGCCCTTTGCTTTTCTGACAAGTGCCTAGCTGCCCTCTTGGAGGAGGTGGCAGCACGGTGGGAGGTCCTCATTCCAAGGGATGGGGGGAGGAGGCCAAACATGCCTGAGAGGTGGCGGCAGACATAGTTAGCTCCCATGACATGGTGCGACGCACGTGTGTCCAGTGCTGCAAGCATTTCAACAACCTCTTGCACTCAGGAAGGGTGAGCACCATGTTGGCAGAAGTCACTTAACACAGCAGGTGGGCTTTCCCCCCAGCATCCACGCACCCACCCCCCCGCCCCAACTCTGAGCGCAGTTACAGCATTGAATCATTCACGGCATGTTTCCCTCGCTGGGTGAGCCAGCAGATATTGCCCATGCCTAGTTCACCCTGAGAGGGTAGTGCTGAGATGGGTTCTACACCCCAGCATGTCTGACACTGAAACCCAGCGTACTGTTTTGGGGTCTACCTCAAGGAGCTGCACCTGGGCACAGTGCTGGAACTGCAAAACATGTCAAAGTCAGGCTGCTGACATGCTGGGAGAGGAGCTTTCAGGTGGCGGGGCACCAATCCATCTACTGTCCTTTGCATTCCACGTGCTTTTGCGTCCTTGCTTTGCAAGGTTAGACTGTGGGGTGCTAAATGTGATGGAGGCAGAATGTAGGCAAGAGGGGGTCAGCCCTGGCTTCTTTGTGTGAGTGTGCGGCAGCTGTGGGCTGACGATTCACTGGAGTCCTGCAATGTCCCACTCTGGTTGGGATGCGATGGGTATCCAGGTATGGGCTGGACTGATCAATGCTCCTCTCTCCTTTTCAGGAGAAGACCACAACACAATGCCGCTGAGCAGATGCAGACTGGTGGAGGCCAGGTCCATTTGACCATAATCACCAGATACGAGCAGGAGGCAATGGAGCTGGCGCCACACGCCCAGGTCCACTGATGGCGATGAGGCTGGGGTGCCACAGGGAGGTAAGATTGCCATGAACTGAGGTCACAGCATGTGGGTCATGTGTGTCCCAGCAGCCATCCCACTGTTGAATGTTCAGTGGTTGAAGCTTCCAACACGGGTTGACCATTGATTATGGAAGGTTGAGCGCATACTGATCCGGGGGCCAGCAAACACATTGATATTGTCTCCACTTGGACTAATCAAATGTCCTTGTTCTTCCTTTCAGCATCACCAGAGCAGGGCTGAGAGGAGGAGACAGAGGGGCCACCTCTGACACTTGAGGGCCCTGAACAAATGGAATCACCAGCGTCACACTATCCCTGCCAGGCAGGCACCAGCGCAGATACTAGCGCCTTGGTGGCAATTAAATCGTTGGCTAGTGTCATGGGGCACAGTGGTGAGGGCACTTCACACTCACTTGAGGTGCGGGTGGAGACAGAGAGTGCCTTTGGCGCCGGCAGTCGGAGGACTGCTGGGGACCAGGCACATGCTCGGTCGGTGGCTGATGACATGCCTCTGGAGTTGTCCATGAGGAAGCAGACTCTGGAAGTGCAGCAGGGTGTGCAGGAGGATCTGGCAGAGATACATGAAGCTATGCGTGGCATGGTCCCTGTGCTGGAGGAGTCCACGCAGAGCATCATCGATGCAATGAGCCTCATAGCTAAGCACCATGCTTCCTCCATAGACAGAGTGGCGACTCTTATAGAGAGGTTCCTCCAGGAAGACAATCAGGGGCCCCTGAGGTTGCGCTTGGACCTGCAAGCCCGCACAGCGGCATTGACCTCAGCTGGTCAGTACCAGTGTGGGAGATGGATTGGGCACCAAGTATTCCAGCACGGTGCCCATCCATCAATGGTGAGCAGGGAGGTCCAAAGTGACCTCACGGTGGCGCAGCAGCTGCCTGTTGTCTCTGTGGGCTCCTCTCAGGGCACTCCGGATGAGGGTAGCAGCTCCTCAGCCCCCCTGCCAGTGACCTTGGGATCCGATGAGGCTACAGCGAGTGTGGAGATGTCAGCCATGAAACTGGCCGCTCCCTCCCAGGTGCGGCCATCAAAGGCTCCACTGGCCAGAGGATGCCCGCCAAGGTCATCGAGGCCAACAGGACAGCACAGTGAGCAGGCTGTCTCAGATGCCAGTGCCAACAAGGGGAGGGGGGCACCTAGACATAGCACCCAGAAACGTAAACTTAAGGCACCTTAGGCACACCACGGGCTTCTCACTGGTGGTTTTATGTTGCCCCGCTATGAGTTGATGACAAGTTGGTGTGATGCATAACACCTTTGCATTCAGTTTATTTTCTGCTTCATTTTGTTAATTCATTAAATGTTTATATGTGAGCATGGCTCAGGGTGATTCCTTACTTCTGCAGGCAGGAATCCATGATGTTATGAGTGACTTGTTTGTCATTGAGCTTTATTGACAAGGCACATAGTTAATGTTCCTAGCCAGGCAGATGTTACTCTCAGGTATCAAGTATGGAGCCTGCAGCCTTGACTTGTGTTGGAGGTCCATCTGTGGTGTGCTAGCTGAAGGTTCATTGGATTAAAGCCTCCTGGGTGTCCCTGCCTCACTGGAGTATGCCCGGGTCAGCGTATACTCCCTCAACGTTCACCCGTGCGTGCTCATCCTCGGACTCGCTACTGGACTCATCGTGTGCAGCCGGAGCACCTGTGTCCACATCTTCTTCCTCCACTGCATTGGTCCTTTCCAGCGCCAGATTGTGGAGAGCACAGCATGCAATCGCTATCAGTGACACACGATCTGGGGGCTACTGGAGTGCTCCCTCTGAACGGTCCAGGCATTGGAAGTGCATCTTGAGAAGACCGATGGTTCTCTCTACCACAGCCCTTGTGGAGCCCTGGCTCCTATTGTACTGCTGCTCAGCTTCTGTTCTTGGATGGCAGAGAGGCATCATGAGCCACCTTTTGAGGGGATAGCCCTTGTCACCCAGCAGCCATCCATCCAGCCGGGCTGGAGCATTGAAGAGACTCAGCACCTGGGAGTGTCTGAGGGTGTAAGCCTCGTGGGAGCTGCCTGGGCCCGCCCCCTACATGCCGACGTGAAAATTCTGGCCTAGGAATTGATAGGGTAGATAGAGAGAAATGTTTTCCTCTGGTGGGAGCACACAGAACAAAGAGTCATAATCTTAAAATTTGAGCCGGGCTGTTCAGCGGTGATGTTAGGAAGCATTTCGTCACATTAAGGATAGTGGAGTTGTGGAGCTCCCTCCCAAAAAATTGTTAAGGCTAGGTCAATTGCAAATTTCTAAACTGATCGATTTTTGTTTGGTAAGGGTATGGAGGAGTTAGGACACAGGTCAGCCACGACCAAATTGATTGGCAGAACAGGCTCAAGGGGCTGAATGGCCTACTCCTACTTCTATGTAATCGGTCAGTCCTATTTATACCAGAAATTAAAACAAATTCTAAAATTGCCATTGGCGGGATTTAAATTCACATTCACTGGATTTCTAGTCCAGTAATATAACCATTACACTACTATACCCTCTGTAGCTGGATTACTGTGTCCAGTTCTGGGTGCCCTACTGCAAAAAGGATGTCAAGAACACAACAGGGTGCAGAAGAGATTTACTTAGGCTCCAGCTGGAGTATTCTGTCCAATTCTGGGCACAACACTACAGAAAAAATGTCAATGCCTTAGAAAGGATGCATGGGAGATTTACTAGAATGGTGCCAGCAATGCAGGCCTTCAGTTACATAGACAGACTAGAGAAGGGGTTGTTCTCCTTTGAGTAGAAAAGGGTAAAGGGATATTTAATAGATTCAAAATCATGAATGGTCTTAATAGAGTAAATAAAGAGAAACAGCTTCCAGTGGCAGAAGGGTCGATAGCCATGGAACACAGAATTAAGGTAACTGGAAAAAGAACCAATGGTGAGATGAGAAGAAGCTTTCAAAGGGAATTGAATAAATATTTTAAAAGGGAAAATTCTGCAGGACTATGGGGAATGGGACTAATTAGATAGCTCTTTCAAAGAACTGGCACAGGCATGATGGGGTAAATGGCCTTCTTCTTTGTGGTATGATTCTATGATTGCAGGGATTAAAAACTTCAATTTTGGACAGAGTGAAACTGGGGCTTTTTTACAAGAACAGATGAAGTTACAGGGAGATTTGACAACATTGTTCAAAAGCATGAGCAGTACTGATGAAATAAATAGGGAAGAACTATTTCAAATGTTGCTGATGCAATAATGAGGGTTATTACCAAAGGAAAGCAGAAATTAGAAGAATTTAATTTTTACAGAGCATTGTTAGGACATGGAATTTATTACCAGAAACAATGGTGGAATCAGAATCCGTGATATTATGTTAAAATCCATAATAACTTTTATAAAGGAAGTGGATAAATAATTTTTAAAAATTTTTTAAAGAAGTGTTTAGGGAAAGAGTAGGACAATAAGACTAAGTTGGGAGTTTTTTTTTAGACAGACTTGATGGGCAGTATAACCTCATTCTGCCATGTAAAATTCTATGATTCAACACAGTACCACTCATGGACATTCCCTGACATCACAAAGTATTCATGCTATTGGTAATTGGTGCAAAGGTTTCTTAAGGTTAGTTTTGTTAATTTTTTATAACTCCATTTAATAGTATCTGAGTAACATCTGATGGTCACTAGCTAGTCTTTTGAGGGCAATCAGAGTATAATTACCAGAATAATTTGAATGAGTCTTTGCTGTTTCCATGGTAACAGAAACAAATTGATTATCAAAGACGCTGGAGAAAATACAAGTTATTACAATATTTACAGTTAAAAAAATTGTTTTCCAAGTGTTCAAGAAGTACAATCTTCTGATACATTTAATCAATTATGACAGTTCCTACAAACCTGGATCTCTGACAGATAAACTGATTAAAAGGCTGGCACCTTGCTCCTTTCATGCTCACTGGACCAGCTCATAATTTAACAGGGTAAATGTGTGCCATATATATCCATGTGTGTATGGTATTTTTGGGTGTATGTTATGTGTGAGTGTGGTGTAAATGAAAACTGTGGTCACATCTTTCGTCTATGAAGAATTTAAATAGCGCTTAAATTCACATGGGTAGAAAAATATTAATAAGGGCCAAATCAAATTCTGTTGCATAGGAGGAAAACTTGGAAGTTTTCTTACAAGAACAAGATTTTTTAGAGTTTGCCTAATCTTAGACTGAATAATATGTGCCGGTGCGATGCATGTTCCACGCACCCGGAAGCAGCCGGCATTCAGACTTCCGAGCTTACCGCCAAAAGACACCGAATAAAGTGTCAATTGGGCCAATTAAGAGTGCTGGGTGGGTTCCTGGCCAGAAACTGAGGGCAGAATCTTCCCAGATTTGCACTAAGTACGGTAGCAAGTGTGAAAAAAGACGTTTTACCTGCTGGCTGCAATGGTGGGTTTTTGCACCGTATAGTCATATTCCTGGAGCGCACTGCCTCATTAATAATGCATTCATGGGGAACCTGGTGAATCAATAGCAGGGTGGCCTCTGATTTGAGTGGCCTGCTTCAGGCCTTCGGTAATCCAGGTGCCATATTTAAAGGGCTCCCCTACACAAAGCTAGCATGCTCTAAGGGATCTGAAGCTGCCGGAAAGTCATAGCTGCCAAAGGGAGGAAACATGCTGTTCTCAAATTTAGCAACATTTCCCTCGGGCACTTACTGGACACAGTGGAGGCCCACACTGAAGTCTACCTCTGTTCTGGGTGAAGATTAGCAAGCAAGGGCACCAATCCAGCATGGGAGGTGGTGGCAGCAGTGGTCAGCGCCAACGCCTTGCAAAAGAGGACAGCCACCCAGTGCTGAAAGAGAATGAATGATCTCCTCTGTTCCGCCAGGGCAAATCACTCCTCTTATCATTCTCAACTCACACACTCACAAACCCATCACACATTCACAGGGATCTCACTCACTGCCAGTTCAAGGGGCATCACCATTCACTCTCTCACATACACCTTCATCTGTCCTGCAGATCGTGTCCTCATCCTATCCATGGTACCACTCAACGCCCACACATGCCAGGCATCCTTTTCATCTTAAGAAGGGTCAGCGCCAATGCCCTGCAAAATACGGACTCAAAACGTTAACTCTGTTTCCCTCTCCACAGATGCTGTTAGACCTGCTGAGTTTTTCCGTCATTTTCTGTTTTTGTTTCAGATTTTCAGCATCCGCAGTATTTTGCTTTTATCCTTTTCATGTGGCCTGGCAGGGGCCTGCTTAAACTCTCTCCATCTGTACCAATGCAGGACAAGCTGGCACACAACAAAAGGGAGAGGTGGGAGGCTGGTGGAGGAATGCCCGACATCAAGGTCTTCACAGACTTTGAAAATAGAGTCATCCAGCTGGTTGGTGATGACCTGGACCGTTCCTGTGCTGACGGTGGAGGTCGGTGGTGCTGAACCAAGTGAGAATCCAGCAGTGCAACATCCATGAGACAACCATGCTATGAGTGAGTTCTCCTGTTCTGCAGTCCCCTGCTATGCACTAATGATCGCTCCTTGCTTTCGCAGGCACATCTGGGAAGCAACCAAGGGGATCCATGAGCCAGGTCCTTGACTCAAGCCCCGAAGACACCTTGGAAGAAAAATCTGATGACCCCTGATTGAAAACCTGTCACAGTGCTCACCCACACCCTCCACCAGGTTAGAGACACATACCCCTCAGTGGGACTTAATTCTAGAGAAGCTTCGGGGTCACAGCCTGGTGAGCACATCACATTACCTGATCCACAGCTGGCAGAGGCAGGGTGTTCCCAGGTTTCCGACACTCTGAGGACTGCTGGAGGCCAGAAATCTGCTGAGTCTGAGTCAGATGAGGAGCACCTAGATTTAGTCATACCTCAGTTGCTGGAGCTGCAAAGGCAAGCTCGGGAACATCAGGAAGGGATGTCTGCTGCGCTCCTCAGGTTGCAAGGCACAATGGAGGAGTCCTTTCGCCTTCAGTCTGATGTGATAGCTCCGGTATGCCAATGCACCAAAGTCAACACTGGTATGATCGGTCCTGCACTGCTGCGCAGGCTGAACTCCATCGCTGACGCCATAGCTGGCCTCCGATAGTGTCAACGTGAGAGGGCTGCAAGGCACTCGATCTTGCTCCAGCTTCCCCTTCTCCTCAAGGACTCAGCCAGAGGCCCCCGGGCTCCTATAGTGAGGAGGATCAGCAGGTGCACACCCTGGGGCCATCCACCCAGGTAACTTTGGGAGTGTCCAGCCCATCCAAATCCCCTCTTCCTGTGACCCCAGCAGCTTCAAGCACCACAGGCCAAGGAGGGTGCCACTGCCATGCAACAGTACCCCAAAAGCAGGTTGAGGCCCTCCAGGTCTCAACCATCTAGAGGATGCCCGCCAAGGTCATCACAGACAGGCAGTCAGCTGGCTGCCTCCACCTCCGCTGTGGATGTCAGGGGAGCACCAAGACATAGCGGTAGGGTTTGGAAGGTTAAGATGATGTAATTGCACAGCCTGGGCCCAGGTGTTAATCACTTGTACATACTGTTCACTATTGTAAATAAACTCCCAAGAATGTCTCCTTGCCTATGGCTCCTTGTGCTGATTAGCAGTGTTTGTGTCACTCAGATATGAAACTTTAGTTCCTGCACAAGATAAAGGCAGGTGTCTCAGTCCAGAGCCTCTTCCCTGTGCAGTGTGTAACCTTCAGACCAAAGTGATGGTCTGGCTTCACACTCACTGGACATATTACTGATACCTGCACCTCGATGGTGCTGGTCATTGCTGCCAGAATGTCGTGGGCAGGCGTCACAGAGTTCCGTCATTCTCTCTGTGTGCTCTCAGCACCTTTGAGGTGGGGCTGCCCCCCGATATCTCTTCAGCATCTGTGACCAGTGATGGTGTGCTTCTCAAGGGGACAGATGCTGAAGGCTGACAAAGGATTAGGTGCATTTAAAGGCTCATGGTTGTGTCTCCATGATGTGAGTGCCGTGGTCACTTTCACGGCCACTGGCAGTGGATGCCCTCCATGTCTCATGGCTCCAAATCATTCAGCAGGTGGCATATGTGACCAACCAATTCCCTAGACATGCGCAGCCTTCGGCAACACTGGTTCTCAGTTATCTGTAGGAATGACAAGTGCTGTTATAAACCGTGGGTCTATCGAGGCACCTGTGAGCAACGGCTCTCTGTGGATCTTCAGCTACATGCATAGCAGGCCTGCCATCCCTTCATCTTGAGGGAGGTGCTCCTCCCTTTGCTGAGCCCGGCGCCTCCACCGCACTCTTCTTCTTCTTCTCTGCTCCCTGTAAGCCATGAGGCATACCGCTAAATCACCACGCACCATGATCCTGATGTTCTCCTCCCGCAGGATCAAAGAAACAGACTCGTAAGTTAGCATATGTGTCCTAAAAACCTCTCTTGGTTGCTTGCATGCAGAAGAGTCCTGGCCACCACTTGGATGACCAGTGTGTAGTGCGCTTATTGGCTGCCCGAAACCCCACCCACCTCTGCCCCACTCCACTTGACCGATTGGGGGCATGCTTCGGCCACTGGACTGCATGCTGTGCACTCAGCTCAGGTGCCTAACCCGCACTGCAAGGCTGCGCTGGTAGTTTGAACCACAATGGATACTGGTCAGCACCTTAATAATAACATTGCAAGGGGCTTTAAACACCTTCACCAGTGACTGTGCCTTGGCCACCTTTGTACAAGGGGATTGTACAACATGCTCAGTTTGCTCTGCTGCCCCCTAAAATGCACATTAATTTATAGTCTGTGCCTGAGGGGGTGAAAAGTTCTGGAGCATTTGGTGGCACTTTCATGCTTTAGTGTTGCTTGAGGCAGAAAAGTTTCAGATACCCGACTCCAGACATGGTCAATGGAGCTGCAGCTGAACGGTCTCAGCTGTGGAAGAATGCTCACTTTTGACAAGCTTTTCTGAGTGTGTGGCTGCTTCCCTCACCTCCCCCCTTACTCCAACCCCCACCATGCGCTTGTGTACTTCCTTCAGGCAGTGCTGCCATGTCCCCCACCCCTGGCCTGAGCCACACTGGAGCTCCGACACTGCACTGAAAGCCAGCTTGGAAAAAGTGATTGCCTGTGCTCCCCACAAATGCATGGCTCCTGTTTCTTGATGTTCTATGGGTGATGTTCTTAAGTGCTGTGCAAAGTTGGGTGCACTCACCTCCGAGTTGCCCTCGAAGTTCAGGTGCACACCTTTTAAAGGCAGCCGTGAGGCACACCGTTTTGAAGTCACGCTGATGTGGGCAGTAAGTTTGACGTTGGGGGGATGATTCCAGTGAGCAGGGCTTATAATGAGATGTTGAAGTATTGAAATTAATTTCCCATGTGTGGTGGCGGCGGCAAACATAGTGCGCCATTGACAGTTGGAGTGGTCGATCACAAACTGGTTTCATGACGGCATAAAACTGATTGTTGGCCTTCTCAGCTTATTGTCTCCCACCACCTGCCATGACGTCCAATGCCAACAGGGCTGGAAAATTTCAGCCTGAGACTATCCCGCCTAATCAGAGCAGTTGTGCAGGACACCCGGCGTTCGATCTCATCAGCAATGACCCAGATCGAGGCCATGGCCTGTAATTTAAAGGGCCACTCTGGTCTCTTTAGTAGCACAATGCAGAAATGGACCACTCTGCATGAGGCCTCGGGTTCTTAAATCATGAAGTTAACTTAGTATACATCTATTTCTTCCCCAAAGCACTTCCAGTGACCAAAGGACACTGAACAGCCAAGACTTAACTCTGCCCTCAGACAACCCACCATTACAGCCTGCCTGATGAGAAATAGAAAATACAGCTGGCATAAATCCCATTCTGAAAGCGTTTTATTCCATTCTGCGCATATTATGGCCTTTTTAAGAAGCACAACTAACCTAGTATCTTCAATTTGCATAGTGCAGGCAGGCTCCCGATTTCCAGATCCACCTGCTAACCATATTATTCCAAACTGGCATGATGATGTTTCACTCCCGTTTTCAGAGTGTATTATTCCGGACGATGAAATTAATTTAGAAAAACAAAGTTTATAAATATTAATCCAACTGTGCTTTACAACACACAGTAAGGTTTTTTTCTCAATGGGATATTCAATAGAATAATAGAATTGTCAAAATTTGTGATATAGAAAGAGACCATTTGGCCCATCATGCCTGTGCCAGCTGAGAAAATCATCTAGTTTAATCCCTCGTTTCCAGCTTTTGGTCCCTAGCCTTGTAGATTACTGCACTTTAAGTGCATATCCAAGTACTTTTTAAATGTGGTGATGGATTCTGCCTCTACCACCCTTTCACAGAATCACAGAATTGTTACAGCACATTTCAGATATTGAATTTGAGACCCCCATAACTGTCTGGGTGAAAAGAATTCTCCTCAACCCTCCTCTAATTCTTCTTCAATTACTTTAAATTTATGCCTCTTGCTAAGGGAAATAGCTCCTTCCTATCCACTCTATCTATGCCCCTCATAATGTCATACACCACAATTAAATTTTGGCTCAACCTCCTCTGTTACCAGGAAAAAAAACTCAGTCTATCCAATCGCCATGCCTGGCAACATCCTTGAAGATTCCCACTGTACCCATCCTAGAGTGATTGGACCCTCCCTGTAAGGTGATGACCAGAACTGTGCTCAGTACTTTTGCTGTGGCTTAGTGGTTTATTCAGTTCTAGCATAGCTGCCCAGCTCTTATATTCCATGCCCCATCTAATAAAGGAAAGTATCCGTATTCCATCTTAACCACTTTATCTACC
Organism: Cetorhinus maximus; assembly: GCF_964194155.1. Taxonomy (NCBI): domain Eukaryota; kingdom Metazoa; phylum Chordata; class Chondrichthyes; order Lamniformes; family Cetorhinidae; genus Cetorhinus; species Cetorhinus maximus. The sequence continues at coordinate 136,225,005 of NC_135880.1, forward strand.
TTCAGAGATCTGTGGATATGCGATCCAAGGTCCCTCTGTTCCTCTACTTTCTTGGTGTCCTACCATTTATGTTGTGTATTCCCTTGTCTTGTTTGCCCTCCCCAAATGCATTACTTCACAATTCTCCATTTGCCACTTTTCTGCCCACCTAACCAGTCCATTGATTTCTTAGTTTACAGTTTTCTTCCTCGTGATCAACCACACAATTAATTTTTCTTTCATTTGCAAACTTCTTAATCTTTCCCCCAACATTTAAGACTAAATCAATATATATCAAGAAAAGCAAGGGACCTAGTGCTGAACCTTGTGGAACCCCACTGGAAACAGCCTTCCAGTCACAAAAATCATCTGTTGACCATTATTTTGCTTCCTGCCACTGAGCCAATTTTGAGTCCAGCTTGCCACTTGCCGTTGGATCCAATTGGATCTTACTTTTTAGACCTGTCTGCCATTTTGGGCCTTGTCAAAACCATACTAAAATCCACAATGACGACATCAAACCTGCTACTCTCATCAACCTCCATGTTACTTCTTAAAAATATTCAATTAAGTTAGTCAAACAAGACCTTCTCTTAACAAATCCATGGTGACTGCCCTTGATTAACCCGTGCCTTCTTAAATGAAGATTAATACTGCCCCTCAGAAATTATTCCAGTAATTTTCCCATTACTGAGGTTAGGCTGCCTGACCTGCAATTACTCAGTCTATCCCTTTCTCCCTTGTGAAATAACAGTACAACACTGGCATTCCTCCAATACCATACCTGTAGCCAGAGAGGATTGGAAAATGATGGTCAGGGCCTCTGTTTTGCCTCTTTTGCTTTTCTGATCAGCTTGGGATATATTTCATACAGGCCTGGTGATTTATCTACTTTAAATATGCTAAATGCCGTAATATTTCCTCTTTTGCCATGCTTAATGTTAATTGTGTATTAATTGTATGCAAGTGGTGCGTATTGACTGGGCATTCACTTGTCCCTGAAAATAGTTAGACTTAAACTGTGGTGTTTTTGTTAAGAGGTGTATGCTTGTAATGTGTAACTCTGTAAATGAATATAAAATTATCTGAATATTGGATCCTGTTCTGTCCTTCACCAACTGGCTTTCTGAAATAGAACATGGTCGCTGAGAATGGTTGCCCATAGGTGAAGTTTGGAAGCTAAAGAAAATAAAAATTCAAAACAGAATACTACAATCCTAGTAATCATTGTGAAAAATTACAGAAATCAAGTGTAAATTGTCCAGGTATGATTACCCTCTGATGTACAGGGAGTCTGAACCATATGACTAGTGGAAGAATGAAATGCATATGTGGATATGGGTTACATCCCTACCAGGGAGGAAACAAGGTATGACTTTGGCATTGTCATTTCCTATCAGAAATACCTGTCAGTTGGACACTGATGAAGGTTTGGGCTTTCTATTAGAGTTCTCTGGATGAAATTTACAAAAAAAGTGACCTTTTAAGTGCTTATGAGGCATGGTTGATAGATTTTGAAAAACTGATGGTCATTCCATGGAGGAATATATTATGACCTAATGCATAAAAGATTGATGAAATTCAATTTGGGAATCCTTGGATCAGTACTAACATTTAAATTGCATGATTGTGCCAAGGTGTCCTATAATAACAGGCAACTGGTTCTAATTGGTTTTTGGCTTTTGGAGAGGGAGACCCTGTTGGATCAGATATCTGCTGCTTTAAAAATGTTCCTGGGGACCAGTTATTTCCTTCAGTCCCTGTATAAGAAATGGGTTATTCCAACGTGACACAAAGAATAGAAGAGGCAATGATTGTCAGATTTTGAAATGGTCCATGATACCAGACCCAGGCATCAATACAACGGAAGGGTTAAAGGCAGGCAGTGTCTTTAGCAAATCTGTCTATTACAGCAGAAGACAAAATTGGAACAGCAATAATAAGCAAATTAATTCCAGGAATGCCCAAGGAACAGTTAATATGTGCTTCAGCTGTGACTCGAAGTATCATGTCTACATATGCATTTCATTCTTTCACTGGTCATATGGTTCAGACTCCCTGTACATTAGAGGGTAATCATACGTGGACAATTTACACTTGATTTCTGTAATTTTTCGCAATGGTTACTAGGATTGTAGTATTCGGTGATGATCTGCTCAAAGCAGAGAGGCAGGGTCCTTGAAATGACACATGACAAAGAAAATTATGTGGAAGAGGATGAAGATAATAATGAATCTGAACAAATTATACTGGTCACAAGGAGTTTTAGTCCTGTGATATACATGTTAGTTGAGGACTTGTTTAACTGTACATTGCTAGGTAGTGCTTGCACTTTGATAATATGTGGAATAGATTGGCTAACATTTTACCTTGATTCATTAACTAGTGAGGATCATTGAAAAGTTAAAGAATATAAGAATACTACTTCTTTAGGTTTATGGGGTGATGACAACACACTGAGGTCATTAAAGATAGTTGCAATTCCATGTAAAATAGCCACAGTAAGCCAAATTCTATGTACTGGTATTGTCTCTAATGAAATACCTATGCTGTTGAGCTGACTTTATATGAAAAAGGCACAAGATGACTTTGTCACCCATAGATTCTTTCAAATAACTCCTGGCCGGAATCCCATCTTCATCTTTCTTTAAACTTAAGCTCATCCAAACCTCTGCCCCCATACCTTAACTTGCACCCATCCCCATTCACCCACCACTCTGTGCTCGCTGACATAAATTGCCTCCTGGTTAAGCAATGACTCAATGTTAAAATTCTGATCTTTGTGATCCAATCCCTCCATGGCCAGCCTAGCTTGATAGCTTCGTCCAGCTCTACAGCACTCTGAGATATCTGCACTCTTCCAAATCTGGCCTCTTGTACACCACAATTTTAATCATTCCATCACTGGCAGCAGTGTCTTCAGCTGCCGAGCCCTAAACACTGGAATTCCCTCCTTAAACCTCTCCGTTTCTCTTTCTTCCTTTAAGAAATCCCTTAAAACCTACCTCTTTGATTAAGTTTTTTGTAGCCTGTCCTAATATCTCCTTCTGTAGTTCAGTGCAAGTGCGATTTGATACCGCTCCTGAGAAGTGCTTTGAGACATTTTAATACACTGCAGCAAATAGGTAAATATAAGTTGTTTTTGTTGGGGCTGGGGATCAGCGATGTGGGCCCATTGGGAGGGAGGGAGACTAGAGAAGGGTTTTTGGGAGATAAGAGCTGGTAGGAGGTTGAGGGAGTCTCAGAAATGGTTGTTGGTGTAGTATAGGGGTCTGGCACATATAGGGTTAATGTGGGACTGAGTACAGTACCGCCAACACATGACAGCACAGAAGAGAGCACATGATCCGCACCCACAGTCAGTTGAATGTTGGGCAGAATCGTGTGCACTAGCAATATGGAGATAGCTCCTAGCTTGTACCCTTTACTGTTTATAAATAGTTCTAAGAGTCAATAAAAACTTACAGTTAACCTACATATGATTACAAAGACTTCTTCAGACCTATGGAACTGGAACCAAAACCCTACAACAGATGGGAGGTTGGAACTTGGAGAAGTCAGGGAAAACTGGGGGCTGGGGGTGGAATTTTTCCATCCTGCCTGTGAAGGGTTTCATGGTGGGTGGAAGTGGAGAATCTTGCAGGAGCCAAAAAATCGGAAACCCACTGAGGTAAAAATAGCTTGCAATTCTCCGGATGGCGGGTTAATGGTGGGTTGGGTATCCCATTGAGTAGTGGTATAAATGCCATTTGTATTCATTACCATTCCATGAATGTTCATTAAATTAGTTTCTCACCGGAATCACTTGCCACCTTCCAATCTTGCATCACGCCAACGGGAAATCATGTCTGTCTGAATCTCGTTTGAAAAACAATGGTATGCACCAGTTGCTCCTCATTTCATTTGAGGTGAGTGCAACCTACATAGCCTGCCTGTCACAGCACTGCGTCGGTCTTGTTGTGATGCCAGTGGAACGCCACACTGCTGGGACTGTAGGGTGGTCTGCTCTCGGTGGCTGGCTCTGTAGCCACAAGGACACTACTGTGCAGCACAGGCAGGGCTCGACATTCAGGCAACGACCAGTATTGTGACTGGGGTCCAGAGGGGTGGGGAGGGGGTGCGGGATGCAGAGATGGTCTGCTCCAGGTGTGTGCCACTGTTGTCCCACAAGGCTAGACATTCAGAGACCAGCATTTCCACTAGGGGGTGGGGGAAGATAGAAGGATAAAAAGCACACAAGGGGCAAAGGGGCAGGAAGGCTTTGCAAGTGCTTTGGGTGGGAGGGGGATTGATGGAAGGCAAAGGCAAATGTCAGAGCCCGACAAGGGAAACTGAGAAGCTGACAAACAGTGAGTGGATGGAATATCACATGTATGAATGGGTGGGGATGCACACAGACTCTGGAATAGGAAAGTGTTAGTGTGGCACAAGGGGGATGGTTCACGCGGAGATTCATAAGGGAGACAGTGTAGTCTTCAGTCCTGGGGCAATGGGGAACTCATTGAAAGTCAAAGTCCTTGGTCTGGGGCTTGCACTCAGGAGTCAGGGAGTAGAGACAGTCCTGTGGCTCTGTGGACTCACAGTCAAGGGTCAGAGAGGTGAGACAGTTATGGGGTGCAACGGGCCATGCTGCAGGGCTATTCATGGCAATCACGGTGTACTCCTGCTCCAGGGAGCAGCAAGGGCAGTGTGCTCCATCGGAACAATGCACAGCTTGGCATGCAGGGCATTTTCACAGTTGCTGTCATGGGCTTGTCTGTCTCTGTACTCGGCTGCAGATTGGATGGTAATGGTTTCGGGATGCATCTGCAGCCTGTATATGGGGAAAACATAATAAAGATGGGAGGGGGTTATATGAAGTTTTCCTGGGTGGGTTGTGGGGGGTTCTCCTCTGTAGGTGGCCGTGCACACAGCCTCTAGATGGGGAAGGTAGAGGACCACATCCGTCAGTAGTGATGGGCTGAGGGAGGAGGGTAGGAATGTCAACCACAACAACTATGGGATCCAGTATTACTGGGGAAGGCTAGAGAATAACAGGTGGAAGCTCGGCCTTCACATAGTGAGGTTCCAGGTAGATTTCTGGGACACGGACACTGAGAGGGGAAGTGTTGAATCTGGTTGCGAAGTAATAGTTCAGAACCACCATCTTGCACTATCGAGTTATACTGCAGTTATAAATTGAAAAAAGAAGCAAATCTGAACGGGAGGAGTCTGATCCAGTGTGGGAGAAGCACACTGCTGGACTACAGGGCCCTTTCTTGGGGCGCCCTATAATTTGTTCATTCCACAAGACCTCCTTGAGAAGATAGCCATTGGAACCCACGCCTTTTTCAGCACTGTAACAGGGATATTGTTACGACTGGGATGGGAGGAGTGCACGAATTATCAAGCACCACTACTCCACAGGCTGTACAATTAATTTAAATGCTTAATTTTCTCACCAAAATGGCTAATTGTGTTCCTATACTTCTAGTAACCAGAGAAAAGAGATTCTGACCAGGCTTCTTTCAAAAAACTCAGAATGATTAATTTATTTTGAAACAAGACTTCTTTCATCAAGTTGCAAGTACTGGTTAACACACAATTGCAATCGGGAAGTATATCTCTTCCTAAGAATTCTCCCAGCACACACACAGACACGCACACACAGACAATTAAAGGACAAACAGATAGAGCCTCTCTATCCTTCCCAGCCATATGAACAACCTTTAAGTTATAACATTGTATTAGCAAACTCCACTCAAACAGTCTGCCATTCTGAGTCTTAAATGTTTCCACAAAGGCCACAGGGTTATGGTCAGTATATAATAATGTTTCTTTACAGCCATGATGGATATATACCTCAAAACGCTTAAGAGATGACCTTTGGAGAATGGGCATTATAAAATAAAGGATAACGTCTGTAGGGTGTTGACGCCATTGACTTGGAGTTCCCTTGTGTGAAGGTGGGCCACTGGTCCCGGTGAATGTCTGGAAGTTCTCGTCAACTGGTCTCAGCTTTGCAGGTCCAAATGCAGACCAGTTACACTCAGATGGGTGTTCTCTTGCTACAGGTTGATAGCCACGCACAATTTTAGGAAAGGTAGAGGGAGGGAGTCAGTTAGGGTGGCCTTCCTTCCTCAGCATGTTCCACAACAAAAACTGTCTTCAAAACAAGCAGGTTCACAACTTATGTTTTTTTCCTCTCACCCATGTGATTTCCAACAAGTTACCAATCTTCCTTTTCAGTTTTTTTCTCTCCATCAATTAAAGTGATCGCAGTTCAAAACAAACAACCAGATCTTCCTCAAGTACCATAATGGTCAGGTGATTTCTTTGCTGACAGTTCCAAGGTGAACTTATGACCCTTTAAAAAAATCTCAGGTTAGCATCCAAATGTCCAGATCATGCCATGTCCTTCTATTTTGTAAGAGGAAAATTGCATCTTGAGAGATATGATTCTAACATGCCTCCGCCCTTAAGGGATGAAATAGCATTTCCAAATGTGTTTCATTGCAAAGTATACAGAAAAAGATGTATACAACATATAAACAGAATTCAGACATGTACTTACTCAGCCTTCCATTTCTTATACAGAGTTTGTCCAGTTTTCTGACTTCCTTGCTTTTCAGACAATTTTACAAAATTTACATACTTGATAATGCATCAGCAATTATATTATCGTTCCCAGCCATATGAACAACCTCTAAGTTATAACATTGTATTAGCAAACTCCACAGGAACAGTCTGCCATTCTGAGTCTTAAATTTTTCCACAAAGGCCAAAGGGTTATGGTCAGTATGTACTAATGTTTCTTTACTGCCATGACGGATATATACCTCAAAATGCTTAAGAGATGAGCTTTGGAGAATGGGCATTATAAAATAAAGGATAACATCTGTAGGGGGTTGACGCCATTGATTTGGAGTTCCCTTGTGTGAAGGTGGGCTGCTGGTCGCGGTGAATGTCTGGAAGTACTTGTCAACTGGTCTCAGCTTTGCAGGTCCAAATGCAGACCAGTTACACTCAGATGGGTGTTCTCTTGCTACAGGTTGATAGCTACGCAAAATGCTTAAGAGCCAGTAACAATCCCAAGGTTTCCTTTTCTACCATACAGTATCTCTTTTGATGCCTATTTAATTTTTTAGAAAAGTACCCCTCTGGTTTCTCTATGCCTGACTCATCTTCTTGCAATAAGACTGCACCCACCCCCAAGTCACTAGCATTGATTACTAGCTTGGAGGGTTTAGCGAAATTAGTGGTGGCTAATACTGGTTCATTAGTTAGAATCACATTCAGCTTCTCAAAAGCTGTCTGGCACTCTCTTGACCATACCATCTTTGCCTTCTTTTTGCAATAAATCCGATAATGAAGCAGCTATTGTGCTGAGGTTTGGCACAAATTTATAATAGAAACCGCACATCCCTAAAAATCTCATGATTTCCTGTTCAGTTTTAGGGGCAGGGAATTCCATCAAAGCTTGTACCTTTGCTGTTCTTGGCAAGACTTGTCCCTGCCCTACAATATGCGCTAAATAATTTACTCACGCTTTTGCAAACTCACTTTTTGCAAGGTTTATTACTAGATCTGCTGATTGTAATTGTTTAAATAAGGCTTCCAGTTGTTTTAAATGGTCTTTCCACATGTTGCTATAAACCAACACATCATCGAAGTAAACCACACAGTTAGGGACATTAGTGATCACCTGATTCATTAATCTTTGGGAAGTGGCTGGAGCATTTTTTAGTCCGAGTGGTATTACTCAGCATTGGTATAGCCCATTAGGCCCATGTCCTGTATACAAAAAGCAGGACAAATTCAACTCAGCCAATTACCGCCCCCATCAGTCTACTCTTGAACATCAGTAAAGCGATGGAAGGGGTCATCAACAGTGCTATCAAGCGGCACCTGCTTAGCAATAACCTGCTCACTGATGCTCAGTTTGGGTTCTGCCAGGGTCACTCAGCTTCTGACCTCTTTACAGCATTGCTTTAAAAATGGACAAAAGAGCTGAACTCCAGAGTGAGGTGAGAGTGACAGCCCTTGACATCAAGGCAGCAATGGACCAAGTGTGACATCAAGGAGCCCTAGCACAGCTTGAGTCAATGGGAATCGGGGGAAAACTCTCCACTGGTTGGAGTCATACCTAGCATAAAGGAAGGTGGTTGTGGTTGTTGGAGGACAATCATCCCAGTTCCAGGACATCACTGCAGGAGTTTCTGAGGGTAGTGTACTAGGCCCAACCATCTTCAGCTGCTTCATCAATGACCTTCCTTCCATCATAAGGTCAGAGGTGGGGATGTTCGCTGATGATTACACAATGTTCAGCACCATTTGCGACAACTCAGATACTGAAGCAGTCCATGTCCAAATGCGGCAACACCTGGACAATATCCAGGCTTGGGCTGACAAGTGGCAAGTAAAATTCAGGCCACAGAAGTGCAAGGCAATGACCATCTCCAACAAAAGAGAATCTAACCACTGCCCCTTCACATTCAATGGCATTACCGTCGCTGAATACCCCACTACCAACATCCTGGGGTTTACCATTGACCAGAAACTGAACTGGACTAGCCATATAAATACTGTTGCTACAAGAGCAGGTCAGAGGCTAGGAATTCTGTGGTGAATAACTCACCTCCTTGGCTCCCCAAAGCCTGTCCACCATCTGCAAGGCACAAGTCAGGAATGTGATGGAATACCCTCAGCTTGCCTGGATGAGTGATGCTCCAACAACACTCAAGAAGCTTGACACCATTAAGGGCAAAGTAGTCCGCTTGATTGGCACCCCTTCCACAAACATTCATTCCCTCCACCAACAAACAATGGCAACAGTGTGTACCATCTATAAGATACACTGCAGAAACTCACCAAGGCAGCACCTTCCAAACCCACGACCACTATCATCTACAAGGATATTTCGCCGTTCCTTCACTGTCGCTGGATCAAAATCCTGGAACGCCCTCCGTAACAGTACTGTGCATGCACCTACACCACAGGGACTGTTGCAGTTCAAGAAGGCCGTTCATCACCACCTTCTCAATGGCAATTAGGGATGGGCAATAAATGTTGGCCTAAGCAGCGATGCCCATATCTCATAAATGAATAAAAAGAAAATTATGGGTGCCAGTTTGATCGCATGTTGTGGTTTTCCTATCGTCTGGCACATATGACATGTTTTACAAAACTGCACCATATCCTTATGAAGACCTGGCCAATAAAACTGCCTGTTTATCAGCGCTTAAGTTTTCTGTATCCCTACATGTCCTGCCATAGGAATTTTATGTGCTATCCGTAATATCTCTTTATGATATTTGGGCAGTACCACTACCTGATGAACAAGCGTCCACTCCTCATCTGCAGGTCTGTGAGGAGGTCTCCACTTCCTTGTTAGAATTCCATTTTTAATATAATAACATTCTGGAACTTCCTCAGCTTCGGCTTCAGTTTGGGTTGATTGTTCTATCTTACTTAACTCTGGATCAGCTTGTTGAGCCTCAACTGGAAAAGATTTGTTAGACATCTCTTTCAGATTATCCAAGTCTTTAAAGAAAGTTTCAGCCAGCCAAATATCTGTCTGTGATATCACTTTTACCTTCGATGATGGACTTTCCTCGGCCATTGCTCAGGTCATCACACATAAAGGAAGAATTCCTGGAACCTTTTCCTGTAACTTCTCCGTCTCTTTAACCTCATTTGGGCTTTCTGCAATTATGGGAGAATCTTCGCCCCGGCTAAATCATTTCCCAGAAGTAAATCAACTCCATCTATGGGTAACTTCTGAACAACCCCTACCGCCACTGTCCCAAACATTAGGTCACACTTCAAGTGCCCCCGGTAGAAAGGTATGGGTATGTACTCCCCACCAATACCATTGACTAAAACTTTTGCTTTTAATGCACTCTCTGGTGGAAAAGTTATGCCTTTCCCCAGCAAAAGTGTTTGGGTGGCTCCTGTATCTCTAAGTATGATTATAGGTTTAGCTATCTCATTTGAGGGATAAGGGTTTCTTTTCCTCTCGACAAAATTTCTTTAAAACTCTCATGTATCTCATTCACCTCTCCTGAACTCATAACAGCATTCACACTTGGTTTCACAGCTTAAGTTAACGCTACAACTTGATCTGTTTTACTTTCAGTCAGGGCTCCTTTTCCTGAATACCCTTACATACCCCAGTAAGTCCCATGGATTCCTTGCACAACTTCCAGCAATTGGCATGAACATGTCCCACCTTGTTACAATGAAAACACTTAGGCCTTCAAATATCACTTCCAGCCTCAGCACCTTCCTTTCTGGCCTGATGAGGAGCTTCCAAGGAATTCCCAGCTGTCTCTTCCCTGACTACTTGCCTTCCTTTCACCTTACCACCTTCTATCTTTCTCGAGTTTTTGGGGGTGATGGAAAAAAGGATTTGGGTTTATGGACCAGCTCATAATCGTCAGCCATCTCCACTGCCTGTCTAGCTGTTGCGACCCTCTGGTCTTCAACATGGGTTCTAACTACTGGAGGAAGTGAATTTTTTAATTCTTCCATGACAATTATTTCCCTAAGAGCTTCACATGTTGTCTCTATCTTCAAAGCCCATATCCAACGGTCAAAATTACTCTGCTTTACTCTCTCAAATTCAATAGAGGTCTGTCCAGGCTGTTTCCTTATATTCTGAAATTTCTGCCTGTATGCCTCAGGGACTAACTCATATGCACTCAGAATAGCCCTTTTTACTGCATCATAATCCACAGAAACCTCTTCTGAAAGTGATGCATAAACCTCGTGAGCTCTACCCACCAACCTACTCTTTAAGAGCAAAGTCCAGATTCCTTTTGGCCATTTCACTTGCTTAGCTAACTTTTCAAACAAAATTTAAAAAGCCTCTACATCCCTCTCCTCAAAGGGAGGACTTGCACAAATTAAACATCTCTGTCTTGGGCTTTGGTTTGGAGGCTTTTCATCATCAAAACCTTCCTTAGCATCTGAGGCCTCTTTTTTAAAGACCAGCCTTTTAAGCTGGTATTCCCTTTCTCATTCCTTCTCTCTCTCTCCCATTGCTAACTGTTCCCTCTGGAGGTCAAGTTCTGTTATCTTACCTCACTCCCTTTCTCTCTCCTGCCTTTTTGTTTGCTCCCCTTGAAATGCTTTCTCTTTTTCCTATTCTTCTCTTTCTCTTTCCTCTCATTCTGTTCCCTTTTCTTTTTCCTCCAATTCAAGTTTTTTCAGTTCCTTTCCATGTTCAGGTTGCTTTACTTGCAGCTTGGCCTTAGCTAACACAATTAACTCATGCCCTGGAGAACATTATCTCTCTTGTATCCCTTCCAATTTCAAATGCTGCGCTATTACCACGACTATGTCTGCTTTCCTCTCCTATGGATCATTCTAACTCCAATTTATCCATCAATTCCAATAGCTGAGTCTTGGTTACTTTTTGTAAACCAGTCAGAGTTACATTTTCCATCTGTGGAAAAGTCTTAGCAACTTCCAATGCCAGTTTAGTTTACCAATCTATAAGAAACTTGGTCTCCGTCCTTTTATCCCTTACCAATTATTCTTCTACGTCCAATTACCTGCTGTCCATGTTTCAAATTCCACAAGAACCTCAAATATATGTTATGACTGGGATGGGAGGAGTGCACGAAAGCACAACTACTCCACAAGCTGTACCATTAATTTAAATGTTTAATTTTCTCACTGAAATGGCCAATTGTGTACCTATAGTTCTGATAACCAGAAGAAAAGAGATTCTGACCAGATTCAAAAATCTCAAAATGATTAATTTATTTTAAAACAAACTTCTTTTAACAAGTTGCAAGTACTGATTAACACACAATTGTAATTGGGAAGTATAACTATCTATCTCTTCCTAAAGAATCCCCCCAGCACACACACATGCACACATAAAACAGACAAACAAAGGACAAACAAATAGAATCTCTCTGCAGAGATGGGCTTTGGAGGATGGGCATGGCTTTGACTGGTCCCTGGACGAGGTCCCCTAATTTGTTATGATCCTGGACAAGATACCCCAAATTGTTAACCTCCCGAACGGGATTCCAATTTTGCTACACTCCTGAGTGAGGAGGAATGAGCTGGCTCCCCTTTTTTATTCAATGCCCTTGCTATGTCACAACAAAGTTAATTTAAAAGGGATCCCTTCCCTTGTGGATACCTTTTCCCAGTCCAAATGTATTTACGTTTTAGAAGCAGTCAATTTAACCAGGGTTTCTTGAGTCAAAGAAAGAGTAAGTTTATTAGTTATTAAAAACCCAAGAAAGAAAAATAAAAACACAATACAGATACACACAGATCAGAAATGAGAAGTTGAGTCCAAAAAGGAAAGTTGAAAAAGATACACAAATCAGTCTTTGGTTTGTCCATGAGGAGTAAGGATGGCGAAATGTTGTGGCTATTAAGTTGGGTGATTCTGGTAGAGCTGATTTTGGCAGTTGAGCAGTTGGTTTAAAGACACTTGGTTCTGCAAGTTTGTTGAATGAATTGTACTGCTTCCTTTTTTGATTGTGGCTTTGCTGACTTGCCTCTAGCTGGAGAGCGAGAGAGAGAAAAGACTTTTACCTGCAAGCTGCAGGGATGTCTAGTTGTTGTTCTTCTGCTGTGACCTTCACAGCACACACTAGCACACCAGAACTAGAACACACCGATCACGTTTGCAGCTGGCTTTTTAACCCATTTCCTAGTGTATTCCTGGAAGGGAAAAAGCAAACATGTCTTTTGCCCAGACTCTGCTTTCTTTCAACTCAGATCATGTCCACATTCTGAGCTATAACTCAACAGGAGATGATTTCTGCTGAGCTCGTAACCAGTCTCCATTGTCTCTGCAACCACAGGAGATTAAAGTACAGTCTTTTGCATTGCACCTCTCCCTTTCAAGTGTCTCTGTCTGAAGTGGGCCTTGACACCTTTTTAGGTGTGACACTCCAGGGCCTCTCTGGCCTAATTAATCAAGTACAATCCACATAGTAATTTCCCAGAAATTTGTTACTTTACAGTCTCAGCCAGCTTTTGCTTGCCTGTCCTTATTAAAAAACACATCTTCCTCAAACATTCAATATGCCCGTAGGTAATTTGGGCTGTAATCCACTGTCATGACAGCATTATAAAGGATAACATCTGCAGGGTCTCGACACCATCGACCTATTTGTCACTGGTCCCAGTGGTGTCAGGAAGTTCTCACCAACTGATCACAACTTTACAGGTCCAATTGCAGACTAGTTACACTCAGATGAGGGCTCGCTAGCCACAGGTTGATAGCCACACACAATTTTAGACAAGGTAGAAGGAGGGAACCAGCTAGGGTAGCCTTCCTTCTTTACCTTGTTCCACAACAAAAACTGGCTTCAAAACAAGTAGGTTAAGAACTTAAGTTTTTTCCCACTCACCTATGTGGTTTCCAGCAAGTTACCAATCTTCCTTTTCAGTTTTCTTCCTCATCAATTAAAGTGATTGCAGTTCAAAACAAACAACCAGATCTTCCTCAAGCACCATGAAGGTCAGGTGATTTCTTGGAAGAGGCCTGCTTGCTGACAGTTCTAAGGTGAACCTATGACCTTCTTTTAAAAAAAAACCCAGGTTAGTATCCAAATGTCCAGATAATGCCATGCCCTTCCATTTTGTAAGAGAAAAAAAATCACTCTTGGGAGAAATGATTCTAACAATATATCAGAGTCTATGGCTTAACATCACAGTCACCGCATTTCAACATTAACACATAGGAATATGAAATTTAGGAATGCAGGCAACCGTTAAGGAGGCACAGATGTAGCATATATGGCAAACGATCAATGGAGGACTGTCATATACTTTCCAGAATTGGCATTCATAATGGGCCAAAGGGCATCCAGTCATTAATCATGAGCAACGTATTGTCAATTAGTATGCCAGATCAGAGATTGGCGCACTGAACTAGGTCAGGTCGCGCATGTCATCAAACCTTCTCCAACCACTGTGGAATTCAGATGTTAAATCTCAGGGATGGCATCTTGGTCACCTGATGTGTCTGTTAGCACGTTAGATGCAAGGCTGCATCAGCGACATGGCTAATGGGGCAGAAACCACAAAAGACCATTACAGTTGCTATTGGTTACAGATTGTGAGCTTCACAACATTCACACGTTAATCATTAATCTATTTTGGAGAGAAGGATAAAGCAATTATAAATCCAGGGATTAATGCTGCCTTTCTGAGGATTCTAATGCAATGGAGGAGGAGGAGGAGGAGGAAGAGGTGACGCCAAGTGCAGCTTCAGGAGGAGGCCCCGCCTGAGGTCCAGGTTCAAGGGAACCACAGCAAGAACATCAGGGTCAGGAGGATAGAGCCAGGCAATGGAGGTGACTCGCCAGACCGAGGGTATATCGGAGGTGACTCGCCAGACCGAGGGTATATCGGAGGAGACTCTCCTATTTACAAATGAGTGAGAGAAAATGCCGCGCACGTCTGCGCTTGTCCCATGTTCTGGTAGATCACAGCTGCCATATTCTTCATGAAGACCTAACACCCAGTGGAGTGGGAGGCTATCCCCTGCCTGCGGCTTTAAATGTGACCACTGCGCTCAATTTCTTTGCCTGCAGGTCATTCCAGGGATCCAAAGGGGACCTGTGTAGCATCTCTCAGTCCGCTATATATAGATGCATCGAGGAGGCCACAGATGCCCTCTACAGCAAGGCACATCACTATGTGAGGTTTGCACTCGACCAAGATAGCCAGGTTGTGAGGTTCAACAGTTTTGCAGCTATCTCAGGCTTCCCAAGAGTGCAGGGTGCAGTCGACTGTACCCACGTGGCTTTAAGGGCTCCATAGCATTGATGTTTATCAACTGTAAAGGCTATCATTCCATCAATGTTCAACTGGCGTGCGATCATCGGAAGTACATAATGCATGCTTGTGCCAGGGACCCTGGGAGTTGCCATGAGTCATACATCCTGATTCACTTCCAGGTGCCTCAGATTTTCGAAAGGCCTGAATGTCTGCAGGGATGGTTGCTGGGGGATAAGGAGTACTCACTGAAATGCTGGATGATGACTCCAGTGCATTGGCCTCAGAGTGGTTTGGAGGAGAGGTACAACATTGCTCATGGCTCCACATGGTCCCTAATTGAGCAGACCATTGGCATTCTGAAGATGCCCTTCAGATGTTTGGACCTCTCAGGCACGCACTACAGTAAACACTCTCGATAGGGTTTCCCGTACCGTCGCTGTGTGTTACGTCCTTCACAACCTGGCACTAAAAAGAGATGATCCCTTGCCAGAGGGTAAAACGGAGGAGGATGAGAGCTCCTCAGAGGATGAAGTTCAGGAGGTCCTGGAACTTGAAGAGGGTGATGAGGGCCAGTTTCCATGGGATGATGCCATAGAGGAAGCAAGGCGTGGGAGACCTGCCCATGCCATTTTAATTGCTACCAGATTCCAAGAGGAGTAAATTGAAGGCAAGGGGAAATAGCCACATTTCTCCTGGCCCTCAATGTCATTCTATTTCATTGAGAAGGGTGTCCAATCTGTCACATTGAGAGCTATTTCAGCATTCTCACTTGCAAATTCTAACCTCATGATTCACCAGGCCATGATCTCTAAGAATATCAGTGGTGTCCCATATATGCACTCATTCTGGGAAGTGAGAGCTGACTCAAAAGTGAGAACGCTGCAAAAACTTACTTGAAGCAGTCGCACCATAGCAATGAGAAATTACAGCGGCTAGTGGGATGAGGCCATGGTTGGGGAAATCCTCCTCTGGTCCATGTCTTGTGCTTTGGCACTGCCACTAAGGAAGCACAACTGCTGCTAATCCCTCAAGGCTGCTGAGCTGTCTGTGTACAGTAGTGTTTCGTGAGGAAGAAGGGTTACAAGCACTTTAACCACACACTTACAATAAAGATTTTAACACATCTCCCTGACATGACACAAGAGTGCGGGAACTATCTTCAGTGAAGTTGACAGCACATGAATGTGAATCCCACAGAGGGGCACTATCACTGAATGGGAGGATGGCTAAACCTCTAAATAAGAGGATTCAAATGTACCTATTCGCAACGCCTTCAGTTGACCAAGCCAGTCACATAAACATCAAATGTATTTACAAAAATTCAAAATTTTCACAGTGGTTGCATACCCGTGACCCAAAAGTGATTTCAATATTTCTTAACTGTCCTAACACCTGGATGCAGCCCGACATCCGCAGCAGAAGTAGAGGCAGCCTGCTGACTGCTACATTCTAATGTCTGCAATGACCTTGGCGGACATCCTCTGGTGGCCTAAGGGCTAGAGGGCCCTGGCCTGATAAGGGTGTCCCACTCAGGGGCTGATGCATCCTCCTTGGCCTGAACAGTGGATGAGATCACAGGTAGAGGGGATTCTGAGCAGCTGGGTGCTTTTGGAGTGTCCTGAGTGGAGGCCCTTGGGGTGTCCGGCTGATGCTCACCCTCCCTGTGGGTGCCCTAAGGACCCTCCCTAATTCCTTGAGGAGAAGAGGCATCTGGGCGGAGGTCAAGGTGCCTTGTCCCTGCCTCATCTAGATACTGATGGTGCCCACCAGTGTGTGTGGCCATGGAGTCCAGGGCCAAGTGCAAACCTGGCAAAACCTGCTGGACCAAGGTCGCTATGGGCGGGGGCCACGATACCAGACAGAATGCAGACAGACTCCTCCATCCTTCGCTCTAGTCTGCTAAGTGACTGCTGAATCTCTGCCTGATATTCTGCCACCTGTTATCGCATCTCCAGCATTGAGTTGCCCACCGCTCACAGAGGCTCATCATCTGACTCGACTGAGTGGGTGGCTGGTATCCAGCAGCCCTCCGAGTACCGGAGACCTGGGCTGTCCCTGCCTCCGACTGCTACGGGGACGTGTCAGTGAGGTGTTCTCCAGTAGGTGAGCCTGAGTCTAATTTGGAACTATGCCCCATTGAGGTGTTGTCTCTGTGCTGGTGAAGGATGCAGGTGAGCACAGTGATGGTTCTTCTTCAGCTTCCTCATTCAATGTGGTCTGGGGACTGGTACTTACATTGGCCAGCTTTGTGGGCCTCGATCTGCTGGTGCCTATAAAAAAGAGTATTAGTTCATGAGCATGCGTATTACAAGATTGCATGTCACTCACTGAATGTCAGGATGTGATGAACTGATGGAAGTGTGATCCGTACTAGGTTGCTGAGACAATCCGATCTCCTCTTCCCCACAGGAGTGATCCCTGTCCTCCCCAGAGACCTTGGCAGCATCTTCCTTGAATTCTGTCAGGGCAATTATGTCAGCTGTCCCTCCCCCAGTCTTCGATCTTTCCTGCCAGTTGGGAGAAAGCTTGCCTTGGATGAAGACAAAGAAAGACATGTGATGAGAAGGGATAGAGCACAGATTGGGAAAGATGCATGCCCTCAGTGTGTGGTGAGTCCTCCCCAGAAGGGACTGAGGATGGAGTGAGAGCAGCATGATAGATGAGATGGTGGTGATGTGAAAATTTCCATGAGATAATCAGTGGTGATATGTGAAAATTTCCATGAGATAATCAGTGGTGATACGTGTCCTCCGCTAATGGTTGTGTGAGGAGCTCTTTGAGTATATGATACCATGATGAAAGTTTGATTATGGAGGGAGTTAAGGGATGACTTACCCTGGCAGAGCAGATGAGATCACATTTCCTCTTCCTGCACTGGATAGCATTTCATGCGTGGTGGCCAGCCGTAATGACATCCTCTGTGATGGCCTCCCAGGCTGGAGAGGGGAGGCTGGTTTGCTTTCTGGAGCTGTTCCTGGGATAAAGTACATTCCTATGTGCAAGCATTCCTCTTATCAAGGCCTGTAGGGCATCGTGGCTGAAGTGGAGCGCAGCCTTCTTCTTCTGGCTTGCAGACATCTCTAATGGTGTCCTAGGTGGGCTCGAGAGAGTGAGATGTGTGTGCTCAGGTGGCATTTAAATATGGGGCTCGGACTTTCGACCCTGTCAGGTAACAGCAGGGTGGATGAATCACCTCCCAACCCGCCAGGTGATTCAGAAAGATACTCACCTGTGTATAACTAATGAGCTTCCATGTGCAGAATCGGACATGATTTCCTGCCATTCCGAACAGTGGGATACGAAAATGGGAAAAATGCTTTTTGGCTGAAAGATAAGAATCATCCAGATAAAAGCAAAATACTGCGGATGCTGGAAATCTGAAGCAAAAACTGAAAATGCTGTAAAAACTCAGCAGGTCTGGCAGCATCTGTGGAGAGAGAAACAAAGTTAACGTTTCGAGTCCATATGACTCATCTTCTGAGCTATAGAGAAGTAGAAATGTGATGGAATTTATACTGTTTAAGGGGGGTGGAGCAGGTGAAGCAGAATCGAAGATCAGCGATAGGTGGGGGCTAAGGAGAGATTGACAAAGATGTCATGGACACCAGACAAAGGGAGTGTTAATGGTAGTGGTGAAGACTAAAGAAGGAGCTGATAGTGGCATAAAGGTAAGAAAGCAGAATGTGTTAATGGCAGTACAAGGGTCTGCACTCTGTGAAAACACAACGCAGAAACAAACGACAGATGGCCCTGTGTTGGAGGCTGGGAGGAGGAGGAGGATAAAAAAATAAAGAAATGAATAAAAATAAATAAATAGAAAAAATAAAATAAAATAAAAATAAATTTGAAAAAAAGATTTAAAAAGGGGCAAAGATAGGGGACAGAGCTCATAGTCTGAAGTTGCTGAACTCAATGTTAAGTCCGGAAGGCTGTAAAGTGCCTAGTCGGAAGATGAGGTGCTGTTCCTCCAGCTGGCGTTGGGCTTCACTGGAACAATGCAGCAGGCCAAGGACGGACATGTGGGCATGAGAGCAGGGTGGTGTGTTGAAATGGCAAGTGACAGGAGGGTCTGGGTCATGATTGCAGACTGAGCAAAGGTGATCCACAAAGAGGTCACCTAAGCTGGGTTTGGTCTCCCTAATGTAGAGGAGACCTCATTGAAAGCAGCGAATGCAGCAGACCAAATTGAAGGAGGTGCAAGGGAATCATTGCTTCATCTGAAAGGAGTGTTTGGGCCCTTGGACGGTGAGGAATGAGGAGGTAAAAGGGCAGGTGTTGCACCTTCTGCGATTGCATGGGAAGGTGCTGTAGGAAGAGGATGAGGTGTTGGGGGTGATGGAGGAATGGACCAGGGTGCCCCTGAGAGAACAGTCTCTACGGAATGCCTACAAGGCGGGGGGCGGGGGGAATGTGTTTGGTGGTGGCATCATGCTGGAATTGGCGGAAATGGCGGGGGATGATCCTGTGAATGTGGATGCTGATGGGGTGAAAAATGAGGACGAGAGGGATTCTATCATGATTCTGGGAGGGAGGGGAAGGGGTGAGGATAGAGGTGCGGGAGATGGGTCAGGCATGGTTGAGTGCCCTGTCAACCACAGTGGGGGTAAACCTCGGTTAAGGAAGAAGGAAGACATGTCAGAAGCGCTGTTTTGGAAGGTGGCATCATCAGAACAGATGTGATGGGGGTGAAGGAACTGAGAGAATGGGATGGAGAACTTACAGGAAGCAGGGTGTGTGGAACTGTAGTCGAGGTAGCTGTGGGAGTCAGTGGGCTTGTAATGAATATTGGTAGACAGTCTATCACCAGAAATGGAGACAGGGAGGACAAGGAAGGGAAGGGAAGTGTCAGAGATGGACCATGTGAAGGTGATAGGATGAGTGGAAATTGGAAGCAAAATCGATAAATATTTCCAGGTTCAGATGAAAGCATGAAGTGGCACCGATACAATCATCGAAAAAAGAGTTGTGGGAGGGAGCCTGAATCGTGCTGGAACAAGGAATGTTCCACGTGCCCTACAGGCATAACTGGGGCCCACGTGGGTACCCATAGCCACACGTTTTATTTGGAGGAAGTAAGACAAGCTAAAGGAGAAATTGTTTAGCAAAAGAACAAGTTCAGCCAGACAGAGAGTGCCGATGGATGGGGATTGTTTGGGCCTCTGTTCAAAGAAGAAGCGGCAGCCTTCAGACCATCCTGGTAGGGGATGGAGGTGTAGGGGGATTGGGCATCCATGGTGAAGGGGCAGTGGTTAGGGCCAGGAAACTGGAAATTGTTGATAGGACGTAGGACATCAGGGGAATCACGAATGTAGGTGGGAAGAAATTGTACAAGGGGAGAGTGAATGGAGTCAAGATAGGGAGAAATGAGTTCTGTTTGGCAGGAACAGGCTGACATGATGGATCTACTGGGACAGTCCTGTTTGTGGATTTTGGGAAGGAAGTAGAAGTGGGCTGTCCAGGGTTAGGAGACTATGAGCTTGGAAGCTGTGGAGGGAAGATCTCCAGAGGAGATGAGGTCAGTGACATTACATCACATTTTTACTTCTCTTTAGCTCTGAATAAATCACTGTTTCTCTTTCCACAGATGCTGCCAGAGCTGCTGTGTTTTTCCAGCATTTTCTGTTTTTGTTTCAAGAATCATCCGAATGGGTAATGAGTCTTTTTATTTTCCAACTGGCATAAGGAGGCATTGCGACATAGATCTGGATGTGCTGGCTGAGTATGGATGGAGCACAGGACAAGTTATGTGACAAAACTTCCAGGAAAACATTTAATTGCAGTTGGCAACCTTACCCATCATATAAATTAAATTTGGCACTCCCAGCCTACAGTGTGCACTCGACTCTCTGGAATAGGATTTGAACCCACAACTTACTGGCCCTGAGATGGTAATCCAATAATGCTCTGTCAATTTGATGCATTAAAATGAAAAACGCGCCGCAGAGTAATTGCACGCATGCTTAAACAAGGTCACTGAAGGCATTTTGCGAAAGATTCAATCAAGGGAAAGTTCATAGTCGGCCAGCTTCAGTGAAGATTGGCGGCGGCTCTCTCTTGCCGATACAAACGCCGGGAAGGTTGTTGCTAGTTTTAGTCGGCCAGCTGTGATTGTCGAGTGACTGAATGTAGTGCTGCCGGCAGCTTGTTCCTGGTCGAAACAGGTTGGTTGTCCGCGGTGTAAAACTCTCCTTTAACAGGCTTTAAAACAACAGGAAACTCCTCGACGAAGGCTGGGGTGCCAACGTCAGAGAAGATAGGTATGTGTCCTAGGTGTCGGGCCGAATGAGGAGATGTTGGCGTCCCAGGGCCTTAGGACTACTTCAACTTTTTCCGCCGTTCCCAGATGAAGAGCCCCTCACGTGCTGATTTGCCGCGTGCGTGCGTGGACGCGCGCGCGCACCCATACATACATACATGGAGGGGCGCGCTTCCAGCACTTGGGGAGAGGGAGGCAATGGAGTTGTCATGTGCTGCTGAGTTGCCTATAATCCTGGAGTTGTAACTTCCAGGTGAGCTGGCTGATCTCTTCCTGATCTGGGTACTGATGTATGTTACCCACAGGAGTGGTCAGTCAGCTAGTCTCCCTGGGCCAGGAGACAGCGTTACTCTGCAGGCATTTGGTTTCGGGTTACATTTTGTCGCCCAGATGAGAGGTGCTGCCATGTCTCATGGCATTTTGCCACGGTCTGTCTGATTGAGGTTAATGGACCGTTTGTTTTGGGAGAGGAGAGTGTCAGGAATGTCCGATATCATAGAATTGTTACAGCACTGAAGGAGGCCATTTGTCCCATCACTTCTGCACCAGCGCTCCAAATGAGCAGTTCATCCAGTGCCATTCTCCTGCTTTCTCCTTGTAACCCTGCACATTGTACCTTTTCATTTAACAGTCTAATTTCCCTTTGTCTGCCTTGATTGAACCTGCCCCCAACACATACACTCAGGCAGTGCATTTCAGTCCCTAACCACCCATTGTGTGATTTTTTTTTTCCTTGTATCGCCTTTGCTTCTTGTGCCAATTACTTCATATCTAATCATTTATGCAGTAGCTGTAGGGAGCAAGATATATTGGAGAAGTTGGGAATGTTTTCCTTGTAGAAGAGAAGGTTGAGAGGAGATTTGATAGAGGTATTCACAATCATGAGTTTAATAAAGCATACAGTATCCTGGGTTTTATTAATAGGGGCATAGGGTACAAGAGCAAGGAGGTTATGTTGAACTTGTATAAGTCACTAGTTCAGCCTCAGCTGGAGTATTGCATCCAGTTCTGGGCGCTGCACTTTAAGATGTGAAGGCATTGGAGAGACTACAGACAAGATTCATGAGAATGGTTTCTGGGAGGAGGAACTTCAGTTATGGAGATAAATTGAAGAAGTTAGGACAGTTTTCCTTAGAGAAAAGAAGGTGAATTGATAGAGGTATTCAAAATCATGAGGTGTCTGGACAAAGAAGATAGGGAGAAAATGTTCACAATCATGAAAGGATTGAGAATGAGGGGGCACAGATTTAAAGCAGTTAGTAAAAGAAGTAATAGTGATATGAGGAAAAACTTTTTCATGCAGCTAGTGGTTAGGGCCTGGAATGCTTTGCCTGAGAGTGGTGGAGGCAGGTTCGGTTGAAACATTCAAACCAGAGTTCAACTGATCTGAAAAGGAAGAGTGTGCAGGGTTATGGGGAGAAGGTGGGAGAATGGAACTAGGTGAGTTGCTCATTTGGAGAGCTGGTGCAGACACGATGGGCCAAGTTACCGCCTTCTGCGTCTTAACAATTCTGTGATGAGGGGTCCTGGACAGAGTAGATAGGGAAAAGCCATTCCCACAGTTAGAAGGATTGAGAAAGGGAGGGCACAGATTTAAGATATTTGGTAAAAGAAGCAATGGAGACATGAGAAACTATTTCACGCAGCAAGTGGTTAAGATCTGAAATGTGCTGCCTGAGAGTGTGGTAGAGGCAGGTTCAGTTGAGGCATTGAAGAAGGGAATTGCATTATTATCTGGAAATGAAGAATGTGCAGGGTTATGGGGAGAAGGCAGGGGAATGGCACTAGGTGCATTACTCATTCGCAAAGTCAGTGCAGACACGACAGACCAAATGGCCTCCTGTGCTCTAATGATTCTGAGAGCCTTTCCAGCACCTCTTGTGAAAGAGGTTGAGGAAATGGCATGGCACGAGCTGTCCTTTTGGCTTACTCCAGTGATGGACTTCTGGTGATTATGGACCCCATTGACTTGTGGAAGGTGTGCATTTGCCAGCAGGTTTAGTCTGTTGGGAAGCTGTGCCATGTAATTTGAACCTTCTTAGGAAAATTCCTTCTGTGCTGTTCCAGACTGCGCAGAATTGCTTCTGCACACTTCTCTTCCTTGCCTTCATCTCCGTCCTGGCGTGTCCTCTTACGTCTGGCTCAGGCTTTTTGGGACAACACACACCTCTGGTATCTGGGAATCTTTTGAGGCCTCACTGAGGAAGCCTGGCTGGCAAACTGCAAAGAACCTGACAGCAAAGTCATGGCTGCCCTAGAGCTTTGGATAAGATTGCTCCAAGTGCTGTCCTACAGGGGCTGGGTGCTGGTTGTAAACCAACTGGTGGCTACTATGCTACAATACTAGTTGGTCACTTTGATCCCTCCCCTGACTTTGTCACCATGATTCAGAGGAAGCTTATCGACTCCTGGGACAAAAGGAAATATTGTTTTTTTTTGCTGAAGTTCTGAGACTCCTGCTTAAGTGGATGTGCACACCCTGGTGTGACTTTGCATGCAGTTTGCAACTTACTGCCTTCAGTCCCTGCAGGTTGAGGATGCTCCAAAATGGTATGCTCTGGCTACTCTGCAATCAGTACCTTTGCGTGGCTGGCTTGGGTGACGTGTCTGATGGGCTGTGAAGATAATCAAAGTCAGGTGGACTAAATGGTTGCAGGGTGGGTTGAATGCCTCTAGAGGCAATAATGCATCAGCTGTCCTGGCACCATGCATTGTCCGCATCCAAAGCCATCCAGGTGTTGAAGGTCAAGCTTGGCCCTGACTCTGCTTGGTGCCTTGAGGAAGCTCAGGAGCATGAAGAGATCCTGCCTCATCTTGCCTCCATTTGGATGGAATTACTCATCAGTTCAAAGCCCTGAAACTTCCCTTGAGAACCTGCACCACGTAACTTAAACTTTCTCATGGAAATTCCTTCTGTACTATTCCAGACTGCGTGCAGAATTGCTCCTGCACACTGCTTTCTTCCTTGCTTTTGTCTCCATCCTGGTGTGTTCTTTTGTGTCTGGAAGAAGGGGGTGGCCTAATGGAAACCATTTTACTCCTTGCACAATTGGATGACTTGAAGTGGAGATTTGTGAAGTGCAGCCCATGGCAGGTGTTAAGAGCGGGAGCGTCTCCTGGTCAGCTAGAACCTGCAGAAGGCAACAGCAAACCACTTCAGTACTTTGCCAAGCATTAACCATGGACCATAGGCATGGCACCTGAAAATAGAAAATGGTGCCTTAAAAATAACACATGCTGATTCTTGTTTGGCCTTGGCACAACCCAGTGTCACCTTGATTGGTCCATCAAAATATGCCTGGGTGTGTGTATTTATTTTGAAGGTGTTTGGGGTGGAGAGGAGAAAAGGGATTTAAAACCTCTAGAGGGTCCCAGTAGGTTGGCCTTTCTATTTCTTTACTGTTCTCTTTCTCTCTGTCCCGATCTGTCTCTGTCTTTTGACTTCTATCTTTTTCTGCTGTTACGTGATTTTTCTCCCTTTCTGTGTCTTTGTTCCCCAGATCTCCTTGCCTGTTGGCTCTTTCCGATGTCTCTTCACATTTTTGGTCGTCATTCTTCTGGCATCCGACTTTCACCTCCTCTGTTAGTCCCCATCTGCTGCTGCTTATCTCACTCTTCCAGTTCCACCTGAACTGTTCACTCCGTTTCTGTCTGTCATCTCCATTGTTTCTCTCTGCTGCCCGCAGGTGCTAAACGATGTTGTTGGGGTGGACTCCCAAAGGCAAAGAACAAGGTAGAGCTGGCAAAGTTGCAAAGAAAGATACGTATTAGGGTGACACGCACCACCCGGGTTCAGAATAAAGTGGCAAGGCCACCAGCAGAGGAGTAGCCATAGCAGTTACAGCCAAAGAAGGAGCGCCAGGAAGCCAGGAGAAACTGAGGAGGGAAGAAGACAGCATGAGTAAAACTTGAAGACCAGGGTCAAACACATCTTGGTTGTGGAATTTGCATTGGTAGTATAAAATTTAAGCAATTCAGACCAGGAAGAGGAAAATTATCGTCCATCATCTTTTTCTCAATAGAGTATGTTTTTAATGTCCAAAAAAAATGTTATACAAAATAAAAGCGTAGAAAGCCTATTTTGTGTTAACATGATCAAATTTACAACTGAATGATCAGTTTTATCTTAATTTCTTTATTAAATCTTTTACTTAAAGGTTTTAGTCTCTCCCTAGAATCTGAGCTTGGACTTAATACTTCTGCCAAGAGCTGTTGACGCAAGACTAATTTTGTTAGTTGCATTTAGTCAACTCACCAAGTGCAAGGCTTCCAACCATATCTATTTGTTTTAGAACTTTTGTTTCTTTTTATGCAGGATTTTTTTCCCTTTCGCAATGTTTGCTGGTTATGAAGATTTAGAGGCCTATGAGGATGAGCTGTATCGTGAGGAGTCTTCCAGCGAGACAGAGATAGACAGTGATGTGGAGTTCCAGTTATACAGTCAAGTGCACTATGCAAACAACCTCTCTAGAGTGAAGATAGACAGAGAGTTGGGCACAGCCTCTTTGGTTATCCAGACTGCTACAGTTGAAGACAATATAAAATTGGCGGAAAGAACAAAAAGTGCAATTGTTATTTCTGATAGTGAGGTCATTGTCACTTCAGATAGTCCTGATGTCATTATTTTGTCAGACACTGAAGATGATGACAGTGTATATGCCTTCAAGGGGGTTAAACCCTTCAAATGTGAGGTCAGTGAAAGAAAAGATCAATCCAAAGTGGAGCCTGCACAAGAAGCAGCCAGATCTGCCCATCGTCTGGCACCCAGTATGAATAGACTGACTCAACTGCAGAAATTGTCTCAGTGTATGGGCAGCTCCAGTCTGTGCAGAAAGTCTCCACAGACCCAAGGGATGACACTGATAGAAGGGAATGAAAGTTCAGGAGCAGAGGAGGATGGAAAAATTGAGAGTTGGATGGTGCTGGGGCATGATCAGGAAGAAGAAAATGATGACAACATCCAGCTCAACATTGTAAGCTGTGGAACACTGAGAAACGAAGAAGGTAGGAATTTTGACAGTGTATCAGATTATATACCAAAGTGTGGCAAATATTTCTGCATGGTGAACTAAGGTAACATTTCTCTGCTTTGATAACCCTAAAATCTTTTCTTCAGATTTTATTTTCTTCAAGTCTTTTCTGCCTGTTTAATAATCCCAAAATGCTGACTCCCTCCAGTTGTAGTGTGAAGTATATTATCTCCTCAACTTGCCAGAAAAAAAGAATGGAATGTTTTGCAAGTTATAACAATGTGATGTCAGCCTTGAATTATAATTACAAATTAAATATAATGTAAAAACCCAGCAATAATGAAGCTTTTTCAAATCTGGTATTTCAGAATAGATAAAGCTAAACTGCAAGAAATGCACGAAATGACGTACAAAAGATTTTAAATGATCAGGAGCATTGCCTGAGCTAACTGCCAGTGCATTTATTTGGACAATTCCTTTAACTGTATTTGTTAGATTATTTGAGGTAATCAGATTATACCCTGATATGTTGATGTGTTGGTACTAGTTCAGGGCCCATTTTATTGACTTGGACTAGATGTGAAAATGCCTTGGCCAATGAAAACATTTGACACCTGGTACGGGTGGTATATAATATCAGCTAACATTTCACTGCATTATTAAGGGATTTTTTTTTATTCATTCAAGGGGTGTGGGCTTTGCTGGCAAGGCCAGCGTTTATTGCCCATCCCTAATTGCCCCTGAGACGTTGCTCGCATTGTTAGGGAAATGGTTGTGTAATAGTGATATTAATAGATGAGTAATTGGAGACCTGGACTATAATTCAGTTTGAGAATTTGAATTCAGTTAAAAAAAATTGGAAATAAAAAGCTGAGAAATTGGATTGTCATAAAATCCCAACTATTTCACTAAAATCCACAGGATAGGAACCCTTCTGTCCTTACTTCATCCAGCCTATATAGTGATTCCAGTCCCACACCAGTATAGCTCTTTACTTCCTGCTGAAGTGACCAAGCAAGCTAATCAGTTGTACCAAACCACTCTCTGTGTCTTCTTTTAAGACTACCACCTTTACAGGGCAACTAGGGATGGATAATAAATTCTGGCCTTGCCAGTGATATTCAAAATGTTACACTAGAACTGTAGTGTTAGTATGAAATTATTATGATTTTGAGCATCACCAGAGTAGCTTGCTTGGTCACTTCAGCAGGAAGTAAAGAGCTATACTGGTGTGGGACTGGAATCACAATACAGGTTGGATGAAGCAAGGACAGAAGGGTTCCTATCCTGTGGATTTTAGTGAAACAGTTGCGATTTTATGGCAATCCAACAACTTCTCAGCTTTTTATTTCCAATTTTTTTAACTGAATTCAAATTCTCAAACTGAATTATAGTCCAAGTTGCCTATTAATATAATTAGTACACAAACGTTCCCCTAACAATGCTGAGAAACTGTAGTACCACAATTGTATGAGCATGGCAAAGCTGCATTACTTCTGGACTACAGTTGTGGTACAAATTCAGGTTAAGAGTGATTAGAAGTCAGAAATCTCATATGGTCTCTGCAGATGATGGATGATAAATTTTAATATATACAATAGAAACTTTACTTATGCATGGTGCTTCCCATCTGCCCATTCTCACTCTGTATAGCATTTCTATATCATATTTTGACACCATAACTGTGTTTCAATTTTTATGTCACGTATACCATTTTTTTCCTACTCAGTTTAAATATTCCAACTGTTTAATTCAGAATTATTAATGGCTGTTCAAATTTATTAATTGATGTAAACCCATGCACTGTTTTCTCAAAAAGGAAAAGGTGAACCAAAAATTATCCTATTTTTAAATGCATTTATATTGATTTTTACTTGAAGGCATGCACTTCTCTCAAAAGCTTGAGATTTTAAGTCAGACTTTTCTCAGTGTTATAGTTCTTGTTAGCTGATAGGAGATATTGTGGTCTTAGCGTGTGCAGGGCTTATAGTTCCCCAGGTCACATCAGTGCAATTCTCTTAGTCCAAGTGAAAAGCTGGGTTTCTTCATCTTCTAACAGGATTCCTGAATTATTATGTTTATCCAAACAGGCTGTAGAATGAATGTTCAATTTTATTCAGGTGTAACTATTAAATAACAGCCATTTAATTGTGTACGAAATTAGTTTACTTTAGACAACCAGCAAAGAAGATGTTTAATTATGTTTGGCGATAAAAATAAGAGTGGAAAAATAAAAAGTCAGTTGTGTGTTTTTGTTTATATATCAAAATGTGGAAGTGATTTGTACGTAGAGCATTATTTTTCTTAGAGAAAAATTGAATGTACAGTAGCTTATTATTTCAGTTTGATTTTCCAAATGATTTTAAAACGGAAGATGAATTTGAACTATTGTGTTGGACTTTGTTTTTTCTGTACGTACCTTCGTTCTTCATGACAAGCTGCTGTCTGTGCCAATCATATATATACCTCACTAATCTTCATTTTGCCTCAGTAATATAGTAAAGCATTTTCTTTTTCCTAGCCCAATGGATGCTCACTGTACGAGCACTGATATTTGTAATCCCTGACCTCTTACAGTTGAGTGAAAATTCAGGAAATGTATGAAGAAACTGAGTTTTTGTTTCAATGAAAACCTTAAAAAAAACCTATGAAATTTAGAAAAAATTGGGACTCACATCAAGATTGACCATTCACAGAGGAATTCCTGTTTGTAATTCTACCCCACCCCACCACTTTCGTAATGATGAAAAAATTGTTGGCAGGACCAAGTATTTTTTGGGTGTGGAAACAGAAATTTACATAATGTGATCAACGGTGTGATGTGGAAGGTAAAAACAAAAAAAAAAAGAGGCACCAGACCTTGGAACACTAGTAAGATGTAGCCAACAAAATCATTCATGTGTTTATCACAATCTTCAAGAAATTATTCAAAACAGGAGTAATGCCTGAGTAAGCTAAAAACCCAAGAGCCTTATCCAGTGAGGATAAAGTATAAGAGGAGATCATGAAGAGGAAATAATGAAACACCTGAACAGGAATAATATGAAGGTATTTGCATTGGTTTATGGAAGGAGGATTTGTCCAACCAATTTATTGGTGGATCTTCAGTGAAATGACAGCTCCCATTGACAATGGAATCACAGAATTGTTACAGTGTAGAAGGAGGCCATTCCATCCATCGTGTCTGTACTGGCTCTCTGAGCATTTTAACTTAAGTGCCAATCTCCCTTTTCCGTGTAACCCTGCGCATTGTTTCTATTTAAATAATCATCCCATGCCCTCTTGAATCATCCCATGCCTCAGTTGAACCTACCTCCACCACGCTTCCAGGCTGTGCATTCCAAACCCTAAATACTCGCTGTGTGAAAAAGTTTTTTTCTCACCTGGCATTTGCTCCTTTTACAAAACACTTTAAATCTGTGCCCTCTGGTTCTCTATCCATTTACAAGCGGGAACATTTTTTCCCTATCTGCTCTGTCCAGGCCCCTCATTATTTTGAAAACTTCTATCAAGTCTCCTCTCAGCCTTCTGTCTAAGGAAAACAGCCCCAACTTCTCCAATCTTTCCTCATAACTGAAGTATCTCATCCCTGGAACCTGGAACCCGTAAACCTCTTCTTCACTCTTCTGGTTGTGATAGATTTAGATTTCAGCAAGATTTTTGATTAGTCCTCCTGGTAGGGAGGCATGTCTTTAAGATGGATTGAAAATTGGTTAAACCAGAGAAAGCAGAGACTAGTTTTAAACGTAGCTGTGTGAACATGGCCAGCAGTTACTAGTGGGGCGCCACAGGGATCAGTGATAGGATCATGACAATTTACCCTATAAATGACTTGGAGCTGAGGACAATAAACAAATTTGTCTGTTTGTAGATGACACCAAATTGCTGGTATTGTTGTTAAAACAAAAGGAATTAAACAAACCAAACAACAAAGGAGCTGAATAAGTTGGCTGATGAATGGTAAATTAGACTTAATGCTGATAAATGCAAGGTAATGAGACTTGGGAGGGGGGCATGGAATAAACAGTGGGAATATAAATTAAGTGGCTATGAGTTCTGGAGGCATTGGTGGATCTTGGGATATTGTGGAGTAGAAAATAATCAACCTGGCGGCAGTAAGGAAAGTTAACCAAACAAAGGAATCTGTAACAAGAGGGACAGAATACAAACCCCCGGAGAAATTTTTAAAAATTCATTCATGGGATGTTAGCGTCACTGACAAGGCCAGCATTTGTTGCTCATTCCTACTTGCCCTTGAACTGAGTGGATTGCCACACCTTTTCAGAGGGTATTTAGGAGTCAACCACATTGCTGTGGGTCTTGAGTCACATGTAGGCCAGACCAGGTGAAGGACAACAGATTTCCTTCCTAAAAGGACATTAGTGAACCAGATGTGTTTTTATTTAACTGACAATAGTTTCATGCTCACCATTACTGAGACTAATTTTTCAATTCGAGATTAATAATTGAATTTAAATGCCATCAACTGCTGTGGTGGGATATGAACCCCTGTCCCCAGAACATTAGCCTGAGCCTCTGGATTACTGGTCCAGTGACGTTACCATTACACCACTGTCTCCCCGCTGGCTATAGGAACACCCTCAGTACTGTTAGGAAAGGAGTTCCAGGATTTTGATCGAGTGACACTGAAGGGATAGTGATATATTTCCAAGTCAGGATGGTGTGTGACTTGGAGGAGAACTTGCAGGTGGCGGCGTTCCCATTCATCTGCTGCAGTTGTTCTTCTAGGTGGTAGAGGTCGTGGGCTTGAAAGGTGCTGTTGAAGGAGCCTTGGCGAGTTGCTGCAGTGCATCTTGTAGATGGTACACACTGCTGCCAATGTGCATCGGTGGTGGAGGGAAGTGAATGTTGAAGGTGGTAGATGAGGTGCCAGTCAAGCAGGCTGCTTTGTCCTGGATGGTGTAGAGGCTTTTGAGTGTTGTTGGAGCTGCATTTATCCTGGCAAGAGAGAGTATTCCATCACACTTCTGACTTGTTCTTTGTAGTTGGTGGACAGGCTTTGGGGAGTCAGGAAGTGAGTTACTCTCTGCAGAATTCCCAGCCTATGACCTGCTCTTATAGCCACAGTATTTCTATGGCTGGTCCAGTTTAGTTTCTGGTCAATGGTAACTCCAAGATGTTGATATTGGGGGATTCAGCAATGGTAATGCCATTTAATGTTAAGTGGAGATGGTTAGATTTTCTCTTGTTGGAGATGGTCATTGCCAGGTTGACACCTAATTTTTAGGTTTGCCTGGTGCTGCTCCTGGCATGCTCTCTGGCACTCTTCACTGAACCAGGGTTGATTTCCCCAGCTTGATGGTAATGGTAGAGTGGGGGATATGCCAGGCCATGAGCTTGCAGATTGCAGTTGTATACATTTCTGCTGTTGCTGATGGCCCAAAGTGCCTCATGGATGTCTAGTTTGAGTTGATAGGCCTGTTCGAAACCTATCCCATTTAGCACAGTGGTAGTGCCACACAAGATGATGAAGGGTACCCTCAATGTGATGACAGGACTTCGTCTCCATAAGAACTGGGTGATGTTCACTCCCACCAGTACTGTCACGGGCAGATAGGTAGATTGATGATGACAAGGTCAGGTAGTTTTTTCCCCCTTGTTGGTTCCCTCATCACCTGCCAAAGACCCAATCTAGCAGCTATGTCCTTTAGGACTTGGCCAGCTCGGTCAGTAGTGGTGCTACTGAGCCACTCTTGGTGATAGACATTGAAGTCCCCCGTCCAGGGTACATTCTGTGCCCTTGCCATCCTCCAAGCGTCGTTCAACATGGAGGAGTATTGATTCATCGGCTAAAGGGGGTATGATAGGTTTGACTTGCTGCCATGAGACTTCATGGGGTCCAGATGTGATGTTGATGACCCTTAGAGCAACTCCATCCTGACTGTATACCGTCATGCCGCCACCTCTGGTAGGCCTGTCCTGTTGGTGGGACAGGACATACCTGGGGATAGTGATGGTGGTGTCTGGGACATTGCCTGTAAGGTATGATTCCGTGAGTATGACAATGTCAGGCTGTTGCTTGACTAGTCTGTGGTATAGCTCTCCTAATTTTGGCATAAGCCCCCAGATGTTAGTAAGGAGGACTTTGAAGGGTCGACAGGGGTGGGTGTGCCTTTGTCGTTTCCAGTGCCTAGGTTGATGCTGGGTAGTCCGCCCAGTTTCATCTCTTATAGATTTCATAGTGGTTTGATACAACTGAGTGTCTTTCTAGACCATTTCAGTGGGCTTGGTAAGAGTCAACCACATTGCTGTGCATCTGGAATCACATGTAGGCCAGATCAGATAAGGACAGCAGATTCTCTTCCCTAAAGGACGTTCATGAACCAGATGGATTTTAAAGACAATTGACAATGGTTTTGTGGCTATCATTAGACTAGCTTTTAATTCTAGATTTATTAATTGAATTAAAATTCCACCAGTTGCCATGGTGGAATTTGAACCCTTGTCCCCAGAACGTTAGCCTGAGCCTCAGGATTACTAGTCCAGTGACATTACCCTCACATCACTGCCTCCCCCTGAAGGGCTAAAGAATAGTCGCAAGATTTTGACTGGTATGGCCACCCTGGAGTGCAGTGTAGCGTAGCATCCTTTTACTGCACAACAGCAAGGCATTGGAGGTACTGCAAAAAAAGGGCAACCAAGCTGACACCTAGATTAAGGCTCCTAAATGAAGAGGATGATGGAGACCTTGGAATAATTTCCTTTTGAGTAGAAGGCTCACGGGAGATATTGAAGTATTCAGGATTCTTAAGGGAAGCAATACATAGAACCCTGATGTTCAGGATTACTCCAAATTCTTAAACTGATGGACAAGGTTAGAAGAGGGAAGGTGCCTGGACAGTATGGGTTTAACTTCACACAGGCGGTGATGAACACCTGGAATGACTGAATGAAGGGAGATTTGGTAAATATTTGAGGGAGAGAGTGACTGATGTGGGTGGGTGTTATCTTAGGGGACTGACTCGATGTAGTTTTTTAAAGACAATTTTTCATTTCAGCAATTTGTTTATTAAAAAACATTGTTATAGTAGCAGAGATGGAGAGAGTAGGGTCTCTGTATTTGCTCCTCTTTTTATCTCTTCCCAATGCTGCCTGCTGGGGACATAAGCAAATTGCCTATGGCTCGGAATGACTGAGTACAAGGCGAAGAAGCAGAATGCAGTCCCTGTTATCAATATGTGGGGATGGTTCAAGCTGATATAATCTCAAAACAAATACAGCAGTAGTTAAAACAAAATTGGATCCATCTCCCCAACCCCAGTGGTTTTTATTTAAAAAAAGCATTACGTAAATTTTGTGCCATACCAGTATTAGGATTTCAGTCATAACAAGACATAACATAACTTAATGGGAGCAGTTGGAAAGTTAGGAGCCAGGGAAAGGCAGCAATGCAGCTTCAAATTGTGATAGGGAAAAGGGGATTTGAAGGAGCCAATCAGAGATGGAACCACCTAAGTGGTTTTAGGATTGCCTGCTAGTTTGGCTCTTTTGGTTTAAACCTTGTCATAAAAACATTATGGTTTGTTTCTTCACCCTAAAGGTTGCTGCAAATCTCGGCTGCACTAGTGCAGAAACACAGGTGTTGCATTGTTTGAGGTGTTATTCTTCAGATTAAACTGAGATCCCTTCTACCTATTCTGGTTGTTCAAATGAACAGTGAAGATTCCATGCCAGTAATGGAAGAAGATTAGGGAGTCTTCCAACATTTCTACCTCAACCAATGGCACATAAAAATAAATTGTCAGTTATTTTCATTATTTGTTGGATGTTGCTGGGTTAGAAAGTTGCACATTTCCCTACATCATAACAACCACTGTACTTCAAAAAGTAATTTATTGTGAGCTTGATATCGCTCGTGGATATTTTTGTCGAGATTAAAGGGCTCAAAACCAATAAGTCCCCAAGGATAGACATTCTATATACCAGGTGTTAAGTGTGAGTAGGAATAACTGAATTCAGTCAGTTATTTTGTGGAAGTCAATGAAATATGGGTTGATAACAAACCTATTTTGAAGAAAGGCTACAAACCAAACTGAGGTAACTCAATTAATCTTGTATAAGTAACTGGCAAAATAATGGAATTGATCATTAAGAGCAAACTTGAAAATTATCTGTGTGGAAATAACTTGGTAATTTATCACCCAACATGGGTGAAGAAGTGACAAATCCTCCTTGAGCAATCTCTTTGACATCTCTGAGAAAACAGCATGGTAAATGAATGCTGAAAAGTCCTATGATAGGATATACCATATGCCACCAGGCCCGGTGTTCGTTCATTTCACAGTTGGAGAATTTGGCAGTGTCATTGAATTTCATCCTGTCCCAAAAATATCAGAATCAGGACTGAGCAAGCTGGTTGGAGCTGGGAAAATGAGAGATATATTTAGCTGTTACAGTAAACTTCTTAGTTAATTCAGAAATCTCACAGAAGGAGAAAAAATGTGAGTATTCTGTATTATCCAGCAAATTTACTGTAAAAGCCATTTTACATTTGCACATCTCCACTGCCATGTCTGACTCTACCACTATCTTATTACTAAGATCAGATGGATCTGAGACCCCTCCCTACCTTCTGGTTACCTTGCTGGTTGGGGTTTAGAAGTTCACTGTCTTTGGTTGCTGGCTGGCCATGAAAGGGCAGAGCGATCCTGAGATTTGGGAGGATTGGAAAGGGTGCAGGGTTTTGACAGATTGCAGGGATGTTCCTGGGTTCGGACCACTAGGAGTGGAGTATGGAGTTTGGCAGAACTTGGGGAAGAGTCCAGGGGTGTGGCACAGCAAAGGAGGGGTCCAGGGCCTGGCAACATGGAGGAGGAGCAGTAGTTTGGGTAGGGGAGACACAGTAGAGCAGTCACTGCCACAATGGAAGCATTAAAAGTGGCCGCACTGATCAGAGTAGACCCCAGACACATGGCAATAAAAACAAAAAGTGCTGGAAAAACAGCAGGCCTGGCAGCATCTGTGGAGAAACAGAGTTTTACGTTTTGAGCCCATATGACTCTTCTTTAGAGCACATATTGTGGGAACCTGTCTTGACCGTGCTCAGACCTTTCTGAGAAAACCTTTTCCTAGGTTTACCACAGCGTACGGTCAATTTTATGAAAGACCTATGTTCAGTATTGTTTAATTCTTTTGTTATATAAATGTTACTTTTGCTGCTAGGCAGAATTTAAAATAGTATGGTTGCTAAATTTGCTGCTGATACAAAGATAGGTAGTAAAGTAAGTTGTGAAGAGGACATAAGGAGGCTACAAGGGGATGTAGGCTAAGCGAGTGGGCAAAGATCTGGCAAATGGAGTATAGCGTGGGAAAATGTGAAATTGTTCATTTTGGCAGGAGGAATAGAAAGGAAACATATTATCTAAATGGGGCAAGATTACAGATCTCTGAGATTCTGGGTGTTTTCCAGTGCATGAATCACAAAAGGCTAGTGTGCAGGTACAGCGAGTTATTAATCCTGGAACTCCCTCCCTAACAGCACTGTCGGTGTACCTACATTACATGGACTGTAGCAGTTCAAGAAGGCAGCTCACCACTACCTTCTCAAGGGCAATTAGGGATGGGCAATAAATGCTGGGCCAGCCAGCTACGCCCACATCCCACGAATGAATAAAATAAAATTATAGAATATTATCGATTATTGCGAGGGGAATTGAATATAAAAGTAGGGGGGTTATGCTTTGGTTATACAGGACGCTGGTGAGACTACATCTGGAGTATTGTGTGCAGAATTGGTCTCCTTATTTAAGGAAGGGTGTAAATGCATTAGAAGTAGTTCAGAGAAGGTTTACTAGACTAATACCAGAAATGGATGGGTTGTCTTTAAGGAAAGATTGGACAGGCTAGGCTTGTATCCGCTGGAGTTTAGAAGTGTAAGAGGCGACTTGATTGAAACATATAAGATCCTGAGGGTTCTTGACAGGGTGAATGTGAAAAGGATGTCTCCTCTTGTGGGAGAATTGAGAACTAGCGGTCACTGTTTAAAAATAAGGGGTCGCCCATTTAAGACAGAGATGAGGAGAAATATTTTCTGAGGGTAGTGAGTCTTTGGAACTCCCTTCCTCAAAAGGCAGTGGAAGCAGCGTCTTTGAATGTTTTCAAGGCAGAGATAGATTCTTACTAAGCAAGGGGGTGAAAGGCTATCGGGGGGAGGTAGGCGGGATTACAGGCTTCTCCATGGTGCAAGTTGCCATTGAGTGCGATCACTTTGCATTGTGGGAGTGATATGTCAACTCTGAGATGTACTGCAAACGAAAGAGATTCCACTCCCTCAACCACCATCTGGTGTTTGACCATATGGAGAGAATGCTGGTTATCTTTGTAGCAGTCATGATGCTTTTGTTCTCTTACAATCTCCTGTGCCATCTGTATTTGACCCACCATAGCAAATCAGAGGGTAGTTACGGGTGGCAAGGACTACCTTTTGATGACGCGCTTCATGACACCCGGTGGCGACTTGCGCACAAATGGAGTTGCCTGGATGAGTGCAGCTCCAACAACACTCTAGAAGCCGGATACCATCCAGGACAAAAGAACCCGCTTGATTGACACCCCATCCACCACCTTAAACATTCACTGTCTCCACCACCGATGCACAGTGACAGCAGTATGTACCATCTACACAATGCACTTCAGCAACTTGCAAAGGCTCCTTCGATAGCACCTTTGGAACCTGCGACCTCTACCACCTGGAAGGACAAGGGCAGCAGATGCATGGGAACACCACCACCTGCAAGTTCACCTCCAAGCCACACACCTTCCTGACTTGGAAATATATCACTGTTTCTTAACTGTCGCTGGGCCAAAATCCTGGAACTCCCTTCCCAACAGCACTGTGGGTGTACCTACACCACATGGACAGCAGCAGTTCAAGAAGGCAGTTCACTACCACCACCTCAAGGGCAAATAGGGATGGGCAATATATGCTGGCTTAGCCAAAGACACCCACATCCTGTGAACATATAAGTTTAAAAAAAACATGGACAGCATGCATGCAGTGAAAGTCATGCAGCTACCCAAAATGGGACCAAGCACATCATTGGCATGCTGAGACAATTCTTCAGCTACTTGGACCGCTATGCAGGTGTCCTGCAGTGCTTGGCAGAGTGGGTGTCAAGATTCGTGGTGGTCTGCTGCACAGCTTCGCCATGAGGATGCAACACTTGCACCAGCTCTATGGTGAGTAGCTGAGGAGCACAGGGAGGAAGAAGTGGATGGGAGGAGGTAACAAATATTGCCCCATTCTGACTGGGCTGCGACACCAGTAACCCCTGTTCCGCATTCACTATCAGTCTCACACCTTGCCTTCCATCAGTGGCTGACCATCAGTATCTGCTTGGCCACAATGCAAAAGCCACAACAAAATAAACATTCCAAACCAAACTTTTCAATAAAACCATGCCATTTTGTATACAAGTGTACAATGCTTGTCATTCCCTTAGTGCATGTTTTCTGTGTACCTTTGCCTGTCTTAGTACTTCTACACAGTAATATCCCAGTGATTGCAGCATGGCTGGCGGAAGGCTACTGATTTTCAGTGGGGGAAACTATAGATGGCCTTGCAGGACGATGTAGAGCAGTTCTGGGCCTAGGAAACCCAAATTTGGACTGCAGCACCATGGCACTGGTGGCAACAGCCTGAACTTGGTGGCTGACAGGCAACAGCAAAGGCACTGGCGGAGTGGTTTGGGTGGAAGGATGAATGCTGTCATCCGAAGAGAGGGCACCAGGTTCGTGCTCCATGGAATCAATGCCATTCCCCTCTGGAGCAGCACCTAAGCAATCCTAGCAATCTGTTGGAGGACAGATTGCTAAACTGCTGTGACACCAGGTCTGCCTCTTTGAATTGGCATCACAATCATGACGGCAGCAAGCTGAGCTTGCAAGGCAAAAGACTGAGCTTCCACTGCAGCACCCAAACATTGGATGGCTTCTGCTTGTAATGCAGTGGAAGCTGTTTGATCTGCAAGTGTGCTAATCGAGTTGGCCACCACTTCCAAGCTGCAAAGAATTAACTTCAAGCTCTGCGCAAAGCCCGGTATAAAGTTGGTGCTGGACTCCCACGCCCCTTGACAATGCAAGCAGGCTTGCTGGTAGATTTGCCAATGCACCAAACGTTTCATTGTGGATCCACAACAATCTTTGCCCTGCCCCTCCCATTGGAGTGCTCCCCTGATTCTTTTGCAGCACAGTTGGAACCTGTGCTTCTCTAGTCCACTGCTCTGGCTGCAAGCTATTCATGCCTGGGGCAGGATTTTTCAGTTGGCGTGCAGGGGTGGGCCTGACACGCCGATGCGTAAAATGATGCACGATGACGTTGGGTGTGCGTCCCGATGTCATCGCGCTGAATAGCGATGTTTCGTTTGGCAGGAACGTGCCGGAGTCTGCTGCACACCCGCCGATATGTAAGTGGCCTATTAAGGCCATTAAGGATCTAATTAAGGTGATTGTGAATGCTGCCCGTCCAACCTTAAGGTTGGCAGGCGGGCGGCAAGTGGCCTTCGCGTTTTTTAGGAAACCTCATCCACGAGCGGGATGAGGTTTCTGAAAGCTTTTATTAAATAAATTTTAAAATTTTCATCAACATAAAAACATGTCCCATCTCATGTGACAGTCAATTTCCCAGAGGCAGCTCCGAGTGATTGAAGCGCTCTTTTGCGCGCACGTGCGAAAGAGCGCTGGCCCCAACTCTTCCTCCTCCCCCGGCCCGCGCAGGTAGTGGCGCTACCGCTTACGCCTTACGCTGGGCAGGCCTTAATTGGCCCGCCCGTGTAAAATGGCGGTGTGGAGCCGATCACAGGCGGCGAACGGCTCCACGACCGCTCCCAATGAGCCCACCCACTAACTGAAAAATTCTGCCCCTGGTATCTCAGCATTTACAGATTCCCCCTCTGTGCTATCCTATTTGAGCTGGTGGCTGAGAGTGTGAAATCGAGTGACTTTGTTTCTCCACTGTTCTCCACTCTTCAATCAGTTGCTCCTGCACCAGTGCCTGGCCAGATGCTGGTTCTTAGGTATCTGAAAGGGGAAAAACAGAAGGTTAGAGTTGTGTTAAGGGGAGAGGAAGAAAGCAAGAGGTGCATGCTT
Organism: Cetorhinus maximus; assembly: GCF_964194155.1. NCBI lineage: Eukaryota > Metazoa > Chordata > Chondrichthyes > Lamniformes > Cetorhinidae > Cetorhinus > Cetorhinus maximus. The sequence continues at coordinate 136,264,059 of NC_135880.1, forward strand.
ACATCATCTGTAGCATGTAAATTGAGAGATTATGGGACGAGGGGGAAGTGGGATGTGATAAGGAGGATTATGTATGAGTATACCCTCACCCTTGATGGTTTCGTCGCTGCAGATGGCCACGGCCAGAGCAGTGGCTGCTGTCACGATGCCATGCATTGTCGTCTTCATGAGCATAAGGACATTCCTTTTTCCCCCCTACCCACCCATGTTAGATCCTGCTGCCTCCAGTTAAATATCACCTTGTCCTGCAAGAGAGAGGGAATTGTGTCAATGAGTGTGGTGTAATGTGTTTGGGTAATGTGGCAGTTATGGCTGAATAGCTGACAATGTGTGAACTGTGAAGTGTAGTTGTTAGGTTTGCAACAGTGTAAGTGTGTGATGTTGAGATGAAGCCATGAATATTAGGTTTGAGTTGTGATTGATACAGATTTTTGCTAGATGAGTGGCCATGCGATGCATTGAGCAGTGTGTGCGGCTTATGGTGATGTTGGTGGGATATGGCATTTGAAAATATACACACTGACATTGACAATTGAGAGTCATTGAACCTTTTGAGGCACTGCATCCAGGTCCTCTGGATTTGATTTGTGGCATTGACCACCAGAGGCATCTGATCCACTGCCTTCATGGAGTTTGGTTTTAGGACCTACTGACCCCTGCGGCTAGATACCATCTCTTCACCTCCTCCTTCAAGGCATTCATTGCAGTGTCCGAGACCCTTGGAGCATACTATCTCTTTCATCACAATTCACTCTTTTTCCTGCTCAAACTCTCTTCCACAGACAGTTATAATACTGTAAGCAAGAATGTGCTTCTTCTTTAACTCCTTTAAGAGGTGCAGCCTGGCTTTAAGTAGTGCAGGTTAACTTTAAGTGTACTAGCTTTGCACCAACTTGGGACCTCTGTTGAGGCATGCACCCAGTCAACGTCACATCTAGTGCGTACAGCAATCATGCAAATTAACAGTCAGCACGATCCCCACTATGTTTTCGAGGGTTATTGGATTTTTCCTCCTGCATATCTCAGTGAGGGTTCTTCATTCTGATTGGTTGAGGAGAAGCGTTGCTTGTCCTGTAGAGGGTGCTCTGGGGTTTCAAACATTCAATGACTGTAAATTACCACCTAAAAGGCCACAAAACATTTGGACTTATGTAAGCAAAATGAATGGGGAGCACTGTTCCTGACCACTAACTGCAAATTCCAGGCCAATATGTTTTCATGCTGAGCACCATAAAAACTTACTCCTATTTTTAGTTTGTAACTTGTTTTCTTGATGTGAAATGTCAGAAAAAGAAATTTTCATGGTACCAGCAGGGAGAAGGCTAAAGGCCAACACTGAAGCTGGAATGGCATGTATAACGATCAGATTATATTCAGTCAACTATTGTTGAGTATAGAATCAAGAATGATTATAGCACAGAAGGAGGCCATTCAACCTGTCGAGTATATGCCAGCTTTTCCGCAATGGCAGTCTAACTAGTCCCACTAATTTTGCCCTTTACTCACAGCCCTGCAAGCCTATTCCCTTCAGGTGCTTATCCAATTCCCTTCTGAAAGTTATGATTGAATATCCCTCCCCCATCCTTTCTGGTAGTGCAAATCCGATCGTAACCATTCATTGCATGATAAAAATGTTACACTGTTGCCTTTGGTTCTTTTGGCAGTGACTTTAAATCTGTGTACTCTGGTTCTTGTTCCTTCCACTGATGAAATCAACTTCTGTCTTATTTGTCTGAACCCCTCATGATTTTGAACATCTCTGTCAACTCTCCTCTCAATCTCTTGCTTCTTTCAGTCTTAGCTAGCGATAAACAAGCTCCCTACTAAGAAGCAGCTGTAGTTAGTTAATTAGGTAGCTAGTTAGAACTGGTTCCCTAGCCAGCAGGGCTTGACTCTGGTCTTTACAATTTCAGCTAGTATAAATAAAGGAGGTTTTGCAAATGCGCAAAGGTGCAGCTTGACTGAGTGCAGAGAGATAGAGTGCTAAACTCTGGGAATTTGGTAAGTGAGGGAGGAGGTGCTGTTCTGATCTTTTACAAAAAAAAAAGGAATGGCCCAAGAGAGGAAGCCGGAGGCTGCAGTATTTAAGAGCTGAAGCCCAAAGCCATTAATTACAGGGATGAAAAATTTCCGCCATTTGGCAGAATTCTGACTTTTGGATCATGGAATTCCACCCTTTTGATTTTTTTTCTGACCTCTGCCTCTCCTAGGCCACCATCTCCTTCAACGTGGACAAAGCTGTGAGGAGAGAGTCTCAGCGTGGAAAAGCTCTGCCAGGCCAGGGTTTTCATCTCTTATCCCAGTGGGAGGGCTGCTGCTGGTCGCTTGGTGAAGCCACGGGGTCTGGCAGGGGTTGGGGGAGGGAACAGCTGAACTTGAGCCTGATGTGGAAGTCTTTTTTTTTGTCTGGAAGGCTAGGAAACAGTGGCTGCAACTGGTGTAAATGAAGGTGTGTCAAAATTGGGAATTCCCAAAGTTAGCAAGGTAGATTCTGCACTGTGCATTATTAATTGATTTACCAGGTCAACATAGAGTGAGGTGTTTAAACTTGTGCACTGGAAGGGAATGTGCGAAGGTTGATGACCCCTGACCTCCAACAAGAAAAGAAATTACGGAATTCTTTGCTGTATTAAAAATGCTCATAAAACACGAGCATATTTTCCTCATGCAGTAAAATGTTATACTGTAATTAGCTTTAAAATGTAAGATGTTGCAATACTTGCCCAATGCAGAAAAAAGAAAAAGCTCACAATACTGAAGAATCTTTCTTAAACAATGAAAAGCCAACACATTGAGAATCAATATTGAGTTATTGTGGAAAGTGTTATTCATTAATCAAAGTACTTTAAAGAAACAGTTTAAGAACAACCTTGTTTAGATTAATTAGTATTTTAAAATTAATTTGATAAGTTGCCGCTGCTGCTAATTAGAATGATATGTTTTTTGTTTGAATTCTTCATTGAATCAAGTCTGAATGAGAGTCCTTGCAAAATAGGATAAAACTGACTTGTTAAAGGACATGCACTGAATGCTTTGCATTGTTTGCATTGAATGCTGAAGTCACTTGGTGATTTTGTACAAATGCATTGGTCCACAGTTTTGTTGGTAATGGAAGGTAGACAAGGGGAAAACTATTGTTTCTATCCACTTAAGTCCAATAATTCCACTCATTTGAAGTGGCCTAGAAGCATTTCATTCACTACAGATCATAAAAAGAGCTATAATTACATGACCTATTGTCACAAAAAAATGGAAGACCTTTTTGTCTTCTGTCACACTCATCTCTGTAATTAGGTGAGCAGTAGTGATTGGTTGGTAAGTTTTTTTTCCTATCTAAACTGGGGCAGTAGTATTGCCGAGATACAAGTATTGTATTAAATTTATTGTGTAGTTGGTTAAACCCTGGATAATTGTTGAGTGCTATTTCTAAACTTGAAACCTAATTAGTTTAATAAACCATAATAAAGATGGCAGGGCAGGTGATGTGTTGCAGCTGTAGCATGTGGGTACTGTTGGACACCAATGTGATTCATGACAATCCCACCTGCAGCAAGTGCATGCAGCTCAATGAACTTTAGCTGAGAATTGATGAGCTGGAACCCAAGGTTTGGATACTGTGACAAATTGTGGTGAGTGAAAGTTACCTGTACACTTTGTTCTAGGAGGCAGTCACATCCCTTGGGTTAGGTTCTTCAGGTTTGGTCTGTGGTCAGGGACAGAGGAATATGACTGGAAGAGAGGCAAGTATGGGGAATCTAGAAGTTGGCAATGGAGGAGCCGCAGCCCTTGCAGTTGCCCAACAGGTTCAATGTTCTTGCAGCTTGTGTGGGCGAGACCAGGGACTTCAGGGAGGATGAGCACACTGACCGCAGCACTGATATTGGGGGCCATTCAAGTTGGGGGAGTGAAAAGGAATGTAGTTGTACGAAACAGTGCAGTTAGGGAGATATATACTGTTTTCTGCAGCCGAGGATCATGAGGACTGAAGGCTGTATTGCCTGCCCAGTGCCAGGGTTTAAGGACATTTCCTCGGGGATGGAGAGGAACTTGGAGGGGGAAGGGAAGGATCCAGTTGTCGAGGTCCACATAAGTGCCTATGACACAGGTAGGACTAAGAAAGATGTTCTGCAGAGAAAGTATGAGCAGCTAGGGCCTAAGTTAAATAACGGAACCACATAGGTGTTAATCTCTGGATTACTACCTGAGCCACGAGCAAATAGGCATAAGGTCAACAAGGTCAGAGAGTTGAGTGAATGGCTTAAAAATTGTTGGGAGTGGGGAGTCTAGGCGGGGCAATGGCACTAGTACTGGGGAAAGAGGAAGCAATACTATTGGGATGCCTTCACCTGAAGCGCACTGAGACAGGTGTCTGGGTGAATCATAAGCTAGGCTGTTGAGAGGGCTTGAAACTGAATAGTGGGGCTGAGGGTTCACATGAGGGGAGATTTGAACAGTTAATGGAAAAAGGTAAGGCAATAATGCAGGATAATGATACAGCTAATGGTAACTGGGGTGTGACAAAGGGATAGAGTATACAAAAAAAAAGTGCACAAGTAAGGTCAGAGTAGGGGAAAATGGTAAAAAGAAAGAATTAAAAGCATCTATGGGCATGCAGCATTCATGACAAGATGGTTGAATTGATAGCACAAATAGAAATAAATGAGTATGATGTGATAGCCATTACAGAGACATGGTTGCAAAGTGACCACAGCAGGGACTTGAATATTCAAAGAAAGGAATAAGAGGTGGCGTGGTTCTGCTCACAAAAGATGGGAAGATGTAGTGAGAAATTATCTTGGCTCGGAGGATCAAGATGTAGAATCAGTTTGGATGTATATAAGTAGCAAAGGAGAGAAGGAACCGGTGGGAGTAGTTTATAGGCCCCCTCCCCCTAACAACAACTATACTTCAGGACAGAGTATACATCAAGAAATAATGAGGGCTTGTAAGAAAAGTACTGCAATAATGGTTGGTAATTTTAATCTTCATATCGATTGGACAAATCAACTTGGTAAAGGTAGCCTGGAGGATGAGTTCATGGAATGTATTCAGGACATTTCTTATAACAATACATTCTGGAACCAACCAGGGAACAGGCTATTCTAGACCTAGTAATGTGTAGTGAGACAGAATTAATTAATAGCCTTGCGATATAGTATTCTCTAGGTAAGATTGATCGTAACATAATAGTATTTCACATTCAGTTTGAGGGTGAGAATTGTGGGTCTGAAACCAGAGTCTTAAACATAAATAAAAGCAACTGCAAGGGTATGAAGACAGAGTTGGCTAAAGCGTACTGGAAAAAATAGGTTAAAAGATATGATAGAGAAGCAATGGCAGACATTTAAGGAGATATTTCATAACTCTCAACAAAGATATATTCCGTTGAGAAAGAGTGTCTCTAGGAGAAAGATGCACCATCCATGGCTAAGTAAGGAAGTTAAGGTTGGTATCAAATTGAAAGAAAAGATGTATAATGCTGTGAAGATTAGTGGTAGGCCAGAGGATTGGGAAAATGTAGAAACCAGTGAAGGATGATATTTAAAAAATATAAAGAGGGGGTATGAGAGAAAATTAACAAGAAATATAAAATAGAATGTAAAAGCTTCTATCAGCATGTGAAAACATATAGAGTATCTAAAGTGAGCACTGGTCCCTTAGAGGATGAGCCTGGGGAATTAATAATGGGAAAAGAGACTTTGAACAAATAATTTGGATCTTTCTTCACAGTAGAAGACACAAAAGAAATCCCAAGGTTAGTAGAAAATCAAGGGGAAAAAGGGAGGGAGGAACTTAAAATAATCATGATCACTAGAGAAAAAGTACAGGGGAAACTAATGGGACTAAAGGCTAACAAGTTCAAAGATCTGATGGCTTGCATCCTCAGGTCTTAAAGAAGTGGCTGCAGAAATAATGGATGCATTGGTTGTAAACCTTCCAAAGTTCCCTAGGCCCTGGAAAGGTCGCAGCGGATTGGAAAACTGCAAATGTAACACCTCGATTCAAAAAATGGAGACAAGAAACAAGAAACTACAGGCCAGTTAGCTTAACGTCTGTCATTGGGAAAATGCTAGAATCCATTATTAAGGAGGTAGTAGCAGGATATTTAGAAAAGCTTAATACAATCAGGCAGGGTCACATGGTTTTACGAAAGGGAAATCGTGTTTGATAAATTTATTAGAGCTCTTTTGAGATGTAACGAGCAGGGTGGATAAAGAGGGACCAGTAGATGTAATATATTTGGATTCCCAAAAGGCATTCGCTAAGGCACCAAATAAAGTTACTGCACAAGATAAGAGCTCAAGATGTTGGGGATGATATATTAGCATAGATAAGAGATTGGCCAACTATTAGAAAGCAAAGAGTCGGGACAAATGGTTAATTTTCAGGTTAACAGACCGTAACCAGTGGAGTGCTAGAGGATCAGTGCTGGGCCCGCAATTATTTGCAATCTATATTGATTGCTTGAATAAAGGGACAGAGTGTATTGGAGCCAAATTTTCTGACAATACAAAAATAGATGGGAAAGCAAGTTGTGAGGAGGATACAGGATACAAAGAGTCTGCAAAGAGATATAGATTAGTCAAGTCAGTGGGCAAAAATTTGCCAGATGGAATACAATGTGGGAAAATGTGAGGTTGTCCACTTTGGCAGGAAGAATAGAAAGGCAGAATATTATTTAAATGGAAAGAGACTACAGAATGCTGAGGTACAGAAGGATTTTGGTGTCCTTGTACATGAATCACAAAAAGTTAGCATGTTGGTACAATGGGTAATAAGGAAAGCAAATGGATGTCTTTTATTGCAAGGGGGTGGAGTATAAAAGTAGGGAGGCCTTGCTGCAACTGTACAGGGCATTGGTGAGACCACACCTAGAGTATTGTGCACAACTTTGGTCTCCTTAATGGACATACTTGCATTGGAAGTAGTTTCATAGAAGGTTCACTAGCCTGATTCCTGGGATGAAGGGATTGAGCAAGTAGGGACTATACTCATTGGAGTTTAAAAGAATGAGAGGTGACCTTATTGAAATATTTAAAATTCTGAGTGGGTTTGACAGGATAGATGCTAAGAGGATGTTTCCCGTCGTGGGAGAAACTCAAACTCAACACAGTTTAAAAATAAGGCATTCACAATGAGGCCACCTGGCAACTGTATAAATAAAAACAGACTGAATAAATGGCCTCATTATGAATGCTTGGCTGATCTCCAAGAACAGCTAATGCACTTAGATCTCAGCAAGCAATGTTTATACAGCTGCAGAAGGTATGGAAAGCTTTGTTTGACATCTCTGTTAACTTGTAATAACCTGTTTCTTTGAAGCATTTTTCCACTGCCTGTATGTTTTTCTATACAATTTTAAGAGATTAAAGTAGATAAAACCTTCTGACATTTTATAATATAAATGGCTGTGATTGACAGTTTTATGAGAAAATAAGAGGGCCAATGTAATTCAGTGGGAGTGTTGAATGCCTTTTTTTTCAGGTTGATTATTTAAGACCAGGGTTCCCCCCATGGTTCACGACTCCCCTGAGAGGCTGTAATCCATATCTACTAACAGAATGGCCCTGACTCCATCAAAATTGCAGGCGGAGATCTGCCCACTACCTGTAACGGAGCTGGCAAGGGTGTGAGTGCTGTGTGAGGCTTGCTATCCACACCCTTATCCCGCATTAGTGAAATGATCAGAAATGGGAATAGGGACAGGAATCCCAGAATCTGTTGCCATTTTTAAAGGCTTCCCAAGTCAGCTTGACTCGGCAAAAATATGGGCCCATAGTTTCAGAATAAGGGGTTGTCCATTTAAGACAGAGATAAGGAGGAATTTCTCCCCTGAGGGTCATGAATTTTTGGAATTCTCTACCCCAGAGAGCTGTGGTGGCTGAGTCATTGAATATATTCAAGGTTGAGACAGGCAGATAGTTGAACTATGGGGAACTCTAGGGTAATGGGGAACAGGAAGAGTTATGTGAAAGTAAAGCTGGGCCAAGATCAGATCAGCCCTGATTTTATTGAGTGTATGAGCAGGCTTGAGGGGCTGTATGGCCTACTCCTGCTCCTTCTTATGTTCTCCATGATACCCCTGGCAAATTCTTTTGGCTATCCAGTTTCAGCATTTAACATTCCTAGACCAGATGTAAATTGGTCAGAGGCAATGTGAATACTCTCTGCTTTACCTCCAAAATGGACATTTAAGTGACGCTAGGAAAATATCTTCTTTTGCATTAGTATGAATTTTTGACCTCCTACAAAAGATATCCTAATGGTTTTCTCGAATGAGGTTGCTTGCTAAATGCCAAATTGGGGCTATGTTGGCCATATGGCCTGCAAGTACTAGGAATGAGATTGAGACTGCCCCCAGTTAATTTCATGTATGGCACTTGGAGCTGACTGGAGAGACTGATTTGTCTAGGCTGGGTTGAACTCTGCTGTCAAACTAAAAGGACTGCATAGCTTAGCTATCAAACTGAGAGGACTGTATAGCATAGTAATCTGTCTAATCCGTGTTCTCTTTCTATCCTGTACAGTTATTTACATCGAGTTGCCCAATGGATTAGCTAAAATTGGAAAGTGTAACATTTTATAGTCAGTGCCTCATAGTTGAACATTCAAAAATCAGTGTTTCTAGCCTCTTTTCAATTGTTAGTCTTAAGAACAACTGATTTAGAGATCACTTACGCCACTCTATTTTCAACCATAATTCAACCTATGTGGGGGCTGCAGAGATAGTGAGACGCCAGTATAAGACAGGCAGCTGTTAGCCACTTCCAAGGCTGGAAGTGCAGCTCCAGAGCCCCATGTACATCAACCTCAACATTCTGGGCTCGTCCTGCTCAAAGGTAATAAGAAGCTTACCCTACCAACCAACCACCCCACCCCGCCGCCAACAACCTGTCCATTGCCACATATGAGAGTTGAGGAGCTTAACGTCAAGTGATGGCAGCTTGATTGAATAAGTCAGTGAGTTCATTCACTGGGCACCCACGCTTCTCAAGTAGCTAGCACTCAGCAGAACCATAGGCTGCAATCACTGCTAGGGCATCTACCCACCCCATTTACCACATGGGCCTCGGTTCTCTGAATATGTGTAGCAGGTTCTGCAACTGAATAGGTTCACCTGCATTTTCAGGGAATGTTATAGTCAATCAGTTTTTAATCCTGATATGAAATACTGCTGAAAGGTAAACAAACAATAGGCTTCCTGTAGAAATATGTGGCTTAAACTATCAACCAGGGTATGAGAATAAAGCAGATTGCAATTCCTTTCAAATGTGCAGAGCTGGGGAAAATTTGCCCAAGTTTGCAATAAAGCATAGTTGGATTAGTATAGGGAGACTTAGAAAGGGAACTTGGGAGTATTCGGGTCATCACTTTCCATGCTTAGGCAATGTTCGGAAACATTTTCAAAAAAGTGAATAGACTTTTGTGATATATAAAATTGCCTATATGTTACTGTATTTCAAAAAGAAAATAATTTGTGAACTGCTTTTGAAATCATTTGATGTGGGATCGTTGTGCTATATAAATTCAAACCTGTGTAACCAGGCATTAAAATTAGGCATGTATTAGAACAGGGATGCGCAACTCCTGAGCCCTGGTAATCCAGACTTTGAAGCTGAAGTAACTTGGTTCTTTATGTTTTTATTATATGTTGCTTTCCCTTGTTTGAAATTTTTGGATCTTGAAGTTTAGAAAGGGCTGTTCTTAACTTTGGTACCTCATTGATGAATGAATCCTAAATCAGAACACCAAGATTTGTTTATTATCAGCAGTTCATGGTAAATGCAAATTGATGAGAACATTGGTTTAAACTTTATATACAGTCCCAAGGTTCCATGCTATGTACCATGCATCTCACAAAGATAACCCTCAGGACACCCCTGGCATAGCGGTGCACCCATAGGTTTTACAATATACCAGGACAAATTTCAGTTGACGTATTGCCTGGATTTTGCAGTTAGCAGTGGACAAATAGCACTAGCCATTCATTTTAATTAAACTTGTTCATAGACTTTCTATGGGCTTTTGCACTGGAACTTGGTTCCAATCTTTGTAGGGACTGATATTGTTTAAAAATGGATTCAGCTTTACACTTGATAGCTGAAAGAATGCCACGACAAAATTTCATGTTTTAAGACTTCTCCTGTAGCACATTTCTAAAAGCACTACTGACTGAACTCTATTTTCTTTTGTATGCAACTTATACTTTAAACTAGAGAGAGTAACATTCCCCAAAATTTACAGCCCTTCTAGCAAATAGTCCACAGTTGCTCCCATAGCTCCACTTCGCCGAGTAAACTTTGAGTGACTGTCAGTTTTTGGAGAGTTTCTTAAATCCACCACCAGCAGTAAAACCTGTTCTGATGATTCTTCTGTCATGAAGCTATTAACGTATATAATATTTTGGAAAGTAATTTTCTTTTAAAATAGAGGTTTAGTTTGCGGATATGCCTTAATTGGATTAAAACCAGCTACTCTGGGTACTTTGATGTACTAATTTGAGATGGAAACAGAGAGATAGCATGCATTTGCATTTTTTGAATAGAGCATTCAAGAAGTGGGGTGAAAACTTGATGCATATCTAGCAGATACCAATCCATATGTTTATGTCACTAATAAAATTGGTACTATGAAAGAGGTTTCATTGTTAAAAGGTGAAGTTCAAAGGGGTTGTTGATACAATGAGAATTCACATTCAATGGGGGTGGTGAGTATAACTTCAGTAGTTTTCGGGTGTGCAGGCAGAGGCAGTGTAAGATCAAAAGACAGCTCCAAGCCTCCAACTGGCTCCACAATGGAAAGAACCTCGTTTTAAATTTATAAGGTGAAAATACTTTGCCTGGTGTTTTGGCTAAGTCTATGGGTTGCTGTTGCCTTAATGGAGATTAGTTTGGGAATTTGTTAAAAGTTATGATAGTAGTAATTTGTAGCCATGTGTACATATATTTTAACCTGTGGAAATTAATAAAATGTTTCAATTAGTTAATGTAAAGCTTCAAGAACTAGGAGTCTGGTTCCTGAGTTTAGAGTCGCATCTCAAACACAACACTTAAAATTATTGGTTATGACAGTTGTTTAAAATTTCCCCCTGGGATTTTTAACTAACTCTGCTTTACCAACTGCATTGGTCATAACAATTGGGGGCTCTTCCGGGATAAGCTATATTTCTCATTCCTTGGTTGGCTAGGAATTGGTGGATCTTAAAGCTTATGAGTACGAGTAGCACTTTGAATTCAGGAGTTGGTGAGGTATTTTAGAAGTGGTGAGACTGCAAGATGGCTTTGGCAATTGCTAAGACTTGTCTGGGAGTAGAAGAGATAATTCTCATTGGGTTGGAGAGAATAAGTAGAAGTAAGTTAACAGAGTTGGTGGATAAGTTAAAATTGGGGTTACCTGCAGGAGCTAGGAAATCTGATATAGTTAAATAATAGCACAGCATCTACAGTTGGAAGTGAAACCTGACATGACTGAGTCACAGCTGGAGGTAGTGAGAATTCAGTTGCAAATTAAAAAGCTTGTATTAGAAGCAAAGGACAGAGAAATGGCTTTTGAAAGGGAATTAGAAATTGCGAAGATGGAGGAGGAGGAAAAAGAGAGAAAGAGAATTCCAACTGAAAATGTTGGCAGTTAGAAAAAAGATGTCAGTAGGTGAAGGAAGGATTTGTCTTGAGTAGAACCCAGTGGGGATATGTTTAAATTTGTACAAGCTCTTCCAAAGTTTGAGGAAACAGATATTGAAGCATTCTTTATTTCATTTGAGAAGCTAGCTAAACAGATGGAATGGCCACAGGAAAACTGGATGGTATTATTACAATCTAAGTTATTAGATAGGGGGCTTGAGGTATATGCTTCGCTTTCAGAAGAAATGTTGGTGAATTATGATGTGGTGAAAAAAGCTATTTTGAGTGCATATAAGTTGGTTCCTGAAGCATACAGGCAGAAATTTGGGAATATGAGGAAACAGCCTGGGCAAACTTAAGTTGAGTTTGAAAGAGTAAAACAAAGTAATTTTGACCGGTGGATATGGGTGTTAAAAATAGACAACATATGCAGCTCTTAGGGAAGTCATTCTTCTGGAAGACTTTAAAGCTTCAATCCCTTTGGTAGTGAGAACTCATGTGGAGGAACAGAGGGTTGATTCTGTAAGACAAGTAGCAGAGACAGCTGATGATTATGAGTTAGTTCATAGAGCTAAACCTTTTTTCCGTCACCCTTTCAAATGGGAAAAGGATAAAAACTACGAAGGTGAAAGGAAAGCAGGTAGTCAGGGAAGAGGAGTAATTGGAAGTTCCCAGAAAGTTTTTTCTCAGAATAAAAAGGAAGGTGCTGAAGGTAGAAGTGACATTCAAAAATTGAGGTGTTTTCATTGTAATAAAGTGGGGTACACAAAGTCAGTGTATTGGAGGTAGCAGGAAAAATCTGTAGGAATTATTGGGGTATAAAAAAGCTCTGGAAGTAAAAGTACTGTGGGTTCTGAGGTTCAGGCACAGGAGAAACCAATGGTTTGTGTACAGGTGAAACAGAGAATCAGTGAAAGATAAAGAAGTGGGAATGTGTTCATGGTTTACACAAGAGAATTCTGAGGAGCAGGTTACAGAAATGTTTAAAGATTTTGTATGTAAAGGGAAAATTTTTCCATGTGTACAGGGTGGAGTTGATAAAGCTGTCTAAATATCAATCCTTAATGTTGTGGGATAGTGATATTTGTTGTTCAGAGGGACTGTTGCAGGAGAAGGTAATAATAAGTGGGTTCATGGAGATGCTAAATCTTTTCTGTTGTGGAAGGTAAATTTAAAGAGCAAATGGAAGACAGGTGAAGTTATAGTTGGAGTGGTGGAAAAATTGCCCATTGCAGGGGTTCAGTTTATTCTGGGTAATGATATAGCTGGATCGCAAATGTGGGTGATGCCTTTGCTAGTTGAGCAGCCTGTAGAAGTGTTTTCAACAGAAGTACTACAAAAGGAATATCCTGGATTGTTTCCTGAGCATGTCATAACGAGATCAAAAGCCCATTGGGAATTACAAAATAAACAAGATAAGCAGGCAGTTCAAAGGTAAGAAGGTGGTGTCAAAATCCAATTAGCTGGCACTGTATTTGATAACATTGTTCAGGAGGAAGGAACGCAGTTCACATCAGTTGAAGTGTTTAACTCTGAGGTTAGTGGAGTTACAGAAAAATGATTTGCAATTAAAACTATATCAGAGAGCTTATTCAGAAACTGAAGCAAAATATATTTGAGTATGTTATCTTCAAAGGAATATATTAATGAGAAAGTGGTGGTCGGATTACGTCTCAGCAAATGAAAGCTGGAGGGGAGGTGCATCAGATTGTTATCCCATTCGGTTATAGAAATGAGATTCTGAGGATTGCTCATGAAATTCCAATGGGGGGACATTTAGGAATTAGGAAAACACAGGAAAAGATACAGAGGGTTTTTTTGGCCAGGATTGCATAGGGATGTAGTCAAATTCTGTAGAACCTGTTATACATGTCAAATAACAGGAAAATCACAGCAAGTGATGAAAGCGAAAGCAGATAAGAAGGCTATAATTCGCAGCTTTGTTTCTGGTGAGAAAATATTAGTTTTGTTACCAGTACTAGGGGATTCCTTAAATGCAAGATTTAGTGGACCTTACTTTGACAGGGAAGAGGAATAAAAAGAGGTGTTAGTGATGATGAGAAAGGTAAAAATGCAGGGCTCTGAAATTTATTTTCCTCTAATCAAATTGGATAATGAGGGGGGTGCTTGAAATTTTAAATGAAATGTTGAGTTACATTCCAAACAAGCGTCAAAGTGATTTGGAAAAGCTGTTGCAGTCACACAAACTTATTTTGTGGAAATAAGTTGGGAAAGATACATTTAGCTTTACTTGATGTATGTTTAGGAATATCACCTTCAGTGAGGCAGCAACCTTATAGATTAAGTCCAGCAAAGTTATCACAAGTACAAAAAGAAATTGATTTCATGCTTCAAAATTATATCATTGAGTCTAGTTGCAGTAACGAGTTCGCCTGTTGTACTGGTACCGAAACCAGGTGGAACACAAAGACTGTGTGTGGACTATTGAAAAGTGAATGCGGTAACAAATATGGTGACAGAAGTGGATTCATATCCCATACCACGGTTGGAGGATTGTGTTGAGAAAGTGGGACAATCGAAATTTATCACAAAGATTGACTTGCTAAAAGGATATTGGCAGGTACCATTGTCAGAGAGGGCAAAGAAGGAGATATCAGCTTTCGTAATGCCAAGTGGACTATATCAGTTTAAAGTCTTGCCATTTAGTATGAAGAATGCACCTGCGATATTTCAAAGACTGACAAACAAAGTTATTGCGGATCTAAGCAAATGTGCGGTTTATATTGATGATCTAATTGTTTTCAGTTGAACGTGGGAGGAGCATTTACAGCATCTGGAAGAATTATTTACTCTACTACAAGAAGCTAATTTGGTGATGAACTTGGCTAAAAGTGAATTTGCAAAAGCGCAAGTTACATATCTAGGCCATACCATTGGACATATTAAGGTTGCTCCAAGAGATGCATAAGTCAAGGCTATCATGGATTTGTTGTAGGATTGCCGACAACAAAATGAGAAGTTTTGAGATTTCTGGGCATGAGTGGGTTTTACCAGAAATTTGTACCAAATTTTAGCCAAGTGGTTGCCCCACTGACTGAACTAATAAAAAAGAACAAGAGGTTTCAATGGACACTGGAGTATCAGAAGTCGTTCGATAGTTTGAAAACTGTATTAACTACGACACCAGTGTTGGCAGTACCCAATTATGCCAAGCAATTCAAGTTGGTCGTTAATGCAAGTGATATAGGCATTGGGGCTGTACTGTTACAAGAAGATGACACTGGAATTGAAAAACCAATAGGGTATTTTTCAGGGAAACTGAATGTACAACAGAGAACGATTGAAAAAGAGACTTTGGGTTTGGTGTTAGCATTGCAGCATTTTGAAATTAATGTTGCAAATAATTCATCGGAAACAATTGTTTGTACAGACCATAGTCCTTTGACATTTTTGGACAAATTTCGTGTCAAAACTGCAAGGCTTTTCAGATGGAGCCTATTATTACAACCATTTAATCTACACATTATACATATTGCTGGAAGAGAAAATCTGTTCGCAGTTGCATTATCAAGAGTTTGAAGCTTATAGGAAATTGGGATGTTTAAAAAAAACATGGACACTGAACTGGAGTGATTTCTGTTGGATGCTTTGATGTATTAATTTGAATGTAAACAGAGAGATAGCATGCATTTGCATTTTTTGAATAGAGCATTCAAGAAGTGGGGTGAAAACTTGATGCATATCTAGCAGATACCAATCCATATGTTTATATTACTAATAAAATTGGTGCTATGAAAGAGGTTTCATTGTTATAAGGTGAAATTCAAAGGGGTTGTTGATACAATGAGAATTCACATTCAATGGGGCTGGTGGGTATAACTTCAGTAGTTTTCGGGTGTGCAGGCAGAGGCAATGTAAGATCAAAAGACAGCTGCAAGCCTCCAACTGGCTCCAAAATGGAAAGAACCTCATTTTGAATTTATAAGGTGAAAATACTTTGCCTGGTGTTTTGATTAAGTCTATGGGTTGCTGTTGCCTTAATGGAGATTAGTTTGGGAATTTGTTATAAGTTATGATAGTAGTAATTTGTAGCCATGTGTACATATATTTTAACCTGTGTAAATTAATAAAATGTTTCAATTAGTTAATGTAAAGCTTCGAGAACTAGGGGTCTGATTCCTGAGTTTAGAGTCGCATCTCAAACATAACACTTAAAATTATTGGTTACGGCAGTTGTTTAAAGTTTCCCTCTGGGATTTTTAACTAACTCTGCTTTACCAACTGCATTGGTCATAACACTTCCCCTGGCCCTACCAGAACAAATCTCTCAGAATCTGTAGAATGGTGCAGGATGCATCTCTTTGACTAGAAACTGTCTCCCTCCCGCATCCGGCTTGGGTAGCTCGCCAAGTCAAGCGGTCTTTTCTCTCTGTTGACCACACAGAACTGCTGCTGTCTGTCTGTGATATTCATTGATTTGTAGGGTTGCCTGTAAACTGACCTCAAAAATGGCTTTGTCTGCCCTCTTCCCCATGGCAAAATGAAACATATTAACCTTGCATCCAGGTAGAAATGCTAATTAGCTATCCTTGATCCCAACTCCCTTTCATCTTAGAAGTAAATGGACAATTAACAGCAAGTTCGTTCATTTTCACCATGGCCTTAGTGTGGTGTTGGCATCGTTGTGCTGCTTCTCTGGCTTTCTGCAAGCCTCCTTCAGTCCACATCTCAATGTTATCCACCTGTTCAATTTTTCTTCTTCCTCTTCTATTTTTATCCTCAATTTTTCCTTCAGTTATTGCCAGGACAAGGCTCTCGGGTCTTTGTTTCCAATGTCCGTTCTTGGCTATCTTTCTCTCGCTAACAGTACTTAACAACCCTTTTGATTCCTGAACTTCTACGCTTGATCTAATTCTTTCTGGAACTTTAGAAGACTCTCAGTCTACTCATTGCAAACCCAGAGACTCCTGCCATTGTTTCCAAGCATAATGCCTTGAACCACCACCTCAGAGAAACAGTCTAAGCCTTCCTTTGATTTTTAACAATCAAACCACCCAGGTCTTCTGTCAGGCAGACCTCAGAACAGATCACGTGACCCCATTCACTTACCTTAAATTTAAAGCGAAGCCCCAAAATATAATAATTTAAACCTCAGAATTGTAACAGCTTACAGTGACAAGAAATCCAATACATTGCGGCGTCCTCTAACAGGGACCTGAGACCTGTGCAAACAGGGCAAGCAACTGTGTTTCCTTAATCAGAGTGAAAAAAATCCTTAATTGAGGTGAGTAGAGTATGAAGCAGAAAGTGTAACTTAGACTATTTAATTCAATGCTAAATTATGTACAGAAAGTGAAATAAGGAGAGAGAAAGAAAGGTGGAGTTAAGAGTATGAATGGAGATAGAAATGGCAGGGTGAAAACAAAAAATATTTAATTTTTAAAAATTCTCCCAGCAATAATTGAAATCTGAAGGAATGAGAATCGGAACAAAAGTTAATATTCAGTGCTAGAGAAGTTGTTTGGCAGTAATTAAAACTTATCATGCTGTTAGAAATTTACATAAGCTCAATTGGACAAGTCCTGGTTGTTTCTGGAGTGATCTGTGGGTACCTATCATGCAAGTACCCAAACCTCATGCAGCTACATATGTTTCAGTGTCAAGTCTGTTGGCGAGTTACTGTGCAGTACAACTTCTAAGGAGCAGGTCATCGTGGACAGCAACCTCCTGATTCCAGCATTTAACTGCATATCAGTGGAAGTAAATCAGATTTATTCTTTAACAACAGTGAGTACAGTTAGCCTGACTATTAATTTGGGGCCCAATGTATTTGGCTCCAGTGCCCACGTCATGATATCATTAACAATCATTGGAGGGGGTGTAGAATTGAACAATGAGAATAGTTACAATTGTAATGGGGTGAAGACTGGATGAATCAAAGCTTTACAATAAGGATGTAGTCAGGAGAGGTTACACAGAGATTACATAGAATACACTGAAGCAGGCCATTTGGTCCAACCGGTTCATGCTGCTGTTTATGCTCCACATAAGCCCCCATCCACCTTACTTCATTCAATCCTATCAGCATCTATTCCTTCCTCTATAATGTACTTAGCCCCTCCTTAAATGCATCTACACTATTCACATTCACCGTTGCATGCGGTAACAAGTTCATTACTCTCTGGGCAAAGAAGCTTCCCCTGAATTCTTTATTGGATTTACTAGTGAATATCTTATATTTATGACTACTACTTTTGAACTCCCCCCACAAATAAAAACACTTTCCCTCCATCTACCCTATCGGACCTCTTAATAATTTTAAAGACATCTATCAGGCACCTCTCATCTCTTTTCTGGAGCAAAGAGGCCCAGCCTGTTCTGTGTTTCTTGATAGTTATAATGTCTAAGTATTGGTAACATCCTCGCCCATCTTTTCTGCACCTTTGCCAATGCGTCTATACCAGGTTTGTCAAACCCACGCCACTTATGTGGCCTCTGGATTGATTGGTGAAAATACCGGAAGGACGGGTCAGAGAGTTTGAAGTTTTCTGCAGGGACTGCTTCTCTAATCAGAACCGGTTTCTCTCCTGCATTTGCTGCTGATGGGCTCACTATTAGGCTTACCTGGAAAAACTCAGCAGGTCTGGCAGCATCGGTGGAGAAGAAAAGAGTCGACGTTTTGGGTCCACACGACCCTTCAACAGAACGTTCTGTTGAAGGGTCGTGTGGACCCGAAACGTCGACTCTTTTCTTCTCCACCGATGCTGCCAGACCTGCTGAGTTTTTCCAGGTAATTCTGTTTTTGTTTTGGATTTCCAGCGTCCGCAGTAGTTTTTTGTTTTTATCACTATTAGGCTTGTCAGCAGCAAACAGGGGAGGGAAACAGGCTGTGATTGGAGGACCAGTCAAGATTGGGAACAGCGAGTATGTGAAGATAGAGAGAAGCTGGAGCACGTGGGGCCTCCACACACCAAATTTTCCTGTGGCTCCAGCCGCTTTACCGCATCTCCCGGTGATCCGGCCCGGCCCCGACTGCGTTGCCCCCGTTTCCTGGTGCTTCTCTTGGCATGCATCCACGTTCGGGTGCTGTTAGGCTTCAGGCCTCACTCCAGGACTTTACTCTGCCCTCATTGCACATACACCCACCACCCGCCCACCCCAATTTAGTGATTGAGGGCGTGAGAGGATCGGCAAGTGACTGTGAGAGGATGGGCGAGTGAGAGCGAGTGTGTGTGTGTGAGGATGTGAGAGCGAGTGTGTGTGTGTGAGGATGTGAGAGCGAGTGTGTGAGGATGTGAGAGCGAGTGTATGTGTGTGAGGATGTGAGAGCGAGTGTGTGTATGTGAGGATGTGAGAGCGAGTGTGTGTGTGTGAGGATGTGAGAGCGAGTGTGTGTGTGTGTGAGGATGTGAGAGCGAGTGTGTGTGTGTGTGTGTGTGTGAGGATGTGAGAGCGAGTGTGTGTGTGTGTGAGGATGTGAGAGCGAGTGTGTGTGTGTGAGGATGTGAGAGCGAGTGTGTGTGTGTGAGGATGTGAGAGCGAGTGTGTGTGTGTGAGGATGTGAGAGCGAGTGTGTGTGTGTGAGGATGTGAGAGCGAGTGTGTGTGTGTGAGGATGTGAGAGCGAGTGTGTGTGTGTGAGGATGTGAGAGCGAGTGTGTGTGTGAGGATGTGAGAGCGAGTGTGTGTGTGTGTGTGTGTGTGAGGATGTGAGAGCAAGTGTGTGTGTGTGTGTGAGGATGTGAGAGCAAGTGTGTGTGTGTGTGTGAGGATGTGAGAGCGAGTGTGTGTGTGTGAGGATGTGAGAGCGAGTGTGTGTGTGTGAGGATGTGAGAGTGAGTGTGTGTGTGAGGATGTGAGAGCGAGTGTGTGTGTGTGAGGATGCGAGAGCGAGTGTGTGTGTGTGAGGATACGAGAGCGAGTGTGTGTGTGTGAGGATGCGAGAGCGAGTGTGTGTGTGTGTGAGGATGCGAGAGCGAGCGTGTGTGTGTGTGAGGATGCGAGAGCGAGTGTGTGTGTGTGAGGATGCGAGAGCGAGTGTGTGTGTGTGAGGATGCGAGAGCGAGTGTGTGTGTGTGAGGATGCGAGAGCGAGTGTGTGTGTGAGAGGATGCGAGAGCGAGTGTGTGTGTGAGGATGCGAGAGCGAGTGTGTGTGTGTGAGGATGCGAGAGCGAGTGTGTGTGTGTGAGGATGCGAGAGCGAGTGTGTGTGTGTGAGGATGCGAGAGCGAGTGTGTGTGTGTGAGGATGCGAGAGCGAGTGTGTGTGTGTGAGGATGCGAGAGCGAGTGTGTGTGTGTGAGGATGCGAGAGCGAGTGTGTGTGTGTGAGGATGCGAGAGCGAGTGTGTGTGTGTGAGGATGCGAGAGCGAGTGTGTGTGTGTGAGGATGCGAGAGCGAGTGTGTGTGTGTGAGGATGCGAGAGCGAGTGTGTGTGTGTGTGAGGATGCGAGAGCGAGTGTGTGTGTGTGAGGATGCGAGAGCGAGTGTGTGTGTGTGTGAGGATGCGAGAGCGAGTGTGTGTGTGTGTGAGGATGCGAGAGCGAGTGTGTGTGTGTGAGGATGCGAGAGCGAGTGTGTGTGTGTGAGGATGCGAGAGCGAGTGTGTGTGTGAGGATGCGAGAGCGAGTGTGTGTGTGTGAGGATGCGAGAGCGAGTGTGTGTGTGTGAGGATGCGAGAGCGAGTGTGTGTGTGTGAGGATGCGAGAGCGAGTGTGTGTGTGTGAGGATGCGAGAGCGAGTGTGTGTGTGTGAGGATGCGAGAGCGAGTGTGTGTGTGTGAGGATGCGAGAGCGAGTGTGTGTGTGTGAGGATGCGAGAGCGAGTGTGTGTGTGTGAGGATGCGAGAGCGAGTGTGTGTGTGTGAGGATGCGAGAGCGAGTGTGTGTGTGTGAGGATGCGAGAGCGAGTGTGTGTGTGTGAGGATGCGAGAGCGAGTGTGTGTGTGTGTGAGGATGCGAGAGCGAGTGTGTGTGTGTGTGAGGATGCGGGAGCGAGTGTGTGTGTGTGTGAGGATGCGAGAGCGAGTGTGTGTGTGTGAGGATGCGCGAGAGTGTGTGTGTGTGTGTGTGAGGATGCGTGAGCGGGTGTGTGTGAGAGGATGCGCGAGCGGGTGTGTGTGTGTGAGGATGCGCGAGCGGGTGTGTGTGTGTGAGGATGCGCGAGCGGGTGTGTGTGAGGATGGGAGAGCGGGTGCGCGTGAAGATGGACGAGTGCACACGCGCAGGCGAGAGCATGGGATGAGTGTGTGTGTGAGAGAGAGGGCAAGAGAGGGAGTGAGGGTGGAAGGGGAGTGTGTGTATCTTGCTCACTCCCAGTCTCAGGGTTCTCATTCACCTTCACCCCCACACGTCAACAGGCACTCTCACCCACTCTGAGGGGGTGAATGTGAGCACCCAGAGACTGGGAGTGAGCTGGACACACAAACTTACCTTTTCACACTCTAATGGTCCTCTTTATTTATTACTCATTTTTTAAAATGATCAATTTATTGTTGTGGCATTTAGTTTTGCTCAGCAAGTTGTTCCTTTTCATACATCAGCTTTTATTTTTGGAATTCACGTTTAATGTCATGCCAAACCTTAAAATCCAAAATTTATTCATTGCACGCCGCCACCCCCCCCCCCACCCCCCCCAATGTGGCCCACCCACCACGCAAAAATGTTGGACAAGCCTGCTCTATATCCTTTTTGCAACATGGAGACCAGACGTTCGTAGTACTCTTTGGATATAATCTAACTATGTTCTATATATGGTGAGCGTAACTTTTTTCTGCTTTTCAGTTCTGTTGCTCGGGAAAAGAACCCTAGTGCTTGATTTATATATTTTTTTATGACGTTGTTAACCAGTGGTTCTACTTATCACGTAAAGATTTTTTTTGGTAGAGATGTTAGGATGCACTCCTTTGCTCAGAATAATAGTTTTTTGGGATGTTACCTGCTATGGAGTTAGAAGAGAAACACTAGGAGCTGGATTCGAAAATGGCAAAGTTAGAGCATTAGAGGCATAGGTTTTTTGATGTATTGAGCGACCATTTCTTGTAATTGATTTTTTTTCTCTCACTACTTAAAAGTGAAATGTAGTGAATTGGAATGCTTTTTAAAAATATAGTTGAATTGCAGTGTAGCTTATATTGAAAAATTCACATACAGGCTAAGTAAACAGGTTTAAAAACACGCAAACATGTAACAATTGTTATGACTGGGTTGGGAGGAGTGCACGAATTATCAAGTCCCACTACTCCGCAGGCCTTACCATTAATTTAAATGTTTAATTTTTTTTCACCACAATGGCCAAATGTGTACCTATACCTCTAGTCAGCAGAAGAAAAGAGACTGTGACCAGGCTTCTTTCAAAAACTCAGAATGATTAATTTATTTTAAAACAACTTCTTTTAACAAGTTGCAAGTACTGTTTAACACACAATTACAATCGGGAAGTATAACTATCTATCTTTTTCTAAAGAATTCCTCAAGCATACACACAGGCACATGCACAGACAAACAAAGGACAAACAGATAGAGTCTCTCTGCTGAAATGGGCTTTGGAGGAGGGCATTATAAAATAAAGCAAAGTCCGCAGGGTCTTGACACTGTAGACCAGGAGTTCTCTCGTGAGCAGACGGTCTCTGGTCCTGGTGGATGCCTGGAAATTCTCACCAACTGGTTTCAACTTTGCAGGTCTAAATGCAGACTAGTTACTCTCAAATGAGGGCTCTCTGGCTGCAGGTTGATAGCTCCACACAATTTTAGGCAAGGTGGAGAGAGAGAGGGAGTCAGTCAAGGTAGCCTTCTGTCCTCAGCTTATTCTCCAACAAAACTGCCTGCAAAACAAGCAGGTTCGCAACGTAAGTTTTTCCCCTCTGCCATGTGATTGCCTTTTTGTCTCCCAGCTTTTCATTAATTAAAGTGCTTTACCTTTCAACAAACAAACAACTCCTCAAGTACCATATAGGTCAGGTGATTTCTTGGAAGAGGCTTGCTTGTTAACAGTTCCAAGGTGAACTTGTGGCCTTTTAAAAAGAATCCCAGGTTAGCATCCAGGTTAGGACCAGATCAGGTCCTTCCATTTTGTAAAAGAAAGCTTCAGCCTTGAGAGATGTGATTCTAACATAATCATGTAGTAGCAAAAATAGAAAAACAAATTCAGGTAACAGAGAAGTGTTGAATGGGTTATTAAAAGGTTAAAACTGAATTAAAATTATATTAAAATTACAAACTAATACGCAATACCTACATTACAGACACTGATGACCAGATGAAGTTCATCATTTAAGTACTTTATTGAGGACCACAACCAGGCACGGGATAGGGCTCCGTCGGTGACTTTCCGTCTTGCATCTTGTGGTATTGAATTTAGTCCAACTTCTGAGTTGCCTTGATTGCTCTGGTCATAGTGGGGATAACCGTTCGTATAAGCAAGGGGGTGATGGGTTATCTAGGGTAGGTAGGATGCAGATTTGAGGTTGCTATCAGAACAGCCATGATCTTATTAAATGGTGGAGCAGGTTTGAGAGGCCGAATTGCCTACTCCTGCTCCTTGCTCGTATGTTGTATAACCAGTTCTGAAATTGATTGCATAAGGGATTTTCCAAACTTAGTACAAATATTAACTTTTAGCTGGTAAAGTTTTGAGCCTTGTGACATGAAAGGGCATTGTCGTACGACTGGTACTGAGGGCTTAAGATCAATCTCGGCACATGTTGTAGATGTAGACTGCTCAGTACATTAAGGTTAGATGGCACCTTGGGACAGAATAGCAGCAGCAAAGGATAAGTTCTTTACTTCTCTATCACTTGCGATGCCATGGCATACAAGGCTATGGGCCTAGTTCTGGAAAATGGGATTAGAATAGTTAGGTACTTGTTTGACCGGCGCAGACTCGATAGGCTGAAGGGCCTTTTTCTGTGCTGTAGACCTCTATGACTATGACATGCTTCTATATTCTTTCAATCTGGGCAGTGAGGCCAGGGTGCCATACAGGCACAGCATATTCGACCAAGGAATGAATGTAGCCAGTGTAGATCTACAACAGGTCATGGACAGCAAGTCTCAAAAGGATGAGGGATCTGAGATGAACGCTCGTCTATTCGGGTTTTTAGCATGCTGCCCACTTGGCCATCACACTTCAAGTTGGTTTGAATGTGAATGCTCAAATTTTCAAGGTTTTCACCTCTTGTAGCTTATGGAAGTTGTGTAAGTTAAGTCTGATATGACCTTAACAATGTTTAGGACAGTGATAGAGTACTCATTTAGAAAAATTATAAAAATCCTACTACTGAGAGGGCTTTAAACTAAGTAGGCGGGGGAGGGTACTAGAGAGGGGAAGCGTAGGCTTACGAAGCAAAAGGATATGGCAGCATTGCAGGGCAGCTATTTAGGTAATGATATCCAGAATGTGACAGGAAGGGACAGAGTGTACAAACATTAAAAAACAGTAGCAAGTAGGGTCAAAGGGGGAAAAAAATGGTAAAAAGGCTAAATTAATGGCTCTTAATTTAATTGCGTAGTGTTCGGAACAAAATACATGAATTAATGGCACAAATAGAGGTTAATGGGTATGATCTTATAACCATTACAGAGACATGGTTACAAGGAGATCAAAACTGGGAATTAAATATTTAGGGGTATGTGACTTTGAAAGGACAGGCAGGAAGGAAAGGGTGGTGGGGTACGAGATAGCAAGAAATGATCTTGGATCGGAAGATGTAGAATCCATATGGGTGGAGGTAAGAAATAACATGGGGGAAGAAGACACTGGTGGGAGTATCCTATAGGCCCCCTAACAGTAACTATACTGTAGGACAGAAAATAAATCAGGAGATAATGAGGGTGTGCAAAAACAGGCAGTACATTAATCAAGGGTGACTTTAATCTTCATATAGATTGGGAAAATCAAATTGGCAGAGGTAGCCATGAGGAAGAATTCATAGTGTATTCGGGACAGTTTCCTAGAAAAATATGTTGTGGATCCAATCAGGGACCAGGCTATTTTGGATCTGGTAATGTGTAATGAGGCACGCTTAATATATGATCTTAGAGTAAAAGATCCCCTAAGAAACAGTGACCGTAACATGGCAGAATTTAGCATTCGGTTTGAGAGTGAGAAACTTGTGTCAGAAACAACTGTGCTCAACTTAAAATAAGGGTAACAACAAAGGACTGAGGGCAGAGTTGTCTGGAGTGGATTGGGAAAGGAGTTGAGCAGAACAGACGATTGATGAACAATGGCAGACATTTAAGAAAATAGTTTATGACTCACAGCAAAGATATATCCGCGTGAGGAAGAAGGATTCTAGGAAGGGGATAAACCAACCATAATTAGCCAAGGAAGTTAAGGATAGTATCAGATTGAAAGAAAAAACATACTATGTGGCAAAGATTAGTGGTAAGCCAGAGGATTGGGAAAGTTTTAAAAACTAACAAAAGATGACCAGAAAAATAATAAAGAGGGAGAAAATAAACTTTGAGGGTAAACAAGCAAACAATATAAAAAGAAACAATAAGAGCTTCTTCAAATGTATAAAAAGGAATACAGAGGAAAAGTGAACATAGGCCCCTCAGAGAATGAGGCTGGGGAAATAATAATGGGGAACCAGGAACTGGCAGAGGAGTTAAATAAATCATCAGTCTTCACGGTAGAAGACACTGATAGCATTCCAAAAATACAAAATAATCAAGGGGCAAAAGTGGGGGAGGAAATAAATACAATAACCATCACTCAAGAAAAAGTACTAGGGAAACAAATGGAGCTAAAGGCCGATGAATCCCCTGGACCTGATGGGTTGCATCCTAGGAAATTAAAGGAAGGGGCTACAGAGATGGTGGATGCACTGGTAGTAATTTTCCCAAGAATCCTTGGATTCTGGAAAAAACCCCAGAGGATTGGAAAACTGCCAATGTAATGCCCTTATTCAAAAAGGCAAGAAACAGGTAACTAACTATAGGCCAGTTAGCTTAACATCTGTCATTGGGAAAATGTTAGCGTCTATTATAAAGGATGTGATAGCAGAGCATTTAGAAATACATAATTTAATCAAGCAGAGTCAGTATGGCTTCATGAAGGGGAAATCATGCCTGACAAATTTATTAGAATTCTTTGAGGAGGTAACAAGCAGGATTGATAAAGGAACCTTTATATATAACCTTTATCTATTTGGATTTCCAAAAGGCATTTGATAAGGTACCACACATAAAGGTTACTTAAAAAGATAAGAGCCCATGGTGTTGGGGGTAGTATTTTAGCATGGATAGAGGATTGGCTAACTAATAGAAAACAGAGAGTTAGGATAAGGGGAGCATTTTCAGGATGGCAACCTGTAAGTATTGGAGTGCCACAGGGATCAGTGCTGAGGCCACAATTATTTACAATATATATTAATGACTTGGATGAGAGAAGTGAATGTACTATCGCCAAGTTTGCGGATGACACAAAAATAAGTGGGAAGGCAAGTGGCGAGGATGACAGAGTCTACAGAGGGATATAGACAGGTTAAGTGAGTGGGCAAAAACTTGGCAGATGGAATATAATGTGAGAAAATGTGAGGTTATGCACTTTGGCAGGAAGAATAGAGGAGCTGAATATTATTTATATTGAGAAAGACTTCAGAAAGCTGCAGCACAGAGGGATTTGGGGATCCTCGTGCATGAATCCCAAAAATTTAGCATATGAGTTCAGCAGGTAATAGGGAAGGCAAATGGAATGTTGGCCTTTATTTCAATGGGAATGGAGTATAAAAATAGGAAAATCTTGCAAAAATTATACAAGGCACTAGTTAGACCACACCTAGAATACTGTGGACAGCTTTGGTCCCCTTATCTAAGGAAAGATATACTGGCATTGGAGGTCATGCAGAGAAGGTTCCCTAGGTTGATCCTGGGTAAGGAGGGATTTTCTTAGAAGGAGAGGTTGAGTCGGTTGGGCCTGTACTCATTGGAGTTTGGAAGAATGAGGCGACCTTATCGAAACATATAAGATTCTTAGCGGGCTTGATAGGGTAGATGCTGAGAGGTTGTTTCCCCTTGTGGGAGAGTCTAGGACCAGAGGGCATAAGCTCAGAGTAAGGGGTCACCCATTTAAAACAGATTAGGAGGAATTTCTTCCCACAGAGGGTAGTGAATCTGTGGAATTCTTTACCGCAGAGGGCTGTAGAGGCTGGGTTGTTAAGTATATTCAAGGCTGAGATAGACAGATTTTTATCAGTAAGGGAATCAAGGGTTATGGGGAAAAGGCAGGAAAGTGGAATTGAGGATTATAAGATCAGCCATCATCTCATTGATGGCGGAGCAAACTTGATGGGCTCAATGACCTACTTCTGCTCCTACATCTTATGGTCATTGTAGGTTATAGATTTCATGTGTCTAGTTTTGGTGGCCATGGCAGATTGGAGACATTCAAGCCCTGACACTGCAGAGAAGAGTCTGAAACCTCATTCCTGCCATCTGAAGACTGATTGTGAATAAATGTTCAAAAAATTTGGGCTAATCAATCTTGGAAAGATTATCCTGAGATGTATTCCTGCATGCAAAGAGTGCTATCTCAATTTAAATTGTCGTTTTTGATGATGTTGAAAGGTTCTGAATGACAGGGAACTTTATATATCTTAATAATATAGTAAATAGTTCCAGAAATTTAAACCCAAAACTCTGTATCTCATTGAGTCGTGACACCAGGACAACAGGCATAAATTCAAATATTGAAAGCTAAGTTGGGCCTGAGTAAGGAAGTAGTTTTTCAAATATATTGAACAAGAAGTGTGGTGGTGGGGATTATAAATTTATTCACATTGAATGAGGTCTAGAGGTAGGTGACATGTACACACAAAGACTGGAACAAGCAGTTGCAGTACCTCTGAATCTGCAGGCCAACAGGGAGATGGAGCAGAGGCTGCGGAGAGAGTAAGGCCAGCCAATGCACCCAGCATCTTGATGCGCATGTCCATCAGCACTATCTTGTATGCTGCACCATCAAAGTCCTCATCTGAGTCCTCTGCAACTCTGCTCGCCTGCCACCTCACCCTCTATTGAGCTGGCAAACAGACCATTCTTTATTCCTGGCTTGTCTGCAGCCCACTCATGCCTGGTGCCTCACCATGTGGCTGATGACAACTGGTCTCTAGGGTACATATAATGCCAGTATCTGAGCTGGCTGCAAGTGTCAGGTCAAGTGATGGGGTCTCTTCAATAGCACTGTGATGTTTTCTCTTTTTCCTTGCCCATGGGCTGCTGTGGCTGGGCAGACAACAATTCTTTGGTGCCTGAAAGCAAGAACTCAGGAAGGTTGGTGTGAGAGAAGGAGGGTGGAATGCGAAGCAAGAGTTCTGTGGTCACACCATCAGCAGCTTGTACATCATGCCAGATAGCAGGATGAGAGTGAGCTGGGAGCATAAGGCAGGAACACACCATCGTTATCAATGTTCCCAAAATTGTCAGATGCCATGGGTCCTCTTCCAGCTGGTCCCATGATGCGGACAAGTATCTTCTCCGCAGGGCTCAGATGCAGGCTTCATTGTCCCCTGCTGCTTCTGCTTTGCTCTCTTCTATTGTGTGCTATCTTGTCCTGCAAGAGAGAGTGCAGAATGTCAGTAGTTGTGTAGCAGTGTATTTGAGTGTCGTGCTTGCCATAGCTGAAAAGCAGGAGGAATGCAGAGGCAGCAAGAGGTCTTTGTGAGGCTGACAGTATTGCTAATGTGTGAGGGTGAGGAATGAAGTGGAATATACGGATGTTGAGCATAAGTCCTACGTACCAGGGAGTGCTGTGGGATGAGTGATAAGGGTGTTGTACATTGAGCAATTTGATGGGCTGGTGTGTGGGTAGGAGATGTCATGTAAAAATGCATTCATTAACGTTGACCACTCGCATGAAGTCATTAGACTTCTGTGGCACTGCTGCCAGGTCCTTAAGCCAGAAGTTGACCTTCCTGGCTACCTGTTCCCACTCCCTTCCAAGGATGGAACCTGAGGATCTTTTGGCCCAACATGGAACCATGGCATCTCTCCTGCCTGCTTGCCTGCACCACTAATATTTCCAGAGCCTTGTCAGTCACTATGGAACTCCATCTCTGTTCTGGTGTTCACTTTGCCATTTAAGAAGAGCAGGCTAGCTGCACCGCATAGTTCTCAAACAATGTTGTTGGTCCTGCTGCTGAATGCTGAGGCTGTAGGTAGCTTGGAGGTTCAAATTTGCCTTTTCCCCTGCTTCGATTTGTGCGGGAAGGTCACGAATCACCAATTTCTAGTCCCTTATTTGTAAGATATCTGTATTGATTTGCAAGTGATTTACATGCTACTGCAGCTTCTACATATAGCCCCCCTGAAGTTTAACATGTATAGGCATGCATGGCTGAAGGTTCAACTCACCTGTTTGCTTTTCATTTCAAAAAAAGTGGAGGAGGAAGGTAAGGAGCTTCATTAAGTAATGGAAAATGTTTCTAATAGGAAAAGATTCTTGGTTATGTGTAGTTGCCATTTGAAGTTATTTCACACAAATTCTGGAAAAGAAACAAGTTTGAGTGAGCTAAATAAGTACTTCCCATCTGTTTTCCAAGGACGAAGATGCTACCAAAGTCACAATGAAAGAGGAGGTAGTTGAGACACTGGCTGGGATAAAAAATGATAAAGAGTGAGCATTAAGAGAGGCTAGCTGCACTTAAAATTGATAAGTCACCAGGATTGACTAGGATGCATTCATGAATGCTGAGGAAAGTAAGGGTAGAAATTACAGGGGCACTGGCTTTAATCTTCCAAGCCTTTAACATTTAAAGAATTAATACATTTACACCAAATTTACATTCCTTTGAAGTACAAAATCCCTACAGGGAAGGTGACCCAATCCTGGCTAACAGAGAAATTAAAAATTATATTAGAGCAAAGGAAGAGACTTTTAGAATTCAGTAAAGGAGGACCAAGAAACTGATAAAGAGAAAATAGAATATGAAAGTAAACCAGCGAGAAACAAAAACGGACTGTAAAAGTTTCTGTAGGTATGTGAAAAGGATAAGATTAGCAAAGACAAATATGGGCCCACTACAGGCAGAGACAGGACATTTTATAATGGGGAATAAGGAAATGGCAGAGAAAGTAAATAAGTACTTTGTGTCCATCTTCACAGAGAAAGATACAAAAGCTCTCCCAGAGAACCAAGGGACTAGTGAGAATGAGGTACTGAAAGAAATTAGCATTAGTAAAAAAGTAGTACTGTATTGGAGAAATTAATGGGACTGAAAGTTGTTAAATCCCCTGGAGCTGATGATGATCTACATCCCAGAGTGTTGAAATAGGTAGCTGTAGAGATAGTGGGTGCATTGGTGTTCATCTTCCAAAATTCTATAGATTCTGGAATGGTTCCTGCAAATTGGAAGGTAACAAATGTAACCCCTCTAAGAACAGAGGGAGGGTGAAAACTGGAAACTACAGACTTTGTTAGCCTGACAGTATGAGGGAAAATGCTAGAATTAAAGGATGCGATAACTGGACACTTTGAAAAATAATGGTAGGATTATGCAGAGTCAACTTGGATTTATGAAAGTGAATTCATGTTTGACAAACCTGAGTTTTTTTGAGGATGTAACTAGCAGAATAGATAAGGGGGAACCAGTGGATGTGGTGTATTTGGATTTTCAGAAGGCTTTTAATAAGGTCCCACACAGGAGGTTAGTAGGTAGAATTAGAATTTATGG
This sequence comes from Cetorhinus maximus, assembly GCF_964194155.1. Lineage (NCBI taxonomy): Eukaryota > Metazoa > Chordata > Chondrichthyes > Lamniformes > Cetorhinidae > Cetorhinus > Cetorhinus maximus. The sequence continues at coordinate 136,294,315 of NC_135880.1, forward strand.
GATTTGGGGTAATATACTGTCCTGGATTGAGAGTTGGTTAACAAACAGAAAACAGAGTAGGAATGAACAGGTCATTCTCAGGTTGGCAGGCTGTGACTAGTTGGGTACGGCAAGGTTCAGTGATTGGTCTCAGCTATTCACAATCTATCTTAATGATTTGAATGTAGGGACCAAATATAATATTTCCAAGTTTACTGCTGACTCAAAACTAGGTGGGAGTGAGAGTTGTGAGGACGATGAAAAGAATCTTCAAGGGGATTTAGACAGGCTAAATGAATGGGCAAGGACATGGCAGATGTACTATAATGTGGAAAAATGCGAAATTATCCACTTTGGTAGGAAAAACAGAAGTGCAGAGTATCTCTTAAGTGATGAGAGATTGAGAAGTGTTGATGTAGAAAGGGACCTGGGTGTCCTTGTTCATAATTCATTGAAAGCTAACATGCAGGTACAGCAAGCAATTAGGAAGGCTAATTGTATGCTGGCCTTTATTGCAAGATGATTTTGAGTACAGGAGTAAAGAAGTCTTGCTGCTATTGTGTAGAGTGTTGGTGAGACCACACCTGGAGTACTGTGTATAGTTCTGGCCTGCTTACCTAAGGAAGGATATACTTGCCATATTGCCATAGAGGGAGTGCTGATCCTTAGGGTGGTGGGATTGTCCTATGGGAAAAAATTGAAGAGACTGGGCCCATATTCTCTAGAGTTTAGAAGAATAAGAGGTGATATCATTGAACCATACAAAATTCTTACAGAGCTCGACAGGGTAGATGCAGGAAGGATGTTACCCTTGGCTAGAATTTCTAGAACCAGGGGGCACATTCTCAGAATAAGAGGTAGGCCATTTAGGACTGAGATGTGGAGGAATTTTTTCACTCAGAGGGCAGTATTTCTTCGGAATTCTCTACCCCAGAGGGCTTTGGAGGCTCAGTCATTGAGTATATTCAAGATGCAAATTGATAGATTTCTAGTTATTAAAGATGTCAAGGGATATGGTGATTGTGTGGGAAAATGGTGTTGAGGTAGATGATCAGCTATGATCTTGTTGAATGGCAGGTATGCTCAAAGAGCTGAATGGCTTACTTGTGCTCCTCTTTCCTATGAGGGGTCTGGACAGAGTAGATGGGGGGAAACTATACTCATTGGCGGAAGGGTTGAGAACTGGAAGACACTGATTTAAAGTTAATGGATAAAGCACCAATGACGATGTGAGGAAAACCCTTTTTGTGTGGCAAGTGGTTAGTATTTGGTATGCCTGGTAGTGTGGTGGAGGAAGATTCAATTATGGCTCTCAAAAGGGAATTGGATGATTGATTATGGGGGGAAAGGAGGGGTGTGGGACTAACTGATTTGCTCTTGCCGAGAGCCAGTATGGGCAAGACAGGCTGCATAGCCTCCTTCTGTACTGTAACCATTCTATGATTCTGTGAATGTATGAATATGTTACAAATTGAACCTAGTTACTCCAGTAAGTGTACATTAATAAGGAAGCGTGTTGTAGATTTGACATTGGAGTATAGCTAGCTAGAAAAATAAATGTTTGATGTCAATTAATCTGGCAGGTCCTATATGCCTTATATAACAAAATAGCTTTAAATAATTGTTTGGACAAAAAAGGCACTGAAGTTTTGTAGATTATTAAATTGCAGCTCTTGAACTGCTGTTAATTAATACTGATTACCACTCAAAGATCAGTTAATCCTCTGTGTAGATTCTGATGTTGTCAAATTCGCATATGGCCACACATCATGTGCAACCAGCAGGATTGTTGTGGTCACAGGCTGGTGAGCGAGAACTATCACAAAGCAGTCAATTGATCAATGAGGCTAATCTGTCATCCAAATTGCTTGAGGTGAGCACACCTTATTCTGCTGAAGGGTCCACATCTAAAATGTTAATTAATTTGTATCCACTCTTGACACATGCTGACTGAGCTGCTGAGTATTTGCAACATTTTATCTTTTGCTACACCATTGGTACACACTTCTGTTCCTTTAGCCATAGGCTGACTACTACCATTAATACAGCTCTATTGAACACCACTTTGCAGCATGGCATAGGCTGGTAGATGCCCTTGTTCAGCAAACAGATTGCAATTGAAAATTAATTTGGTAATAGAAAGCCATAGGTAGATCAAAGCTTGTGGGCAGGATTTTGCATCCTGCGGGCAGGCGCGTGCCCAACCCGATCGGGCGTAAAATAGCACGCGATGATGTCGGGTGTGTGCAAAAGTTGGCAGCACTTCCGCCGACAATTAAGAGGCCTATAAAGGCCATTAATCAATTAATTAAAAACTATTTTTTTTGCCCGTCCAAACTTATGGGCGGGTGAATCGGCCAGGCGGGATGAGGTTTCCAACATTAATTTTAAGAAAATAAAAATGTTTTGACTGAAATCTTACTGTGTCTTTGTTCATGTGAGTGAGTCTTGTGTGGGGACATATTTTTCACATTTTCAAAATCTTTATTCTTGATTTTAAAATTCCTCAACTCCCTGAGGCAGCTCCCTGCCTTCAGGGAGTTTTCAGTGCGTGCTCCCCCACGCATGCGCAGACTTTTGTGCTTGCACTCCTCCTGTCCCCATCACAGTAGTGCTCAGCTTCTCAGCACGCCTTTCATGCCAGTTGGCCGTTAATTGGCCAGCCAGCTTGAAATTGCGGTTGGGGACTGATGGCGGACTGTTTCCCGTCCGCTCTTGGGCCTGCCCGCTGCGCACGTCAGGCGACCCGAAAATCCTATATGTGCAGCAAGCCACTGATGACTCAAATCTATGATGGTACTCATTGTAAAAACAATTAGAACGTTCTGGATTTCTCATGCCTAAATGCAAATATTAAATACATCAATCAGAATTCCTTCACAAGAAAGGTAATAAATTCTCAGAAGGTTGGTAAAAATGTTGATAACGTTTGAGTTGTAAAAGCAGACTTCTTGCTCAAAATGTGGACCTAGCTTTAGGGAGGGTGGATGAGAAATTTGCAAAGTACAGTATATTGTATCTGATAATTTATTAATGTAGATAGGAAAAAGCTTACTACTCACTGCTACATGGGCTTCCATGTGCTTGCTAACGCCCTTTGTGATTGTGCCTGATTGACAAGGTGCCACATCAAAGGTTACTATGTAAAATAAGACCTCATGGTGTAGGGCTTAACATCATAGCGTGGATAGAGGATGGTTAGCTAACAGGAAACTGAGAGGCATAAATGGGTAATTTTTGAGTTGGCAATATGTGATGAATGGAGTGCCACAGGGATCAGTGTTGGGGCCTCAACTATTTACAATTTATATCAATGACTTGGATGAAGGGACCGAATGTATGGTTGCTAAATTTGCTGATGACTCAAAGATAGGTTGGAAAGTAAGTTGTGCAGAGGACATAGAGAGTCTGCAAAGGGATGTAGATAGGTTATGTGAGTGGGCAAAAATTTGGCAGATGGAATATAATGTGGGAAAATGTGAACTTGTCCACTTTGGCAGGAAGAGAAGAAAAGCAGAATATTATTTAAATGGAGAGAGATTGCAGAAGTTTGAGGCACAGAGGGATCTCGGCGTCCTGCAGGCACATGAATCGGGAAAAGTTAGTATGCAGGTATAGCAAGTAATTAGGAAGGCAAATGGAATGTTGTGGTTTTTTGCAAGGGGAATGGAATATAAAAGTAGGGATGTTTTTGCTACAGTTGGTGAGATTTCATCTAGAGTACTGTGTACAGTTTTGGTGGCCTTACTTAAGAAAGGATATAAATGCATTAGAAGCAGAACAGAGGAGGTTCACTTGACTGATTCCTGGGATTGGGGGTGGGGTTATCTTACGAGGAAAGGTTGGACAGGCTGGGCCTGTATCCATTGGAATTTAGAAGATTGAGAGGTGATCTTATTGAAACATAAGGTCCTGAGGCGGCTTGACAGGCTGGATGCTGAAAGGATGTTTTTCCCTTGTGGGAGAGACTATAACTAGGGTGCACAGTTTAAAAATAAGGGGTCCCCCATCTGAGATGGAGATGAGAAGAATTTTTTTCTCTCTGAGGCCGTGATTCTTTGAAATCGCTTCCCGAGAGGTCAGTGGAGGCAAGGTCAATTAATATTTTGAAGGCAGAGGTGGATAGATTCTTGACTAACAAGGGAGGTAAAGGTTTTTTGGGGTACGCGGAATGTGGATTTTAGGCCACATTCAGAAAGCCATGATCTTATTGAATGGCAGAGCAAGCTCGAGGGGCTGAATAGCCTTCTCCTGCCCCATATCATATGTTTGTACTATGCTTTCTGTACCATGCAGAAGCAGCAGTAGACCTGCCTTCATAACTGTGGGCTTACAGCAAAATATTATCAATAGGAAAAACAAACAGAATACATAATTTGCACATCAGTGTAACACATAGGCAAAATGTGACTCTGGTTAATTAGGATTCTGCTATGCTCGTGCTACTGCAAGGAGCTTCCGGAAAGTATAGAAAAAACAGATATATAAAGAGACACAATGCAACAGAACAAAAGAAGAAAATAATATTTTTCAGGATTCTAAATGATTTGTAAATCTGATAAATGTATTATTAGTATGTTAGAAGCCTCATTGGGACAGTTATCATAAACTGACGTAACTGAATGATTTTGACTTAAAGCTTTTTAATAGATGCAATTGCCGATAACTGCTACAATAATGTAGTTATTCTGCTGTAGATCATTGTAGATCATGTGTTTTTCAAAGACACTTGACTATGTAGATGAAAGTAAATTGAATTATGAATTCATATGCAAGAACATCTCAGCATCTTTGTGTTTACAAAAAGGAACCTCTTTATAAAGAGTAAATTCAACTAAAATAGTAATTCTTTCAGTATGTACAATCCATTCACATGAATTCAAATACATGACCAGATTACAATAGTTTTCTGTCTCTACAATGACGTATAATTTGCTGTTTTAAATGCATAGAAATTCTCCCCTAACTCCGTATATACTGTGACTTGTGGCCCATAACAGTAATTTCCATGCTGATTTTAATTTTAGCAGTAAGAAAACTTCTGCTCTTGTATACTAAGTTCTGAATTCTTTAATTCTTGTTGCATTTTCATACTCTATAGCAGCACTCTTTAATGTGTGAATATTTCAGTGACTACTTTCAACTGTTTGAATGACTGGTAATGCCCACATTAACATTGCAAGCATTGATTTTGTAATCCAAACCAAACACTGTTGTTGCTACATTTTAACACATCTTGAAATGCATCTTGAAACATATGGCATAGTCTTCTCTGCAACACAAATCAGCTATTGGACAGTGATTCATTTTTAAATTGAATAGTTTATTGCAACAATTAATTGTATAATTGAAGGGTGTTTGTTCAGCATCACATTAACCTGTAGCTGTAAGACCCTGAACGAGAGAATGGCATTCCTGGCTCATTCATTTACATATTTCAGCAAGTATATATATATATCCCAATTGCACAGTTAAAGAAAGAATCCAGAGTATTTTACTTGTTGCAGTGAGTAATTACAATTCTTTTTTCTAGTGTTTGTTGTTTGAACAGTACTGAATAAGTGAAAGAATGCAAGTAATGCTACATCAGTTCACTGAGGAATTCACTTTCAGCCAGACTGAAACTGTATGTTGTGCCACCGCCAGGCGTTCCATTCTCAAATGCAATAGGGAGGGTGCTAAAAGTGACTAATACCCACTGACTTTGCTTGATTCTTGCCTCCTGCTGTCTGATTGTTACCGGGGCATGGAGAATTCAGCAGTCCAGACTGGTCCCACCTACTATTTGAAAGAAGATATGTGCCAACAAGAGGTGCAGTGAAGGTTAACAGGAAAGAAAGGGTAATCAATGCAAAATGTCCTCGAATGCACCACTCTGAACTTTGAAGTGAGAATTTTACTGTGGTATGTGATCACATTATTGGCTAGTTACAAAGTCATTCAGATCCAGAAAGCAATATAAAAATTATTTTTAATTGTATTTATACACACACGTTGAAGTTTGTAACATAATAAATTGTTTTTCTCCCAGAGGGTAATTAGCAGACATTTTAATGCAAATTGTGACTCACTAGACTTGCATTGATTACATCACAGCAGTTAACTTTCCAGGGAGGATAACATCACATATCAATTGCAGAGAGTATTCTGATTGTTGATATCTACATGACTTCCATAGCAGCCAGTAAAGGCAGGCAAAAATCTCACACCCTTGCCTTCAAATATATATGATTTAAAATTTAGAAAGACACCAGGAATGTCTTCAAGGCTGTGCTGTCGTTTTTCATAATGTCATCTGCACTATTTGATAAGATTACTCTTTTGTAATCACCTTAAGATATTCATTTGCTATTTAGCTGCTTGCAAACCATAATTGCAAACACAATGATTTGGAAACTTGAAAATAGGCTAGAATTTCTCAACCTTTTGCATTTGCATCCAAAATAATGTAAAGTAGAAAATTTCTCTGGCTAGTATTTAAGGTGCAAACTTGTTAACTGAATCATTACTGCAGTTTTCTTAAATTGTTGAATAGCCCCTTAGCAATTGCAGAGGAAATGCCCAACATTTGGCTTAAAAGCTGCAACTTCAACAGCCTGATTCATCCTTCTAAGATTCTTCAGCCTGTTGTGGAGTGGGTTTGTAGTAATTTAAATTTCCCATAGCTTAAGTTTGCTGACTAGTTTTCTGCAAGATCGCCCATGCTTACATGGTCATATATGCTGTTCGGTATTGGCATTCTTTTATCGCTTTCTAGTTTTATTTTCAGTGAGGGATAACAAAATTTTTACTTTGTGCTGTTGCATATGTCAATGGAATTTAAGTAACCAGAAATACTTTTCCACATATATTGTGCATTTTACTTATAAGTAAAATAATTATTGTTTGTTTAATGTTATAATATGCAATGGCTTCAACACATCTCATTCTGAAATCAGAAATGTGATTCTCTTTTTAATTGCTAAGAAACCTTATGGTAAAGTGGGGTAGGGGAAGGAAGGTCATCTGGCAAGCATAAAATGATCATTCCTTTGATTACCCATCTGATGTGTAAGGTGGTTAACTCATACCCATTACTTTGGCGCATTGACACTGACCCCTTTATATATGTGTGACCCTAACAATAGCTTTTGTAGGAAATCCAAATTCCTTACAGCTGCTCGAAACTGTTCTTCAAAAGATTGGTTCATTTTTATTATGCTTATGCTCAATAATACAACTTGTTTTCAGTGTTCACAAAACTTGGAGAACAACCCAGAAAATTAAAACAAACTAAACTGCTAAAAAGGAGCAAAAATGGCTGTGCTTCCTGATTTTGTCCATGTGCACTACCATTTTGCTGTGGTATATGTTTGAATATTATGTCAAAAGGTACAATTTCAAGTTTAATATATAATTGTGCATTTTTTTGTTTCAAGAATTCCATTGATATAATGAGATTTGCTAGCTTAGTCTAAAGTTAATTATCAACAGCTTAATGTATGCTTATGGATTGGATATTTCTCTTGGAAGACAAATACTTTATGCTGATGTAATCCTTGCTGTTACTCCCCCGGCTCAAAGTTTCTTTCAAGTTCAGCTCACTGAAGTGAGCAGTGCTTATGGATGAGTGTTCTCACTCTTTGCAGGGCGTTCTCAGCCAACTGTAAAATGCAAGTCATGACAACCACTTGGCTTTTTTTTGGCTCTTTCTTGAAAAACCTGATGCTTCACCCTGTTATTAATTAAGTGAACCTTAAACCTCCTCTTAGTTTCCTGACTTTTAATTGTATCTATTTCAGTTATCAAGGACTGGTGTAAAGGTAAGGCACAAAAGTTTGCACAGATTACTCCTACTGATTCAAGATAATTTTGCTTAGTTTTGTTAGTTGTCTTTTATTTCTCAACACAGGCGTGACCAATGCAAATGTCTTGAAATGGAATCACTTGCCAGATTTCATGCAACTCTAAACTGAACTTAAGTTAAAATCCACAGTCTCAAGTTATATTAAATACTAGTGTGATTCAAATGGCTGTATCTAAAACATAGGATTGCATATGTCAGTGTTGCATATTGAGGAAAAATTACCATAAATACTTTGTTGGACTGTTTTCTTTCCCTTTATTCTAACCCATGCCGGATCTTGCTGAATCCTTCAGCAAATCAGTACTGATTAGTATGATCACTAATTTTTGTCATTGCATTTTTGTTTAGATTTCATTATATTTTTTCATATATTTCCTTAAAATGCAGTCCTGGAGAACAATTAAACTTGTTTATTCAGTTCATTGATTTTGCCGAGCACTCTTTATTGTCAAACGCAAACAACTACTCTCTCAATGTAATAGAAGTTTTTGTAGGTAATAACAATTATATGTAATTAAAATGTCCATTTAGCAAAAATATGGGGAAAATCTAATTTCTGAGCTGTTTTTGTGTAAAAGATGTGCAGGAAGGTTAAATGTGTTTATATTATAATAAGATCAAATGTAAGAGCATAACTTAGTGTTCTGAATGTTTGCACCAATATGGAGGCGAAATGTAGAAAGATGCTTTTCAGATATCCATTCATCTTCAGTTATGCTCAGTCACATTTATTCTAATTTTCCAGATATTAAAATGTGTTTAGTAAATCTCTTTCCGGAGGAGAAGAATTTATTTTTCTGTTATTTATTAACAACTATTCTATGTTAAGCCATGAAAGTTATACTTCAGTCTTATTGTTTAAACTTGACCTTGTTAGATTAAAAATGTTGGAGGTGGGGTAATGGGTATGAAGTCTCATTTTTGTTACTGTCATAAATTGTTACGATATTATTTTTAGTGAATGGACTCCTGATAAATGTTCAGTAGATTATTTTTTGCTGTTTTCTGTGCATCTAGATCCTTGATAATTATTTGATTGACAGCCGAATAAAAGCAAGTACCTGGATGGGCAACTAAAACCGTAGCATATTGTTAAAATAATTGTACATAAACTGTGCATTGGTCTGCTTTTGAGTGAAAGATTTCATATTGCATCAGCTGTTTAAAAGCCGCCTTTTTATTTTAAAAGACTGACTATAACTGCTGCAGAGAACTAATCAAATGCTGGAACCTTAACTTTGCGTGAGGAAATTGTTAAAATATGAAATGATTTTTGTTTCATGTAGTATAAAATATTTCTTCAATTTCACATGTCAGGAGACAGCATTAATGTTTACATCTTTAATCAGCATTGAGTGTTAAAAGCTTCCTGAATTTAAAAGTGATGTATTTGTCGGTAGATCCTAGAAATTATTTTGAAACCAACTTTCTTAAAAGTAAGCCTTCCTTAATTTTTCTGTCAAATTCTGTGACGCATTGATCTAGTGAAAAACGTTTGCTTGGTAGTAGATGAGTGTTAACTCTTATGGAACTTTAGCAAACATCGGACAAGTATGCAGCTTTTCACATGGAATGTAGGATCAGTATTAGTTGTAGATGTATTTCTATTTTGAGAATTTTTTTTGTATTACTGAAAATAAGAGTAAATTTGCAATTTGTTAAACAAAAGCCAAGTTTATGATCTATATTTAATATATATTATCAATCATAAATATTCTGCGGAATTTGGGGAACATTTTTTGTATTCCCTGAGATAGTAGGCAAGTAACCATATGCTTTGTCGATTCTGCTCTGTTGCTCGCTTGTAGGGACATTGTAACCAATTTTTTTTTGGCCTACCTATCTTGGCACCTCGATGGTCTGGTCAAGATCGGCAGCTTCCCGCCTGCAGGACTTGGTAGAAATTATCCTAATCTATGCTTTTTATATATTTTATTACTTTAGATTTTCCAATCCACTGACAGTAAAGAGAGAACTTTTAGACAGTTTAAGAAAATCCAGACATAAATGCCATTTTTTAAAATGTGGAGATTTTAAGAAATTGACAAAATGATAATAAGAGTGTGATTTATTCTTTGCCTTATCTAATAAATAGAAAACTGGGCATGCTGTAGTCTAGTTGCAAATAAAGTGTTTTTGATCAGATAAGTGTTTAATGAAGTCTTAATTAAAATGGGGGGTGCGAAGGTACAGATAAGATTTATAATTATTGAACCTTTGATTCGTAGAATCAATACCGTAGCAGTCTTATTCAGTTTTTAATAACTGGAACCTCTAAAATCATTTTTTAAGAAAAGTATATAGAACACTACAATTTTATTGACAAAAGGCTATATGCATTAGTTCCCTTTCTGCTCAGACATTGGTAACAGTTTTGAAAAATTAATGTTTTTACTAAAGTAAAACTCCTGTAAAGGAGGCTTTACTGTTAAAATTTATGCAGGCATAAGGATTATTTTGAGTAAAGTAGATAGAAGTAGACACATTATTTCTGAGCCATATAAATAAAATCACATGAAGAGATTTCGGGTCAGGTAAGAGATTGGATGCAATATTTGAACCTATCATCATTATCTAGATTATGAAGGATGAGAGTTGTTTCATTTTTCTTTTTAGTGGAATGAATTCAACAGAAGAAGCAAATACATAGTATTGTGAGTAATGGAACTTTGAAATACTAGGTTGATGCTAGAATAGCTGCTCAAGAGATATAAAATCCAAGCAAATTATAGCATAGCAGCTAAAACAACGAGTATTTATGTATTGCCTTTAACATAGTAAAACATCCCAAGACACTTCACAGGAGCGTTACAAAACAAAGTTTGACACCACCCATAGAAGGAGATTTAGGGGGAATGACTAAAAGCTTTGTCAAGAAGGTAGGCTTTAAAGAGTGTCTCAAAGGACAAAGAGAGGCAAAGAGGTTTAGGGAGGGAAAATTCCGGAGCTTAGGGCCTTGGCATTGAAGGCATGGCCACCAAAGATGGACTGATTAAAATTGGGGATGCTAAAGAGGCCAGAATTGGAGGAGTGCAGATATATCGGAGGGTTGTAGGCCTGGAGAAGATTAGTGATGGGGAAGTTGAGGCAATGGAGGATTTGAAAACAGGGATGAGAATTTTAAAATCAAGGCGTTCCTTAGCTGAGAGGCAATGCAGGTCAGTGAGCACAGGGAGTGATGAATGAAAGGGGCTTGGACATGGGCAGCAGAGTTTTGTATAACCTCAAGTTTATGGCGGGTGAAACATGGAAGCTGGCCAGGATTGCATTGGAATAGTCAAGTCTAGAGTTAAAAATGAGGGCTTCAACAATGGATGAGCTGAGGATACGGAGGTGGAAATAGGCAGGCTTCATGACAGCGCTTAGTAGGAAGATGTTCAGCCCATCATGCCTGTGCTGGTGTCAGCTCTCTAACTGTATTGGTATTTTTGTTATTGGCAAAATTATAATTCTTAATTGTAGCTGACCTCTTTCCTATCCTGTTTTTATATTCACCCCTTTCAAGTACCTAGTCAATTCCATTTTAAACAAGATTATTATACTCTCACAATAGCCATTTGTGGTAATGCACCCTATGTGGAGGAAAAAAATGATCCTCTAACTTTCAGCTGGTGGATATTTAGGGATTCCAGATATTTACAATCACAGTAGTCTGTTCCAGAGCATATAAACATTGTAATAGTAAAAAAGGGTAAGTTTTAATAGTATGGTTAAAAAAATTCAAACTGGCTTGTGGTTTTGAATAGAAGCTGTCTTTAAAGATGCTATATTGCCTCATCTTTAATAGCTGCAGGAAGAGTTTTAACACATTTGAATTATAATGTTGCCAATACCAAAAATACCAATATAGTATTTCAAAATTACCTGTCAACAACTTTTAAATAGTCAGTTTAAATTCACATTTTAACAGAAGTTAAAACATTGCAGAGCAACTTTCAAGCTGTTCTTTCAGTGATACCTTGGCTTATTTCCAAGCCAATGCAAGCTACGAATGCATAAAATTGAAATTTTGTTCATTTTAAGTAATAAAAAATCAAAACTTTTTTTCGTATCTTTGCTTCATGATTTTACCTGGAGAAGTAAATTAGACGAATTAAATTCCACTGTTCCATATTCTTATTTGCACTTATCTATGTTCTATAGTCTTGAGATATTTTGAGTCAATGTATTATAGTTCTACCAGTAACACAAGCAAAACTTACAGCATAAAAAAAACCACTAGCATTAATATGATTTCTAATAGTCTCAGAAGACACTGCTTACAGCTACCGCCCAATGGAATATTTTAAGCTAACAGGGAGAGAAGTTTATGCTGATCCTATTTTTTATGTTTTGCTTCATTTTCAGACCAAAGCTTCACTAAATTGCTGTAATGTTCAGTTTATGATGCATATTTCAGTTTTTTTTCTCTGATTTGTTTCGTGATTTCACTTAAATCATATATGCTAGAATTTAAGCAATGATGTGGTATGCAGAACAATGGTGCTTTTTAACCACCTTTTAGATGCAGTGGACAGTCTGTAATGCTGGTGATGCTGATAATGAATATAAGTTGTCATACCTGTGCTTATTGTAATTCATGATTTCTAACAGAAACTTATGAGAAAAATGAAACAGGTGTCGAATGACATTGTAAAATTAAGAGATTTAGAGCAGAATAGTGAGGAAAAGGTAACTGAAATGGAGCCTGAGGTTGTGCAAGGAGCTTGAATTTTGCTCAAGTGAGATACACAGTTATCAGGTATTAGTTTAGATGGAAATGATATCAATGATGCCCATGCTTCTAAATAAAATTACCTATTACCATGGGCTGTAGTCTCCATTGCTGTTTATGACATCACATGCTAATTGCTGTTTTCAGAATTCTGATTTGTTCTGAGAGTCAGTTTTGAAAAGTAATCTTATAGTGGTTCCAAATCATTTATAAACATGAAATTTGATAACATTTCAATTATGGGACCCAGTCAGTTTAAACTTTCACCATTATAATCCATTAAAAGTTCAAAAACAAATGAAATGATGCAGTGACTTACCATAGGTTTGTTTCAAAATTACCGTTGAAATTGTTTTTGTCTGTGCCACTGGTTTACAAAATCATAATCATCAATTTATATCTATTAGCCAGCAATATGATTTGGTGATCACTTGCCACAAAGGGTGTTGGGCTTTTATTTCCCTGGCCATGGGTAATATGAAGAGTTTCAAATTGCTGCATAGTATTAGCAGATTTCCACGAATGATTTAATGAAACACAACAGATTTTGAGGATAATGAAGACTTTTAAAACATTGTAATTTGATTTAAACTATTTACTTTAAATGAAAGATGCAGTATGGGGTGGGTCGTATAGTATAGAATTTAAAATAGACAGAACTTTTGGTACTGGTGTCAAGCAATCCTGTGATGCAAAGGTAAAATATTAAAGTTTTCAATTTTGTACCGATGTGGACAATGGCAATTGTAACAATAACTCTTAGAATTGTGTTTTTGTAGTGATCGCGCTGCACATCAGCTGCAATATCTGTGGCTGATGTGACCTTGTTTGAATTGCACATGTACTTACAGAGTCTTTAAATATTTTCTTGATTGGATCAAATACCAAGTAAGTAGCTGCTGAAAAGTTTCATCAAAAATTAGTTGACTGTCTTTGTTATCCAAGATAAATTATTTCCAAACTGGGCTGTCAGACCACTGTCTACATCGCTTTCCTACCCCTGAACTTCAAGCAGTACTTGTTGTGACTGCTGTCCCACTACTGTAGTAGTATCAGTAGAAGCAACTTAATACTAATTTTATACTGCTTCTGAGGTGATTGCTTCCTTAACCCATGCATGACAAAGTTATGAGTTATATCGGTCTTCACATTAGTAATGCACATGAATTAGTGTTACATCTATTCAGATATCATGTTTTGTTTTGTAACACAGACTCTTTTACAGTATTTTGTATAGTGCCACTGGGTTAAGGAAAACAAAATACCGATTATCAACCTTCTGTAGCTTGATGTTCATACCTACATTTCCCTCACATTGCTGATAGTGAAATGACTTGTTTAACTGACTTGACAAGTTATCATTTATGACGCAAACTTGATATTTGTTCTGTGATCTGGGCATTTTACTTTCTCTCCGGTGTTATCAAAAATTGAGGAAATTATAACAGAATTTAAAGCATTGCCCATAAAAGATAGTATCTGTGTCAAAATGTCTGAAAATAATTAGGTATAGATAATGTTGATAGCATACACCATTAACCTTCCATCTCAGTTATACGATTGGTACAGTATCAACTCTAATGGCAATGCAAACAAACAGCCATATTGTAATGTCGTGCTGTTGAGAGGGAGAAGGTCCACTTACTCAAATGCATAAGTGTTGCACTTATTACTGGAGTTCAACAGGATAGGCAACTTTTGATTTGTTAAAAATTGGGAGTATAGCAGGGTCTTTAAACTCTTAAAAGTTAAATTTAAGAGAGAAACTATCTTCTGGTTACAGAATAACCACAGCTGATGCATGATTCTAACATTGCTGGCTACCTTTTTTCCAGTGGACTTACTACCAGGCCAGATTTCTCTGACATTGACGTACTGCAGTTTTTTTTCTCTCTCTAGAGCAGTACAAAGGATCACGGCATACTGATGCTAAACATGAAGCATAAAGAGGACATTAGGTTTTTGCAGAACAATTACCTTTATCCATTTAGTCGGCAACAATAACATGACCTCTGACATGCCATCTAGTGATACTGTACACTGTTGTTGACTGAACAAAGCTGCTTCTAGGTTCTAATGGCTGTTCAGTCAGGCACAGTTGGTGAATAATGAAATAACTGGACCTTATTATTGCATGTTGGAAAAATGCCCAATCTATAAAAAAAGTACCTCAGGAATCGAACATAAATAACCTTTCAACTTCCACTTTCCAAGAAGTATTTTCTGTTTTACTATATAACTAAATATGTATTTACCATATAACAGCACAATAAGTTATAATTTGTGTTCTTTGCAGATATTGAGACTTTTGTTTAAGAAGTAATGTGTTTACTGTGGTGTTCATAACTGCTCAGAACAGCAAAAAAGAACATCCCTCAACAATCACAATTTGACTATTTTAAAGAAATCCAATCCTTTTGATTGCTCTGCTCTAGATTTATTTATAAATGTTTTAATACATATATTTTCATCTTCATTTTAAGCACCAACCTATTTAAATCATTTTGTCTAAGGACACTTCTTGTAATGTGTTGTGCAATTTTTCATGAGACCTGAAGCATATTTATCTGGTATTACTGAAGGGATGGTAGAACCCTTTTCTTGTTGAACTCCTCTATTTCAATTTCTTCCTCCTTAACCCCCATCCCAGGAAAAACTGGTGCCAAGGGTGTACAGCAGATAACAACAGTCAGTGTTAACGAGGGCTGTTCACTGCTTCAGATTAATGTTTTGTTGGACTGGAGCACTAAACGGATGCTGAACAGTCTGTGATTCCCCACAGAGAGAGAGAAGAGGCAAGTCCATGGGCAAATCAGCATTGTTTAGCCCTGTGCACCTTCTAGTGTCTTGTCATAAACATTCTTTGGCAGAGGTCTGGTAGCAGGTCCCTTGTCTGTCCTGTTGTTGGGTAATATTATGGTGGGGAAACAAAGATGTATAATTGTTTTTTGAAAGAACTGTTAGGCATTGCACTTAGGTTTTTACTATTTTTTTTAAGTGAGTGCTGTGGACACACCTATAAAAAGTATCTCTGAGAACAGTCTTTTGTAGGCTGAGCATCTTTGCTTTTCCACAGTGTAACAAGCAGAAATTCAGAAAGAGAAGTGAGCATACAAAATGATGAATTTCTTTAATTAATTAGTAAATGATGTGTTCAGTAACATTTGCATTTTCCAACAAAATTTCTTAAGTGAGTAAAGTTATTTTAAATAATTTTTTATGCGATACTTTAACAATTTTTTCTCTTCATCTGTTTATCGCTGAAATTCTTGGTTAGTTCTAGGAGAGGGGCAGATTTTTAGAACTAATTGTTGTAGCTTTAGTTGCCCAAACATTTACCTTATAATTTGAGGGGTATGGTAGCATAGTGGTTATAGCAGTGGAGTAATAATCCAGAGACCCGGATCAATGATCTAAAGAAATGAATTCAAATCCCACTGTGGCACTGGGGAGTTTAAATTCAATTAATTAAATAAATCCAGAACAGAAAGCTAGTTTCAGTAACGGTGACCATGAAACTACTGGGTTGTTTTAAAAATCCATCCAGTTCACTATTGTGCAAGAGGGAAGGAGATCTGTCCTTACTGGCCTGGCCTGTATATGACTTCAGACCTATGGCAATATGACAGACTTGTAGCTGCCCTCTGCCCAGCAAGCCACTCAGCTGTATTCAAGAAGGCGACTCTCAATCACCTATCACCTTCCACAACTGTCTTGCCAGCGGCACACACATTCCTTGAATGAATAAAACAAAGTTTCTATGTTTCAAATGAGCGTTTCTGTTGTGATTGGTGAATTATGATTTTGCATTTACTCCGGGTGACCGGGAATTTGGGCAACCAGGCTTAAAGTTCTCCCACACCACATCCAGAGCAAATAGAAGACATGTTGAGGAGTATACATTGAGTATATTTTTTTGGAAGATTATGGTTGTTACTGTTGGCTGAACTCTGCTTTACATTATGCATAAATTAGACCTGAAATTGCAGAATTCACACACAAATTGCAAGCATGCAATTTACAGCACGGTAGTGTACGATAGTGTCAGAACTTCAAGTAAGAATGACTGTTGGCATACTGAGCTTGAATTTGCTTCTGGAGAATTCTTGTAACTATGTAGTAGAATGACCAGTTTTTTTGTGGTGGGGGTTACTGTGTATATTATATAGCACAAACTGTAAACCTGTGTACATCCACCCATTATTTTAACTGTATTTTGCCATCGTGTTTTAATGAACACAAACTCATTACCAAGCGATACAAAAACAATTTTCTGATGTCACAGATTTCTGTACATTTTTTGCATTGCAGTTTCCAGGGATGCAAATGCTTTATTAATTGGCCAGATATTTACATTGTCTATTATTAACGAAAAAGTATATATTGTGAGATTTTATATGGAAATCAAAGCACTTTTGGCCTTTCTGAAGGGCCAAAATAAAATTATTTCATTTTCCACATTATTTTGGCAAAAAAGCGGAATTTTCAGCAAAGACTAGGATTAATGAACATTCTGTTATATTGCCCATAGATATTGAGTTGCTAAAAAATAGTATATTGTCAGTTTTTTAAGTTATTATGTACTTATTAGGTGGCTTCTGCAATCATTTTGAAAAGCAGCATGCTGGGAGCTAGAAATTGAGCAGATATCTGTAAGTGAATGCCACCTTGTCACCCTGGTAACCCCAAAATGCGTTCTTTTGATTTTCACTGAACTTGATGGGCAACTTCCTTTCTTTCGACTTGAGTTACTTTTGAAAATGGACATGCTGGGAACTGCCAGTCTGTCTAGCTAATCCATGAATAATAATTTATCACCTCAAAAATTTCTTTTATTGCCACAGCATCTTGTCTGGTTACCTGAGTGCTAAGTTGAGACTTACAAAACCTTTTGGCTTGATCAGGTTAAAGTAGTTTCCTTTTAATGGGTCTAACAATGAGCTTTGTATTTGGGGAGAAATACTATGTAATTTATTCGCACTTGAAAATTACATATTTAAAATAATAAAGCTAAACTGAAAAATCTATATATGTGCATAAATTGACTTGACTAATGAAATGATATATTGATTTGGTCTGCTATCAGCACTTAATGATCCAATCACCAAGAATTTGTTGGAGCAGGGGCAGCTTGTGGTGAGTGCTGTGAGTTGAATTTTTTCCCCTCGTCCTTCAGCTCCAGTTATTTTTGTACTGGAAATTGCTGGAAGTGTGAATTGATAACGGTCGAAGAGGCATTTGGGATCTTAGTGAAAGAAGGAACAAATAGTCTATCTCAACCAATGAAATTTATGAATAGAGAAAGTAAGAGTGAATGAAGTCAAAGGAAATGGGACGATTTGGCGTAAAATTAGATACAGAAAGTGAAATACAAAGAGGAAAGGAAAAGTTGAGAGAGAGAAATGAAAAGGAAGAACAAATTTAAAAACTTTGTAGGAACAATTTATGGGGAAGCTAAAAGCAGAGCAGCACAATTTATCCAGCAATTTGTGATCATTTGAAATTCACAATGTGAACTTGCCTTTATTTTCCTCGCAAAGTTTGGGCCATCAGTTCATCTCCAACAGAGGTGATTAAAATAAAATTGCTAGTACTTTTGAATATTTGTGCTACTGTTTTGGTAAGTAGGAATGAATTGTTTAAGTAGTTTTTTCAATTTCAATGAAAGGAAGCCTTCCACTATTGAAAATATTCTACAGTGTACCTTCTTGGACCTGCGAGGATAAAGAAACAGCAGTGAAAGGATAAATAATTTAAATAAAATAATATATTGTGAAGCTGAAAATATAATTGGTATCTAATCTTCAGATAGATCTCAGAATTGTTATAACGTTGGTCGAGACCAGTAACATTTTTGTTAAGAAGAAGAAAATCTGAAATCCCAGTTATTTACTGAAAGAATGAAGGAACAAGAATCCATGGTTTAAAACAAAAGAATTTTTGCTATACAAGAGTCAAACAAAGCAAACACTCAGAAAAAGCCAGGTTAAACATGAATTAACAGGCAAGTTGCGGTCAATTATAAACTATAAATTACATATTAAATGGCAGCTGCAACTAAGATGGACCTTGCGAATTGCCTCAGCAGTCCACCCAGCATATATCCCATCAATCTCAATTACAAAGTCTTTCAAAACTCTGTCTTCCTCAAGAAGAATTTCAACTCCTCTTCTAGGATTTAGCCTGATCCCCAGCCAAAAGCACTGCACAATTAACCCTAGTTCCATGGGCACGGTCTTCACCAGAAATAGCACGTCCTCAACTCTGCTTACGACCTGGATGGTGTAGATTCACCAGTATTATCTTCGAGTGTATGTTTGCATATTCTCAGCTTCTGGATCTGGTCTCTGTCTTTTTCAGCCTGCTTGTTCTGCACGGCTGGCATCATCATCTGATCTCTGATAGCTCTGTGTCCTTTTATGTGGTTTAGCCAGTTTAGGTTTCCCCAGAGTTTTTGGTTTCCAATCTCAGTTTCACTCTTAATTTCCTTAGAAACTGGATGGGTTAGTTTCTCCTCTGTTTCCTTTTTCAGTTTCCCTGTTCAATTAGGGCCTGTGTCAAAAAGTACAAGTTTTGGAACCATGGGGCAGAATCTTCTGTTTGGCGTGCAGGGGCGGGCCCCACACGCCGACACGTAAAATGACGTGCGGTGTCATCGGGCACGCGTCCCAATGTCACCATGCGTCATTCCAGTCTTTAGTTCGGCGGGCATGCAGCGGAGCCAGCAGCGTGTCCTCCGAATTGTCAAAGTCCTGTTAAGGCCATTAATAAACTAATTGAAGTAATTGTCGGGGGGGCGCGGGCAGGCGAAGAGCCCAGGCGGCCTTTGCATTTTTCATGAAACCTCATCCGTGGGCGGGATGAGGTTTCATGAAGGTTTCATTAATTCAATAAAAATTTTTAATGAAAATTCATAAACATGTCCCAGCTCATGTGACACTGTCACAAGAGGGGACATGCCTGAATAATTTTATTTTTTCTTTTTTTCAATGTTTTAATTTGAAATTAATCTCCCTGAGACAGCTCCATGCCTCAGAGAGATTTCTGCGCTCTTTTGCGAGCATGCGCGAAAGAGCGCAGGCCCCGACTCACCCTCCCTCCTCTCCCCGCCCGCACAGGTAGTGCTGAGCGCTACTGGGTGCACGTCACACTGGGCGGGCCTTAATTGGCCCGCCCTCGTAAAATGGTGGCGCATAGCCGATCGCAGGCAATGATCGGCTCCGCACCCACTCCAGACCGGCCCGCCTGATGGGGAGAAAATTGTCCTCATGGATTTCATTACAAAATACACTTAAATCTTCTCTGTTCTCTGCATTTAGTAAAAATTAAATATTTCAAGATGCCTGTCTGAATATAAGTTGGCATTCAATAATGGTTCCCAGTCTTCAGCCAAACTTTGGTGAACATTAGCTGATGCTGCTTTGTGATTTTTAAGAAGTATTATTGGCTGCAAGGTGACCGGTGCTGGGAACTGAATATTCAAGGGTACTTGACATTGTGGAATGACAGGAAACTAGGAATAGGTAGTGGAGTTGCTCTGTTAATTAAGGATGATATTAGTACAGTAGTGAGAGATACCTCAATTCTAAAAATCAAAATGTAGAATCATCTTGGGTTGAGATCAGAAATAGTAAAGGGAAGAAGTCAATTGTGGGAGTAGTTTATAGGCTTCCTAACAGTAATGATGCTGTGGGACTGGGTATACAGGAAAAGATAATTGGGTCTTTAAAAAAGGCACTGTAATTATCATGTATGATTTTAATCTACATATATATAGGATGAATCAGATCGACAAAGGTAGCCTAGAACATGAATTCATGGTGTTTTCAGGACAGTTTCTTAGAGCAGCACACTCTGGAGCCAAACAGAGAGCAGGCTATTCTAGAATAGTGTGCAATGAGGCAGGATTAATTAATGACCTCATAGTAAAGGAGCCTGTATGTAACAGTGATCATAACATGATTAAAAGCTTGCTAGAAATATAAAAACAGATAATTAGAGTTTGTACAAGTATTTAAAAAGGAAAAGTGTAACTATAGTGAGCATGGATCCTCTAGAGATAGAGTCGGGGAATGAATAATGGGAAATAAGGAAATGGCAGAAGTGTTGAACAAATATTTTGTCTGTCTTCACTGTAGAAAACACAAATAACGTCCCCAAAATCCTTGTATATCAGGAGGTGAATGGGGGGCAGGAATGTAAAACAATTACAATCACTAGGGAAAGGGTGCTGAGGAAACTATTGGAGCTAAAGGCTGACAAGTCACCAGGACATGATGGACTTCATCCTAGGCTCCTAAAAGATGTGGCTACAGAGATAATAGATGCATTGGTTGTAACTTTTGAAAGTTCCCTAGATTCTGGAAAGGTGCCATCAGATTGGAAAATAGCAAGTGTAACTCCTCTATTCAAGAAAGAAGGGACATAGAAAGCAGGAAACTACAGGCCAGCTAGCCTAACATCTATCATATGGAAAATGTTAGAATATATTATTAATGAGGTTATAGCAGGGCATTTAAATTTTAATACAATCAGGCAGAGTCAACATGGTTTTGTGAAAGGGAACTCATGTTTGACTAATTTATTAGAGTTCTTTGAGGAACAAATAATATGGATAACAGGGAACCGGTAGATTTTTTTTTTGTTCTTTCATGGGATGTGGGTGTCACTGGCAAGGGTAGCATTTGTTACCCATCCCCAATTGCCCTTGAGTGGTTTGCTAGGCCATTTCATAGGGCACAAGAGTCAACCACATTTCTCAGGGTCTGGAGTCACATGTAGGCCAAACCAGATAAGGATGGCAGAATTCCTTTCCCATAGGGCATTAGTGAACCAGATGGGTTTTCACAACAATAAAACATTACTGAGACCAGCTGTTGTATTCTAGATTTATTAATTGAATTTATATTCCACCAGCTGCCATGTTGGGATTTGACTCCATGTGTCCAGTGACCACTACACTACCTCCTACCCCTATAGATGTGGCATACTTGGATTTTCAAAAGGCTTTTGACAAGGTGCCACATCAAAGGTTATTACACAAAATAAGAGCTTATAGTGTAGGGGGTAACATATTATCATGGATAAAGCATTGATTAGCTAACAGGAAGTAGAGAGTGGGGATAAATGGGTCATTTTCGGGTTGGCAAACTGTAACGAGTGGAGTGCCACAGGGAACAGTGCTGGGGCATCAATTATTTACAATGTATATAAATATTTTGGATGAAGGGACCGAATCTATGGTTGCTAAATTTGCTGATGACACAAAGATAGGTAGGAAAGTAAATCGTGAGGAGGCATAAAGAGTACAAAGGGATTTGGATAGGTTGAATGAATGGGCAAAACTTTGGCAGATGGCGTATAATGAGGGAAAATATGAACTTGTCCACTTTGGCTGGAAGAATAGAAAAGCAGCATATTATTTAAATGAAGAAAGATTACAAAACTCTGTGGTACAGAGGGATCTGGGTGCCCTGTTACATGAATCACCAGAAGTTAATATCATTAAAAGCAGGTACAGGAAGTGATTAGGAAGGCAAATGCAATATTGTCATTTATGTTCCTTTCCCTTTGCAATATAAGTAGGGATGTTTTGCTACGGTTGTATAGGGCATTGGTGTGACCACATCTGGAGTACTGTGTACAGTTTTGGACTCCTTACTTGAGAAAGGATATAAAAGCATTAGAAGCAGTTCAAAGAAGATTCACTTGACTGATTCTGGGATAAAAGAGTTAACTTATGAGGGAATGTTGGACAGGTTGGCCCTTTATCCATTGGAGTTCAGAAGAATGAGAGTCGATCTTGTAGAAACATATAAGACCCTGAGGGTGGTGGCTGAGAGGATGTTTCCTCTTGAGACAGACTAGGATTAGGGGATGTAGTTTAAAATAAGGGGTCTCCCATTTAAGACAGAGATTATGAGAACTTTTTTTCTCAGAGCCTGTGGAACTCTCTTCCCTGGAGAACAGTGAAGGCAGAGTTATTGAGTATTTTTAAAGCTGAGTTGGATAAATTCTTGATTACAAAGGAGTCAAAGGTTATAGGGGGTAAATGGGAAAGTTGAATTGAGGCTACAATCAAATCAATCATGATCTTATCAAATGGCGAAGCAAACCCGAAGGATTGAGTGATCTACTCCTACTCCTAATTCATATTTTTTTGGGCATTGCTGGCATGGTTGCCATTTATTGGCTATCCCTTGTTGCCCTAATTTGATAGAACTGAGTGGTTGATAGGCCACTTCAGAGAGCAGTTAAGAGTCAACAATGTGTTGTGGCACTGGAGTCACAATAGGCCAGAATGGATAAGGATAGAAGGTTTATTCCTTAAAGGACATTAGTGACCTAATTTGATTTTTACAATCTAACAGCTTCACGGTTACTTTTACAGATACCAAGTTTTTCATTTATAGATTTTAAAAAACAATTCAAATTCTCAAAAACTGACATAGTCTGATTTTAACTAGTGTTCTCAGTCCAGGCTTCTGTTTTACTAGTCCAGTAACATAATGACTATATCCATAATAATACCATTGCTATGTCCATTGGCTGTTGATCTGTGTAACCAATCACAGTGCTCAAAATTGCAATTGTGCAACAGTTGACATAATATTCAATGGTTTGAAATTTGCTGCATTTAACCGCACCATATGAAAACTTTTAATATCGTAACAAATATTTATTTCCAGTGAAGATATGAGAGAAACAAAGACGTGAAACTGATGAGGGCCCTGAGATTCAATTTTATTTGGGCTAATGGATTTCAGTGATTGGTGGTTTGTGATTGAGAGCTAATGCACTTCCCCATATTTGTATTGGAATGCAAGTTTAATTTACCCCAGGTTGCTGAGTTGCAGGGGTTCAGCTGTGCCTCTGTGGGAAAATGTTGAATGGAAGCCTGGAGGCTCCCTATGGTGGGAACAGTGAAATTGGAAGGAAAATCACCCCAAGTATTTTACTTGAGTAGCATTTGCAGAAGGCTGCAAGAAGGTTGCCCTTTTGGCTGTCACTAATGCTATCAAAGTGAGGAGACAATGGAGATTTCAGATCTTTGGGTTGGGTTGTTGTGGTGGGGGTGTAAATGTGTATTTCTAAAGTTGTTTTGGTAAATTTTTTTGATCATCTAGGTGATACCACATTACATTGTATTACAGTATATACATTACAGTACTGCGTTCTGGAAATCATGGTGTTAACTGTCAGGGTTAAGCATTCCCACGGCCAAAAGCAGAGTACAGCTCCCTTTATTGTGCCTCAGCAATGTACCCAAAAAGAAATAAAAACAGCAAATGCTGCAAATACTCAAGCAGCTCTGGCAGCATCTATGGAGAGAAACAGATTTAAAGTTTCAGGCTGTGACCTTTCATCAGAACTAGGAAAAGTTAGAAATGTAATAGCTTTTATGTAGGTGAAAGAAAATACTGGAGCAGAAGGTTGCTACTTTTGAGCTTTTGTGTTAAATGCACTCTAGTAATATTTTAAAATGAACATTTAAAAAACAACATGCAGTGGTTCTCTTCCTAATTGAGGGCACAATCCTTATATTGTTTCAAGATTGTGTGTCGAGCCATAATGTTTTTTCAGTTGAAACTTCATTGTTTTCAGAAAAAAAGTGACATTCATTATGCTTTAAGAGGGGCCTCTGGATCCTCATCTTGAAGCACTATTCTAGGTGGCGGAATTTGTCTGGATTGTCCTATCCTCATTGATGAAGGAAGTTAGTTATGTTAATCAATTGGGTTTGTGGTAAATAAAACAGTAAAATTAAGTTAGCACCTCATCAAAGTATAAAATATTACCCAGCAGATGAAGTAAATAAGATTATTAGGGGTTTTTCCCCACTTTTTTATGTAGTTAAGTGAGAGATCTGTGTGATGGCTCTTTGGTTGTGAGTTACAGAAAAGGTTTTCTGAAATGAGTTATTGAAACAGTTGCAAGGAAATTTTGATTTTCAAATTTGTTACTTAACCTAGGCCAACCATCATCAGTTCACTTGCTGGTAACAGAGATATAGTTTGAGTTAATTCACTGGTAAAAGCTGAAGTTAAGCAATATAAATCTCTATGTCTGCAAGAGCTATTTAATAATGGTGTTATTTGAAAATAAGGGTATTCTGGTTATTCTCCACGCAAGCGGTAGTTCCAATTACATTTGCCTGCCCTGTTCCCATATTCTTTTATCCCCCTATTTTTCAACTATCAAACCTATTGACATGGTTGCTGCTTCTATCTCTAACTCTGACAGTGCATTCTGCATTCATACAACATTCTATGCAAAAAATTCTCCAGTCTATGCCTTAAATATCTTACAAAGAATCTTGTACCTATGCCCCCTGTTCTAGACCCCTCCTTACTGTCTTGGTGTTAAACAGCTGTTTTGTTAAGTGATAAGTAGTAGCTAGCAAACACCTGGAATACCAATATCTGAATTACATCTGAGACCAATTTTCTAATCGCCATTTGTTTGCAACTCATTAATTTTTACATTTTTAAATTTTGCACACTTTAACTGCAGGTGCAGTAAAATTTATGACAGCATTCAGAGTGGAATTGCAGTGCTGTTATGAGGAGGTCCTGAATAAAATTGAGAAAATAAGCTGAATTTACCATGAAATCTAAGCAATTCAATTCATCTTATGAATTGTTCCACTATTTTTAAAACCATTATTTTTGTTGAAAGAAAACAAGAAATCACTTCTGTTTAGTTGGGCAACATGAAATGTGTTTAGAGATGTATTCTAGTGTGGATATTTCTGTACCTGTCAATTTATTAAAAAAAATTGTATCTGGGGTTTTAGTTTAAAGTAGTTGAATTTGATTGCTCACTACATACCATGCCATACCGCAAGATGAACTCACAGGTAGTAATGACAGCAAATTGGCAGAAATATTGAACAGTTACTTTGCCTTAGTTTTTACAAAGGAGGCAAAAGAAGAGCAAATTAAAAGGGATATTGAGACATTTAAGATAGATAAGAGAAAGATAATTGATAAATTAGACAAACTTAGGATAAAACCCAAAGTCTTCAAGATGAATTGCATCCGCACATACCAAGAAAAGCTAGGGATAATCTGTGTTTCCCTTGTTACTAACAAACAAAGTATTGAAAAAAGTTTATCTGTTAAAATAGGCAGGTGTGTTGGTTATTGGAGTTCATAAATGGCAGCTGTAAATGTTATCATCTGGTTTGTTAACTTGTTGGCATTGGCTAATGAAAATCAAAGCAAGAGTTAAATGTCCCATGTGGTCTTGGCCTTGCCCAAGACCATCCCAGGATGTGTCCATATAGAGTTCTTTTCAGATGTGACCATCGAATCAGGTGTGCAGAGGGATCTGGGTGTCTTGGTATATGAATGAGGAAAAGTTAGTATGCAGGTACAGCAAGTGATTAGGAAGGCAAATGGCATGTTGTCATTTGTTGCAAGGGGTTATAAAAGTAGGGATGTTTTGCAACAGTTGTACAGGGTGTTGGTGAGATCATATCTAGAGTACTGTGTACAGTTTTGGCTTCCCTATTTAAGCAAGGATATAAATGTGTTAGAAGCAGTTCAGAGAAAGTTCATTCAACTGACACCTGGGGTGGGGGAGGGGGTGTGGGCGGTGTTATCTTACAAGGAAAGGTTAGACAGGCTGGGCCTGTATCCATTTGAGTTTAGAACAGTAAGAAATGATCTTATTGAAACAGACAAGATCCTGAGGGGTAAAAACAAAAAACTGCGGATGCTGGAAATCCAAAACAAAAACAGAAATACCTGGAAAAACTCAGCAGGTCTGGCAGCATCGGCGGAGAAGAGCAAAGTTGACGTTTCGAGTCCTCATGACCCTTCAACAGAACTAAGTAGAAATAGGAAAGGGGTGAAATATAAGCTGGTTTAAGGTGGGGTGGGGGGGATTGTTGGGACAAGCAAGCAGTGATAGGAGGAGATAACCAAAAGATGTCACTGACAAAAGAACAAAGAGGTGTTGAAGGTGGTGATATTATTTAAAAGAATGTGCTAATTAAGAGTGCAGAGCAGGACAAGCAAGGTAGCTCTAGTGGGGGTGGGGTGAAATAAACAATGGGAAACAAGCCAAAATCCACAAACAGGACTGTCCCGGCAGACCGATCGTGTCAGCCTGTTCCTGCCCCACGGAACTCATTTCTCGCTTTCTTGACTCCCTTCTCTCTCCCCTTGTCCAGTCCCTTTCCACCTACATCTGTGATTCCTCTGACACCTTACGTCACATCAACAATTTCCAGTTCCCTGGCCCCAACCGCCTCCTCTTCACCATGGACGTCTAATCCCTCTACACCTCCATCCCCCACCAGGATGGTCTGAGGGCTCTCAGCTTCTTCCTTGAACAGAGGCCCGAACACTACTCCACCACTACTCTCCTCCATCTGGCTGAACTTGTTCTCACACTGAACAATTTCTCCTTTAACTCCTCTCACTTCCTCCAAATAAAAGGTGTGGCTATGGGTACCCGCATGGGCCCCAGCTATGCCTGTCTCTTTATGGGGTATGTGAAACATTCCTTGTTCCAGTCCTACTCCGGCCCCCTCCCACCACTCTTTCTCCGGTACATCGATGATTACTTCGGTGCTGCTTCATGCTCTCGTTGGGACCTGGAAAAATTTATTAATTTTGCTTCCAATCTCCACCCCTCCATCATTTTCACATGGTCCATCTCTGACACTTCCCTTCCCTTCCTTGACCTCTCTGTCTCAATTTCTGGTGATAGACTGTCCACCAATATCCATTACAAGCCTACCGACTCCCACAGCTACCTCAACTACAGCTTCTCACACCCCGCTTCCTGTAAGGACTCCATCCCATTCTCTCAGTTCCTTCGCCTCCGTCGCATCTGTTCTGATGATGCTACCTTCAAAAATAGTTCCTCTGACATGTCCTCCTTCTTCCTTAACCGAGGTTTTCCACCCACGGTCGTTGACAGGGCCCTCAACCGTGTCCGGCCCATCTCCTGCGCATCCGCCCTCATGCCTTCTCCTCCCTCCCAGAAACATGATAGGGTCCCCCTTGTCCTCAGTTATCACCCCACCAGCCTCTGCATTCAAAGGATCATCCTCCGCCATTTCCGCCAACTCCAGCATGATGCCACCACCAAACACATCTTCCCTTCACCCCCCCGGCGGCATTCTGTAGGGATCGTTCCCTCCGTGACACCCTGGTCCACTCCTCCATCACCCCCTACTCCTCAACCCCCACCTACGGCACCTCCCCATGCAAACGCAAAAGATGCAACACCTGCCCCTTCACTTCCTCTCTCCTCACCGTCCAAGGGCCCAAACACTCCTTTCAAGTGAAGCAGCATTTCACTTGCATTTCCCCCAACTTAGTCTACTGCATTCGTTGCTCCCAATGCAGTTTCCTCTACATTGGAGAGACCAAACGCAGACTGGATGACCGCTTTGCAGAACACCTTCGGTCTGTCCGCAAGCATTACCCAAACCTCCCTGTTGCTTGCCATTTTAACACTCCACCCTGCTCTTTTGCCCACATGTCTGTCCTTGGCTTGCTGCATTGTTCCAGTGAAGCTCAACGCAAACTGGAGGAACAGCACCTCATCTTCCGATTAGGCACTTTACAGCCTTCCGGACTGAATATTGAGTTCAACAACTTTAGATCTTGAACTCCCTCCTCCATCCCCACCCCTTTTCCGTTTCTTTCCCCTCCCTTTTGTTTTTTCCAATAATTTATATAGATTTTTCTTTTCCCACCTATTTCCATTATTTTTAAATGTATTCCACCCATTGTTTATTTCACCCCACCCCCACTAGAGCTATCTGTACCTTGCTTGTCCTGCTCTGCACTCTTAATTAGCACATTCTTTTAGATAATATCACCACCTTCAACACCTCTTTGTTCTTTTGTCTGTGACATCTTTTGGTTATCTCCTCCTATCACTGCTTGCTTGTCCCAACAATCCCCCCCACCCCCCCTTAAACCAGTTTATATTTCACCCCTTTCCTGTTTCTACTTAGTTCTGTTGAAGGGTCATGAGGACTCGAAACGTCAACTTTGCTCTTCTCTGCCGATGCTGCCAGACCTGCTGAGTTTTTTCAAGATCCTGAGGGGGCTTGACATAGTGGATGCCGACAGGATGTTTCCCCTTGTTTGAGAGACTGTAACTAGGGGACACAATTTTAAAAATAAGGGGTCTCCCATTTAAGAGATGAGTCAAAATTTTTTTCTCTCTCAGGGTTGTGAATCTTTGGAACTCTCTTCCCCACAGAGCGGTGGAGGCAGGGTCAATGAACATTTTAAGGCAGAGGTAGATAGATTCTTGACTAACAAGGAAGTCAAGGATTAATGGGGGTGGGCAGTTTGTGGAGTTGAGGCCACAATCACATCAGCCATGGTCTTAATGAATGTTGGAGCAGCTCGAGGAGCCAAATGGCCTACCCCTGCTCCTACTTCGTGTGTTCGTATGCCTTCCACATTAACTCATGAAATGATGTCCGGCATGGATATAGCCTTCAAGCCTTCAGGTTAATTGTGTAAATTGCAGTGCTGGAAATAATTGTTGGTGTTAGGGTGATATGGAGCAAAGATTGATGCCAGATCTGGAGAAGGGATGTTAAATGTAGTCAAGGAGGCGATGCATACAAGCAAATCAATGGCATTGACTGGTGCTGGAGAATAGAGATTGAGGTGGTGGCACTCTTCAGTACCTTACTCACCTTAGAGCAGCCTTTTTTGAGGTTAATGAATAGGGTTCTGTGTGAGGCATGCATACCTGGTTGTTCATTGCCCCCTACCACAAGCTCTTCCTTATGACCCCCTTTTTTGCCCCTTCACCGTTTGAACTATGTCCTCATCCTTGATGATTTCAATTTTCATCTCAGCATCCTATACCTTTCAAATTAATTTACTTCCTCAGCCTCTCCCTCTATATAAACTTGCTTGTTCATATCCACATCTGTTCCTTCAATCCATCAGCTCCTATAGTCTCAATCACTGATGAGGCCATTTCTGATCTTTTCCTTGTATCTTTCCCACCCACACCAACCTACCCACCCAGTCACACTACCTTCTTAAGCCTTCTGAAAAGACCTCTTTCTTCAAGTTAGTTACACTGCATGGTCCAGTTCTTCCATTTGCCATGATACATCTTCAACTATTGATTTGCTTCTTCATTGCCATCTTTAATGCCTCAACCCTTGCAAACCCTTCACTATAGCCCATCTCAGTCTTTCCTCTGGAGCTGCACTCACCTTTACACCCTCAAGCCCAAGGAATGAACCTGGCACACAATTGGTTTATCTGTTCATTGCTAGGCCTGGCTTGAGCATATCAAGCTCTACAGCGTACTGCTGTCCTCTGCAAAAAACAGACCTGTTGTTGTGGGATAATCCTGAAAAACAAATGATAACCCTACCCTTTTGCACAATTGCCAAGTGCATCCTTAAATCCCACTCTCCGTCCTCTGCCACCCTTCCGCTCTCATCTCTTACAAGTAGGAGGAGCTAATGGAATTAATCACCTTCCTTTCAGTAGAATTCTAAATGTTTGGACAAAATTTGTTCTAGTCAAAAACTCACTTTATTATATAGTCTAGATTGCATTGCCATTTTGTTCAATATAGTGTGCAATTTACAGCACATGTTATTGGATGGCAGCTGTTGGTAATGATGCTACATTTTCCCATTTGCCTTCCATCCCATCACAGCCTATTTTACCTCTAGCCTTGACTATTCTAATCCTGATTTCCCACATTTTACCCTCTGTAAAATTGAGGTAACCCAAAATGCTGCTGCGCATGTTCTAACTTACACCAAGTCCAACTCACTTATCATTCCTGACCTACAGTGACCTATCCAGTCAAGCTATGTCTAATGTTAAAATTCTCAACATTGGTTTCAAATCTCTCCATGGCCTTATCTGTCCCTATCTCTGTAATTTCCTCCAGCCCTACAATCCTTCCAAAACATCTGCGCTCCTCTAGTTTTGGCCTCTTGAGCATCCTCACTTTTAATCGCTCCACCATTGGTCCATCAATTGTCATGGTCCTAAGCTCTGGAGTTCCCTCTCTATGCCTTTCTACCTTGTTTTCCTCCTTTAAGACACTCCTTAATATCTACCTCTTTGATCTAGCTTTTGGTTATTGATCTAATGCCTTTGTTTGTGACTCAGTGACACATTTTGTTTTATACTGTTGCTGTGAAGTGCTCTGGAACCTTTTTATTACATTAGAAGCGATATATAAATATAAGCTGTTGTTTCACTACTTGTGCACGCGTGCATACTCATACACACTTGTAATTCACCCCACTCATCGTATTCTACATTACACTCATTGTATTCTACATGTGATGAGGAGGGAATGAAAGGCAGTAATCCAGTATCTGGCCTTGAGGTTTTCTTTCATGACTTAGGATGCCCTTTGAACCCTTCATTTGGATTACAACCTTGTAATTCCCTTCGCAATAGTCTACCTTATATGTATGGTTTAATTGTGCAATTTTCTACAACGGAACATCAGATTCCATCCCTTGTGGTATCTGTACTTAAATCCTTCTCTTCCTCATCCGTCCCAAAGCAAACAAATAGCATTTAACTTGCTGTACCCTACAGACACATTTATTCTGCTAATATATTCTGAAAGTGCTTACCACTTAATATGTTTCTATTCTCCTAAGCTCCTTTTTGAAGATGCTCTTTCTAAAAATAAAGACAACTACAAATATTTTTTGGTGTGCACTGGAAATAAAACCAGACCTAAGAAGGGTCGTCAGTCACGATGACTGATTCATGCCTGCTGGAGTACATTTGTCAATTGTTTTATTAATTTACTTGTTATTTTATTAATTTATTTGTTTCCCAAAGGCTGAAAGCTTCAGGTTCTTTACAGATAATTGAAGGGGAATATTGCTGTAGGAAACCAATTGCTGTGCAAAATCCTTCCAATGACTTCTCCCACTCTCTGCTTCCTACGAGCTTTTGTTTTTAACCTGGTAGTACAAAATAATCCAGTATGAAATGCCCACTCTACAACTATTGGCAGTTCGTTTGCAGTGACTAGTGCAATCCCCATGTAGTTTTCATTTCTATGTTCCATTTGGGACCTGCACTTCTCTCTCTTCATTAAGTCAACAGCAAAACAGGACAAGTAATGGTGTAGTTGAGAACAAAGCAAAACCTGTTCAGTCATTTTTAGCTCCCAAACTGTACCAAAACTGAAAACTATGATGAATTCCATTTTTCTTCATGGATGTGTTTCCCAGGGGATATTGGTGAACTAATCACATACTCCGAATGGACTGTGCACCTGCTAATAGCTAAAGATGAGTTGTTTTGGGCAAGAGTATTCCTGACAACTAAAGAATTGGTGGAACATACAGGAAAGATGATAACATATTACATACAAACATAAGAGAGTATCAGCAAATAGGGTGAGAACAAGGAACAATGGTAAAAATGCAAAATGAATGGCTCCTTATCGGAATGCATATAGCATTCAGATACAAGATAGATGAATTCATGGCACAAGTAGAAATAAATGGTTATGATCTGGTAGCCACTACAGAGATATGGTTGCAAGGTGACCAAGGCTGGGAACTGAATATTCAGTGGTACTTGACATTTCGAGAAGATAGTCAGAAAGGAAAAGCAGGTGGGGTGGCTTTGTTACTAAAGGATGAGATCAGTGTAATAGTGAGAAATGATCTTGGCTTGGACGATCAGGATGTTGAAGCAGTTTGGATGGAGGTAAGAAATTGTAAGGGAAAGAAATCTTTGATGGGAGGAGTCTACGGGTCCCCTAACAGTAACAACTGTAGGATAGAGTACAAATCAAGAAATAATGGGGGCTTGTGAGAAAGGTACTGCAATAATCATGGGCAATTTTAATCTTCATACAGGCTTCATACAGAGGATTTGAAAATTACTGCCAGGCCTCCTGATATCTCTTCCCTTGGCTGTTGAGGGAGGCAAGGGAAGAGATATCAGGGGCCCTGGCAGTAATTTTCAAATCCTCTCTGATCACAGATGAGGTGCCAGAGTACAGGAGGACTGCTAATGTTGTCCCATTATTAAAAAAGGGAGGAAGGGATAGACCAGGAAATTACAGGCCAGTCAGCCTAACCTCAGTGGTGGGGAAGTTACTAGAAAGAATTCTGAGGGACAGAATATATTTGCACTTGGAGAGACACGGATTAATCAGGGATGGTCAGCATGGATTTGTTAAGGGAAGGTCAAGTTTGACAAATTTGATTAAATTTTTTGAGGAGGTAACCAGGAGTGTTGCTGAGGGTAATGCATTTGATGTGGTCTATATGGACTTTAGCAAGGCTTTTGATAAGGTCCCTCATGGCAGACTGGTCAAGAAAGTGAGAGCCCATGGGATCCAAGGCAAAGTGGCACATTGGATCCAAAATTGGCTGAGAGGCAGGAAGCAGAGGGTGATGGTATAGGGATGTTTCTGAGACTGGAAGCCTGTTTCCAGTGGGGTTCCGAGGGGCTCGTTGCTGGGGCCCTTGCTGTTTGTGGTGTGCATAAATGATTTGGACTTAAATATAGGGAGTAGGATCAAGAAGTTCGCAGATGACACGAAAATTGGTGTGGTGGTAAAAAGTGAGGAGGATAGCCGTAAACTGCAGGAGGATATCAATGGACTGGTCAGGTGGGCAGAGCAGTGGCAAATGGAATTCAACCCGGAAAAGTGTGAGGTAATGCACTTGGAGAGAGCTAACAAAGCAAGGGATTACACTATGAATGGTAGGACTCTGGAAAGTGTTGAAGATCAGAGGGACCTTGGTGTGCAAATCCACAGATCCCTGAGGGTAGCAGGCCAGATAGGTAAGGTGGTTAAGAAGGCATATGGGTTACTTGCCTTTATTTACCAAGGCATAGAATACAAGAGCAGGGAGATGATGCTGGAACTGTTGGTTAAAATGTTGGTTAGGCCGCAACTGGGGTACTGCAGTTTTGGTCTCCACATTATAGGAAGATGTGATTGCACTGGAAAGGGGGCAGAGGAGATTTACCAGGATGCTGCCTGGCTGGAGTGTCTGAGGTATGAGGAAAGATTGGATAGGCTGGCGTTGTTTTCCTTAAAGCAGCAAAGGTTGAGAGGGGACCTGATAGAGGTGTATAAGATTATGAGGGGCATGGATAAGGTGCATAGGAAGGCACTTTTTCCATTAGTAGAGGGGTCAATAACCAGGAACCATAGTCTTAAGGTAAGAGGGGAGTTGAGGAGAAATATTTTCACCCAGAGGGTGGTGGGAGTCTGGAACTCTGCCTGAAATTGTGGTTGAGTCAGAAACTCTCGTAACATTTAAGAAGTATTTAAATATTCACTTGCGTTGGCATAGCCTCTAGGGCTATGGGCCAAGCGCTGGAAAATGGGATTAGTGTAGTCAGATCTTTGTTGATTGGCATGGACATGATGGGCTGAATGGCCTCCTTCTGTGCTTTAAACGTCTATGAGGCTGGACAAATCAAATTGGCAAAGGTAGCAAGGTCACAGTGTATTTGGGACAGTTTCGAGAATAACACGTTGGGGAACCAACCAGGGAACAGACTATTTTAGATCCTATGGTATGTATTGAGACAGGATTAATTAATGACCTCCTAGTAAAGGATTCCCTGGAGAAGATTGATCATAACATGATAGAATGATAGAATTTCACATTCAGCTTGAAGGTGAGAAACGTGGGTCTGAAACTAGTGCCTTAAACTTAAATAAAGACAATTACAAAGGTACAAAGACAAAGTTGACTAAAATGTACTGGGAAAATAGATTAAAAGCTAAGATGGCAAAATAAGCAGTGGCAGGTATTAAAGGAGATATTTCATAATTCTCAACAGAGATACATCCCATTTAGAAAGAAAGACTCGAGGAGAAGGATGAACCACCCATGGCTAACTAAGGAAGTGAAGGATGGTGTCAAATGGATAGAAATGACATACAATGTTTGCAAAAATTAGTGGTGGGCCCAAAGACTGGAAAAATTTTAGAAACCAGTAAAGGATGTTTTTTTTAAAAAGAGGGAGAAAATAGATTCAGACTAAACTAGCAGGAAATAAAAACAGACAGTAAGAGCTTCTTTAAATATGTAAGAAGGAAGGGAGTTCCGAAACCAGGAAATGGCAGAGACATAGAACTAATATTTTGTATCTGTCTTCATGGTAGAGAAAACTAAAACTTCCCAAGAATAGTGGAAAATGATGGGGAAAAAGGAAGGGAGGAACTTGATAATGATTATTATCACTAGACAAAAAGTACTATGCAAACTTCTGGAACTGAAGGCTGTCAAGTCCCCTGGACCTGATGGCCTGCCTCCAAAGAAGTGGCTACAGAGTTAATGGATGCATCAGTTGTAATATTCCAAAATTCCCTAGATTCTGGAATGGTCCCAACGGATTGGAAAATTGCAAACATAATGTCCTTGTCCTAGAAAAGAGGGAGACAAAAATTAGGAAACTATAGGCCTGTTAGCCTCACGTCTGATATTGGGAAAATGTTGGAATCTATAACTAAGTAAGTCGTAGCAAATAGTCATTTGATAGTTCAGAACTTGAGTATTGCTGAAAAGAGACGTGTCTAAGCTTTTCGTTTTGCACACATCAGGACACTCACAAGAATACCATTATAAGGGGGAAAATAACAATTTATACTGTATATGCTGATTGGCAAGTGGCATTGCCATGGAGAATGCACCACTGATGGTGACTGACAGTTAACTGCCAAGTGGTTTGAAATTTAAACCAGGCAGCTTGACCCTGATTGGTCAAGGCATTGCCCTGAGGAATGAGTCAGCAAATGGCTATCACTTACTTTGTTTAGCTGAAACAGGCGCAATGTATGTACATGTTCTTTCTGTCTGCAAAGAACAGGGCCCTATGTAGTAATATATGTAGTCTCCAGTACACGCAAATGCGCCACATTGCGAGCCTGACTGACAATCTTAAATTTGTTGTCGGCGTAATTCTTAGCACATTGAGGATTATTTAGCAAATGTTGTCCAATCACGGAATCACATCGAATGTTGGACACTGTATTTTGAGGTTTGCAAGCGCAGCTGGTTGAGTATGGTCTGTACCCTGCCCTTCGTGAATAGCGGCTGGGACAAACTGTTTGATACGATCCACCAGTCTTTGGGCCTACTTACCTAGCATCACATTGG
This sequence comes from Cetorhinus maximus, assembly GCF_964194155.1. NCBI lineage: Eukaryota > Metazoa > Chordata > Chondrichthyes > Lamniformes > Cetorhinidae > Cetorhinus > Cetorhinus maximus. The sequence continues at coordinate 136,329,985 of NC_135880.1, forward strand.
CACTGAAATTCATATACAACTCATTTGTGTGATAGGCAGAACATCTTTTTTGGCTTAACGGCAGCATCCAATTAGTGGCGAATACCACTCGTGTTGCTACTGCATAGTAGCAGCGCGAAACAGCAAGCTTTACCTCTTGTTGATTGTCTTGCATTCATCCGGACCAACGCAAGAATGCCAAATTTCAAATGATCAGAACAATTTATACTACAGGAGAAAATGGTGCTGATTAGTTGGAAAGTCGACCCTGGCCGAGGCATTGCCATGGAGAAGGCAACAGCAAACTATAGTCTCCCCAAGCTCCAGTGTGATTCAAAAATGTTGCAAGGCTTAAACATATTCCTTTTGTTTGCAGACAACTTATCCTTGCGTATGAATGTATGTCTATTCTAGCAACTGTAAATGAGCCAAGTTATGAGCTCGACTAATTATCTTAAACTGGTTGTTAGTGTAGCTATTAGCGCATTCGGGATTGTTTAGCAAATGCTGCCCAATTGCGGAATCACATTTAACAATAGACATTTTGTTCTGGGTTTTGCAAGCATGGGTTGGTTCAGTGTGAATTGTAATCTGCCTATCATGAATAGCCAAAGGAACTTGCCATTTGATTTGATCAGCCACTTGTTGAGATGTAAGACATACGTACCAGGCATCACACCGGCACTGAAATTCATACACAATATTGCTCAGTTGTACGATGAGGCAGAATGTGCTTTTTGGACTGACAGCAGTATCCTGTTGGTAGAGAATACCACTTGTGTAGCCACAGGATAGCAGCAGCGTGAAATCTCTTGCTTAACCTGTTGTTCAAATTTTTGAGATACTTGGCCTTTACAGGTTGATATGAGGTAGACCTTACAATGTAAAGTAATGACCTGGATAAAGGACAGAGTGTATTGTAGCCAAGTTTGCTGATGATACAAAGGAAAGAAAGCAAGTTGTGAAGAGGACACAGAGTCTGCAAATGGATATAGATAGGGTAAGTGAGTGGGCAGAAATTTGGCAGATGGAGTATAATGTGAGTAAATTTAAGGTTATCATCCACTTTGGTAGCAAGGATACAAAAGCAGAATGTTTAAATAGAGATTACAGAATGATGCAGCACAGAGCGATTTGGGTGTCCTTGTACATAAAATACAAATAGTAAGCATGAAATTACAGCAAGTAATTAGGAAGGCAAATGGAGCCTTTATTGCAAAGGGAGCCTGGTATTAAAAAGTAGGGAAGTCTTGTTACAACTGTGCAGGGCATTGGTGAGACCAGATTTAAGAGTACTGCGTACAGTTTAATCTCCTTATTTAAGGAGGGATATAATTGCATTGGAGTCATTTGAGAGAAGGTTCACTGGGTTGATTCCTGGAATGAAGGGATTTTCTTATGAGGAAATGTTGAGCTCGTTGGAATGAGAGTTGATCTTATTGAAACAAGTAAGGTTCTGCGGGGACTTGACAGGGTAGATGCTGAGAGGATATTTGTCCTTATGGGGAAATTATAGGATTAGGGGCACAGTTTTAGAAAAAGGGGTTGCTTAGCTCAGATTGCGATAAGGAGGAATCTCTTCTCTGAGGGTTATGAATCTTTGGAATTTTCAACCTCTGCAGCTCTCTGGAGTAGAATCATTAAATATATTCAAGGCTGAGATGGAAATATTCTGGAACAATGGGGGAACCAAGGGTTATGGGGAACAGGCAGGAAAGTGGACTTGAGGCCAAGATCAGATCAACCAGGATCTCAATGAATGGCGGAGCAGGCTTGAAGAGTAGTATGGCTACTTCTATTTCTTATGTTCTCATTCTCTTGTGTGTTTCCAAAAAAAATGTTTTGGAATTCAGCAGCAGAGTTTGTATGATTTAGTTTATTCTGAGCATTACAGAACATGGTTTACATTGAATGAAACACATGTGAAATGTTTGTTTTAATTTTGCTTGCTCATCCACTATACATTTGATGGGAGGGCGTGATAGAAAATTGCAAAAGCAATTTTATGGAAGATCGTTTGCGATATGCTGATTATATAATGTATGTGGAGGCAACAAAAAATTGGATGAAATTTGCTATTTTGATTTGTCGTAAACTTAAGTTGAAATTGACTTTTGAAGTGTTGTATTTCTTATATTGTTATTATTTGTCAGTATTTATGAGAAACGAGTGATGCGCTCAAGGATCTCGTAGCAATTTTCTGGAGTTGGCTGAGGACCTCGAACATTCTTGCATCTCTAACTTTGTTGGTGATTCTCCATCCTGAAATTAACTCAGTCTGGATAGAGATATCGGGCACTCTCTCCTTCCCTAGAACTTTATCTCATGTAGCTGGAACTGCCAAAGTTTTCCTCATGAGTATCCCCTTCCTATATAGATGGAGACATCAGATAATCTTGCCGCCTTCTAGCGGTTTCTTGAGGTCATCTTGTCATTGTGAGCTATATATGCAGATAGGAATGCTGTTTAGCAACATGAGTTTTTTTTGTGAGCTCGAAAAAGGTGAGTTGAAACGTAGGGTCAGCTTTTGCTATGGCAGGGCACCTCATGTTGCCGGCTCTTAATTAGACTTGCTTCAGCTAAAAAAAATTGCCCACAAAGCTGCTGAAAGTGCGAGCTGGTAACGGCACTGCACGAGAAACAGGGTATCTGAGACCTGAATGAGCACGGCAGTCAAAAAGTTATCTCCATAATCAAATGAGATTGAAGGCTTGGGAAATAAACAGCAGAAGGACTGAAAAAGAGGGTGAATAAAAGTGGGATAATTCGATACCAATTCAGATACAGAAAAAGAAATAGAGGGAAAGAACTATTTGATTGACAGAAGGATAAAAAGAGACAGGAAGGAACAGTGTTTTTTAAAAAAAACTTGACATTTTAAAAATCTTCAACAATAATTATTATCCAAAGGAATGAAATATCACACTTGTAATAGTTAATTTTCAGTGCCGGAGGGGTTTATTAATAGTAATTTACAATTATTATGTTGTCAAAGGGGACTTGCGCTTGTAAAGACAACATTTAGCTTTCTGTGATGAGTTCTGTTCATCTCTATGCACAAATTAAGCATCTTCATGACATTCCATGGATGTTAGTGTGAGGCAGAAAGAAAAATACTGTTTTTGCAACTTTGCCTCACAACTTTTCCATATTCGTAACTCCTCACCTGAAGTTGCTGTACTTTTCTGTATAAAGATGAGCATCATTCACCTCGCCATTGCTTTGACAGCAAATTCTGACCCACTATGACACTTTTGCTCCCTTGCTATACCCTTGTGACTTCCAGTGAAATGGTGGGAGTTGCTAGAACTAACTGAGCAAGGAAGCATCACATTTCAATGCCCAACTTCGGAAACACTATTAGATTATTGCCCTGATTTGAAATGCAGCCAGGGAATGATAATGCAGGGAAAATAATTAATAAACAGACTACACTTCTAGATAAAATACTTAGTTGGTTGTTATGTGCTTTTGGGCATCTTGAGATTATGAAAGGAATTATATAAATGTAATTTTTTTTCTCTACTTCCTTGAAAATTTAAACCTAGAAAAGAAATCAAAAATTAGAGTAGCAAGGTGATTTTTTTTTCAGGCAGGTAGCCCAAGCAGTGGAATATAACCTGAAATTCCTTTTAAATTATGATTTGAGAACACTTATGCAGAAAATGTTAATAAATAAGCACTGAATTCTGAAAAATCTTGGGTTCAATTTAAATTTAAATGACTTTTAAAGGAATTTAGACATAGCATGCCCCAGAAAATTTGTCTTTTTGTATTGTCATTTAGTTTTTTTCTAATTGCTCTCACCTCTATTGGATTCTCTGCTTCACTTAGCATTTCATGGGTGGGGTAGTCTGTTTCAACTCCAGTACCAATAACATTCTGGAACTGTCTGCTAGGAAGTGCACAAGAGAGCCGTATGTTGATTTAATCTCGTGTATTTACTGCACATAGAGGAAACGGTTTCCATAGATGGCCTAGCTGAGACGGGAATTTGCATTTTGCCGTAATGTGGTATTCTGATGTGCTAAGTTGTTGCCATTTAAAAAAAATGAATTTTAATAGGTATTAAAAACCAATTGTTAATGAGCACTTTGAAATGCCATGCAAAACTCCTTTTAAAAAAATTCGTAAAGTAATTGGATCTGATATTGGGGTCCACAAGTTTCACACTCACCTGCAAAAATACATCTGTGGGTGTGAGCCATGTCCTTAAAACTGAACTCCTGCTGCTGAAGAAAAGTGATGAAGTTGAAGCCCCCTCCATGGAATCCCCTCCCCTATACTAAATGGAAACCATTTGTAAAGTATATCACAAATATATAGAATACATATTTAAAGTGGCATAAACATTTTCCTTTTTTAATTTGTGTTTTTGAAGGCCTCACTGTTTTGAGAAAGGCACTGTCACAAGGTTGTCCATTAAGTAATCTTCATTTTAAAATTAAATTTGTTTGAATTGGAGATTAATTCATCGTTAGAAATACTATCTTTTTTTAGTGCTCTTAAACTGTTCAATTTGAGTTTAAAATATTGTAGAGTAATGACATAAAAGCCTTTGTTTATTGAATTATATATATGTGTGTGTGTATATATATATATGTATTATATATATAAAACGTATTTAAGGAAAACATTTTTGCATTGCTAAATGTAGCAACAAGAGAAAGGAGTAAAGAATCTTGTCATCAATATTTTAATTACAGCTTTGAAATGCTATGCTATTCTTGGACTCTTGAGCCCATTTGCTGAGCGCCTTAAATGCCAGTTTATATCTTTCAGTTGCCGTCTATTTAACTAACAGAAAGGTCCCTGTGGGATTAGAGGAGGAAACCGTAGCAGATGAATTCATCAACTGTGCAGGTGGTAGATGAAAAGAACTTGATTACCCACAGCAAAAACGTTGACAGAGCATGGTGGCAATGGGTGCCTCCAGTTAAAGTGTGTTTGTCAGAGAATGTATCTTGTGTTGCAGAAGATGCTGCTTCGGAGTCTGTTGCTGGTATCTCCCAATTATTATCTTCACTTTAATATGTGGAATATGTTACTCAGGAGTATTCCTACAAGTAAAAATGAACAAAAAAAATTGTAATAAATACCTTATTTCAAAATGGTTTTGAACCGTTATTTTACACCTGTTGAATTGGCAGTACAAATCTCAAGTTCAAAGCAGGGGCGATTATTAGTGTAACATCAATGGGAAGAGCCCATGAGTTTGCTGTCTCAGATGTATAGAATCACTGGACCACTACGGAAATAGTTGGATCATATGGACAGCCCTGTAGATGCCCAGGGAAATGATTACTGTGGATGGTTAACCTCTCACAACCTCCTTTCTGGTTGAAAGTGGAAACAGACAGTCTGGGTATATAGGGTGGTTGTGAAAATCAGATGAATGGGAGGCACACATATAAGAAATAAATATAAATGAACAGGCTGCCTACATACACTTAGTCCCTTCCAGCAGCTACTATAATAAGCCTACAAAACCAGATACATACAGATGTTTGTTGTGTTTCTAAATGATGCACAAAATGGACCAAAGAACAGGAACTTGACCATAGTGCAAGGATGGCACCACTTTCCTAAAGGAAAAGGCTCATCAGAATTGGGCCAAATTTTGTACTCACATAAATTTGAACCTTTTTTTTCTAAATAAAAATTGAACCATGTCAATTTCAGTGAATTCAGATATAAATTGAAAAAAGAAAAAGCACCTTCCTTCCATTATAGATGCTTAACCACCAGGAAGCACAATCTTTAGGACATAATGCATATCAGTTACTGCGAAGCATGCTGATTTCTGCATTATATCCATTTAAATCAATATCTCCACAAATATTTGTTTATGATCAACGTACTACTACAGATTTTGGCTGAAAGCATTAGTGAAAACAATTAAAAACCCTGAAACAGATGTCTAATCATCATGTTTGAAATGTGAGTTAAACATATTCGCTGCAAAAGTAACGTTCTGTTTAAGTTCTGATGACAGCTGTTCTCACTGAGGGGCTTTTGTCAGGAAGTAAGAGTGTGTTCATAAATAGTCCCTTGTTTGCATGTTGGAAAACTGTTACATTTATACACAATTAACAGGTAACATTTTTGCAGAACTACTATAAATAGAAATTGAATAACAATAATTTCAAAATGCTGTTAATGGTTTTTGAACAACTGTGGAGCCACGACAGTTTGATTTCATTAGACTGTTGCGCACTTTATTTTGCTGAGGGAACTTCAAAACTATAAGATAGTTTAACAATGTAATCTTCCAACTATCTTGCGTTTGGACAGAACGAGGGCACAGACAACTATCAGTGCATAAAAAGTAACAAAACTATCATAATTGTGTTGTGTGCCAGTAACTTCATTGGTATGAGGAGTTAATGTATCCATTATAATGGTGTTACCAACACAGTACCTATGGTAGTGCTGGTTAGGAATTCTGCTCAACTATTTAGTGGGAATGGCGCCTGGAAAAGAATTTATACTCATTCTTAGATTGCAAATTTTCTTTTCTGAACTCACTTGGAATCACAATGAGTTTTGGGCCAAGGTGGCACTAATTCTGAATCCCAAAGGTATCCCACAGGCTATTAAGCTAAGAATTTCCTCTTAAAAATGAAGAAACTTTTTTCAACTCATTGCAAAGGTGCAAGATCTTGTTAGCCACATGGGATAAAAATCCATCCAGTGTCCAGTGCAGTACTTCCCAAACTATTTTCCAACGTGACCCCATTTTACTACTTGAAAACTACGTGACCCCAGACGTCAACAAAAATAAAACAATAATAAAGCAGCATAGTAACATTGGTACATGATTATTAAAGTTTGTGCATTATAGATCAACATACAATATATAGTATAAATATGAAAATCTGTGTTTTAAAGTACTTTGTAAAAGTGTTATTATATCATGTACTTTTGTAATCTGATGCAGTTGACTCACCTTCCCTCTAATTCTTATGGGACAGTACAATGGAAATTTCAGAAAACAAAATGATGCTTCATATTGCAAGGAAGCAGCAATTACATATTTCAACAACAGCCATTCTCTTTTGGTATTGATGATCCCACATTCTGGATGTACACAATTTCGTAACCTAGTCAAGCAGGCGTCGCTATGATGCCACTGACTGCATCTGCACACGTGCAAGAAGTGCTCCCATTAGTATTGCAATGTCAGTAGATGTAGCCATATGAAAATAGGGCCCCAATTGCCAGTCCAACCACGTACATTACCGTTCAGGGTACCTGGATACCCTAATAACATGAAGGTCCAGCTAGTGGTGACTTACACAAGGAAACATCACAAATGAAATTCTTTGGCTGCTCCCAAAGTCAGCACCTACACGCCCCCCCTCCTCTTGCATGACGCCATTCAAGTGGGGGAAGTGAAAATGATTTTGGTAGTGATAGGGGACCGTAGAGTCAGAGGAATAGATACTGTTCCCTGACGCCATGACCGAGCACTCTGAAGACTGTGTTGCCTGCCTTGTGGCAGAGTTAAGGATGCTTCCTTGGGGCTGGAGACGAACTTGGAGGGGAAGGATCCAGATGTCGTGGCCCACGTGGGAACCAAGGACATAGGTAGTGCCAGGGATGATGTTCTGCTGAAAGAGTTTGAGGATAGAGTCGAAATTAAAATGCAGAACATCAAAAGTAATCATATTTGGGTTGTTACCTTGTCAGAGGGTCAAACGGATTAGAGAATTAAATGCATAGTTCAAAGAGTGGTGTGGGTAGGAGGGATTTTGATTCATGGGGCACTGGCATCAGTACTCTGGGAAGAGGGTGCTCCATTTAAACAGAGCTGGGACCAGTATCATGACCAACCATATGATTCGGGCTCTGGACAGAGCTTTGAGCTAACGGGGAGGGGAGAGTGAAGGGACATTTAGAAATCCAAAGAGAGAACTCAAGGCAACTAAACAGTGTAGCAATGTGGGTAAGGAAGGGACAGCAAGTTTACCAGTAATTGTGCATCATCGAGTAAGGTCCAAGAAAGGAATAGTAGTAAAAAAAAATGAAATTAAAGGATATTATCTGAGTGTGCGAAGCATCCACAATAAGATAAATGAACTTGTGGCACAAGTAGAAGTAAATGGCTTAGATTTAACCACCATTACCCAGAGACATGGGGTTGGATTTTACGACCGTAAATTGGGTGGGCCACCTTCCCGTGTGAAAGTAAAATAGGATGTGATGATGTTGGGTCACCAATAAAAAATAAAGACAAATTCAAAGAGTAGGGACCTTTAAATTTGTAGCTGTGACTGACTTCCTATTTGCATAACCCCTCTGCCGCATGGCATCCTGATTTAGACTCCCAGTTGGGCATCGAGCCCCACTTTGCACTGCTAATTGGCTGCCTTCCTGCCAAACTGCCACCGATTGGCCGTCCGACGCTTGATTTGATGAGCTGCAATGGTGGGCAGATCATTTAGTTTCTGTTCCGTTTCCCTCACGCTGCCAAAGTCCAGCCCACGGTTACAAGGTCACCAAGATTGGGAAGTAAATATTCTGGGGTACACATATTTTGGAACGACTGACAGATTGGCAAAGGAGGAGGAGTTAGCCCTGATAGGAAAGGATCACACAGGGACATTACTGAAAAGGATCTGCGCTCAGAAGATCAAGAAGTAGAATTTGTATGAATGGAGATTAGGAAGAGTCGGAAATGTTGGTGGGTGTAGTTTATAGCCCCCAAAAATAGTTATACTGTTGGACAGAGCTTTAAACAAGAAATTATTGGAGCTTGTAACAAAGGCAATGTAATAATTGTGGGGGCTTTAATATTCATATAGATTAGGACAATCAAATTGGAAAGGATGGTCTAGAAAATGAGTTTGTAGAATGTTTTTGTGATAGTTTTCTGGAACAATACATTGTGGAACCGACTAGGGAAAAAATTATTTTAGCTCTAGTATTATGTAATGAGGGAGGGTTAATTAATAATGTCACAGTAAAAGATCTGGGAAATAGTAATCATGATGCAATTGAATTCCATGTTAAGTTTGAAAGTGACATACTCCAGTCCCAAATAAAAATCTTCAATTTAAACAAAGCCAATTACTTATACATGAGAGGAGAACTAGCCAAGGTTGATGGGGTAAATAGACTAAAAGGTGTGGCAGTAAATAAACAGTGGGAAACATTTAAAGAAGCACTTCAAAATGTTCAACAAAAATACATTTCATCAAAAACAAAATCAGCAACAAAGACCCATCATGGCTCATTCAGGAAGGTTAGGACAGGTTTAGAGGGGATGTGAGGAAGAATTTTTTCACCCAGAGGGCAGTGGGAATCTGGAGCTCACTGCCTGAAAAGATGGTAGAGGCAGAAACCCTCATAACAAGAAGTATTTGGATGTGCACTTGCGATGCCATGGCATACAAGGCTATGGGCCTAGTGCTGGAAAATGAGATTAAAATAGTTAGGTACTTGTTTGACTGGCGCAGACTCGATGGGCCGAAGGGCCTTTTTCTGTGCTGTAGACCTCTATGACTATTAGATTAAAAGAAGAGGGGTATGATGTTACAAAGAACAGTGGCAAGTCTGAGGATTGGGAGTGTTTTAGAAACCATCAGTGGACCACTTAAAAGTTGATAAAAAGGGAGAAAAAAGAATATGAGAGGGGTCATCTGCCACATGGGTGACATCCTGATCTACCACATGATACAAGAGTGAGAGCAGTGTTGCAACGCTTGGAAGAAGCAGGGATAACTCTCAACAATAAGTGTGAGTTCCAACAACGACCCATTACATTTCTACGACACATTGTTCACACATCAGGCATTAGGGCTGATGCCAAAAAGACCAAGGCAATCAAAGATTTTCCTCCACCCTGCAACATTAAAGAACTTTAGTGCTTCAAGGGGATGGTCAATCAGGTAGGGAAGTTCCTCCCTAATCTGGCATATGTGAATGAACCACTATGACAGTTGCTCAGGCAAGCCCAAGCATGGTGTTAGGGACAACATCAAAAAAATTTGTTCCAGAATATAAAGGAGATGCTCATTTCACCAGACATATTGGCGTACTATGACCTGGAAATGCCCACAATAGTTATTGTGGATCATCAGTAACTGGACTAGGAACAGTACTCCTGTCAAATCCAGAAAGATGAAACATGCAGGCCAGTATATTATGCATCTTGGTCACTGACTGAAACGGAACAAAGATGCGCTGTAATTGAGAAAAAAGGCATTGGAAACCACATAGGCCTGTGAGAAGCTTGTAGACTACATTTTAGGCTCCCAGTTTATCATCGAGACAGACCACAAGCCGTTGGTCACCTTATTAAATATAAAAGAGCTAGCAAAGATGCCACCTAGAGACAGAGATTTCAGGTGAGATTCATGAGGTTTGGCGCCACGACCGAATATGTACAAGGTAAACAGCAAACAACAGCAGATGCATTGTCACGCATTCCTGTTGAGCAGACTGAACAGGAGGACATAAATCTTGTCGAAAAGGTAGATTCATGTACCTCATTGACTACAAAATTCCTACCAGCAACAATACCGAGGCAGAATGAGATCGGTCAAGCACAAAAAGCAGATGAAGAACATGCTAAAATTAGAGAATGCTGCCAAAATGGGTGGCCAGAATATATTCCAAATAATATCATTCTGAAACAATACTTCACATCTCAGTATCATGGATGACTTGATAATTTATGATGGGAGTCCTCAGACATGAGATCTCCAAAGAATACACCTGGGACACCTAGGCATTACAAAGTGTTGTGTTAGAATGCAATATTCAGTTTGGTGATCAGGGATCTCAAAATCACTAGAAGAAATCATTTCTAGCTGCATCACCTGTGCAATCCATCGCCAAGAGCAAAAATAACTGCTGATGGTATCCTCATTTGTCAGAATGAATCTTTTTGAGCTCAAGAGGTGAACATTCCTCATAGTTGTTGACTATTATCCCAGGTGGATTGAGATTATATGTCTTCAAGGTACAACCTTGGAAGCAGCCATTAATTCACTAAAGAGAATTTTTGCCACACATGGCATTCCAGATCTTGTCATTTCAGACAATGGTCCACATCTTGTGAATGAAGGATTCAAGAAATTTACAGAAGACTAAGAACTAGTTGACCCAGGTATCCAAAAGCAAATGGGAGAGGTGGAAGAGGAGTAAGGATGATAAAAGCTTTGCTGAAAAAGAATGATGATATCAATTTAGCACTGTTGAATTACCGTTCCATGCCAATTCAGAATGGTTTGACTCCATCAGAATTTCTGATGGGAAGATTATGGGCTAAACTTCATGTTCTTCCACATGCGCTCATGCAATGTCTAAAAGCAACTAATATGGAGAAAGTAAAGGAGAAGGGGCAGGCAGAGGCATGGTGGTATTGTCACAAGGCTAGTAATCCAGATGCCCGGGGTAATGCTCTGGGGACCCGGGTTCAAATCCCAACATCTGCTATGGTGGGATTTGAATTTAATCAGTAAAAAAGAAAAGTCTAATGATGACCATGAAACCATTGTCGATTGTCGTAAAAACCCATCTGATTTGCTAATGTGCTTTAGGGATCCTTAGATGTGAAATGATCTAGCAAGTCACTCAGTTGTATCAAACTGCTAGAAAGTCAATAAGGAAAGAAAACGGAGGGACCACCCAGCATCAGCCTTAACACCAGGAAACAGACAATGGCAAACTGTCGACCCTGCAAAGTCCTTCTTACTAACAATTTGGGTCTTGGTTTGACAGATAATGTCCCAGACACCACCATCACCATCCCTGGGTATGCCCTGTCCCACCGACAGGGCAGACCCAGCAGAGATGGTGTCACAGTGGTATACAATTGGGAGGAGTTCTGGGAATCCTCAACATCATCTCTGGACCCCATGAAGTCTCATGGCATCAAGTCAAACAAACATGGGCAAGGAAACCTCCTGCTGATTACCATATATCTCCTCCTCCTCCCCCCCCCCCAACACACACACACACACACACACACAATTGATGATTCAGTGCCCCTCTATTCAACACCACTTGGAGGAAGCACTGAGAGTGGCAAGGGCGCAGAATATACTCAGGGTGTGGAATTTAAACATTCATCAACAGGAGTGGCGCAGTAGCACCACTACTGGCCGAGATGACCGAGTCCTAAAGGATGCAGACTGGGCCTGCGGAAGTTGGTGAGGGAACCAACAAGAGGGAAAAACATACTTGATCTCATCCTCACCAACCTGCCTGCTGCAAATGCATCTGTCTATGACGGTATCGGTAGGAATGACCACTGCATATCCTTGTGGAGACCAAGTCCTGTCTTCACATTGAGGATATCCTCCATTGTGTTGTGTGGCACTACCACCATGCTAAATGGGATAGATGTTGAACAGATCTAGCAACTCAAGACTGGGCAACCGCGAGGTGCTGTGGGTCTTCAACAGCAGCAGAATTGTATTCAACCACAAATTTCATGGCCTCGCATATCCCCCACTCCATCATTACCACCAAGCCAGGGTATCAACTCTGGTCCAATGAAGAGTACAAGAGGGCATGCCTGGAGCAGCATCAGGCATACCTAAAAATGAGGTGTCAACCTGGTGAAGCTACAACAGAGACACAGCTAAGCAATTCCACAACCAACGAATCAGACCTAAGCTCTGCAGTCCTGTCGCTTCCAATCATGAATGATGGTGGACAATTAGACAACTCACTGGAGGAGGAGGCTTCACAAACACCCCCATTCTCGATGATGGGGGAGCCCAGCAGATCAGTACAAAAGATAAGGTTGAAGTATCTGCAACCATCTTCAGCCAGAAATGCCAAATGAATGATCCATCTCGGCCTCCTCCGGATATCCCTAGCATCACAGATGCCAGCCTTCAGCCAATTCAATACACTCTACGTAATATCAAGAAACAGCTGCAAAGGCAATGGGCCATGGCAATATTCTGGCAATAGTGCTGAAGACTTGTGCTCCAGATCTTGCCGTGCCACTAGCCAAGCTGTTCCAATACAGCTACAACACTGGCATCTATCCAGCAATGTGGGAAAATTGGCCAGGTATGTCCTGTACACTAAAGCAGGACAAATCCAACCCAGCCAATTACCACTCCATTAATATACTCTCAATCATCAGTAGAGTGATGTAAGGAGTCATCAACAGTGCTATCAACCAACACTTACTTAGCAATAACCTGCTCACCTACATTCAGTTTGGGTTCTGCCAGGGTAAATCAGTTCCTGACCTTATTATTGCCTTGGCTTAAACATGGACAAGAGAGCTAAACTCCAGAGGTGAGGTGAGAATGACTGCCCCTGACATGAAGGTAGCATTTGACTGAGAGTGGCATCAAGGAGCCCTAGCAAAACTGGAGTCAATGGGAATCGGGGGGGAAAACTCTCTACTGGTTGGAATCATACCTAGCACAAAGGAAGATGGTTGTGGTTGTTGGAGGTCAATCATCTCAGTTCCAGGACATCGCTGCAGGCATTTCTCAGGGTAGTGTCCTAGGCCCAACTATCTTCAGCTGCTCCATCAATGACCTCCCTTCCATCATAAGGTCAGAAATGGAGATGGTCGTTGCTGAATGTGCAGTGTTCACCATTTGTGATGACTCAGATAGTGAAGCAGTCCATGTCCAAATGCAGCAAGATCTGGACAACATCCAGGCTTGGGCTGACAAGTGGCAAGTAAAATTTGGGCCATGGAAGTGCCAGGCAATGACCATCTCCAACAAGAGAGAATCTTATCAACGCCCCTTGACATTCAGTGACATTACTGTCACTGAAACCCCCATTGTCAACATCCTGGGGGTTATAATTGACCAAAAGCTGAACCGGACTAGCCATATAAATACTGTGGCTACAAGAGCAGGTCAAAGGCTAGGAATCCTGAGGTGAGTAACTCACTTCCTGACTCCCCAAAGTCTGTTCATCTTCTACAAGACACAAGTCAGGAGTGTGATGTAATACTCTCCACTTGCCTGGATGAGTGCAGCTCCAACAACACTCTGGGAGCTTGATACCACCCAGGACAAAGCAGCCTGCTTGATTATCACCCCATCCACAAACATTCACCCCATCCATCACCGACACATAATGGCAGCAGTATGTACCATCTACAAGATACACTGCAGGAACTCACCAAGGCTGCTTAGACAGCACCTTCCAAACCCACAACCACTACCATCTAGAAGGACAAGGGCAGCAGACACATGGGAACACCACCACTTAGAAGTTCCCCTCCAAGCCCTCACCATCTTGAGTTGGAAATATATCGCCGTTCCTTCACTGTCGCTGGGTCAAAATCCTGGAACTCCCTCCCTAATAGCACTTTGGGTGTACCTATGCCACATGGACTGCAGCAGTTCAAGAAAGCAGCTCACCACCACCTTCTCAAGGGCGACTAGTGATGGGCAATAAATTCTGGCCTAGCCAGTGATGCTCACATCCCATGAATTAATAAAAGAGGATGCATATTGTGCACATCAGACCAGAAACTACAATGAATGCTATTGAGTGCATGATTTACCAGAACTCCAACCAGGTGTATCAGTCTGGAGACCAGAATCAGGGAGGCCAAGTACTGACAAATACACAAAGTCTGAGGTCTTGTCTTGTAGAGATTGAGAGTAGGATAGTGAGAAGAAATGGAAGCACACTTAGTCTTTTATAGACATCAGTGGAATGGACCCATATGATCTAGGAGATAGCATGAACAGAGAGCCAATAGTCTCTGAAGATTCATGTACTACTCTACGGAGTTCAAGAGAGAACATGGAGAACTTGAATCCTATATAGTCTGAGAGAGAGAGATGAGAACAAAGTGGGGGAGATTGGTGAAACAACCACAACGCTTATCTCTGTGAACCAAAGATGAAAGCAGAGGCCTTGGGGCAGATGTAGGAGAATGTGATATTGTCCAGATAGTATTTATTGGAGTCAGACACTTGGCGATAGATGTAGTGTAAAGGGTTACTTTAAATATGTAAATATATAGTCTACATAATCAGATCACATGACAATGGAGCATGGAGACAGAGAGTTCTATGTAGAGCCTCGTGCTAAGTCTATATTGTACATTTATTGTTCAATAAAAGGCAAAATTTACCAACAACCTTGCTTCCATTCCAGCATTATCTGTAAATCCAAACTCTCGATTACCCTACAACAGATCCACAATGATGATAACAAATTAAATGCAAAGATTTGTGTGGGAGAAATGGGTTTCGATTCATGAGGCACTGGCCTGGTGAAAGTGTGAGCTGTACTGTTGGGACGGTCTTTACCTGAACCAGTGTTCAGGTGAGTCGTATAACTAGGGCAGTAGAGAAGGCTTTAAATTAAATAGTGGGGGCAAGGGGTCAATGAGGGAAGGTGTGATAAATTATAGGGAGAGGACAAGACGAAAGAGCAAGGTAGTAGTAAATCAGATCAGAGCATGGTAGGATGGGACAGAGCGTACAAACTTAAGAGTGCGCCAGCAGATAAGGCTAAAGGTTGCAAAAATAGCATAAAGACAGAACTAAAGGCTGTACATCTGAATGTGCATAACACTCGTAACAAAACTGATGAATTATCAGCTCAAGTTGAAGTCTGTATGTATGTTCTGAAGGCCATTACAGCGTCATGACTGCAAGATGACAAAGGCTGGGGCCTGAATGTTCAAGGGTACGTGACATTTTGGAATGACAGGAAGCTAGGGAAAGGTGGTAGGGTAGCTCTGTTAATTCAGAATGACATTTGTACAGTAGTGAAAGATGACCTTAGTTCTAAAGATCAAGATGTAGAATCACTTTGGGTAGAGATGAGAAATAATAAGCATAAGTCACTTGTGGGAGTATAGATTCCCTAACAGTATCTACTCTGTAGGGCGGGGTATACAAGAAGATAAAATGGAGCTTGGGCAAAAGGTATGGCGATGATCATAGGTGATTTTAATCTACATGTAGATTGGATGAATCAGATTGGCAAAGGTAGCCTGGAAGATGAGTTCATAGAGTACTTTCAGGACAGTTTCTTAGAGTAGCATGTTTTAGAGCTAACCAAAGAGCAGGCTATTCCTGACCTAGTGATATGCAATGAGAATTACAGCTTTAAGAAGGGCACCTAGAAAATCTTAATGTAATCATGTAGAGTCAATGTGGTTTTGTGAAAGGGAAATCGTGTTTGACTAATTTATTAGAGTTCTTTGAGGAAGTAACCAGCATCATGAATAAAGGGAAACCTGTAGATGTTGGATTTCCAGAAGGCATTTGATCAAAGGTTACTACACAAAAAAAGAGCTCATAGTGTAGGGGGTAACATATTAGCAAGCGTAGAGGATTGGTTAGCTAACAGGAAATGGAAAGTGGGTATAAATAAGTCATATTTGGGCAATTTTGCCCTACGTTCCTGATGTCTGACTGATAGAGATTGCGAGTAGGTGTTTGACAGTAGGTGTGGCAAATTGAGCATGGAGGAGCTTAGCGGTGTAATTGCTAGTATGTCATTTGAAGATGAACTCACTTACCTTGACAACTCCAATGAGATCATTAAATTTCTTCCTGCACTACATCCATGCTCTTGGAGCAACACTCCTGGCATTGACCTCTGAGACATAGGAACAGGATTAGGCCATTTATTCTCTCAAGCCAGTTCTGGCATTCAGTGAGATAATGGCTGATTGCGACCTAACCTTTGCCACATATCCCTTAATACCTTTGGCTAACGAAAATATATTGATCTCAGTTTTAAAATTAACGATTGATCTAGCATCAATTGTCATTCATGGAATCGAGTTCCGAACTTCTTCTACCCTTTGCATGGAGAAATGTTTCCTAATTTCAATCCTGAATGATGTGGCTTTAATTTTTTGGCTTTGCCCCCTGGTCTTAGACTTTCCAACCAGTGGAAATAGTTTCTCCCAGTCCACCCTGTCTGCCTGGTGGACCTCCTACCCCTCTCTGACAAGAGGACATCTCTCCTCCTTCCCACCTCTTCTACCAAGACCTCCAGTGCAGTGTCTGAAAACCTTGGTGCACACTCTTTTGCATGTTCAACAATTGCTCAAAGTACGAGAGCACAGATTCAAATGACTCCCCCCGCCCCCCGCACTGCATCTGTCCTCTTTAAGTCAGCCTGCCTTTAAAACAACATAGTAGCTACTTAAGTAGCCAGCAATGCAAAGCACAGGAGTGGGTTAATTTCATACCACAATCCACATGCCTGTTTTCAGTGATTAGCTAATTTCTCCCACAGTATTTCCAACTTGGGAAGTGATGTTGCAACCTTATTTATTAAGGACCATTGTGATTTGACATATAAAACTACATTTAATGGCTTCAGTTTTGAAAGGTAGACTTATAGGATTATATAATGAAGTGATCCCAGTTTCTTTAGTTGTAGGTTGCGATTGTATTGGATGTAGTGTAGCTTATTCTCAGGAAGCACAGTCATATGCTCCTGGCCCAGTTTCACTATCTGTTCTGGAATCCTCAACATTGATTTTTTTTCTTCTCTTTCTGGATCCTGATCTCACATCATAAGTCATGCTGGTGGACAAGAGAGGCTACGCTTGGAATTTTCAGTATAAGACTGGAAGCTTGTAAGTGGAGAGCAGGGGATTGGGGTTGGAGAAACCAGGTGGGTGCACTTTCCCAGAACAAGCTATAATATCATCCATTGCAATAGCAGGGCACAGGTCACCAATTTTGAGGGAGGGCAGTAAGACCACAGAGGCTGAAAACTGGATATGAATAGAGAGACAGAGTCTTGAACATATTGTGATCGTTTGCTTGCTAATATGTTCAGTATACTAATTTAAATGTAATTATGTATATAGTTGTGTCATGACTGGAAGTGGTGCAGTCATGTGATGTAGCAGACATCTTAGTTTGCACAGTGAGCAGCACATGTAGCAGCCTCACTAAAGATCTGTGTTCAACTTCTATGCCTACTTCCAGCTTTATTTTCATTAGTCTAGAAAGGGATAATGCAACAGAACAGAGCCAGGATTAAGAGACAAGGAGGAGAGAAGGAGACTGTGCTAGAATAGGTGACAACTTTGCATTGCTGTATTGCGCCACTTTCTCCAATGTTTGTTTGAGTGACGCAGCTGGTTCAGGGCCTGTAAGGATTGTAAAGGGTGTACAGTAATTTTAGTAATAGTGCTTTTGTTATCTAGATGGTGCAGAGAAATGTATGCGTGAATAATGTGGGTGATTGTCATGATAAAGTCATGATGGCATTACCTGCTTGGTATAATAAATTTATTTTAAATGTCATTTTAGAAATCAAACACATTTTTTGACAAATGCTTTCTTTGTAATTCTTGTTCATTTTGGTTTTGCTGCTATTTTTCTGTCAGCCCAGTAAATTGGAACTTTTGCTTATCATTGATAACCACATAATGAGTTACTTACCTCAAGATTCGAAATAAAAGCCCTATGCTAAAATTTTAAGACGGTAACTGTTTAAATTGATGATTTTTTTTGTTTTTAACATTTTTTACTTTGGACCCTACAGTGGTGAGAGATTTTACTAAGGTCTATGTATATTGATTTGTAATTTCTTAAAGAAAATCTCTTTTGGCAAAGGATGCTGAGTAAATAAATCCCAAAATTAGAAAATAAAGCCACTCTGATTGTCACCCTCACAAAAATGACTTGTGAAACTAAGTGCTTATAATAATGACACTACTGCACAGTTTATTAACTAGATGAAAGGGATTTTGGTGTAGCTTTATCCACAATATCTGCATTCTACTACACAAGTGAACCTCAACGAAACTTTATCATGTGTGATATTATCTTTTTGTTAATATTATCTTGGATAACATTTGCAGTTAAAATAGGATTTCCAATACTTCAGTATTTCTGTACGTTAAACACTTTAAATCCACTTATACTTCATGAATGTGTATTTTCTTTCAGTCTTTAAGAATTAGATGTGCTTTTCTTTTTCGGAGTTGGCACATTTTTCAAAATTGGGATATTCAGAACAATTTTTGGAGAGATTCTTTTCAAGCCTGCCTTTTTCTAAGGACCATTGGTCTTGTTTCCATTGGTAAAGATTCAGTTTCTGGGCTACAGTTTGCATGTCTACTGTATCCTCATTCCTTTTCATAACCATTGCAACTTGTGTTCTCAGATCATGACTTATTTTTCACACTTTATTTTCTTGCCAATTTCTCTGAGAATACAAATTCCAGATATGATATTTTGACGAATATAGTTCTTTTATACGTTTCATGCTGGATCAGTGTGAACTAATCTAACTCTGGATTGATGCTAGGAGGTTATGTGTAGGTCCGAAACCAGGGCCAAACTGGACTCAAAGTGAAGCACTGGTGGCAGTCTCAGTCTGCCGCATTCCAGAGTCAGATCAGACCCTGATTTCACTGTACAATTTCTTAACTTTGTGCAAAGCAGATCTGATTCATACACATTTTACAATTACTGTGTAGCTGCAACTGCGAGTGGCATATTTGATTTAATCCACAAATATAAGTTTCACAGTGTGTCATTTGGTTACTTGTTGGATGATACTTTGTTAGATTGTGATCTGTTTTATACATGTAACGTTGCACCATTAGTTGGACAACAGTTTCTCTCTCACACATTCATTCTTGTAGCTATAAGTTCAAAGATATGAATCTCCCTACTTTTCAAAGCCTCAGTATGTCACTCCTTTTATTCTCTCCTATTATGATATTATCCTGGATCAAAGCGTGAGATGAAACCTGGCATTGCATATCTGCTATACATTGCTTTAACCAAGAACAATTGCCATGGTCTAAAAATGACTCCATTTAAAAAAGAATACAAGTACCTCTAGAATCCACTACTTTGAATAATAAGAATGAGTGGGGGGGGTGGGAGAGACTAGAATAAAAAAGCCATTTGGGAGTTATCAAACCTACTCCATTGTTCAGCATGGCAGCCTTTGACCTTGAATGTATAAAGCAAAATTACAGAAAATATTCATGCCCATGCCTTCATTAATCAAAAACAAAACATTCTGAAAGTACTTAGCAGTTCAGGCAGCATTAATGGACAGAGGAAGAAGGCTTCAGATGATTCTGATTAAAGGTCATCAGTTTGAACTGTTAACTCTGTTCCCCTGTTCACAGATGCTGCCTGACCTGCTGAATATTTTCAGCAATTTCTGTTTTAATTTCAGAGTTCCAGAATCTATTATTTTGCTTTTGTCCTCCATGCACCCTGACTGGGTTTTCTCTGCAGACATTTTCTCTTTTCTCTCTACACCAAGAAACACAGGAACTATTGTGGAGTATGTTTGCACTGCATAAGAGAAAGTGCAATTGTTAAATATCATAAGATAAAATGGGCACATCATTCATGTGATCTGTTACAGCTTGTGGCTGTTGGTTACCTTTTTCTCATTCCAATCATACAACATATAAACTGCCTTCATCCTTACAGAACCATCTAGACCAACAGACTTTATGTGCTCTGTATGAAATAGAATTTGGATTGGGCTATTGGGGATATAAGCAGATTTTAGAGGTTCTTAGGATGATATTAGATCATTGAGATCATGGTGAAATCTAAATCCTTTATTTGGAACACTTAGTAATGTGATAAAATCAAAGTGTTGGAAAAACTGAACAGGACTGTCAGCATCTGCGGAGAGAGAGAAACAGAGTTAACGTTTTGAGGCTGTATGCCTCTTCAGAACTCCTCAGTTCATATTGGACTCGAAACATTAACTCTGTTTCTCTCTCCACAGATGCTGTCAGACCTGCTGAGCTTTCCTAGCACTTCCTGTTTTTACTTAAATGTACTTTTCCTCAACTGTTGTATATTTACTACAATCACAATCCTTAGAGTCAAGTGCAATCTGACAGCATAGTATGAGGGAACAGGAAGTTGTTTGAATATTGCTGTAATGTTTTGCTCTTAAGTTCCAGCATTTTAAATGCCAAGGTGGTTGGGAGTATGTTGATTTTATTTTCTCAGTAAAGTGTTTTTGGCTGAAATAATTTTATTTATAATCTTGCAAATTTGCCAAGTTTAAATTTTACAAATGGATTTATAACAAAACTTTTAGTCCAATCTTTAAATGGAGATCGTTAAATGGACGAAAGCAAATTACTGCGGATGCTGGAGGTCTGAAATAAAAACAGTAAATTCTGGAAAAACTCAGGCCTGACAGCATCTGTGGAGAGAGAAACAGAGTTAACGTTGCAAGTCTGTATGACCCTTCTTCAGAGCTAAAGAGAAGTAGAAATGTGATGAAATTTATACCGTTTAAAGGGGGCAAAGCAGGTGAAGCTGGATAGAAGGCCAGTGATAGGTGGGGGCTAAGGAGAGATTGACAAAGATGTCATGGACAAAAAGACAGAGGGAGTGTTAATGGTAGTGGTAAGGGCTAAAGGTGCTGATAGTGGCATAAAGGAAAGAAAGCAGAATGTGATAATAGCAGAACAATATGGAATAAGTAACAGATGGCCCTTTTGGGGGTAGGGTGGGTGGAGGGGACAGTGGTTGGGGGAAAAAGGATGGAAAAGGGGATTTAAAAAGGGGATAAAACGGGAATAAAACAATGAATAAAAATGAAAATAAGCGGATAAAAAATTTAAAAAATTTTTTTAAAAGGGGGATAAGATAGAGGAGAGAGTTCATGGTCTGAAGTTGTTGAACTCAATGTTAAGTCCAGAAGGTTGTAAAGTGCCTAATTGGAAGATGAAGTGCTGTTCCCCCAGTTTGCGCTGGGCTTCACTGGAACATTGCAGCAGGCCAAGGACAGGCATGTGGGCATGAGAGCAGGATGTTGTGTTGAAATGGCAAGCGACAGGAAGGTCTGGGTCATGCTTGCAGACAGACTGAAGGCATTCCACAGAACAGTCGCCCAGTCTGCGTTTGGTCTCCCCAGTGTAGAGGAGACTGCGTTGGGAGCAGTGAACGCAATAGACCAAATTGAAGGAGGTGCAAGTGAAGCACTGCTTCACCTGAAAGGAATGTTTGGGTCCTTGGACGGTGAGGAGGGAGAAGGTAAAGGGGCAGGAGTTGCACCTTCTGCAATTGCATGGGCAGGTGCCGTGGGAAGGGGATGAAGTGGTGGGAGTGATAGAGTAGTGGACCAGGGTGTCCCGGAGGGAAGGGTCCCTACGGACTGCTGAGGAGAAGATATGTATGGTGGTGGCATCATGCTGGAGTTGGCAGAAATGGTGGAGGACAAGGACAAGGAGGACCCTATCATGGTTCTGGGAGGGAAGGGAAGGTGTTGAGGGTAGAGGCGCGGGAGATGGGTCGGACATGGTTGAGGGCCATGCCAACCACAGTGGATGGGAAACCTCGGTTAAGGAAGAAGGAAGACATGTCAGACATTTCTACTTCTCTCTAGCTCTGAAGAAGGGTCATACAGATTTGAAACGTTAACTGTTTCTCTCTCCACAGATGCTGTCAGGCCTGCTGAGTTTTTCCAGCATTTTCTGTTTTTATTTCATTAAATGGACATTGTACCTTGTGACAAGTTGACTATAAAAGACACAGGGTTGTTCAACATTTTAATTACTTTGTTAATCAACATTTGCTTCCTGGTCTATGCTGAGTTAGCTGCTCTCACTCAGGCTGTAGGGTCATTGTAGTTAGCCTCAATACCACAAATTAGGGACAGGATATTTGGCCATGCCACGCGTTGCTTTTTGCCATCCAATGACCCTTGCTGGAAATATGCTTGTGTGAACTTTGTTTGTTTGAGGACAAGCTCAATTGTGATGTTCCTCCCATAAATAATTTGCTGAGACGGGCAGAATGGCCTCGAGGGTATTGGATAGGTGCTAGCACCTGTGAAACTCGATTCAAATAAGGAGTCAGTACCTTGAGGAGGAGGAGATGGTAAAAGAGGAACAGGAACAGCTATTAGATTTGAGGCTAATCTATAACTAAATTCTGTTTATTTACCTTTGATCCGTTTCTCTCAATACCCTCACTTCATAAAAATCTGTCAACCTCTTGAAATTTCTAATTGATTCAGGATCCATATCCTTTGGGTGAGAGATTTCAGATTTACACTACCTGTTGTGTGAAAAGATGTTTCCAGAGTGGGATGCTTTCTTGAGAATTATTCGGCATCAAAAGTTTTTTTTTTTTGTTTTCTCCCAGCCTCTCAAACTCATCATCTGAGCTTAAGTAAGCCAAAAAAGTATAGAGCTTTAATGAAGAGCATTCAATGGGACTATGAAAGAAAATTACACAAATGTGAAGCCAGGTAATTGGCAACATCAGTGGCTAGTTGAATCCATGACCTCAACTACTGCACTGTAATGGTTCTCTAACTTTTTCATCTGTGGACCATTTAGGCAGGACAAAACCTCCCCGCAGACCACCCATCTGTCTGTCTTCATTTGCTTTCACTTGACACTGCAAAATAAAAGCAATAGAATTAACGGGAACTTATGGAAACTATGAATATTTTGCTGCATTTTCACTATTAAATGTAATAAATTTATGTGCATTAATTTTTTATTAAACATAAGTAATTTTTAAATTTGTAGAACAAAAATATAGATTTTCATATAAACAACACTGAAAGAGAACATGTTTGTTTGAAACATTCCAAAATGCGTTGTTACACCATTACAATAATCTCCTTGAATATTGCTGAGAAACAAAATGTAGTCGAAGGTTTTCGTCTTGCACTCATTAGGCAGGTGCAAGAATGCCAAGTTTCAAAGGGAGTAACGATTTATACTGTATGAGAAAAGGCGCTGATCAGTTGGCAAGTCAACTAAGGTCGAGGCATTGCTGTGGTCATGTACCAGGGAACTGTTTTCCCTAAGCTTTTGCTTAATTCAAAAAAGTCGCAATGTCTGGATGTGTTCCATTTCCCTGCAAAGGATAGATTCCTATATTTGAATATATGTAGCTCCTAGCAAGTGTAAGTGAGCCAGATTGCTAATCTTCCTGTGAGAAACCAATGCTTACCTTGCATCTGAATTAATCAAACAAAATCAACAGTTACATAAATCTTGCTTATAAAATGACATTGTTATTGTTTGTGCATATGACAACTTGTGCCACATTGAAGCCACTCTGGTTGTGTGACGTCATGCAAGTGGTGGGGAATGAGGGTTCTGGCCTGTTCTCTCATATGACGTTGGCTGTGGTATTGCATGTCATTGACTTGCATTTTGGACCAGCCCACAGACCACCCAGAGCACCGTCGTGGGCTACCAGTGGTCTGTGGAACACAATTTGAGAACCACTGCTGTAATGATAGGCTTCCAATGCCAGACCTACGTTTGTTTATTGTGCACTATAATAGCTTAAAGTTGTGTCGTGTGGACAGCTATTTATTCATTTTTAAAAAAAAATTCTGATTGTGTAAAAGGCGTTTAATAGTGTAGAGGTGGACATATAAAATGGTACACAGACTACTGTGGTAAATCTAAGGCTTTCTTTGTTAGACTGCAATAGATTTGATACAACTAAGGGGAGATCCCGCATTTTCAAAACTGCTGATAGTACTATATTAAAGCAGTGTTTTCCTTGTTTCCTGGCTGTGCAATCATAATTTTGAGAATATACAAGTGTGCCATATGGGCACCTGTTCAGCCAGACTAACTAAATGGCACTTACAGGGGTGATTCTTCAGCCCGGTACTCCCAGTGGGAAGTGATAGTCACAGGAAGTGCATGTCAGGAATCCATGGCCACACAGCCTATAAATTTTAGATATGAGAGTGCTCGGAAAATCTGCCCAATTATATTCCTAGTTTAGCAGAAATACTACTGAATTATGAGATACAATGCATCAGGTTAGAGTATCCTGAATATTTAGTTTTGTACTTGGCTGAGATGTCACAATGCCTCATGGCAGTATAATCTGAAACTACTGGGATGTGATATAAATACTTATATTAAAAAAATCAGTCTCAGGCTATGGGTGCCGCCAGTGAGGGTTGTATTTATTGCCCTTGAGAAAGTGATGGTGGGCTGCTGCAGCCTGTGAGGTGAACGTAATCCCACACTGTTGTGACAGGGAATTTCAGGAATTTGATCTAGTGATTAAGAAATAACAGTGGGCAGAAATTTTTGCTTGGTGGGCGGGCACACGCCCAACCCGCTCGAGCGTGAAATGATGCGCCCCGACGTCAATGCGCAGTCGCATGGTAGTTCGGTTGGCAGGCGTGTGCCGGAGTCAGCAGCGCACCCACCAACAATTAAAACGCCTGTTAAGGCCATTAAATAATCAACGAAGCTAAATTCTTTGCCTCCCGTCCAACCTAACGATTGGCAGGCAGTGGAAAAGGCCAAGCGACCTTTGCATTTTTTTGGAAACCTCATCCATGGGTGGGATAAGGTTTCCAAAAGCAAATAAGAATAAAATAAAAATTTTACAATTAAGTTAATAACATGCCCCTGCTCATGTGACAAAGTCACCCTTGGCCTGCTCGCCCTCCCCCCACCCCCTGCACAGGCAGTGCTGAGTGCTGCCGCTCGCATTTCACGTGGGGCAGGCTTAATTGGCCCGCCAGCATGAAATTGCGGTGCAGTGCTGTTCACTGGGCGGTGGGTGGCTTTCCGACTGCCCCGCCGAGCCTGCCCAACAAGGGCAAAATTCTGCCCAGTGATTCATGTCCAAGGTGGAATGGTGTGTGACTTGGGAGGAAAACTTGGAAGTGATTGTTTCCATGCATTGCTACCCTTGTCCTTCTAGGTGGTCTCGTGGATGCTGTTGAAAATACCAGGGTGAGCTGCTGCAGTGCATTCTGAAGATAGTAATATGCACTGCAGCCACGATTCTCCAGTGGCGGAATGAGTGGATGCTTGAGCTGGTGGATGAGGTGTTGATCAAAAGCAGACTACTTTGTTGAGGTTGAGCTTCTTGAGTGTTGTTGCAGCTGCACCTATCCAGGCAGTTGGAGAATATTCCATCACACTTCTGACTTGTGCATAATAAGTGTTGGAGAGGCTTTAAGGAGTCGAGAGGTGAGCCTCTCTCCACAGAATACCTAGCTTCTGACCTGCTGTAGTAGCGACAGCATTTATATGGCTGGTCCAGTTATGATTGTGATCAACGATGACTGCAGGATGTTAATAATAGGGGATTTGTTGATGGTATACCATTAAATGTCGAGGGGAGGTAGCTAGGCTTTCTGTTGTTGAAGATGGCCATTGTCTGGCAGTTATGTAGTATGAATATTATTTGACCAATAATGCATAAAGCTGTGGACAAACCAACAAAAATTTCAAAAGTTCTTCAAAGAAAGTGGTGAAACAGTTATCAGATAGAATGACTTATATTGTTGAAAAGTTTCCAAATACAGTTGAATAATGCTGGATTGCCTTGGAACTAGTCAGTGCACCCTTGTTCCTTAGCAACAGGTTGAACCCTCCTGCAGTACTGTACCACTGGTAAGTACTGGCCTATAGAATTAAGTCACTTCTGAGATTAACCACCCCAAGAACACAGAACCACGAGTAGGCCATTCAGCCTATCACAGCCTATTCAGCCTTCGGCCTGTCCGCAAGCATGACCCAGACCTTCCTGTCGCTTGCTATTTCAACACACCATCCTGCCCTCATGCCCATGTGTCCGTCCTTGGCTTGCTGCAATGTTCTATTGAAGCCCAATGCAAACTGGAGGAACAGCACCTCATCTTCCGACTAGGCATTTTGCAGCCTTCTGGACTTAACATTGAGTTCAATAACTTCAGACCATGAACTCTCTCCTCCATCCTCACCCCTTTTTTTACCCCCTTTCTTCAATATTCATTTTCATTTTTTAATTTTTATTTTTTATCCACTTATTTTTACTTTTATTTATTTTCATTTTTATTTATTGTTTTATCCCCACCTTTTATCCTATTTTCAATCTTTTTCCCCACCACAGTCCCCTCCCCCTTCCCCACCCCCACAAGGGCCATCTGTCACTTGTTCATGATGTTCTTTCCAGAGTGCTTACCCTTGTCTTGCTATTATCACATTCTGCTTTCTGACCTTAACGCCACCATCAGCACCTCCTTTAGCCAGTACCACTACCATTAACACAGCTTTGTCCTTTCGTTCATATCTTTGGCAATCTCTCTTTTGCCTCCACCTATCACTTGCCTTCTATCCAGTTTCACCTGCTGCACCCCCCTTAAACAGTATAAATTTCATCACATTTTTACTTCTCTTTAGCTCTGAAGAAGAGTCATACAGACTCCAAACATTAACTGTGTTTTACTCTCCACAGATGCTGTTAGACCTGCTGAGTTTTTCCAGCATTTTCTGTTTTTGTTTCAGATTTCCAGCACCCGCAGTATTTTGCTTTTGTCTTTCTGTCAGATCACGGGTGATTTGTATCTAAGCTCTATTTACCCACCTTTGCCCCATATTCTCTCATGACCTTACTTCATAAAAATGTGCTATCTCGGTATTGAAAGTTTCAATTGTCCCAGCATTTGGTCTCTTGGAGAGAGTTCCAAGTTTTAAAAAAAAAGCACCTTCCTGATTTCCGTCCTGTCTGCTGTACCTCTAATTTTAAGATTGTGTCTCATTCTGAATTCACTCACCAGAAGGTATAACTCTGTATTTACCATGTTGAATTATTTTACCACTTTAATTATCTGTTAGACTCAAAGCTAGCCAAGCTTATGCAGCCTGGTCTTGTCATTTAACCCATTAAACCCTGGCATCATTCAGGTAAATCTGTGCTGAGACCCCTCCAAAGTCAATATATCTTTCCTTGGGTGCCCAAAACAGAATGCAATACTCCATAGAAACATAGAAAATGTATGATGCAGAAGGAAACCATTCAGCCTATTGTGTCTGTGTTGGCAGAAAAAGAGCGATATAGCTTAATTTTACTTTCTAGCCCTGTAGGCTACAGCATTTCAAGTGCATATCCAAGTAATGTTTAGTTGCAATGAGAGCTATGTCTCTACCACCCTTCCAGATAATGAGCTCCAGACCCATACCACCCTCTGGATGAAAAGATTTCTTCCCGACACACCTCCAAACCTACCTATTGCTTTGAATCTATGCCTTATGGTTATTGATCTCTCTGCTATACACTCTAGGTTCCTCATAATTTTGTACGCTGAAATTAAACCTCCCCTCAGCCTACTCTATTCCAAAGATAACATTGACAAGCTATCCAATCTTTGCTAATAGCTAAAATTCTCCATTCCAGGCACCACCCTCCTAAATCTTAATAAAAGATGATGAAAATCTGAAACAAAAACAGAAAATGCTGGAAAAACTCAGCAGGTATGACAGCATCTGTGGAGAGAGAAACAGAGTTGACGTTTGGAGACTGTATGACTCTTCAGAGCATATCTCTGACTCTGAAGAAGAGTCATATGGACTCAAAACGTCAAATCTGTTTCTCTCTCCACAGATGCTGTCAGACCTGCTGAGATTTTCCAGCATTTTCTGTTTTTGTCCCTCATTAGTCTTCTCTGCACCCTCTCTAGTGTGAACACATCCTGTAATGTGGCGACCAGAACTGTACACAGTAGTCTAGCTATGGACTAACAAATATTTTACACATTTATAGCATAATTCTCTTATATCCTATGCCTTGATTAATAAGGAATGCATCCCGCATGCCATCATAATAATTTTCATACCTGTCATTTTACCTTCAGGGATCTGTGGACATGCACTCCAGAGTCCCTCTGTTTATCTACACTTCTCAGTATCCTACCATTTATTGTATATCCCTTGCCATGTTTCCCCTCCACAAATGCGTTCCCTCAGATTTCTCTTAATTTATAACCTTTCTGCCCACCTACCAGTCCATTTATTTCCTCCTACAATCTTCATCTACCTTCCTTGCTGTCAACCACAAGACTAATTTTTGCATCACCTTCGGACTTCTTATTTATGTCCCCTACTTTTAAGTCTAAATCATTGATATATAGCATGAAAAACAAGGGTCTTAGCACTGAGCCCAATGGAACCCCACTGGAAATGGCCTTGCAATCAAGGAGACACCCTCAACAATTACCTTTTGGTGCCTGCCACTGAGCCAATTTTGGATTCAACTTACCACTTTTCCTTGAATCCCATTAGTTTTTACTTTTCTGGTGAGTCTGACGTAGAGGGCCTTGTCAAAAAATCTTGATAAAATCCATGTAGACTACATCAAGTTCACTACCCTCATTGAACTTCTTGAGAATGTAACAAGAGTCAATCAAGCTAGTCAGACACTACCTCCTCATATCAAACCCATGTTGACGATCCTTGATTAATCTGTGCCTTTTTAAATGGTGATTTATACTGCTCCTCAGAAGTTTTTCTGATAATTTGTCAACCAGTGATGTTAGTTAGGCTGACTGTCCAGTAGTTGCTAGGTCTATCCCTTCCTCTTCTGCTGTAGATGGTCTTGTAAAGATGGAGGCAGTTTATAAGTTACAAGACTGGAATAAGATAAAGAAGGTAAACTATAACAGCCACCAGCTGTGCTGAATCAAATGGACAGTGGGCCCATAATAATCTTATATTTGAGTGTTGCTGAAAAATCAAACAATTCAACAAAAAATGCCTCTTTTTTTCAGCAATGCCCAAGTACTACCCTGTACTACCAAACAACTAATCTTGTATTTAATGATTGTGCTTTCTTCGTATAAAGTGTATGTGCACTGCACTGAATACAATAGTCTCTTTGTTTCTGGGGGTGGAGAGAAAAGAGATGATGCCTACAGAGAGAAACCAGTCAAGGTGGAATAATGGAGGACAAAAGCAAAATAAAGCAAAAGATGCTGGAAATATGAAATGAAAACAGAAGTAGCTTGAAATACTCAGCAGGTCAGGCAGCATCTGTGGACAGAGAAACAGACTTAATGTTCTGATGAAAGGTCATCAACCAGAAATATAAACTGTTTCTCTGTCCACAGATCCTGCCTAACCTGCTGATTATTTCCAGCATTTTCTGTTTTTTTTTTATCCTTGCAAAGATGTTGACTCCGGTTCTGTTGAGATGCAACCTGTCTGGTTTACACAGGTCCCACCTCCCCGAGGAATTTAAGGCTCTTCCTCCTGCACTATCTCTCCAGCCACGCATTCATCTGCACTATATTCCTGTTTCTGTACTAACTAGTGAGCGCCACCAGGAATAATCTGCAGGTTACTTCCTTTGAGGCCCTGCTTTTTAATTTCTTCCATAGCTCCCTAAAACCTGCCTGCAGGACCTCATAACTATTTCTGTCTATGTCACTGGTACTGATATGGACCATGACCTCTGGCTGTTCCCTAGCGCGCCCCCCCCCCCCCCCCAACCCCTCAGACAGGTCCTGATGCTGCTTTATTCCACATTCCATTAGCGTTTTTGATTGCTTTTTATACCTCTCCACCAGCTTTTAATGATTTTCGTATATGGACTACCAACTTTCTTTCCTTCTCCACAAATTCTGGTTTCTGGTTGCTCACCATTTAGAAAATACTCCAGTTCCTTAGATCTCACCTCCAGAATAATGGAAAATGACTCAATTTATTAACGATTCCATGATGTAAATTCAATAGACATTGAGTATCCATTGAATATTATAAGGAGCAAAACCCGGATTTCCACTATATCTGTTGAGACAAATGCAACCCGAGTGGTTTCCTGGACTAGCATGTATTGAATTTCCTGATGTCTGCAGGGAAAACATCCTTCTCAAATAACACCACTGACTGACAGCTATCAAAGCACTCCCATTGACACAAGACCTTAAAAAAACCCCACGCATTCATCTGAAATTCTGTAGCCCATACTGGAACACACTCCACACCCTACAAACTGATGGCAGCCCCACCTCTTGATGGCGCACCTCCTGGTTGGCTGCAAACATCACCAACCGCAACCTGGTAATGGACCCAAGTGAAGTCCCAGGTTTCAACCTTCCGTGGAAAATCTGGGCAACCCCCAACTGCTTGAGAAGGCCAGGGAAGATGAGGCCACTTGCTCCACAAGTGAAACATGAGGAATCGCTCAAATTGTGACTGGCCATCCAAGGCAGACCATTGCCCATATACTGAACTTTTGCTCTGAGATCTCCATTCCTGGTGGCATCATAATCATTCACGCTGTATCAGCTGAAGCCATTGACTGGATTGTTAATCTCAACATCGAACTATAACTGCTTTCCTAGCTATACGAATAAAAAATACATTTCCACTAATGACTTCTTTTGTCATGACATACAGAACAAATTATTGCATAAAGAAATTGGAATTTTAAATGCCTGGAACAAATTAGAAAATTTAATATGATGAATGATGAGCATCATTCCAAAAAGTTAAAACTGCAGAGATTTAACAGTTGGCATTTTGTTAAAAATACAAAATTATAAATAGTTGCTACCATGTGATATGTTTATGGTCCAGGTGGCTGCTGTAGTCCTAAGGGAACTAATGTCCTGGAAAGAGCCTCTTATCTTTCAAGAACTGGTTGCTGTAAATGGACATCACAACAAGATGCACATGGGATTTTGGTTTCACTTCCTTTAAAACTGAGAAAGGGGAAGTTGTTTTTGAAAAGTACAGAAATGCATACCATGTAGATATGCAGTTACTTAATTATTTAAGGCTAACTTTATTTGAAATGACATTTCCTAAAGATAAGTTATTGTTGATCACATTGGGGTTAATGCTGAAGTATTAATGAACATCACTAACTTTTTCTATGGCTTTATTTTGATGATTGCTATAAATATCTTCCCATGACTATTTATAACATGTTTATTTTCGATGAGAAGATCTAATTTTACTCACTGCACCTCAAAAGCAAGAGAATTTACATTTATACAGTAACTGATCACATTCCCAGTGCATTCCAAATTCCTTTTCAACTAATAGATTTTTCAGATTTATTCTCAAAATGTGGGCATTGCTGGCAAGGCTGGTGTTATTGTCCTACCCTAGTTGTACTGATGTGATAAACTCATTGTTTAGCTAGGCCACTTAAGAGGGCAGTTATAAGTTAAACATATTTTTGTGGGACTGGACCCACAAATTGTGAATTTCAAATTGCTGCATGAAGTTTTGAATGTAGTCATTAATCTGTTGCGGCTAGTTTTGTGGAACAAGGCCAACCATGTGAATAGGGTGGATTCCTCAGCACTGGTAATTCCTGGATATTGCATAACTTCTACTTACAGCAGTTCTGTAGTATAAAGGGGGTATGAATATTATGCACCAGAGATTTATTATTGGTAGAATAATATTGGCCTTAATGTACATGTGATCAAGTTAGCAGTGTGCATCAACAGTTGGAAATGGAGTTAACTGAAGTTGTCTTGCAATTGTTTCCTGCAATTATGTTTGGACCAATGTAAAGTAGGATTATTTGCAGTTTGTTATATGATTTTAAAGTTCTTTAAATCAACACTACAACTGTATAGTATCTGTTACTCTGATGCAGAGTGGCTGAAGAGAGTTCACTCTTCTATTAATATTAGTCAAGTATACAACAACTTCATGTTATAGTTTTGATTTTTTTCAGACCAGTCTCCATTTTTCATGAATACTGGTAAGGAAAGGGCTTGCATTTACTTATATGTTATATAGAATTTATAACACAGAAATGGGTTTGTACAGCACCATATCCTTGAGATGTCCCAAAGTTCTTCAAACAGTGGATGACTTTTGAAATGCTGTCATTGGTGTGATGTAGACAGCTACAACAATCAATTTGCACCTAAATAAGATATCACAAACAGAAAATCGCATCTGACAAAGAGCACCTCCAACAATGCAGCACCCTCTACACAATGGAGTATCAGCCTAGAGCATGTGCTCAAGTCATAGTGAGGCTTTAATTCACACAATTTGACTCAAAGGTGAGACTGCAGTGCTGATACCACACCTCAGTCTGCAAAAATGGAAATCTGCCACGTTTCAGTTGTCAAGATTCTTAGTCTTCTGCTTCACTTTTCCTCTCTACTCCCTTACTGTTCTGTTCCAGAAAGCCAGTTGGTAAAGGATAGAACTTGAGCCAAACTGGAGCAAATACACCTTTATATTTATCTATAGAGCTACATGTTACAAGCATATACTTTCTAACCCAACACCCACAGTTTTAGTCTGTATCTATTTATAGGGTTTAAGTGAATTCCCAGCAAATGCACACCATTAGCATAAAATTAAATACATTATAACGTCTCCAGTCCAGAAATCTCTTGTTTGGAAATACCAGTTGTCCGGAAATGATTTGAGCAGACCCAAACAATTCAAGACATCATTTTAGTACAGTAATTTGGGAGTGGAAACATGGGAGATACAGTATTTGAATAAGTCAAACTTTTTTTATTACTGCCTTATAATGTTTTATCACTGTTTTATGCTTCAGGTAAATATTTATATCTATGGTGTTTTCTGATTCACACACTTGTGGTTGGGCTGTTGAACATCATTCTATAATCTAGAAAATTCCAAATTCCAGAAATGACTTTTCCCAAGCATTCTGGACTAGAGAGGTTACAGTGTACAATTAATATAGAATTAACATTCATTTTCCTTTTTCTTGCTCTTTTACCTGAAAATCGTAAAAAAGTTGTCTATGCTGCTTTAGTACAGAGCCTGTCTTTATAGCAACAGGTTGTAAATATTGAACAAGAGTCTCTATATTGGGATTTAAATAGGAGATGGCATCTGATGGTGACTTGGCAGATAGTAAGCTGAAGACCTTCACTTCTTTTTCCCTATTCCTTTCTGCGCCTGGATAAACGTTGTGTTTTGAAGGTTAGCTAAGGGGACATGAGAGAGGTTTTTTTGTGTGCTCATGGGATGGGAGCGCTGCTGATAAAGCCAGAATTTATTGCCCATTTCTAATTGCCTTTGAACTGATGCAGTCCATGTGGTGTAGGTACATCCTCACAACTGTAAGGCAGGGAGTTCCAGGATTGTAATCCAACAACAGTGAAGGAACGGTGATATAGTTCCAAGCCAGGATGGTATGTGACTTGGAGGTGAACTTGCAGGTGGTGGTGTTCCCATGCATCTGCTGCCATTGTTTTTCTAAGCAGCAGAGGTTTAGAAGATGCTGTCAAAGGAGTCTTGGCAAGTTGCTGCAGTGCATCACTACAGCCACAGTGCGCCAGTGGTGGAAGGAGTGAATGTTTAAGGTGGTGGTTGGGAATACCGTTCAAGCAGGCTGCTTTGCCCAGGATGGTATTTAGCTTCTTGAGTGCTGTTGGAGCTGCACTCATCGAGGTAAGTGGAGAGTACGCCCATACACCTCACATGTTCCTTGCAGATGGTGGACAGGCTTTGGGGAGTCAGGAGGTGAGTTGCTCACTGTAGAATTACCAGCCTCTGATCTGCTTTTGTAGCCACATTTATATCGTAGGCCTAAAGTTTCTGGCCAATGGTGACCCTCAGGATGTTGATGTCATTGAACATCAGTGGGAGGTGGTTAGATTCTCTCTTATTGGAGATAGTTATTGCTTGACACTTGTGCTGCGCGACTTATCAGCCCATGCCTGAATGTCATCCAGGTCTTGCTACATGTAGTGCCTGAGAGGTTGTGAATAGTACTGCACATGGCAATCATCAACAAATGTTCCCATTTCTAACCTTATGATGGAAGGAAGATCACAGATGAAGCAGCTGAAGATGGCTGGGCCTAGGACACAACCCTGAGGAACTCCAGCATTGATGCCTTGGTACTGTGGTGATATTCATTGAATGGGCAGATATAATTTATGAATGATGCAGTGCTTTGATGAAGTGAAATCTAAACTGTATCAAACTGCGGCCTTTCTGTTCAACCATATAAAAGCTAGATATAAATATTTCCAGTAGAAACTATATTGGTGCATAAATTGTGAACAAGTTCTGCTGCCAGCAAAACCAGCTCATCTACTCCCTGTGCCTTCTGTTCTTTACGCCAGTTCCATGAAATATAGTCACATTTTATATAATCTCATATACACTTTAGCTCCCTGGAGAATTTATCAGTTTTCATAGATGAGCTCCAGAAATCAGTGGGTAAATTACTAATTTCATGATAGTATTTCTACAGTAAACTGAAGCCACAATGTTAAATTATAATATGCCTTTCACATTGATGTGTCTTTATTTTAAAAAGATTGTATATTTGTTGGAAAATGTGTGACAATTATGCCTGCGGAGGGAAATATAGTACAAAGATAAATACAGGCAGGTACATTGTGCATCAGTAGTACAAAAGCAAAATACTGCAGATGCTGGAAATCTGAAATAAGAACCAAAAAAAGCTGGAAAAACTCAGCATGTCAGGCAGCATCTGTGGAGAGAAACAGGAGAGAAACATCGTCCCATAGCAATGATCTTTCATCAGAACTGAAGAGAGACTGAAATATTAAGAGTTTTTAAGCAGTGGAAGTGGGGCAGGAAGAAAAAGGGAGAAGGTCTATGATAGATTGGACGGTGGGGAGATGAAATAACAAAAGATTTCAAGATGCAACAGCCAAAGAAAGTGGTAATGGATATAGTAAAGAAACAAAGGTGGTGTCCAAATGAGGTATGAATTATTACATAAAATCCATCTGCATGCAACATGAAAGGATAAAGAAAGAAACAAGATGAAAAACAAACTAGCAAAACAAAAAAAATACATGGAACAAGATGGAGACAGAAGTTATGATCTAAAGTTGGTGAGCTCTATGTTGAGTCCAGAAGGCTATAGAGTACAGAATCAAAAGTTAAGGTGCTGTTTCACGAGCTTGCATTGAGCTTCACTGGAACACCGTAGCAGGCTGTGGACAAAACGGTCAGCATGGGGAGAATTAAAACGACAAGCACATGAAGCTCATGGTCGTGCTTGCAGACTAAACATAGGTGTTCTGCAAAGCGGTCACCCAGTATGTGTGTGGTCTCCCCATTGTTGAGAAGACCACATTGTGAGCAGTAAGTACAGTATTGAAAGAAATACAAGTAAATCTCTGTTTCATTTGGAAGGAGTTTTTGGTGCCTTGGACAGTGAAGAAGGGTGAAACAGCAGGTATTGCATTTCCTACGCTTGCTCAACAAGGTGCTGTAGGGAAGGGATGGAGTGTTAGGGGCGACTGAGGAGTGGACTAAGGTGTCGCAGAGGGAACAGTCCCTACAAAATGCTGAAAGGGGAGGCGGGGAGATGTGTTTAGTGGTTGCATCACGCTGGAGCTGGCGGAAATGGTGGAAGATGATTCATTGAATATGGAGGCTGGTGGGGTGGAAGGTGAGGGCAAGGGAAACCCTATCATGGTTCTGGGAGGGAGGGGAAAGGGTGAGAGCAGAGGCACATGAAATGGATTGGACACATTGGAGGGCCCCGTCAACCACGCTGGGTGGGAATCCTCGGTTGAGAAAAAAGGAAGACAATATTGGAAGCGCTGGTGTGGAAGGTTGCATCATCGGAACAAATGCAACAGAGACACAGTCATTCCAGGATGAGGATGTGTAGTTGAGGTAGCTATGGGAGTCCATGAGCCTGTAGTGAACATTAACAGCCTATATCCAGAAATTATTTCAGTCCTACTCAGGCACCCTCCCTCATCTCTTTTTCTGGTACATCGTTGAATATCAGTGCCACCTCCTGTTTTTGTCATGAGCTGGAAAATTTCATTGACGACTTTGTTTCCAATTTCCACCCTTCCCTCTCCTTCACCTAGTCCATCCCTGACATTTCCAGTCCTTATCTCGACTTTTCTGTCTCCAATTACCACCCTGCCCTCCCCTTTCAGCATTCTGTAGGAATTGTGCCCTCTGCGACAGCTAGTCCGCTCCTCAATCACCCTTAACTCCCCCTCCCTTCCCTACAGCACCTTTCCGTGCAAGCATAGGAAATGCAACACCTGCCCTTTCACCTCCTCCCTTTTCACTGTCCAAGACTGTAAGCATTCCTTCCAAGTGAAACAGTGATTTACTTGCACTTCTTTCAATTTAGTATATTGTAATCACTGCTCATGATGTGGTCTCCTCTACGTTGGGGAGACCAGACACAGACTGTGTGACTGCTTTGCGGAACACCGTTGTTCAGTCCGCAAGCACAGCCCGAGGTTCCAGTTGCTTGTTATTTTAATTCTCCCCATGCTTGTTCCCATGCTGACCTTTCTGTCCATGGCCTTCTGCACTGTTCCAGTGAACCTCAATGCAAGCTTGAGGAATAGCACTTTACCTTTCGCCTTGGCACTTTACAACCTTCTGGACTCAACATAGAGTTCCACAACCTTAGATCATAACTTCTGCCTCCATCTTGTTCTGTGTTTATTTTTCCCTTTTTTTGTTTTTGCTCGTTTGGTCTTCATCTTGTTTCATCCTTAATCCTTTCATGTTGCATTCAGATAGTTTTAATGTAGTAATTCATGCCTCATTTGGACACCATCTTTGTTTCTTTACTATTATCCATTACCACTTTCTTTGCCGTAGCATCACAAAACATTTTGCTATTTAATCTCCCCTGGCCTCCACCCTATCAAGACCTTCTCCTTTGTTCTTCCTGCACCTCCCTGCTTACACTGGCTTAAAAACTTTTATATTTCTCTTCAGTTCTGATGAAAGGTCATTGCTAACTCTGTTTCTCTCCACAGATGCTGCGTGACCTGCTGAGTTTTTGCAGCATTTTTTTGTTCTAATTGCATTGTGCATCAGAATGGATTGGGATCAACTAGCACTTTGAAAAACTCAAAATATAAGTATGCAGATATTCTCATCTTCAATACAAAAGAAATTATTTAAAATATTTGTAAAGCATACTCCTGGTGTCTGCAGTCTGGAATACATCACCTATATTGACAGCAAGTAGATGCTACCCACACAGCAAATAGGTCAACTTATTATGACTATTGGCTATAATGACTTAGGGGTGTATATGTGCTTGTGTTTGTGTATCGCTTCTGTTTCTCTCTCGCTATACATTTTTGAATTCATTAATGGGATATGAACATCACTGGCATGACCAGCATTTAGTGCCCATCCCTAATTATTCTTGAGAAGGTGGTGGTGAGCCGGCTTCCTGAACTGCTGCAGTCTGTGTGGTGAAGGTGCATCCACATTGCAGTTGGAAGGGAGTTCCTGGATTTTGATCCATGCTGATGAAAGAACGGAGATATATTTCCAAGTCAAGAGGATATGTGATGTGGAGGAGAATTTGCAGGTGGTAGTATTTACATGCACCTGCTACTCTTGTCCATCTGGGCAGTAGAGGTTGTGGGTTTGGATGGCACCAAAGTCTAATTTTGGGAAAATAAAATGGTCTAACTGTTTTTGAAGTTGCTGCAACAGATATGCACCTTAGTATTTGAAAAAGATTTATAATGCAAGGATGAATCTTATGAACACTTGCTCTGCTTAATAACACTGAAGAAAGAAGGGCCTAGTGCTCTCGGGTACTGCAGAGGAACGGCATCATAAAATAACTGCCAATTACCCCTGATCTGCGCCTTATGGTATTTGGAACTGGAATTGATCCAATTATACTGAAGAAATCAAAGAATTGTATCATTTTTCTGTTCTTCAGAGTTAAAATTAGCAGTGACAGGGAAGGAATAGCATTCCATTTTTGTATTCTATACACGTGTAAAGTAGTTCCGGGCAAAGAATAAGCACAAAATAAATCGAGGGCATACTATGAAGTCTCACAGTATATGACTGAATTGTTCAACATCAGATGCATTCTTGGTCAGCCCACTCAGGAGTGACCTCTAGTGGCAAATAAATCATAATTGTATCCCACAAATTTTTATAAAATATTTTGTTCACTAAATCTTTAAGCTAGAAAGGCGTCCTTCAAATATAACTTTAGTGTTGTACTAGATTTTGTTTCTGTCATACTCATTTAGGGATGCTTTATGTCAAAATGCCCTACTAAGAGATGAGGATTTATTTTTTCTATCCTTTAATTGACTTCCAGGCTGGCATTTCCATCTTTTTTTATAT
Organism: Cetorhinus maximus; assembly: GCF_964194155.1. Classification (NCBI taxonomy): domain Eukaryota; kingdom Metazoa; phylum Chordata; class Chondrichthyes; order Lamniformes; family Cetorhinidae; genus Cetorhinus; species Cetorhinus maximus. Next base: position 136,368,755 of record NC_135880.1, read on the forward strand.
TTGGTTGGCTTGTTGAAATTTAATTGGGTAAATACTCAGCGGGTGGCATTCGTGTGTTTTTCAATGTTCACTTTAGTTCCTGTGGTTTTCAATCTCATTAATGCCATCAAGTTGAAAGAACGACATCGCATTAGTTGCCACTGTACTATTTGCCTAAAGCTGTGATAGTAACACGCTCTTGGAGAAAATCACAGCTAGGTAAATCTATGTTTGTTCCTGAGCCTAATGTTTGAATGAACAACTGGGGTTCTTCAGATACCTTCTTCATGCCACTTCACCCTCCTCCACCAAACACCATCCCAATAAGCCTAGAATCTAGAAAACCAACTCATGAGAATGTCATCTGAGGTTGCAAATAGGCCTTGCTGCATTTGACCTTACACTCCTGTGACTCCTAAGTCTCCGGGACCTCTTCCATTATACCAGTTCACTTCTCCCTAGGTAAAGATTGTCTGTTCCATGCCAGACCTCACATTGCAGATGTGTCAAACAAAGTCTTGAGCTTTTCTTTGGGTTTGGTTATATTAGATAATTATTAGCTTATGAAACTTTCTGTTAATTTAAGTAAGCTACCTGATTTTTTTTAAGTGACTGTGTAGATTAAAGTGGCAACAGTGGGTGATAAAACAAAAAGATATACTTGGGCATCTTTTTCAGGACAAACATAAAGAAAAGCTCTTTTTTTGCATCATAAGATTGGTAACCTGAGTTACCATTTGATAGCACGAGTGAGCAATCTTAAAATGACACTAGTGACCAATCCAGCATATGTTTCCCAAGCAGAACAGGCAAAAAAAAACAACAGTACAAACATATGCAGTAGGGGAATAAGGCACACATTGGAATCTTGCATTCAACAGAGTCTGCTGTATAGCTGGGACATGGTCATTACAGTGCCCTTCAGCACTGACCAAAGCATTACATGGTTTGCATGTAATCATTTAAGTAGCTCCATAGCTGTCTAAGTATATCTGCACCAACTGCCCAAGGCTTGAAATGTGCAAAATGCAATAGCCTTTCAGCGTCACTGAACAATAGCTGCATACATTTTGATGCCTAAATTTGGACTCACCAAGCTTGCCATAGATTCATGAAAGATACCTGTAAAGAATAACTGCACTGTGTTTTGTGCCTTATTTAAATGAGATGGATGGGCCCAATAAGCTCAAAAATCTATCCATGACCAATTAGACATCAATGGACATCAGTGCTAATTAGTAATTGGCAAACCCCGATAGCAAGGGAAAAGGTGACTTGAGTTGACCTGGGGACTCATTGGCGCCCCTCTGTGCTGGAAGTTTTCCACATTCCATAAAGTATTAGCATTCTGTTATGGAACTGAATTCTGTGTAAATCATAATCAGCCAACAGCCTGTGAAGGAGAATAACTATCAGTTCAGCAGACATGGGACTCTCCTCAAACATGGATCACTCAGCTCATAGTTACCGGCACCATGTACCGTTTGGCCCACACTCTTCTGGCTGATAGCCAGACAACGTGACGTTGACGGGTCTGTTAAACCATAACAAAAAGTATCTCAAAATTTAATTTATCTTTGTACTCCCAAGCCCCTTGCTGTGAAGATGGGTAACTCACCCTTGTCTACATAGCTATGTGCCCATGATTCAGGGCTCCTTCTGGAACATTAGCAACTGATTCTGTGGCAGAGAGTGACTGTAGGAAACAGAGGTAAATGTGGCTTCTTCGCCAGGACAGAAAGCACACAATTGATTATCCTTCCTGAACAAAATCATCAGTGAATTGACAGAATCGTTAGGAGTTGTGCTCCAAATCAGAAAAAAAATCCACAGCCTGTGGTGACTTTCAGGCCAGGTTTAGAATTTTTACATCTAACTGAAACACCCTATCCAACCATATGCTGAAATTGAGCAAGTGTACAGTGTTCACCAAAATTCGGCAAAAGAAAATTTGTATAGTACACCTGTGACACACTTAATGCATATAAAATTGCATTTTTGGTACTGTTACAACTTCCTGGCAACTGACATGGAATATAATTTTGCAGGACATGATTTCTGAGCTTCCTGTCTTACAGTCTGAGCAAATGACCAACCATTTTCCCAACAAAAATCCAATCAGGATAGGCTGATATGTTACGAGAGCTACTGGATGCGATTTTTCCACCCAAGTGCCAGGCAGTTAGTGATCAGATAAGGACATTTTCTAAAATCATTTAAGACAAGCAGAGGAACTGCTTGAATATTGAAGAAAAAACAGTAATTGCATTTTAAGACTGAGTGACTAAGGTGACATCAAGGAAAATTAGGAAAAAGTCAAAGCTAAAGGCATTATATCTGAATGCACAAAGCATTCACAACAAATTAGATGAATTAAAAGCATGGATAGAAATAAATAAGTTGGATCTAATAGCCATTGCAGAGACAAGATTGCAAAGTGACCAAAATTCGGAGCTAAATGTTCTAGGATACTTAACTTTTAGAAGAGGTAGGCAAAATGGAAAAGGAGGAGGGGTAAGAAGCTCTGATAATTAATGATGGGATAAAGACAGTAGAGAGAAAGGATCTTAGCTCAGAAATTCTAGAAGCAGAATCAGCCTGGGTGGAACTAAGAAACAGCAAGGAGCAGAAAACATCAATGGGAGTTGTTTACAGGCCTCTTAACAGTAGTTGTAGTGCAGAGCCGGGTATAAATCAGAAAATTAGAGGTGCATGTGATAGTGGCAATACTGCAATCATGGGGGAGGACATTAATCAAACCAAATTTACCGTACAGGTGCAGTCTCAAAACCAGCAGCCTCAGTGCCGAGGCCATGCAAGATTTCAGATTTTGGGTCAGGCAGTTCGGCTCAAGCTGGGTTGGGTGGGGTCAAGGGTCACTTGGAGCGTGGGAATAGACCGGCACACAAGCGGCAAAGGGGATAACTAGTCTGGCGCCAATATGGTGCCTAGACAAATTGTCCAGGTAAGTTTTTTGTTTTGTTTTACTTAATTAAAATTGGTGCATAACATATCCTAAAAATGTCCGGTTTTCAGACAGCTCCGGTTTTTGGACAGGTCGGATTTGAGACTCGTAGTGTAATAGTGTGGAGGACAAGTTCTTGGAATGAAAGCAAGATGATTTTCTGGGTCAGTATATCAAGGAACCAACTGAAGAATAGACTATTTTGGATCTAGTATTAGGGAAGAGTGACCGTAATATGGTAGAATTTTATATTGAATTTGAAAGTGATTTAGTTAAATCAGAAACTAGAATCTTAAATCTAAACAAAGCAAACTAAATAGGTATAAGATGCAAGTTAGATATTGGTGGTAGACAAGCAATTTCTAGCATTTGAAGAATTAATACATAATTTGCAACGAATATATAATCCTTGAAGGCATAACATCCCACAGGAAAAATGGTCCAACTCTGGCTAATGAAACAAGTTAAAGGTAATATCAGACCAAAGGAATAGGCCTATGATGTTGTCAAAGAGAGTAATAAGCCTGAAGATTGGGAGGATTTTAGAATTCAGCAAAGAAGCACCAAGGAAGTGATATGGTAAGAAAATATGAGAGTAGACTAGCATGAGAAAAACAGATTGTAAATGTTTCTGTAGGAATGTAATTGGGAAGAGATTAGTGAAAGTAAATGTTCGCCCATTAGAGAGAGGCAAGTGAAATTGTAATGGAGAATAAGGAAATGGCAGAGGCATTACACAAATACTTTAACTGTCTTCACAATAGAAGACACAAAAAATTCTGGAAATAATGGGAAATCATGTGAAAATGATGAACTTCAAATAAATCAATATAAGTAAAGATATAGTACTAGAGAAATGGAAAAATGAATGGAACTAAGTGGTGACAAATCTTCTGGGTCTGATAACCTGCATCCTAGGTTTTGACAAATCTTTGACTTTCAGGATATAACAGTAAGATGGGCAAGGGTGAACCAGTGGATATAATGCATCTGGATTTTCAAAAGCATTCAATAGGGTGTCACACAAGAGGTTATTACACAAAATTAGGATTCATTGGGGGAGGTAATATATTAGCATGGGTTGAGGATTGGCTCATGACAGAAAACAGAGTAGGAATAAATGGGACATTTTCTGGCTGGCAAGTGTGTTGATGATGAAAAGCTAGATGGGAAAGTAAGTGATGAGGAGGACGCAAAGAGGCTGCAGACAGCCATCGACAGTTTGGGTGAATGGGCAAGAACATGGCAGATGGAATACAGTGTAGTACAGTGTGAAGTTATTCACTGGTTGGAAAAAAAACCAAAATAACTTTTGAAGATGAGAGACTGGGAAACGTTTGTATTAGAGTGACTGTTTATATTCGAGTGACCTGAGTGTTCTTGTGTATGAATCATAGAAAATCAACATGCATGTATAGCAAGCAGTTAGGGGAGCAAAAGGTGAATTGGCTTTTGTTCCAAAGAGAGAGAGTACAAGAGAAAATAAGTCTTATTACAATTGTACAGAGCATTGGTGAGACCATACTTGGAATAGTGTGTGCAATTTTGGTCTCCTTCCCTAAGAAAGGATAATTGCCTTAGATTGTGCAATGGCGGTTTATTAGACTGGTTCCTGAAATGAGGGGATTGGCCTAAGAGGAGAGACTGAGTAGACTAAGCCTATATTTCCTGGCGTTTAGAAGAATGAGAGGTGATCTAATTGAAACATACAACATTCTTAAGGGGCTTGACAGCATTGATGCTGAGAAAATGTTTCCCTGACTGGGGAATCTAGAACCACGGGGTCACAGTCTCGGAATAAGGGGTCAACAATTTAGGCCTGAAATGAGAAGGGGTTTCTTTACTCAAAGAATTGGACTCTTTGGAATTCTCCACCCCAATCATTGAGTATATTCAAGACAGGTTAATAGAGTTTTGGGTACTAAGTGATATGAGAATAGTACAGAAGGTGGTTAAGATAAAAAATCACTCATGATCTTATTGAATGGCAAAGAAAACCTGATGGGCCAAATGGCCTACACCAGTTCTTATTTCTTATAAATAGTTATGAAAATCAGGATCTCCCTTAAATGGTCCTTTCACTAGTCTGATGAGGTTGCAAAATCTGCAGTCTTTCTCATGGCACTATCAAAAGCCCCTATGTGACATACCCTTACTCTGGGGCAACCTCCACAACAGGGGCTCTTGCTGGAGACCTCGGCCATCTTAGGCCTCAAAGTAACGACTCAGTGGCTATTCTCCTTCGATTTGGGATGTCTACAGGAACCTGTAGTTATATTGGAAAGTATTATGGATGGCAATTGTCAGAATATTACCTGCCTCATTTCACAAACACATTTCCAGGATGCTGGATGATCAGCAAGGAACCCTATCATGGTAGCGGCATTTTCAGCCAAGATTGACCAGCTGCTGATATCATTGTGATGGTCAAAATTCGGGCAGAGCAGATATTTTATAGTTGCACAAAAGAATTGGTAGACATAGAACTTTTGTTCACAAAGTCTGAAGTCTGGTGCAAAATCTAAAGAGGAACTACAGTTAAAAAAAACATAAATGAACTTTGGGTTGATAACTAGCATCCTGTTCCATTTACTAGAGTAATCTAGGTTAATTTATTGAGTAGCCGCAAATTGACATGGTTGTTTAGACTCTTAAAATGCTAATTTTTAAAAAAAAATGATTTCTGCTTGTTAGCGAATCCTTTTGAGGTTATCTTAATGGATCTGATTTTTCACTGGTGCAAATTTTGTTTGATACAAAAAATTGTGTTATCAGTAAAAATAAGTCTTAGTCTGAAATAGTGGCAGCTGGTGCTGTGTAGTTGAGCTTTAAGCTTCAGTGATGACTATCTGTAGGACAGACTCATGAATTAATAGTCCTGATATTATTACTTCCTGTGGCACTGAGGTCAGAGCACAAGAATGTATGGCTGTGGTTGTTAAAGGCTCTGTCAAGCAGGAGTTGAAAAATAATTTGAGAAGGGGAAGCATGCACGTTTTGTAACATGATATATTAGTTCTTTTTTTAAACATGTCCAGCAAATAATTATTTTATAAAAACAAAAAGCTAAAAGCTACTGCGGATGCTGGAAATCCAAAACAAAAACAGAATTACCTGGAAAAACTCAGCAGGTCTGGCAGCATCGGCGGAGAAGAAATCAGTTAACGTTTCGAGCCTTCATGGCCCTTCGGCAGAACTGAAGCATAGTTAGGAGAAGGGAGAAATATAAACTGGTTTAAGGTGTTGGGGGTCGGGGGGGGGGGAGACGTTGAGGGTGTGGTGATTGTGGAGATAAGCAGTGATAGGAGCAGATAATCAAAAGATGTCACAGACAAAAGGGTCAAAGAGGTGTTGAAGGTGGTGATATTTGTCTAAGAAAAGTGCTAATTAAGAATGGAAGACAGGATATTCAAAGTACAGCTCTAGTGGGGGTGGGGTGGACAGACTAACAAGGTTTTAGTTTTAGATTTAAAAATAATGGAAATAGGTGGGGAAAGAAGAATCTATATAAATTATTGAAAAAAAAAGGGGGGTGGAGGGGAGTTTAAGATCTAAAGTTGTTGAATTCAATATTCAGCCCGGAAGGCTGTAAAGTGCCTAGTCAGAAGATGAGGTGCTGTTCCTCCAGTTTGCGTTGGGCTTCACTGGAACAATGCAGCAAGCCAAGGACAGACATGTGGGCAAGAGAACAGGGTGGAGTGTTAAAATGTCAAGCGACAGGGAGGTTTGGGTCTTTCTTGCGGACAGACCACAGGTGTTCCGCAAAACGGTCGCCCAGTTTGCGTTTGGTCTCTCCAATGTAGAGGAGACCGCATTGGGAGCAACGAATGCAGTAGACTAAGTTAGGGGAAATGCAAGTGAAATGCTGCTTCACTCCACCCTGTTCTCTTGCCCACATGTCTGTCCTTGGCTTGCTGCATTGTTCCAGTGAAGCCCAACGCAAACTGGAGGAACAGCACCTCACCTTCCGACTAGGCACTCTACAGCCTTCCGGGCTGAATATTGAATTCAACAACTTTAGATCTTAAACTCCCCCTACCCCCATCCCCACCCCGTTTCTCCACCCCCCCCCTTTTTTTTCAATAATTTATATAGATTCTTCTTTCCCCACCTATTTCCATTATTTTTAAATCTAAAACTAAAACCTTGTTAGTCTGTCCACCCCACCCCCACTAGAGCTGTACTTTGAATATCCTGTCTTCCATTCTTAATTAGCACTTTTCTTGGACAAATATCACCACCTTCAACACCTCTTTGACCCTTTTGTCTGTGACATCTTTTGATTATCTGCTCCTATCACTGCTTATCTCCACAATCACCACACCCTCAACGTCTCCCCCCCCCCGACCCCCAACACCTTAAACCAGTTTATATTTCTCCCTTCTCCTAACTATGCTTCAGTTCTGCCGAAGGGCCATGAAGGCTCGAAACGTTAACTGATTTCTTCTCCGCCGATGCTGCCAGACCTACTGAGTTTTTCCAGGTAAATAATTATTTTAAATTGCTGCAGAATTTAAATCTGTTTTCATGATAAAAAGAGCAGCACAATGCCATATCTGCACTAGAGATTCCAATGGTATAATAGCAAGGCTTTATTTTTATATTGTTCAATGCACCCCCATTGCTATGCAGTTCATTAATTGAAGGCAAATTATTGAACTGGTTAGGAAATTGGCTGAGCAGAAGGTGGCAGAGACTAGGGATGACGGGCAGGTACTCTAATTGACAGGATGTGAATAGCGGTGTCTGTGTTGGGGTCTCAACTATTCACTGTATTCATTAACGACTTAGATGATGGGATAGAAAACTACAAATCCAAATTTCCCAATGACTCAGCGATAGATGGTATTGTAAGCAGTGTAATGGAACTGTAAAATTACAAAGGGATCTTGATAGATTAAGTGAATGAAATCCATTTGTCACAGTTTTGCACAATGTCAGCAAATAAGTTATCTACTTGGACCTAAAAAGGATAGAGCGACGTACTTTCCAATTGGTGGAAAGCTAGAAACAGTAGAGGTCCAAGACTTGGGGATCGAGGTACATAGATCATTATTATAAGCAGGTATAAAAAGTAATCACAAAAGACTATGGAATGTTAGCCTTTATATCTAGAGAAATAGAGTAGAAGGGGGTATAAGTAATGCTACAGCTCTGCAAAGCTCTGGTTCGAACACACCTGGAATACTATGAGTGGTTATATTGGCCTTGGAAGGGAGTACAGGGTATTTATTAAAATTATACGTGGACTTCCAGGGTTAAGCTGCGAGAAGAGATACCACAAACTGGGGTTGTATTCTCTGGATTTTCGAAGGTTAAGGGGTGAGTTAATTGAAGTTTTAAAGATAATAAGAGGAACAGATGGGGTAAATTGGGAGAAACAATTTTTGCTAGTTGGAGTATACAGGACTAGGGGGCATAGTCAAAAAATAATAGACGGAGACCTTTTGGGAGTGAAATAATCGAACACTTTTTTATGCAAAGGGCGTTGAAAGTTTGGAACTCTCTCTTCAAAGGATGATATACCTCCAAATGTCTAAGTGCCAGCCTGAGAAGACTGGGTCCCTCCAGGGAAACAGTAACATCACTGCAAGACATGTTGCTGGTGAGATTGTCTCAAATTATGTTGGTGGACATTCTAGGCCTGTGGCATTGAAGATCGCAGTGGCCCTGAATTTTTTCACCTCAGGATCCTTCTGGGCATCATCTGGAGACCTTTGTGGGATATTGCAGACAGCAGCCCATCATTGCATAAAGGTTTTTACAGATGAAATGTTCACACTTGCCAATGAGTTCATTTTGTTTGGCAATGACTACGCCAGTCAGGTAAGGCAGAGCCAGAGGCTAACATTGCAGGGTTTACAAAAGTGCAAGGGGTAATAGATTGCACATATGTGGCAATTAAAGCACTCAGGGACAGTCAGGGACATTCACTAACAGAAAAGGCTTCCTTTTCATCAATATGCAGCTTGTATGTGACCACAGGCAAAGGATAATGCAAGCGTGCGCATGCTATCCTGGCAGAAATCACGATGTCTACATATTGAAACACTCCCAGGTGCCAGGGCTGTCCTGTGGAGTGGAACCCTTGGTGGTCGGTTTCTGGGTGACAAGATGTACCCTGAAGAGAGAGCTCGTGACCCCATCTGAAATCCGCGCATTGAGTATTGATCTGCTCAAAATGAGATTTTGATGTTTGGACCAGTCGGGTGGCGCTCTTCAATACTCTTCTGCTGGAGTCTCTCTCATGGCCATGATTTGCTGTGCCTTGCACAACCTGGTGCTTCAGGGAGGGGAAGCCCTGGCAGAGGAGGATCTAATGGAGCAAACCCCACCCTCTGACAAGGAGTCCAAGGATGAGTCTGAGGATGAGGAAGATGAGTCGTCCCAGCCAGCAGTGCAAGCCCTTGCGTAGGATGCTTCGGATGCCAGGGAAGATGCAAGGTTCGCGAATCATTCAAAGGTTTCACTAGCAATCTGTAATTTGATATATGAGACCATCTTGGCCACCCTCATCCTCACTTGGTACCTCCCACTCATTGACACATGCACAGGCGGCCCTGCTGTCGGCGTAGATGTACCAAATGAGGCTGACCAGTGGAGCCACATGAGCACAAACTTGCTTAAGAGCATGCATTTGATCCAAATCAAAACCAACACAAAACAAACATGAAACACAATTGCAGCCAGAGCTGCAAGTGCAAAGGACAATTATTTATTGAAAAAATAAATCAAGAATTTTCAGATCTAATAAAACTAAGCAATCACCCTTGTGAGCTTCTCTGTGACTAATGTGCTGTTTCCTTCAATCTTCAATCTTTTCTGGGTGTTACAGCGTGGTGTTTACCCCTCACTGCCAGCTTTGCTGGAGGCAGGCTGCGGACCCTTATGCCCCTTTGCCTGGGATGACCTCGGCGGGCGTCCTCGGGTCGTCTGAGGCCATGAGGCCGGGCATGGCAGGAGTCTCCTACACAGTGGCAGGAGGCTCATCTGTTGCTTTGGCACTCTGAGGCATTTGTGTCAATGGCAGCATGGCAGAGGAGAGACTGAAATGTCCTGAGAGGTGCCCTCCAGATAGCGACAGCAGCTGCTCATCTGCTGCAGTGAAGTCCATTTGGTCTTTCCTGTTTTCCTGAGAAGAACTAGGACCTGGGTGTGCCTTGTCCCCCTCTTGCCTTGGCTTTGGGCACTGGAGGTTAGATACAAGACGATGGGATGCAGGTCAGAATGCATAGCCAGTATCCCAGCAGTGAGCTGCCGGGTTTGACCCTCTTTGGCAGTCACCAGTCTCTCAATGGAGGAGGCCATGCATCCTGATGAGCAGGTGATCTCAAGGTCTGCATGAGCTCTGCCAATGTCCATTCCAGTACACAATCCCTCTTGAATCTCTGCCACATTTCCATGTATCTCACGCTTTACATCCAGTACCTGCCATGTGATCATCTCCATCAGCCTGGGGTTCAGCATCTAGGTCGCCTCCAACACCCCTCCAAGCGCCAGAGGCCTGCACTATCTCAGTCTTTGACAGCTGGTCTGGTGACTCTGCTGTGCTCTTAATAGTGTGGGGATTCCTTTGAGTCGACTTGTGCATTCCTACTGAAGTACGTGTATCTGCACTGATGCTACGTGCTGCTCAAGGATATGACAATACACCTTTTGAAGATCCTTCCTCAGAGGTTAACATTGTCCATCAGGGCTGGTGGGCGCAACTGTTGATATTTCACCAGTGGGGGAAACGGAGGAGTATGAAGGGCACCATCATTTGAGATGACATTGAGAGACATGCTTCCTAAAGACGCACACTGACAGCATTGGGAGATGGTAAGAAGGGTCTAAACTTCAGACCCTTCAACATTGGAGGCTTGCAGAATTTGGGAAGGAATGTGTGTCTCAAAGTCCAAACACATCAATGCTACCTCACTGCCACCTTCCTCAATTTCCCAACCCCACCCCACCCCACCGCTTTCAGCACTATCTTTTCAGGAGAAAGTTATGCACTCTTGGAATCTCACCACCCCGGAGCCACCCTCCAACCTTGCCTCGCCCAATGGTGTGACTCCACTAGTTCGCTGCCACCTGCAACACTTCCTCTTCTAGAGGGTTGAAAATTGCCAAGTTGGGTTGACCACCTTTGGTCCTAGCCTTCTGTTTGGCATTTTCTTCTCTTTGTCACTTTTCATTTCCAGGAGACAATCTAATAAATCCTTTGTGAAAAAAATCATGCCTTCAATTGTGCCCCAACATGTCCTTTGTGGGCAGCCAACAATTCTCAATGATCCTTGCTGACTAACAGCTGTTGCAGATGATAAGCTCACCGCCCACCTCCCTCCGCCCCCAGAAGCCCCAATTGCAAGTAGAACGGCATGTCTGCTTCATGCCGCCTTGTGCACTTGGCCAACACACGAGGCAATCCCGCACTTGACGCACATAGTTCCAAAATGATTACGCACTCACCCTGGCAGACCGTAAGAGATCATCGAGAGTTTTACAGCACTGTCCTCTGGATGATCCCACTACCAGGGCAGCAGATGCATGGGAGCACCACCACCTGGAGGTTCTGCTCCGGGTTACTCACCGTCCTGACTTGGAGGTGTGTCGCCGTTCCTTCGCTGTCGCTGCGTCAAGGTCCTGGACGCCCCCCTCTAGCAGTGGTGTGGGTGTGCCTGCACTGCATGGACCGTGGCGGTTCAGGGGGGCAGCTCACCACCTCTTGAAGGCAATTGGGGATGGGCGTTAGATGTAGGCCTGGCAGGTGATGCCCACATTCCATGAATAAAAAAAAACAAAGTCTTGCTGCTGTTCTGCAGGGCTTTAATAAAACCACACTGGAGTACTATGTACAGTTTTGGTCTCTCTAAGGAAAGCTGTACTTGCATTAAAGGAGATGTATCGAAGGTTGACTAGATTGATTCCCTTGGATGAGAGGATTGTCATCTGAGCGGAGATTGGTACAAACTTATGTATTAGAATGGGCCTATACTGTTTGGAGATTAGAAGAATGAAAAGTGGATCTCTTTGAAACATATCAGAATCTGAGAGGGCTTGGCAGGTTTGGTACTGAGATGCTGTCTTCTCTGGCTGGAGACCCTACAATTATATAAATGATTTAGACTTGAATGTAGGAGGGTTGATCAGTAAGTTCGCAGATGACACGAAAATTGGTGGGGTATTAAATAGTGAGGAGGATAGCCTTAGATTACAGGAGGATATAGACAGGCTGGTCAGCTGGGCTGATGAGTGGCAAATGGAATTTAATTTAGATAAGTGTGAGGTGATGCACTTGGGTAGGACAAACAAGGCACGGGAAGACATGGTGAATGGTAGGACCCTGGGAAGTACCAAGGATCAGAGGGACCTTGGTGTGCATATCCACCAGTCCCTTAAGGTAGCGGGACAGGTAGATAAGGTAGTTAAGAAGGCATATGGGATACTTGGCTTTATTAGCTGAGGCATAGAATATAAGAGCAGGGAGGGTATGCCTGGAACTGTATAAAACGCTGGTTAGGCCACAGCTAGAGTATTGCGTGCAATTCTGGAATCTGCATTATAGGAAGGATGTGATTGCATTAGAGTGAGTGCAGAGGAGATTTACCAGGATGTTGCCTGGGTTGGAGAGTTTTAGTTATGAGGAGAGTTTGGATAGACTGGGGTTATTTTTCTTGGAGCAGAGGAGATTGAGGGGGGGACATGATTGCGGTGTATAAAATTATGAGGTGCATAGATAGAGCAGACAGGAAGGAACTTTTCCCCTTGGTGGAGGGATCAATAGCCAGGGGGCATAGATTTAAGGTAAGGGGCAGGACGTTTAGAGGGGATGTGAGGAAGGACTTTTTCACCCAGCGGGTGGTGGGAACCTGGAACTCACTGCCTGAAATGGTTGTAGAGGCAGAAACCCTCAGAACATTTAAGAAGTATTTGGATGTGCATTTGCGATGCCATGGCATACAAGGCTATGGGCCTAGCGCTGGAAAATGGGGTTGGAATAGTTAGGTACTTGTTTTGACCGGCGCAGACACGATGGGCCGAAGGGCCTTTTTCTGTGCTGTAGACCATGACTCTGCAAGCTCCATCCAGACTACTGAGTCTGGTTGGGAGGTCTCCTCTCCTTATCAGTGTGATGACCCCCAGCGTATCACTCAGCCTGGAGGAGGACTCGCAGGGAGTCTTTATCAAATTGTGGGGACTACCTTGGTCTGGGCCCCTCAACAGCTGGTCCCTCCATTCTCTCCACCAAATGGTGGCCTTTCAGCCTCTGTGGAGAGACAGAGTTAAAGGGTAGAATTTGAGTCTTTTCCTAAACACTTGTTATTCATAACAGGAATGGGATAGGTGTGCTCAAATTTCTTTCCTTCCTGGCAAGAGTCTTGAATAATACAGTGCTGCCACAATAGTCATCAAAATATAAAAACAAGCTTTTACCTGCTGCTGTTTCAATAGTTCAATAGATTTACAAGTCGCCTTGGTCCAAACTTCTACCGCCATACCACTAATTGCTGTGTAGCTGCCACCAAGCTGTACCAGGGTGCCTTTAAATGGGTGGCCATGGCCAACCGCTGGTTAATGGCCTGACTTCACTCTCCCTGGAGGTCTTGCCCTGGAGCCCCAAATGGAGTGTGCTGCCCACCCTTCTCATCGGTTGTTGCTGGTTTCCCGCTAGGCGGCCATTAATTGGTGGATTAGTGCTTTATTCACCATCTTTCAAAGGTAGGGGCAAGAGCCTGTGAACCGCGCACATCCGGGTTGGACTCCTGCTTCTGCCACCACTGAAAAGCATAAAATTCACTCCGAGTGTTTTTTGTTTGCATGGCTTGGGGAGGGGAGGAGGTGATCCCATATAAAACATCATAAAGTCATTGACATTAGCTTTGCAATTTTCTCCAGCACCCTTAAACTAACTGGTATGTGAAAGATAATAGTCCTTGAAGAATAAAGAACTTGGACGAGAAGTAATTTTTGCAAGTAGTAGTATTTGTTTCCCATTTTTAAAAAAAAGTTTAAAAAGAGTAGTAGTGGTGGCACGTCACAAAATATTCTGTCTGCTTGTGAAATAAGTAAGTTGATCTCTCATGAGTCAGGTGGTATTATGTTCCAAGGAAGAAGTATCCATCTGGAGTGTGGAAGCAGCAGAGGTTTGCCGATCTTGAGTGAATTAATTTTTTATGTTTGTAAGTGATCTCTCAAAGAAACAAGAGTTTTTTGATTGTTTCCTAGAGAATCAGAATGTAATTTGTATTATAAAACATAGCCTACTATTTTTCTGTTGAAGCACAGCATTTAAGCCTTTTAAAGCTACAATTTTTAATTCACTTTGCTATCATCACTCTAATTCCATACTCTGCAATTTTCTTCAATAATATCTCATTAGTACCTTATTAAAGGTTTTCTTACAATCCATATACACAACTCCACTACATTTCATCCACCTACCATGCCTCCTATTTCTCAAATAATTTCTGTTCAGCTTATCAAACACAATTGTCCTTTTGTGGTTCTTCACCCCACTGTATCTGCTCTCTCTCCCTTCTCTCTGTTCACCTCTTTTCATTTTTGGGCTGTTTGTGCTTCTCAGTTATTAACTGTATGTTACTTTTGTTATTCTGTGTATCTACAACTTCTTATCTGCTCGTTCTTTTTCCCTCTTTCTCTCTCTGTCCATCTATTACTTTCCATGCCTCTGTCCCTGCCTGTTAATCTGTCCCTTGTCTCTGTTATTCTTTATCTCTTCTCTCTAAGTCTCTGCTATTCTCTTCTTGATCTCTGTTGGTTTCTTACGAAACAGAGCCACTAAGGGTAGCAGCAGAATCAGAAGTCGCCAGAACACATGGAGTGGAACCAAACATGGTTTCAAGCAACTATTTCAAGCAATTGGACAACAGTGAGGAAGTATTGGAGGAGAACTGTGTTAAAGAGGTGTCAAGAAGCAATACTGCACTATGGTCATCGTGATCACACAAAATATTGTTTGCAGTTTTGGTTAAGGCTATTATTGGTGCTTTGAGTAGTGTGGAAACTAGTTTGGAAGGATTACAATGGAGTTACAGGAGAGATGGTCATGGTGTTGGCAAGTGGCAATACCAGAGGAGAAAGGAAGACTGGGAATGAATGTATTTAATGAAGACTGAACGATTGAAGGTGAGTTTTGTGGAGGGGATGATGACTCTAATTTTAAGGATGATTGGAAGGTGACTTTTTATGTCAAATAACATGGAGGCCAAGAGAGTAAGTTGGGGAGTCAGTTGATTAGAAGAAACGGATTGAAGGAAGTAGGAGATAAATCTCATGGATGAGATGAGCTTGAAGATGGGCAAAAGGGATAGGGAAGTAACTAAAAAGCAACAGAAGCTCTGGTAGTGAGGACAAGTGGAGGCAGCGAACATATGGTCTGTTAGTGAAAGGAATGCAACGTTTTTTGTCAAAGTCATTTTGTCCCGAGCTACTTTCTAATGCAGGACTCTGTACTCTGTGCTCTGTCCTCAGGGATGCACACCGAGACAAACCTCAACTGCTGCTGCAGGACCATCAAATTGGTGAAAGCTTGCCTGAAACTTGTTGGTCTTCCAGTGCAAAGAGCTGTCCATGACGTTGTTGCAGACTGGCACATTCCAAGGTCCACGACTGCATGCTGAGGGACACACTAGAGCTTGGGGCAACAGCTGTAAATGTTCAATAAGGAAAGGCCATAGTCATAAGGATGAGCTGGAACCTGTGGAAAACCAGAGAATGTTTGACATGAGATGTATATTGTAAGTTCAGTGAGGCATGTACTTTTCTTCATTTGTTCATGGTCAGCATTTATTGTTAAGAGGGCATTTAAGAGTCAACCACATTGCTGTGGGTCTAGAGTCACATGTAGGCCAGATTTCCTTCCTTAAAGGACATTAGTGAACCAGATGGTTTTTACGGCAATCAGCAGTGGTTTCATGGTTGTCATCAAACATTTAATTCCAGATTTTTATTGAATGGTGGGATTCAAATCCCGGTCCCCAGAGCATTACCCTGGGTCTCTGGAATACTAGTCAGTATCAACACCACTACGCCACCACCTCCCCACCCCACTATGCCACCACCTCCCCACCCCACTTCGCCACCACCTCCCCACCCCACTACGCCACCACCTCCCCACCCCACTACGCCACCACCTCCCCACCCCACTTCGCCACCACCTCCCCACCCCACTTCGCCACCACCTCCCCACCCCACTACGCCACCACCTCCCCACTGTGACAAATTCCACTGCAGCAACTGAGACAATCTAAAACAATCAACAACATTCTAAATAAAACAACCCACAGCATTCCTAAAAAAAGGCAATTTGTCCTATCTCTCAATGTTCACGGATCCCTTAAAATATTCCAGGGTCTGATCCAGATCCGTTATCTTCGCCGAAGTTCTTCCTAGGGCCATACCTTATCTGTGTACCAAGTTTTGTTGAAATGCATCGATTAGTTTTTGAGATATATTGTTTACAGACAGACTAACAAACGGGTGAAAACATTACTTCTGCCCACCTTCAGTGGCGGAGGTAATGACATGAGTCAGGGCAATACAGACACCAAAATGAAAAAAGCCTGAGAGCCAGAGGGAGAAAAAGAAACAGAAGAGAATAACAAATTAGAAATTGGGAAAGAAGCAGAGTGACTGTTGCAGGGAGAGAGAGAGTAATAACACAGGCATTCATCTATTCTGCTCTGCATTGTGTTACATGGTATAATGCTGCTGAAATCGTTAAATTGCATATCCTCTGATTCTCCATGAACAGTACCACAGAGATCTGCCAATCTGGTTACAACAGTGTTTTCAAGTTAGCATCTTTTTGGGAAAAAATAATTTCTTCTAACAACATAATAAATTAAGTATAATTCGAAACTAAATTAAATCAGCTAATTGCTTGCACTAACTTTCCCAAAATAGAAATACAACGTAAGTTGGGCTTTCACGCAATACCACAACATCAGCTTTATTGTATTGACATTAAAGTGGCAAGTTAACCATTTTCAGACCTGAAGTGTTTAGAAATTATACAGACTGGCTTGACATTCATGTTTCTTTATTGTTCTGGTCATTTGGCATTTAACTGTTTGTCACAATTTCGGCATTGGAACAGTTGTCCATATTCCTTGATTATCACTTACTGGTGCTTCAGATTTCTGCAACTTTCTCTGATCCTATATTATAATCTCAAATTATTTAAGTAATCCAAACAGATGTCACATGGAAGAAAAAGGTTTGCATATTTCAAAAGCTAAATCGGCATTTCATTACTCAAAAGGTCTACACAATTCTAAATTTTTTTATATATATAAGAAAGCAGCTTTGTTACTTTTAGAATGGATGTTAAGTTTGAAGAAGTAGTTATGACTTGGGCTACAGAACATACATCCGGCCCATCTTATGCATTAATATTTACTCAATAGAAAATCAAGTCAATCTGAATTGCTGAATATTTGTAAATATTCTAAAACAAGGTAGTTGTTTATTTGTGATTCTTAGTCCTTCATTATTCTGATTTCTCTCCTTTAAAATTACTGGCCAGAGGCATTTGTTCAGAATCCATTGTGTGGTGTCCAGATTGGCATGTGATGTTCAGAGTTGTAGATTTAGTGTACATTGATCACTAACTCTATATCAAGTGATGAAATGATGAAATTCTATGAGCAATATTGTTGTTTGAAATAACAGCACTGGCAGGCTCAGTTCTGTAAGCCTTGCTTAAAATCTTCATTCTGTTTTAGAATTTTGATGCATTATGTCAACAAAGGCAGCTCCCAAAGACTACTTGAGCAGATAAAATCAGCAATCTAGAATATAGTCAGATAAATCTACATCCAAAGCTTTCTGTTCCTTCTTTCGCTCATCATTCACTGATGAAGAAATTAAGGCAAAGTGGCAATTTTCATCAATATCTCTGACCAGCAGTTTTACCGAGTAGAGTGAGAACTGGGGATTGAATCTCATGAAGGTGTACAAGTACGATATACTTAGTGTTTTCTGAGAATTCAGATGAATACATTTTCCCTTTAAATGCTTAGTGCAAATGTGAAAAGTGCAGAATGTAGTAACTGAATGGTAGAGTTTATAAATAGTTTTTATGTACTTGCCACCATATGCACACACAAAAATTATGTTGCTGTTTCTGACCAAAATAAAGTCTGAGTGGTATGATACAGATTCTAGCCTGAATTTTCAACATTGTTTCAAGGAGTAATGAGTGCAAGCGAACGAGATGCTTTCTTGGCGTGGACTGAGGAAGGAGAACTGGAGAATGAGGCTTCTCACGCATAGTATTACACTATATTTGCAGCACAGAAACAGACCGCTCGACCCATGCCAGTGTTTATGCTTCACACGAGCCTCCTCCCACCTTCTTCACCTAACCCCATCAATATGTACTTCTATTCCTTGCTCCCTCGTGTGTTCAACTAGCTTGCCTTTAAATTCATCTAAGCTAGCCACTTCAACTACTTCTTGTGGTAGCGAATTCCACATTCTAACCACTATTTGGGCAAAAACGTTTTTGAGTTCCCAATTGGACTTTAATTTCTAGCCCCTGGTTTTGATCTCTCCGCAAGTGGAAATTTTTTCTCTGCATCTACTCTAATAAATCATTTCATAACCTTAAAGACCTCAATCAAGTCACCCCTCAATCTTCTCCGGCAATAAGAGCCTGTTCAATCTTTCCTGATAGGCATAACCTCTCAGTTCTGGTATCATTCTAGTAAATCTTTTTGTACCTTTTCTAGCGCCTCTATATTGTTTTTATAACAGGGAGACCAGAACTTTTCACAAACTCCCTCATGTAGTCTACTACAGTTCTATACATGTTTGACATAACTGCTTTTCAATTCTATTCTTCTGGAAATGAACCACAAAGTTTTGCTTGCTTTTTTGTGGCCTTTTAACCCGCAACACCACTCTTAATGATACCTGCACCTCTAGACCCCTCTGTTTCTTTTCCTAATTTAGACACTTATTTTCTAAAGGTATGTGGCCTATTTAGTCTTCTCATCTCGCACTCATCTATATTGAAGCTCATTTGACAATTACACGCTCATTCTGCAAATTTATGAATATCTTTCTGTATTTAGTCACAATGCTCCTCTGTATTAATTGACACCACCCGACCCAAAATTTGGTGTCATTTGCACATTTTAAAATTGTACTTCCATTTGTTCCTTCAGTCAGGAAATGGGCCATGATGTAGGAATGGATGAGGAAAGGGGAATAAAGCAGAAAGATACATTTCCCTTCTTGAAAATATGCTAATGTTCCATTTGCAGTTACATACTAAATTGTTGATTCAAATTAAAACCATTGAGCAAACATCATGAATGTACTGGGCATGCAAGTAATTCAGTTACTTTCAGTAACTTGTCCAAATTTAAACAATAACTGTTCTTAAAAAAAAATTGAATATGACATTGACCCCTCCAACATGTTTTGTACACATGAGTTAATTGGTTTTCATCCTTGTTTCCCAGAATTAAAAACACTGGAAGCTTCATGATTATGCTACTATTAATAGTAAATTATCAGTGAATATGTTGGGAAATATTGAACCTACCTTATCTTATTCAAGTGAATATAATTCTAACCGGAACACCTGCCTCCTTATTCTCTATCCTATGATCTGAAGGAATTGGACCTGAGATTTGGAGGTCTGAGGTCTACCTTCAGATAGATACGTGAGGTCAAATATCCACTAAAGAAACTAAATAATAAGTTTTAACAACTGAATGTGAGTTCCACAATTTCTTTTAGGCTGGTTGAGCTACTGTTGATTTTAGGATCAACAGGACGCTTTGTTTTAGTACTACTTAATGTAATTGGGGTAGCTATAGAAAAAAGAAACAGATCCTTGTGAACTTGGGTTTAATCTTTGGTGAACCAGCTGCCTAGTAAATCACATCTACAACCTTTAAAAAGGATTTCAGAGCTGAATAAGCTTGCCTGCACCAAGTCTGTTCTAAGAATGTCACCTTTTAGTACACACTTTACCAGACAAATCAGACAACTAAAGTTCAGAAAACTTCTACAAATACTACGTAAAGCAGATGGTCTTTAAGTAGTAGCTCATTACATTATCATTTTTATTACTGCATGTGTGATTGGAAAATGTATGGAAGTTAAAAATTCAATTAATGATTTTGGAAAGTAGAAATTTTTAGTCCTACTTAGATTTTGTGAATATTTCAACCATTATTCATATCTCCCTTGTAACTTTGTCTCTTATTAATCATTTGATGTATCATTAGTGGCAGTACCACATCCTCTCTCTGCTTTCACTGCCCAGGAAAGGATAACGAACTCATAATCTAGAATATTAGATGGCTGAGAGCAATTATTACGGTATCTGCTTCTGTTTCGTTTTTGTGCAGCTATGACTGTCAGTTCTTTTTATCCTCATCAAGTGGCAATGATCACACAAAAGATTAATGATTACCGTGTCGTTACTGCAGATTAATTGAGAAATTAGCTGTCATTGATTTGCTGGACATTTTGCAGTCAGTATTTATTAACTGAGCTCTTTCATGTTTTTCAATTTTGTTTTGTTCCTTTTATGGTTTTGCTAAATGTACTTGCAAAATGTATCCAGAAAACAAAGCTATCAAAGCAAATGATATATTCCCCTTATTGCATATAATCCACACTGTTTATCAGAATTAAGACTTTCGGGCAGCAGAAACATCTAGCTTTTGATGCTTTAAGCAATGGGTTTCAGTGACACGAGATGTATTTTTCTCACTTGTTGGAACGTTTTAGAAATTTTATATAAAATCATTCATGTGTTCATTTTTTCATAATAACAAACTTAAATTTTGATATAAAAATACTTTTTACTGTGCCTTTATATTAACCATAATGGCACTAAAAGTTCTTTTGAATACTTGATCAGAACAAAGATAGCCATGTTCACCATTTCTGAAGTGAGCATTTAGCATGTGTTAGTGACTGGGAGTCCTCATGGAGTAATTTATCTGTAAGAGTGCATGTTTACTTATTCAATATTCTGTTGAAGCAATTTTATTTCATGTTTTGTTACTGTTTATTGTTTTACTTTTTCACACATGGGCACTTACTATATCTATTGCTATAATAATATATGCTACCAACTTGATGTGTGTAGGTTAAATGTGTGAATCGTTACAAAAATAGCCTTGTAGATTCTGACTGTTTTGGTTTCTCACACTCATTCAAAAAGTCTTTACAGTTAACAGCTATTTTATTATT
This sequence comes from Cetorhinus maximus, assembly GCF_964194155.1. Lineage (NCBI taxonomy): Eukaryota > Metazoa > Chordata > Chondrichthyes > Lamniformes > Cetorhinidae > Cetorhinus > Cetorhinus maximus. The sequence continues at coordinate 136,389,927 of NC_135880.1, forward strand.
ATGAACATCTCATTCAGGTTTTAATGAAAAGAGGATAATGCAAAATTAAAACTTTAAATATCATTTAATTACACAAATGGCTTAAATTCTTGTGAAAAGTAGCCTGGATTATTCTATTTTTCAATTTGTTAACTTTGCCATGGTAAAACTGATGGATTCCCAGTCCTATTGCTGTCACTGATAAATTATATAAAGATAAATGACATTATGGTAAATTCTACTTAATGACAAATTTTTAATTTTCAGAACACGGTCATTTCTTGGTGGTGAATAAAGAGCTAATTACATGAAGATCTGCACAAAAATAACTCCTCATTTTGAAAGATAATAGAAAAGAAATGTTGCAGATTAATGACGCTATTTATCTTAAAAAAATTTCTATCTTTCTTTGTGATAGCAGTGCTCCCCAAGGAAAATATTCATAAAATGAAATTGAAGTCGCAACTTAATAGGTTATTAAAATTGTTGAGTGCATATTGCTTTGGTTTGCTCCAACTGTAAATTTAAATTGAAGGTTTGCAGTGTTTTGGAGCTGTGCATGTGGTTTTATGATGTTGAAATTGAGAGTGCACGTACATCTTTGTCAAAAGATAATTTTGAATTTGACTCTGATGGTGGTATTAAAAAGAATGAGATGAAAGGAGGATGCTGACAGCAGACGCAGCATGTTTGCTCATTCTCATTAGAGTAGAGCTGTAGACAAGGTTTTCCTTTTGTCAAACCTTTGGCTACTTTGTTGTAATTCTTTTGGTCTATGCCCTACAGTGATTCTTTGTTGACTTCTACATCCGTATGGTGGACCCTGGTGACCCTCACGTTCAGCCTCGTGGCATTCATTCAAATTTATGAAACCATCGTCTGGTGTCTTTTCCTGCCTGTTTCTTCAGAAAACAGGACCAAAACTATGCTTCAAATGTTTGCTTTATAAAGGTTTCTTGTCCACACTTTGTTTCTTGCTTGAAGATAGTTTCCTTTAAGGATAAAAAATTGAGAATTTTAACCCATCACTTTCAACAGGTACCTTAACTATTCTGCTAAATTATTAATTCTATAGTAAACCTGGTTCAGTTGTTGTGATAATTGCCGTACAAATGGAATGAGAACAGGTGGCATCTTCAACAATAAAAATGAGCAAATTGATCTGAAGAAATAGTTGCAAACATTTTTAGAACTATGATATGAATTTAGTGCAGTGTAAATGACATGCAATTGTTTGCTCACTAACTTCATTATTCTGGCTGTTTAGCACTATTTGTTCTCTTTTAGTAGTAGTATTACACAGCATTTATTTTGAAACTTTTAGGAGTGGGTACAATACAAGCAGAAAGATTAACAGAAATTCAGCCACCTTTCTTTTTCGGGTGACCACACACACAGCTAAGTAGCCTTGCAGATTTTTTAGACCACCTCCTTATTTTCTTCACCCGCAGAATTTACACATGGTCAAAAATATTAGTTCAGTAAATGGTGAACCTTTGACACTCAGCATTAATGTTATATTAATGTATGGAATTTGACCTTTATTTTATTAACACCTTTGAAATACTTACTTATGCATTCAGATGGATTTGGACCATATCTTTGTTACTCAGCTCACGTATTGTGCTGAGACAGGAGGGTTGCAGCAGCTACACACGACGTGGAAGAGAGCCGTTGGTGTTTGGAGTTTAACGGAGGGGCATTTATTTACTTATGTGATTCTAAAATATCCTTGTACGTTATTCTGCTAAAGATATATCCTTAAATTATGGAGTATGATTATATTCAGATCTTAAAAAGAAATGCATTCTATAAAACTCTCAGTAAGAATTAGTGTGATATGATAGCCTCCTTCTGACCCCTCCTATTTTGTATTTTTTCTTTTGAAATACACTTAGAAGTTTTAGAAAGAACACTTGGTCATGGTAATCTGTCCCTACATGCAGTGCTGGTCTGTTTGGAACGGAGCTGCTCTTGTACAACCCAATCTAAACACAGCATTAGCTAATTACACTGTCCATCGTGTTTTTAACCGACTTTGCAACCTTATTTGCTATGCTAAATTTTGAGAGTGAACTTCAGTGGCTCGCAAACAAATAATAAATTATCCATTAGTGAGATTCAGCACACTTCTACCAGTACAAACTGCCAATTTTAGAGTGGGTAATTACTGTTATTTAGGATAATTTTGATGAAATCCATAATAGGTATTGCAGGGAGTTAGCAAGACTAGACATTTACACAATTTGTGTATTTTCCTGGTCTACACAGGTCTTTCAATAAACCTATTTTGTTTAAAATATGTAGATTCATGTCATATGTTCAGTATGATTGTAGTTGAAGCTTTTTGGCCCATCACCACCCTTGGAATTGAGATTGTTATTTCTTTTACTGACGTGTGTAGTTCTCAAGCAAGTATTGTCCCTCATCCAAGCTGTTTCGTAAAGCTGAGCAAACGTTGTGCTGACAGTCTCCCATTAAAACAATTGTTGATTCTAAGCGCATTCCTTTTCCAAATTCTGTGAATATTTTTTTTAAACTTATCTTGTAAATAGAGAAATGTTTCTCACAAGGAATTTTATTACTATCCAGAAAAAAATTTGTAAGCGAGATGATAAATTGATCTGTAGCGGATAATTATGTTGCTGTCTGATACCCGGTCATATTAAAAGTTATGATACATTACTTGATCAGCCCAACTAACTCTCTGCTGTACCATTAAAGGGGGAAAAAAAATTATGCTTACAGTAAGGATTCAGTCACGTTAGAAGTCAGTTGTGCAAATGAAGTTACTGGTATTATGAGAGCTGAACTTGAACTATAGTATTATTTAATGTTTTACATTGTCATTCTTCATATTCAATTGCAGTATTTAAATATCCCCTAAGATGCTTAAAGCGGATTGGGTGACAGTGTATTAGAACACTTTTTCCACCTAGATTGTGGATTTGAATCCAGTCTAGACAGATGGGATAAAGGTCTGTTCTATCTGATGACAATTTGAAATAAATTTAAGCAGTCTCCGTTCAGGTCCCAGTGGAATTTCTGCATGGACAAATTGACTCCAAATGCAGTGCAGCACAGGAAATGGTAAACTATGATCATTTCAATTCATAAGTTGACACTCAAAGCAACATTTTTTTAAAATCACAATTTACTTGTTGCCATTATAGACTCTTGACTTATTTCTTACTGTTTTACTAATTTTCCTTGAAGAGGCCTAAAGTTAATGCAGAGACTAATATTCCAGTGGTGCAACACCAGGCACTCGCTTATAGTTAGTGATGAGATATGTAATTGGCAGGTTATTGTAGGAACTATACATTGCATTTAGCTCATCCTTGAGAGAACTTGGTTGATTTGCCATAGTGGAGAAGAGTTTCATTTTCTTGACCACCCCTCCCCCAATTTCCCTACACAATCACCCCTTCCCTAACAAAATTGTAAAAAAAACACATGTACTTGAATCCACTTGAAGGGCTGGATTTTTGCAGCGAGGGAAGGACTCTGGGCCATTTAAAAATGGCAGGTGGGCCTTGATTCTGGGATTCCTACCCCCATTTCTGGTGTCCCCAATTTTTGCTGGTGCAGGATATGGTGCAGTTAATGAGCCTGCGCCCTGCACTCCAGATCTGGCCAGCTGTATTGCGGGGGTAGGCTTCTCATAGCCTGCTGCAATCTTTGTGAAGTTAGGCAAGCTTCTCCAGGACTTGTTGTTCACGGCCCCTCAGCAGAATCATGAACCATGATCTCGATTCAAGAACCTTTTGAAAGGTAACTCCAAAAGGTCTTTGCAAGCCATCCATGCCAAACTAAATAGTAATAGTGGCATGTGTGAAATTGCTTAGAAAATAACACCCATTCATAATTTTTAAAAAAATCTGGTGTTCCTACAGCTCTATAAAGTGTCAATCAAACAGACTATTAAAGTACCAATAACAGAAGCTTTAAGCACTTGACATCTCTTAACATTGTGCAAATACACATTGAGGCATTGTCAAAAGAGATCACAAAAATTATAGCCTCATTGAGATGTCAATCAAGCAAAGTCAACACTGCTCTGCTTATGAAAAGATTATGAGTGAGTTTGATTGCAGAGGTGCAGCGAAGTGTTAACATTTGACATTTCTGAGGTTATAATAAGTTCTATTCTCAATGATCTCTTTTGGAATCTGACCTCAACATTATCTTCTCACTACTGTTGTCTATGAAGGAAAACTGTGAATGAAATGGTTGGTCACTTATATCAAGACTGGAAGGCCTTTTTGTAGGTCTAGGACTTGATTTGGTGAAACAGTTGGAATGAATTTCCTTGAAGCTTCTCCTGTTCTGTGCCATAACTTTGGTGCAGGAGAAGCCCCAAAGAAACTTACCCCTCAATAAATATTTGTAATGCTTATTGTAATTGTAATACAATGAGTATTTGTTAAAGGTTTGTGCAGTACTACATCACTGTGTAGTGTATAGGCCTTCTAGCATTGAGGTGCCCAACAAGCAAATTAAATTGTGTACACCATCTTGTGAGAAAAAATTGCATTTCATTTTAGTCAGTTATTCCGGCTTTTGCATTAAAACTGACTTTTTTATAGAACACCACACGTCTAAATATTTCAAGGTGCTTCATACAAAGAATTACTTTGGAAGGTCAGTTACCATTGTCAACTGTTCTATATCAGAAATAAACAACAATGAGATGAATTACTAGCTGATCTTTTTATGGTATTGGTTGAAGGAGGATGTTGACAAAGGGACTAGGAGAGCTCCCTGCTCTAATTCAGATGGTTCCATGGATCATAGAGCTTCCACCAGAATGGACAGGTGAGACTTCTATTTTGAAATGTCACCTGAAAGGCAACATCTTCACAATTCATCTGCCTCCTCACATTACACTGGAGTGCAAGCTCTGTAAGGATCCTTGAGCCCACAAACTTCTGACCAGAAGCAGGCATGCTAACAACTCTCAGACTAATGTTTTCTGTAGGCCCTGGGCTCAAAAGTTTTGAATTTAATTGTCCTGCACTGTTCCACTATCATATGTTCATGTCGATTTCCTTATTGAACATCCAACTTTTCCGTTTCCTTCGTTCTGCTCGTCGTTTAAGAACTAAATTTAGCTGTTGAATATGCAGAAAGAAAATAGATCTGTTATTACAAGCATTTTAGTGAAATGTATTTCACTGAAAGTACATTAAAAATCAAGAACCTGGTTCTCACTTTGTTTATTTTGCTGTCATGGGAAATTAAAAGTGGAATATCTATTTTGAATTAATAAATGAAATCTTGACCCAGTTGTTCTTTGTGGCCGGATTATCATAGCAATCTAAATATTTAGGAAATTCTTGAGCATAAGCAAGAATCAAAAAACCTTAAACAATAAAGTAAAGGGATTAATACTTGTTTAAGTATGTAAACAGTATAACTTGTTATTGCAGATATTTTAGTGAGTATTTGACAAATTTTACAGCCTCTATTCTTGAGGATTAGAAGAAGATAGGGGAATAATCCAGGACAAAGCAGCCCACTTGATTGACACCCCTTCTACCACCATAAATATTCACTCCCTTCACCACCAACGCATCCATCTGCAAGGTGCACTGCAGCAACTCATCAAGGATCCTTCGACAGCACCTTGCAGACCCGTAACTTCTACCACCTCGAAGGACAAGGGCAGCAAATTCATGGGAACAACAGCACCTGCAAGTTTCCCTCCAAGACACACACCATCCTGACTCGGAACTATATCACCATTCCTTCACTATCACTGAGTCAAAGTCCTGCAGCTCCCTTTCTAACAGCACTGTGAGTGTACCTACACCACATTGTCTGCAACGGTTCAAGAAGGCAGCTCACCACCACTTTCTCAAGGGCAACTAGGGATGGGCAATAAATGCTGGCCTAACCAGTGAGACACCCACCCCATGAAAGTATAAACAAATAGAAAATTATGTTCGCTTTAGTAAAAATTTAATTCTTGGAAGCTTTGGTCACCTGACTTGATGTATGGAGTTTATTCTGCAGGCTGAGTAATAAATAGCAGCCCAGCTGGTGCCATTCTCAAATTGCTCTGGTTCAAAATAGGGTAAAATACATGATGCAGGGGCAATGTGTGAACAGCAATAACAGTTTACACACTGTTGATTAGAGAACTATTTGAAAGGAATTAAAGTAAGTAAAAAGACACTGCTTATAAGAGCATTGAAATACAAGATTTACCTTTTTTATGTCATTTTTATCTTTTTCCTTGTTACTTGGCTTTCTGATTCCTTTTTCAAATGGATCTAGAACCAACAGTTTAACCCATTGTTGAGGTCTCTCTTGAATATTGTCGACAGTGGCATTATTTCTTCTTGTTTTTGAAATTCTTTACTGCTTTTAACTTCCAACTGCTGTGAAGTGGAGTTAAATAATTATACTTATGTTTAGTATAGCCCTTAAGAAATTAGAGACACCGGTGCTTTCTTGGACCAGTTTCCTCTTGATGCTATGTACATTTATATAGCATACTTCATGGAGTGTTGGGCAGCACACATCAGATCAAAGAAGTACAGATTGTTAGAATACAGTTGCTACTGATACCTCCAATTTTGACAGTGGGATCATGACCAGTAACGGTAACCATAATACTGACTCTAGTAAGAGTGTTGCTATTCTCAAAACCAGTACTGCAAATAGATTTACATTTCTGGGTTCCTGCAATACAGAAATTACCTTGAAATTCAGAATATATTTCTCCTAAGGCCTCTATTTGTCATTTAAAATTACTGCTCACTGTTCTTCCTTATTCAACATCACCTAAAATTAATACGCCATTATCCAGTCTGTCCATAGCATTTAGGTTCACTGCTACATGTGGATCCTTGGCCAACAGCAGTAGTTATATTCATAGTACTGGATGTAAGTCTGGTTAGTAGACCATTCCGACTAAACCACCTTGGACAACAGTCCTGAGACACATGTTGTACCACAAGATTGAAACGGAAGACAGAAATAACTTAAATGTATGTAATGCCTTTCACAACCTCGGGATGTCTGAAAGTGCTTCACAGCCGATGGAGTACTTTAATAAATTGAAAGACTGAAACCTCCATATTATAATAGACTCGAGTGTCAAGTAAGGTTTATGTTGTTCCAAGCTCTGTAGTTGCTTCTCACTCCAGTGACCAATGCTCCCCTCACAGGGCATCCATCTTCAGTGTGAATGTGCCTAAAATGGGGGCTTGAGTTTTGTGGCTATTAGATAGCTCAACTTTTCAAAAAACAGGTCTGCAAAATGTTAGATAAAATAAGAAAGTGCTGGAAATACCTGTTGAGTATTTCCAGCACTATCTGTTTTTATTTCAAATTTCCAGCATCTGCAGTATTTTGCTTTTATTTTACTGCAAAATGCTAGGATAGTCAGTCTGGAGGCCTCCATGGTGAAGTATATGAAAAATAAGGGACTCTTTGTTGGCATCATTGCCTCAACATCTTGTAACTTATGTCATGATTGTTGTCGGAATCATTCTTTCTGCTCAACATTTCATAGGGGACACAGTGCTGCAGGGAGCTTTTGACTGCAATAATAATTCTTCACCTAGAGATGATCATGATTCTCAGTAGGTGAGTGTATGTGCTGATGGACCTCATGGCAGTTTTTCAAAAAAATGATTGCTGGATGAACTAAGCCCAATTTTAGCACTGGAAGTTTTTCAAACCACTGGAAAGCTGCTCTAAATTTTACTCAAACTCACTTAATATCCAATTGGAGGAGTTACCAGTAATCCTGCCAATACCATGTCAGTTGGAATGGAATGAGTATTGACTGACATACAGCAAGGATTTATTTTCGAAGATGGGAGGCCAAGTATAGGACAGTGCCTCTCAAATGATGACTGAAATTAGAGGGAAAGCTTAATTGCAAGATTTTCCCCGTACACTTGTGAAGGTTGGCATTCCAGGAATCATTAGAGATAAAAACTTGGCAGTGTCAGTGAAAAGGGCATATCTGTTGGTGTGAGACAAATGAGTATATTTTTTAGGTCTTAAAGTTCCGACCACCCTTACATATATTTAGTGTTTATTAGCTTGAGGTTTCTCATTTAGTTTACATGACTGACATTGCAACCTCTTACCCTGTTTGAGGGGGATTGACACAAAGAACTTAGTGATTTTGAGCATTGTGAAAAATATATGGAATGTTAAAAACCATTAATATAGCCAGTAACACTGGAGTTGAAAATTGTTTTGCATAAATATCTATCAAGAAAAATGTAGTCACAATTATACATGTTGACCCTGCAAATTCGTGGCCATTCTGGTGAAATCCTATTGTAACTTGAGTGGAAGTCTGCCAGGACAACCAGAAGCTAGGCCAGGATCCAAGTAGGCAGGGTCCTTGCCTAATACTGAAGTATCTCAATGGCCATGTTGGTGGGGGAAGTTTCTGTTGCTCCCAAGAAAGCTGTAAGAGGTGGTGCTGGGTCAGGGCTTCCCACGTCCAGGGGCCTCAACAGGATCAAATATATGGTTAGCAGGGGTATACCTGAGCTGATTAGGCCTGCCTCCCAATAGGTACAGAATTGAGAACCATCATGTGAACCAAGGCAGAATTCGAGGCCAGAACTCTCAAGGATCTCTTTGGATGGCAGCCTGTTAATGTTTATGTAGAAACTGAAAAATATTTAGAGTATCAGGATACTGGTTCAATGGTAATTAATCTAATATTCTGTAGTATTCATTGTGCTATAAGAAAAGAAGCATATTATCTCATGTTATTGAGCAGGTATGTCAAGAGATCTATTTTTCTAACTCTTTAAAATTCTTGCCAGCTCATAGCCCATAAAGGGTAAGAGGGAGAGATAACCTCTCTGAAAGCTGAATAAATTCCTCAGTTCCATTATTGTGGAACTTGATGATGAATAAACCAGTTGCAACTGTCAGTCGCCACGAGGAATGCTTCTTCTTATCTGTCAAGGCACTGCCTATTTCTTCATCTTGTTGTCTTTACAAAATGCCCAACACTGACATCTGTGCAGCTAAGACTTCAAGCTTTACAAGTGTACCCCAGTAACTGATATACTTAAACCAAACACTGAAGCTGATCGGCATGGTGACTTTTAAAGCTATGTGGCTTTTCAGCTACCAAGACCCCTAAGGAAGTGAAAGAATTCAGAACTGCTGTCTGTTTTGGAGCCAGAATCCAAAACAAGACCAAGTTAAATTATCCTCCTAGAGCATGAATTGTAACATCTCAAAAATTGTTCTAAGTCTGCACATCAAGCAGCAGAGTATTAAGAATCCACCTCATAAATCTGAGACTGATCATAGTAATCATGTTTATCCAATGACACGTGGTTTACATGACCCCCTTCAGCCTAACACAGTGGTGTCTGAAGCACTCAGTGTTGCACTACATCACCTGAACAATTCTGGTTGTTGTTAACATAAGCATCCTGATGTGCACAACAGGAGGAACTTTGTGGCTTATGTACAGCTAGACTACCCTTGTCTATTACTCTCACAGCTAATAGCTCCTGTTTTAGTAAGGATAGGCAAACTGAGTGACATATGCGCCACGGGATTTGCCCCACAGTAGCCGTAGTGTTGCACAAACTGACTTGGTTGTGAGCAGATTGAATTGGTAAGTAGGTTTTCTTTTGAAAGACCTCTTTCATTCCAGATTATCAATTTTGATAGACAAACGTCAACACAGCCCAATTCCTCAATGCATTGATAAACAGGAGATCCTGGATCTTGTGTAAGGGCACCCCTGACAACATAACACTGATTTTTTTAATTCATTCATGGGATTTGAGTGTCTCTGGCAAAGCCAGCATTTGTTGCCTATTCTTACGCGCCGTTGAGAAAATGGTGAGCCATTGTCTTGAGCTGCTGCAGTCTATGTGGTGTAGTACACTCAGTGCTGTTAGAAAGGGAGTTCCAGCTTTTTGACCCAGCAACAGAGAAGGATAGTTCCAAGTCAGGATGCTGTGTGACTTGGAGGTGAACTTGCAGGTGGTTCCCACGCGTCTACTGTCTTTGTCCTTCCAGGTGGTAGAGGTCGCAGGTTTGAAATGTGCTGTCAAAGGAGCCTTGGTGAGTTCCTGCAGTGCACCTTGTACATGGTACACACTGCTGCCACTGTGTGTTGGTGGTGGAGGGAGTGAATGTTTAAGGTGGTGGATGGGGCTACTTTGTCTTGGATGGTGTTGAGATTCGAGTGTTCTTGGAGCTGCACTCATCCAGGCAAGTGGAGAGTATTCCACAGCTCTGACTTGTACCTTTTATATGGTAGACTGGCTTTGGGGAGTCGGGAGATAAATTACTCTCTACAGAATTCCCAGCTCCTGACCTGCTCTTATAGCCACAATATTTATGTGGCTGGTCCAGTTCAATTTCTGGTCAATGGTAAGCCCCAGGATGTTGATGGTGGGGGATTCAATGATGGTAATGCTGTTGAATGTCAAGGAAAGATGGTTAGATTTTCTCTTATTTGAGGTGGCCATTGCCTGGCACTTGTGTGGTGTGAATGTTACTTGCCACTTACAAGCCCAAGCCTGAATATTGTCCAGGTCTTGCTGCATGTGGATGTGGACTGCTTCAATATCTGAGGAGTTGCAAATGGGACTGAACACTGTGCAATCATCAATGAACATACCCATTTCTGACTTCATATTGGAGGGAATGCATGAAGCATTTGCAACAAGATAGATGATTTAATGGCACAAATAGGATGTGATCTTGAAGCCATTACTGAGACCAAGGTTGATAACTAAATATTCCAGGGTACTCAACTTTTAGAAAATATAGGAAGAATGGAAACGGAGTTGGGGTAGCCCTGATAATAAAGGATGTTATAAAGGTAGTTGCGAAAGTATCTTAACCCAGAATTGAGCAGAGTGGATGGAGCTAGGATGTAACAAGGGAAGAAAAGATTGATGGGAGCATGTTATAGTCCCCATAACAGTAGCCATAGTGTTGTACAGAGTATAGTGTTGCAATAATCGTGGGTGCTTTACTCTTCATTCGGAGCTTTAATCTTCATTCAGGTTAGGTAAACCAAATTGGCAAAAGTAGCTTGGAGGATGAGCTCTTGGAATGCATTTACGTAGGATGTATGGCACAGAAACAGGCCATCTGGCCAACCAGTCCATTCCAATGTTTATGCTCCACTTGAGCCTCCTGCCATCTTTTCTCATCTAAATCTATCATCGTACCTGGGGAATAATGGTTATGCTTGTCCAGCGTCCCCATAAATGGATCTATAATATTTGTTTCAATCACCCCCTGTGGCAGTGAGTTGCACAATCTTACCACTGTTTGGATGAAGAAGTTTCTTCTAAACTCTCCAATGGATTTCTTGGCCTTTAAAATTATGAAAGGTTTTGATAGAGTGGATACAGAGAGGAAGTGCATAAGTTAGTGCCATCAATATAAGATGGTCCCAGTATTTTCCACTGGTTTGCCCTTATCTACCCTGTTAGTTACATCCTCAAAAATGTTGTAGATTTGTCAAACACAATTTCCTTCTCACAAAGCCCTGTTAACTTTGCCTAATTATACTGTGATTTTCCAAGTGCCCTGTTACCACGTATTAAATTAAATTAAAAGAAGCTTGCAATGCTGGCAAAAAAAAGTAACAAGTCTGAGTATTGGGAGGATTTTAACAATCAGTAAAGGATGGCCAAGAAATTGATTAAAGAAGGATAAAACAGAATATGAGTAAACTAGTGAAAAATATAAAAACAGATTGCAAGGACTTCTGCAAGTATGTAAAAAAGAGATTGGTACGAGTAAATGCGAGTACCTTATAGGCAGAGATAGGAGAAATTATAATGGAGAATAAGGAAATAGAAGAGAATTTAAATAAATATTTTGTATCTAACTTTACAGAAGATACAAAGAACATACTGGAAGTAGTAGGTACCAGGGTTCTAATAAGTGTGAGAAACTTAAAGTAATTAGTATTAGTTAAGAAAAAGTACTGGAGAAGTTAATGGACCTTCTGATCTACATTCTGGGTTTTAAAAAAGGTGACTAAAGCGATAGTAGGATGCCTTGGTTTTGAGGTTTCAGAATTCTCTAGATTCTAGAATAGTCCCTGTGATTTGGAATGTAGCCCCCATTGTTCAAGAAGGGAGGGAGAGGGAAAACAGTGAACTATGGGCCAGTTAGCCTGACATCAGTGATAGGGAAAATGCTAGAATCTATTATTATGGAAGTGGTAACAGGGCACTTTGAAAATCACAGTATGATTAGGCAGAGTCAACAGGGTTTTGTGAAAGGAAAATTGTGTTTGACAAACCTACAAAGTTTTTGAGGATGTAACTAGCAGGGTAGACAAGTGGGAACCAGTGGAAAGTACTGGGACTTTCAGAAGGCATTCAATGAGGTGCCGCACTAGAGGTTGCTCAAGATTAGGGTTCATGGAATTGGAGGTAATATATTAGCATGGATTGAGGATTGGTTAAAGGACAGGAAACAGAAGGGATAAATGGGCCATTTTTGGAATGGTAGCATGTAACTAGTGGACTACTGTAAGGATCAGTGCATGTCTTTCTTCCTTGGGCTTCAGCTATTTACAATCTATATCAATGACTTAGATACTATATCCAAGGTTACTGACAACACAAAGTTAGGTAGGAACGTAAGCTGCGAGGAGGACACAAAGATCTACAAACAAAAAAAAGGCCTGTATTTATATAGCGCCTTTCATGATCATAGGACGCCCTAAAGCACTTGAAATACTTTTGAAGAGTAGTTGCTGTTGTAATGCAAGAAAGTTGGCAGCGAATTTGTGCACAGCAAGTTCCCACAAACATCAGTGTGATAATGACCAGATAATCTGTTCTTTTGTGACATTTTGGAGTAAATATTGGCCAGGACACCAAGGATAATTCTATCCCACTGACAAGATGAGCTTGAACAGGCCAACCTTTAAGGTCTTTGGTGAACATATGGTTTAATCATTCATCACCAAACCTGGCTGGACCACTTGAAGCATAATTGAGCAATGTTCTCCAGCACTAAAACTGCTCATTTTTCAAACTTGTCAGTGAGACCCAGCTCTTGCTTTCTTAACTGTATTCCTATTAAACTGCTGACCTCTTAACTTCCCTTCCTGGGCTTCTATGTTAGCTGACATTATGAATGGTTCTCTTTCCTCAAGTACTGCTCCCCTCTCCTTCAAATCTGTCATCATCATCCCTCGCCTCAAAAAAAACTATTCCTTGACTCCTCATCCTTGCAAACTGCCATCCCATCTTGGATCTCCTTTTTCTCTCCAAAATCCTTAAACATTTTGTTGCCTCCTAAATTCACGCCCATCTCTCTTGAAACTTCTTGTTTGAATCCCTCCCTCTCTCCCATCATCCAGTTGGGTGGGGCTGATCTGCCTGGTTTCATTCTTATCTAATCCTATCGTAACCAGTGAATCACCTGCTGTGGCTTCACTTACTCCTGCACCGTTAACTTCTGGTGTCTGCCAAGGATCTATCCTCCCCCCTGCTTTCTCATGTACATGTTGCCTATCAGTGATATCATCCAAAATCATGGTGCCAGCTTCAACATGTATGCTAATGATACCCATCTCTACATCATTGACACCTCCCTTGACCCCTCCACTGCATCTAAATTTTCTGAATGCTTGTCTGATATACAGTATTAGATAAGTGTAAATTTCTTTCAATTAAATATTGGGAAGAAAAAAGCCATTGCCTTCTGTCCCTTGCCACTGACTCCATCTCTTTCTAGGCAGCTGTCTGAGGTTGAACCAGACTGTAACCTTGGTGTTATATATGACCCTGTGATAAACTTCCTACCACACATCTGCACTGTCACTAAGACTGCCTATTTCCCCCTCTGTAATATTGCCTGACTCCACTCTTTGAGCACCTTATCTGATGCTGAAGCTCTCACCCCTGCTTTTGTTACCTCTGGACTTGACTATGCCAGTGCACTTCTGGCTGACCTCTCATGTTCTACCCTCCGTTACCTTGAGGTTATTCAAAACACTACTGCCCGATTCCTAACTCGCACCAAGCCCTGCTCACCCATCTCCCCTGTGCTCGCTAACCTGCATTAGCTCCTGGTCAAACAGTACCTTAATTTTAAAATCCTCACCCTTGTTTTCAAATCCCTTCATGGCCTCGCTCCTCCCTATCTGCATAATCCTCTTCAGCCCTACATACCTCTGTGCTCTGTAAATTGTAGCTTCTTGAGCCTTCCCAATTTGACTCACTCCATCATTGACAGTCAGGCCTTCAGCTGCGTAGTCCCTAAGATCTGGAATTCCCTCCCCATATCTCTCCGCCTCTCTTTCCTCCTTTAAGATGGTCCTTAAAATCTACCTATTTGCATTAAAGATGCTCGACAAATGCTAGTACTTGTTATACATAGTACAGCCATAACTGTTTTTCTAGCTTCTAAAGCTGAATTGGCACATCAAATCCCCCACAAGATCTGATCCCAACCAGAGACCACCTTCATTTCACTACAAATTAGTCATGTGATTACAATGGGTGGACAAAACTGCCTTTCTTGTCTCAGTTCATCCAGGAGAGCCAACTGATAATTAGAGCTTGCTAGTTTGGCATGAAGATAGAGCATTCATTCTTCTGCACCCCAGCTTCTTACCTAAGCTGGTATCAGAACATCACCTAACTCATAAAATCAATTTATTGAGCATTTCATAGGTTGTGTTGGGTATTCCGTAATATACGAGCATAAAAAAAGTTCTCATTATGTGGATAAAACCAAGGGCTTTAGGGAGTGTACCCAGATGTGTATGTCCTGTGTTAGGTGCCCACATCTCCCAAAAACCTCACTAGTTCCAAGTATGTTTCCCCCAACATGAAGAATGTGGAAAAAATATAAAACCTTAGTAGAAGAATTTTCATTGGCACAATGTCCTTCTCACAATTTGCATGTAAATTCTTAAGCTGCAATATAGAATAAAAAGTTCATTTTCTCTGTGCACCTATGGCACTGATAGTAATGCCATTTTAAATATTTTGTTCAATAATCAACGGAAAAACGGAGCTGAGCAAGGCCAAGCTAAAGAAAGTTGTATACAGTGCTATCCAATTTCACGAATCCAGGGCAAAGTTGTTAAGTTTTAGGAATATAAGCACAGGAGCAGACCATTCAGCTCCTCAACCCTCTTCCATCATTCAGTTAAGGTATGGCTGATCTGTATCTCACTTCAATTTACCTACCTTGGTTCCATATCTCTTAATTTGCCTACCTAACAAAAACCTAGCAATTTCAGTTTAAAAGTTTTCAATTGATGTATCCTGTAGGAGTTAGTAAGTTAACGCTAAGTAAAACTAATAAAAGTAAACCAAACTAAAATAAAGTTAAGCTAAGTGAAGTTAAGACATGGCAGGGCAGCTCGATCACATGGAAAATGTGTCCGGTAGTTTGTGGGAAGTTGTGGGCGCTACTGGTGACCTAGACCATGTGTAGGAAGTGTCACAAGCTGCAGAAACTTGAAAAACGGGTTGTGGAGCTCGAGCAGCAGCTAGAGTCACTGTGGCACACCTGTGAGAGCTACATGGATAGCATGTTCAGAGAGGTCACACCACAGGCTAGGAGCACAGAGGCAGAAAGAGAATGGGTGACTGCCGGGCAGTCCAAGAGGAGGTGCAGGAGGTCCCGCTCGCTAATCGGTTTTCCGTTTTAGATAGTGGCAAGGGCATTGGCTCCTTGGTGGAGTGCAGCCAGAGCCAAGTTCATGGCACCACGAGTGGCTCTGTTGTACAGGAGGGGAAGAGTAATGGTGATAGGGGATTCGTTAGAGGAACACACAAGCATTTCTGTGGCTGTAGGTGTGACTCCAGAATGGTATATTGCCTCCCTGGTGCCAGGGCCAAGGATGTCATGGAGCGGCTATAGGACATTTTTCTGGGGGAGGGTGAACAGCCTGAGGTCGTGGTCCACATCAGTACCAATGACTTAGGTAGGAAGGAGGATGAGGTCCTGAAAGCAGATTTCAAGGAGCTAGGAAAGAGATTGAAAAGCAGGACCTCTAAAGCAGTAATGTCAGGATCACTTCCAATGTGCTCGTGAGCATAGAAATAGGAGAACTGAGTAATTAAACACATGGCTGGAGAACTGGTCTAAGAGGAAGGGCATCAGATTTCTGAGGCAGTGAGACCAGTTCTGGGACAGATGGGACCTGCACAAGATGGACAGGCTGCATCTTAGCAGGACTGGGACTAATATCCTCGCAG
Source organism: Cetorhinus maximus (assembly GCF_964194155.1). Taxonomy (NCBI): domain Eukaryota; kingdom Metazoa; phylum Chordata; class Chondrichthyes; order Lamniformes; family Cetorhinidae; genus Cetorhinus; species Cetorhinus maximus. The sequence goes on from NC_135880.1 coordinate 136,406,117, forward strand.
GGGGGGGTTCATGATGATTGTTGGGAAAGGTTTAAATTAGATTGGCAGGGGGATGGGAACCTGAGAGGGAGCTCAGATTCGAGGGAAGGAAAACTGGTAAAATGAGGTGGAAAGCAAAAATAGAAGACAGATGAAACATAGGCAAGCATCAAATAGGATCAGAATAGAGAATAATGTTAAAAAGGTGGAATTAACGGCACCCTATCTGAATGCAACTAGCATTCGCAAAAACGTTGATGATTTGAATGCCCAAATTGAGGTAAATGGGTATAATTTAATTGCCATTATGGAAATGTGGCCAAAGGGTGACCAAGATTGGAAACTGAATATCCAATGATATTCGACATTATTGGGGGGGGAAGACAGGCAAAAAGGAAAAAGAGGTGGTGTAGCAGTCTTAATAAGGGACAAGAGTAATACATTAGTAAGAGAGGATCTTGGATCGAAGGATCAAGATGTAGAATTGGTTTGGGTGGAGCTAAGAAACAGGAAGGGGCAGCAAACATTGATGGGAGTTGTTTATAGGCCACTAAACTGTAGTGCTAATGTTGGGCACGGTATTAATCAGGACGTTAGAGATGCATGTAATGTGGGTAATGGAGTAATAATGAGCAACTTCAATTTACACAGACTGGGTTAACCAAATCAGCACTAATGCTCTAGAGGAGGAATTCCTGGAGTGTGTACACAATGGGTTTCTGGAGCAGTACGTTGAGGAGCCAAGTAGGGATTGAGAGCTATTTTGGATTTAGTGTTGTGTAAAGAGAAAGGGCTAATTAATAACCTTGTTGTAAAGGAGCCTTTGAAAAATAGTGACCATAATATGATAGAATTTTGTACTAAGTTTGAATACAATATAGTTCATTCTGAAACTTGGGCCTTAAGTCTGAAGAAAGGAAATTATGATGGTACGAGGGGCAAGTCGGCTACAGTGGATTAGGAAAATACACTAAAAGATTTGACAATAGACAGGAGGTGGCCAGGATTTAAAGAAATATTACATGGTTTACACCAGATATACATTCCTCTAAGGCGCAAACACCCAAAGGTAAAGATAAACCAACCGTGGTTAATGAAAGAAGTTAAGGATTGTATTAGTTCAAAGGACGTGGCTTATAAAGATGCCAGAAAAGGTGGTAACCCTGAGGATTGGGAGCAATTTAGAACCAGCAAAGGAGGACCAAGAAATTGATTAAGAACGATAAAAGAAAATATGAATGCAAACTAATGAGTAACATAAAGGAGGAGTTTAAAAGCTTCTTTAGGTATGTGAGAAGGAAAAGATTAGCTATAGGACAAATGGGGGCCCATTACAGGTGCGGACAGAGAATTTATGGTGGAGAACAGGGAAATAGTGGAGAAACTAAATAGTTACTTTATGTCTGTTTTCACAGAAGATGATACAGAAAGTCTCCCAGAAATACTAGGTGACCAAGGAACTTGTGAAACTGAGGACTAAAAGAAATTAGTTTAATGAAGAGTTAGTACTTGAAAAGTTAACTGGATTGGTGGTTGATAAATCCCCTGGACCAGATGAGTTTCGTCCCAGAGTGTTGAAGGAAGTGGCTAGAGAGATAGTGGATGCATTGGTGGTTATCTTTCAAAATTCTGTAGACTCTGGAAAGTTTCCTGCGGACTGGGAAGTAGCAAATGTAACCCCACTATTTAAGAAGGGAGGAAGAGGGAGAATGAAGAACTACAGACATATTAGTTTGATGTCAGTAGTAGGGGGAAAATGTAATAAATCTATTATAAAGGATGGACATTTAGATAAGAATGGTAAAATTGGGCAGTCAACATAGATTTATGAAAGGGAAATCATGTTTGACAAACTTATTGGAGTTTTTTGAGGATATTATTTGTAGCATTGATTTAAAAAAAAGAAGCAGTGGATGTGGTGTATTTGGATTTTCAGAAGGCTTTTGATGAGGTTCCACACAGGAGGTTAGTAAATAAAATTAGTGCGCATGAGATTGAGGGAAATATACTAGTATCGATTGAGAATTGGTAAACAGACAGAAGTAGAGAGTAGGAATAAATGGATCATTCTCAGAATGGCAGGCTGTTACTAGTGGGGTACCGCAAGGATCCGTGCAGGGTCCACAGTCTATATAAATGATTTGGATGTGGGGACCAATTGTAATATTTCCAAATTTGCTGATGACATCAAACCGAGTGGGAATGTAAGTTGTGAGGAGGATGCAAGGTGGCTTCAGGAGGACTTGGACAGGCTAAGTGAATGGGCTACAACATTGCAGATGAAGTATAATGTGAATAAATGTGAAGTTATTCACTTTTGTAGAAAAATCAGAAAGGCAGAATATTTCTTAAATGGTGAGAGGTTTGGAAGTGCAGGTGTTCAAAGGGACCTCAGTGTCCTTTTTCATAAGTGACTAAAAGTTGGCATGCAAGTGCAGCAAGCAATTTGGAAGGCAAATGGTATGTTTGTTTTCATCGCGAGGGGATTTGAGTACAGGAGTAAAGCTGTCTTCCTGCAGTCGTTTGGAGCCTGGTGAGACCTCACCTGGATTATTGTGCACAGTTTTGGTCTCTTTATCTCAGAAGGGATATACTTGCCATAGAGGGAGTGCAACTGAAGAGGAGAGATTGGGGAGACTGGGTCTGTATTCCCTAAAGTTTTAAAGAATGAGGGATGACCTAATTGAAACTTACAAAATTCTCACAGGGCATGACAAGGTGGATGTAGATAAGATGTTTCCCCTGGCTGGTGAGTCTAAAACCAGGGGACATAATCTCAGAATAAGGGGTAGACCAGTTATGACTGAGATGAGGAGGAATTTCTTCAGTCAGAGTGTGGTGAATCTTTGGAATTCTCTACTCCAGAGGGCTGTGGAAACTCAATCGTTGAGCATGTTCAAAACGGAAATCGATAGATTTCTGGAAACCAATGATGTCAAGGGATATGGAGATAGCACCGGAAAGTGGTGTGGAGTGAGATGATCAGCCATGGTCTAATTGAATGATGAAGCAGGCTCGACGGGTTGAATAGCCTACACCTGTTCTTATGAACAGCATTTTAGATAAGAAAGTTCCAGATTTCCACTACCCTTTGTGTGAAGAAGTGCTTCCTGACATCACCCTTGAAAGGCTTGACTCTAATGTTACACCTCCTTGTTCTGGACTCTACCATCAGAGGAAATAGTTTATTTCTATATACTCTATCAAATCCTTTAACAGCCTTAAATACCTGAGTTAGATCACGCCTTAATCTCTTATACTCCAGGGAATACAAGCCTTCTCTGTTCAGCCCCTCCTCATCATTTAACTCCTTTAGCCCTGGTATTATTGATGCATTTGGCTGCACCCCCAACAAGAGCTAATATATTCTTCCTGAGATGTGGCGCCCAGAACTGTATACAGTACTCCCAGCTACGGTTTAATCAAACTGTTGTTGAGATGAAGGCTAACATTCCATTAGCCTGTTTAAAAGTTGTACCTGTCCACAAGCATTTAGTGATTTTGTGCATCAACTTTAGATCTGCTTCTTCACAGTTCTTGAATTCTAACCATTTGGAAAAAAACTCTGATCTATCTTTCTTGGGTCCAAAGTGAGTGACCTCCCCACATTGCACTCCATCTGCCACAATTTTGCCCAGTCATTTAATCTATCCCTATACAATTTTCTACTCCCAACTGCATGACTCATTTCACCACCTAATTTAGTGTCATCAGCAACCATGGATACGTGACTCTCCTCCTTCATTGGTAAATATTGTGAAGTGAAATTGATAGATATAGTGAAAAGCTGAGGCCTCAATCCAGATTCCTGGAGGACAACATAAGTCACATACCATCAATTAGAAAACATATCACCATTTCTACTCTGTTTCTTACCTCCTAACCAATTCCCGACCCAAGTAACTAGATTGCCTCCAATTCTGTCTGTTTTAATTTTGCTGACAGTCTCTTGTATGGAGCTTTATCAATTACCTTTTTTTGGAGTGCATATAAGTAACATACATAGACACTTCTCTGTTTACCACTTTAGTTACCTCCTGAAAAAGTTCAACAAAGATATTTAGCCATGGCTTACCCTTTATAAATCTTTACTGGTTCTCTCTGGTCAGTTTATCTTTGTCCGAGTGCTCAATCACTCGGGCCTAATAACAGACTCTAGTAACTTTCTCCCAACAGAAGTTAGACTAATAGCTTATAATTTTCTGGTTTATCTCACCCACCCTTCTTAAATAAAGGAGCAGCATTAGCAACCTGCCAGTTCAAGGGGCAATTTCTCAATCAAGGGAGTTTTGGAAGATCAAGATTACAGCATATGTAATTCCTTTCTTTTTGTACCATGGGCTGGAAACCATTAGAAACTGGAGGTTTGTCAATTTCCAGTCACATTATTTTCTCCATTACCATTTTTGACTTCTATTTATTGCAGTAAGTTCTTCCCCTCTGCTACTTCAAATGGATATTTCCTAGTTCTAGATGATATAACTTTTAAAGAGTTAAGTACTGTAGTTTACATGATGTATCAAATCTAAACACATTGTGAAATAAAGAGACTTTTTGTTTTTGCCAAGTTCATTTCTAGCATAGAATAGGGAGAACTTTTTATGATGTTCTTAACGAGCACAAAACCATTCTTATGTTTCCAACAAAATTATTCCATTATTGTCAGGTGTTCCTCAGTGGTAGGAGTCTCGCCTCTGAGTCAGAAGGCTATATGTTCAACTTCCACCTCAGAGACTTGTAAATCACATCTGGGTTGACACTTTAGTACTGAGGAAATGCTGTGCTATCGCAGGTACCATCTTTTGGATGAGTCTTTATACCAAGACCCTGGTTGAAACTTTAAACCAAGGACCCATATCACCTCTCAGGTGGACATAAAATAACTGCCTAAAAGAAGAACCTGGGTGCTTTCCCCACTGTCCTGGTATCCCTGAACCAACGTCACTAAAATCAACTTAGAAGGTCATTTATTCGTTTGCTATTTGTGTACATTGGCTACCTCCTTTGCTTATGAAACACAACACTTAAAATCATTAAAAGCACTTTTGAAAGCCCCGAGTACAATGCATTTTACTATTAACTCTGTAAAAGATCAAGTGTAACACCATTTTTACCAGTTAATTCCCAATATCTGCCAATAAAATACTTGCCCTTGATATCCCAAGTAGAACATTAACTTTTGGAATATTTTAGTCATATTAAGGTTGTAAATCAATGTCATGCCAAGAAGGCGTGAAGAAAAAATAAACTTAAAAATGTGTTTTTCTTCCTTATTCTCTTGTTTAAATTCTGTATTTTAAAAATGGACTAAAGCTAACTCATCAACCTCCTGGAATGTGACACCCCTTGCATTGTATGAACATTCCAGCCAAGCCGACACAAAAGACTAGTAAACACGTCGGCACCAGCCAGTTCTGGACAATCACAGAGCTGTTGGAACTCCTCATCTCCAGTGTTGTGCTAATGGTTCCACAGTTATCTGCCCACAGTACAATGGGTTTTAACGAGGGTCCTTAAAGTACATGACACAGATCTTCTGGTTGCTTGCCATTTCAACACACCATCCTGCTCTCATGCCCACATGCCCGTCCTTGGCCTGCTGCAGTTTTCCAGTGAATTCCAATGCAAACTGGAGGAACAGCACGTCCTTTAGGCACTTTACAGCCTTCTGCACTTAACCTTGAGTTCAGTAACTTCAGACCATGAATTCTCTCCTCCATCTTCACCCCCTTTTTTAATTCCCTTCTTTCTACATTCATTTTTATTTTTCATCCATTTTTATTTTATTTTCATTCATTTATCTACGTCTTTATTCCCCCCTCCCACTTCTATCCCATTTTCTATCTTTTTTATCCCCACCACTGCCCTCTCCCCCCCACCCCATCCCCTACAGGGCCATCTGTTACTTGTTCCATGATGTTCTTTCACACAATGCTACCCTTGTTCTGCTATTATCACATTCTGCTTTCTTACCTTTATGCCACACTATCAGCACCTTTGTTAGCACTAACCACTACCATTAACACTCCCTCTGTCTGGCTGTCTGAAACATTCTTTTCAATTTTAGGAGAAGTATGCCAGGAAAGACACCGAATAGATACTCAGTTGGTGAGGAAGCTACCTTGTCCAGATTTAAAACAAAAGGAGCCTGCACCCCTGCTGGGTGAGCAGGAGGTCTGGCTATCCAAACCTGCCTTTCCGAATTTGGAGGCAGACCCAAGAGGTTTCCAAGCATCCCCAGAGCTAGTGAGGAAGCTGCCTCACCCAGTTGAAGAGCCACAGTGCACAGCAGCCGAAGCTAGCCCAACCCCTGTGAGCAAGGTTAGCCCCAAAGATACAGGACGGAACAGGGATGCAGAAAGGTCCCAAAATAAGCAGAATGATTTAAAAAGAAAGAAGCCTGCACCCCTGTGGGATGAGCAGGAGGTCTGGCTAGCCCACACTGTCTTTCCAACCTTAGAGGGAGAGCAGGGAAGGTTCCAAGCAGACATGCAGATGTTGAGGGAGACGCCTCACCCAGTTGATGAGCGGCAGAGCAGCAGGAGCTGGACAGCCATCTGAGGGCAGTAGTATCCCAAACAAAGTGGGACAGGTTGGGGAAACAATCCCTCCCCAAGGTAACAGGTCAGGGAAAGACGGTAACCCTGAAACTCCACCCACCTTGGAACTACCACAAGGGGAGTTCGATTGCAGTTAGATCTAAATTGAACCCAGAGTCCAGTCAACTGGCGAGTCTGTACCACAGAGTGGACAACGAATCTGAGGGTAGCCAGAAGGGGTTAAATGAAAAGGAGGGATAGGAGGCTTCCCAGTTGAAGCCCCAGTTGCCAGGCTGTCAGGCCCCAGAATCTCTCATGACTAATCAGCAACTCTTACTTGAGCAATGGGAGGATGTGGGCATCCTGCTTGGGAAATTTAAAAGAATTCACAGGGATCCGCTGGAGAGGTACTCCACTAGCAGTCCATGACGTTGATGTAGGAGAACTCCCAGCAATAAATCAAAAGTCCTACCAGCTGAGCCCCGACCAGCTAGCCCAGGTCAGGCAAGAAATCAGCACATGGTGGACCCCAATATGGCTGAGCTCCAGTACAGCGGGAGCTCCCCCAATACCCTGGAGTTGATCTTACAGTCTTTTAACCGACAAAAGAAATTGCTCACATTAGCTGACACCTTGTCTTGTGTGTAAACTCTGAATATGCAGCAGGGAACTGACATTTCCCCCTGCCAGCTATGTGTGTTTGTTTTCTTTTTTCAGGAGTGAATGAGAGAATGAATGTACACCTTTTTTCTCTTCTCCTTGAACATTTTTTTTAATGAAATAGAATTCATTAGTTTTTTCCCCAAACGATGGAGGCGTGTCATGCCGAGAAAAGCTTTAAAAATGTGTTTCTTTTTCATATTACCTTATTTAAATTCTGTTTTTTAAAACATGTACAAAGGTTAACTCATCAACCTCCTTGAATGTGACACTCCTCGCATGAACATTTCAGCCTAGCCAACGCAAAGGACTAGTGGATGAGATGTCTACATCAGCCAGCTGTGAACAAAGGCAGAGCTATTGGGACTACTCAACTCCAATTTTGTGCTGATGGTTCCACAATTATCTACCCAAAGTACAATGGGTTTTAGCAAGGGTCCTTAAAGTACATCATTAGCTGAATGGCTTCACCCAAAACCACCCTGTCCCCTAACTGAGACTTGAGCTGTTTGAATTGCTTTAATTACACAGCTTTTGGATTCTGTCTTCTGTTGCAGTTTAACCTCAAAAGAGAAAACCAGACTCCAGGCTAGTAACCTGCCCCTGACCTCCATCTCTCTCAAAGTTAGATCTCCAGAAAGAATCCTGTATTTCACCTACAGAGTAAACTAATCCTCAGAACACAGGAATACTTTGCATCTTCAACCTGCAACCGAGTTCCTTGGACCAAGACCAGGAATGTTGCCAGACAAAGTCACCTGAAAGAACCTTCATTGGACCTTGACTTACTGGACTCTACTCACATGAATTAATGCCAATACCTTTTGATTTTTTTTGATTAACTCGCAATTTGCAACTTCTTTCCCTTTCTTTCTCTGCCTTTCTGCTTTGTATACACGTGAGTGTGAATGTGTGTTGCAATCCATTCCTCTGGTTTTGAATGTGTTAATAAATCCTAGTTTTGTTTCACCTTAAAGAATTTGTTATGGGGTTATTTTTAACATTGAACCTCATAACCCAGGGCTTGGGAAACACACAATGGCCCATTTCAACAAGGTAAAGGAAACTAAGGGGAACAAATTAAATTAAAAATTAAAACTATTACTGCCACGGGCAGAAGAGGGGAACAGTAATAATAATTCAATCCACCTCACCCTCGTGTCCATAACATCAGTGTAATAGAATCATAGAATGATACAGCACAGAAGGGGGTGCAGAGACTTACCTTGCCAGCTCTTTGAAAGACTCATTCAATTAATCCCATTCTCCAGTTCTTTCCGCATAGCTCTATAATTTTTTATCCTTCACCTATTTCTCCAACTTCCTTTTGAAAGTTATTAAATCTGCTTTCACACCCTTCCAGGTAGTGCATTCTAGATCATCTTAACTTGCTGCATAAAAATAATCCTTCTCATCTTATTTCTGTATCTTTTGCCAGTTATGTTAAACTGTGTCTTTTAGTTACCAAATAGTTTCTCCTTATTTACTTGATTAAAACTTTTCATGATATGTAAAAATTAGAGGGCAGTATCTATCATAATATGCATCAGAGTAATGATCCAGCAGCTCAGTACTTGGCAACCCTATAATTAATACAAAGGGATAGATATTTCACTGGTTCGAATAAACCTCTCAGTTCTAGAGCCTAACAAGTCCATGTATAAATATTACAGGTAATCCTACAAGCAGTTCCAATATTACAACTAATACGCACCTCAATTTATTAATCAGTGCAAATTTTGATTCTGAACTACACCATAAATCCTATAGATATTTACCATATGGAAACTTCATGCAGTTGGTGGCTCAGCAGCAGTGCAGTTAATTATACAGCATTCCTCTTGATTTAGATTTGCTTCTTTTAAATTATCTGATAATTCTCTTTTTAGTGCTAAATTTCCACTTTGTTGTATTATTTACATCGCTTAATTAAAATTACTGCTTAATTAAAGCTATATTCTAATTTTATTTGTTTCTAAAACAAACTGTAAACTTTAGACCTGTTGAGTTACAGCATTAGTATTATCTTTGGAGCATTCATTGTTTTGTAATTTGCTAGTAGATGTTCAACAATAACTTGCATTTATATAGTGCCTTTGACATAGTAAAATATCCCAAGCTGCTTATAGGAGCTTTATCAAATAAAACTTGGCATTAAAGTTAAGTTTTAAGGAATGTCTTAAAGGAGGAAAGGAAGGTTTATGGAGGGAATTCAGACCTTAGGTTTTAAGGAACTGATGACACAGTTGCCAACAGCAGAGCAAGGAAAATCAAGGATGGACAAGAGGGTAGAACTGAAGGAGTGCAAAGATCTTGGAGGGTTCTAGGGCTGGAGGAGGTTACAGAGAATGAGAGGGAAAAACTATTGAGGGATTTGAAAACCAGGATGAGAATTTTAACATAGGGGCATTACCAGGCCTTCAAGTGAAGGTCAGGTCCAGGGCTACACTTTCTGATGTTAACTCTGTTTCTGCTCAGCCAAAAAGCAACAGTGAATGATTGCTGTAGTAAAGCAAATTTACCAAGCAGTATATTATGTTTGATGAGCTAATGATAATACACAGCTTCCTGTTTCTGAAGGATACTGGGCCTTTCAGATATATTTTTAATATTATTTTCCTACCACCTTAAAAAAATTACTTAAGTTTCAGTTAACTTTTTTCTTTCATCCCAACATCATTCAATTATTTTGTTCTTCCACAGTATGTTTGCCAAAATAAGATTCAAATACTTTGTTTATTTGTCCCTGTTCAAAACCTTCTTTTTCTCATTTATTTACCATGGTCCATTTTTTCCTCTCAAAATAATGAGAGACTAACAATGCACTCAGATATTTATGCACAAATTGCAGAGCATCTTCAGATGAAGGCCGATATACAGTTAGATGCCTCTGCCATCCTCCATCTCTGGGATGAAGAAGACATCCCCAGGGACCTCAAGAACATGACAATCATTGCTATCCACAAGAAGGGGTACAAATCTGATTGAAAACTACAGGGGGATTTCCCACCTGACCATCGCAAGTAAGATCCTCCTGAACCACCTTCGTCCGATCGCTGGGGAGATCCTCCCAGAAACCCAATGTTGCTTCCGACTATCCTGGGGTACTGCAGGCATGGTCTTTGTGGCTATACAGATCCAGGAAAAACATTGTGAGCAAAATCAAGAATTGTTCCTTGTCTTCATTGACCTGACCAAGGCATTTGATTCTTTAAATCATGAGGCTCTATGGATCGTCCTCCAATGCTTTGGTTGCCTGTTGAAGTTTGTCACCATCCTGAGACTCCTGCAGGATAACATGACCACCACCATCCTGAGTGGAGGATCCGAAACTGACACCTTTCACATCCGTACCAGGGCCAAACAAGGTTGTGTGATCGCCCCCACCTTGCTTACCATTTACCTGACCATCATTATCCACCTCATCTGAGAAGACCTACCACCTTCTGTCAGCATTCAGTATTGTCTGGATTGGAAGCTCTTCAACCTTGCTCGCTTCCAGACAAAAACAAATCTTACATCCTTGGACATCCATGACCTTCAATTTGTGGATGACTGCTGCGTGATGGCTCACTGTGTACAGGACATGCAAAGGATGCATGACCTCTTCAACACGTCGTATAAGAGGCTTAGCCTGTCCTTGAACATCACCAAGACAAAAGCCCTTCAGCAGCCATCCCCGGGCCATTTGAATATCCCCCGTGCCATCCAAGTAACGAGTAGGTTAGCCAAAGGAGAGCCAATGGATGTTATCTACTTGGACTTCCAGAAGGCCTTTGACAAGGTGACGCACAGGAGGCTGCTCAGTAAGATAAGAGCCCATGGTGTTAGAGGCAAGGTACTAGCATGGATAGAAGATTGGCTGTCTGGCAGGAGACAGAGAGTGGGGATAAGGGGGTCCTTCTCAGAATGGCGGCCTGTGACTAGTGGAGTTCCGCAGGGATCAGTGCTGGGACCACAACTTTTCACTTTATACATTAATGATCTAGATGAAGGAACTGAGGGCATCCTGGCTAAGTTTGCAGATGATACAAAGATAGGTGGAGGGACAGGTAGTATTGAGGAGGTGGGGAGGCTGCAGAAGGATTTGGACAGGTTAGGAGAATGGGCAAAGAAGTGGCAGATGGAATACAACGTGGGGAAGTGTGAGGTCATGCACTTTGGTAGGAAGAATAGAGGCATAGACTATTTTCTAAATGGGGAGAGAATTCAGAAATCTGGAGTGCAAAGGGACTTGGGAGTCCTAGTCCAGGATTCTCTTAAGGTTAACTTGCAAGTTGAGTCGGTAGTTAGGAAGGCAAATGCAATGTTGGCATTTATTTCGAGAGGACTAGAATATAAAAGCAGGGATGTGCTGCTGAGGCTTTATAAGGCTCTGGTCAGACCACATTTAGAATATTGTGAGCAATTTTGGGCCCCGTACCTCAGGAAGGATGTTCTGGCCCTGGAGAGGGTCCAGAGGAGGTTCACGAGAACGATCCCAGGAATGAAAGGCTTAACATATGAGGAATGTTTGAGGACTCTGGGTCTATACTCGATGGAGTTTAGAAGGATGAGGGGGGATCTGATTGAGACTTACAGAATACTGAAAGGCCTGGATAGAGTGGACGTGGGGAAGATATTTCCATTAGTAGGAGAGACTAGGACCCGAGGGCACAGCCTCAGAGTAAAGGGAAGACGTTTTAGAACAGTGATGAGGAGAAACTTCTTTAGCCAGAGAGTGGTGAATCTATGGAATTCATTGCCACAGAAGGCTGTGGAGGCCAGGTCATTGAGTGTATTTAAGACCGAGATAGATAGGTTCTTGATTGGTAAGGGGATTAAAGGTTATGGAGCGAAGGCGGGAGAATGGGGTTGAGAAACTTATCAGCCGTGATTGAATGGCGGAGCAGACTCGATGGGCCGAATGGCCTAATTTCTGCTCCTATGTCTTATGGTCTTATCCACGTAGATGGGGTAGCTCTGGAGTATGTGAAGCACTTCCCTTATCTTGGCAGCCACCTCTCCCAAGGGACTACCATTGATGAGGAAGTCCAACACCAAGTCCTTGAAAGATCTTTGAGAGCTTCTATCAATGGTGCTTGCATCGAATCTTGGGGATCAAATGGGAGGACTGCCGGACTAATATGAACGTCCTCCATGAAGCTGCATCTACCTGCATTGAAGCCCTGCTCCTGCAGAACCAACTCCGATGAATGGGCCATTGCGTCCGGATATCCGAAATGCACCTCCCTCGGCAAGTTCTCTTCTCTTGGCTCCCCGTTGGCCAACGTTCAAAGGGTGGCCAAAGGGAAAGGTATAAGGATGCTCTCAAGGTTGCCCTAAAGCAGGGAGGCTTTAATATGACTGACTGAGAGCAGAATGCTGCCAATCGGTCGGCATGGCACCACCTGGGCTATCAAGGCGCAAGCCACTTTGAGGCTCAGCGACTTGTCGAGCGAGGCAGCAGAGAAAGGCGAGGGTAGCCAAAAAAACCCCAGAAAATGCTGGAAAAACTCCGCAGGTCTAACAGCATCTATGGAGAGAAAAACAAGAGTTAACATTTCGAATCTGTGTGACTCTCCTTCAGAGAGGGAAGCCACCCCAGGGCTGCGATTTCCATTTCACTGCGCAAAAACGTGTCCCCAATGTGGAAGAATATGTGGATCCAGAATTCAGCTCCTTAGTCATCTGAAGTCTCACCAAGCCTGACGGATGTTATCCTCGATTCTGACAGACCACCGACAACGACAAGATGTAAATATTTGGAAGTTGTTGTCCAAGATGCACCATTCTGCCATTCACTTCACAAAACATCTTGCTATCTGACTCACTGTTCGAATGTATTGAACAGCATGCAATTCCTGTACTTGTATGATAGATAAGAACTAAATTTGCACAGAAAGTTGGGGCATGTTTGTTTGAGTCTAAGTACCCTTTTTACAGCATTTAATTACTGCCAAGCAAACAGTTGGGCACTGAAAATCAACTACTCTAATTGTGGAGTCCCTTCCTTTAGTTTTTAGTTGTTTTGTTTTTGTATGTTTTCTGTCTCTCTCCCTTTCTTAATCCAATCTTTCTTCCCCTCTCTCTCTTTCTCTTTCAACACGCTTCTGTCTTATACTTCCTAGTTCAGACTCTGCACTGTGCATTTAATAATCCTTCATTCTGATTGGTTAAGGAGATACACTGTCAGTTGCCCTGTTAACACAATTGCCAGATGACCTGTAGGGGGCCCTTGCACTGTTTCCATTTCCTGCTTAGAGCAATTTCCAGTATAAGATCTCCTGGAAATTAAACTGGCAAGGGCAAGTCAAAATAACAGCGAATGCTGTTCATTCTGGGTGCACTAAGTTCTGGCATAAGTTTTTCCTTTCTCTTCTATCCACATCAAATTTGTAGCTCTGAACAAAGCTGTCGTTCAGCATTCTCAACTCACAAGTGACCAGTGCCTGGACAGGTGATTATTTGTCATGATTGATTGGCTAATTCACTGTGGCTACCTCATTCACAGTCAGCTTCAAAGCAGTTCATAAATGTCAGCTCTGCTTCTCTCTCCACAGATACTACCAGACATTCTGAGCATTTCCAATATTTTTTGTTCTTGTTTCAGATTTCCAGAATTTGCAGTATTTTGCTTTTGTATAGTCTTTAACTCACTGCCACTTTTCTTCCAGGAATGCCCATCTTGAAAAAATTCCACTCTTTTTTCCAACCGTATTTCCTTTTGTCTCTTCTATCTTGTTCACCTTTGTTGCTTTCTATTTCCCTTCTCATGTTTGATCAGATATCTACGGTCACATCTCCTTCCTCAACATCCGTCTCCAGTTCTGACTTATTTCACGTGGATTCCAATTGAAATCTCACCCTTCATGTTTTGGATCCACCCATGATTACAGAAAGCTAATAGACATTCAGCGTTCTTTGAACCACTGTGTTCACTGGATCCTGAGATCCACACTCAATGCTATGAGCTGCCATGTTCATGCTCTCAATCTCTCTCTTCAGTAGCACTGACCCTCTCTATCTAAAAGTTGTGCTGGTCTATAGTTTCATTTCATCCTTCGTCTCATTCGACACTTCAACAAAAAAACCTTTTTTTCCTTTTTGGTATGAAGTATTGCAAGCTTCAACAGCTCATGGATACCAACACCCCTGTGGATCCTTCTTCCCCTTCACTTCACTCTGACCCCAGCCCTTCTTCCAATCTCACCCCTTGCTGTGTATTCATGATATCCACAACCTTCCCCTCTCTGACTCTGAACTGTCTGTCCTTAGCAACTTTATCTTCTTATGCCTCTACCTCAATGACTTTAGAATTTGGCATGACACTGAGGTCTTCTGTTGCCTTTACCTCCATGCCTACTTCTTGGGTCAAGGTCTTCTCCCCATGCAGTGGACCCTATTAACAGCCTCCAGAATTCTCCCTCCACCTGGGCCCCTCTGGCCTCAACTTTTCTAGAATTTTTTCATTGAGAACAGTTGATGTGACATTGACCATCTCAATTTCTCTGTTCCCCTCACTCATTCTAACCTGTCTCCCTCTGAACTTGTGGCACTCTGTTCTTTCTGGTCCAACCCTCAGTGTCATCAAATCTGCTGACAAGAGTGATACTGTTGTTGTTCGGCATACAGACCTCTACTTAGAAGAGGCCGAACATTAATTCTAACATTTCCTACCACGTCCCCTGAATTATGGCCCCGTCACTGAATATCAAGCCTTTGTTTCCAGGACTGTCGCTGATATCATCTCCTTTGGTGATTTTCCCTCTATGGCCTCCACCTCATACTCCACAACACCAGGGCTGGGGCACTATCTAAAAGACACTCGACACAGAGTCAACTGTAAGTAGAGTCAAGCAGCAGTTTTATTCTGTACAAGTGTGCACACAGAGGAAGTGCCCTTTCAGAATGTTCCAAAAGGCAATTTGAAGTTACATACTTGCTGTCGATTAAATATACCATCTTTGGAATAACTCATCATTAGCTCACAATGTTCCTATTTTGCATGTCTAATTCATTACATCCATAATTACAAATGAGTTTACAACATAAACACGAAATGACCTGTTTGTTACCTCCGCAATTGCAGAGGAATTTGTAAAATAATCATGGAATGACCTGATCTTTAGCACAGATTATGTCCATAGTTCATTCCAAAACAGGAACTTTGCTTTTCTATCCTGATATTTTGCTGCTGTGCCAAGTCATCTGCATATCTCAGCTTGACCCTGAGCAATTCAGTTTATTACAGCATAATTCAAAGACCATTCATCAGCTTATTTTATCCTGATCCAAAGGCCACATTCCTTTAGCTTATCATGGACTTACCCATACTCTAGTGATCAACGTCCTGGTCTGGCCAAAAGGTCATATTCATTCTAGTTTTTTTTTCTGCTAACACTTTTAAAACTTATATCCGCAACTTGGCCAAGCCTGGGTGATCACATGATGCATCCTGATATGCCACTTCACCTGGGTACACTTTTACCTCCTTCCCAAGATCCATAAACAGGATCACCCTAGTAGACCCATTGTTTCAGCATGTTTCTGCCCCATTGAGCGGATTTCCTCCTATTTCGACTGTATTTTTTGTCCTCTGGCCCAGTCTCTTCTCACCAACTCTTCCGGTGCCCTCCATCACTTTTTAACAGCTTTCAGTTTCTTGGCCATAACAATCGTCTTTTCACCACAGATGTCCAATCCCTTTACATCTCTATCCCCCACCTGGATGGTGTGAGAACTTTCAACTTCTCCCTTGAACAGAGGCCCGAATCAGTTCCTATCCACTACATTCCTCCTCCGCCTGGCTGAACTTGTTCTCACATTGAATAACTTCTCCTCTAACTCCACACACTTCTTTCATATAAAAGATGTTGCTATAAGTACCTGCATGGATCCTTGCTATGCCTGCCTTTTTGTGAGATAAATGGAACGTTCTTTGACCCAGTCCTAATCAGGACTCCCCCAGCCACCTCTTTTTTCAGTACATTGATGTCCTTTCTTGCCCTTGCCCTGAACTGAAAAATTTCATCAATTTTGCTTGTAATTTCCACCATTCTCTCAACTTCACGTGATCCATTTCCAGCTGAATGCTTTCCCACCCTCAACTTTTCTGACTCCATTTCTGGGGATAGGCTACCAACTAATATTCACAATAAGCCCACTGACTCCCACAGCTACCTTGACTACATTTCCCCGTGGCCTGCTTACTGTATTTCATTCTCCCAGTTTCTCCATCTCCGTTGTTTCTGTCTGACAATGCAGCCTTCCATACTTGCATCTGATATGCCTTCCATTTCCCTCTACTGACGATTCCTCAATCACTGGCTCGCAAATCGGTATTCCATTTTGGAGGCTGATGAGGGTGCTGGTTTCTCCAGGGAGTGCAGACAGCCAAGCTTCCGGCACCACAAGCAGCCTGTCTGTACAGGAGGGGAGGAAGAGCAATAGTAATAGGGGATTCTATAGTCAGGGGAACAGATAGGCGCTACTGTGGCCGTCAACGTGACTCCAAGATGGTGTGTTGCCTCCCTGGTGCCAGGGTCCGGGATGTCACTAAGCGGCTGCAAGACATCCTGAAGGGGGAGGGCGATAAGGCAGAAGCCATGGTACATATTGGTACCAATGACATAGGTAGAAAGAGGGATGAGGTCTTGTATCAAGAATTCGGGGAGTTAGGCAGTAGACCGAAAAGCAAGACCTCTCAGGTTGTAATCTCTGGATTACTCCCAGTGCCATGTGCTAGCGAGCACAGAAATAGGAGAATAGCACAGATGAATACGTGGCTTAACAATTGGTGCAGGAGGGAGGGTTTTAGATACTGGATCACTGGGACCGTTTCTGGGGAAGTTGGAACCTGTAGAAGTGGGACAGTCTACATCTGAACCAGAGCGGAACTAACATCCCTGTGGGCGGGTTTGCTAGTGCTGTTGGGAGGAGTTTAAACTAATTCGGCAGAGGGAGGAGACACAGAATGTTAGCAGAATGGGGACACATCAGAATACAGTAAAACAATCAAGTCAGAGGGAGTACAGCTGCATTAAGTTTCAAGGGAGTAAGGTGAGGCTGGATGCCCTCTACTTTAATGCCAGGTATTACAGGTAAAACGGATGAGTTAAGGGTGAGGATTGACACATGGAATTGTGATATAGTAGCCATCACAGAGATGTGGTTGAGGGAGGGGCAGGTTTGGCAACTCAACATTCTGGGATATAGAATCTTCAGGTGAGACAGGGGAGTGGGTAAAAGAGGAGGAGGCATTGCATTATTAGTTAAGGAGTCAGTTACTGCAGTAAGGAGAGATGATATCTTGGAGGGGGCATCGAATGAAGCTTTGTGGGTAGAGCTTAGGAATAAAAAAGGGGCAGCACATTGTTAGGTGTTTATTATAGACCCCCAGATAGTCAGTCAGTGGGAAATTGAGGAGCAAATATGTGCACAATTCGCGGAGGTGTGTAAAAGCAATAACAATAGGTGATTTCAACTTTCCCAACATTAATTGGGATAGACATAATGTTAAGGGCTTGGATGGAGTGAATTTCTTGAAATGTGTACAGGAGAACCTTTTAGGTCAATATGTAGAGGGTCCAACAAGGGACGGCGCAGTGCTGGACCTAATTCTGGGGAATGAAGACGGACAGGTGGCTGAGGTTTTGGTGGGGGAGCATTTTAGTGATAGCGACCACAACATGGTACAATTTAAGCTTGTTATAGACAAGTTGCAAAAAATATGTTTTGGATTGGGGGAGAGCGGATTTTCGTAAAATAAGGCAGGATCTGGCTAAGGTAGACTGGAAACAGCTACTTGTGGGGAAATCTACCGAAGAGCAGTGGGGGGAGTACAAAAAGTGTACAGGCTCAACATGTTCCCTCTAGGGTGATCGAAGGAGTAACAGGCCCAGAGAACCATGGATGATAAGAGACATTCAGGGTATGATGAGAAGGAAAAGAGAGGCTTTTAGCAGGTACAAAGGGAGCAAATCAGCGGAGGCATTAGTGGAGTACAGAAAGTGCAAGGTGGAGCTTAAGAAAGCAATTAGAAGAGCAAAGAGGGGATATGAGAAAGCTCTGGCTAGTAAAAGTAGGGAAAATCCCAAGATATTCTATAAGTATATCAACGGGAAGAGGATAACCAGGGAAAGAGTAGGGCCCATTAGGGACCAAGGGGGCAATCAATGGGTGGAGTCAGAGGATCAGTAGAGTGTTGAACGAATACTTCACATCTGTCTTCACCCAAGAGAATGAGGATGAAGGTATGGAACTCGGGGAGAGAGACTGCGAGGTTCTTGAGCAAATTGATATAGGGAGTGACAAGGTATTGGAGGTGTTGGCAGGCTTAAAAGTGGACAAATCTCCAGGTCCGGATGATTTGTGTCCCAGACTGCTGAGGGAGGCAAGGGAGGAGATCGCAGGGACTCTGACCCAAATTTTTAATTGCTCTCTGGCCACGGGGGAGGTGCCAGAGGAGTGGAGTACAGTTAACATGGCTCCACTATTTAAGAAGGGCTGTAGGGATAAGCCAGGGAACTACAGACCAGTGAGTCTCACGTCAGTGGTAGGGAAATTATTGGAGAAAATTCTGAAGGAGAGAATCTATCTCCACTTGGAGAGGCAAGGGATAGTCAGCATGGCTTTGTCAGAAGGAGGTCATGCCTAACAAATGTGATTAAATTTTTTGAGGAGGTGACCAGGTGTGTAGATGAGGGTAGTGCAGTTGATGTAGTTTATATGGATTTCAGCAAAGCCTTTGACAAGGTCCCACATGGGAGATTTATAAAGAAGGCTAATGCACATGGGATACAGGGTAATTTGCTAAGGTGGATTCAAAATTGGCTTAGTTGTAGGAGACAGAGGGTGATGACAGAAGGCTGCTTCAGTGACTGGAAGCCAGTGTCCAGTGGCGTACCACAGGGATCTGTGCTGGGTCCCCTATTATTCGTCATTTATATAAACGACATAGATGACTATGTGGGGGGTAGGATTA